>NC_091078.1:1267500-2517500 GCF_032405125.1 Capricornis sumatraensis
AAAAGTGAAAGTGAAGTCACTCAGTCGTGTCCGACTCTTAGCGACCCCATGGACTGCAGCCCACCAGGCTCCTCTGTCCATGGGATTTTCCAGGCAAGAGTACTGGAGTGGGTTGCCATTGCCTTCTCCGAAAGTGTGAATAACCAGGAGCAATCTGAGCCTTTTGGAAAAATAGCAAAGCATTTTAACCTGGCTGGTTGGTGCCTGTAGAGATTAATGGACCACCAGGAAGTGCCAGTGGGCAACTATATCACTGCTGACATTATGAGCTAGAGGCCTTAGGACCCTGGGGTCGCTGGGTGTGGTGTGCGGCCAGCTTCCAAAGCCAGCCTCCCACTTTGCTCAGCTCTAAATGGACGCAGAGCTCCCCCTGGTGGCCTGAGGGCACAACACACCCAGTGTAGGACCTCGGCCCCTGAGCCCCTGCGTCCTGCTTAAGGGAAGGACCTTCCTCCACCAGGGACCCCCTTCCCTCTTACAGTGATCCCCCTTCCTCTAAGGCCTGAAGGCAGAAATGACAGGGGTTGACAGACCACTAGGCCCGTGTCCCCTGGGAGTTGCTGAGTGCCTTCCAGTCTGCCTCTCCAGGTGGGAGGGGCATTGGGCCCCTTCCCTGTCTCAGTGCTGGGTGGGAGAATAGGAGTGCTCACCAGGGCCTCAGCACGAGCACTTTCTGTTAGGCTGTTCTGTCCTCAGGAGCTTGGGACGCTGCTGGGGACCACTTCCCCCAGACCTTTTCTTTCCTGTTTTCTTTTTAGGGGGTACCTTCTGAAGGCGCCATTAGCTTTTTTTGCATCCAGGAAATAGAGAAGTCCAGAGCCCAGGCCTCTCCTTGGCCCTGTCTGATCTCCCGAAATGCGGCAGTGTGATTTCTGAGCTTGCAGGATTAGCAACGTCATCCTGGTTTCCGCTGCTTCACTGTAAGGCTGGCCCAGTGAGCCCAGCACATCCCGTCACCAGCCACACACCCACCCAGGAGGTCAGCCCTGCTCATCACCTCCTACGGATGTTCCAACCAATGCCTGTTCCACACATATTTGCTGCAGAAGGTCAGGGACCCGGAGGTTTGAGCCAACCAGAGGCACAGCAGTAGTGGCCGCTGGGAATTTGTATATGGTGTTCGTAATTGCATCTCTGAGCTCACTTGTACTGTTTCCCCAGTCACTGTAGAATGTGAAGGATGGGCCTTGCTGTCCCCATGTTACAGATCAGGAAACTAACCACTAGTCAGGAACGTTTTCTTTTAAAACTTAAAATTACTATCATTCTAATAATTTTTTTTAACGTATGGTTTGCATTCTGCCTCTTCAGAGAACACACGTTAAAGAGGACTGATACGCACTGTAAACGTCCAAAGTGATTTTTGTAAATATTTAAAGTTGAAGGAAAGAAAGGGCAAACGAGAGGAAGGGAGGGAAGGGTGGATGGAGGCAGGGAGGGAGGGTAATTTGCTAGTCCACAGAGCAAGGAGGTGGGGGAAACTGAAGCAGGCCTCGCGCCCACCCGTGACCCCAGCTCTACCCTCTGCTCCTTTGTCCTGCCCACCCTGATGAGGGCAGCCAGCACTGGCCTGGCCCAAGATAACCCAGCAGCAGGCCTCAGGCCTGCGTCTTCTGATTGCTCCGATGGCCCCCTCCTCCCCGAGGAAGGCAGTCTGCGCCCTCCCCATTCCTCATCCTCACCCCCTTGCTTGCCAGACGCCTCTGGGAACTGAGGTTTGCCAGGCTGTGGGGACCCAGGGCTGGGGGTGGGGGCACCCATGGACATGTGGAATGAGGCTGTGGTCCCTGGACCCTGCCGTTCACCCCACGGATGAGAGGCCCTGGGTGAGGCGGTTGGGGGTGGGAACGAGTGGAGACAGAGCCGTGTGGTCTGGCGTGCGGTGCCCTGCAGGCCGGCCAGGGCAGGTTTTGGCTTGGCCGTCAGCGTGGGGAACGCTCCCAGGGCCACAGCAGGACTTCTGCGGTGGGGCCCCTGAGCCTCCCTGGGAAGCCCCAGGGGCCGACCCCCTGAAGCACAGGAGCTGCGCTTGCTGAGCCCCTCTGTTTGCTCATGGGCCCCCGGGGGGACTTGGGAGTGCCCAGGGCCAGGCTGTGACACCGCTGAGGGCCAAGGCTTTCTTTCTCCTCCCCCCTAACCTTCCTTGTTTCCCCACCTGTGAGGCCACCAGAGGCAGCAGCTGCTCCACGTGTGGCTCGTAACCTGCGGCCCCGGATGTGTGCGGGTCTTAGCACAACCTAGGAGGCAGGCCTCATTAATCACAGCTTACCCAGGAGAAAACTGAGGCACAGACACATTAAATAACTTGCCGAAGGTGATAAGCCAGTTAGGAGAGCCACAGGTGGGATAGGCTGTTATTCAAAGAAGGGGTCTCACTAGGACTTGCCAAAGCAGAGAGCCCCTGCAGAGCGGTGGTTCCCTCCCAAGAGACCTGCCAGGGGCAGTCCCCACCTGGGTGGGGGGGTGGTGGATAGGAAGGCGAGGTGTGGAGGAGACGCAGACCTGTGTGCTATTTACAGAAGTCTTTACTGGGGAGGTCTCAGAGTTCATGGATCACCGGGAGGTGCAAATAGAGAGTTCTGAGGATGCTGCTGTGGCGAGGGCTTGCGGGGACGCCCGCATCCTGTCCACGTCGCCCAGAAGCCTGGGAGCACTGGTGCCAGTCCCTCGACGTTCTCTGCAGAGAGTGCCCTGGAGCCTTGGCATCACTCAGCCTCCCTCTGGGGGTCCCTGGTGCCTTGCCACTGTCCGTCTGTCTGCGAGAAGCCCGGGAATCAGCGGAGGGTCCAGTCCTCCGTGGTACATCCCTTCTACTTGGCTGCTTCTCCTGAGACTCCCCAAAGAGCCAGTCCAGGGGATCCACAGTGCCAGTCCCAGGCAGGGAGGGCTGCTGGCCAGTGAAGCGAGTGGTGATGCCCTGTAGAGACCCAGCGGGGCAGCTCTGCGCACAGGAGCGGGCTGGCCGGTGGGGTCTGCTGGGTCGCACCCTGGCTGCAGCTTCATCCAGCATGGAGCTGGGCTGTGCCAGCTGACAAATGGACCTCACGTAGTCCTCCAGGCTGGGCGAGGCGGGGGGCTCCTCTCCAGCCCCTCCGGGTAGCATCTCCTCCGAGGTCTCCCGAATTGTGGGCAGGAGAGCCACAGAAAGCCAGAGCCGGGACCTCATGGCTGCCGGTGACAGGGAGGCAGCAACCTGTGGGCTGACAGAGGACCTGGGGTGAGGGACTGCTGGCCATCCTGACACCCTTCCACGTCCCCTCCCCCATCTGAGGTCACCTGGGTGAATCAGAAGCTTGAGAGCAGTTTAAAGTCTGCAGCTCCAAGACCAGGCTCGAACTCCTGGGCTCTTAATGCTGACATCCCTAAGACTCTAGCGTTACTGTGGTTCAAGAACCTGTGCAAATCAGAGAGCCCCGCTTCATGGGGCTGGAGTCTGAGGAAACCTGGGTTTAAAACCAAACCTGGGTTTAAAAACCAAACAGCCGTTCCTGACCCAGGGTTCTTTGGAAAAGTCACCTCTCCAAGCCTCCACTTCTCGGTAAAATAGGGTTGTGAGAACACCTCTCAAGGGTGCTGGGAAAACGCGGAACATCTCCCTCCGGGGAAACGCCTCTGAATATAAAGCCCCTCAGCAGCTGCTGCCACCGCTGTCAGCTGCATCCTGGGCGCGAACCCGCAGTGAGGCAGGGCACGTCCCAGGCTGAGAGCTGCCCGCAAACATACCCAACGCGGTTTTGTTTTACCTCTAACCAGAGAGCAGTGGCCCTCCCTTACCTGTAGCTGGCAGGGGAGATGGGTGAGCAAGGAAGCCCTCAGGAAGCACCCAGGAAACTCAGGGCCAAGGGCCCAGGGTCGAGGAGCTGGAGCTGGTGTCCAGAGCCAGATTGCTGCAAGAGGGACAAGGAGGACGACGCGCCAGGGCTCTGCCCAGAGTGAGAGCCTCCCTGAGCTGTCTGGCAAGCCTCGGGGCCTGGCCGCTGCTTTTATACCTTTCCACCGGCAATCAATTACTGTCACACAGAGCCAAAAATAGCAGTGCTCAGGAAGGCTCTCAGAGGAAAACAGCTTGGCGGGCGGGGTCTGACCCAGCTGCCAGCTCGGAGCAAGTGTTTGCACCCGTGGGAGGTTCTGGGAATGTTTACTCCGCAGGGCAGGGGTTGGGTAGCCACAGCTCCTGGCCATCTCAGAGCACTGGCAGGGCCAGGGGCCTCCACTGGACTCCACAGCGGCCCTCGGCTCTGCCATCTCTGCCTAGAAGCATTCTTTGGTACATCTTACACCAGCACCCCGACACCCCAGTCACTCTGGCCCAGTGCTGGCTTTGACTGAGCCCCGGGCCTGCGTCAGACACAGCGATGCGGAACTCAGCCTGGAGATGGCTGAGGCCGGGCTTCCTTGGGCTTGCTGAGCCTTGGGCTATGCTCACCTTCCTCTGGGACCAGGGGCAGCCTGCGGGGTCCTGGTCTTGCTGCTTCACACACGAGGAGCTGTCAGATGAGGACGGGCTTGTGTATTTGTTGCTGGCTATCTAACCAGTACACCTGTGCACCAGCAACTACTCTAGGTACAGAGAGCATAGCAATGAGCAAGTTGTTCTGTCCTTCACCCAGAGAGCGGGTCAGGTCTCGGCTTTCAGACTTGGCTTCAGACACCACCGTCAGATGTTGACACATTGCTGGAGAGAGCCTCCGCTCCACCAAGAACAGCTCATGTCCACTTGCAGACATGTTTATCCATAGATACCCACCCCACGGCGGACTCTGGCTGGAGGAACATGAAAAAAACCATAGCCGCAGACCAGCTGCTGCTCTGGGGCAAGGCTGGGGTGGGGTCCGTGAGGCTGGACATGCTGAGGCCAGGCCTTCAAAGACGGTTCTGGGGACCCCACTGTGAAGAAAGATGTGGGGGCTTGGTCTGGGGAAGCGAGGGGCTGGGGCAGAGCTGCTGCCTGAGGTCAGGGCTGAGCCATGCTGGGGACCAGCTGCCTCGTGCAACTCACATCTGGTGTGCCTGCAAAGCCACCAGGGGGGCCCCGGGTCTGAGCTCCCCTTCCCTGGATGGAGGGGACGCCCTCTCGGCCTGCAGCTTTCTCTGTTCTTATCAGAGGAAACCCACAGCAGAGGAGAGGGACCGCCTTCACCACCCACTCTGGGTCTTCTCACCACCCTCCCAGGGCCGCTGACTCGTTGAGCCCGTCCAGCCTCTCCTCCACAGGGATGGTTGGGCGCCTCCTCGTGCCTGTGCAGCCTCAGTGGTCGTCAGGGGCTCTGGGTGTTCCTGTTGTTACTTGTTTTCTTCTCTAGCAAATGGTGCAAGGCCGTTCCAGAAAGCTGTGTGTGTTTTTGATAACCTTGAACAGAAGAGAACTATTTTCTTTGTGGATGGCAGGGTGTTTTTAAACTATTACTAACTAACCATGAAATCAATACTGCAAGACACCCCTGTAAGTGTTGCCAGGAATATGAAACTCCCACAGTCTCTCTGATCTCACAGTTTTCAGTGCCAGCAAGGAGAAAGAAACGGCGCTGATGAATCTATTACAGAATGGTGCTTGAGAGAGCGCGGGGAGAATGATGTTTAAGTTCATTGCCAAAAGACCCGTATCAGAGCGGACTAGGAGCAGGTAGCTGGGGAGACCTGACTCGGCTGAAGGGTGAGGCTGAGAAGGTTTCTGGCAGGTGCTCTGAGGGTGCAGACAAGGCAGCCTGGCCAGGAGCGCGTGTGGGCTTGATCAGCTTGGCACAGGGGAGTTGGAGGTGGTTGTGTGCAGACAGAAGCCTGAAATAGGTCAAGAAACAGAATCGAGGACCCGAGGGGAGCGAGTGGGAGCCGGCTGCGAGTGCTTCTGGAGGACTCTGTTAATCAGGACCTCAGGCTTTGGCAGCAGATGAGTGGCTGTGCCACCTGCAGACCTTGGAGAATTAGGGCTGGTCAGGCACCCAGGCTGGGAGCTGTTGTTGGTACCCTGAGTGTGTGTGCCACCAGTGGGGTGCGGGACTGGCCATACCCCAGGTGGTGAGGAAGGCAAGACTGGCCTTGAGGGAAGAGGCCAGCTTGGAAATCGGGGGTGGGGACCATGCTGGTCCTGCTCAGCTCTAGTGGGCACGGGATCCAGTGCCCTTGGCACATTCCCAGCGGGACCAGGTGACCGTGGCCCCCCGAGCAGGCGCAGCGCTGGGCAGAGAGCTGGCCCGTGTTGCACCGGTGTCTGCACAGCTGTGCTTCCCTGGGGCGTGTTTCCTTGCGGCCGTGTGGACGTGCCTGCGGGGCAGCAGCTGCGTTCCTGTGGGACACCTGACTCAGCGCCCTGTCCCAGCCCCTGCGCCCGAGCGGTGGAAGGGCACGCCTCAGGCTTCCTCTCCAGCCCGGGCCTCGTGCCTTAGAGCACAGAGAAATTCACAGGCCTTCCCCTAGAGGAAGACGGGACCCTTGGGATGAGAGGCTGCATCTGGGGGCCTGAGTGCACAGGGGGGTCCCGTGAGCGGGGGCTGACTTCTGAGTGGGCTGTGAGGGTGGTCAGTGACCCCTGAGTGCGGCTGCTCTGAGAGGAGGGGCTGAGCGTGTGGGTCCCCACAGGAGGAAGGGGCTCTGATCATCGAGGGGCTCCTCAACATTTCCTGGGGACTGAAGCGGCCCATCCGGCTCCAGATACAGGATGACAGGGAGCGTGTGCACCTCTCCTGGACACCCGGACAGTCCAGCTGCCATCTGTGAGTGCCCGCTGGGTGGGGCGGGCCCAGGTGGTCTCCATGACAACCTAAAATTACTGCTTGGAGTGTGCGGGGCCAAGAGGTTGATCTCTGTCTCTGCATGAAAGCCCCGTTTCTGTCTGGGGCGGGAGGTGGGAGGGTAACCCACCCTCAACCCGGTCACTCCTGTCACCCCTTGACTGCCTCAGCCCAGGACCTCAGCTGCCAACCTGAAGCCTCACCCCAAGTGGTTCTTCTCCATGACAACCAAGTCACCCCCCTTCCTGGAGAGCGACCCAGGCTGCCCTCACCTCCACTTGCGCTTCTCAGACATTCCTCGTCTGTAAGAGAAAGAGGCCTCTCAAAGCCGTCTGCAAGCCAAGCCTCTCAGCACCTCCTGTTCTGCCCTAAAACACACAGGTTTAGCCTCCAACGGCTCTGCTTTTATTTCAATATCAGAATTTATTTTTACAAATTTATCAGAATTTATTTATATCAGGTTTATCTGAATATATTAAGAACGTTTTGATCAGGATAAAATGGTTTTCTACCTGTCTTAACAGACGTTTGCCTCTTCCCACCCAAAGATGGGCAGTAAGCTGCTGAGTTTCGCTTGCTTCCACACGTAATAAGTCCTTCTAAGAGTCGGAAATTCAAAACACGTTCCCTTCGAAATTCAAGTAAAGTGGCTGCTCTCATCGCCCTTTGCAGGCCGGCGCCCCGGTGCTTCCCCAGATGTCCCTGGTCCCTCGCGTGGACCTGGGGCCTCAGAGCCTCAGGTTAGGGTGGGCTCCTTACGAAGGAGGTGAAAGCGGTCACGCGAGCAGCCCCGGACAAGGCCCCGCAGAGGCCCCTCAGTGCTGGCTTGGCTCCTCCGTCCATTCCCCCCAGGCTCCCCTCCCGGTGTGGCCACTTCCCATCTCGCCATCCCTCCTCCAGTCCAGTGCTGGCTGCCCTGGCTTGGAGTCCGCCTTTCTCGAGGCCTGGCGGTTAGCCCCCTCCAGGATGCTGCTGCCCTACTCCCCGGGCCAGGCTGCAGCCCAGAGGGGCCAGAAGGCAGCCCAGAGTGCCCACTCGGCACGCGGCCGCAGAAGCCGACCGCCTCGGCCTGGCGCCCAGCACGGGTCTGTGTGTGTCCATCTGTCCGTACCCCGGGGCCTAGAACAGGCCACTCAGGTCTGCAGGGCAGACTCCCTCTCCTTCCAGCAGACACGGGCAATCTTTTGCTTTTCTTTTTATCTTTTACGTTGACCATGTGTGAAATCCCGGCCTCAGCTCGGCCCGCCCTGCTTCCAGCCTGTGTCTGGCCCGCAGAGGCAGCCGGCCTCCTTCTCTTTGATCTGAACCACCTTTCTCTGCCAGCAACCCTCTCAGCACCATGACTGTCTCTTTTCAGGAAGGAGCCACCTGTTCAAGATGGCAGAGTCACTGCCCAGGAACCCAGCGTTCAGGCTGGGCCCCAGGAGGAGAGTTCCAGAGACAGATCAGGTCAGTGGGGCCTCGAGCAGCCCAGGGCCCGATCAGGTCAGTGGGGCCTCGAGCAGCCCAGGGCCCGGTCCCACGCATCTGGGGTGGGGGGGGGGGGCTGGCTCATGACCGCCATCTCTGGAGATCAGCTTTGTGGAGTAGCAAAGAGTGGCTTCGTTTGCCTTCAAGAGCGTGTGTGCTAAGCTGTTTTGGTCGTGTTAGACTCTTTGTGACCCCATGAACTGTAGCCCGCCAGGCTCCTCTGTCCATGGAGTTCTCCAGGCAAGAATACTGGAGGGGGTTGCCATGCCCTTCTCCAGGGGATCTTCCTGACCCAGGGCTGAAACCCACATCTGTAATTCCTGCACGGCAGGCAGATTCTTTACCAGTGAGCCACCAGGGAAGCCCAGCCCCTGCTCAGTCTCTCCTCAGCACAAGGCGTTCTTTCTGACTCCTCTCCCAAGGACAGGGAAGAGGAGGCGTCCAGAGGCGATGCAGCTGTCTGCATCCCTGCAACGTGCTGCCTTCTGAAAAGGAGAGCATCTGCAGAGAACGCGGCTCTCCCCTGGCCCTGCGGGCCTCTGGGGCCTCTTCCCCAGCCGCCAGGATCCGCGCCTGGGAGTCTGTCCTCTCTGCACCTCCTCCTGGACTCAGTGAAGGGCTTGCCCAGAGGACAGGGCTGGGGCTGTCAAAGTCCTGCTCTGGGTCCCTGGAGCTGGAGGCCCAGAGGCTATGGCCGTGTGGCATGGTGACACAGGTTATCCTGTCTGGGGGTCACCTTTCCTGTCTGCAGAACGGCCATCACACTGGTTGGACCCCAGCCCCCATCACAGGGCCAGTGCTCACACTGCCGTCTCCTGCAGCCCAGTGTGCCAGGGAGCCAGCTTCACACGCGGCAAAGAGGCTGCTCTGTCGCCACTGCAGGCCCCGTCCTGAGCCCGACCCCCTCGTCCATTTCTCGCCACAGAGCCAGCGGAGGAGGACGAGGGGACCCCACAGCTGATGCGGACCAAGAGCGACGCAGCCTGTGTGATCCAGAGGCGGCCCAGGAGCCGAGCGCCCGGTGAGGCCCAGAGGATCCGGCGGCACCGCTTCTCCATCAACGGGCACTTTTACAACCACAAGGTGATGGCCCAGCCTGGCCTCTCCCCTGGGCCCTGAAGCCGAGGCTTAGAGAGCCAGCCCCAAGCACCATGCAGCCATTGGGCCTTCTGCAGTGGGGGCCCCTCGGTGGTCACGCCTGAATTCACCCTCAGCAAAACCCTGGTAGGCTTCCCAGGTGGTGCCAGTGCAGAAGACGTAAGAGACGCAGGCTGGATCCCTGGAGGAGAGTGTGGCAGCCCACCCCCGTATTCTTGCCTGGGAAATCCCACGGGCAGAGAAGCTTGGGGGGGCTACAGTCCAAGGGGTCGCAAAGAGTCAGACACAACGGAAGCGACTTAGCCCGCATGCACAGCGCTGGTATGCAGGCGAGGCAGTGCCTGTGTCCTGATGGAGAAACAGGCTCAGGAGGACAATTGTCTTGCCCCAAATAACATCTCACTTCATGACCACAAAGCCTGTCTTTTTCCCACCACACGCTCAGTTCATTCTCACAAACTGCATGAATATCTGGAGGACGACGCTAAATTTGTCTTCACCAGGGCACTTGTCTGTCAGGTTCCCACCCAAGGTCGGTTCATTGTTTGAGGGGAATACCGCGTCCCTACTGTTATTGTCGGTTGGTAGATTACGCCAGCTGGGTCGCGGTGTGCCGCGGAGCATGTGTGAAGGGTCCCAGAGAACTCACACAGCTCCTGATTCCCAGCACTTAGCCTTTTGTCCTAGCCTTTTGTCCAAGTATGTATTGTACTGACCTCAGGAAAAAAAGATCTCCTTCCCCTGATGACATCATTCCATAAACAAACCCAACTGTAAAAAGGAGAAGTGGATTGTTGCTATAAATGGCACGCATGGCAGTGTGGGTGAGGCCCTGAATGGAGCGTCCTGCCCTGGAGCACATCCCGCAGCGCTGGGAAGCTGGAAGCCAGGGCTTCCAGGCTCAGCAGCTGCCCTTCCTGATAGGTGGTGGGTGACTCATGGGATGGGGGAGCTGGGCGAAGGGAGGTCTTGGGTCAGATCCGAAGCACAGTCATACAGGGGAGGTCTGCTCGGAGCCATTCAAGCCACTCTTGCAGTACCCTGCACTTGGGGATGAAGAATTCAGCAAGGCGGGCTGAAGGGACCCTGCTCCATCATCAGGACCTCCCTCCACTCCACACTAGGTTTACAGTGAGTGTTACTGAGGAACAATAGGTTATCTTCACTGAACCTAGGAGGCGAGTGTGTCTGTCACTCTGCTGCTGCTGCTGAGTCACTTCCGTCATGCCCGACTCTGTGCGACCCCAGAGACGGCAGCCCACCAGGCTCCCCCGTCCCTGGGATTCTCCAGGCAAGAACACTGGAGTGGGGTGCCATTTCCTTCAATGCATGCAAGTGAAAAGTGAAAGTGAAGTCACTCAGTCGTTAGCGACCCCATGGACTACAGCCCACCAGGCTCCTCCGTCCATGGGATTTTCCAGGCAAGAGTGCTGGAGTGGGGTGCCACTGCCTTCTCCGTGTCAGTCACTCAGTCACGTCCAACTCTTTGTGACTCCATGGACTGTACTCTGCCAGGCTTCTCTGTCCATGCGATTTACCAGGCAGAAATACTGGAGTGGGTAGCCATTCCCTCCTCCAAGAGATCTTCCTGGCCCAGGGATTGAACCCAGGTCTCCTGCACTGCAGGCAGGTTCTTTACCATCTGAGCCACCAGGGAAGACCAAATCTAGGAAAACCAGGAGTATTTGAGAGTAGTTTGCTCAGAGCGGGAGGGGAAGGCAGGGCTGAAGTTAAACAGAGATTAAGAATGTCTGGATTAGCCAAAGGATCAGCCATCTAACTTGGGCTTTTTTTTTTAACATAGACCGTTTTTAGTCTTTATTGAATTTGTTGCCATATTGCTTCTGTTTTACGCTTGGTGCTTTTTGGCCACAAGGTATGTGGGATCTTAGCTCTCTGCCCAGGGGTCAAACCCAGCCCCCTGCACTGGAAGGCAAAGTCTTAACCCCTGGACTGCCAGGAAAGTCCCCGACTTGGGTATGCTTTACATGCTGTTCCAAAGAGGTTTAGTCTGCAAAGTGTAAAGTAACCACCATTTGCCAATATTTGAATAAATACTGGTATGCTACTTTAAGGGACTATCTGAAAATTTAGAAAGATTCTTTGCATGGATTTAGGAGAAGGCAATGGCACCCCACTCCAGTACTCTTGCCTGGAAAATCCCATGGACGGAGGAGCCTGGTGGGCTGCAGTCCACGGGGTCGCTAAGAGTCAGACACGACTGAGCGACTTCACTTTCACTTTTCACCTTCATGCACTGGAGAAGGAAATGGCAACCCGCTCCAGTATTCTTGCCTGGAGAATCCCAGGGATGTGGGAGCCTGGTTGGCTTCCATCTATGGGGTCACACAGAGTCAGACACGACTGAAGCAACTTATCAGCAGCAGGCTCATTCTAATTCTACATTCCTAAAAAAAAAAAGGAGGTTTTTATGACTCAAGGCACTGAATTGTAGGCTTTATCTTCAGTACATTCTCCTCTCCTCTAAGAGGTGTGTTGGGCACTTTAAACCTTACATTAGTCGTTGCAAATGTCACAGGGACGCGGAGAAGTCCGAACACCCTGTAGCCTTTGCAGTGAACCAAAGTGAACAGTCGGGGCTTTCATCGCAGCCTTCCGCTTCCCTTGGTGCCATCCTGCCAAGAAGGGCTTCTTAGCCAGCCAGACCTACACTCGACGCGCTAGACAGGGTGGCTGTTCCCCAAGTCACAGACTTACCTGCCACATGTGGGTCCATTCTTCCAGGCAAACTCGGTGCCTTCACGAACTAGTGTCGCAGGCATGTTGGACAGTTGATTCACATCTGAAGGAGCAAGGGGCTCCCTTTTTTGCTCCTCGCTCCGCATCCATTCAGAATCAGTGTCCTTAGAAATTAGGTAACAAAGTACTTGAGTCACAGGCAACAATTAAAAAATAATAACAATAATAAATTCCTAGAATGAACTTTCTGGAGTTGTTATTCCAGGTTTTATTTCTTAGAACTGTACACTATTGCTCCACTTCATTATCTTCTAAGACAGCTCTTACTCACAGTAGTGTTGGCTTGATTTCCAGAGTGGGTAGACTTGGTACCTGTTTTCAGTGCTTTGCCCGTCGGACTCAAGTGGGTTCTGTGAGGGAGAAACCACTGTGGGTAGAGATGGGAAAAGAGCCACGGGACCTTTGTTCCTACTTGGAGCTGGTTGGTCTCTTCTTGAGAAGAGAGTTCAGGCAAGAGAAACACGGCGTCTTGTTGACATGACCTTTCTTCTCCAAGAGACAGCCTGACTCCTCTGTTTCATATTTCTTAGAAACTCGGACTTTCTGTACCGCCCAGTCATTCTACATCTCAACTGTGGAGAAAGCAGATCTGGGTTTGAGGCTGGCTCTAGTACTTGGACCTCAGCTGGGGACGCTGAGCAAAGCCCTCATGTACCCTGAGCCCCAGTACATCCTGGGGAAAGCCGAGCTAGGACCGTACAGGAGGAATGTGTGAACTGGAATTTGGTTTCGGAAAGCAAGGAGGAGCTTGCCCACAGGGAAGTCAGACACAAAGGGAGGACCCTGTGCCATGCTGGTGGAGCATGAGGCTTGGGGCAGCTCTGCCCTTTCTGGACGGGTGACTCCGATGAGCGACTAACCTCTCCAAGCTCCATGTACTTCTAAGGACTGTTGTGAGGATTAAATCAAGAATCTATATAAAGTGTTTAGCAGGGCTAGTACCTGATTAGTGACCATTAAGGGCTTAATAAGCTTTAAGTTTATTCCCTGGAAATTCCTGGTGACTTCACGTATGGTGTCTCATGAACAAAAGCAGCATACCTGCGAGAATACCACGGGCGCCCAAAACTGTGCAGGAGCCGTGTGGCGGGAGCACGGGATGCTTGGGAGGGAGCCACACGCCACACGCGCCACACGCGCCACATGTGGAAGGAGCTGCAGACACCACCGTCTAGGCTGTGGCGTGTGCGGTGATACAGTGCCGCTCAAGGTTTACCCTACAAATAGCATCCCGGGGCATTCTCAAACGCAGATGCCGACCCAGGAGTCTGCACCAGGGAGCCTGAGACTGTGTACTGACACGGCTGGTCCAGAACACACTTCGAGTTGCAAAATGTTTGAAAGGTTGTTCCTTTGGGCAATAGGGTGGAAAATGGATCGAAAGGGCTGAGACTAGAGAGGAAATTTTGGGAAGCTGATGCAGTATAAACAGAGGGCCTCACCGCAGGCAAGCTGGGAGAACAGAGCAAAGAGAACAGATTTGAGAACCTTTAGCCTTAGAATCAGCAGACACTTGGTGATTTGGTTCTAGAAAGAGTAGAGAGACTCGCTCCCCAGCTCCTCGTGGATGACCCTCATGGCCCTTGTTATTGTTCAGTCACTCTGCTGCTGCTGAGTTGCTCAGTCGTGGCCGACTCTGTGCGACCCCATGGACGGCAGCCCACCAGGCTCCTCTGTCCATGGGATTCTCCAGGCAAGAGCACTGGAGTAGGGTGCCATTTCCTTCTCCAGTGCGTGAAACTGAAAGTGAAAGTGAAGTCGCTCAGTCGTGTCTGACTCTTAGCGACCGCACGGAGTGCAGCCCACCAGGCTCCTCTGTCCATGGGGTTCTCCAGGCAAGAGCACTGGAGTGGGGTGCCATCGCCTTCTCTGGTTCAGTCGCTCCGTTGTGTACAATTCTTTGGGGCCCCATGCACTGCAGCACACCAAGCTTCCCATGGCCCTGGTTCCTAGAAAAAGGAGTTTGGCTCTTATAGGTCTGCAGGCATCTTTCTTAGAGGCCTCGTGCGATGTGAGCTGTCAAAGCTTCTCTGCTCATGACTGGATCTGGGTGCAGCTTGTGTGTGGATCTGTGCGGATGGACAGACACAGGTGATCGCAGAGCCCAGGTTCACCTGCTGTCCCAGGCTGCTCAGTGCCAGCGGGCTGACCGTATGCCCACACCCTGCCTGGTGTCAGCCCTGTGTCCCCTCTGGCCCCCTTCCTGTGCAGACCTCCGTGTTCACTCCCGCCTATGGGTCCACGACCAACGTGAGAGCCAACAGCACCATGACGACCCTCCAGGTGCTCACTCTGTTGCTGAACAAGTTCCGAGTGAGTCTGGCCGTGGGCAGCCTCGCCCCAGATGCTGGTGGCTGGCACTTTTGCTGGGGAGGGGGCTGGTGGAAGCCATGGCTCCTGGGAGAAGGCTGAACAGGTTTCCTCTGCTGAGCTAGCAGGAGAAATGCTCTGGGAATTTAAGGAGGCGGGGGCGGGGCGGGTCCCTGGGGATTTGTGTGTGTGGGTTTGGAGATGTGGTTACTGCCAGGGGCCCTTTCCTCTCTCTCCTGTCTTGAAAAGCCATGGTCTGACTCCCTGTCCCTGCTTGTGCAGGTGGAAAACAGCCCCAGTGAGTTTGCTCTCTACATCGTTCATGAGTCTGGGGGTAAGTGTCTGCCTTTGACTCAAGTCCCCATCCTTTTGGCAAGCTCACCGACTGAGCTCCTTCTCTGAGGGCTGAGCTGGCTTGTCCAGTGGGCACAGGGCAGGTGCCCTCCTGGCCTTGGGACATGCTGTGCCCCCACCACGGGCAACCCTCCCAGGCTTATATCCAGGCACACTTGTCATCGCTTTCGGAATCCCACCAGAACCACATGGTGAGCCGCTCTCTCCAGTAGGTTCAGTGAGGAGTGGGGAGGACTGTGCGTCTGGGTTTTCAGGATGGATGAGAAGCCCCTCACCCACTGAGAACTGCTGTTGCAGAGCTCGCACCGCACAGCCCTCTGTCCAGCGCTGCATGGCCTGGCCTCCCCAGGTCTGCTTCCCATGCCGGGCTCCTCCAGCCACGGTTCCTCTCTGAGCTGGGCCTTCACTGAAGGACGCGATCCACATCGTCAAGGCAGTGTCCACCACACAACATCTGGCAGCATTGCCAGGGCCCCTGGACATCTGTCTTCCATCCCATTCCCATCCTGGAACGAAGAGACACGGTCCTACCACCCCATGAATGTTGTCTACCATGTTCTTTTTCAGAGCGTACAAAGTTAAAAGACTGTGAGTACCCACTGATTTCCAGAATCCTGCATGGGCCCTGTGAGAAGATCGCCAGGATATTCCTGATGGAAGCTGACTTGGGCGAGGAGGTCCCCCACGATGTGAGTGGGGCTGAGGCATCCTGAGGCCTCTCCTGAGGGAGGGGCTGGGGGATGGCGTGGCAGACTCCTGTGAGCTCGGGCAGAGCCCCCTTGGGCAGTGCTTCCGGGCCCCCCATGGCCATCACAAAGTCCACCCCGTCTTCACGGTTTCATCCGTCTTGTTGCCATCAGCCACCACCAGATCCATCAGCTGGCCCAGGGGAGAAAGAAGTTGGGTCTTAGAAAACCATGCCCTGGCCTTTTCCATTCTTTCCAGACAGGTAGAGTCTTTTCCTTCACTGGAGTGCGTTTTGTTGTTATTTACATTAAAAAAAACAACAAAAGCTCCTTTCCTAGGGTCTAACTGCACCTTATGGAGAGGACCAAGTGTCTCAGGACATCTTGAGTCCAGACTAGGCAATGAGCACATTTCCAAACTCCGCTACACAGAATAGGCCTATAGGGTGTGGACTTCCAGAAGAAGGCCTGTGACCCTGTGTCCCTGGGGCCATTTGCAGACTAGTGAGTTCATTCTATTGTTGGGAACGGTGGCATTCCCACTGTCTCCACCCCCACCCCAGGGAACTCCCAGACTGACTCCGCTGGCTACTGAATGGTCTTCCTAAAACTCAGTGTAATCTTTCCTCCCAGGGATCACAGTGGCCTTAGGGATCAGAATGGGCTCCATCCTCCCATCCTGGTACACACAGAGCTGTGTTGGCGGGGTGGGAGGAAGACAGGCAGCCTCTTCCTTGGAGACAAGACCCTGCTGAATCGGCCACAAGGAAAAGAAAACACTTGGCCTCTAAGTTAAAGCACATTGAAATGTTCTTGGATTTTCTAGGTCGCTCAGTACATTAAGTTTGAAATGCCGGTGCTGGACAGTTTTGTTGAGAAATTAAAAGAAGAGGAGGAAAGAGAAATAAGCAAACTGACCGTGAAGTAAGCAGCCCTTGAATAGCCAGTCATGGGTCTGGAACTTCAGGGCAGGGGCGCAGTCGGAGCACCAGGCCCAGGGCTGCGAGAGCTCTCCCTGTGGTTGGGCCAGGCGTCCTCACGCAGTTCAGGGACACCTCCCCCTGGCCCCTTGCTCCGTAGTGCCACCAGACTGGGGTGACAGCCTGCCAAAATGGGGGCCTGCAGCCCAGCCCGCCCATCGAGCCTCGGCAGCCCCACTGTCACGGGACAGACACGAGCTGCTGAAACCGGGCAGGAGACTCGGGCAGCAGCGTGGGCCGGCCCTGGCCCAGGGCTGTGTGTTCTGTGGGCGGCACTGCCCAGGAGGTGCCGCCGGGGGGCCTGCCCGTGCACATTCAGCCTGGTCTGAAAAGTGCCGGTCCATGCTAGCGGGAGCGCCGAGCCTGCCCCAAAGCGGCAGTTATTGGGACTGCCTGTACCCACTGATGGTTGCAAGTGCAGGGGACCAGTTCAGTGGGCAGGTGAGTGGGTGCCACCTGCTGGCTCCTGGTGCCCGGCAGGGCCTGGCTGTGTGAGGTGAGGTCGCAAACCCCGATGGTCTGTGTCTCCCTCTGCGAGGGAAACTCGGTCCCAGAGTCCCTCTTAGGAAGGGAAGGAGGGCGGCCGCTCACCGTGAGAGTCTGCGGTCGGGGGACTATGTAAACCCTGGCTTCTGGCTGAATGTCCCTTTAAAAGGCTTCTGTGTGTACAGTCAGGCCCCACTCAGGCAGTCAGCGGAGACCTCAGCAGAGGGAACCGTGTCACTGTAGCGAGGAGGGACCTGGGGGTCACTCGGTGCACAGAGAGGGAAGGGCGGCCCGAGGTGAGGACGGAGTCTACACCACGTGACTGTGGAGCCAGGGCTCGGACAAAGCTTCCTGACCCCCCTGCTGCCCCATCTAATCCAGCACACTCCTGTCCGTACCGGAGACTCTTTGGAATACAAGGAGCATTCTCCTGTGAAGCTTGACAGGGTCTGCAGCCCTGTTTGACTGCTCCTCGAAGCCAGTGGCCTCGCAGGATGTGGGTCCCGGCTCTTCCTTCCCCTTGGCAGAGGAGAGATGGTGGCCACTAAGCAGCCGGTCGGGAGCCATGGGCCTCCAGCCCCAGCACCTCTGGGCTGCTCTGCTGTGCTCCTTGCGCCCTGTCCCCTCTGGTACCAGTGAATCCTCTCGGCTGTGTCTCCCTCCAGGTTCCAAGCCCTGCGTCTGACCATGTTACAGCGCCTGGAGCAGCTGGTGGAAGCCAAGTAGCCCAGCAGCACCTGCCCCTTCCGAAGCCCCCAGCAGCCACTGCACACTGACAGCCAGTGGCCGGGCCCCGGTTGGCCACGCAGATTGGTCGCAAGGCCGAGGGATCTGGCGTCTGTGCCTCTGCCTGTCCACCCGCCAGGCAGCCTGAGTCCCACGGCCCTGGCGCGTGGCTCCAAGCTGAGCACTCACAGGGCCCAGTCCTAAGCCTGAGGACCCAGGAGCTTGCTGGGTGGGGTCTGCATGTGAGATGGGCCTGGGCTGCGAGCAGCCCTGGAGCTGTGACATGAGCCGAGTTAAGAAACTAGATAGCATGGCCGGCCCTGTTCATGCCACACCTCTCCAACTCAGGGGAGCAGAACACGGTCTTGCTTCTAGATTGCGGGCTCCACCTGCTTCCCCAGTGCCTGGCCCAGAGTTACTGCAGAACCACAAGCCGTTATCCTCATCAAACACGTGAACCACTAGACCCTGTCCACCCTCGCCTCATGCCGCCGCTCAGAAACTCTGCTGGGATGTGCAGGAACTGCCAGCGGGTATGGGATGTGCGGTGCTCCCAGCTGTCACTTCACCATGGCGTGCCAGGTAGCGCCTCTGATGTCGCTCCATGAGCCTCGCATAGCTCAGTGCCCTGCCGGCAGAGGTCAGACCGAGAATAAGAGCGCCAGCAGCGCTCACTCTGAACTTCCCCGGCAACACCTGAAGGGACTCTTATAAGGAGCTCGCTGAAAGAAGCATGTCAACTGTATCACATTGAGGAGGTGACCCACATGACCCCGAAAGGATGCCTCCAGGGTGGGTGAGAGGCCAGGAGCTGTCTAGGGACTGCTGGCAGTGGCTTGGGAAGGCCACGCCGCGCCCGTCACTGCGCTCCTCGGACACTTGTGTGCCCCCTGCCCTCTCTGGGTGTGCGTCAGTACTTCCCATCAAAGGGCCACCACCGGGAAAAACTGTTCGAGGAGAAAGGGCTTTGAATCCCCTGGGGCCAAATCCAGAACAATTTGGGTCTGCCAGTTGATGGAAAAATTCTAGAATGACAAGAAGGCCTTGCAAGAATTATGCAAGAGTTTACAGTAGTCATGTGAGGTGTTTGTCCAAAACAGAGCAAACGAGACCAGATTCTCCCCATGGGGCCCATGAATTGTGGATTTAAAGGGAAAAACTATGAAGTCTCCCGAAGCCAGAAAGTCAACATGAGTGAGATTCCAACTCTGCCTCAATCAGCAGCTCCTCACCAGTGCCCATAAAGAGCAGAGCGTGGGAGCAGCTACGCCATTCGAGCCCACTGTTCAGGGTGAGCCCCATACCAGGACTGCCCCCACCTGGTGCCCTGCTCCCAAAGGCAGGTGCAGAGATGCCCCGGGGAGGCCGCCGCCGTTCCCGTCTCCTTTGTCCGCAGGGTTTCCTAGGTTCTCAATAAAGGTGTTGCCATGTGCAACCAAAGGAGTTAGGTCCAAGCTTTTTTTTTTCGCTTGTGTGTGTCCACCCTGACCTCTGCTCTGACCTCTGAAACTCTTGTCCTGCAGGACGTGTCACCAAGTTCGGTAGAGGAGCTAACGCTGAGCACAGCCTGCCGCTTTCGACGCTGACATGCCTCCTTCCTTTCCAGGCACATGCTTGGGACTGGTGTGGCCTGAGGACGGCGACAGCCGTAGGGCTCAGAGGAGGAGGTCTGTGGGCAGCCTGGACAGTAAGCGTTCGGGTCGCCCCGAATTGCAGAGTTCCAGCATCAGGGGCACCTCGGAATTTTCCGGGGCTCAGGGGGATGCAACAGGGTCTAGGAGATGGTAGAGAGCTGGTCAAACGGGGGTCCCCAGTAAAATAGTGAGATAGCTACCCAAAAGGCTTCCCTGGTGGCTCAGACGATAGAGTCTGCCTGCCGTGCAGGAGACCTGGGTTCAGTCCTTGGGTTGGGAAGATCCCCTGGAGAAGGAAATGGCAAACCCACTCTAGTATTCTTGCCTAGAAAATCCCATGGACGGAGCAGCCTGGCGGGCTACAGTCCATGGGTCACAAGAGTCGGACATGATAGATAAAACCACCACTAGCTTCCCAGACCATATGTATACGTGCAGGTCAAGGACAACAGCTGACCATCGTTCAGCAGTAACCCAGGGACAACTGCCTTGTGCCAGACCTGAGCTCAGCTCCAAAGGGACAAAGACAGTCTTGCTGCAGCCTGCATTCAGAGGCCTCCTAACTGGGAGACCAGGCCACACACCCTGCAGGGCCAGGGGATGTGCAGAGCAGAGAGATGGTGAAGCTGCCTGGAAGGAAGCCCAAGGCTGAGCCCCACTGGCCTAAGACAGCGTGTGAGACATTCCAGCCTGAAGATGCCCGCTAACCTTGCAGCAGACAGGGTCTGACACATGAAAAGCCATCAGATGAAGAAACCCTCTGTCAACATTCCCCAGTTTTGTTTTAGGGGGTTGGTTGGTTGGTTTTGTTTTTTCTTTTCAGCTGTTACAATATTGCTTCATTTAAAGCCTGTCTTGATAAGGGCCACTTGTGAAATAGAAAAGTTAGCGAAACTAACTTCTGAACAGCATAGCTAAGACATCTCTAACAAGGGGAAAGGTATAGTCATACCTTAGAGATACTGCAGGTTTGGTTCCAGAGCACTGCAATAAGGCAAATACCACGATAAAGTGAACCACAGATTGGTTTTCCACTGCGTATCGAAGTTATGCTTAAGCCCTCCTGTCACCTGTGAAGCGTGCAATAGCATCGTGTCCAAAAAACAAAGCATGTACCTTAATTTTAAAATACTTTATTGCTAAACAATGCTAACCATTCTCAGAGCCTTTGGCATAATCTTTTGCAACAATGACATTAAAGATTATTGATCATAGATCACTGTTATAAACATAATAATGACAGGCTTGAAAATTGCTATATCAACTGAAAAAAAAAAAACAGCCTAAAATTTGCGAGTTTTTTTAAAATTAGAGGATAATTACAATATTGTGATGATTTTTGCCATACATCAACATGAATTGGCATTGGTTGACGTATGTCCCCGCTCTCTTGAACCCCCTTCCTGAGTTATGTTTTATTTGGGGAACTTAACTAAGGACCAAACCCCGTGGGAGAGCCTGTTGGACAGCTCTGAAGAACTGTTCCAGAGAGTTAAGGGAGGAGACAAGATATGAAGTTTTTGCTTAAAAACAGAACAAAAAAACATGTGATCAAACATCAAAAGATTAATGCTAATCACAAAAAAACAGACATCTCAAGTTAATGATTTTACTGCCTTTTGTGTATGGAAGACACTAGAGTCTGGGTTCATTAAAATTACTCCTTAGATATGCATCTTAACTATGGAGGGCCAGTATCCTGTTTTTCTCTATCATGACTTCCCCTCGGGGTACACCTTTGGAGCAGCTGCAGTGACTGATGGCTTGATAGCAGGCAACATTTCTTGTTTACAGAAATGGCTGGCAACATGCAACATTTTTTTGTCCGCAGTGAGAATTGCCAAAATATGACACAGAGATATGAAGTAAGCAAAGTGAAGTCGCCCAGCCGTGTCCGACTCTTTGGGACCCCGTGGACTGCAGCCCACCAGGCTCCTCTGTCCATGGGATTTTCCAGGCAAGAGTGCTGGAGTGGGCTGCCATTTCCATGGGATTTTCCAGGCAAGAGTGCTGGAGTGGGCTGCCATTTCCTTCTCCAGGGGATCTTCCCCACCCACTGTGGGCAGACGGTTCACCGTCTGAGCCGCCAGGGAACTGAGCAAAGGCTATTGGGAAAATGGCACCAATAGACATTCAATGCAAGGTTGCCACAAACCTTCAATTTAAAAAAAGCAATGTCTGCAAAGAACAACAGAACAAAGTATGCCTGTACACTTCTACAACCATCTGAGGATTACAAAGCTTTCTGTCAACGATGCTTGCTTTTCAGAGGCAATTTGAAAAGATGCTAATTCAGCTCACCAAGACACCACAATTTCAGACTTTCTCCCAGGTTGTGCGGTTTCCTGCTGGTCTATGTGGCAGTTCCATGTGCCTCTCTCCATAGAGCTTTTAGAGAGTTTGTCATACCTTGCTTCACTCACTAGTACTCAGGTAGAAAATGTATACAAAGGCAAAGTGAAGATTGCAGTGATAAGTGTCCTCTCCTAGATCAGGACCGTCTTCCCAGGTCAGACTTCAGGAACCAGGGCAAATAATAAACGCAAGATAAAATCAACATGATTGCAAAAGATCTGAACTCAGGAAAAACAGGGTAATTTGCCCAGAGCAAATGAGCAGAAGGAATTTAAAAAAAAAAAAAAAAAAGGCTTGTTTTTCCTGTGGTGATAGCCATTTGCTACCAGTTTAGATTGTTTACCAGAAGATGGATTAAAGACCTTCCCACTGTTAAAATAAAGCCATTGGTTCACCAAGGACACACCTGGCCCCTTAGTCCTAGGGAAACGAAGCGCGAGGCTTACCCTATCAGACCAGGTGATTGTGGAGAAGCTAGCAATACGCAATGTGCCCGTGTGGGCAGGATCCAGGTGCCCACAGCTGCAGGCAGCAGTGGGCTATGTTTGTCAGGCGCCCTGCTCCTCCCTCCCAGGAAAGGCGGTCAGACTCAAGCCTTTCCAGATGTAAAAACAGCAAGTGCACACGCTGTCTTCAGGTCCCAGGAGCTGTGGTTATCTGGGAGCAAGCCAGCTGCTGATCCGCCCTTGGACTCTGCTCCCTCCTGGCTGGCCTTTTAACAGAGATGTTTTCTGCAAACTCAGGAATGGGAATTCCCAGAGAACCCAAAGGAAACAGAAAGCAAAGCCTCAGGCTTGGAGGGCAGAACCATTGTTCAGGGGCCCTTCGTGGGAGAGAGACGGCCCCTGTCCCCGCACTTGGTCCCTGGGCCACACGTGTGACCGGCCTCCTTTGCAGTGTTGCCAACGCAGACCCCAGGCAGCAGCGCTCCCTGCTGAGGCAGTGCTTTCTGGTGTGTGTCTCTGTCTGCAAGGGAGTTGGGGTGCAAAGGACGAAACTAGAGTAAAAAGAAGCTGTCTCGCCAAGACGGTTCTGTCTGTAACACAACTCTGTATCGCAATTACACTCAAAAAAAAAAAAAAAAAAAAGACTGTTCTCAGCCCAGAAGCCTCTTCTTCCTAGAATGAGCCCTTTAGACACAGCTGGGCCCAGGGACACTCTGGCCCCTGCTGTGAGCAGTTTCCCGAAGAAGCCCTAACCGTTCAGAGAGCTGGCCTGTCTTGACCCAATTTTCTCAGAAAGATGTGCTGTTAGGAGAACACAGCCCATCTCTGCGGCCCTGACCGTACAGTCCTCCCTCTCCCTTCCGCCCGCCTTTTCCTTTCTGCTTTGTAAACATCTGGGCTTCCCTTGCGGCTCAGCTGGTAAGGAATCTGCCTGCAGTGCAGGGTACCTGGGTTCGATCCCTGGGTTGGGAAGATCCCCTGGATCTGTGAATATTTACACTGGATCTGTAAATATCCAGTGTGACCAATTTCAGTCCTTTACTCTGTTTAAAGTAACCTGGACTTCTATTTGACAGATACTGCTAGGTAGAGGCGAAGGGCATGGGCTCTGAGGCCAAACTGTCTGCCACTTATGAACATGTGACCTTAGGCAAGCTACATGCCTCCATTTTCTCATTGTTACAGGATTCTAACAATTCTTGTCTCTTAAGGTTGTGGAAGGTCTATGAGCTTTGCTGTAGTAACAAATAACAACAAAAATTGTGGTTACAACAAGAGCATTTATTTCTCTGGCCTGTTACATGTGACTGCAGGTGGCTGCAAGTGGGCTCATGTGGCCCCGCTCCACACGCCTTCTCATCCTGGAGCAGCCACTACTTGGGACATGTTATTCTTGAGGCAGAGGGAAGCAAGAGTGGTGGCGGAAACACAGTGACCCAGGCGGCTTCTGGAATGGGCTGTACGCTGCACCCACACAAGCAGCTGGCCAGTGCTACTCATATAAAGTTAGTATCAGTGGAATGGACAGTCATTCACTAGGAGACAATGAAAGCCACACAGCTTTAAGCAGGGATGTAAAACTCAAGAAGGGTGGAGCAAATGCTTAGGAACAATCAGAGCACAGGAATACCGAATGAGGCACTGCCAGTGCTCCCAACGGTACCTGGAACCTAGAAGCACTCAGTAGGTGTCGGCTATTGTCATACTGACAAAGTGAGAGCAGAAAGCCTGGCCTGCTTTCTCTCTCTTCTCCCTTTTCTTCTCTACTCCGCCCCGCCTCTCCACCCCCCATCCTCTTCTCTTTCTCGCCTCTCTCCATCCTCCCCCCTACTCTGTTCACTCTTGGCCACAGCCCTTTACCTCCTGACTTCTCCTCTCCTTTCTAAGATTCGGCTTTCTTCATCCAGGTCTCTACCCCTCTCATCTGCACATCTCTGGGCCTCCTGTAGCTGGCCCAGCTGTTTTTAGGTACAGGCAGAAGGGATAATCCCCCTTTACGAGGGATGCGTAGTTTTAACTGGGCTTCCCAGGCAGCTCAGATGGTAAAGAATCCGCCTGCAACGAAGGAGGCCTGGGTTCAATCCCTGGGTTGAGAAGATCCCTGGAGAAGGACATGGCAGCTCACTCCAGGATTCTTGCCTGGAGAATTGCATGGACAGAGGAGCCTGGCAGGACATGGTCCATGGAGTCGCACAAGAGTCAGACACAACTGAGTGAGTAATGTTTCTCTTACTAGTAAAATGTTTTGAATAAATTTTTACTATTTTAATGCACATAGAGCAAACAGTCCAAGCAGGTCACTTTTGTTCTTGAAACTTTACCGAAACTATCTTTGTGCACTGTCCCATACCCCCACCCCCACCCAGCCACCAGAATCCACCACTTGTAGTAATAATTTAATAGTAAAATAACAATGGCTGGCATGCTGCAGCCCATGGGGTCACAAAGAGTCGGACACAACTTCGCAATGGAACAACAACAAACCATGCCTCATATTTCCTATGTGTTAGGCATTGTGCTAAGTGCCTTACATTATCTTATTTAATCATTAACAGTCTGGCTATCACCTAGATTACCGAGTTGACAGTCCCTGTCCAGGACAGTTTCATGCTTTGCCATCTGCAGAGCAGAAGGCTCCATCTTGAGATCTGAACCTTGGATCTAGTCTTGCTTCTGCCATCAACCAACCAAGTATTCCAGGCAAGTTTCCCTCTTAGCCTTATCTTATTGCTCTTCAAGACAGATACTAGGATCCCTGCTTCGTGAGACTATAGTAAAGACGAATGACCAGAGAACAGATAGAAAAGCACTTTGTGAACAATGAGAAATCTTATAAATTCACTCATTCAACAAATACTTGCTGAGTGCCTGCTACCTTCTGAGCACTGTTCTGAGCACTACAGATATGACAAAGAACAGGAGATAGATCATGACAGCTTTGGTGCCCCTGTGAAGTCATGAGCTCTTGTTCTAGAAAAATGGGGAGCTTTTGCTCTAATAAGAGCAGTCTTTCGAGAATTTAGGAAGCCTTTGGAGGATTTTGAACAAAATGAATGACGTAATCTAAGTTGTTTTTCAGAGGACCACTCTGGGGCTGTGAGTAGATGTAGGAAGACCAGAGAGGAAGCCAATGCAATAATCCAGATAGGAGGTGATAGCAGCCTGGTGGCATTAATAGCAGTGGAGGTGTTGAAAGTGGTTCAATTCTGGATATGTTTTGCAGACAGGATGCAGGCCAGGAAGCAACAGTTAGAACTGGACGTGGGACAACAGACTGGTTCCAAACAGGAAAAGGAGTAAGTCAAGGCTGTATATTGTCACCCTGCTTATTTAACTTATATGCAGAATACATCCTGAGAAACGCTGGGCTGGAAGAAACACAAGCTGGAATCAAGATTGCCGGGAGAAATATCAATAACCTCAGATATGCAGATGACACCACCCTTATGGCAGAAAGTGAAGAGGAACTAAAAAGCCTCTTGATGAAAGTAAAAGAGGAGAGTGAAAAAGTTGGCTTAAAGCTCAACATTCAGAAAACAAAGATCATGGCATCCGGTCCCATCACTTCATGGAAAATAGATGGGGAAACAGTGGAAACAGTGGCAGACTTTATTTTTTTGGGTTCCAAAATCACTGCAGATGGTGATTGCAGCCATGAAATTAAAAGACGCTTACTCCTTGGAAGGAAAGTTATGAGCAACCTAGATAGTATATTCAAAAGCAGAGACATTACTTTGCTGACTAAGGTCCGTCTAGTCAAGGCTATGGTTTTTCCTGTGGTCATGTATGGATGTGAGAGTTGGACTGTGAAGAAGGCTGAGTGCCAAAGAATTGATGCTTTTGAACTGTGGTGTTGGAGAAGATTCTTGAGAGTCCCTTGGACTGCAAGGAGACCCAACCAGTCCATTCTGAAGGAGATCAGCCCTGGGATTTCTTTGGAAGAAATGATGCTAAAGCTGAAGCTCCAGTGCTTTGGCCACCTCATGCGAAGAGTTGACTCATTGGAAAAGACTGTGATGCTGGGAGGGATTGGGGGCAGGAGGAGAAGGGGACGACCGAGGATGAGATGGCTGGATGGCATCACTGACTCAATGGACACGAATGTGAGTGAACTGCGGGAGTTGGTGATGGCCAGGGAGGCCTGGTGTGCTGCGATTCATGGGGTTGCAAAGAGCTGGACACGACTGAGCGACTGAACTGAACTGAACTGAACTTTGCAGACAGGAGGTAATAGAGCTTGGTGGAGCTAATAGCAGGAGGTGATGAAAGTGGTTCAATTCAGGATATATTCTGAAGATCGAGCCAGCAGAATTATAGATGGCTTGGGACTGGGTTTGGGGTAAAAAAAGAGACAACAGTGACATCAGGATTTTTGACCTGAGCAACTGGAAAGTTGGAATTGCCATCAATTGTCAGGATGAAGACTGCTGAATTAACATGTTTGGTGAATATAGTAAGTTCATCTGGTGGGCGCTGAATAACTGTATATACAAATCTAGAGCTCAGTAATACTTGCATCCCAACTTCAGACTGGAGTTACCAGTTCGAGTGTTCAGCACGTACAGATAGTATCTGAAGCCATTAGATTGGAGGCGTTCTGTAGGCAAAGGAGGGCCCAGGAAGAAGAGGAGGGATCAGGTGACCCCGCACAGACTAGGTGGGAAAAGAAGGTGATTGGCTCCAAGAGATGAAAACCAGGAGAGGTCATCACGAAAGAAAAACAGGTGGTGTGTTGAAAGTCACCAGACTTGGAGCCGAAAAGACACATTCCAATATGCAGCGGTCCACTAACACAGTCTGACCTTGAGCAAACTGCTACTCTAAGCCTTGGTTTCCTTATCTGTAAAATGAGAATGATCAATTAACACGACACTGTAAAGCAACTACGTGTGTGCGCTTCGTCTCTCAGTCGTCTCCGTATTTCCCCGTGGACTGGAGTCCGCCAGGCTCCTCTGTCCATGGGATTTTGCAAGCAAGAATACTGAAGTGGGTTGCCATTTTCTCATCCAGGGGGATCCTCCCGACCCAGGGACTGAACCCGCATCTCTTATGTCTCCTGCTTTGCAGGCGGATTCTTTACCCGCTGAACCATCAGGGAAGCCTCCAAAAAAGCAACTATACTCCAATAAAAACACTTAAGAAAAAAAATTTTTTTAAAGAGTATGATCGTTCCCATTTTGTAGGGGCTTTTTGGTTTAATTAAATAAGTATCAGGACTCAAAAAGTATCAGGAATGGTTTAGGCTCTCCAGAAGTACCTCCATATAATCAGTAATTACTGCTTGTACAATGGAGTCTCGGGGTCGAACGGGCTGGTAGTGAGTTCAGAACTTCCCGGCCTGCCGGTGGCTCCTCCGTCACAGAGGGAGATAACCGCAGGCCCTGCGCTCCTGGGAGGCCACACGACGCCCCTCGAGGGGCAGGAGATGAAAACGAAAGGACAGGAAGAAACGAAGGCCGGCTCTTTCCGGTGGGCTCGGGACCATAGAGGGCCACTCCGCCAGGATCCTAGAGCGACCGCGTGGCGCAGACCAACCGCGCGGCCTGCACTTCCGGCAGCGCGGAGGGCTCGGGGCGAGCGAGCGAGGGCGGCGGCGGTGAGTGGGCCGCGCCCGGGCGGCGCCGCGCCGGCCGGCGCGGGGGGCGCGGCTTCGGGGCTCCGCTCCCGGGAGGCCCCGGGGGCCCCCGCGGCCGGCGGCGAGGCGGGCGGGGTGGGCCCGGCGGCCGGAGGCCCCGGCAGGGCGGAGGCCTGCGGCGGGGGCCCGGCGAGCTGAGGCCGAGGGCTGGCCCGGCTCCGGGGCCGCGTTCCCGTCCGTCGGGCGCGCGGCCGGCTTAGACGGACCGCAGAAGCGCTTGGGTGGCGCAGGGCTGTTGCGAGCGCTTCAGACGGTGACGCGCGTGAATTTCTAACACCCTGGGGATGTGGCGGCCTCACTGTCGTCCCGGTGTTCCTGGCGAGAAAGCAGGCACATTCCAGCTCGGCTTGTTGGCGTGGCCAGCGGGCCCGCTCACCCAAATGTACCCTGATGCCCGCGACTGCCGTGGAGCTGGGCAGAGCCCCGGCCGGAGCGCTGGACTTGGCATTGCAAGTTGCGGTCGCAGTCAGTTCTCACTGCGAGTACAGGTTCTGGGGTCAGGCTTCTAGGGGCTGGGAGCCTGCAAAGTATGCCTGCCGATTCCTTAGAAACGGGAGTAGAATGCAGATAGTCCCATAAACCTGCTCTGAGAATGAAATAGCACAGTGACCCGGGCTACCTGTATGATTTCCTCGTCTGTAGTGTTCCAGCTGAATTAGAGTTTCCTACTAGAACTGCCTTCCGTAGTATTTAAAAATAAATATGGGGTTTTTTTCAGTGTATAATTACCACTATAGCTATTTTTGAACACCAACATCATGTACCTGACAGATGTCTCCTTGAAATAGATGTTCCACAAATATTTACCAAGTTAAGAAATGAGCAGTGCTCTCTAATTTTGTGTTGTGGGCCGTTTTCTCTTTTGGTACTTACCTTAATTACAGCAGATGTAACTGTTAAATACACAGTTAAAGTCTCAGCACTATCAGGGCTAGAGTCTCAGTTATATAATATAACGACGGAAAAGCAGTAACCGTGAAATAATTTTTGTTTCCAGTTATTTGCTTGGTAAGCTTGTGTGCAAAGACCAGGGTGATTATTCCCATTTTAAAGTCTACTTACTTGCTGACACAGGAGGTGGAAATTAGTTCCAATAATGGTATTACCTTTGCAGTCTTAGGTTCTCCCACATTTGTCACCTATTTGGAGTTTGTGCTTGTTTGTGGCCACAATTTTAAATAACCTTGTAAGTAATTAACTGAAATTAATTTATTTGAACATTGGAATTCTTGCAGCATTTAGGTATTTTTAAAATTCCTCCCTATTTTTACGTGTAAACTTACTTTCTTCTCTTCTTCTTGTGTTTTACCTACCACCTTTTATTCTGTTTCATTACACTATCAAATAAAGTTCTTTGGAAATTTTTCCCTCCCAGGAAAAAATCCTCTTGTATCAAGCTTTCAAACAATTGTCCTTTCTTGGGCCATTGGAATCTAGAAGAAATAATAATGAAACATTTCTTTGTTGACATTATCCTCATCCAGTATTTGTTGAATAGATTCACAGAAACTTTCCACTCCTCATAGAATAGCTCTCATATTCGAAACAGTTTATGCTACAAAGTTAGAACTGGATTGTCCTCCACAGCTGTGAAAGTAGAGTGGCTGAGCAAACAAGGGTAAACAAATATTTAATAAAGGAGTGTGAGTTGTCATTTCTTTCTAATTTGGACACCCTAATTAGCCATCCATAAATGACAATCAGCTTAATATGGGAGCAAATATTAAAATATAATGATAACCTGTTACCCAAATTTTGATTGGCTTTTGGAGCTATTTTTTTTATTCCTATGAAAATATTATGTTGTCTCTACTTTTTAATCTTTCAGAATTACATACTCATTTGTTATTGCCCAACAGAAATTTGTATTTTATATTATCACTTTTTTTTGTCCTGTCCCAACAGATAAGAACTCCAAAGGTAAATTTGGTTGTATTTATTAAGTTTAGACTCTGAAATTGTTGGGCTTTCCTTGTGGCTCAGCTGGTAAAGAATCTGCCTGCAATGTGGGAGACCTGGGTTCAATCCCTGAGTTGGGAAGATCCCCTGGAGAAGGCAACAGCTATCCACTCCAGTATTCTGGCCTGGAGAATTCCGTGGACTGTATAGTCCATGAGGTCGCAAAGAGTCGGACAGGACTGAGTGACTTTCACTGAAATTATTAGAATTTTTTTGCACATTATTTTCCCTAGAATTATCTTTGTTTTCATATATATATTGAATACATTCGTAATTTAAAAATAGATGAATTTTGATGGGCTAAAGAGGTGTTGCTGCTGCTGCTGCTCCTGCTAAGTCGCTTCAGTCGTGTCCGACTCTGTGCGACCCCAGAGACGGCAGCCCACTAGGCTCCCCTGTCCCTGGGATTCTCCAGAAGAGGTGTTAAAGTTGAATAATTAACAAGTCATCTATAATTTGTTTTTTTTTTCTTTTATACAGAAAATTCTGAGCTGTGTAGCTCTAGGAAGTGGAGCCCTCGTTCAGAAGAAGGACGTAGCCTGTCTTAAGAATACGTTTGGCTCTTCGCCATGCGGCTGGGAAAGCCTAAAGGAGGCGTATCTCGGAGCTCCAGCCAAGGAAAAGTCTATGAGAACCAGCGCAGAGCCGGCCGGCAGCGGCAGAGGTGGGGGGTGACTGTCCGATTTGACTCGAGCTTCAGGAGACTGAGACGAGGCCTGGATGAAAAGCCCTATAAATGTGTCGAATGTGAAAAGAGCTTCAGTCAGAGCTCGACTCTCTTCCAGCACCAGAAGATCCATACTGGAAAGAAGTCCCACAAGTGTGCAGACTGTGGGAAAAGCTTCTTTCAGAGTTCTAACCTCATTCAGCATCGCCGCGTCCACACCGGGGAGAAGCCCTATCGGTGCGATGAGTGTGGAGAGAGGTTTAAACAGAGCTCAAACCTCATTCAGCACCAGAGAATTCACACTGGAGAAAAGCCGTACCAGTGTGACGAGTGTGGCCGGTGCTTCAGCCAGAGCTCCCACCTCATTCAGCACCAGCGAACCCACACCGGGGAGAAGCCCTACCAGTGCGGTGAGTGCGGCAAGTGCTTCAGCCAGAGCTCGCACCTCCGGCAGCACATAAAGGTGCACGGGGAGGAGAAGCCCCGGAGAGCCCGGGGCCAAAGCGCCAGGGCCAAAGCCCGCCTGGTGCCAGCTTGGAAAGCGGGCAAAGGGAGGAAGTCAGTGGCTGGCCTCCGCTAAGTAGAGGGCACTGCATCAGCCCTTTTTTAAAAAGTAAAAAGTGTTTCTTTCAGAACTGGAGGTATTTTTTAAATTTAATCGTGTCCTTAAACACTGTATCCTTTCCTAGCATGAGGACATTGGGAGTTCAGTGACATTGGGATCGGAGAGATTATGAGTCCAGCCTTCCCTATTTTTACGTAACCTGCAGTACAAAAAACAGGAAATGTGTTTCTAGAGAACATAAGCTCCTTGAGCTCTTTTGAAATTGCTTCCTGCATCATTTTGACCAAAAAAAAAAAAAAATCGTGTTTTGATGATGTGTAAAGGTGTAGAAATTCCAGTGACTGCTCAGTTTCAGGACTTTCCTTGGAAAGAATAATTAAAAGGGAGAAATTAATTCCATCAGTTTTAGAGTTCTGTCGTAGATGAGAGTTTAGGTTTTTAAAGTTTTGTTCTATATTACCCATTGGTTTGTAAGTATGTCTCAAGGGTCAGCTACTAAAATGAATTCACGCTCACAGATTTTTAGTCAGTGAAGTACATCAGTTTGTGTTAGCTTTTTTTGTTCATTTCTCCTGTTTATAGATAGTTACTAATTAAAAGAGTAGAGCTTCCCTATTTTTCATCAAATTCTTAGTAAGTGACACTCTGGAAGCCAAAGAGAGCGGCGAGTTCAACCGCAGGCCTCGTCCCCCCGCTGATGCTGCCCTTTGTGGTGGTCTGACACCGCGCCACTCCTTTCTAGAAGCTGAAACGGCTTCATGGCAGTCCTTACCCACGTCTTTGAGCTCTCTCGTGCTCTGGCAGGCCGAGCCAGCCTTTTAGCGCTAAATGAATAAATAAACCAAAATTATTTCTTCTAAATAATCTCAACTTGCAAATTAAAAATCTACAATTTATATGCTTCCCTGCCCTCCCCCTTCAAGAGCTTCTTATAACCCTGGTTATCTTAAATGTTTGCTAGTAGCATAGTGAAGTTTTGAAAAAGTCAAGTGTTACTGCATTGTAGCTTTTTTGAAATCTAAGTTTAACTTTTTCTGAGTTACCTGTCTTATTTATAAGACCAAACAAGTTTCTTATCTTTCATGAGAATAGTGCCAAGTATCAAACATTTTGATCAGCCTTCAGCTCAGGTTTTAATTAATATTAAATGCTAACATTCTTCTGATTTTTTTTTGTATCTTTCATAATCATATCTGATCCTGCTGTATTAATGACAGTTATCCATAAAAAAATTTTTTAAAGAGTATTTTGCATATTACTACCTTCTGTTTGTTTTTCTCCTGGGAGGTTGCTTTGATGATGTAGGCAGCATCTAAAATCACAGCCTGGGAAGAACCTCTTGTTTTGCCTGTCTTTGATTGTCTCAAACTTGAACTTTGCCTCCCTCATGGCCTTGTATTTGAGTGCCAAGTCATGGCAGATGGCTTTGTCAACAGCAGTTTGATCCAACAGGATATTCACAGTGCTGTGAGAGCGCAGGCATGCCTTCGAGTGCCACAGCAAAGCAGATATCATGGCCAGGTGCATCACATGGACTTTCTTGGTTTCCCAGTGTGTAGCGGAGTTGTGTTTACGCTAGATTGTAGTCTATTAACTGCAATAGCATTATGTCTAAAACACAATGTGATACTGTAATTAAAAATTCTTTATTGCTAAAAATGCTAACCATCATCTGAGCTTTCGGTGAATCATAGCAGTAACATGAAACATCACCTATCATTTAACAAATATAATGAAAAAAACAAATATAATGAAAAAGTTTGAACTGTTGCAAGGATTGCCAAACTACGACACAGAAACACAGTGACCGCGTTCTGCTGGGAAAACCGCACTGACGGGCACTTGATGCAGGGCTGCCAGAAACCTGCCACAAACCTCAATTCTTTTTTTAAAGGAATTCAACAATAAAACAAGGTATGCCTTACAAAGTGATCACAGTTATCTTGTACAAAAAACATTGTTTAGATTTTACTGATTGACTTATTAGGTCTTTGGATGCAGAAAAGCTGTTGAATTAAATCTAAAATTGTCAGCAGCAAAAGTATTACTCTCAGATTTAAAGGTGAGTTCAACTTTATTTTGACTGAGTTAGCACTCTTGAAAGAAAGTTACACCTATAAAGGACAAGAACCATTTAGTAAGTTCCTAAGGGAAATTGAAGTATTTGTTTGGACTTCTGACAGGTAGTGGGAGTATGTCTTCAAAATAAAGATACACAGCTGCAAATGCTGTTTAGGCCCCATGATAGGGAAGGAAAGTGCTGTCATTCTGTTGAGAAGATAAAATACTTACTGAGAACTGGCCGTGTCTACTTCTACCGAAGACTGGTAGAACTGGTAAATTTTAAGTGAAAGTAAAAAACAGGTAATGAATATACCATCTGATTGCCATTCAAATTGGGAGGATTTTCATCAGGTACAGGGAAGAAGGAAGGGCCCTTGGAACAGATGGCATGTACACTGAAGGAGTCGAAACCCTGGAAGTCTGTGGAGGTCAGGTAGCTGGTGTGAATGAGTGAGGTGAGAAGAGCTGTACCCTGAAGCACACATGCCCGTCTAAAAGGATCACCTGACTCGGTTTCAGTCGTTGCTGCCGTCGGAGGATCAGGCTCAGGCCACATCTTGACACTTTCCAGAGAAACCAGAAATCCAGATTTTAAAACCCACAGAACTTCTGAGCAGTTTACCACAGCTGAACTATCTTTTCAAGGCCCTGTGTGTGGCTGGCTGTGGCGGAGGTGGAGAGCCTGACGTGGTGAGAGGTAGGGGTGCGTGACGGAGTGGACGCTGCGCAGCACAGAAGGGTCTGCCCGGAGAACAGCAAGTGGCTGCCCTGTTGACGTGTGGTGTCCCTGAGGGTCAGGACAGTGATGCCGGGCTCGGTCCCTGAGCCACGTTTTGGAGAGGGTGGGGTAGGGGCAGGTGGTGAATCTTTTTTGGCTGGTGGGGCTCTGGACCTCGCCAGTGGTAAAGAATCTGCCTGCCAAGGCAGGAGACGCAAGAGACATGGGTTCGATCCCTGGGTCAGGAAGATCCCCCCAGAGAAAGAAATGGTACCCCACTCCAGCATTCTGGCCTGGGAAATCTCATGGACAAAGGAGCCCGGTGGGCTACAGTCCATGCGGTCGCAAAAGGGGACGTGACCGGGTGCACATACACACAGGGCTCCGGGCCAGCAAGAGAGGCCAGGCCTGATACAGCAGTGACCAGAGGCACTTCCTCAGCCCGTTCCTCCAGACAATACACGTCCAGGGAAGATGGTCCTGAACCCCATACATCACTACAGCAACCTGAAACTCCAGGATTGCTGACGTCACCCCTGGAATTAGGAACTGGGTCCTGAGACCTGTACACTGTTCAGACACGGGAGGAAGGGATGTGCATCCCTCTCGCACGCAGAGTGTGTGTGTCAAGGCCAGTGCACAGCACGGTGCACAGGCAGCCGGGGGCCCACCTGTAAGGGCAAGACCCTTTATTGCACAGGGGATGGGCCTGCTCCCCCACCTTGACGTCAAAGCGATGAGTCAGCTTGGACAGTGAGCACCCCAACCACCGCCATGGCGAAGACTAGAGGACGCTCCTCTGAAGTCCAGGTGCCACATGAGGCCCTAGATTGTGGTGCAACTCGAGGCGCTGCTAATGCTAAGTCACTTCAGTCGTGTCCGACTCTGTGCGACCCCACAGACGGCAGCCCACCAGGCTCCCCCGTCCCTGGGATTCTCCGGGCAAGAACACTGGAGTGGGTTGCCATTTCCTTCTCCAATGGTGAAAGTGAAGCCGCTCAGTCGTGTTCAACTCATAGCGACCCCAGGGACTGCAGCACCAGGCTCCTTCGTCCATGGGATTTTCCAGGCAAGAGTACTGACGGGACTACAAAACAGGATTGAGCCTGCGTTTTCCACCACCCTGGAGGTGAAAGGGGCTATCCATTTCCTTCCCCCTTTTTTTTTCAGGTAAAAATGAATTGAGCTGATTCTTAAACTCAGAGTTCTACGATAAAACTTATCACCCAGAAATGCTTTTCTGTCAGTTTTAGATACAGCAGGGGCTTATCTGGTAAAATAATTAGTTTTGCTTCATTTTTCATAATAAGTGAAAACTAATCCACTCCAGTTTGAAACATAAATTTTGCTACTGAAAGATGAGAAAAGATGTAAACTAGAGATACAATTCTTGGTCGCATTCCTTGGAGAAAAAACCAGGTACACGTAGCAGTGTTGTCTAAATTTAAGTATAATAAGATGAAATCTTTTGTGATTATTTTATGAGGGGGTGATTGATATCTTTCTCCTTTGACCCATTTACTTGGTAATGTATTGAATAAGTTCTAGAAAGTATACCTACTAAGTAATAGGATTTTGTTGCTAGTGCCGTTTTATTATTCGCATTATAACATCTGATAGTGTTTTATTCGGAGTTTTTGCATCAGCATACGTGAAGTAACTGCTGTAAGTTTTTTCTTATGTGTTATCTTTGTTGTAAAATACTTTGCTGTGACTCCACATCATAGTTTTCGAGAAAATGGGCCAAGATTATAGTGGCTTGTTTATGTGCCATTCTGCCTCCTAGTTTTTCAAGAGACCTCTCAGGCACAGATTCTTAAAAATTCAGAAATTGGGGATGGCGTGTTGACTTAAATACAGCTTCTGAGATGAGGATCTTTCTCAGATCTCAGAGAACCCTCCCAGTCATATCTTTATGTTCAAGGCAATCTTCTGGCACGTAAGAAACGCCTCTAAATTCAGTGAGATTAAAAGGCTAAGTGTCAAAGTTCGACCAGGTAAGTCAGAGAGAGGTCAATATGATGATTTGGGGGCAACAGTCAGGGAGAGACGTCAAGGGCAGCTGAAGGCCGCAGTCGCTCTATTTTTCCCAAATATGAAGAGTTTGAATGTGGCTGACTTAGTTGCATCCGTTCTCCATTTCCTCATGCTTGCTTTTTGCCTTTTTAGTCCAGTTCTTGTTTAACATTTTACCTGCATTTAGTTTTCTATATTAAAATATTTGGTGTAGTTTTCTTTTCCTCACTAGACTTTGATTGAAACAATAGTCGAAACAGAAGCAAAAGCCAAAAGTACAAGAATCTGTCATTTTCTATCTACCAGATTGGAATTATCAAAAAGTGTAAACGCTGCTCCGCTGGCAAAGCTAGGGAGAACCAGCCAAACTCACGTTTTGTTGGTGGGGATACAAAATATTGGACCTCTACAGAGGAGAATTTGGCGATAGCTAGCAGATTTGTATGTGGGTTTACTGTTTGACCTAGAAATTAGGCTTTGGAGGAACTGGTCCCAAAGATACAGTAACAAAAGATACAATGTACATACATGGCAGCAAGTTCTCATAGAGAAGGCTGGTTTCTCACTGGAAGACATTCAGCTTCAGTGTCATCACATATGCATCTCTTCAGTGGTGGGCTTGTTTTTCGTGATGGCCTCATGGCTATCTGCTTGCGCTTTAGCTGAATCCCACTTGTCATTTTCGGGGGTTTGCTTGCCTTCGTAGAGGACCCAGAAACACGTTTAGTAAGTGCTCTTGAAGAGCTAAGTGTCACCACTGGTGCAAATCGGCAGATCAGATTCCGAGGCTCAATCAGAAACACTCCAGGTCAATGAGGGCGCTGCGTGGGCAAAGGACGCGGAATGTACTCAGTTCCTGAAGTCTTCATTCTGGGATGCTGGACGCCTTCATTTGTTTCCATTACCTGGGACAGTCTCTAGAGGGCAGCAAAGGACATAAAATGGAAACCAGCCTCTCCCTACACTGAACTTGTATTTTCCCTTGAAAATACTGTACTCAAAATGCTAACAAATTTGAGGCCACTCTTCACAGACAGCTAGGATTTAGTAAAATGTCTTTAAGGATACAAACTGAATTTTTTGATTTGAGCATACTTTAGGCAAATTACCTGGATGTTATCTCCATTTCCACCGTAATTTAGACGTTAAATATATACAAAGCACAGGGATATAAGCAAGTCCCTTTCTTTCTTTGGTCGGAAAGTAAATCACGTGAAGTGGCTTTTTTATTACAGCCGTTTTCTGTGCTCCCCTCTTTCTTTGCGCTCCTTTCAGCCTCCTCCTTGATTTTATATTTCTCCCTTTACATACCTGGCATTCTTTCCTTAGCCAATTCCTTGTTAAAATCCACCAGGCTTTCAACACTTCTCTGCTCAGAAAAACTGTTTCCAAGGATTCTCTGAAAATTCATTCAGAACAGTGGCTCAAGGCCACTAAGAGGAAGGCTCAAAGGTAAGGCCAGAGCCCTTGCAGGGAAGAACGCGGTTGTAGAAGCTAACGTTAGAGAATGTTTTAGAGTTGAACAGTTAGTTTGCTCTCCACAGTCTGAACCTTTGATTCAGTACAACTATTTGAACTTTTTGCCTTGTGAATGCATTATACTTACAATTTAAATATAAATGTGAAGCCAATTGCACTCCATAGCGAGATGGAGACGGGGAACAGCTGGGAAATAGGCAGTGTGGTCCCAGAGCGGTGCCCCGGCACTGTATCACTAAGGGCTAAGCAGCATTCACTTCATAAACTCACCGCCTCATCTAGAACTTGCACCTCTCATCTTTCCCCTGGTATTTTATTTTCCCCCACTTCTAAAAGGCTGAATTACGTCACGGAGCCTACATGTGGGAAAACTGGGTGTTCAGTGGTCGTGTGCATCTGGGGCGGGGCAGGGAGAAAGGGGCTCTTAAATATAAGAGGCGGTGAGGCAGTGTAACAGAGAGAAATTGCTCGGCATTGGAGTGATTAGCTCTGAGTTCTAGATCCTTTTCTGTGGAAGACCCATGTGCCCTTGGGCAATTCAGTTTTCCTCTCTGGTCCTAAATCTGCTCATCTATCAAATAAAGACGAGTTTGGCAGTTAAACCAGTTGTTTCATTTATGATTCTATGCTTCTAAGTTGCTGAAACTGATTTTAGCCAACTAAAGAAAAATCCAGTGAAGTCAAGTTGGCCTTTGGGAGCATTACTACAAACAAAGCTAGTGGAGGTGATGAAATTCCAGTGGAACTATTTCAAATCCTAAAAAGTTATGCTGTTAAAGTTCTGCCCTCAATATGCCAGCAAATTTGGAAAACTCAGCAGTGGCCACAGGACTGGAAAATGTCCGTTTTCATTCCAATCCCCAAAAAGGGCAATGCCAAAAAATGTTCAAACTACTGCACAACAGCACACATTTCACATGCTAGCAAGGTAATGCTCAAAATCCTTCAAGCTAGGCTTCAGCAGTGCACAAACCAAGAACTTCCACATGTAAAGCTGGATTTTAAAAAGGCAGAGGGACCAGAGATCAAGTTGCCAGCATCTCTTGTATTATAGAAAAAACAAGGGAATTCCAGAAAAAACATCTGCTTCATTGACTGTGCTAAAGCCTTTGACTGTGTGGATCATGACAAACTGTGGAAAATTCTTAAAATGATGGGAATACCAGACCACCTTACCTGCCCCCTGAGAAATCTGTATGCAGGTCAAGAAGCAACAGTCAGAACTGGACATGGAACAATAGACTGGTTCCAAAGAGGAAAAGGAGCACACCAAGGCTGTATATTGTCACCCTGCTTATTTAACTTCTATGCAGAGTACATCATGAGAAACGCTGGGCTGAAAGAAACACAAGCTGGAATCGATTGCCGGGAGAAATATCAATAACCTCAGATATGCAGATGACACCACCCTTATGGCAGAAAGTGAAGAGGAACTCAAAAGCCTCTTGATGAAGGTGAAAGAGGAGAGTGAAAAAGCTGGCTTAACACTCAACATTCAAAAAATGAAGATCATGGCATCTGGTCTCATCACTTCGGGCAAATAGATGGGGAAACAATGGAAACAGTGAGAGACTTTATTTTCTTGGGCTCCAAAATCACTGCAGATGGTGACTGCAGCCATGAAATTAAAAGACGCTTGGTCTTTGGAAGAAAAGTTATGACAAACCTAGCAGCATATTAAGAAACAGAGACATCACTTTGCAAACAAAGTCAGTCCAGTCAGAGCTATGGTTTTTCCAGTGGTCATGTATGGATGTGAGAGTTGGACCATGAAGAAGGTTGAGCACCGAAGAATTGATACTTTTAAACTGTGGTGTTGGAGAAGACTCTTGAGAGTGCCTTGGGCTGCAAGGAGATCCAACCAGTCCATTCTAAAGGAAACCAACCTTGAATATTCATTGGAAGGACTGATGCTGAAGCTGAAGCTCCAATACTTTGGCCACCTGATTCAAAGAGCCAATTCATTGGAAAAGATGCTGGGAAAGATTGAGGGCAGGGGGAGAAAGGGACAACAGAGGATGAGATGGTTGGATGACATCATAGACACAATGGACATGAATCTGAGCAAACTCTAGGAAACAGTGAAAAACAGAGGAGCCTGCCGTGCTGCAGTCCTTGAGGCAGTGAAGAGTCGGACAGAACCTAGAGACTGAGAAACAGCAATGCGTGCTCGACAGTGAGCCGCGGTCCCTGATATCAGTCTTTCTTTGCAATCTATTTTTGCATCTGTTTTCCTTTCTAGTAAATCTATCAATGTTGCTATCTATGTTTCCTTTCTAGTAATCTATCAATGTTTCTATCTGGAAATGTGTCAGTTTTATTCATCTATCAAAAAAGTTAACTTTGGCTTTGTTAAATTTTTCTATTTACATTTTTTAAATTAAGACTATGACTTTAGAACAATTGTGGGTTCACACAGCAAAACTAGGGGGAATGTACTGAGATGCTCATATCAGCACGTGAATAGGCTATTCTGTTACCAATCTATTATTCAGATTGGTTTCTTTCACTTAGTAATATGCATTTAAAATTCCTCCATGGCTTGGTAGCTCATTTCTTTTTAGTGCTGAATAACATTCCCCTGGATATAATACAATTTATTTTCCACTCACCTATTAAATGACATCTTCGTTGCTTCCAGGTTTGGGCAATTATGAATAAAGCTGCTTCGAATATCTGCATGTAGGTTCTATTGTGTGTGCGTGCTAAGTTGCTTCAGTTGTGTCTGACTCTTTGTGGCCCTATGGAGTGTAGCCTGCTAGGCTCCTCTGTCCGTGGGGATTCTCCAGGCAAGAATACTGGAGTGGACTGCCATGCCCTCCTCCAGGGGATCTTCCTGACAAAGTTGAAAATATATGTCTGTGTTTTTGTGTAGACATACATTTTCAGCTTCTTTGGGTAAATGCTCAGAAGTACAATTGCTGGATTACATAAGAGTGTTTGCTCAGACTGTCTTGCAAAGAAGGCACCTGTTTTCCAGTAGTGTGGTGGGTATACTCTAAGATGGCCAACATGACCCTCACCTCCTAGTGTTCAGGCCCTGTGTGATCTAACTTTGAGTGCAGATGACCCTGACTTGCTTGTGACCAAGAGAATATGGCAGAGATGATGGTTATCACTCTTGTGATTACATTACATTGTACAAGACTTTATCTTACTAGTACTTCCTCCTTTTCCATACTGACTTCTAAGAAGCAAACCGCCGCATTGTGAGGGGACCTGCAGAGAGAGCCACAGGTCAGAGAACTGCAAACAACCTTTAGGAGCTCAGAGTTCAGTTCAGTTCAGTCGCTCAGTCGAGTCTGACTCTTTGCGACCCCATGAATTGCAGCACGCCAGGCCTCCCTGGCCATCACCAACTCCCAGAGTTCACTCAGACTTATGTCCATCGAGTCAGTGATGCCATCCAGCCATCTCATCCTCTGTCATCACCTTCTCCTCCTGCCCCCAAATCCCTCCCAGCATCAGAGTCTTTTCCAATGAGTCAACTCTTCGCATGAGGTGGCCAAAGAATTGGAGTTTCAGCTTCAACATCAGTCCTTCAAATGAACACCCAGGACTGATCTCCTTTAGAATGGACTGGTTGGATCTCCTTGCAGTCCAAGGGCCTCTCAAGAGTCTTCTCCAACACCACAGTTCAAAAACATCAATTTTTCGGCGCTCAGCTCTCTACACAGTCCAACTCTTACATCCACACGTGACCACTGGAAAAACCATAGCCTTGACTAGACGGACCTTTGTTGGCAAAGTAATGTCTCTGCTTTTGAATATACTATCTAGGTTGGTCATAACTTTCCTTCCAAGGAGTAAGCATCTTTTAATTTCATGGCTGCAATCACCATCTGCAGTGATTTTGGAGCCCCCAAAAATAAAGTCTGCCACTGTTTCCACTGTTTCCCCATCTATTTCCCATGAAGTGATGGGACCAAATGCCATGATCTTCGTTTTCTGAATGTTGAGCTTTAGGCCAACTTTTTCACTCTCCTCTTTCACTTTCATCAAGAGGCTTTTTAGTTCCTCTTCACTTTCTGCCATAAGGGTGGTGTTATCTGCATATCTGAGGTGATTGATATTTCTCCCAGCAATCTTGATTCCAGCTTGTGCTTCTTCCAGCCCAGCGTTTCTCATGAAGTACTCTGCATAGAAGTTAAATAAGCAGGGTGACAATATACAGCCTTGATGTGCTCCTTTTCCTATTTGGAACCAGTCTGTTGTTCCATGTCCAGTTCTAACTGTTGCTTCCTGACCTGCATATAGGTTTCTCAAGAGGCAGGTCAGGTGGTCTGGTATTCCCATCTCTTTCAGAATTTCCCACAGTTTATTATGATCCACACAGTCAAAGGCTTTGGCATAGTCAATAAAGCAGAAATGGATGTTTTTCTGGAACTCTCTTGCTTTTTCCATCATCCAGCGGGTGTTGGCAATTTGATCTCTTTTTTCCTCTGCCTTTTCTAAAACCAGCTTGAACATCTGGAAGTTCATGGTTCACGTATTGCTGAAGCCTGGCTTGGAGAATTTTGAGCATTACTTTACTAGCATGTGAGATGAGTGCAATTGTGCGATAGTTTGAGCATTCTTTGGCATTCCCTTTCTTTGGAATTGGAATGAAAACTGACCTTTTCCAGTCCTGTGGCCACTGCTGAGTTTTCCAAATTTGCTGGCATATTGAGTGCAGCACTTTCACAGCATCATCTTTCAGGATTTGAAATAGCTCAACCAGAATTCCATCACCTCCATTAGCTTTGTTTGTAGTGATGCTTTCTAAGGCCCCCTTGACTTCACATTCCAGGGTGTCTGGCTCTAGATGAGTGATCACACCATCATGATTATCTGGTCAAATAACCTTTAGGAGCTCAGAGTGGCCTCTAGCTAAAAGCCAGCAAGAAGCCAGGCCTCAGTCTTAACAGTGACAAGAAAGTGAATTCTGCCAACACCTGACTGAGTCTGGGAGTGGACACATGACCAGTCAGGTTTCTGGATGAGAACCAAATCCGGGCCAACACCTTGACTGGAATCTTACAGAGCATCTAGCTAAGGCATCTATACTCAGACTCTCGACCCACCAAAAAAAAAAAAAAAACACAACTTTAAGATAATTACTGTGTGTTGCTTTAAGTTTTTAACTTTGTGATAATTTGTTGCTCAGCAATAGAAACTTAACACTAGTAATTAATTGAAAAAAACAGGCTTTGCTTGTTGAAAGGAGGAATTTCCTCTCAGTTCCTGATGCCTCTGTCCGTGCAAAGCTCCTACCATTGTAACACATTTGCTTTCTTCCAATCTCATTCACTCTTCTCCCACGGAGCTATGTGTTGGGAATGACCTATGTTATCGGTGAATTTTAACGGAAAAACTGAGCAGGTATGTCCTGGTCCTTTTCTTTCCCTTTCTGCTTAGAAGCGAGCTGCCCCATGATCCTTATTTCTCCAGGGGAAGTTCCCCTATATCTCTAAAAGAAATGTGGTCAAAGGATAGGAGCAGATAATAACAAAAGAAATTCAAGTGACAATACACAAGTGAAAAACCCACCTCATTGTACATCATTTAAAAGAGCAAGATCCAGACGTCGCCTACGCGATGGCAAAGGCCCAGATGCGCATTGGCACATGCGTTAGAGTGCTTATATTCCACTCGCTGACTTGGATGGTCCTTTACGTATTAATAATATTAATTCTTTCTCTCATATAGTCCCAGTAGTTTTCAATATTCAGAGGTTTGAATTTTTACATAGTTAAATCTATTATCTCACTAATTTTCCTTCTCCTTCTTCAGTTTTGTGCTTAAGTTATTTGCCACTAAGTGAAGTGAAGTGAAAGTCACCCAGCTGTGTCTGACTCTTTGTGACAGGCTCCTCTGTCCATGGAATTCTCCAGGCAGAGTACTGGAGTGGGTAGCCGTTCCTTTCCCCAGGGAATCTTCCCAACCCAGGGATGGAACCCAGGTCTCCCAACTGCAGGCAGATTCTTTACCGTCTGAGCTGCCAGCGAAGCCCATTTGTCATTAAGAGATTAGTTAAATAGACATCATACCTTTCCATGGTTTCATTTTCCATGTTTAACTCTTTAATTCAAATAGAATTGATTTAATGTTACATTGTGAAGTGAGTACCTATTTTTATAAATACTTCAAACACCAATACTTACTTGTGAAGCTATATTTGCTGCATATTAATTTATTAAATATTTGTAGTTTGTTTGAAGGCTACTTTTCTTTCTATTAGATTATAAGAATTATATATGGAAACCATCAGTTCAGTTCAGTCACTCAGTTGTGTCTGACTCTTTGTGACCCCATGGACTGCAGCGTGCCAGGCTTCCCTGTTCATCACCAACTCCTGGAGTTTACTCACACTCATGGCCACTGAGTCGGTGATGCCATCCAACCATCTCATCTTCTGTCATCCCCTTCTCCTCCTGCCTTCAGTCTTTCCCAGCATCAGGGTCTTTTCCAATGAGTCATTCTTCACATCAGGTGGCCATGGTGTTGGAGCTTCAGCTTCAGCATGAGTCCTTCCAATGAATATTCAGGACTGATTTCCTTTCGGATGGACCGGTTGGATCTCCTTGCTGTCCAAGGGACTCTCAAGAGTCTTCTCCAACACCACAGTTCAAAAGCATCAACTCTTCGGTGCTCAGCCTTCTTTATGACCCAGCCCGCACATCCACACATGACCCCTGGAAGGCATAGCCAGCTGATCGTGTGTCTGTGCATGCTAAGCTGCTTCAGTCACGCCCATCCCTTGCAAACCCATTCGCTGTAGCCTGCCAGAATCCTCTGTCCATAGAATTCTCCACCGAGAATACTGGAGTGGGTTGCCATGCCCTACTCCAAGGGATCTTCCCAGCCAGAGAGCAAACCTGCATCTCTTAACATCTCCTGCACTGACAGCCAAGTTCTTTGCCGTTAGCACACCTGGAAAGCCTAACACCCATCGTGCCAGCTTTCAAAAGCACAGCTTTCATTTCAAAAGGGGACAAATGCATGCTGGGCTCCTCTGCTGTTTCACGCCACTTCACAAAAGAGAGGTTTCAGAGGCAAAGCCGCTTGTGACACACACATGGCAAGCAGTTAGAGAGGCGTTCTCCGTGGTCCTGCTTCACGTGCGCTGCGTCTTTCTGACTCTCTGTACAGACACGGGGTCTCATAAAGTTGATTCCAGCTGAGTTCCGTGGACCTCACCTCGTCACACTAGCTTCATAACATTTACTGTCTTTAAAGGGCCATGGCATTCTAATTGCCAGAGAGGTGGTAGAAAGACATGGGAGTTGGGCTGAGGGGGATACAGTTTAGGTGAGGGTCAAGGAGGAAGACCCTTATTAGCACTACACATCTCCATTTAGTCAGCAGCGAGCATTCTAACCCCTGCAGATCAGGCGTTTGCAAAAGCCTGCTCACTAACTTGAGGCATCATTAGCACAAAGGTAAATGATTCCCCAAGCAAAGAGTCCTTTGGGGCCTCCATTTCTCCTGGCATGCACTCACTCCAGCCTGTAGACTTTTCTCTTAACTATCGTAATTCCCCTGGAACCCATACGTCTCCGATCTACTAGAAGTTTTACAAAGGTTCCTAGAGTCATCTCCGGCCAGAAACGGTCCCTAAAAACTTGTCCCAGAGCCTCTGCGCTCCCTGGAAGCACCCACTGGGAGACCTGCTTCTGCGAGATAACGAAGCCCGCAGAGACAAGCAGATAATGGCCAGATCCCAGATCGCTGGAGGCATGGCCAGGACTCAGCCTCTGTCTTTCTGGCCTCAACCCACACTTTCTGGGGGTGATTAATACTCAAGAGAAACATCAGTAAACTTCAGAGCCGGAGCTCCAGGGGGCAGGCCTCCAGGGCGAATCTGTTTCGGGCTGGGGGCACGCAGGCTTCTCTCCACACTGGCGCGTTTGTGCCCGCTGTCCCTCCTGCTGCTTCACTGCGTGCTGGGCTCTGGGAAACGCAGAGTGCAGAGAGGGATCTGCGAGCAATCGCAGCAGGAAAGCTGAGGTCCTCTTGCGGAAGTCTCACGGTGTTTCCACTTTGCTGTGTTTTAATATCGATACCTAATTTGCAAAATGTCTTTCCTATATATTAGCCTTCATCCTTGCAATGGCCTCAAGTACACGTCATCGTCAACAATTTGCTAGTGTGGAGGCTGTGTCTGGGATACAGACCTTTGCCCATAGAGTCTTACTTACTGGGCCTTAAGCTTTATAGGATGGCTCTCCCGGTGTGATTGCTGGATCATGTTCAAAAGGTCCTGCCAAGTTCTATTTCAAGAAATCCACGAAGGCTGTAGCGATCCACACATCCACAGCAGAGGAATGGGCCTTTTTCCAGTGTCCTTTGCTGACACTTACTGTTACTGTTCTTGTAAGTGTTGGCCAATGTGAGACAAAATGCTATTTCAATGTTATCTATTGTTTACGTGGCATTTTTTGATTACAGTGTATTTCAGATGAACGTTGCCTCCTCTGAGCTGCAAACCTTCCCATTTTGCCTCTAGCTCTTCGCCGCCAGAGATTCTCATCCCAGCTCTGAGTTTACACTCAGCCTGGAAAATCCCATGGATGGAGGAGCCTGGAAGGCTGCAGTCCATGGGGTCACTGAGAGTCAGACACGACTGAGTGACTTCACTTTCACTTTTCACTTTCCACTTCCATGCACTGGAGAAGGAAATGGCACCCCACTCCAGTGCTCTTGCCTGGAGAATCCCAGGGACGGGGGAGCCTGGTGGGCTGCCGTCTATGGGGTCGCACAGAGTTGGACACGACTGAGCGACTTAGCAGTAGCAGCAGTAGTAGTGGCTATTTCTGAAACACGCTTTCGGTCTCAAGCATGGCTTATTACCCAACCCTGTTGCACTTACTTCTTTGCTCAGATGGTTCCAGCATTGTTCTTTGAGAGCTCTTTCAGGTGGCTTCTCTTTCCCTTTGCCATGTCCCTATCATTCGGGGACTTTTTCTAAGCACGTCCTTTTTCCTTACACTACGAGATGTTCCACGCTTCCCTTGTATATTTCCTGTACCGATCTTAGAATCAGCCACTTCTCCAAGGAGCCCTGGTGGCTTCTGTTGAAAATAGTGGTGGGAACCGTGGTCTGGGAATGCTGGCTCATTGCTCCTGTGGTGTCACTGCTGCTAAGCCTTCTCAGCTGACAGATTAAGGAAGCATGTTTAAAACCCCAAAACAAACAAACAAATATTTCTATATGTAACCATATACATCTTCATTAAGCTAAACATCAGTTCATATGGATCTCTTCCACATGAAGTCTAATCCATAGCTACATGGATCACCCTAGCTTTCTTCCCCTGGTTATCTGTATCTCCAGCTCCAACAACAGATAACCTGGCTCCCGCCATCTGCCAATCATTCACTCAGTTGTTCAGTCTCGTTGTGTATGTCTTGCTTTCAGGATTGTTGACCGTACCCCCGAGGCAGACAACTTTACCACCCAGAGTTTGGTGATGCGTAGCTTCTTCAGCCTTTAGTCTCACGGATTAGCTCACATCACAGTTTCTCAGGTCAGCAGCTTCTCCCCTCTGTGAAGTTTTCATATACGTTTGTATACAGTTAGACTCTTCAGTCACATTCTACATTCCGTTCTGGGATGCTCTGACCTCCTAACGATTTTTAACTTGCATACACCAAGATTTATTCTTTGTACTGTGAAGTGCTATGAGTTTTGACATATATGTGTCATGTAGCTGCATTTGTAGTATCATATAAAATAGTTTTACCATGCTAAGAAATCCTCTGAGCTTCACCTGGTACACTGATCCCTCCCACTTTTCCCCTGAACTCCTTGCAACCACTGATCTGTTTATAATATTAATAGTTTTGTCTTATTCAGAGTGTCATATAACAAGAATCACACAATATGTAGCCTTTTCAGATGGGTTTAACTTAATAATATGCATTTAAGATTTATCCCTGTATTTTCATAGCTTGATGGCTCTTTTTTTTAAATTAGTGAGTAGTGTCCCATTGTATGGATATACCACAGTTTGTTTGCGCACTGACACACTCAAGGACACGTTGGTTGCTTCAAGTTTTTGCCAATATGGAATAAAGCTACTATAAACTTTTACGTGCTGGATTTTGTGTGGATATAGCTTTCAAACCATTAAATACCCAGGAATGCAATTGCTGAATTTTATGGTAGTATTACAAACTGTAAAATATTCCCAAATTATCTTCCAAAGTGGCTGTACCATTTTCCATTTCCGGCAACACTGAATGAGAACTCCTGTTACTCTGCAGCCTCACCAGCAATTGGTATTATCAGTTTATGGTTTGGTCATTTCACATAACTCACTGTTGAGTTTTCAGTCCCCTAACGATGAATGACGTTGAACATCTTTTCACATGCTTTTTTGCTTTCTGAAAATCTTCAGTGAGATATCTGTTGAGATCTGCTGTCCAGTTTTAATCAGATTATTATTGTTGAGTTTTAAAAGTTCTTTGTAGATTTTGGATACAGGATTTTATAATGTATATTCTGCTCTTTAGCCAGTAAAAGCATTCTGTAATTGTCAATTGATCTATTTAGTTAATGGTGGTGTTCAGTTCTTTCACATACTTGCTGACTTTCTTTTTCCTAGCTGAATTCATTATAAATAGAGGAGTCTTGAAGTATCCAATTATATTTGTGGATTTATTTCTCATTAATTCTGCCCCTTTTGTTCTATGCATTTGAGGTTCTTTGATATATTTAGGAATTTTGCATCTGGTGAATTAGTGTTTTTCAGTATATAACATTCCTCTTTATTCTTGGTAATTTTCCTGGTTTCCTAGTACACCTTTTTCTGATATTAATATAGCCACTCCAGCATTATTTTGATGAATGTCCACATACTACATTATTTTCTGTTCTTTTGCTTATAACAGCAGCAGCAGCATATGTGAAATTAGTGTCTTGTAAATCACATACAGTTTGGTCATGCTTTATTTGTTTATTTGTATTTTTAAAATTAATCTGATACTTTCAACTTTTTATTGCAGTTAAAAAAAACATACAATTTACCATCTTAACCATTTTAAGTGAACAAAAGTGTTAACTCTAGGTACATTATTGTGTAACAGATCTCTAGAATTTTTAGTCTTATGAAACTCAAAGTCTATATCCATTAAAAAAACTCCCTTCTTTCCAGCTCCTGCTGCTGCTGCTAAGTCGCTTCAGTCGTGTCCAACTCTGTGAGACCCCACAGACGGCAGCCCACCAGGCTCCCCCGTCCCTGGGATTCTCCAGGCAAGAACACTGGAGTAGGTTGCCATTTCCTTCTCCAGTGCATGAAAGTGGAAAGTGGAAGTGACGTCGCTCAGTCGTGTCCGACCCTCAGCGACCTGGCACCCACTAGGTTACTTTCTTTTCCTAAGAGAGTGACTCCTCTAGGTTCCTCATGCAAGCAGAATCTTACAGTATTTGTTGTGACAATCTATCTTTTCACTGGTGAGTGTCGGTCATTTCAATTTAACGTAATTATTGATCTGCTGGGATTTGGGTTTCACTGTTTTATTATATGATTAATGTGGTTTTCCTGTTTTCCCTTCCTTTGTTTCCCCAATTTTTGCCTTTATTTGAATTATTGGTATATTTTTATTAATCTACTTTACTTGACAAAGTGTGCTTTAGTGTATCTCTTTGTATAGATTGTTTTTGGTGAATACTTTGAAATTACAATTGACATATTTAACTTTTCACAGCCTAATAGAATTAATACTTTACCTCTTAAGTGACATTTTGTCTTACAACTGTCTTACAACTGATAGTTTGTCTTACAACTTTTACCCCTTATATGTTATGGTTGTCTTTTATTTAAATTTTTTTAAACTTGCAGGTGGTGTTTTACATTTTGCTTTCAATCATCAAATATATTTTAAAGAATTCAAGGATAGAACAACCTATTATATGTACCATGATATTTACCGTTTCTCTCGCCTATTTTCCCTGATGCACTAATTTTTTTTCTGGTATCATTCCCCTTCAGTCTTCTATCTGAAGGGGAATTATTAAACTTCCTTTAACAATTTCTTTACAACAGATCTGCTGGCAGCAAGTTCTGTTAGTTTTCCTTCATCTGAAAACACCATTTCACCTTCATTCCTAAGGCCTTTCTTACTAAATATAAATTTTTGAGCTAACAGTTCTTCTCTTTCAGCAGCTGAAAATGTCACGCCACTTCCTTCTGCAGTTTCTGGTTAAAAATTAAGTCATTCAAATTGCTCTTCCCCTGCACATGCTGTGCCATTTTTTTCCCGTGATTTCAAGACTTTTGTTTGTCTTTCTATTCAGTAGTTTATTATGATTGATCTCAGCATGGAATTTCTTTGGGCTTATTCTGTTTCAGATTTGTTCAGCTTTGTGAATCTGTAGGTTTAGGTGGTTTGCCAAACTTAGGAAGTTTTTAGACATTATACCTTGGAATATATTTTTTCAGCACTCATGCTGCAACTAAGACCCAGTGCAGCCAAATAAAATAAATAAATAAAATATATTTAGGGATTTCCCTGGTGGTCCCAGTGGCTAAGACTCCACGTTCCCAGTGCAGGGGCCCCAGGTTCAATCCTGGTCAAAGAACTAGATCCCACATGCTGCAACTAAGACCCAGCACAGCCAAATAAAATAAATAAGTGTGTAAAATATCTTCCAGCACTGAAAGCTTTCTGCTGTCCTCGGACTCTGATGACAAGAATGTTATACCTTTTGTTGTTTTCCTACAGGTTGCTGAGGCTCTGTTAATTTGCTTTAAATAATTTTTCTCTTTATTTTCCAGGTTAGATAATTTCTATTGATAAATTTTCAGTTTTATCTATCTCCCTTATGTTTTTAAGCTCATTCAATGAGTTTTATATTTCAGTTATTATATTTTTCAGTTTTACTATTTCCATTTGATTCTTCTTTACACATCATTTCTGAGTCCTTCTATTTATCTATTAATTTTTAAAGTGCTTGCAATTTCTTGATAGAATATTTTAAATAACCAATTTAAAATTGCGTGATAGAATATTTTAAATAACCAATTTAAAATTGCGTGATAGAATATTTTAAATAACCAATTTAAAACCTTTGTCAGATAATTCTAACATCTATGTCCTGTCAGTACTGATGGCTGTTGATTGTCGTTTCTCATAAGAACTGAAATTTTCCAGTTTCTTCATCTGCTAAGTAATTTTGGACTGGGATGTCATGTTTCCAGGCTCTTTAGGTTTTTTTTTTTAATCCTTTGAAAAATGTCGATATGTTTATTTTGCCGAAAAATTGACCAGATTAAACTCAGGCCGTAAGTTCCTTCCCATCTCCTATAGGCTGTGGTTTCAATGTCAGCTCAGTTTTAAAAGCCTTGCAGAGCCATTCAGAACTGTCCCACACGCGCATCCAACGGTAGTCTGGGTTCTTGCCAGAGATCTTTCTGGAAATTCAGTTTTCAAAATCTTTATTATACTGATTAGGATCATTCATATCTAGTCATGCACAGTTTGGGAGTAATTCTTAGAATTGTTTAACAGTTTAACAGGATTTCTTTCCTGAGTTTCCTGGCTCATCATAATCGCTTCAGTATATTTCTTGTCCTTGAAGTGCCTCTTAGGTTCCATACCCAGGAACATGGGGCCTTAGTTACTCTTCTCTGCTGCTCACTTTTGTTGATTTCACCTGTGTCGTAGAGTAAGCACCAAGAGGACCAGGGCATAAAGACAGGGCAGATTCACCACTAGTCGAATGAGACTCTACCCTGGTCTTCTCTCCAATCCCCCAGCTACTGCTTGCGCGAGTCGTCTGACAGCTGCCCCACCCATTCTGCTTCAGAGCTGCACAGCTGCCTCTCTAGAGATAGGGTGGAACATGTTTTCTCCAACTTACCTGGAATAATTCCAGAATTACTTATTTACTCTTTATTTCTGCTTATCACCTACATCCAATCCTGCCTTGCCAGTTTCTGAACACTTCTGATCCTGACTCATTTCCATTCTCCCCCAGTTGAAGGACTCAGGCTCAGTGTCATTAAATGACATTAATGCCTCTTACGTTGTAACTGCTTTGTCTAGCTTTGATCTGAGTTCGAAGAGCAGACTGACTGAGTGTTGGTTGTGTAGGGGAAGGGGATGCCTGCTAGCCACTCTCCTGTATTAATTAATTAGAACGTCAGCAGGAATGAAGTATTTTATAATTTCCCATAGGGGTATAAGTTTCACAGAAAACATTTCCAAGCTGAACTAAACAATGAAAAAAAGGACTCCCTAACAAATTAACTCTCTGCTAATTTATCACCACTAGAGTGACTGGCAAGCTAGGAAATAAATTTATTACTTTCTGTCTTAAGTTCAAATATGTGGAGAAATTCCCTTTGGTGGCACGTTACTCATGGTGTTCAAGGATGACAAGAGTCCCGTGGAGTCCAGGAGAATTCCCTGAAAATGTGTGCTGTGCTTAGTCACGTCCAGACTCTTTGCAGCCTCACGGACTGCAACCCGCCAGGCTCCTCTGTCCATGGGGTTCTCCGGGCAAGCATAGAGGAGTTCAGGATAACTTCCCTACCCAGGGATCAAACTTGCGTCTCCTGCACTGGCAGGCGGATTCTTCCCCACTAGCGCCACTTGGGAAGCCCTTCCCTGAAAATGTTCTATCACAATTACCACTAACTGGTTTTGCTCACGGCTCTCAGAGTCAGTTGACACACAAAGCAGGTGAATATAAATAAAAAGTAAAATTCATTTTTCTTCCTTTTGCCTCTTCATTCTTTCTGTCCCCACTTCCTACAAAGAGCTCAGTTTTAATAAGCCCCTGGTTTACAGCTTTAGGGCTTCTCTGGCAGCTCAGATGGTTAAGAATCTGCCTGCAATGCGGGAGACCCAGGTTCAATCCCTAGGTCAAGAGGAAACCCTGGAGAAGGGAATGGCTACCCACTCCACTATCCTTGCCTAGAGAATTCCACAGGCAGAGGAGCCTGGCGGGCTACAGTCCACGGGGTCGCAGAGTCAGGCCACGTCTGAGCAACTAACACACTTGAGGCTTATTTCCCACTACACTGATTTGCTTACACTCCACTTTGTTCCTGGACATAAAACAGCTTATTTTTCCCTCAGTTTCACTTTTCTCACTGCTAATCTTCTTGAGAGTCTAACGTACACTTACTAGAAGTGGGATGACGCCAAAGGAATGAAGTATTGCATTGGTTCTACACCAGGAGCAATATATCAAACTTGTTACAGATTCAAACTCCTGGGTCCCAGCTATAGAGCCAGAAACCCTTGGGCTGTAGTCCAACAGTCTGTGTTTAACAGGCCACGTGGTACTGATGCGTGCAAAACTTGGGAACCATTGCAAGTGCTGATTCGATCACTGCCTGGACTGGCAGAAGGAGGAGGAGTGTGCCCCTGATGTGGAGTTTCTGTCAAATTGTAAAGGCCGGTTGGACTGGTTACTCAACAATGCTTGGAAGAAGACTTGTTGCTAGCAAGTGGCTGGGCGGAGTGGGGAGAGGAGACAAAGTGTAAATGTTGGACACGATGGGTTGACGATGCCGGAAGTCTTCATTCCGTCTCTCTCCCTGCTCCGTCTACTGGTTTCCACAGTGATCCCTGTGGCTGCTGTAAGCGCTTTGGCAGTCATCCCAGTGGTGCTTTTCTAATAGAAACCCGCTCACTGTTCTGCCAGGTCTTCTCTCCTTCAAAGGTCCTGGGAGCACTCGACAGGCACATCTTTAATAATCAGAAGTCACAAATATGGCCTTATTCTCTTCTCCGTGTATTACTGCAAAAACCCACTGAGACTTCTTGGCTGGCTTTTACAGTTATTAACATCACATAGATTTTTATTCAGCCAAACCTGGTTTTTGTTAACATAATACAATTATTTCCATATTATAAGTAATCTGAAATCTGAATCACTATGTCTTGTGATGGACACAGAATTATATGCTGCACTAGAATTTATAATTGAACAAAATTTGTCCCTTTTTATGAAGCATTCCTCTACATCACTGTAATCTACAAGGGAAATAAGGACATGGTGACTGGTTAAACAAAACTTCTGTTATAAGAAAAATTCTTTCTGCAGAGAAATGTTGAGCGAGTGGAATGTGTCCATGGCAATACTGGAATTGATCCTGGTGATCCCACATTGGCGTTTCCATCTAAACATCATGAAAACAAAGAGTAGAAAAGCATGTGCAAAGTGAACTCAGTGGCTTCAGTCGTGTCCAACGCTTTGTGACCCCTTGGACTGTAGCCCATCAGGCTCCTCTGTCCACGGGATTCTCCAGGCAAGAGTACTGGGGTGGGTTGCCAGGCCCTCCTCCAGGGGATCTTCCTGACCCAGGGATCGAACGCACATCTCCTCTACTGCAGGCAGACTCTTTACTGCTGAGCCACTGGAGAAACAGGAAGGTGCGCATAGTTTTAAACGCACCACAATTCAATATCAACAGACACACTGGCACCTAAAACCTCACATTTTTCTAGAAGTTTCCTCAAAGTCAGCACACAAGATATGAATTGATGTGAACGTTAGAGTCAGGGGAAAGTTTGTATTTTATGCATAAATACCATTAAAACTTTAATCATTAAACCCTTAGTCACTAAAATATCATGAAAAACTTAAAATCGGAGTTTCACATCACTTAATTTTTGCACAAAAATATACTCACAGCTCAAAGATGACTATAGTTGGCCTCTGAACAATGCAGGAGTTAGGGCGTTGACCCTCCTTGCAGTCAAAAGTCTGTGTATAACTTATAGTTGGCCTCCATATACTCGGCTTCTCCAGATTCAACCAACTTTGAATCATTTTGTACTGTAGTATTCACTGCTGGAAAAAAAAAATCCCTGAATAAGCACAGCTGTGCAGTTAAAATCCATATTGTTCAAGGGTCAACTTTGTTTTAGAAGATTGTGTTTCTAAACAATAAACTTTTTAATTTCGGGGTTTTTTTGCTGTGCTCCTGCATAACAAAAGAAACTATCAGCAAAATGAAAAAGTAATCTAAGTAATGGGAGAAAGCACGCATCTGACAAAGCATTGACCTCCAAACATAGAAGGAGCTCCGACGACCTACTGCCAAAACAAGCAGCCCATTTCGAAAAGGAGGGAAGGCATTGAGCAGAGATTTCTCTAAAGAAGTAGCGCAAACGCAAAACAGGCATACGAAAAGGCCTCTGCACAGCCAGTCGTCAGGAAAACGCAACCGGAAACCACAGTGGGCGATCACGGCCTACCCGCCGGAACGGCGATGATCAGAAAGACAGGAAATAATGAGTGCTGGCAAAGGTATGGAGAAAGGGGACACTTGTACATTGTTGATGGCGAATTGGTCCAGCCCTGTGGAAAAGAGTGTGAGACTCCTCAAGGAATGCTATATGGAACTACTACAGGGCTCAGCAATCCTGCTTCTAGGTATATGTCCAGCGAAAATGACATCACTGACTCCAAGATAAGCCTGCAGCATCACGTTCTTCACACCATTATTGACAATAGTGAAGACATGGAAACATGTCCATCAGCAGACGAGTGGATGAAGATACGTGATAGACGAATACGACAGAACAGTATTCAGCTATTTTAAAGGGCATCCTGCCATGTAAGAAAGCACGGATGGAGCTCGAGCGCATTGTGGTGAGTGAAGTAGGTCAGACACAGAGAGACACACCCTGCAGGATCTCATCTGTGTGTGGAATCTAAACTAAAGCAAAAACCAGAAAGAATGCATCAGTGCAGCAGCCCAGTTGGTGGTTGCCGAGCGTAGGGTGTGATGTTTGGGGCAGGCAAATGGGTGAAGGCGGCCAAAAGGCACAGAGTCACTCACGTCTATAAAATAAATGGTCCTGGGGACGCATCTGAGAGCAGGGTGACGACCATGAATTCAAGAGGAAGAAGAAAATAGGATGTGACGGATGGAACAGAGCAGAGCGGGACCTGCTTAGCCTTATAAAGGAGGAAATCTGTCATTTCAACAAGCTGAGTGGACCTTGAGGGCATTTTGCTAAATAAACCAAGTCAGACAGAGGATGACAAATACTGTTTGTTCTCAATCACATATGGAATCTGAAACACAGACCTCAGATTGGAATGGTGGTTGTCGGGGGCTGAGTAAGGGAAATGAAAAGAGATTGGTCAAATGGTCAGATTTTCCATTGTAATTTATTTATCTATAACTTACCCGTAAAAGATGAGAAGGTTCCTAGGACCTGAGGTGCAGTATGGTGACTGTCGTCAAAAACTGCATCGCATACTTGAAAGTTGCTGTGAGAGCGGATCTTTAATGTTATTACCATAAGAGCAACAAGACTGATCATGTGAGGCGAAGGGTGGGCTAACCAGCTTGCTTCGGAAAACATTTTGTAATGCATACACGTTTCAAGTCGTTACTATGCATACCTTAAACATGCACTACGTGCAAATTGCACCTCGTAGACCCGGCAGGGGGGAACGGTAGTCTGCTGCATAGCATATTTGGGAAATTTTACTAGGTAAATTCTTTTCATACTTTTTGCAAGAGTGCTTAAGATTTACACTGCTTCTCCCCGAAATAAAGCACTGAGATGCACCACAGGAAAACATCGTAGCTGTCATGGACCCTGTGTCACTGAAGTGTCAGAGAGATAGAAATTAAGAGCACAGAAATACCGTTGGTAGAAGGCCATAAAGAGGCAGACAAAGAATGTGGCTAGAGTGCTTTGCAGAGAGCATTGGAAGATGGTCCAAAAACACAGACGCTGCAATTCCTAAAACTGCCTTCAGCTTAGGACCTGTCTCCACCTTTACGTCCATGAGGACCAAGGCTGCCATGACATCTTTTTTAAAATTCCTATGAATGAGATGCCACTCATGAAATAAAACCCCTTCAAACGACCAAGATTGATTAGATGTCCCTTCTTTTCAAAACAGAGTCAAACTAAAATAGATACATGCAGAAGGCAGAGCTGTGCCCACCCAGCTCCTTCACGTCTGCCTGGATGTGTCTTTCTCCTCCTCTGACATGATGTGTGCAGGAGAGGCTCGCTGCCAGGAGGAGCCAGCCTCCTGGCGGTACAGCACATGCTTGCCCCGGAAGCGTGTCTCTCCGTGATCCTGAGCACAGGTTCCCCCGCTGTGCCAGCACGGGCCCTTTTCCGTCACTGCTTTGTGGCTGGCCTCACCTCCCAAGTGATGGAGAAGAGGCAGATAGTTGCCTCCACCCGAAGTGGAGCAGCCCAACCATCTTAGGATGTTGAAGAATCCTAGTGCGTCGCCTCTAGTTCCCGAGAGTTCTCTTCAGAAACTTTGCCTTTAAGCAATGACTAAATAAGACAGAATTTGATTATGTTATTGTTCTGGGGAATCTCTCCCCAACATCTTTACAGACAACTCTGAACCCTGAGGTCCACAGAGTTCCACATGTGGAAAGAGATCTGTCTGGCTCACAGAATTTTAGAACCTGACTTTATGGCACACACCTATAATGTTAGTTGGTGAGGTGATGTCCCAAGCCCAGTCACAAGGACCACATTTTCTAAAAGGGGTTGCATAAACTTCGTTTTCTCTCTCCATTGCACATCTTCACCTTTTCCTCCTAGTAGGCTCCCCTCCCAAAATGGTAAAACTGTATATCGTGTGATAAACTGTGAGGATCTTAGGAGACTCGTGAACTTACAAATGTGAACCTTGCCCCCATTTTAAAGGAATTTGTGCTTGAGAGTCCCTTGGGCTGCAAGGAGATCCAACCAGTCTATCCTAAAGGAAATCAGTCCTGAATATTCGTTAGAAGGACTGGTGTTGAAGCTGAAACTTCAGTACTTCGGCCACCTGATGCAAAGAGCTGACTCACTGGAAAAGACCCTGATGCTGGGAAAGATTGAGGGCAAGAGGAGAAGGGGACGACAGAAGATGAAATGGTCGGATGGCATCACCGACTCAATGGACGTGAGTTTGAGTAATCTCTGGGAGTTGGTGATGGAGAGGGAGACCTGGCATGCTGCAGTCCACAGGGTTGCAAAATGTCGGACTCGACTGAGCGACTGAACTGAACTGGACTGGACTGGATCAGAACTGATGTGTTCTGGGTCCCCCTTGGGGTTGGATTATTGGCTTATTCTAATGGAAACTCCATGAAGGGACAGCTTGGTTCTCAAAGTATTATTAGTATTTACCAAGTCCACCCTCAGACTGGGTTTCAGCCTGCTGACGGTGCTTTCTCCCATCCCAACCGCCATTTCCTATTGAACACGTCGTCCCCAGTCCCTCTCCCACAGCACCGTAGTTGATAGGACTCACTTTTCTACAGCCCTCACGCAGCCTTCCTGTCTGTCGCTTAGCGGTAAGTGGCGTCTGCCTTTGCACGGTAGCCCGCCAGGCTCCTCTGTCCATGGGATTCTCCAGGCCCGAATACCAGCATCGGTTGCCCTCGCCCTCTCCAGGCATCTTCCTGACCCAGGGGTTGAACCTGCCCCTCCTGCTTGGCAGGTGGATTCTCGACCACGGAACTACCTGGGAAGCCCAGGCAGACTTCTTACTCAGGGATAAACCCCTCGGAATCAAAACCTTTCTATGAATAGACTATATCAATCATGTACATTTTAAACCAAAATATTCTTATTATCTAGATCCCAAATATTGGCGCAGCTTAATTTTTTCAAGACCGGCTCACAGACAGATTGAGAAACAAAACAATATTCTGTAAAGGAAAGTCCACACAGCGACGTCTACCTTACCCTTCCATGTTTAGATGATCACAAATACAGTTTTAAGAATTACCCCTTTCTTTACCCTACCTGGCTAATTAAATCCTCAAACAACAAGGAATTCAGAAAAACTTCACAGATAACATGAGACTCAAGGTGTCACTAAAAGCAAAAAATTACCGATTGTTGGAGGGCTATGAAGACACTATCCAGAAAAGAGAGACACAGAGCAAGAAACTTTCTGAAACATTTCTTGGTGCCAGGCTCTGCCCCTTAAGCTAGATGCATAGTGTAGTTAATTTTGTTGTTGCTGTTTAGCCACTGAGTCACCATCCCATGCACTATAGCCCACCAGGCTCCTCTCTGTCTATGTGGTCCTTCAGGCAAGATTACTGGAGTGGACTGCCTTTCCTTCTCCAGGGGATCTTCCCAACCCAGGGACTGTCATCTCCTGCATACGGTTAGTCTACCCATTTCTATGAGTATTACCTTTGTAAGCTTTTTTCAATCCAGCCACATGCTAGACCTCTTCCCACCTTCCCACCATCATGTTATCACTGGGACTTGCTCAGATGGGACAGGCACTCCTGAACCATGATGCTGGTGCCAAACAAAATTAAAACAACCACGTGCAAATAAGCCTCACATGCTTAGTCGCTCGGTTGTGCTCGACTCTATGTGACCCCATGGTCTGTTGCCCACCAGCCTCCTTTGCCTGTGGGATTCTCCAGGCAAGGCTACTGGAGTGGGTTTCCATGTCCTTCTCCAGGGGATCTTCCCCACCCAGGAGCTGAGCCCAGGTCTCCTGCACTGCAGGCAGATTCTTTACCTCTGGGAGCCACCAGGGAAGCTCGAATAAGCCTTAGGGCCTTGTTACGACTAGCCTCAGTTTGTTCCAGCTTCTGCTACTCGTCTATTATTCTGTATTTCCCTACCTTCTCACTGAAAATGTGAAAATGAAGTCCAGGTTTCGTTTGGCCTTGATTGAGAGCAAAGTGTATGGATGGATGGATGTTTCAAAAATGATTTTGACTATTTGTAGGAACATGGCACCTTGGAAATTTAGTTCCCTTCCTTAGCTTTCAACAGGAAGCCAGAGGCCACCAAACAATGGGCCAGTCTTAACCACAGCAACCCAGCTAGGGTACCGAGGAAGAGAAACAACCTTCCAAGCCACTGGTTGCTATGGCAGTAGTTTTTCCACCACGGGGCTCGCATCTCTTCCTTCCTGTTCTGCATTAGAAGTAATCTAGGGATCCACTTTATATATTCTTTTATAGAGAGAGGCAGGCCAGGTTAGAGATGTCACAGAAAACACCCGCAGTTTCCTCCTTTTCTCTAAAGGAGAAGTGCATACTTCCCTTTTTTCAAGGGGGTTGGGGAAGGCAACAAAAATATTCTTCAGACAAATAAAGCCAATAAAAAAAATTCAAATGTTGGTGGAGGCCTGAAGAATAGCTGAGAGAAGAAAGTGGATTCCCCACATTTCCTTCCTCAGAAACGATCTTCCCCAAAGCCTAATGAAAGCCAGTAAGCCAGCTATTTTTCATGACAAAACATGTTGTTTTAACCTCTGTGATCTGGCTTCAGGGTACGCATAACATGTAGAAAGTTGTAGTCTGGACTTTTACCTGGAATCAGTAGCAACATTCAAATTGGGATTTTAAAAACCCATGGGAAATTAAGTCATTTAATTTCTTTGAAGATCTTGGCAGAGAACGCCGTGGAAACTTGGAGCCGTCGTAACAACGAACAACGGAAGAATAAACGTAAGCATCGAGCCATAAATCTTATTCTCCACGGGGACCCATTAGCTGTCCCCAAGGCCCCAGCCCCGCCTTTACTTTCTGAACCTGTCCCTTTGGCTGCTAACGAGGTTTGAGAGCCTGCACTCTGCTCATCAGCTGGGTCCATCTTGCTTGGGACAATCCCAAACACAATCTTATGGGAAATCTATCACAGAGGCCCAGACCTGCCCATCTGGAGCTTCTCGTCATTGACTCAGTGGAAGAAGGATGCTTCTTCACATAGGAAGGTGAGGATATCGTGGAGGGGTGCAGGGCAGTAGAAGGTGTCTTGGAGCAGGGGTGCCCATGACCGCAGTGTGCTTCAGCAGAAGACTTGTCTCAGCGGCTCCCAGAGCTGGGCTCAAAAGAAGTCGCCTGTTCTCATCAGCTGGTGTAGGAGGTGGATGGCAGTGTTAGGTGTTAGGCTGGGCAATCGCCAGCTCCGGGAAGCAGAGTCCGAACTTTGATCGGAATCCTAAGTGGTCCTAGACTCAAGCTCTCACGTGGGACTGGGGGCAGCAATGTGCGAGTGTCCTTTCTGGGGTTTCAGGGGCCAAGGCTGCCACGCGGCCTTGTTGTGGTGTAAACACTTATGGGCTACAGAAATCGGGTTCGCCAGCCCGGGACACAGAGAGCACGGGACGTGTGCTCCCCCCCCCCCCCGGAGCAGCAGGCTGTGCCGCTTCCTCTTCCTTTCCGTTTTCCTCGGCGCAGAGAACGCGCTGGGTTTCTTGAAAGAGAATGACTGTAAGAGGAGGGACCACCCCCGCCCCCGGTGAGGTGACCTCTGTGTCCTGCATCAGGGGCCATGGCAGCTTTGAGGACTAGCTACTGCAACTGAGACAGAAGCAGGGATGCCTCTAGGCTGCCCTGGGAGTGGAGTCACTCTGGGGCGAGCAAACAGTTTGCTTGCACGAGCGTCACTAAAGAGAACTTAGCCCCTCCGCCGGACAGACACATTTACTCTGAGCTACAGACCTCTGGGCCCCCCTGGTGGCTCAGTGGTAAAGAATCTGCTGCCGACTGGACTGGGAAGATCCCCTGGAGAAGGAAATGGCAACCTGCTGCAGTGTTCCTTTTTTTTTTTCTTCTTCAGTATTCCCCTCTGGGAAATCTCATGGACAGAGGAGCCTGGTGGGCTACAGTCCATAGGGTCACAACAGAGTAAGACGTGACTGAGCGAATAAGTGACGCCAGACCTTTAGCTTCCTACTGAGACGCCAGAGCCAAGCACCGTCACAAGAGGGGTGGTTTACTGAGCAGACTGCAGGAACGGGCTTTGAGGCGAAAGTGAGTGTGCAGCGCCACGCTCCCAGGTCACTTTCCTAGGGATGCCAATTCTGCAAGCTGCTGTCATTCCCCATCTCTCTGACCTGCCAGCACGGAGACTTAAAAGGGCAGAGCAGATCCTGGACTGACAATTTGTGCCATGTTGTCGAGCAGTTCCCCAACATCCCTGGTCTCCAATCTGCTCTGTGAAATGATTATGCTAAACTAGACCTGGTTATACTAATCTAAGACCTGTCATACTGTGGGTCAGTAATTCATCAGTGATATTAACTGAATGGTAAACAACTAAGATCAATAAAGCTAAACTTTCACTTAAGGTTGAGAGACCATCACCGAGAGATTTGTTTCTATTTTCATAGCATTTGGAAGTAGTAAGGGCTTTCGGACAGAAGTTGCTAAAGTCCCAGCTGTGTGACCTAACCTCTCCGGAACTTCTCTATGTCTCAAATTCTCCTTGTGTAGAAGAAGGAGTGAGGGAACCTGACACTCATGATTATTGTGTAGAGCAAGAGAAACACCGGATTTCAGTGACCAGCAAAATACTAAGCACTAGTAAAGTTTTCAACAATGTTGATGATTATAATTGGAACCATAGAATTTGTTGCATATTGTAAAAGGCATATTCAAAGGGAATATTATTATACTACTGTTGTCTTTATTTAAATATAAATTGGTAATACTGTATTTTATAATTGCAGATGTGAATAACACTGCCTACTCATCATGCCATATTTAAGAATACACTAGTGATTTCAATATTAAAATTAGACCTTGAGAAACCCAGAAGAATCATTGATATCACATGACAAGTGAATTACATCCTTTATTTTATTTAATTCTCACCAGTACGTGAACTGCAGATCCTGTCTCCTTTTTACACAGAGTGAAAATGAAGTTCACAAATGTCAACCATTAATAACTTTCCAAGAGAATCAATCTCGCAAAGGATTAGAACTCAGTATTTAACTAGTGTTGAAGTCATGCCTTGTTGATCCAATAAGCAGCGAACAGGACTGCTTTGCTCTCCATGTCGCTGCCTTCTTGGGTAGTTAAGGAGCTTGACCTTGTGCACCTCTAAAAGCTTTGTTCTCGCTGTGATGTCTCTCTTGCAGGCTAAGACCCGCAGACGATGCTGCTGTGGGAAGAAATGTTGATGGAACTGAGAAAGGGACAGCTGTCGAAGAGTCCACCGTGGAGAGCTTCCCTGCTGCCCAGCACCTGGGCAGAGTCCTCTTCTTGGTGCTCTTGCTGGCACGCCTGGCCCCCGCTGCGGGCGATGCACTCAGTCACCATGACCTGGGCTGACTCCAGGCTACAGACACCTGTGCGTGTTGCTTCACAAGTACAGGTGTTCCTAAACTGTTGGTCATCTTTCTTTCAGGCAAACAAACAATTTCCTTTGCTGCCTGACTCACACAAGGCTTTGTGTTAGTATTTCTGGGAGCAGCAGGCTTCCTCCTCATAGCAGTGTTATCTTTGGACCAATACTTGGCCATTTACAGGCCTCTGTATTCCACAACCATCATGAACCCGAGCACTTGCTGCCTCCTGTTCACAGCCTGCTGTGCTTTGGGGTTCACCGTTATTTCTGGTCTGGTGGTGAAGGTGTCCCAGTTCTCTTTCTGCGGCCCCCAAGTCATCCCTTACTTCTTCTGCGACCTTGGCCCCTTGATCCATCTCTCCTCCTCTGACACTAAACTTGAAATGTCTGCCTTTACCCTCGCTTTGTGTGTCCTTTTGACATCCCTCGTCGAAAGCATCACTGTGTAAGCAACATAGTAGCCACAATCCTGTGACTCCTTCAGCCAAGGAGCGACGGAAAGCTTTCTCCACCTGCTCCTCTCACCTCAGTGTCCTCTCCCTGACGTACGGCAGCTGTGTGTTTATATACGTGAAACCAAAGCAGGTGAGCAGGCTGGACTCCAACAAGGAGGCTGCCCTTGTGAACACAGTGGTGACCCCACTGCTGAACCCTGTCACCTACACCCTGAGGAACAAGCAGGTCCACCAGGCTCTGAGAAAAATGATGTTCAGGATGAAAATATCAAGCTAAAAAAAAATCATATGGTCTTGGGGTGGAAGGCTTCAGAAAACCATTTGTCTTCATTCCAGACCTGTAGCAGTCCCCAGAGCTGTCGTGGGAAGTCTGTGGCAGACCTTACCTGGTCTCTGTTAACTCATCCCCATCAGCGAAGATCTGTTTTCTCAAGGCCGCTTTTCACCGTGGTGTGCATGAATATTTTCTCCCTAAATTTGCCACATACTGATGACATTTGACTTTGACTGTAAGATCCTTTAATACATTTTCATTCTTCCCTCTGATATAAACCATGTCTTGAAATTTCTGAAACTTAGTAACTTATGCTCTTTTTATTTTACTACCATCTGGCCCAAATGGCCACCCACTGCCGTATTCCTGCCTGAAGAAAGGCATGGACAGAGGAGCCTGCTGGACTACAGTCCATAGTGCCGCAGAGTCGGACACGGCCGGAATGACTGAGCGTGCACGCGCCATCTGACCATCAACATCAGCCAACCGAATTACAGTCATGCGGGGCATCTCAGGCGGCTCCGCACGGGTAAGGAATCCACCCGCAACGCAGGATACGTAGGCGACGCCGGTTTGATCCTCAGGTCGGGAAGATTGCCTGGAGAAGGGTATGGCATCTCCCTCCAAGCACCCATATAATTAAAACAATAAAGGAAAAGATAACTATAGTACCAGTGCTCAGGTCTACAGGCCCTTCATGCCTACCTCAAGGAAATAATGGTTCTAGTGCCCTTCATAATGGGATATAGATAGCTTGCACCTGATGTGCTCTTAATTGCTGCTTTTAGATAGCTTAGCTACACATGTATGGATCACTTTCATGCTGAAGGAAATAGAACTGTGTTAGCTCTCAGACCATCCTCTGCTGCTGCTGCTGAGTTGCTTCAGTCGTGTCCGACTCTGTGTGACCCCATAGATGGCAGCCCACCAGGCTCCCCCTTCCCTGGGATTCTCCAGGCAAGACCACTGGAGTGGGTTGCCATTTCCTTCTCCAGAGCATGAAAGTGAAAAGTGAAAGTGAAGTCACTCATTCGTGTCCGACTCTTAGCGACCCCATGGACTGCGGCCCACCAGGCTCCTCCATCCATGGGAGTTTCCAGGCAAGAGTACTGGAGTGGGGCGCCATCGCCTTCTCTGGACCATCCTCTAAGGAGGGGGATTAACCACAGCACTCCACAGCTGATCAGTGCTTCTATTTTCTAAATAATTTATTCCAACTCCAGTTGCAAAATGTGTACTTATGATGGTTCTTATCCTAAAATTGTTGCTACAGAATGGGTGTGCTCATCAGTGAAAAGGAGCACTTAATCCACACTTGTCTGATCGCTTCCAAAGTCACAAGGCAATGAAATATAAGTTATTTGCTTATCAACCTACTTCATGTTACTAATGAAAATAATTTAAACAGTTTTTTCTGGTAGACTTGTGGTGTCAACTACAAGGTTATCTTCTGAATGATAACTTCTTTTAAAACCAACATTTCTATTATCTCAATTCTCATCCTTTGTGTGCTTTTAGCGCTTATTTCCAGGATAGAAATGTGTCTGTTTCATTTCCAGAGGAAATACCTCTAGATTAATACCGTTTTTCTTCTCTCTTGTTTGCTTTTTAACCCAAACTCTGAGATTAAATAATCACAGATGAATTTTATGAAATATGTCCTACACTGTGGTTAAATCATACTTGGCCTTGAAGGTCATATTACAAAGTGTATATTCATCTTCCTGACAATGAAGAGGTATCAAATGCATTCTAAAAAGATCACAGGTATGTTCTGATTAGCTGTGTATTTAATTCATAGCTGTGGATGTTGCATGAAAAAGACATTGGAAAAACAAAGATCAAGGGAGGACAGTGGATACAAAGACTGCTGCAGAAATCAAGAGAAAGAGAACGACGGCTTAGGGGGCTGGCGGTGGAGATGGAATGCAAAGGGCCCGCTCGTAGACTCTGAAATAGTTTGCATTGGAAGCCCTGGGTTCTGATGCCCCTGCTGCCTTCCTCTAACTGGTCAGCCTCCTAAAGTACTTAAGTCATGTTGTCCATAGCATGTGGCGATTGAGCCAGACAATCTCAAGTCCACTTGAAAATGACTCAAGACGTCGTAGGAGCATGGAAATAATGCTCCACCCTGCGAGATAAACCACTGAAAAGTGTACTGAAGTCGCTGATGTTTAGCCTTTTATTAATAAGTTGAGGAATCAAGAAATGACAGGAAGCCTTCTTAGGTTTAATCAAGACTTGATTATAATTTATTATACTTAAACTATTCAGATGTACTTTATGTTACTTAAGATAGAATATGATTGAGTGGTGGACTTGATGAATAGAAGAATGAACCCCAGGAAGCCAAAATTTAATGTATGAATCTAGCCTGGTCATTGCCAGCTACAGGTGGTGCCCAGTGAGGACACACGCTACCGTGCAGATTCATGCGCTACGCTCTGGTGCTGTGAAACACTTTATAGAGACAAGTCCCCTAACCTGATTCTGCATCAAAGGTGTTTCCATTCATAACATTTAAGATGATTTTACTGAAGTATGACTGACAGAAAAACTATAGATGTTTAATGTATGTTATTTGATGTGTTTGGACAGACATAGACACCTGTGAAATCATCACTAACAAATCACCTCCACAGGCTTCTTCTTGCCATCTTTGTTCATAGGCAATACCGTATTATATATCATAGGCCCTATGTTGCACATATCTCCAGAAATTATTTATTTCGTATAACTGAATCTCTGTATCCTTTGATCAATACCTCCCTATTTCTCCCTCACCCAAGCCCTGACCATCACCATTCTATTCTCAGCTTCTGTGGGTTTGATTAAACTCCACACACAGGCGAAATCATACAGTGTTGCTCCTGCTTGTGTCTGGCTTATCTTACTTGGAATGGTGTCCCCAGGCACATCCATGTTGTCACAAATGCCAGGATTGTCTTCCTTTTATTTTAAGGCTGAATGAAATTTACTTAAGTGCTCATGCTGGTGTGCTCAGCCATGTCTGACTCTTTGCAGCCCCATGGACTGTAGCCTGCCAGGCTCCTCTGCCCATGGAACTTTCCAGGCAAGAGTAGAGAAGCGGGTTGCCATTTCCTCGTACAGGGGATCTTCCAGACCCATGGATCAAACCCGCATCTGTTGCACTGGCAGACGGATTCTTTAGCACTGCGCCACCTGGGAAGAGTGTTCTCTCTTTTCCCTTTGTTTCAGTTCAGTTCAGTAACTCAGTCATGTCTGATTCTTTGCAACCCCATAGACTACAAACACACCAGACTTCCCTTGTTTATCATTCAAAAAAAAAAAAATACCAGCTCTTAGTTTTGCTTAACTTTTTTCATCCCTTTTGTTTATTTCCTTTATTTCAGCTTTGGTCTTTGTTATTTCCTTCCCTCTATTGACTTTCAACTTGGTCTATTCACTTCTAGTTTCTTCAGCTGTAAAGTTGGGTTGATTACTTGATATCTTTCTCTTTTTCAACATAGTAATTCACCATCACACATTTCCCTCTCGGAATTGCTTTTCCAACATGCCATAGGTTTTGGTACATTGTGTCTTCATTTCCATTTGTTTCAAAATATTTTTTTGTTTCTCCTTTGACTTCTCCTTGACTATAAGTGTTCGGGAATATGTTGGTTGTTTTTCACATATTTGTAGGTTTTCTAATTTTCCTCATGTTCTTGATTTCTAGTTTCAAACAATGGTGATCAGAAAATATACTTGAAATTATTTCAGTCTTTGATTTTGCTAAGCCCTGTTTTTTGATCTTATGTCCTGGAGAATGTCCTGGAGTATGTCCTGGAGAATGATATGTGCACACTTAGGAATAATATGCATTCTGCTGCTGCTGCCTGGCTGGATGGGATGTTTTTAAAATGTCTGTTAGGTTCATTTGATCTAGCATATGGTTCAAGTCATTTCCTGGTTGATTTTCAGTGCATGATTTGATGAAATCATCACAATGATGAGAGTGGGGTGTTGCAGTCACTACTTGTATTATTGTCTATTTCTCCCTCAGTTCTGTTAGCATTTGCTTAATATGTTTAGGTGCTCCAATGTTGGGCACATATGTAGCATAGATATGTATGATTGCTACACACTTGTTACACACACACACACACACACACACACACACACCTGTTATGTCATCTGCTGCACTGACTCCTTTATCATTATGGAATGACCTTCTTTGTCTCTTGTTACCAACTCAGTGCCCCCAGTGCCAACATGAGTGGCAGCAGTGCCACTTGCAGCTCCAAGACACCAGAAACCCCGGGGGCTCAAGCAGCATCAGTGAGGGCATGAGCAACACTCTGGCATAGACACTGCAGATTCTCAAATGTAGCCAGAGGCAGCACAGCTAGGAAAAACCAGAAACTTGCGCTATAATGCCACTACTGAAAATCAAAAGAAAGGTCTCTAGTTACCAATCTGTTGACTTGTTAGAATCAAAGTAAACACATCTTTGCCTAAATGAGAACAGTGTTCATTACGTGATGTGGACTGGCTGAGGAACAACTCATTAAGCACCGTGAAAAACCACAGTGACACAGTATCGCAAAAAGAAGATGACAATTCTTCAGAAACCAAACTTGAAGTCATGGAAGGTTGTGATGTAGCTGATAGAGAATTCAAAATAGTGGTCATAAAAACTCAGTGAGCCGTAAGAAAACTCAGAAAGGCAGTTCAGTGAGTTCAGGAATAAAATTAATGAAAGAAAAAATGTTTACCAAAGAGACTGAAACTCTGAAAACGAGCAAACAGAATTTCTGGAGCTGAAGAACTTGGTAAATGGGATGAAGAGTTCATCAGGAAACTCTGAAAATAGAGCAGCCATCTGGAAGAGAGAGTCAGCAAGCTCAGAAACAGAAGTCTAGAAGACGGCGGGGGAGTGGGTGGGCGTGCAGCACCTGTCTCCCCATGCATGCATCAGGAGCACAGCTTGAGACACAGAAGTGCATGCAGAACTCCAGCTGAGAGTGGACAGGAGTCCCTGACCAGTGGACAAGAAGATATAGAACCACACAAAACTCAGTAGGATGAAGGAACTAGGGGGAAACACGAGTGTTAGTAGGACCGGCCAGCCCTCCATGGGTGGGGGAACTGAAGCAGGGGTCCCATCCCCACGTCAGGGCAACTGTCTGAGTCAGAGGAGAAATATTTAAGGCTGAGAGTGAAACAGCTGATCTGTGGCAGCCTAAACAGAATGAGAATCAGTCCTTGCCGGAACCATACACATCGCAGACAGGAACACTGGTCTCCTGGAAGGCGCAGCAGCTGGGAGCTGGAGTTTAGGGATTGTGGAGCAATCCCAGGGTGAGGGCTGCTCTTGATTACAGACGGATGGATTGAGGGGATTTGAGGGAGGAGATCCTGGTGGGAAACGCCAGTGGAGGAAAGCCAGGCAGCCCCGGAAGCAAAGCAGTACTGCTTAGTCACATGTGGGGGTGAAGCCATCACCATAGCCTCCCTCTCCCCACATGCCAGCATCAGCAGCTGAACAATAGAGAGGCTGGCCCATCCGATGCCTGACACACTGAAATGGAGAGTAGGACCCCACCCAGGGTGCCCCTTTAAGTGCCTGACATGCTGATCTACAGAGTAGGACCCCAGTCAGGGGGGCCCCTCTATGTGCCTGACGTGCTAAACAACAGAGAAGGACCCCAGGCAAGGTAGCCCACTAAGTGCCTGAATGGGCGGAGCAATAGAGAAAGACTGGTTAAAGAGGCATTCTGATCACCAGCTGCTGCTGTTGCTGCTGCTGCTAAGCTGCTTCAGTCGTATCTGACTCTGTGCGACCCCATGGACTGCAGCCCACCAGGCTCCTCCACCCATGGGATTCTCCAGGCAAGAGCACTGGCGTGGGGTGCCATCGCCTTCTCCGTCAAATGAGCTAATCCTCTTCAAATCCTTGGTTACAGGTCTACTTCTGACTAATTCAAATCAGACACTGAATTTTCTTCTACTACTTAGTTCATTTCTTCAAAAATTCACAACTTTTTTTCTGGTTTCAAAACAGAGCTTTAATAATTATAACATGTGGTATGGTCAGAAATTGACAACTTTTGTCCATGTTTATATACACAATAGGTGCTTCCCAGGTGGCTCAGTGATAAAGAATCTGCTTGTCAATGTAGGAGACTCAGGAGACACGTGTTCGATCCCTGGGTTGTGAAGATCCCCTGGAGGAGGGAATGGCAACCCACTCCAGTATTCCTGCCTGGAAAAATCCCATGGACAGAGGAGTCTGGTGGACTACAGTCCATGGGGTCACAAAGGGTGAGAAACAACTGTGCGACCAAGCATGCCCTACGTAGTAATAATATGGCTTCCTGGCAGCTCAGCAGTAAGGAATCCAGCTGCCAATGCAGGCGGCTCGAGACTCGAGTTCCGTCCCTGGGTCGGGAAGAACCCCTGGAGAAGGGAATGGCAATTCATTCCAGTAATCTTGCCTGGGAAATCCCATGAACAGCGGAGCCTGGCAGGCTACAGTCAAGGGGGTCTCAAAGGGTTGGACATGGCTGAGCAACAGAGTGCTCGTGCACACGCACACACACGCACACACACACACACACAATAATATGAAGGTTCTTCTGTGAATCAATCCTTTATCTAAATTTACATGGGTTTCTGCATGAGGAATGTCTTTCACATCAAAAAACCTGATTTATAAAAAGTTTATCAAGGACTTTTTGACCAGGGTAAAGTATCCCATTTCTCCCAGGTCCTCCTTCTTTAATTAAAATACCCTGGACAAAACACAGCAAAGAACCATAGAAAGGTTCTGGAAGAGTAGAAAGAAGCCGTGGACTGCCTAGGGGCAGCCCTGAAGAACAGCATGCCAGTCCTTTCCCCGAGTTTCCTTATTGCCTCTCGTATTTCCCAGGCAGGGTGCAGCCGAATCCTCCAGCACAGAATCGCCAGAGGGTAGATTTTTAAAACTATTTCAAGGAAAAAGAAAAAAAAAGCCTGTGCCCCCTAGCCAAAGGACTGAGAAGACAGTGGCCTAATAGAAAATGAATTTTTATCAGTACCAATCTTACTCCAACTTCATGCCAACCTGAAAAACCACACCTTCTTCATCAAGGTTGAGCAGTGATTTGTGCTTCCCCACATATTCATGATAAAAAATAAACATAAATAAATTCACAGCAAGCTTGGAGCAGAGAGAAACCATCTCAACTTGACAAAAAAAAACACCTACAAAAAAGAGGTAACATCATCAGTTCAGTTCAGCCGTTCAGTCGTGTCCGACTCTTTGCGACCCCATGAATTGCAGCACGCCAGGCCTCCCTGTCCATCACCAACTCCCAGAGTTCACCCAGATTCACGTCCATCGAGTAGGTGATGACATCCAGCCATCTCATCCTCTGTCGTCCCCTTCGCCTCCTGCCCCCAATCCCTCCCAGCATCAGAGTCTTTTCCAATGAGTCGACTCTTCGCATGAGGTGGCCAAAGTACTGGAGTTTCAGCTTTAGCATCATTCCTTCCAAAGAACACCCAGGGCTGATCTCCTTCAGAATGGACTGGTTGGATCTCCTTGCAGTCCAAGGGACTCTCAGTGCTAAAAGACTAAATGCTTCCTCTCTGAGATAGATAGAGAACATGACAACTCTGCAAGTTCTAGCCACTGCAGTAAGGCAAGGAGAAATAAAATGCATAAAGACTGGAAAGAAAGAAAGAAAACTGTTTCTGTTGGGAAAGTATATGAATATCTACAGAGACAACCCTAAGCAACCTACAAAAGTATCACTAGAACTAACGAGTGAATTCCATATAATCACAGGGTGCAGGATCAACCCCCCAAAAGAAAGACCACATATTTATATAATCACAATAAAACTGTGGAAACAAATTAAAACACATTGCCATTTATAATAGCTCCAAAGGAAATAAAATACTTAGGTACAAATCTAACAAAATATGTACATAATCTATGTGTGGAAAGTAGACACTGTGATGAAAGAAATCAATGCAGTTCAATTCAGTGGCTCAGTCGTGTCTGACTCTCTGCGACCCCATGAATCACAGCACACCAGGCCTCCCTGTCCATCACCAATTCCCAGATACACTCAAACTCATGTCCATCGACTCGGTGATGCCATCCAGCCACCTCATCCTCTGTCGTCCCCTTCTCCTCCTGCCCCCAATCCCTCCCAGCATCAGAGTCTTTTCCAATGAGTCAACTCTTCACATGAGGTGGCCAAAGTACTGGAGTTTCAGCTTTAGCATCAGTCCTTCCAAAGAAATCCCAGGGTTGATCTCCTTTAGGATGGACTGGTTGGATCTCCTTGCAGTCCAAGGGACTCTCAAGTCTTCTCCAACACCACAGTTCAAAAGCATCAATTTTTCAGTCCTCAGCTTTCTTCACAGTCCAACTCTCACATCCATACATGACCACAGGAAAAACCATAGCCTTGACTAGACAGACCTTTGTTGGCAAAGTAATGTCTTGGCTTTTGAATATGTTATCTAGGTTGGTCATAACTTTCCTTCCAAGGAGTAAGCATCTTTTAATTTCATGGCTGCAGTCACCATCTGCAGTGATTTTGGAGCCCAAAAAATAAAGTCTGACACTGTTTCCACTCTTTCCCCATCTATTTCCCATGAAGTGATGGGACCGGATGCCTTGATCTTCCTTTTCTGAATGTTGAGCTTTAAGCCAACTTTTCCACTTTCCTCTTTCACTTTCATCAAGAGGCTTTTTAGTTCTTCTTTACTTTCTGCCATAAGGGTGGTGTCATCTGCATATCAGAGGTTATTGATATTTCTCCCGGCAATCTTGATTCCAGTTTGTGCTTCTTCCAGCCCAGCGTGTACTCTGCATAGAAGTTAAATAAGCAGGGTGACAATACACAGCCTTGATGTACTCCTTTTCCTATTTGGAACCAGTCTGTTGTTCCATGTCCAATTCTAACTGTTGCTTCCTGACCTGCATATAGGTTTCTCAAGAGGCAGGTCAGGTGGTCTGGTATTCCCATCTCTTTCAGAATTTTCCACAGTTTATTGTGATCCGCACACTCAAAGGCTTTGGCATAGTCAATAAAGCAGAAATAGATGTTTTTCTTGAACTCTCTTGCTTTTTCCATGATCCAGCGGATGTTGGCAATTTGATCTCTGGTTCCTCTGCCTTTTCTAAATCCAGCTTAAGCATCTAGAAGTTGATGGTTCATGGACTGCTGAAGCCTGGCTAGGAGAATTTTGAGCATTACTTTACTAGCATGTGAGATGAGTGCAATTGTGCGGTAGTTTGAGCATTCTTTGGCATTGCCTTTCTTTGGGATTGGAATGAAAACGGACATTTTCCAGTCCTGTGGCCACTGCTGAGTTTTCCAAATCTGCTGGCATTTTGAGTGCAGCACTTTCACAGCATCATCTTTCAGGATTTGAAATAGCTCAGCTGGAATTCCATCACCTCCACTAACTTTGTTTGTAGTGATACTTCCTAAGGCCCACTTGACTTCACATTCCAGGATGTCTGGCTCTAGGTGAGTGATCACACCATCGTGATTATCTGGGTCGTGAAGCTCTTTTTTGTACAGTTCTTTGCCGGGATCCAGCCCCAGTGGATCCAGGGAATTCAAAGGGTGGACGGCGTTGGCGTGGAAAGATTTGTTTATTGATTGATATAAGATTAGATTAAGAAACTATAGCGTAGTAGGGAGATTAAGTGGAGGAAGAGGGCTGAATAGCTTGGTTTACGCGGAAGACCAATAAAATTCCAGACAAGGAATTTGCACCATCTACGCTGGGCCACCGGCGCCCGCTTGAATACCTAAGGGTGCCTCGCCTTAAGCTCCCTTTCGCGCGGGTCTTAACAGCCAGGGCAAGTAAGTAGACCTGGCGAGCCTCCGTGCCCCAGATGGAAATTCAGCCTGAAATTAAAGAAAAGAGCAGAGGGAGGGAAAGGGAGAGAAAAAGAGAGAGAGAGAGACACGGGGGGGAGCCAGATTCCCAAGAAACCAGGCCAAGAGACTAGTTCGAGAAGCTGGTCCGAGAAGCTAGTCCGAGAAGCTGGTCCCATCCTTTATTGTTCAGAAGGCCTTTTATACTTTTGATAAAACATGGAGATCAATGGGTAACACAAAATTATGTAGCGTTCGCAACCCAGATTCTTTCCGTATATCATTTTGTATACAAAAGGTCTCAGGTGATTTACATTATCTTCTGGCCAAGAGGCTTGTTAACACTTTTTGGCTCTCTTCCTTAATGAATGTTAATTTTGTTTCCCCTGAAGTGTTTTTCTTTAATCTATCTGCATCTCCTTAAAGCGCTAAAGTTACATCTCTATGGAACAAAGGCGCAGTGGGTTATAACAAAGAAGGTACTTAACTCAAAGATCTAATGTTGCCAATACCAGGTCTACTACTTGTTTTTCTATATACCAACTATCTCTACAAATAAAGGATATGAAAATTTGGCAGCAAGCATTGACTCAACAAATGAAAACTTTTAATCAGTCCTATTCTAAAGATTTTGACTCCTCGGAAGCTCCTACATTCCTAGGATGTTTTAAGCTTCCTGTGCCTCCTGCGGTCAGGAGGCCTCAAACAATCACATGCGCAGCTGTACGAGTCCTGCAGGCAGGCTAGAAAGCCATCAGAGGGGGTTTTGGATTGAAACACTTTCAAATGCAGAAGACTAAAGCCCTGAATTGACTTTTTCCAGAAAATGTCAGAAGAGTGGAAAAGCAGAGCACAAAAGCCGGCAGATTTCTGTTGGGGTACATGCTTAGGAATTTCCAGAGGGGCCCCTGAAGTCTGAGCACGCCTTGCGTATGTCAGCTTCCTTCCTCATGACCTTGTCACCGGCGGGATTCCTCACACTGGCTCCCGGCAGTTCTTCTGTGTATTCTTGCCACCTCTTCTTAATATCTTCTGCTTCTGTTAGATCCATACAATTTCTGTCCTTTATCGAGCCCTTCTTTGCATGAAATATTCCCTTGATATCCTAATTTTCCTGAAGGGATCTCTAGTCTTTCCCATTCTGTTGTTTTCCTCTATTTCTTTACATTGATCGCTGAGGAAGGCTTTCTTATCTCTCCTTGCTATTCTTTGGAACTCTGCATTCAGATGCTTATATCTTTCCTTTTCACTTCTCTTCTTTTCACAGCTATTTGTAAGGCCTCCTCAGACAGCCATTTTGCGTTTTTGCATTTCTTTTGCATGGGGATGGTCTTGATCCCTGTCTTCTGTACAATGTCATGAACCTCTGTCCACAGTTCATCAGGCACTCTGTCTATCAGATCTTGTGCCTTAAATCTATTTCTCACTTCCACTGTATAATCATAAGGGATTTGATTTAGGTCATACCTGAATGGACTAGTGGTTTTCCCTACTTTCTTCAATTTAAGTCTGAATGTGGCAATCAGGAGTTCATGATCTGAGCCACAGTCTGCTCCTGGTCTTGTTTTTGCTGACTGTATAGAGCTTCTCCATCTTTTGCTGCAGAGAACATAACGAATCTGATTTTGGTGTTGACCATCTGGTGACGTCCATGTGTAGAGTCTTCTCTTGTGTTGTTGGAAGAGGGTGTTTGCTATGACCAGTGTGTTCTCTTGGCAAAACCCTATTAGCCCTTGCCCTGCTTCATTCCGTACGAGGCCACATTTGCCCTTTACTCCAGGTGTTTCTTGGCTTCCTACTTTTGCATTCCCGTCCCCTACAATGAAAAGGACATCTTTTTTGGGTGTTAGTTAGGAATCAAAGAAGGCTAAACAAGTGAGGAAACTTACAGTGTTCGTGAATTGGGAGATCCAACAGATTAGCGCTAGGATCTTTCCAAACTGGTCTGCAGGTTTTAGGCAGTTTTCAGCAAAATCTCAGAAAAGTTTTTGTAAACATAGACAAACTTACTCTAAAAATTATATTGATTGGCCTGGGCCATATAATTTTTTTTAATCTTGAAAAATAAAGACAATAGGAGTGATTACTCTATTCAGTATTAATTTTTATTTTGTAGGTACAGGAGTCAAGACAGTGTGATATTGGTGGAGACATAAACACACAGATTGGTAGAACAGAATAGATAAATCAGAAAGAGACCTTTAACAATAAGCCCAACTGATTTTTGACAAAGATATATAAATAGTTCAATGGAGGAAGGATAATTTTTTAACAAATGGTAATGGATCAATCAGACATTCACAGGCAAAAGAAAACTTCAGTCTAAGCCTGACAGCTTATACAAATACTAACTCAAAATGGATTACAGACAAACTTAAAACACAAAACATTTTTTTAGGAAATATAAGAGGAAAGGAAATGTTTGGAATCTAGGACTAAGTAGCTGTTAGGCTTGATATCAATGTATGATCTATAAGATGGAAAGCTGGTGAATTAGACCACATCACACCTGGGAAGACTGGCTCTTTTATCTAATGCACTGAAACCGATACAGAGAACTGTCTGGAGTTCCCTACCTTTAGATCAGGCTCAAAAATCACCCACCTTATTTCTGCTTTGGAGAAGGGAGCGACACAGACGTGCCTGTCCTTGGAAAACCGTAACCCCAGGACTGCTCATAATCAAACCGTTTCTTACTTAAAAACCCAAATCACCAAACACTCTTTTGACAGCCTAAAATTCTTCCTAATGAGATTATACCTTAAATATAATTTACTTTCTCAGAACAAGCTAAAAGGAAGATATGCCCTCAAGTCAGACATACTAAAATTCCAGTGTAGCTCATGCACACACAGAATCAGATGTGACTGAACCGAGTTTCCACTAGGGCCAGTTGTCTTCTGATGGGAGTCACTTCCTCAGCGAACCTGTAAACATGATAACTGACTCCATTTTAATCCACTTTTTAATTATTAACGCACTCATTTTCCTTTTAAAGTGTTCTTAGTGTGAGTTCTATTAGCTTTTGCTACCTAGAATGTCAACCAGAATTTCCCTTAACAGGGAAGACATGTTAAGGGAAGCAGCTCCCCCACCTTAAGGTCACACTAAGGAGGAAACACCACTTAGATGGGAGAAAGCATTTCCTACTGGCATCACCTGCCTTTCAACAAACGGTTGAATCCAGAACTTGGCAACATCAGTTAGGGAAAAATAAGTGCACAGGTTTAAACTTGCTTACCTTAATTATCCTATCTGTCCTTAATAGGGCAGGGGACCACCCAGGATTGTAGACCAAAGGTTCCCACCAGAGAACTCAGTTTCATGCATTTTCTCGATTGTTCCCCTTTGATCTTCAGGTTTTTAAACAGTTTTGCCAACCATATGAACTTGAGTTATTTAGTAATTATATATGTCATTAACATTACCATTTTTTATTTCCTTTTCATCCAGAGTAGATTTTAACCAAACATCCAGAATTATTATGCTAGGAAATCCTATAAAACACTCTCTCCGTTGCTGTTTTAAGTAATAAAGTTACAGAAATATGAAAAAAAAAGTGCTTTTGTCTGTGTTTTAAGAAGTTGAAGAAAATTTTATTAATAATGTTTGATACAGCCAAAGATGATTCATCTTAACCACCTAGAGATACACTGAATTGTTACTGTATTAACATCAACAGACCCAGAGAGAACCAGTGAGCATATAGCAGATTCATTTACATAAACAAATTCAGTTAATAAAACAACATTAATTTGTACTATGACTTTTCATAGTTTTCAGAAACAAATTTGTTTCTTAAAATTCAAACCTGAATATCTAAAGGTAAAGAACAGCCCTATCTGTTTTTCGTAGGTGTCAGAAAATTAAAGCATCAGAATGTATCTTGAACAGCATTTATTAAATCTGATTGGCAACACTTGAATTATTACCTTAAAGATATTGTATCTTATGATTTACGTATAATAGTTGCTCCATAAATGTTGTTTGAATTGAATTCCTTTAAGACCCATCAGAAAGTCGAGGAGGATATCATCAGCACAACACAGAGAGCAAATGAAATTTTCTAATAAAGGAACAAGGCTTCACAGGTGCCCAGTGGGAGAGACTCTGCACACCAGTACGGGAGACTCGGGAGACACAGGTTTGACCCCTGGGTTGGGATGCCACGGGGGAGGAAATGGCAGCTTACTCCAGTATTCTTGCCCAGGAAATCCCACGGACAGACGAGCCTGGTGGGCTACAGTACATGGGGTCACAAACAACGTGACCGAGCGACTGAGCGCAAACACGAGATCAAATTGCAGAATAAAGACGGTGCCCATCCAACCGAAGAGCAGCGCAGGCTGAACCACCAGACGGGGAGCTGCTCGAGGACGGACCTTGCCAATGGGGGGAAGCTGAACTAGAGGGTCAAGAGGACCCACTTAGCCTCCAAAGATCTACTTCTGCAACCTCACCCTAGACAGTGTGTCCCTCAGAGCCTGGCGGACCTGCTTGTTCCTCAGGGTGTAGGTGACAGGGTTCAGCAGTGGGGTCACCACTGCGTTCACAAGGGCAGCCTCCTTGTTGGAGTCCAGCCTGCTCACCTGCTTCGGTTTCAGGTAAATAAACACACAGCTGCCGTACATCAGAGAGAGGACACTGAGGTGAGAGGAGCAGGTGGAGAAAGCTTTCTGTCGCTCCTTGGCTGATGGGAGTCTCAGGATTGTGGCTACCATGTTGTTGTATGCAGTGATGGTTACAATGAGGGGTGTCGAAAGGATAAACAAAGCAAGGCCAAAGGCCAACATTTCAATAGACCTGATGTCAGAACAAGGGAGATTAATCAAGGGCCCCAAATCACAGAAGAAGTGAGGAATGACATGGGAGCCACAGAGGGATAACTGAGAAAGCTTTGTAACTGGAACCACCATGAGGGAGAACCCCAAAACTAGGCAGGCAGTGGCCAGAAGGGAACACATCCTTGGGTTCATGATGGTTGCATAATAAAGACGCTTGCAAATGGCCATGTACCGATCCAAGGATAATACGGCCATTAGGAAGAAAACAGCTGCTCCCAGGAAAAGAAAGACAAAGGCTTGTGTGATGCAGGCAGCAAAGGAAATTTTTTGCCTCCCCAGCAGAAAGATGGCCAGCAATTTAGGAATAACGGTGGTTGTAAAGCAGCATTCTAAAAAGGAAAAACTGCCGAGGAAGAAGTACATGGGTGTCTGGAGGTGATGGTCAGCCCAGGTGATGGTGATGACGAGCGTGTTTCCTGTAACGGAGGCCAGGTACGTCAGCAGGTGCGCCGGGAAGAGGACCTTCCCCAGGTGCTGGACGGCAGGAAACCCCTCAAGCGTGAGTTCCGGAGCTGCTGTCCTGTTTCTCGCATCCCCCACGCATGACTTTTCCATTTCTTCAATAAACTCTCTGCATTATGCAGTGTCATGACTAAGGAATGAGGAACCTTGTTTTATTACATAAGTAAAATAATGTAGGCATGGTGACTAGATGTGTTTATTATTTTAAACATGATATTTCATGTATAGTTTTTGTCCGTTAATAAGTATATATAAGCGATTTCTATCTTTGATTATGTTTACGGAGACACAGCCTAAAATCTTGGATAAACGAGAACTGCATGTAGCTACAAGTTTTCATAAAATCATTTTAACAGTGCTAGTCATTTTCCTAAATAGTCTGTTGCCAAGCAGAAAAAACGTCCTTTTGGTTGTGTATCTACTTACGCAGCATATTCCTGGTGAGATCTCTCTCGTACCGTGCATCTCAAGGTGAATATGGCAAAAGGGCAACTATAGCCTTAAAAACTCATGGTGATGGAGTCTGTCACTGCACACGAAAAAATCCCCCTTGACGTACTCAGAATTTGACATCTGTATTTACAGCATCACTTGCAGGAGAATTTCTGGTGGTCGGAGTCTCAGCTTTCTAAAGTGAGTCAGGTTAGAAGAGTTAACAGACAGACTCTGATCAGATTGTTGGAGATCCAATCAAGGCCAGTTTCCTACAAACTCTGAGACTAGCTAGTAAAAGAGGAGAATTTTTCCTCTGCCCTGTGCAGGCTTCCCAGGTGACGCTATGGGAAAGAACTCGCCTGCCAATGCAGGCAGTGTAAGAGGCGCAGGTTTCCTGAATCCCTGAATCCCTGAATCAGGAAGATCCTCTGGAGGAGGGCATGGCAGCCCTAGAGAATCCCATGGACAGTGAAACCTTGCAGGCTACAGTACGTAGGGTCGCAAAGAGTCAGACACAACTGAAGCGACTTCACACACACAGCGGTCAGTCTAGGGGAGAATCAATATCTCCTGACCTGTTCAGTTTATATATTTGGGGAAACTTGGGCTTCCCTGGTGGCTCATATGGTAAAAAATAAATAAATAAATAAATCTGCCTGCAATGCAGACCCAGATTTGATCCCTGGGTTGGGAAGATCTCTGGAGAAGGACATGGCAACCCACTGCAGTATTCTTGCCTGAAGAATTCCATGGATAGAGGAGTCTGGCAGGCTACAGTCCGTGGGGGTCACAAAGAATCAATCACGACTGAGTGACTAACACTTTCACTCAGGGTGAGGACAAAAAGGGAGTGCTTGCTTTGACTCCTGCAATTATTTTCTAATTCATTTTCTCTCCAATTGTCTACCTAAATAAAATAACACCTTTCACTCTTTAATCCATAAATTTCTCTTATGTGAGCCTTTCTCACGCAATTAATGTTCATCTTTGATCTCTGAACTAGCCATGTGATACAGCCCTGTGTGTAAGCTCAGCTTAAAGAGAAGCAGACTTTGCTTTGGTTTAAAATAAATAAATTACAAAATCAGCCAGTCACACTCAGGTCATGTACTCACCAACATGCAACGAACAGTAACCAGAGACTCGTCCTCTCCTCTTGTAACAAAGGAAGGTGCTGGTTTAGGCAGAAGGAAGGGAGGAAAGAAAAAGAAAGAAAGGCATAAAGGAAGGAAAGAGGGAGAGAGAAGAAAGGAAGGAAGGAGGGGAGAAGAGAGGGAAACACCTGCATTTGAAATAACCCTAATTTGCCCCAGAGAAAATTTCAACATGTGTATCATGTCTGCTAAGCATTCTTCTTCATATGAATCCAGAGTTTTCCAAAATTGGGATAAACCAAAGTGACAGTTCCATGGCAATCTTTCCTGATGAAATTCTGGGAAAGAAAGAAGAGCACATATTGCCGTTGAGACTCTACTGGAATCTGGGAGTGAGTTCTCCAGGGATTTCAAAAAGCTAGCACACCCTCCTTGCAGGCTCCCAGTTTCCCAGACTCCCGTTCCGCTCCTACCTCAGCCACCGCCAGCAGGAGACGCTGCTTGCTGGGAAACGTTACAGGGCATTGTGGGAGACAGCAGCCTCCTCTCAAACTGGTCCCTGGCACACACACTTCTCTGAAATTCTCGAAAATGACTTGCAGGGCAGGTAAAATGCATTACCACGCCCCACCTCTCCAGTTTGGGGAAATGCACATGTCTCTGGGAGCAGCGCTGAAATGAAATGAATTTTCCCATCTGTATTTTAGCACTGGACTGTCTCTTGACACCAATTAGGATCCACCAGGACCAGTGGGCACACCCGACCTCATTAGAAGAGGACAGAACAAAACCTTCTAGAAATCAAGGTTGCTCCAGGATCCCTGGTGACTGCTAATTGGGCACTGTTGGAAATATAAAATTATAGCACACACATTATAGTCTTTCATTACGTATGCAAACATAACAATATTGACTCATAAAGGTCTGGATTTTCCTCCATGAAAATCTTCAGTGGTGGACTACATATAATGCTCCTGGAGTTTATAAAGTCCCATTGCATTATGTTACTAAGGTGGAGTTGTAAAGTCAAATGGAGAATTTGGATCCATACGTGGCCGTAGTAAGGTAAAATTCTCCCTTATTCTGTCATAGCAGTGTCCAAGACACCAAATAAAACAAAACATTTCAATAAGAGCTAGGGTCTCATAACTTAATACCAAAAAATGTCCAGGTTTCAGTTGATAGTAACTAGTCATAACAAGAACAAGGACAATTTCAATTCAAAAGAAAAAAAGACAATAAAGTTAGCACCAATATCAAGATGACAGAGATACTCGAATTACATGACAAAGACTCTAAAGTGTCATTATGAAAAATGCTTCAACAACAAATTTAAAACATGCTTGAAACAATTTTTTATCAAATTTCAGTCAGGAAATGGAAGGCGTAAAGGGTAACCCAATGAAAATTTTGGAACTGAAAAATTCAGTAGCTAAAATTTTAAAAAATTCAATGAATGGGCTCAACAGCTCAATGGGAGGGAAAGAGGCAGGGAATCGGTGAAATGATAGGACAGTAGAAATTACTCAGTAGGAGCGACAGAAAGAAAATAGACTGAAAAAAATCTAAATACAGCCACATGGGCCTGTGGAACTATTTTCAAAAGATCTAACGATTTTATCTTTGAAGTCTACAAAGATGAGAAAAGGAGTGAGGAATTTCTGTACACCAGCAAGGAACACGTGTACATCGAACTAGAAGTACAAAGCACTTGCAGTCACTCAGGAGAAATGAGACGCTTGTGTGTGAATCTAACAGAACATGTGTAGAACTGATATCATGAAAACTACAAGCTGCTGAAAAGAAAGGTCAAACTGATAAAGAGATACACTGCGTTCGTGCACTTGAAAACGAGAGGAGAGAGCAAGGTGGCGGAATAAGAATGCATGGAGCTCGGTTCCCTCCACAACACATCAAGAATACATCTATGTGCACAATAATTCTCGGTGAGAAGTAACTGGAAACTAGCAAAGGACTCCTCTGCAACCAAAACTGAAAGAAAGATACACACATCACTGGGCAAGAGAAGAAGAAAAGTGACAGCTGGGGCCTCTGTTCCCGGGAGGGGCTCGGAAGGAAAGCAAGATTGTGCCTGCACGGGGGATGCAGCAGGTCAAGCGCCAGGCTGCGCATCCCAGTCCTGGGGCCTCCACGGACGAGACAGACCCTCCCGGCCGCTTGGAGGACCACTGGGACAGGCGGAGAAGCTAGAGAGGCCCAGACTCAGCTCACCAGGAGTGTGTGCACAATGCTTGCCACTAGGTGGGGTGGAGAGACATCTGCCCGAGCGGTCCCTCACCACACGACCCAGCCCGAGCTGAGGAAACCCTGGCCAAGCTCACCCCATGTACTGAATCTGAGGTGGCCAGCGCTAGGGGGAAGGCTTAGCCTTAGAAGGCAGAGGTGATCCATTCCCAGAAAAGAGCCTGGGAGACAGTGATCGTGGGTGGTGCTTTCTCAAGCTGGGTAACCAGTAACCACTCGTTTTGTTTTCGTTGGTGGCTGCACCAATGTACATTTCCACCAACAGCGTGCAAAGATTCCCTTTTCTCCACATCCTTACCAACATTTCTTATCTGTGTTCTTTTTGATGATAGCCATTTTGACAGGTGTGAAATGGTGTCTCGTTGTGGTTTTGACTTGCATTTTCCTGATGATTAGCAAGGTCGCCCATCTTTCCATGAGCCTATTTGTCACCAGCATTTCCCCTTTGGAAAAATGTCTACTCAGTTCTGCCAGTTTATTAATCAGGCTGTTTCATTTTCTAATGTTGAGTTGCATGAGCTGCTTATATATGCTGGATATCAGTTATATCATTTGCAAATATCTTCTATTCAGTAGGTTCTCTTTTCAATTGTTTCCTCCACTATGCAAAAGTTTCTAAGTTATTTAGGCCCCATATGTTTATTTTTGTTTCCTTTACTTTTGGAGATGGATCAAAAAATATTGCTATTTATGTCAGAAGAGTGTTTTGCCTGTTTTCCTCTAAGAGTTACATAGTTTTCAGTCTTACATCTAGGTCTTTAATTCACTTGGGGTCTATTTTTGTATATAGTGTTAGAGAATGTTCCGATTTTCATCCTTTTACGTTTAGCTGTCCCACTTTCTCAGCCCCACTTATTGAAAAAACGGTCTTTTCTCCATTAGAAATTCCCTCTTTTGTTGTAGACTCTTGTTCAGTTGCTAAGTTATGTCCAACTCTTTGCGACCCTATAAACTGCAGCACGCCAGGCTTCCCTGTCCTTCACTATCTCCCAGAGTTTGCTCAAACTCATGTTCATTGAGTCAGTGATGCTATCCAACTATCTTATCCTCAGTCACCCCCTTCTCCTCCTGCCCTCACTCTTTCCCAGCATTAGGGTCTTTTCTAATGAGTTGGCTCTTTGCATCTGGTGGCCAAAGTATTAGAGCTGCAGCTTCAGCTTCCAATGAATATTCAGGGTTTATTTCCTTTAGGGTTGACTGCTTTGATCTCCTTGCTGCCCAAGGGACTCTTAAGAGTCTTCTCCAGCACCACAATTCAAAAGCATCAGTTTTCTGGTGCTCAGCCTTCTTTATGGTCCAACTCTCACATCCATACACGACTACTGGAAAAGCCATAGCTTTGACTACAGGGACCTTTGTCAGCAAAGTGATGTCCCTGCTTTCTAATATGCTGTCTAGATCTGTCATAGCTTTTCCTCCAAGGAGAAACAGTCTTTTAATTTTGTGGCTGCAGTCACCATCCGTAGTGATTTTGGAGCCCAAGAAAATAAAATCTGCCACTGTTTCCACTTTTTCCCTATTTGCCATGAAATGATGGAACTGGATGCCATAATCTTAGTTTTCTGAATGTTGAGTGTTGAGCCAGCTTTTTCACTCTCCTCTTTCACTCTCACCAAGAGACTCTTTAGTTCCTCTTTGATTTCTGTCATTGGAGTAGTATCATCTGTGACTCTGAGGTTGCTGATATTTCTCCCAGGAATCTTGATTCCAGCTTGTGAGTCATCCAGCCCTGAATTTTACATGATGTACCATACATATCAGTTAGAGGAGCAGGGTGACAATATGCAGCCTTGACGCACTCCTTTCCCAATTCTGAACCAGTCTGCTGTTTCATGTCTTGTTCTAACTGTTGTAGATTAAGTGACCATAAGTGCGTAGATTTATTTATGGTTTCTCTATCATATTACATTGATCGGTATGTCTGTTTTTGTGTCAGTACCATACTCTTTTGATTATTATGGCTTTGTAGAACAGCCTGAGGTCAGGAAGCATGATTTCTCCAGCTCTGTTCTTCCTTCTTAAGATTTTTTTTTGGCTAATCTGGATCTTCGTGTTTCCATACAAAATTTAAAATTCTTTTTTATAGGTCTGTGAAAAATGCCATTGGTATTTTGAGAAAGATTGCATGAATCTGTAGATTGCCTTAGGTTGTATGGCCATTTTAACAGTATTGATTCTTCCAGTCCAAGAACATGATCTGTCTTTGCGTTTGTGTTGTATTCATTTTCTCTCATCAGTGCCTTCTAGTTTTCAGAGTACAGGTCTTTTGCCTCCTTAGGGAGGTTCATTCCTAGGTATTTTATTATTTTTGATGTGATGGTAAACATACTCATTTCCTTAATTTTTCTGTCTGATATTTCATTGTTAGTGTATAGAAATGCAACAGATTTCTGTATATTGATTTTGTATCCTGCAAATCTATAGATTTCATTGATAAGCTCTAGTTTTCATTGGTGTCTTTAGGATTTTCTATGTATAGTATCATGTCATCTGCAAACAGTGACAATTTTACTTCTTCCTTTCCAATTTGGATTTATTTTATTTCTTTTTCTTCTCTGATTGCTATGTTATGGATTTCCAAGACTATATTAAAAATAGTGCCAAGTGAAAAAAGAAATGAGAAAAATAAAACAATATCATTTACACAAATTAATAATATATACATATAAAACAAATATATCTTTTCACAAGAACACAAATTTTTTAAATCTATATTAAAATGGTTGTATATGGAAGAGAGAAAGGACTTACTAAAAGGGGATAAAACTGAGTATATTGATTAAAAAATGTAACAGAGTTTTTGCATGGATGAATAATGATAATGCATCATGAACTGAAGAAGGTGTTAACTCTCTGCATTCAAGGAAGAGAAAGAAATAAGGGAAGGGAAGAAAGAAAAGAAAGTTTCTGTTGATTATAATTCATTACAATTCAGGAAAATGAAGCATTCTAATAGTCCTCAATTTTCTGACTAGTCGATCATAGTCTGAGTACAAGTGTTTAAACAGGAAAAGAGCCTATAGGGGCACACAAAGGCAGATCAACTCAGCGTCATACCACCAACATTTTGAGACTCAGATGCATGGAATAGCAGCATGCCAAAAGCAGGAGGCTTGCTCATCCCTCGAAAGGAACAATGCAAGACAGAATCACGACTTAGTTCTTGAATGTGACATGGAGCCAGTGTAAAGAAACGTTGTTCTCAGGAGCCCAAATCCCCTCCTCCAAGTATGATTCTCTAGAAAATACCAGGAGCACTCTAGCCAGGCTGCCAGGATAGTACAGTCCAGCTGTGGTGGCTGGCTGGTGGCAAGAGCTCTCCTCTGAGGAGAGTGCTGGGCTCACCCTAGCTGGCAGTGGTGGACTAAGGCCTAGCCATTCTTCTGGGTTATGTCCTCTTCCAGAAGGAGTGGGCCAAATACCTTTTGCTTGCCTTTGATAAAAGTAATCCCTCCAGCCTCCTTTTCCAAGAGAAGAGGGGTTCTCAGAGTAAATTGAAAAGATAAACTAAGAATCTGTTTCATGCAATGAAACTGTGATAGGACTTCTCCAGCCTTGTGGAGTGCCCTTTCTCTGTAAACAAATGTCTGCTTCTGCTGCAGAGAGCTCTGAGAAATCCATGTTTGGGAAAGTGGCTCAGGTATGCTGTCTCTGTTAATTGAGTGGCAGACAGCACTGTACCAATTCAATACATCTGACAAAAGCTGCTGCTACTGCTGCTGCTAAGTTGCTTCAGTCGTGTCCGACTCTGTGCGACCCCATAGACAGAAGCCCACCAGGCTCCCCCATCCCTGGGATTCTCCAGGCAAGAACACTGGAGGGGGTTGCCATTTCCTTCTCCAATGCATGAAAGTGAAGCCGCTCGTAGGATCTACATCTTGTGTCCTTTGCAGAGGCTAGTGCAGTAGCATTTTCCAAAAACCTTCCAAAAGGTTGCTCTTCAGGACCATTGGTCAGGTTGGCCAGGAGCTTCAACAGGTTTGCCACTTATTAACACCTTATTGTCACAACCAAGGACAGTACCAGAAGCTGGAGTCCATGATAAGCTATAATATATGTTGGTGGTTCAGAGTTTATGCTCTTAATTCATGGAGTTCCTTTCAAATCCTATCTCCAACACTCTTTCATTTTGTGACTTGGCCATGTTACAGCGCTGCTGGAAAAGCAGAGACAAGTTGTGGGAGTGCTTCATCCCAGGTCAGACTACAGAGACTCTCATGTGAGCTGGCTGCAGTCGCCACAGCGGCAAAAGCAGCAGAGCAGCGGCCGCGAATCCGCCCAGTGTGAGAGAGGGCCTCTTGGGTTGGCTGTAGTTCAGTGGCTCTCACCCAGGGACAACTTTTCTTCCTCCCCGCTCACCTGCCAAGGAGATCTGGCATCTCTAAAGACACTCTTGATTGTCTTAACCTGGGGTTTGTCTTACTGGCATCTAGGTGGTAGAGGCCGTGTGTTGCTAAATATCCTACAATGCAGGACAGCCACCACAGCAATGATCCAGCTCAAATGCCCACAGTGTTGAGGCTGACAAACCCCAAAGAAAAACGAAAGCCAGCCTAAATGAAAACACAACCATGCACCTACCATACTGTCTTGGCTCAGAGGCCAGGAATGTGGCCAAGACTGGAGTTCACGAAGCAGCCTCCACAGAGAGGGGGCTGGACGCATCACAGGCCCAGAGCTTATTTTCATCAGCAGACCCTTCTTTTGCGGTTGCTCGTGCTGGTAGACCAGTCCAATTCCTATCACTTGCAGGAGGTTTGCTTGAGTCGGGGAAACCAAAAAGGCCAGGGCTCATGGTTGGTGAATCATTTTAAAGAAGGAAGTGATCTCCTTTTCCCCTGACTGATATTTATTATCAAAGACAAAAAGCAGAGAAAAGGAAAGAAGTGAAATGTCTATCAGTTCCTCTCTGTGACTCTTCAAAGGACTGATAACGTGAATTCATAGAAACAGCTGCCTGCTGGATGCCTGTGGGATCATGAGTTTATCTGCATCAAATCACGAAGACTCATAATTTTAAGAGATAACACATGAAAGCAAGAACCACTTCTCTGTATCAGCTAAGTGAGGAACATTGGTGCTGTGCACACGTGCTAAGTTGCTTCAGTCGTGTCTGACTCTTTGCGACCCTGTGGACCAGAGCCAGACAGGCTCCTCTGTCCACGGGATTCTCCAGACAAGGATGCTGGAGTGGGTTGTGATGCCCTCCTTCAGGGGACCTTCCTGACTCAGGGATTGAACCCATGTCTCCTGCCTTGGCAGGTGGGTCCTTTACCACTGCCGCCACCTGGGAAGCCCTCACATTGGTGCCAGTTCTCACAAAAAGAACAGCCTCAGTTGCAAGGTCAGTTAAAAAAAAAAAGAAGAAGAATCATTTGTTCTGAGAAGGCAAACTCCAAGCAAGACAACACTCAGCAGGGAGGGATGCGCTACCTGTACCAGAAGGGCTATAGAGAGAAGGATCAGTTGCTCAGACAGATAAGATAACAGAACCTAAGCAGGGGACTCAACTCAACAGGAAAGTGAAAAGTTTGCCTGAAAACAAAAAATAGACCAGTTTGAATTTAAAGAGCAGGAAAAAAATTTGGGTCTGAAAGAAGATGGGCTTTGGGAGCTGGGAGAGAATCTAGGGCTAAAGAAAGGTTGATCATCTGTCTCCATCAAGGAGCTCCATTTTTTGGCCTTTCCTGAGTAGGGGTGGTGTCCCTCAGGAGCCTGAGGCTTCCTGAGATAAACAGGGTCCACTTTACATTGGGGACCACTGAAGGGTTTCTCATTCATCCATCCCAACTGCTTCTCCTCACCAGGTCATTTTCACAGTCAAATCCTCAGCAGGCCCAGTGGCCCCTTTCTGTGTGGTCCCATGCCACTTAGCCCGCACTCACCCTTTCCAGCTAACCACTGCAAACATCCCTCTGAGACAGGCAGGGGTGAGGAGCTGTGAGATCCAGACTTCCTTGGCCGCTCCTATCCTTGGTGATCACTCACCAATAGCAACTCACATAGCACTTAATACCTTTGCTTAAGTTCTCTCATTCAGTCTTGGCTGCATCTCCAGGTTGACTTATTGTCCTCATTATTCTTACAAGTAAACTAGAGCTCAGATGGACTGAGTGATCTGCAAGAGCCTGAATATGAACCCAAATCTTCCTCCTCCCGGGTCAGGGCTCTTTCTACACTACACACGTCTCTGCATCTGCAGCACCACTAGGCTACACCCTGTAATGCAGCTCTCTCCACGCTTTTCTTTTTACATTCATCAGTATGGGTACTAGTGTCTTCTTAATTAGGTTACCAGTTTCCTAAGGATATAAGTCAAGTCTCATATTTCTGTTTTGTCAAATGAGTAATGCTCTGTTAAACACTCAATAAGTGTCTAAGCATTTAATTTGCTTTTTAACCCATTACAAAATGTAGAAAATAAGCAACCAAGATGAAAAACACAACATATGTTCTTTGATGCATGTTGAAAATCAGTGAACACACTGAGGCATTAGTGGCAATTTTCAAGGCCCAATTCATTGCAAAGTCTCTGAAACCACTGAGGGCTTGAACATGCTATTTGGGTGTCAGAATTTCATTAGAGGTGATTAGACTCAGTCCCTACCAATCTATGTACCAATGCCTCAGTCAGCCTGCTGCTGCTGCTGCTGCTAAGTCGCTTCGGTCGTGTCCAACTCTGTGCGACCCCATAGATGGCAGTCCACCAGGCTCCCCCTTCCCTGGGATTCTCCAGGCAAGAACACTGGAGTGGGTTGCCATTTCCTTCTCCAATGCATGAAAGTAAAAAGTGAAAGTGAAGTCACTCATTCGTGTCCGACTCTTAGCGACCCCATGGACTTCAGTCGGCCTATGGTTCATCAGATTCTTGAATTTCTTGCCCCACGTCACTGTGCTTCTGTTGAATACCAATGAGAATACTGGATGAAGAATCACGGACAACTCATTCCTTATAAATCAACATCAAATTCTACTCTCAGCCTCCATATACAATAGCAAAAAATATGTGTTTTTCTTCAGTCCCAAAGATTCAGCTAAATAGTCATGACTTGCTCCTATCATTTTTAATGGGTCATAAAAAAGAGAATCAGTCGTTCAGTCCCATTAGACACAGAGGATCTGTCCACCCGGTAGTTTTCTGCAACAATAGGAGGGTAGCATTGCCTTCTTGCAAAGCTGTGTAACTTCTAAAGCTAAACCATAGCAGTAGTCCCCACTCCAGGTCAATGAGGTAGGTCAGGTACTCATGATTTGAGAACAAAGAAAAGAAAGAATAAGAAATCACAGGCATTTTTCTAAATGCTTAGCCCAGATTTTAAAGCTGAAATTTCTACATTCAAAACAAAGTAGTGATTGTACATGCCATACTCATCAAACTGTATGCGTTATAGTATGCACAGTTTTTGTACATAAATTATACCTCAACAAAGCTGTTGAGACAAAGTGATGATCCTAACAGTATGTTTCACTTTGAGTGTTACTGAGAAGAAAAGAGAGAAACAAAAACAACAGCAACCATTTTCATTAGAACCAGAACCTATTTTTAAAGTCTAATTGGCTCCGGAGGAAATACCTGGGGTAAGACAGCAGGAGTAGGTTTCTTGGGAGTGGGTGGTCACCTTTAAGCAGTCCTTCAGTCTGCCAGTTCTCCGCGTGCTGTGCGGCCCACTCAGGATGCCTGCCTCTATTAAGGTGCCTCTGTTAAGGTCCACACACCTAAATGTTTGGTGTCATTGCAAGATTTACAGCTGAACATGGTACAAACAAAAGAAAAAGAAAAAAGGAAAACATTTCCATACAGCTGTCATTCTACAAGACAAGGCACCTTCTCTTCTCCCGGAGACCTTTCTTTCCCTGCCAACTTAGTAACGACATTACTTCGGGCTCAGACCATGAGACCCCACATACTGGAGGCTCACATCCAACCACAGCCTTCATGTCAGCCAGCCTAAGGGCCCCAGAACTTGAAGCTCATCCATTCTTTTGGGTAGAAGAGACAAATTTACTTACTTTCCAGGCCAGACGCCCACTCATCAGACCCTTCATAGAAAGGTCAATTCTCACTTAAACTGCAGTCTCAAAGGAGAGCTTCAAAAGACACAGGTTAATTTCTGAAGAAGGGGAAAAGCTTCCTGAGAGCTGCTTTGACCTCCGCGTTTCTCAAAGTATAGAGGAGGGGGTTGAGAGTAGGGCTCAACATGGTGTATAGTACGCCAGCCAACTTGCTCTTCTCCGCGCTGTAGCTGGAGACGGGGCTGATGTAGCACGGCAGTATAGTGCATGCCCACCACAATAAGGTGGGAAGAGCAGGTGGAAAAGGCTTTCTTCTTCCCCTCCGCAGTCCGCATCTTTAGGATGCTGGAGATGATGAAGCCGTATGACACGATGGTCATCAGGAAGTTCAATATACTGTAAAAGGCGTCAGCCAGGACAATCATGATGCTGTTCACATAGGTGGAGCTACAGGAGAGAAGTAACAGAGGAGGGACCTCGCAGAAGAAATGGGTGATAACATCGGGGCCACAGAAATCCAAGCGCAGCATCAGCCCAGCGCGGACGGCCGTGTTGAAGGCACACAGTGCCCACACACCTGCGGCCAGCGTGCCACAGAATGCCTCGCTCATCACGGTGCCATAGTGCAGCGGGTGGCAGACGGCTGCATACCGGTCATAGGCCATGACCGTGAGGAGGAGCAGCTCGGCAGATGCAGCCCAGGTGAGGAAGTAAAGCTGGGCCATGCAGCCCCCATAGGAGGTGGAGTTCTCCTCTAATACGAGACCCTCCAGTGCCTTGGGCATGACGGAAGATGCACGGATAATATCCATAGTTGCCAAGTTGAAGAGAAAAAAGTACATGGGGGTATGGAGCCCGGAGTTGAGGGCAATAGCCAAAATGATAAGAATATTTCCTGTGAGTGCCACAGAGTAGAGTGAGAGGAAACAGCTGAGTAAGAGCACGCGGTGTTCTGGGTGCTCTGAGAAACCCTGCAGGACAAGCTTTGTTACCAGAGTCTGGTTACTCATGGTCCCCAGGCTGAAAGGGGTTTCTGGGACTATGAGGTGAATCTCCAACCACAGCTTCATGCGATTTCAGGGCTAGAGAGAGAAGCAAGAGGTGTCCTAAGGAAAGCTGCTGCCCCGTTTCATTCACACCCAACATGATGCACAAGGCACATTAAACAGATGTATTAAGACTCAGTCAAGATAAACACAAAAATAAAGCAATAGGCAAAGGGTGGGACATTCAGGTCATAAAAATCAGGTTAAAATGTCCAACTGAACTCATGAAGCATCACTCAACCTCAAAGAAATGCATGTTAAATAAATAATCCACTCTTTAGCAGCCATGATTTGGCAAACTTAGAAACGCATGGTATTGACTAACATTAGCACAGGTGCCAAGATATAGGCCTCTTACAATTCGTATTTCATTTGAGCCACAACATTCACTTCTGGGAATTTATCCTAAAGAAATAAGAGGATCTTCAAGTTGTCATTGCAGCATTATTTATACTAGTGAAAATTCTAAAGCAACCTATACCCTTAAAGGGAGAAGGCAATGGCACCCCACTCCAGTACTCTTGCCTGGAGAATCCCAGGGACAGAGGAGCCTGGTAGGAGGCTGTCTATGGGGTCGCACAGAGTCAGACACGCTGAAGCGATTTAGCAGCAGCAGCAGCAGCGTACTCTTAACGCTGAGTCTGTATGATACATTGATATAATATATTGCAGTGTACTTATCAGAATGAAGCCTTAGAATGCTTATGGAACGCTGATGCTTGTGAAAATAAATGAAAAAGGTTCAAAGTAAGTGTGCACAACTTTTGATCACTTTGAGTTTTGAAAAAGCATGTCTGCATATGTGCCTGTGGGAAAAAGCTACTGGTGAGTGATGGACTAGAATCTGAACAGTGAGGGTGGGTTGCAGTTGATTTCCTGTCCTTGTTTTTGCTGCTCTCTATTTTCTGATTCTTCCATTTACTAACCTTTCTTAAAGGCATATGTATCATGGAATTCTCTTTCTGACAGTTCTTCCGTAGCTCCCCATCACTGACGGATGGAAGGCTCCCACCTGCTGCTCCCGGACCCACCTCCTCTTCAGCCAGTGTCTTCCCAGTGGCCTCACCCCTCAAAGCCAAAGCTCCAACCACACCCACAACTCCTAGTCTTGTCAAGGCATGAACCATACCAGGCTTTTGTGGCTTCATTCTTGCAACTCACTCAGCTAGGAATGCCCTCCTTCTCATGAACCAGTTTTTTTACCAGCACCCCACATTTTTCAAATATCCCTTCCCTAGAAACAAAGGACCATTTTCTCCTTTGTAGCCCTTCAGGATCCTGAACTCACTTCTATTGTAGAATCCATTACAAGTCACTTCGTGTTCAAGGTATCCAAATATCTGCCCTATGGTAGGTATATCTGCCTCCTTTCTCTCTGGGCATCCTTTTGGGGCACTCAACCCAATGCCTGGCATGGAACAGGTGGGCCCTCTGATATGTTTGTTGAAATAACATTGAAGAATATTCTAGTATGGAGAAGGAAATGGCAACCCAGTCCAGTATTCTTGCCTGGAAAATCCTATGGACAGGGAAGCCTGGCAGGCTACAGGCATGGGGTTGCAAAGAGTCAGCCACAACTGAGCTACTGAGCACATAGTCAAGTATAAATAAAAGCAGAGTCCTTTCTATTCTCAACACAAGGTACATTCTGTATTGTTTAACATGAAATGTATAACCACATTTGTTTCTTCCTTGTTTTCAATTTTTTATTCATTAAAATAGTTAATTAAAGGAAGATGCTCACTTTCAATTCAGCATTCTGTTTTTTATCAAAATTCAATGAATGCAATTATCTCTGAAGCATTAAAAGGTTTACACGAAATGACTAGATTTCACCTACAATTGAATCATATCACCATCTTTGTAAGGTGAAAACTGCTTTTTTTCAAGAAGAGCATGAAATTCCTCTGACTCGGAGTAATAGGCTATGTTAGTGTGGAGTCTGCTCGAAGCAGCTGCAAATGATGGAGCGCCACCTGCTTCTCTGCAGCAAAGTATCCTGTCAGTTAACCAGCTTGGTGGATATAATAAACACCATGTGATTCAGCTTATTTCATTTTTGCTTGGGACAAAAAAAAATAATATATACTACTTTTGCCCCGTTTGTGTTGAGGATCTGGAGATAATATTTGCTTCCTCTGAAACTGTTTTTGCTCCACACCAATCTGGTGAACAATTCCTGTTTAAGTTCAGGGACTCCTGCGAGCCTGAAAAGCCGAGGCAGGCTGAAAAGGAACAGCGCTGGGTTTGCCCCCACGGATGTCACTAGACAAGGTTTCTGCACTTCCCACTAGTGTCCCCGCTAGAATTCTAACCATCTGATGCCTCCAGTTGTCACTCTCAGTCACTCCACAGTACAGACCACAAACCAGAGACTCACGATGCTGTGGCCACACCTAGTGGGGGAGACACGCGGAGCGGCCGTGCGCAGGCGCGTCACAGCATCGGCGGAGCGCTGAGAGATGCTCAGGCTGAAGCTCCAGGACTTTGGCCACCTCATGCGAAGAGCTGACTCATTGGAAAAGACCTGGATGCTGGGAGGGATTGGGGGCAGGAGGAGAAGGGGACGACAGAGGATGAGATGGTTGGATAGCATCACCGACTCGATGGACGTGAGTCTGAGTGAACTCCGGGAGTTGGTGATGGACAGGGAGGCCTGGCGTGCTGCGATTCATGGGGTCACAAAGAGTCGGACACGACTGAGCGACTGAACTGAACTGAACTGAAGAGAGCCGACCACGGAGGAAACTGTAAACCCGTTCCTTCTCTGAACTCAGCTCCAGAATCAAGATTTTAAAATTTTAAATAAACTACAATATAAATGGAAGTTTTCAACAGGTACTGAGTACAAGGAAGTTTCAAAAAACTGATTCACATCCAAAGAGCAAATGACCTCTCAGATAACTGCCCTCTTACTGCAATTTCCGAGGCAGGTGGACAGCTCTCCCTCCAACTGATCAACAGAAAGACCAAAGAGTCAGGCACCAAGACTCTACGTGAGAATGACCTTAAAATCTCTGCTGGACCTCAGCCGGTCATTTCCTCTCCTGGAAACTTTGTCTCTCCTGAGGTTCAGCGGGCACTGGCTTTAATTCTCATCAAGCATCACAAGACTATTACAAAGGTGCAAGGGGAAAGACAGATTTCAGGTACCACCAGTCAAGTTTTAACACATTCTACATTCAGACAACATGGCTCCCCAAATGCAAGGTGATAGGGCATTTAAACAGTGGTTATTTTCCACGTTCATCAGGCCACTTGGCACTCCATTTTCAGTGAAAATATAAATGCATCTTGGATGATTTAATCACTTTAAAGAAACAGTATGCAGTGTCCTCAGAATTCCTGAAATTAAAAACTTATTTCATTGAAAGTTTTTTGTGTGTGGGTGGGTGGGGGGTTGACAAAAAGGTAGATTGAATTTTCGGTGGAAGGCGATTTATTTTCAGTGAATTTTTATCTTAATTTCAGTTTACTATTTTTAATTTTATAAGTGGAGAATTATTACTATTTTAAGATATTTAACTAACAACGAGTAAATTGACTATTTCCATCATTTTCATCTCTGAAGGAGTTTAAAGATGTTCACAGACACCATATAATTAATCCAATGTCTTATTACATACGAAGGTAAATATTCTTATTATAAACGTAATCCAAGAACAGAAAACTAAAAATCAGAAAATGTCAAAATCTCATATGTTCAGGTTTAAACCTGAAGGAGTTTAGTTTGAAGATGACCCAGTTCAACCTATTTATTATAAAATCACAAAGGCATCTGAGTGACTTATCCTCGTCACACAGAGTAGTGGTGATGAAGTTGATATCCAGTACAGGGCTTTGGAATTCTAGCCTAGAATTTTTTGCTATGTAATTTGTTAGTTGCCCTGCTGAATCAAATCTTGCCAAATGTCAAAAAAAAAAAAAGTCAAGAAAAATCAACCAACCACATATATGACAATTTATTATGAGCAAGGCATGGAAGTGCAAACCCTAAACGCTCAGCCAGTTTTTTCAGCCTATTTGCTCCATTATTTCACTTATTGATTCAGTGGCAATTATACACAGTGAGAAATCCACAAATGTTGCTGACTCTGGATCAGCTAAACAAAATTTAGATCTTTTATATAGTTAATGATCCAAACTAAGCAGACTCACTATAAGCAGAATGATCCACCTTCAGAATATTGTTAATTATTGTGAGAAAATTCTTTCAGCTTTGTGGATTTTAAGTACAGGCGTCCCTTCTCTGTCAACTGCAATCAAGGCTGGAAACCCGGTAACCCTGAGGCAGTGTGTAATCTAAGTCGAGGGCAGTCTAGACAGGATGAAAGCTTTCTTTCCCACTTAAGCTGTTATTGGCAAGACTTTGTGACTCATTAGTAAAGTTTGTCACTGCCTGTGGGAGCCCCTGAAGAGAGCTGCCCCCAGTCATTTCTCTAAGTGGACCCTGAGGAGCAATTACATTGAGTGACTCTTTGCTGGGTACTGGGCTGTCATCACTGTTCATACAAGGGCCAACTCAGACTTCTGATGCAAGTGTTCGAAAAAATAATAATAACAAAGATATATAAACAAAGAATCCTTTTCTATGATGTTACTGATATACTACTATTCAGGAATAAATGTGTATTCAGTTCAGTTCAGTCACTCAGTCATGTTCGACAATTTGCGACCCCATGAACTGCAGCACGCCAGGCCTCCCTGTCCATCGCCAACTCCTGGAGTTCACTCAAACTCATGTCTATCGAGTCAGTGATGCCATCCAGCCATCTCATCCTCCGTCGTCCCGTTCTCCTGCCCCCAATCCCTCCCAACATCAGAGTCTTTTCCAATGAGTCAGCTCTTCTCATGAGGGGGCCAAAGTACTGGAGTTTCAGCTTTAGCATCATTACTTCCAAAGAACCCCCAGGACTGATCTCCTTTAGAATGGACTGGTTAGATTTCATTGCAGTCCAAGGGACTCTCAAGAGTCTTTTCCAGTACCACAGTTCAAAAGCATCAATTCTTCGGTGCTCAGCTTTCTACACAGTCCAACTCTCACATCCATACATGATCACTGGAAAAACCATAGCCTTGACTAGATGGACCTTTATTGTCAAAGTATTGTCTCGGCTTCTGAATATGCTATCTAGGTTGGTCATAACTTTCCTTCCAAGGAGTAAGTGTCTTTTAATTTCATGGCTTCAATCACCATCTGCAGTGATTTTGGAGCCTAAAAAAATAAAGTCTGATACTGTTTCCACTGTTTCCCCATCTATTTCCCATGAAGTGATGGGACCAGATACCATGATCTTAGTTTTCTGAATGTTGAGCTTTAAGCCAACTTTTTCACTAATCTCTTTCACTTTCATCAAGAGGCTTTTTAGTTCCTCTTCACTTTCTGCCGTAAAGGTGGTGTCATCTGCATATCTGAGGTGATTGATATTTCTCCCGGCAATCTTGATTCCAGCTTGTGTTTCTTCCAGTCCAGAGTTTCTCATGATGTACACTGCATAGAAGTTAAATAAGCAGGGTGACAATACACAGCCTTGATGTACTCCTTTTCCTATTTGGAACCAGTCTGTTGTTCCATGTCCCGTTCTAACTGTTGCTTCCTGACTTGCATATAGGTTTCTCAAGAGGCAGGTCAGGTGGTCTGGTATTCCCATCTCTTTCAGAATTTGCCACAGTATATTGTGATCCACACAGTCAAAGGCTTTGGCATAGTCAATAAAGCAGAAATTGATATTTTTCTGGAACTCTCTTGCTTTTTCGATGATCCAGCAGACGTTGGCAATTTGATCTCTGGTTCCTCTGCCTTTTCTAAATCCAGCTTGAACATCTGGAAGTTCACAGTTCACGTATTGCTGAAGCCTGGCTTGGAGAATTTTGAGCATTACTTTACTAGCGTGTGAGATGAGTGCAATTGTGCAGTAGTTTGAGCATTGCCTTTCTTTGGGATTGGAATGAAAACTGACCTTTTCCAGTCCTGTGGCCACTGCTGAGTTTTCCAAATTTGCTGGCATATTGAGTGCAGCACTTTCACAGGATCATCTTTGAGGATTTGAAACAACTCAACTGGAATTCTATCACCTCCACTAGCTTTGTTCGTAGTGATGCTTTCTAAGGCCCGCTTGACTTCACATTCCAGGATGTCTGGCTCTAGGTGAGTGATCACACCATCGTGATTATCTTGGTTGTGAAGATCTTTTTTGTACAGTTCTTCTGTGTATTCTTGCCACCTTTTCTTAATATCTTCTGCTTCTATTAGGTCCCTACCATTTCTGTCCTTTATCGAGCCCATCTTTGCATGAAATGTTCCCTTGGTATCTCTAATTTTCTTGAAGAGATCCTTAGTCTTTCCCATTCTGTTCTTTTGCTCATTCTTTGCATTGATCGCTGAGGAAGGCTTTCTTATCTCTTCTTGCCGTTCTTTGGAACTCTGAATTCAAATGGGAATATCTTTCCTTTTCTCCTTTGCTTTTTGCTTCTCTTCTTTTCACAGCTATTTGTAAGGCCTCCTCAGACAGCCATTTTGCTTTCTTGCATTTCTTTTCCATGGTGATGGTCTTGATCCCTGTCTCCTGTACAACGTCATGAACCTCATTCCATAGTTCATCAGGCACTGTTTATCAGATCTTGTCCTTTAAATCTATTTCTCACTTCCACTGTGTAATCATAAGGGATTTGATTTAGGTCATACCTGAATGGTCTAGTGGTTTTCTCTACTTTCTTCAATTTAAGTCTGAATTTGGCAATAAGGAGTTCATGATCTGAACCACAGTCAGTTCCTGGTCTTGTTTTTGCTGACTGTATAGAGCGTCTCCATCTTTGGCTGCAAAGAATATAATCAGTCTGATTTCGGTGTTGACCATCTGGTGATGTCCATGTGTAGAGTCTTCTCTTTTGTGGTTGGAAGAGGGTGTTTGCTATAACCAGTGTGTTCTCTTGGCAAAACTCTATTAGCCTTTGCCCTGCTTCATTCCACATTCCAAGACCAAATTTGCCTGTTACTCCAGGTGTTTCTTGACTTCCTACTTTTGCATTCCAGTCCCCTATAATGAAAAGGACATCTTTTTTGGGTGTTAGTTCTAAAAGGTCTTGTAGGTCTTCATAGAACCATTCAACTTCAACTTTTCAGCATTACTTGTTGGGGCATAGGCTTCGATTACCGTGATATTGAATGGTTTGCCTTGGAAATGAACAGAGATCATTCTGTCATTTTTGAGATTGCATCCAAGTACTGCATTTCGGACTCTTTTGTTGACCATGATGGCTACCCCATTTCTTCTGAGGGATTCCTTCCCACAGTAGTAGATGTAATGGTCATTTGAGTTAAATTCACCCATTCCAGTCCATTTTAGTTTGCTGATTCCTAGAATGTCGACGTTCACCCTTGCCATCTCTTGTTTGACCACTTCCAATTTGCCTTGATTCATGGACCTGACATTCCAGGTTCCTATGCAATATTGCTCTTTATAGCATCAGCCCTTGCTTCTATCACCAGTCACATCCACAGCTGGGTATTGTTTTTGCTTTGGCTCCATCCCTTCATTCTTTCTGGAGTTATTTCTCCACTGATCTCCAGTAGCATAATGGGCACCTACTGGCTCAGGGAGTTCATCATTCAGTATCCTATCATTTTGCCTTTTCATACTGTTCATGGAGTTCTCAAGGCAAGAATACTGAAGTGGCTTGCCTTTCCCTTCTCCAGTGGACCACGCTCTGTCAGACCTCTCCACCATGACCCGCCCATCTTGGGTGGCCCCACAGGGCATGGCTTAGTTTCATTGAGTTCGACAAGGCTGTGGTCCTAGTGTGATCAGATTGGCTAGTTTTCTGTGATTATGGTTTCAGTGTGTCTGCCCTCTGATGCCCTCTCGCAACACCTACCGTCTTACTTGGGTTTCTCTTACCTTGTACGAGGGGTATCTCCTCACCACTGCCCCTTGTGACCTTTAATGTGGAGTAGCTCCTCTCGGCCCTCCTTTGCTGGCACAGAACTAAAATTCTATGACAAAGAATTTTGATACATATTGCCCAATGGCCAAGCAAGGAAATGTTTTTACAACTACACCCATATGATACATATTGCCCAATGGCCAAGCGAGGAGATGTTTTTACAGCTACACCCCTAGTATTTTGTCAGTTCATATTTGTTAAGTGAAAAAATATTTTCTTGCTTTATATTCAATTTCTTTAATTAGAAAGGTTGAACAGCTTTTCATACATTTTAAATTTGCATAGCTATTATTTTTCCCAATTATTTGCATGGAGTCTTGCTATATTTAGAAGTTATTATCTACCACATTGGAGAAGGCAATGGCACCCCACTCCAGTGCTCTTGCCTGGAAAATCCCATGGATGGAAGAGCCTGGTAGGCTGCAGTCCATGGGATCGCTGAGAGTTGGACACGACTGAGTGACTTCACTTTCACTTTTCACTTTCATGCTCTGGAGAAGGAAATGGCAACCCACTCCAGTGTTCTTGCCTGGAGAATCCCAGGGACGGCGGAGCCTGGTGGGCTGCCATCTATGGGGTCACACAGAGTCAGACACTACTGAAGCGACTTAGCAGCAGCAGCAGCAGCATCTACCACATGTTACAAATAGCTTTTGTTTAATGTTTGTATATCTATGTGTGTATCTGTGTGTATAGAAATTTTGAACTTTTAATGTAGTCAAATTAAAAAATATTTCCTGTTGTGAATTTTGGCTTTTCTATCTTGCTGTGAAAAGCATTCTTTACTCTAGAATGTTAAAAAATAGTGTTTCTACTTAGCAATTTTGAGGTCTACTATTTTATGCCTAAAACTATAAGTCAGCAGTTCCTCAAAACTTTAGCATAGAATTATCATGTGGTTCATCAATTCTGCTTCTGGGTATATACTCAAAAGAAGCAAAAGCAGATGTCCAACAGATGCTTGTACACACGTGATCATAGCAACATTATTCACAACAGCCCAAAGAGGAAAGCCTCCCAAGTGTCATTTATAGATGAATGGATAAGCATTTGATGCATATATACATGGATATTATTAGTTCTAGAAATGAAGGCAACTCTGGCACATGCTGCAACATGAATGAACTTTAAAGACATTATGCTGAGTGAAGTAAACCAGTCCCAGAAGGACAAATAGTCTATGAGTCCCCTTATATAAAGTACCTAGAGTAGCCGCCTTCATAAACACAGAAAGGAAAACTGTGGTAAGCAAGTTCTAGGAGAAGGGAATGGAGAGTTATCGTTTAATGGGCATGAAGTTTCAGATTGGGAAGGCAGGACCGTTCTGGACATGGACGGTGAGAATGGCTGTGTACAGCATTAACGAACTTAATGTGACTGAATGATACAGTCACAAATGGCTGAGACGGCATACATGTACATAACGTGTATTTTACCAACATTTTTTTAAAATTGTGATTCATCCAAGTATTAAGACGGGAAGATGGTAGCCATTATTCTAACCATTTATTGAAAAAAAATTATCTTTTCACCTCTGCTTTGAAATGCAGTATTTATTTTCCTTCAAATTTCCACCATTATATTGAAATTCTCAATTCTTATCTGCCTATATCTCCTTTATTATCAAGCCATTTTATTTATTGTATCGAAATGATATGTACTAACATAGTATCCAGAATGTTTTTGACTCTTGCCTTACCTTTACCCAGCAGGAACTTTAAAATCTCCTTGTGTAGTTTCAAATATAACCTTGGTAGCTTTACCGATGTTACACTGACTTATGAATCAATTTTAAAGGATTAGACATGTTCACAATATTGACCCTCCTAAGAGTTAACCATTAACCGTGTCTTCCATTTCAATCTCCTGTTTCATATTTCCTAGTGAAAGATGAAGGGTTTGATGTATAAAATCTTGAACACGTATTGCCAGGTGTATTTCTAGTTATTTTGTCTTTTTTGTAACTTTTATAAACAGGTTTTTCCTCTATCATCAGTCTTACTTAATTTTGCAAAATTTTATATTTCTTGATTCATTTAGTCTTTCTAAAAGAAATGAGTTGAATTTATCTGTTTGTGCTTATATTTCCTGCAGTTTTATCATATGAAATTTGGTGTTATATCAGTATATTGTATTATTCAGCTATGGCTGTCATATAAAATACCATAGATTGGGCAGCTTAAAGAACAGAAATGAAAAATCTTCTCACAGATCTGGAGTCTACAAAATCCAAGATCAAATACCAGTCAGTTCCATTTCTGGTGAGAACTCTTCCTTCATGACTGCCTCATGAAATAGACTTACAGGGGAAGTCCCTTCACCCTACTGAACTTCTTCCCAGTTGTCAGCAGAGTAACAACTAGAACTCACCCCTGCCTCCTCTCAAAGCCATCATGAGAAGCACAATAAAGTCCTGTTATATGAAAATGCTCTGTATTATATGAAGTGTTATGCAAATGTTAGTTGAAACTATTATTAGTCTTGTGGATCAAAAAAATTTAAACTCTAAATCTAATCCTTTGAAGGAAAATTTTATTTTTCATTCATTTTACAAATCACACCTACCTTCTCACCCACATCTTTGGTTAAGAGTTAGGATCCTGCGGTTAGACTGCCAAGATTCTGATTCCAGCTCCATCACTTACTAGCTATGTGACCCCGGGAACGCTCTTCGGTCCCTCTGTACCTCAGTTTTGCCATCTGTACAATGAGGGTCAGAACAGTACCTGCCCAAGTAAGATGCTCAGCGCAGTGCCTGGCAGCATGCAACCCCAAGTAAAGGTTAGCTAACATCACACACACATGATTGACACTTTCAGGTACTGGGTTTTTAATCATGCAGGATGATTTTTCTTCTTTAAGATTTCTTGGTACTTTCTTGAATACTGATTGCACTTCTCCCATACTTGAGAAGTTTAAATCACACCCATCCATATATATACAAACATACACACACTGCTATCCAGGGGATATTTTAATTTGGGCTCCTTTCTCTGTAAAACTGAGTAATTTATTTACTTACTAGGGGGTTAAAAGAATACATGAGCTAGCGTATGTAAAATTTCTTAGCACAGAGTACCTACAAAATTATTAGTTCCCTTTTTCCCTTCCTACTTATCACTACAAGTCATCATGGGGATCACAAGTATGAAAGTGAACAGAATTGTTAAGATCCCACATTGCTCAGCCTCTAGCCAGCAATGGAGATACAGGTGATGAACAAGGAAAAACAGAAGGCTCTGTTAAGTAAGTGCAATGAAGAAAGTTCATCAGGGTGTGAAGAGATGAAGACAGCCTGTGGTCCTTTCAGATGGCATTAGGGCAGGACTCCGAGGAAAGAGAGAGATGCTCAGATTTTTGGAGTAAATTATTTCTCTTATGCTTTTTAATCCGAGCTCATAGACATAGTCTTCTGTGATTACCTAATCTTGGGATTTAAAAAAAAATTTAGAAACATTTCAGTCTGAGAATTTGACTTGTTCCCTTTTTTGAAAACACGCTAATCACAATTTGAATTATTCTCCTTTTTGAAAAAACACACTAATCACAAATTCTATTTGAATCTTGTCTTTCATGGGTCAAAAAGTATCTTTGTACTTAGTCAAGAAGTTCCAAAAGAAGAAACCTTCATTAGCTTCTCCTTCCAAGCATATAAATACAGCGGCTAAACTGAGCTGCAGGTAGTAAGCCTACCCTGGTCTTAGGACAGGAGAGCATAAGGCAAGATAATGCGGTGTGGGTGTCCCCACCCTGCTTCTTGCTTAACAGCCTTGAGGAAGAGGAGAGGGACCAGTCCGCTAGAGCCTGGTCCTATTCTGGAAAGCACAAAGAGGGGGAAAGTGCAGGAAGGGGAGGCTCTCATCAAAAGTGTCTGAGCTCCCATCACAGACTGAAGAAGGTCAAACAGACATTTCATTGTTATCCTTTCAGCAGGCTCCTTACAAAGAAAGACACTCATGCTTCTTAAGACTTAGTTTTATCCCTCTTATTCTTCCTGGGATAGAACAGATGGCAGCAAATAAACAATAACAAACACACAGTGAGGCCTCCCTCAGGGGAAGTCGGCCAGAATTATGAAGACATCTATTGCACGACTCTGGTGCGGGGATGGATGTCCGGACAGGACTTCTTTTTTTTCTCTCTCTAAATCCCCAGTGAATGAGCATTTCTTTTTAGTGCTCAGTGGTAGACAATGTTTAATTTTGTTTAACTATTCTGTTTAACAGCAAATGTGTCAGGAGGGATTGAAATGAGCTATAAACATTTGGAGCCAGAAGACAGAGTGGTCCTACAAAACGTCCTCCAGAGAGAAAGGGCTGCTCAAAGGGCCCTTGCCCAGTGGAGCACTTGGCTAGCTAGAGCGCCAGGGCTGTTGCCCTGCCGGAGTGACACCCTGGCCCTGCCGCAGCGAGGAATGCCCTCACGGCCGCAGCGAGGAATGCCCTCACGGCCGCAGCGAGGAATGCCCTCACGGCCGCAGCGAGGAATGCCCTCACGGCGGGGCTTTCTATGGACATGTCACTGGCTCCACCCCATGACTCACAGCGCCATGCGACCAGCTAGAGGGGAAGTTAGAGTTAGTCTCTTGAGTTTAGGCTCATGCTGCCTGTCTGCTCTGCCAACCACCAAAACCATACTTTCCAAAACTTTCCTGTGGTCCAGTGGTTAAGACTTCACACTTCCAACACAGGGGACGCAGGTTCAATCCCTGGTTGGGGAACTAAGATTCCACATGCTGCACATCATTGGGGGGAAAAAAAAAAACATACTTTCTTAGCAAATTTCAGGCTCTCCAGTAAGAGCCTACCTAGGAATTATTTACAGCTTCTCTATGACTGGCATTGTGCTGGAGACCAAGACATGAATAAGACAATCCCTGCCCTCAAGTACTTCAGAATATGTTAAAGGAGATGGAGACAGTAGCAAATACTGACAATATGGAGAGGCAATACGCCAAGTTATGGCAAGAGCCAAAGGCGTGAGGACTCAGAATACAAGCAATTAACTGCCTGGGGAAGTCAAGAAGGGATCCGTGGAAAAAGCAACATTAGTGCAGGTTTTTGGAGGAGGAAATCCAGAGACAAAGAAGAATAGGAGTATTTCCTACCAAGGGAAGGAATGTGCCAGAATTTCATAGGGTGAGAAAATGTAGAGTGTTCAAGAAAGAACAGAATAGGTGAAGCAGAGTAGGTCAGCTTTATTCATCAACGTGGCCAGGCTACAGGACTTAGTTACTCAATCAAACTCTGATCTAGGTGTTTCTATGAAGATATTTTGAAGATATAATTAATATCTAAAATCAATTGACTTTATTTTAGAAAACATTATCCTAGATTATCTGGATGGAACTGATTCAGTCCTTTGAAAGGCTCTAAGTACAGAAATGAGTTTTCCCTAAGAAAGCAGAAAATCCAGCAGCAGCATCACCTGCCTGAGAGTTTCTAGCCTGCCTTCCTGATAGCGTGACCCACAAGAGTCAGGCTTACCCAGCTCTTAGAATCACAGAAGCCAGTCTTTGTAATAAACCTCTTCATTTGTGCACATATCCTTCTGGCTCTGTTTCTCTGAAGGAACTCCTTCAGATACACATGGAAATGTAAAGCGGTGAGTGGATGAGGGCAGGCAGGCAGAGACAGCGCAGGGCCAGTGCACCAAGCAGATACTTTATCTTAAAGGCAGGTGATTCTCAAAGTGTTTCCACCGGCAGAAATGACCTAGAGGACAGGGTGAGGGGAAGGGATGAAATAAGAGAAAAGCCGAGAACACCAGTTCACTTTCTATTCAACCAGAGCGTCTCCTCTTTTATCTGTTTCCTTACAGGATTTCATTTGGGAAAAAAAAAGAAAGGAATTCACTCTTCAGGTTATGGGAGTAAGGATGCAAGAAATATTTCCAGAACAATGACATGAAGAGCTCCACAAACCTTTCCAGAGTGAAACAATCATAACTGGTGAAAGTTAAAACAAAACAAAAAATATTGAAGTGAGTGGAAACGGTCCTAAAGGCATGCAGCAAATGAAGACACATTTACCCAAGAAAATCTATTGATCTCAGTAAGAGGAGTGAGAGTCTGGCATTTAAGCCTTGGCCTGCTTTCTCCCTCCTTTTCACCCAGCCCAGTGAAACCAAAGTTCTGCTCTGACAATGTGTGGCCAAGAAGATAGGGCTGCCCTGTTGCCTGGTTCCCAGACTAGAGTTGTAGTTTCACCCTGAGGGGCAATCACCATTTCTCATCTCATCTGGCTCTACGTTGCAAAAGGTCTATTCCAGGCAAGCTTGGCAGAAAAGCCTTGAAGCTCCTTTCTTCCACTCAGCCTCTACTCTTAGAACACAAACTCCATCCCAGGTGCAGCAAGTGAGAAGACTGGACCTTGAATGATCTCACCCTGGATCACTCATAGGGTGGAAAGTCCATGCCTAGAGAAATGGTTCCATACCTGGAGATGCAGAAGAACAAGGGCTACTGCCTTACTCATAAATACGGAAATCCATCTGAGAAAAGTACGCCACTGTCTCCAACCCAGGTCAAGAGCAGCGGCCTGGAGGATCTGCTCACGGAGAGAGAGGTAGGACAGCAAAGACTTCCATGCATCTCCCCAGGGGGACTAACGTTATTTGGAAGAGAGCGTGGGGAAGTTCAACCCTATTCTGTTCAAAAACAGGGGAGATTTTGGTGGTAAGCAATTAAGAAGAGGATGGCCATTTTATGAGAACAACAGTCTACACCATAAACCAACTAGACATGTGTAAGAGAAACTAAGTAAGGAGACAGTTAAGGAGAGACTTCCTAGGTTTAAACAAAATTCAAAAGCAGGTTTCAAAGACTACTTCTGTAAGTTCAGCTCAGTTCATTCACTCAGCCATGTCCGACTCTTCACGATCCCATGGACCACAGCACGCCAGGCCTCCCTGTCCATCACCAACTCCCGGAGTCTACTCAGACTCATCTCCAGTGAGTCAGTGATGCCATCCAATCATCTCATCCTCTGTCATGCCCTTCCCCTCCTGCCCTCAATCTTTCCCAGCATCAGGGTCTTTTCCAATGAGTCAGCTCTTCGCATCAGGTGGCCAAAGTATTGGAGTTTCAGCTTCAACATCAGTCCTTCCAATGAACACTCAGGACTGATCTCCTTTAGGATGGACTGGTTGGATCTCCTTGCAGCCAAGGGACTCTCAAGAGTCTTCTCCAACATCACAGATCAAAAGCATCAATTCATCGGTACTCAGCTTTCTTTATAGTCCAACTCTCACATGACTACTGAAAAAACCATAGCCTTGACTAGACGGACCTTTGTTGGCAAAGTAATATCTCTGCTTTTTAATATGCTGTCTAGGTTGGTCATAACTTTCCTTCCAAAGAGTAAGCATCTTTTAACTTCATGGCTGCAGTCACTATCTACAGTGATTTTGATGCCCAAGAAAATAAAGTCTCTCACTGTTTCCACTGTTTCCCCATCTATTTGCCATGAAGTGATGGGACCAGATGCCATGATCTTCGTTTTCTGAATGTTGAGCTTTAAGCCAATTTTTTCACTCTCCTCTTTCACTTTCATCAAGAGGTTCTTTAGTTCTTCACTATTCAGGTCAGACTGTGGAGCAATTTATGCCTCAGAGAGCAATTAAACAGTATTTAGTGGAGCTTAATAGTGGGGTGTGATGCCAAAAGAGGCAGAAAAATTGAACAGATCAGGGAAAGAGACAAAGAAAGCACTGCTAAAACCCTGTCATCCCACCTTAAGAATCCACATGCCCAAGGCTGTGCCCCTGAAGAGTGACATCAGAGCGTTCCCCACACTGCAAGTGAGACAGACTTCATATATGTCACAGGCAAGTCAATCAAATCAATAGAAAATAAATAATCAAAGGACACCTCTGGGTGATAAGACAGAAGTGAGCATCCAGAATTTCTTTTTTAAAAAATTTATTATTTAAAACATCCAGTTCTGAACATAAAATAACCCATATAGAAGAAACAAGGCAAGCAACAGAAGCCGCCTTTGAAAGAGTCCAGATGTCAGACAGCATAAAAACGTCAAAGCAACAATTTTTTAAATGTTCAAGGGAACCATGCTTAAAGAATAAAGGAAAGTATGATGAAATGTCTTGTTAGTTAGAGAATATCAATAAAAACACAGAAATTCTCAAGTAAAAAAGTACAACCAAAATTAAAATTCCACTACAAGGTGTCAATAGTAGACTTGAGCTCATAGAAGAAATAATCAAAGCACTTGAAGGCAGACCAACAGAGACGGTAAAGTCTGAAGAACAAAAGACGAAGAAAGAACAAAGAAAAATGAACAGAACCTCTGAGTAATATCATTGTTGTTTAGTCGCTAAGTAGTGTCTGAATCTTTTGTGATCCCATGGACTGTAGCCCACCAGGCTCCACTGTCCATGAGATTTTCCAGGCAAGAAAACTGGAGTGGGTTCAGAGTAATATGGGAAACCATTAAACATACCTACATATACCAGTAAGAACATTCGAAGGAGAGGAGAAAGAGAAATGTACAGAAAAAAATATTCAAAAAAGCAATGGCTGAAGATCCCCCAATTTGATGAAAAATATTAATCTACACATCCAAGAAGCCTGATGAAGTGTAAGAAGGGTAAACACGAAGAGATATGCACTCAGATACCTTATGGTCAAAATGTTGAAAGGTAAAGAGAAAATGTTGAAAACAGCAAGAGGAAAGAACGTGCCACATACAAGGAAACCGCAGTCAGGTCATCAACTAACTTCTCACTAGAAACAATAGAGGCCAGGAGGCAGTGAGATGGGAATTCAAAGTAATGGGGAAACTGTCAATAAAGAATCTTACATCCATTTAATATGGTATATGAAGTGCTAGCCAAAGTAATTAGGCAAAGAAAAGAAATAGAAGGCACCCAAATTTGAAAGGAAGAAATAAAAGTATCTTTCATCACAGATGACATGATCTTAAATGTAGAAAACCCTAAAGATTCTACACCCCCCCAAAAAAAATAAAATGTTAGAAAAAATAACTGAATTCAGCAAAGCTGCAGCATACAAAGTCAACACACAGGAGCTTCCAGCTCAAGATGGTGGAGTCAAAGGACATATGCCCTTCTCCTCCTGCAAGAGCACCAACATTGCAACCAGCTGTTGAACAGCCATTGACAGGAGGATGCCGGAACCCTCCAAAAAAAGAAGATACCCCACGTTCAAAGACAAAGAAGAAGCCGCGGAGAGCCGGTAGGATGGAAAAGAAGATACCCCACGTTCAAAGACAAAGAAGAAGCCGAGGAGAGCTGGTAGGATGGGTGCAATCATGATAGAATCAAATCCCATACCCTCTGGGTGAGTAACCCACAGACTGGAGAACAGTAATTCTAAAGAAATACTCACACGATTGTGAAGGTTCTGAAGCCCACATCAGGCTTTCAGCCTGGGGACCCAACAAAGGGACTGGGACCCCCAGGGAATGGCCTTGAGAGCCAGAAAGACTTGGTTAGGCTTCCAGAGGACTGAGAGAAGCAGAGACTCCGGTCCTGAAGGGCACAAACAAGACTCTGCACACACCAAGACCCAGAGGGGAGGAGCAGCGACCCCACAGGAGACCGAACCAGAACTGCCTGCCAGTGTTGGAGGCCTCCTCTGGAGGCGTGAGTGGACGAGGCTCACCCCAGGAATGGGGGCACTGGAAGGTCCCCCTTGGGGTAAACCCTCTTGGAGTTTGCCTTTAACCCTACCATAGAGCCCGTAGACTCTAGGACTGGGCCACCTCAGGCCAAACAACTACAGGGAGGAAGTGAGGTCCAGCCCATCAGCAGATGATTGGATTAAAGCTCTGCTGAGCAAGGCCCTGCCCACCAGAGCAAGACCCAGGTTTTCCCATCACCAGTCCACCCCATCAAGAAGTTTACACAAACCTCTTAGCCTCATCTGTCAGAGGGCAGACAGAAGCAGCAAGAAGAAGCACAGTCTCACAGCGGCTAAAACAAAAACCATTTTACAGAAAGTTAATCAGGATGAAAAAAGCAGAAAGTTATGTCCCAGAGAAAGGGACAAGATAAAGGAAGTGAAGACAGGCAACCTTCCAGAAAAAAAAACCTCAGAATAATGATAGTGAAGATGATCCAGGATCTCGGGGAAAAGAATGGAGGTAAAGATTGAGGAGACGCAAGAAATGTTTACCAAAGGCCTAGAAGACTAAAGAACAAACAGATAAATAACACACTAGAAGGGCCAGCAGCAGAGTAACTGAGGCAGAAGGACAGAAGAATGCCCTGGAGGACAGAATGGCGGAAATCACTGCCACGGAACACAATATAGAAAAAATAAATAATGAAATGAAGACAGCCTAAGAGACCTCCGGGACAACATTAAGTGCACCACCATTCACATTATGGGGGTCCCAGACAGCAGAGAGAGAGAGGACCTGAGAAAATATTTGAAGAGATAATAGCTGAAAACTTCCTGAACATGGGACAGGAAATAGTCAAACAAGTCCAGGAAGCACGCAGAGTCCCAGGAAGGATAAACCCAATGAGCAACATGCTGAGAACATAGTAACCAAACTGACAAAATTTAAAGACAGATAAAATATTAAAAGCAACAAGGGAAAAATGACAAATAGCATACAAGGGAACTCCCATCAGGCTATCAGCTGATTTCTCAACAGAAAATCTATAAGCTAGAAGGAAATGGCATGATATATTTAAAGTAATGAAAAGGAACAGCCTACTACCAAGAATACTCCACCCAGCAAGACTCTCCTTCAGATTTGATGGAGAAATCAAGAGCTTTCCAGACAAAAGTTAAGAGAATTCAGCACCACCCAACCAGCTTTACAACAAATGCTAAAGGAACTCCTCTAGACAGAAAACACAAGAGAAGAAAAAGACCTACAGAAAATAAACCCCAAACAATTAGGAAAACAGTGACAGGATCATACATATCGATAATTAAACGTAAATGGATTAAATGCAGCAACCAAATGACATAGACTGACTGGGTGAATGAAAAAAAATACATGTATATACTTCCACCTACCACATCACTCTGCTTGACTGCACCCCCCCCCAAGTTGTATGCAATTATTCTAAATTGTTAATCATGTTCCCGTTCAGTTCAGTTCAGTTCAGTTCAGTTCAGTCGCTCAGTCGTGTCCGACTCTTCGCGACCCCATGAACTGCAGCACGCCAGGCCTCATTGTCCATCACCAACTCCCTGAGTCCACTCAAACTCATGTCCATTGAGTCCGTGATGCCATCCAGCCATCTCATCCTCGGTCGTCCCCTTCTCCTCCTGCCCCCAATCCCTCCCAGCATCAGAGTCTTTCCCAATGAGTCAACTCTTCACATGAGCTAGCCAAAGAATTGGAGCTTCAGCTTCAGCATCATTCCTTCCAAAAGAACCCCCAGGACTGATCTCCTTTAGAATGGACTGATAGGATTTCCTTGCAGTCCAAGGGACTCTCAAGAGTCTTCTCCAACACCACAGTTCAAAAGCATCAATTCTTCAACGCTCGGCTTTCTTCACAGTTCAACTCTCACATCCATACATGACCACTGGAAAAACCATAGCCTTGACTAGACAGACCTTTGTTGGCAAAGTAATGTCTCTGCTTTTCAATATGCTATCTAGGTTGGTCATAACTTTCCTTCCAAGGAGTAAGCGTCTTTTAATTTCATGGCTGCAATCACCATCTGCAGTGATTTTAGAGCCCCAGAAAATAAAGTCTGACACTGTTTCCACCGTTTCCCCATCTATTTGCCATGAAGTGATGGGACCAGATGCCATGATCTTCATTTTCTGAATGTTGAGCTTTAAGCCAACTTTTTCACTCTCCTCTTTCACTTTCATCAAGAGGCTTTTTAGTTCCTCTTCACTTTCTGCCATAAGGGTGGTGTCATCTGCGTATCTGAGGTTATTGATATTTCTCCCGGCAATCTTGATTCCAGCTTGTGCTTCTTCCAGCCCAGCGTTTCTCATGATGTACTCTGCATATAATATTACAAAATTATAGTAATCAAAACAGTATGATACTGGCATAAAAACAGACACATAGATCAATGGAACAGAGCAGAGAGTTCAGAAATAGTGTGTGTATGTATATATATCTGTATATACATGTCAACTGACCTATGAAAAGGGTAGAAAGAACACACAATGGGGAAGGAATAGCCTCTTCATTAAATGATGTTGGGAAAACTGGATATCCACAAGCGAAATGAAGTCAGATCCTTATCTTACACTATATGCAAAATCAACTCAAGATGGATTAAAGACTTACATGTAAGACGTGAAGTCACAAAACTGTAGAAGAAAACATAGGGGAAAGCATAGGGGGAAATGGGTCTCGGCAATGATTTCTGGACATGACACCACACAGGACAACAAAAGTGAAAATAGAAAAGGGCTACATCAAACTGAAAAGCTCTGCCCAGCAAAGGGAGCAGTTAGCCAAATGAAACGGCACCCACCGCATGGGAGAAATGTTTGTAAACCATATGTCTGAAAAGAGGGGCTTCCCAGGTGGCTCAGATGGTAAAGAATCTGCCCGCAGCGCAGAAGATCTGGGTTCAGTCCCTGGGTTGGGAAGATTCCCTGGAGAAGGTAAAGGCAACCCACTCCAGTATTCTCACCTGGAGAATTCCAAGGGCAGAGGAGCCTGTCGGGCTACAGTCCATCTGGTTAACCTACAATCTATTCAAGGGACAAGGAACTCATACAACTCTGTAGAAAAACAAAACAAAATGTCCAATTTAAGCATTGGGAACATGTGTACACCCGTGGCAGATTCATGTTGACGTATGGCAAAACCAATACAATATTGTAAAGTAAAAAATAATAATAATAATAATAAAATAAAATATGAAAAAAAAGTAAACATAGGCAAAGGAGGTGAAGATGCACAAAGATGAACAAACGGTCGACAGGTACATGAAAAGATGCTCAGCGTCGCTTGGCAGAGAAATGCACATTAAAGCCACAATGAGATACCACCTCACACTTGTTAGGATTATCAAAAAGATAAGAGATAAGTGTCGGTCAGGATGTGGAGTAAAGGGAATCCTTGTACCTTGCTGGTATGTAAATTGCTGTAGTAACTATGGAAAACAGTAGAGAGGTCCCTCAAAAAATTAAAAATAGAATTACCATATGATCTGGCAATCCCACTCCTGGGTATATATCCAAAGGAAGTGAAAGGATCTTGAAGAGATATCTGCGCTTCAATGTTCATTGAAGCACCATTCACAATAGCAAGATACAGAAACAACCTAAGTTTTGACAAATAAATGAATGACTAAGGAAAATGTGATATATACATACGTGTGTGTGCGTGTGTGTGTGTGACCCAATGGAATAGCGTTCAGCCATAAAAAAGGAAATTCTGCCAGTTGTGACAACGTGGATGAACCCAGAGAAGATCATGCTAAGCAAAAAAACTAAACACAGAAAGCAAACACTGTATGATTTCATTCTCTGTGGAATCTTAAAAAGTCAAATCAAACCCAGAGAGTACAGCAGTAGTAACCCAGGGCAGTGGTAGGGAAAATCAGGAAAGGTTGGTCAAAGGGTACAAACTTTCGGTTATAAGATGTATACGTTCTAGACATCTAATGCACAGCATGGTGACTATGGGTAATAATACTGCTTTGTATACTTGAAATGTGCTAATAGAGTAAATCTTAAGTGTTCTTGCCACACCAAAAAAAAAAAAAAGGTAACTAACAAAGTAGCGGATGTGTTTACCGGCTTGACTGGTAACCATGTCACAGTTTGCTTTTATTTTTTTTGCAGAAATTTACAAGTTGATCCTATAGTTTATATGAAACTGCAATGGACACAAAATAGGCACAACATTCTCGGAAAATAAAGAACAAGGGCAGATCCACACTTCTCAATTTAAAACCTGAAGTTACAGTGATCAGCCCGGTGGGGCACTGACAGAAGACACACATATCAGTCAATGGAATAAGACTGATCGTCTACAAATAAACCCTTACAGTTACGGTGAATTCGCTTTTTACATAGATGCCAAGGCAACTCAGTGGAGAAAGAATCTTCTTTTCAACAATCCAGGACAACTGTAAAATCATATGCAAAAGAATGAATTTGGATCCCTATATTACACCATACATAAAAATTAGCAAAATGGACCATAAGTCTAAATGAAGACTCAGATGATAAAATTCTTAGAAGAAAGCACAGGAGTAAATTTTTGTGACTTTACCATAGGCAACAGTCTCTTGGATATGGCACTAAAATCACAAGCAACAAAAGAAATATATATAACTTGGGCTTACTTAAAATTAAAACCTTGAGTGCTCCAAATATGACCATTTAAAAAACTGAACAGAAAGCAACGAAATATCTATAAAAGAGTTGATAAGGGGCTTCTATCCACAATGTATGAACACATACAACTCAACAACGAAAAGATAAACGAGCTAAACATTTTAATGAGTCAAAGATCTAGATATATGTTTCTCAAAAGAATATATACTAGTGACCAATAGCATGAGATAAGGTGCTCATCATCATTAGCAATTAGGGACGTGCAAATCAAAACCACAACGAGATACCCCTTCACAAAGAATATAATGTGTTGATGAGGATATGGAGAGAACGGAAGTTTGTATGTTGCTGATGAAAACACAGAATGGTATAATCACTTTGGAAAACAATCGGGCATTTCCTCAAAATGATAAACTCATCAAGTTATCTGGACCCCCTGGATCAAGGGGAATGGTCCAGCAATTCTCCTCATAGTTATTTCCTGGAGAGAAATGAAAACATATGTATATGCAAACATTTGAGTGTTCATATCACCATTATTTATAACAGCCCTAACTCAAATTTCCATCATCTGATGAACAGATAAACACAATGTGGTCTATCCATAAAATGGGATATTATTCAGCAACAAAAATGATAAAGGACTGATACATGATGCAACATGGATCAACCTGGAAAAAACGACACTAAGTTAAAGAAGTCAGTCACAAAAGGCCATATATTGCATGATTCCACTCATATAAAATGTCCAGAACAGGCAAATCTATAAAGATAGAAAATAGATTTGTTTGCCCTGGAAAAAGGAGGAGAGAAGGAAATGGCAACCCACTCCAGTATTCTTGTCTGGAGAATTCCATGCACGGAGGAGCCTGGCAGGCTACAGTCCACTGGATTGCTAAAGTCGGACACGACTTAGCAACTAAACCACCACCACCAATGGGAAGTGACTGCTAATGGAGTGATGAAAATATTCTGAAATTGACTGTGGTGAAAGTCTCAGGACTCTCAGAACATTACATTACTAAACACCATTGACATGTATGCTTTAAATGAGTGAAATGCATGGCATGCTAATTACATCTCAATAAAGCTGTAAAAAGAAGAAAGGAAGGAAGGGACAAAAGGAAAAAAGCAAACCACGATGGACTTTAAGTAAGGCAACAGATGACTCCACCTATGCTGCAGAGAATTGGGGGATGGGGTGGGGGATGGGGTGGGGGATGGGGTGAGGGATGGCAGTTAGACTGGAGATAAAGGTATTAGATAGGACGCAGTCACTGCAACCCATACAGAAGGTGGTGAAAGGCTGAGCCAGGGCAAAGCAGCAAGGGCAAGATGGAGATATTCTGGAAACCAGCCCAAGATGGCACAGTTTCTGTTGAAACAGACATTTCATTTCATTTTCTGCTTGAGAGTAAAGGGCATGAGAATAAATTAACTCAGTGCTTGGGGAAGTAGCTTAATAACATGTTATAAAGGTTTCAAAATGTTCATACACTTTGGTCCCTATATTAAGAAAAACTTTTTTAAGGTCTTAAGCACAAAATATGTACTACAGCATTATTTATGAAGGAAAGCAATCTAAATGCCCAATAATAATGGATTAATTAAGGGAATGATGGTCTATCCATATAATTATAATTAAATATTACACAGTTGGCAAAATATTTAAGACGAAATTACATAACAAAATATCTTACAATAGTAAGGAGAATAGAAATATGACAGGAAATTACACATACAGTGTGCTCAATGTAAAAATATATAATGCAATTAGTATTTACTGACTGCTTTTTCTGCACATTGTTATGAGTTTTATTTGTGTATCAAACGTCTATTTCCTACAAAGATAGCTCATTACTTTCATCAGAAAACATATTGTATTTCCTTTTTCTAAAAAAATAATGGCCATTTAATTCTTAGATTTGAAGAACATTCCCATAGCCACCCTGCGTCTCTTCTCCAGAGTTCCCTGGAGCACGTTTCAGCTGGCACGGGCTGGGTCCCACTTCTGTGCTATCACCATCCACCCTATCTCAACTGCGGCCAGTCTTCCATGTCTTATGATTTGATTCCCAGAGAATCCCTCTGGTATTTGTCCTGTGATAAATAAAGCCAGTCCCACTGAATTCTGCCCTCATCCCACCTGTAGAGAATGGCAGGTGCTCACTCTCTCCCTTTGCCCAGCGTGGTGGTCCTACCAGGCAGAGGAGGAAGCAGAGCTTGCCACCAGGCAGTCTCAGCTCCCAGAAATGAGAAATCCACCTTTAGCCTGCCGCTGTGCCTGTCCCCAAAAGTGACTGTGCAAAACAGGCAACTGGATGGACCCACCACCTCAGGTGGAATGAATTTATTTTTAAATTTAGCTCAGCTCGTTACTGAGTGCATGCCACACTCAGGTTTGCAGTTGGGTATGGGGGAGGTATAGGGGAACACAGAAGACTCCTGAGGTCAGGACTCAGCAGTAGGAAGCTGACCACCATGGGGAGTCTCCCTCTGACACACAAAGCCTTTTACTACCATCCCTTCCGGGCCTCTGCGCATCATCTGTTACAGAGCCGATTAAAAAGTAATTAAAATAGATAAATGAATAAATAAAACTCTGCCAGGCAGCGGGTTTTCCAAAACCAGCTCTAACTCCTGGAACATCCTTGCTATGGAGTCCACCTCATCTTCCCTAGACTTCCGGCCATGCTTCCACTCCCAAACCATCTCCAAACAAGTCCCGTTGCACGCCCAGCCTCCCTGCCCCCAAGTGTCTGCAACCCTTCCGAGGACTAGCCCCCCGTCCATACACCCTCCTAGGTGTCCTGGCCTCTCTCCATCTCTGGCTGCCCTGCCTCCCACTACACACGGACCATCTCCAGGCCTGGGGGTGGCTGGCACCTGACTCCCCTCAGTGCCCACCTACACCGGGCCTATTGTGACATTCCACCAAGGCTGTGGAGGAAGCCCATGCCCACGCCCATGCCCACGGAAGTCTCAAAGTACCGACTCAGGTGTCACCCTGAAAAGCTTTGCTGACGCCCCACATGGGCTCCTCTGCCCGCCCTAGACTCCCAGAGCACCCCTGCTCGCAACAGTCGCAGAACTGCCCCAGTCGCGCGGCCTCCCACTCCCCCGGGGCCTCAGTGAGAGCAGGGGCTATGTCCGGTTTTTCCAGGGGTGCCTGGAGCCCAGAGTGAGGGAGGCCGAGGCAGGAGGGAAGGGTGAAGAGTGGAAACAATGAAGGAGAAACTGAGTGAGTGAACGGAGGGACAAAGAGAGCGAGGAGGGGTAGCCGCTGAGGTGGCCCCAGTCCCCTGACTGCTAAAACACACGCCAAGTCGAGGACAGGAGGTTCAGGAATGGGTGACGCTCATGGTGCCCTAGGGGAGTCCGGAGGGGCCAGAGCTGCTGGAGGGCGGGCCCGGGGGCGGGGTCAGAGCTGCTGGAGGGCGGGCCCGGGGCGGGGCGGGACGGGCCCGGGGCGGGGTCAGAGCTACTGGAGGGCGGGCCCGGGACGAGGGGCGGGGTTGAGCGGGGCGGGGCGGGCCCGGGGCGGGGTCAGAGCTGCGGGAGGGCGGGCCCGGGGCGGGGTCAGAGCTGCTGGAGGGCGAGGGCGGAGGCGGCGGGGACCCCGGGCGCTGGGAGTGAGGAAGCTGCGGCGCCGGCGGGAGAGGTGCTGAGGCGTGCAGAGGCTCCCCGTGCTGGCTGCGCCCGCGCCCCGCGACCCCCGCTGCCCGTTGCCATGCCCTCCTACACCGTCACCGTGGCCACCGGCAGCCAGTGGTTCGCGGGCACCGACGACTACATCTACCTGAGCCTCGTGGGCTCCGCGGGCTGCAGCGAGAAGCACCTGCTGGACAAGCCCTTCTACAACGACTTCGAGCGCGGCGCGGTGAGGGCGCGCGGCCGGGACGGGCTGGGGCGGCCGCGGGGCGGGGTGCAGGAGCGTCCAGGACCCATCGGGGTGGCTGGGACCCAAGGTTGGGGGCGAGGGACTCTAAGAGAATCCTTAACTGGGCAAGTGCTGTGACCATTACTTGCGCCCACTTCGTGGGACTCCATAGATGGCACCTCAGCAGTGGGGAGAATGAGGAGGGCTAAGGATCCAGAGACCTGAGTTCCACCAGGGCCTGATCACTAGCTCGCTCCGCCCCCATCCCGGGCGTCAGTTTCCCCAGACGTGAAGTGCGAGTCTACGAGACCTGGCTTCGAGTTGGTCTAGGAGTCCCAGCCGGTGGCTCAGTGTGGCACTAGCTGATGTCTCCACACCTGGGCAGCTCACATTCCCAGGCCAGGTTCCCAGAGGGATGCGGAGCGAAGGAACGAGAGACCGAGGCCAGGAGACTTGCAAACCTGGGGGTCTTCACTGGCTTCCAGTAGAGTGTACACGGGGGAACACTTACCCCCCAGGCTGTGAGCGTTCAGAGGAGGAAGAGGGAGGAGGGCTTCCCCTTTCCCCACCTCACCAGAGGCCCTGGTGACCTGAGAGTACAGGAAGAAAAGGGGCCCTGTGTTGGCTGCACCTCTAGTCTGCGGGGCCACGCGCTGCAGTGAGGTTTCATTCAGAAGTGGACTCCCAATGCTGATCTGGGCGTGAATTCTAGCCTGCAGCGTTCTCTGTGAGCACAGAGGTGCTCACAACTCGTCCTTACCAGGTGTTTGGTGCCCAGTCCACTGGGTTTATTAAATGATCATTACTTAAGTGCTCATTAAATGTGGTAATAGTCCCAACACACTACAGGTACCCAGAAAATATCTGTTCCCTTCTGCCACTCCCAGTTTCTGAACTGACCGTAAAGATTTAGATTTCATAAAGCTGTCTTTGTACCTCTTCATTATTTTGTTGAACCAAAAGGAATTACTCATAGCTGACTATTTTTGACAGATAAAACTGGCAATTTCATATGGTTCAACCAAACACTTCTTGGGTAATAGTCATGAAGCATGTTTTAGGTCTGCAGAGCCTAAAGTCAGCAGTAATAGTCCTCTCCTTTTCCCGGCTGGAAACTCAGAATGGGCTTGATTCCCACCCAGGAGCCTCAGAACCTGGCTCTATAAGTCCAACTGACACTTGGCCAAGTTCAGTATACTTATGCGGCTAGAGAGTACCCTTCTGGAAGAGTTAGGCATTGAGAATACAAACTGCCTCCTGTTGTTTGGTTTCCCTAACCAGGCCAAGAGGATGGCGGTGCAGGAGGGCTAATGGATCATCCGTTTGGGGTGATGACACCCTCAGCTATTTCTGAAGCACCATCATTTCTCTCCATTATTTTGTGGATCCCACCAACTCGCGAGGAGGACAGGGTGCAGACTGCTTGATCTTTATGATCTGTCTCCAGGGCGTCCATTCTCCTCCATACACTACCCATCGGTGTGTTCCTGCTGTTCAGCATGGGGCGCCTGGGTGTGGCTTCTCAGAGGAGAGATGAGGATGTAACCATAACACGGGCATTGGAAGAGAGATGAAAGCATCCCTCTGTTCATTATTTCCCCACCCTGAGAATTCATTCAAATGACATTGTGATTAAACATCTCTGTGAGAGTCCCAGAAGCAAATTTCAGGAGAAGTTTGCATATCACATTTCCATGGGGTGAGAGGGGCACTTCAGGAGGGGCACTGCAGGGGACTTGCTGTCTCCAAAGGCTCTTTGAAAAAAATCAGCTTTTGAGAAAGTTCCCGTTGATGCAAAGTTACTCCACACTGGGTCTTGCACAGCCCAGAGCTACTTCCTCATTCTCCAGCCAATGTCTCTTTAAGGGCAGTCTGTCCCTTTGGGGTAAAGGTGAGGGAGAAATTTTAGAGGAAATACTTGTGGAGAAGATAATGCTATCCCATTTAACCTGAAAAGCATTACAGTCATTATAGATAATAACAGTAATGGTAACAACAATAAAGACTTTTTCCAGGCAACCAATTCAGACATTTCCAGGTCATGTCAGGTCAACACCGCACTCCCCTCACTCAAAATTCAGTCCCTGTAATGAACAGGACTGCTTTTCCCCCCTGCAATAAATTCAGTCACAAATCACTGGTTATTTTAATTAGAGTTCTGCAGAGTGATTCAGGACTGGAGTGGGAATCAGAGTCCTTCACAGGTGAGATTCTCCTGTCAAGGCAAATTTAGCAAGTTGGTGCTTCTTTGACTCTGTCCATTTAAAGTAATTCAAGTCCAGGTGGGATGACTTTCACAGATCTGAAGACTTCTGGGAAATCTTAACCTGAGCCTTTTTCATTCCCTGGCAGCACTTTTAGGAAAGCAAAAGGCCATAGGGTGCTGTTTAGTATATCTCCTTGAACGTAGTCAGTAAGTGTGAACAAGTCTTACAGCTTTACTTCTTAAATAGTTCCGGTGAATATTCTTACAATATGTTCATGAAGAATATATTGTGGAATACTGCCTTCCCAGAAAGACCATATTACTGAAGAATAAGGGCTTCCCTGGTGGCTCAGACGGTAAAGAATCTGCCTGCAATTCAGGAGACTCGGGCTCAGTCCCCGGGGCGGGGTGGGGGAGAGCCTCTGGAGGAGGAGACGGCAACCCCTCCAGTATTCTTGCCTGGGAAATCTGGAGAAAAAGTATTTCCTTCTGACCCTGTCCATCCTTCACCTGCCGTCTCCGCGCCACCCATTCCCTGCGTCCTGCCTCTTCTCCCTCCTCGTCCTTCCTCTGCTGCGCTCTCCTCACAGCTCCCCAGCGCCCGGAATCCCTCGGCTTTTCTGCTTCAGCTTCTCCCTTCTGCTGCCTCCTAGATTCCCCCAGCCCCCCAGTTCTTTGCTTCTTTAATCTCCCTAACCACTGCCCCTTCTCTTCCTCTCTCTGCCCTGGCCTTTCCCTTATCCACCCCTTAATCACCTCCCTCTCTCTCTCTCTCTCTGCTCCACAGCCCCCTCCTCTCCCTTCCCACCCCCCATCGGCCCCTCGTTAGCCCCTCCACAACAGGCAGTCCAGGCTGGACCACACCAGGACTCTCTGTCCTTGCTGTAGCAGGAATCTGGGGCAGAGACAAATGGAACCTTTCTTTAAATGCCGATATAAAGATCAAAACAAAAACTGACCAACTAAACATTTGCTGAAATATTCCAAAGCCTTAGAGCTGTGTGTCCAGTGTTGAGTTGAGAGCAACTGGATGAAATCTGCAAGCTGGCCCTTCTGAGAAAGGAGGCTAGTGGATATCAGGTTTCCCTGCCTCCATGTCTCTCTCCAGTGCCTGACTGCGGCACCCCCCGCTTCTGCCCCAAGAACTCCATGCACCAGAGCCCCCCTCCCACATGTGAATTCCTCACCTCCTTTGCCCACCTTCAGAATGCCCTGCTCATTCCCCTTCTCCACTCAGCTCACCTCCAAAATCTTACCAAGTCCTAAGAGCTGCCTCAGATGCCATCTCGCAGGAAGCTTTTCCATGTCCTCCACCCCACTCCACATCACCCTCATACCCCATAGCGGGCCTGAACCCGGGTCAAAGCCAGGTCAGCTGGCTCCCAGACCAAGGCTTTTCCCACGATGCGATCATCGGGAGAAGTGAGAGAAACCCAGACTGGGCCATCACACAGGTATGGGTTCTAATCATGGGGCCACCAGTTACTTACTAGCGTGGTAGCTGCCTGACCTCTCTGAGCCTCAGTTTCCAGCTGTAAAATGAGATGAGCATCCGCTCGGCCACGCACGCGTTCTATATTTACTGTGCCTCATTCCAGCCCCTGTTGGCACTGCAGACTGTGCGGAATGGCCATGTGATGTTAATGAGTCAAGGCAAATGAGTCAACAAACATAGCATCCATCCAGCACCCCGGCCCAGGGAGACGACGGAGGAAGGTCATTACACCTCCAGCTCTTTGCGCCTTCCTAAGACCTGACTTTCTGTTTGACGCACAGGACCCTGAGAGCTCCCCGGAGGCCCCCTCTATCCTCTGTGACTCTCCAGCAGGAACTCCCTCAGAAACCAGTTTCCAGTCACCAGACTTTGTCCCTAGACAGCCCGAGTGAGGGCTGAATTCCTTGGACCCTCGTTCACCTCCTGGGGCACTGCTCCACAGCCAGGGCCAGCCAGAGGCCAGCCAGAGGCGCAGGCCTGTCCTGCCCCCTCCCCGTCAGGGAGCATATTGAGTCCCTGTAAGCTGTCCACAGATTCCATCCCAGGTGGAGCTCCAGGGCCTTCCACCAGGTACCTGTAGGGGCCACTGGGGCCGGGGGACCTGAAGGGGCCATTCTCCTGTGACTGCACATAGGCGGGACAGGGAGACCCTGCTCTCCCTGCCCTCAGGCTCCTTCGTCTCTTCTTGGTCAGTCACTGCCCACAGCTGGACGTCTGGCCCTCCCTCTGAGAGTCGCTCTGGAGAGGCTCCCGGGCTCCGCCCCACTTCCCTGAGAATGTCCACCTCAGGTGCTCCTGCCTCTTGTTACCTGACAGAGGCTGCTCTCCCCCTTCACCTCAGCCTTCCTGCATCAGCCCCCAGACGCCGCCCCTACGGAGCCACAGGAAAGCCACTTCCCCTGGCGCCAGCACCCGGGGCCCAGGACCCGCCGCACCGCACATGTTCACTTCCCTCTGCTGGGTCTGCGCGGCCGGCAGCGAGGCATCTGCGGGTCTCACTCGGCCTCAGCCGGGTTCTCAGTGAGAAACAGTCTCTGGCGAAAGAGGAGCCAGCCCATGTGGTGGGTCCCTGACAGGCGAGCCAGCTTACCTGTTCTGCCGGACGCCCCACCCTTCAGGCAGCAGAACCCTCCCGTCCCACGGTGTGTCTCGTGAGAGAGCAGGGGTCACAGACAAGTTCACAGACAACGGTGACCCCCAGGCCAGGGGGGCCTTGGGCAGGGAGGGGCCTGTCTGCACTACAGATTGTTGATCCCTGGGGAGAAGGTGGCAGGCCCCAGGTTGGGAGGGGAGTCCCAGTGAGGGGCCGGATGAGCAGAGGAGCTGGGAGGAGGGAGAGGAAAGGGCCAGACCGCAGGGAACTGGCAAGAGGCTTCTGCTTTCTGACCATAAGCGTCTAGCATCCACAGCAGCAAAGACACGCAAACAGCTCCCTGTGCTCAGAGCCAGAGGGTTTGCTGAAAATACCCAACTTCCCACTCTTCTTAGGAAGTCCCCCCAGGGGTGTCCTGGGGTTTGGAGGGCGAGCACGGAAGTGGGGATGCACAGGGTCTGTGCACGGTGAACACCCATCCCCTCCACTCATCTCACTATTGCACTGAGAACTCTTTAAGTTCTGCCACCAAGAAAAAACCTCGGAGATGGGTGAAATCTGGCTTAGAAAGTGCCTCAGATGGCCTTGAGTCTGGGGCTTCCCGAACCTGCTGGTCTTCAGAACACCCGATGCAGTGTTTGAGCCCCAGCCTTCTCTCCCAGCTGCACATATGGAGAGGAGGGCCTCCAGCGGCACTGCCGCCGTGCCAGCTCGTCTTCTGGGGTCAGGAGCCTGGCAGCAGCCCGGCGTGCAGTGCTGCGCATGGCCTGGGACAGCAAGGCCAGCCTCCGCCCACCACTATGCCTCCGACGTAGCGGGAACCACTCTTCTGATTTTCTTGGCATCACTGTGCTTCAGGGAGCTGCAGAGGCCCGGGACGACTTGAATCTGTGGCTGCACTCTCACCCGAGCCTCCTCATTCTCACCCAGTTATCTGCCCCGCTGATAATGAGAGACACATGGGAAGGCTTGGACTGGAAGTCCAGCTCCGCCAGTTGGTCGTAGAAGTGGGACCGAGTCTCACTGTCTGCATCTGAGACACAGGTCATAACCTTCCCTCCTCCCAAAGTGCCTGTGGAATCGATAGCAGCATCAGTGAGCACTTTGCCAGTTGCCCCTGTGTGCGAGGACCAGTTTGCCTCATCCAGCCCTATGGGGTAGCAGGGCCAGCAGCCTGCTGCCCTTGTGAGTGGGGTCAGCTGCAGAGGCCCTCACCGAGCCTGGCCTGGAGGAGGGCGCTCCTGCCTGGAGCCTCCGCCTCCCCCATCCTGGGCCTTGTGAAGACAACAGGTCTCCCTCCAAGCAGCGCTGGCGCTTACTCACTTCCATCTCCTGAGGGCAGAGTTGGGGGACTTGGCCATCTCTGTCACCCAGGGCATAGCACAGAGCCATGCCAAGGCAGACATCAGCAGACATCTCTGCTAAATGCACTGAGGATGATACAAAGGCGCAGGGGCTCCCAGACTCTGATCTGCCTTTTCTCCTTCTCAGGTGGATTCTTACGACGTGACAGTGGATGAAGAACTGGGCGACATCCAGCTGATCAAAATCGAGAAGCGCAAGTACTGGTTCCATGACGACTGGTACCTGAAGTACATCACGGTGAAGACGCCCTGTGGGGATTACGTCGAGTTCCCCTGCTACCGCTGGATATCGGGCGAGGGCGAGATCGTCCTGAGAGACGGGCAAGGTGAGCGGCTCAGGCCCCGCCCACCTCCTGGGCTTCCAGGAAATGAGAGGGTTTGTGGGCCCTCCATCCCCGCAGAACTGTATCCATGGGAATAATAACAACGCCGCCCGTGGCTGAGCACCTGCTCTGTGCCCTGATGCACCTGCGGGAAACGTGACTTCCTCTGGGTGCTGAGAAGTCCCAGGCTCAGAGGGTGGAGTGACAGGCTCCAAGCTCCATCCAGCCATGTCCCCTCTCTGCCATACAGTCCTTCAGGGGAAGGTTATGAGCCCCCCACTTTTGTCAGAGGGGAACCAGGATCTCTAGTAGCACATACCCCTAGGACGTGTCCCTGGATGGACGGTTCTCCAGTTTAGTTCTTGGCTCTCCTCTCTAGGAGGTCACGGTGGGGCTTGGGCTCCTAGGGATCCCACTCAGGCCAGGGAAAGGAAGGGGGTGGCCAGGAGCGCCTGTGCACCAGCTCGGAGGAATCACGGGCAGGGCCCTTGCTCAGTGTTCACCAGTCATTAATCCTGAAGTCTCACTTTTGTGTTGAAAGAGAGAACTTAAAATGTGTCCTCTTAAGCAAGACCCTCAAATGTGCAGACCCCAATCTGACACTTCCTCACGAGGCCATTCTTGGTAAGAGACACACAGCTGGCTTGGTTGGAGGTGGAGGAGAGAGAAGCAGATGATGGGGTCAGCTCAGGCCTCTACCCCTCTGAACAGTGCGCCTCCCCACTCCCTCCCCAGCCTCCTAGCATGATTCAAGTCCGTGCCTGGTGCTCTTAAGCTCTCAGACCACATCGTGTTGTTTCTGACCTGGAATTTAACTTAAGAAAGAAAATTTCAGGAGTATTTCTGAACTAAATGATTGGGGCAAGAAGGATTTTTACCCTCTGTCCTCATAGCAGGGAAAATATCACAAAAGTCATTCTGTCTTTTGGTGGCCACCATGGAAAAGGCTGCAGACAGGGCACTTCTCTTCTACCAAGATTTTTAAATCGCGAGCTCCGCTTCCTCCTGCGCACCCCCCCCCCCCCCCCGCCACCCAAGCTCTCAGCTGTGTAGTCCAGTCCTTCTTCCCACAGACCTCAAATCTCTTTCCAGCAAAAGGAAAATATGGCACATTCAAACTGGGATATTTAGAAGGCATAGGCCAGTGTGGAAGGCCGTTAGCTGCTAGTCCTAGCGGGGTGGGGGAGGGAAAAAATGCCAGAGCAATTCAGGAGAGAGTCCTGCAGCCAGAGCTGCCTTGGGAGGAGCTATAGCCCTCAGCAGAGGTGCAGACAGTCTGGGGAGACGCTGAAGAGAGGTGCGGGAAGGAGTGTCTTCTCCTCACTGCCCCACGCCCTCCACTCTCTAGCCAGGGTTCCCAGTGGCCTGACCCAGTGTGAAGCCCACTGATGCCCTGATCAGGGACCCTCAGGGACAGGACAAGATGAAGGGTGGATCTGGAGGGGCACACGGAAGCCACCCAGCATATCTCACCGATCCATTCTCTATAGCGATCTTAGCGGCTTTAAGTAGCCTTTTTATCTTGCTCATGATCTTAGGGGTCAGGAAGTTGGGAAAGGCTTAGCTGGGTGGTTCCTGCGTGAGCCATGGGCAGCCACTGAGGGGGGAGGGCTAGAGAATCTGCTTCCAAGGTGGTTCTCTCATGTGGACGTGGCTTGAGCTTCAGGGCTCCGTGGTCCCTCACTCTCCACGTGGTGTCTCATTTTTAAGGCTTCCCCATAGAGCTGAGACTTCTCACAGCGTGGTGGTCTCAGGGGACTCATGCTTCTTAAGTGGTGGTGGGCTTCCAAGAGCAAGGGTTCCGCGAGTCAGAGAGTGCACGCTGCCAGCTTCTCCACACCTGACTCTGGAAACCGGCCCATCCTGTCGGCACAGCGGGTTTCTGGGGGAAGCCGGAACGCTGGATGTCCTTTCTGCCCTTCTCTGGGCTCATTTCACACATGTGCTTTCTTCACAGCGAAGTTGGCCTGTGATGACCAAATTCACATTCTCAAGCAGCACAGACGCAAAGAACTGGAAACACGGCAAAAACAGTACCGGTGAGTTGTGACGTCAGACCAAACAGCCGTGGAGCCGTGGTTTCTCCTGTCTCAGAGGCGTGACTCTGCCCACAGCTCACGGCCCGTCAGTGTTGGCATGTGGTGGCCAACGCACCAGATCCCTTCGATTCTCCTCAATCCCCGAGCTCCACCTTACCACCACTCCAAGCAGAGATGGTGAAAGAGCTGTGAAAGGTGTGGAGTCAACCGCGCTGACATTTAGAAGGGGTGGGACAGCATTCTGTCACTCCCATTGGAGGGGTCACCCCTCACTTTTTACGTCTTCCCATCAGACTTAAGTTATAAACGGGATACATGGTCCATTGGAAAACTGACAAGTCTTTAGCAAACAGACCAAGAAAAGAGAGAGGACTCAAGTTATTAGAACTGGAAAGAAAAGAGGGAACGTCAGTGCCAACCTCACAGAAATTAAATGAATGAAAGAGAGTAGCATGAACAGCTGAACACCAACCTGTTAGGTGGCTCAGATGAGGCCCCTCCCCGGCGGCCCAGGGGTTACGACTCTGCATTCCCAATGCAGTGGGCACCAGAGCATCCACTCAGTGGCACTGAATTATGAAGACATGCTAAACTATAGATGAGTCTCAAAGACATGCCAAATGCTATTTACGAAAGGCTCTATGTTATGTGAATCTATTTTTGTGAAATGGTCAGAACAGGCAGGTCTGTGGACAAACACCAGTAGATTAGTCATCAGCTAGGGCTGAAAGTTGGGAATGGGTCCTGGGAAGTGACTATCAGTTGGATACAAAGTTTCTTTCGGGGGGTGAAAATACTCCAAAATTAGATTATGGTGGTGGTTGCACAACTCTGAAAATATAAAAACCTTATAGTTGGATATTTTTAAGGGATGAACTTTATTGTATGTAAATTGTATCTCAGTATAGCTGTTTTTCATGTTTCTGTTTTTTTATTTATTTGGCTGTGCCAGGCCTTTGTACTGGCACACAGACTCTTTAGTTGCTGCATGCGAACTCCTGGTTGCAGCCTGTGATATCTAGTTCCCCGACCAGGGGCTGAACGCAGGCCCTCTGTACTGGGAGTGTGGGCTCCTACCCACTGGACCAGCATGGAAGCCCCTTAGTACAAGTGTTTCAAAAAATAATGCACATGAGCAAGCTTCACATCTGGAAAGTGATGCTCAGTGGGCTGTATGCAGCCTGTAATTTAATGGGTCATTGTGGAATTCTGAGTAAATGGAGCTTTTATTATCTTTCCATTTTTGTGTGCATTTTTAAGTATTTCCTCAGGATAGATGCCCAGGAGTGAAATTACTACATCAAATAGTAGAAATTATTAGTATATATTGACAAATTTCAAAAGTCTTTCAGCTAGTTTTCAGGATCAGTGTGTGGGCATCCATTTCACTTAATACTTGCCAAAGCTGAATAGTATCTTTTTTTTCAGATTTTATTTTATTTTTTATTTTTACTTTACAGTATTGTATTGGTTTTGCCACACATCAACATGAATCCACCACGGGTGTACACGTGTTCCCAGTCCTGAACCCCCCTTCCACCTCCCTCATACCATCTCTCTGGGTCATCCCAGTGCACCAGCCCCAAGCATCTTGTATCCTGCAGCAAACCTAGACTGGCGAGTGTATCATTTCTTATATGATATTATACACTAATTTTTTAACTTTCCTAATTTGTGAAAGCATCTCTTAGCTCCTTATTCTTCCCCCGCTTCTCAGAGACCTACTCCTGCACAGTGGTTGAGAAATCCCCACTGAAACCACTGATTCCCCCAGTCTCAAAATTATGTTCAGCTCCCCCTTTCCTTCAAAAATTTACATTTCCATGAAACAGAAGGGAAAATGAAAGAGTCATAGGCATGTGGATATATTTGATATATTATAAAATCATTTTAATATAAATACGATACAAATAAATCTATTGCAGAGGCACTGATGATGAGTAGTGTGGGGCTATTAAGCATCATACAGAATGGAAAGGAAAAGGCAGAGAAAGAGGGAAAGGAGACTACACTGAACTCTACATCATGTTATTCAGAAAACTTATTTTTGGATTGAGTAGGCTTAAATATTAAAGGCAAAACTGTTAACACTTTTAAACCATAAAAGATTCTTCTTCATGACCTCAGGGAAAAAAAGATTTTTCAAATAAGACTCAAAATGCCCTAACCATAAAGGAAAGACTGACCTCACCTATTTCAAAGTGAGGAAGTCCTGTTCCCTACAAAACAGCACAAAAAGAGTGAGAGAGCAGTTCACAGAATGATGAGCAAGAATGATTGCTCGGTGTGCGCCAAGGATCTCTCTACAAATCTGCAAGAAGAGGGTTGCCCGTTCAGTAAAAAAAAAAAAAAAAAGGCACTTGCAGTCACGGCGCAAAATGTGAACAGCAAGTATACAGAAAGGTGCCTCGCCTCATTTGTAATCGGGGAGATCAAAAGATCACAATGAACTATTGCTACTGCTGCTACACACACACACACACAGGCCGAGCTGAAACAGCTTGACGAGGCCCACGTGTCAAAGAAGGCCTGACGGGTGGGAAGGCTCAGGCAGTGCTAACAGGGCTAAAAACCGAACAACCTCGCACAACACAGTCTCGTAACCTCTGATGGAAGTCAGGCGACATCATGATCTGTGGCCCAGAAGTTCTACTCCGGGATCCAAATCCAGGTGTGCAGCTGCACCTGGACACACGTACAGAGACGGCCACAGCAGTGTTATTTATGAGAGCAAAGCAACCGAGACCACCCAATGTCCATCAACAGTAGAAGAGACGGGCAAATTATGATACCTCTATGCTGCAGGGGAGAGCAACGAACTGCTGGTACTCAGAGCAACGTGAACAAACCTCACAAACACAGTGCTGAAGAGCAGAAGCCAGCCACGCGTCTGGTCAGTTCATGAGGTCTGAAATTATATTGTTTAGGGAGACTTGTATAGCAGTAAAACAGTAAATAGTAGCAGGAAGTGATTGTAACAAAGTTGAGCTGATTGGGGAGGTTGAGTGGGCATGTGGGGGCTGAGGCTACTGGCAACGTTCTGATTCTTGGTCTGGATGCTGCTTGTGCAGACGTTCTGTGCGTTTTTCAGATGTGAGTACGTGTGTGCATATATATGTATGCACACACATATGTTTATATATTCTTTTTCATAGTAAAAAAATTTTAATGAAACTCTTATGATTTTAGTACCACATTTGGGAGAATAAAGGGCTTCCCAGGAGGCACAGTGGTAAAGAATACGCCTGCCAAGGCAGGAGACACAGGAGATGTGGGTTCCATCCCTGGTTCAGGAATATCTCCAAAACGGCAACCCACTCCAGTATTCTTGCCTGGAAAATACCATGAACAGAGGAGTCTGGTGGGCTACAGTCCACGGGGTCACAAAGAGTTGGACACAGCAACTGAGCGTGCGTGTGCACACGCACACACGCACACGCACTTGGGAGAATAATCTCATAATGCATGTGTAATGTTAAGGATCTATGAATTTGCGACTTGTAGAATGTTTGTGAGTAAGCCTCTCAGCTCAGGCACCATATGAGCTTTGAGACTTTTGTGCTGATGCAGCACACAGGGCCTCGTCCAAGAGCGCTGCACCGCCCGTTCCCACCCTAAGAGGCTGGTGTTCTCATACCGCTTCAACCACAGTGGAAAGCCCCTACAGCAAGTACTCCCCATGCTTACAGAAGGAAGGGGTCCTGTGCTGTGGTGAGTTAGGCAGCTTCCAGAGAATCTGCTAGTTAGGTCCAATCAAGAGAGTGGACAGCAGATTTTATCAGTTCCACGCTAATTCAGACTAAGATGTTAATTCTTATAACAGGCATTTTGTCTTACCCCTATATTTTCCAAAATGCACCCTGGAGCATTGGTCCCAAACTTTCTCTCCAGAAAAGGATTCCATGGTAAAACAAGTTTGGGAAACTGTTTATCACATTCTCCTCCTGGAGGTTCACAGTGCGCATAAGCACTGAGAATTCTGAGACGTTTTGGGGTAATGATCCCTGGTTGATCTTTTTTAACCCAAGATTTCCCAAGAGAATTTGATGTAGGTCTCAATGTCCTGAAGAAGGAGTGCTCTGTGAAGCTCCTTTGGGAAACACCCCTTACCCAGGGAGAGGTGGATTCAGTGGTGTGTTGGTCTTATAAGGGATGGGGCTTTGGCACAGTCTAGAGAAGCCTGGTGGAGAAGGCAATGGCGCCCCACTCCAGTACCCTTGCCTAGAGAATCCCGGGGACGGGGGAGCCTGGTGGGCTGCCATCTGTGGGGTCGCACAGGGTCGGACACGACCACAGCGACTTAGCAGCAGCAGCAGCAGCAGCAGAGAAGCCTGGCGGGCTACAGCCCATAGGGTCGCGAAGAGTCAGCCATGGCTGAGCACACACACGCACGAACGCACAGGGACACGGGCAGAGGGTGTCCTGATGGGTCGTCTGCTCCTTCCGTAGAACTAGTCATCATTTTTCTTCTTTCTGCTCATCTGTTCTTTTCAGGCCTCCCCCTCTGTTTCCGTTTAGGAAACACTGAATCTTGCACTGTCTGCGTATTCTTAGAGTTCCTCTTTCACATGAACCCTCAGGCTTCCAGATAAGAGTTTGAAAGTAAAGTTGACAACTAAGAATAGTCTCCAGCATGTCAGAGGCTGGCAGATTCAGCTGGTTCTCTTCACTCACTCAGCCAAGCTGGAAGATGGAGAAGCCACACAGTTCCTAACCCAGCACCCGTGTTCTCTCACTGGGATTGCACGTGTGGCACAGTCACACACACACACAGAGCAAACTACAGTGTAGTGGGTTTTCATCCACATCATGTAATCGAATCATTCCATGACTTGCTTTTTCTTCCCCCATTATTCTGTTGCAGAGAGCTGCCAATTGATAGGCGCCGTCCATTCATGTCGGAGAAGGCAATGGCACCCCGCTCCAGCACTCTCGCATTTAGCTTCTGTGTAGCACACCATCGTGTGAATGAACCATCATGCTCCCCCACTGCCCTGCTGGTGGACATGCTGGAAGTCTTTAGCCCAGTGCAGTACGTTTCCTCATACATCTTGTCTCCTGATTTCTTCAATGAGTTGCTCTAGGGAACAGACATCGGAGCGGGCACGCAGGGTTGCAGACCACATGTTACGTTTTCTAAACATTGCCTATTGTTTTCCAAAGGGGTTCTGCCAGTCTTCACCCTAGGAGCTGTTCCTGAGTTGCCGTTTGCCTACAGCATCCACCCACTTTACACCCTGAGACATTTTCATCCTTCTCGGTATAATGTGTGTGCAATAGCGTCTCGCTGCTTTCCTCATCCTTAAGCTGCCACTGTTTCTTGCTTTATGTGACGGTAGCAGAGTTTATTCAACCGTTCTCCTATTGATGGACATTGGTTTGCTTCCCATTTGAATATTGGATTATATTTTGTATTAAAACCAGTGCTGCAAGAAGCAACCTTGTACAGACATCTTGATGTACTGGTGCTTGAATTACTGTCAGATTAACTTCCAGAACTCACATAGCTGGGTCAAATCATCATTTTTCACTTTAAGAAATAATGACAAAATTCTCTTCCCAGAATTTCACAGCAGCTTTCAATCTCACCTGGCTGGTTGATTGAAAGTGAAGGGTTGCCTAACCCTTCACTGATGCCTGATGACATCGACTTTTCAAATTCTTAACAAAACGAATGGCTCTTACCCTGAAGTGAGAGCCCATTGCTGTCTTAATCTGCATGCCTCTGGCCACTGGTGAGTTTAGCCTCGGCTTTGCTTCTTGCTCAGATTGCCCGTTTATGCCCTTTATTTTTCTAAGAGTTTATTATTAATCTAAAGGGGCTCTTCACATATTGGGAGAGTGTCCCTTGCTCAGATTGCCTGTTTATGCCCTTTATTTTTCTAAGAGTTTATTATTAATCTAAAGGGGCTCTTCACATATTGGGAGAGTGTCCCTTGCTCAGATTGCCTGTTTATGCCCTTTATTTTTCTAAGAGTTTACTATTAATCTAAAGGGGCTCTTCACATATTGGGAGAGTGTCCCTTTGTTATATGTAGAGTGTATGTCTCTTATTTTCTGTTGCTCTTGTCACAGATTTCAGCTCTTTATTTTCTTAATATATGCATTCTTTTTGTTTGTAACTTTTGGGTTTCCTGCTTTGCTTAGGAAGGCCCTCCCCATCCCAGTGTTACCTAAGTACTCATATTTTTTTGTTCTTAACTTTAGGCTTTTATTTCAGCTGCTATGTATTTTTATACATGATGTGAAATCGGAGTCAAATGTTTCTGGCATCATTTATTAAGTAATGAGTTTCTTCCTGCTGCTTTGGGATGGCACCCACGGTACATGGAGCTGATGGGGCGACCACGTGTGAGGCTCTGCAGTCAATGCCTGGGCTCAGCCCCACTGACTGCCACTGAGAAAGCTGTTCAGCCTCTTTGCGCCTCGACTGCCCCATCTGTAAAGTGGGAGAAATAATAATACCACCTCGCAGGGTTCTGAATTAAATAGGTTCCCCTATGGAAACACACAGACTAGCATTCGACACACAGAGAACACTGGGCAAGTATCAGCTAGTTTCGTGTTATATTCACGTACTCTCTTGGGTCTGTTTCTCTACCCCATGGCCCAGCACCGTCTTTTGGTGATCAGAACTTCCTAATAAATGTGAATGGTTGTTTTGTTATCTCACTGTTCTTTTTAGTTTTTCATGATGAGAATTGCTTTGAATTACAAATAAATGTGTCCCGTACTGGCATTTTAATAATGTTCCATCTTCCCACCCACTTAGATCTATCTGATGTCCTTCAGTAGAATTTCTAGTTTTATTCATGAAGTGCTTTCACCTTTCCAATCACTTTATACCAACAGAAACTGTAGCTGTTACCATTCTAAGTGGGATGATTTTTCCATTTTAAATGAATATTGCTGGGATAAAGATGAATTACTCATTTTCCACTATTTACTTTGTATTGACACCTTGCTAAACTATTTCATTGGTTCTAATTATTTTTAAGTGAGTCTTTTTAATTGCCTGGTTATTTGATCATGTTATAAAAATGATGATACTTTTGTCTCTTAGCTTACATTATTTACATCAGTGATAATTTTTTTCTTATTGCCCGAACAAAGTAACAGTAGCAAGGATGAACATCCTTTCTAAGTCTTAATTTTTTAGAAAATGCCTTTCATGTTCTTATTTGTTCAATATGTTGTTTTTGATAAACACTCTTTGCTTATTTATTTGTTCAATAGATTTGCTACTGTTTTCTGATAAACAGTAACTTCTTGCTTCATTTTAACATCATGTCTGTTTAGCTGAACTTGTTCAATTAGTATGGGACTACCCTGGTGGCTCAGCAGCAAAGAATCCTCTTGCAGTGCAGGAGGGGCAGGAGACGCAGGTTAGATCCCTGAGTCAGGAAGATCCCCTGGAGGAGGGCATGGCAACCCACTCCAGTATTCTTGCCTGGAGAATCCCATGGACGGAGAAACCCGACGGCTACAATCCACAGGGTCACAACAAGCTGGACACGACTGAAGCAACTGAGTGCGCACACACACACTTTCAGTTAATGGATGAAAAAGTGGGTAGTATAATGTCCCAGTCCATGCTTTCCGCACAACCCCTCCTCACGAAAGTATTTCTCCTGCCCTCACGAATTCCTTGACTTGATGTAAGAGGCTTAAATGACGGTCTAAACAGTGTCCGTTAAACAGCTGACACTGCCTCCCTGTTGGCACTGTGGCCAGTGGGAAGCCTAATGATGGTTCGTCAGTTTCCTTTTCCGGAAGCTTGTGAGTTTGCAGGAGCAGCTCCCCTCCTCCCTCCACCTTTCTCCTATTTGGCATTTACAATATAATCAGAATATATCTAGGAATGTCTTTTTTTCCTTTGTTATTTTTTCTGTATAGGATTTACTCAGAAAATTGAGGTCTCTTCAGCTTAAGGACGTCTTTCTCCGATTTCTTTGATTTTTACTCCACCAGATACTGCTCTCTGTCCTTTGGAGCATGGGTTCTCCACATATCGAAGCCTCTATACCCAGCTTCCGTGTCTCCTGCGGTGTCTCCCGTGGGTTCCACTTCTGTGCATGTCGCTGTTACAGTTTCTTCCATTGAATAGATGTTGTCTTCCAGGAGACTGATCAGATCTCACAGTGACTAGTATTCTCTTCCCATTTTTCAGTTCAGAAATCATGTTTTATGGTTGCAGAAAGTCTTTTTTAGATTCTAATTACATCTCCTTAAGTTCAAGCTGGTTTTAGAAAAGGCAGAGGAACCAGAGATCAAATTACCAACATCCGCTGGATCATGGAAAAAGCAAGAGAGTTCAAGAAAAATATCGATTTCTGCTTTATTGACTATGCCAAAGCCTTTGACTGTGTGGATCACAATAAACTGTGGAAAATTCTGAGAGAGATGGGAATATCAGACCACCTGACCTGCCTCTTGAGAAAACTATATGCAGGCCAGGAAGCAACAACTAGAACTGGACATGGAACAACAGACTGGTTTCAAATAGGAAAAGGAGTACGTCAAGGCTGTATATTGTCACCCTGCTTATTTAACTTCTATGCAGAGTACATCATGAGAAATGCTGGCCTGGAAGAAGCACAAGCTGGAATCAAGATTGCTGGGAGAAATATCAATCACCTCAGATATTCAGATGACACCACCCTTATGGCAGAAAGTGAAGAGGAACTAAAAAGCCTCTTGATGAAAGTGAAAGAGGAGAGCGAAAAAGTTGGCTTAAAGCTCAGCATTCAGAAAACGAAGATCATGGCATCCGGTCCCGTCACTTCATGGCAAATAGATGGGGAAACAGTGGAAACAGTGTCAGACTTTATTTTTTTGGGCTCCAAAATCACTGCAGATGGTGATTGCAGCCATGAAATTAAAAGACGCTTACTCCTTGGAAGAAAGTTATGACCAACCTAGATAGCATATTCAAAAGCTGAGACATTACTTTGCCGACTAAGGTCCATCTAGTCAAGGCTATGGTTTTTTCTGTGGTCATGTATGGATGTGAGAGTTGGACTGTGAAGAAGGCTGAGCGCCAAAGAATTGATGCTTTTGAACTGTGGTGTTGGAGAAGAGTCTTGAGAGTCCCTTGGACTGCAAGGAGATCCAACCAGTCCATTCTGAAGGAGAGCAGCCCTGGAATTTCTTTGGAAGGAATGATGCTAAAGCTGAAGCTCCAGGACTTTGGCCACCTCATGTGAAGAGTTGACTCATTGGAAAAGACTGTGATGCTGGGAGGGATTGGGGGCAGGAGGAGAAGGGGACGACAGAGGATGAGATGGCTGGATGGCATCACCGACTCGATGGACGTGAGTCTGAGTGAACTCCGGGAGATGGTGATGGACAGGGAGGCCTGGCGTGCTGCGATTCATGGGGTCGCAAAGAGTCGGACACGACTGAGCGACTGAACTGAAATGAAGACCTCTCTAGCTCTCTCTCCTTTTTCAGAAGTTAAATGTCTTTTCTGCTTTTTGCTTCCGCTTGCTTGTTCAGCACGGTCTTCCCGGTGGCGTGTGGTTTCTCTTTGCCTGATTATCTATGGCTGTGATGGTCTTTGGGCCTTGCACAGGTCAGCCTGTCAGGGCTCTCAGGCACCGGTCCTTGAGTGGAAGGAACATAAGCGTTTGGTTCAGGTGCCAGTTGTAAACTGGCTGGCAAACTGCACTGTCTCCATGCACTGACAGGCTGTGGTCTCATGACCGCCCAATGTGGAAGCATTTTGGAGGCTGGGGTCAGCGGGAGTCAGGGAGGTCCTGAGGAAATGTGCTCCAGGTAAACTCTGCACTTAAAAAAAATGGGACTCCATTACCTGGCACATCTCCCCTCATTGGCTAAGGGCTTGCATACTGAGAAAAGTCCAGCTCCACTAAGCTCTTACAATTGATTAGAGCCCTTGGACTGCCAGTGGCTAAGAGAAAATGTTTAGTAATGTTTAAACTGATTTGACCAACAGTAATCAGTGGCACAGTGATAAAGAACTTGCTTGCCAATGCAGGAGACACAGGATATGGGGGTTCAATCCCTGGGTCAGGAAGATCCCCTGGAGGAGGAAACAGCAACCCACTCCTGTATTATTGCCTGAAAAACCCCATGGACAGAAGAGCCTGGCGGGCTACAGTCCACGGAATTGCAGAGTCAGACGCGACTGAGCGATTGAGCATGCATGCACCCACAATTGATAGTTAATACCAGTGGGGCTACCAGACGACTGTCTTAGTTTTAGACATATATTGGAGATGCCTTGAAACGTTTTTTAAAACAAAGGAAAAAAATCCATAAACTGGTTGATATTTGTGCATTCACCTGCATTTTTAGTCTGGTTAATGTCCAGGCAATGGTGTTAATACAAACAGCAAAAGTAGAAGGCTTTCTTAATGTCGAGGAGAATAGCACATTGTAAGTAAATCAATAGCAGGAAATGCAGGGTTCTGTGCAACAGAAAACACTTTTCAAAATGCACCCTAGTGATTATAAGAGTGCTCATATCCAATTCCTGTTCACCTCTAATGATAATGATGAGAGGCTTACTGGACAAACAGTTCAGTTCAGTCACTCAATCGTGTCCGACTCTTTGCGACCCCATGAACCGCAGCACGCGGTTCCTGTCCATCACCATCTCCCGGAGTTCACTCAGACTCACGTCCATCGAGTCCGTGATGCCATCCAGCCATCTCATCCTCTGTCGTCCCCTTCTCCTCCTGCCCCCAATCCCTCCCAGCATCAGAGTCTTTCCCAATGAGTCCACTCTTCGCATGAGGTGGCCAAAGCACTGGAGTTTCAGCTTTAGCATCATTCCTTCCAAAGAACACCCAGGGCTGCTCTCCTTCAGAATGGACTGGTTGGATCTCCTTGCAGTCCAAGGGACTCTCAAGAGTCTTCTCCAACACCATAGTTCAAAAGCATCAATTCTTTGGCGCTCAGCCTTCTTCACAGTCCAACTCTCACATCCATACATGACCACAGGAAAAACCATAGCCTTGACTAGGCAGACCTTAGTCGGCAAAGTAATGTCTCAGCTTTTGAATATGCTATCTAGGTTGGTCATAACTTTTCTTCCAAGGAGTAAGCGTCTTTTAATTTCATGGCTGCAATCACCATCTGCAGTGATTTTGGAGCCCAATAAATAAAGTCTGACAGTTTCCACTGTGTCCCCATCTATTTGCCATGAAGTGACGGGACCGGATGCCATGATCTTCATTTTCTGAATGTTGAGCTTTAAGCCAACTTTTCCACTTTCCTCTTTCACTTTCATTAAGAGGCTCTTTAGTTCCTCTTCACTTTCTGCCATAAGGGTGGTGTCATCTGCATATCTGAGGTGATTGATATTTCTCCCGGCAATCTTGATTCCAGCTTGTGCTTCTTCCAGGCCAGCATTTCTCATGACGTTCTCTGCATATAAGTTAAATAAGCAGGGAGACAATATACAGCCTTGACGTACTCCTTTTCCTATTTGGAACCAGTCTGTTGTTCCATGTCCAGTTCTAACTGTTGCTTCCTGGCCTGCATATAGTTTTCTCAAGAGGCAGGTCAGGTGGTCTGGTATTCCCATCTCTTGAAATTTTCCACAGTTTATTCTGATCCACATAGTCAAAGGCTTTGGCATAGTCAATAAAGCAGAAATAGATGTTTTTTCTGGAACTCTCTTTCTTTTTCTTGTGTTTGGATGTTGGCAATTTTGAACTTTCTTGCTTTTGGATGTTGGCAGTTTGATCTCTGGTTCCTCTGCCTTTTCTAAACCCAGATTGATTGCTGAAGCCTGGCTTGGAGAATTTTGAGCATTACTTTACTAGCATATCAGTGCAGTTGAGCGGTAGTTTGGGCATTCTTTGGCATTGCCTTTCTTTGGGATTGGAATGAAAACTGACCTTTTTCAGTCCTGTGGCCACTGCTGAGTTCTCCAAACTTGCTGGCATATTGAGTGCAGCACTTTCACAGCATCATCTTTCAGGATTTGAAATAGCTCCACTGGAATTCCATCACCTCCACTTGCTTTGTTTGTAGTGATGCTTTCTAAGGCCCACTTGACTTCACATTTCAGGATGTCTGGCTCTAGGTGAGTGATCACACCGTTGTGATTATCTGGGTCCTGAAGATCTTTTTTGTACAGTTCTTCCATGTATTCTTGTAATACCTTCTGCTTCTGTTAGATCCATACCATTTCTGTCCTTTATTGAGCCCATCTTTGCATGAAATTTTCCCTTGGTATCTCTAATTTCCTTGAAGAGATCTCTAGTCTTTCCCATTCTGTTCTTTTCCTCTATTTCTTTGCATTGATGGTTGAGGAAGGCTTTCTTATCCCTCCTTGCTATTCTTTGGAACTCTGTATTCAGATGCTTATATCTTTCCTTTTCTCCTTTGCTTTTCACCTCTCTTCTTTTCGCAGCTATTTGTAAGGCCTCCCCAGACAGCCATTTTGCTTTTTTGCATTTCTTTTCCATGGGGATGGTCTTGATCCCTGTCTCCTGTACAATGTCACGTACCTCTGTCCATAGTTCATCAAGCCCTCTGTCTATCAGATCTAGGCCCTTAAATCTATTTCTCACTTCCACTGTATAATCATAGCGGGTTTGATTTAGGTCATACCTGAATGGTCTAGTGGTTTTCCCTACTTTCTTCAATTTAAGTCTTAATTTGGCAATAAGGAGTTCATGATCTGAGCCACAGTCAGTTCCTGGTCTTGTTTTTGCTGACTGTATAGAGCGTCTCCATCTTTGGCTGCAAAGAATATAATCAATCTGATTTTGGTGTTGACCATCTGGTGATGTCCATGTGTAGAGTCTTCTCTTGTGTTTGCTATGACCAGTGCGTTCTCTTGGCAAAACTCTATTAGCCTCTGCCCTGCTTCATTCTGTATTCCAAGACCAAATTTGCCTGTTACTCCAGGTATTTCCTGACTTTCTACTTTTGCATTCCAGTCCCCTATAATGAAAAGGACATCTTTTGGGGGGTGTTAATTCTAAAAGGTCTTGTAGGTCTTCATAGAACCGTTCAGCTTCAGCTTCTTCAGCATTACTTGTTGGGGCATAGGCTTGGATCACCGTGATATTGAATGATTTGCCTTGGATCATTCTGTTGTTTTTGAGATTGCATACAAGTACTGCACTTTGGACTCTTTTTTGTTGACCATGATGGCTACTCCATTTCTTCTAAGGGATTCCTGCCCATAGTAGTAGATATAATGGTCATCTGAGTTAAATTCACCCATTCCAGTCCATTTTAAAAGCAGGGACATTTCTTTGCCGACTAAGGTCCGTCTAGCCAAGGCTATGGTTTTTCCAGTGGTCATGTATGGATGTGAGAGTTGGACTGTGAAGAAGGCTGAGCTCCGAAGAATTGATGCTTTTGAAGTGTGATGCTGGAGAAGACTCTTGAGAGTCGCTTGAACTGCAAGGAGATCCAACCAGTCCATTCTGAAGGAGAGCAGCCCTGGGTGTTCTTTGGAAGAAATGATGCTAAATCTGAATCTCAAGTACTTTGGCCACCTCATGTGAAGAGTTGACTCATTGGAAAAGACTCTGATGCTGGGAGGGATTGGGGGCAGAAGGAGAAGGGGACCACCGAGGATGAGATGGCTGGATGGCATCACTGACTCGATGGACGCGAGTCTGAGTGAACTCCGGGAGATGGTGATGGACAGGGAGGCCTGGCGTGCTGCGATTCATGGGGTCACAAAGAGTCGGACATGACTGAGCGACTGAACTGAACTGAACTGAACTGATTCCTAGAATGTCGACGTTCACTCTTGCCATCTCCTGTTTGACCACTTCCAATTTGCCTTGATGCATGGAGCTGACATTCCAGGTTCCGATGCAATATTGCTCTTTACAGCATCAGACCTTGCTTCTATCACCAGTCACATCCACAGCTGGGTATTGTTTTTGCTTTGGCGTCATCCCTCAGTTCTTTCTGGAGTTATTTCTCCACTGATCTCCAGTAGCATATTGGGCACCTACTGACCTGGGGAGTTCCTCTTTCAGTATCCCATCATTTTGCCTTTTCATACTGTTCCTGGGGTTCTCAAGGCAAGAATACTGAAGTGGCTTGCTGTTCCCTTCTCCAGTGGACCACGGTCTGTCAGACCTCTCCACCAGACCCGCCCGTCTTAGGGGGCCCCACACGGAATGGCTCAGTTACATTGAGTTAGACAAGGCTGTGGTCCATGTGATCAGATTGGCTAGTTTTCTGTGAGTATGGTTTCAGTGTGTCTGCCCTCTGATGCCCTCTCACAACACCTACCATCTTACTTGGGTTTCTCTTACCTTGGACGTGGGGTATCTCTTCACGGCTGCTCCAGCAAAGCGCAGCCGCTGCTCCTCACCTTAGACGAGGTCGCCCCTCCTGACCTTGAATGTGGAGTAGCTCCTCTCGGCCCTCATGCACCCGCGCAGGATGCCTCAAAAAACACTGGGAATTTTGTGACGGTAAAAGTGCAAGATGATAGTAAAGGGCCGCAAGACCTTTAATGACCTGTAACTCAATGTTTTACTTCCCTCTCACAAGAGAGATTAAAAAGAAAAGATAATTAGGAATACAAATGGAAAAGCTGAAATCCCAGAATGTAAATTTTGGTTTTAAAACAAATATAAGATGGTTCTCCCTGCCCTAAAGAAGTTAACAGATTTTTGGTTTGGTTTGCTTCTGTAGTAAGCAAAAAGAGCATTTTTAAAAGACTTAGAGAATTCTCTGGCAGTCCAGTGAGTAAGACTCTGAGCTTCCACTGCAAGGGGCGGGGTTTGATCCCTGGTTGGGGAACTAAGACCCCACAAACCATAAGACATGGCAAAAAAAAAAAAAAAAAAAATTTAAATGCCCAGTGCTGCAGGATAAATTTCAAGGATAACAGACTCTAAAAACTTTGGTGGGGTAGAGTACATGGCCTGTGTTTGAGGGGAGCTCTTTTGACTGTAGCAATGTCTGAACCCGCTATTGGCAGCTGTCTCTGCCTGGAGGTCCTTGCCAACCACCCTGCTGCCTGTGCCCCATGTGTGAAGGCATGACCACTGTCCCCTTTCCCCTGACCAAGCTGGTGAGACACTGGACGTCCAGGTCAGATGTGGGGACAGCCTACACCACTTCCAACTCCAGTGAGCAGCAAGGCACTCACTGGGGGCAGCACCCTTGAACGTCACCTCAAAAAAATGAGGTCTTCTGATGCTCTCTGTATGCACCTACCATCCAGTCCTCTGCTGGAAGCCCAGCCTCAGGTTTAGGAGACCTTAGGCCTCCCACTGGGAGGATCAGCACTCAGCAGGGTGGGGGGCTACCAGACCCTGGGAGGCATCCCAATACCTCACCGGGCACAGGCTCAGCCACAACGTGGTCACCTGACAGGCAGCCTTCAGGCTGAGGGGCCGGTCCAGAGGCCAGACACTGAATCCTGTTTTGTCTCCTCCCCTTTCACACTCAGATGGATGGAGTGGAACCCTGGCTTCCCACTGAGCATCGACGCCAAATGCCACAAGGACTTACCCCGAGATATCCAGTTCGACAGCGAGAAAGGAGTGGACTTTGTTCTGAACTACTCCAAAGCGTAAGCGTGCGAGAACTTGAGCAGCTGGGGCCGGAGGCAGGACTCCCATTCCTTCCCTCATGGGGGTCTTGGGCTGAGGGGGCAGCTCTGCTGAGCAACTCCTCCCAAATCACTTGATTACCTCCTGGTCATAGCATGGATCCTGAATGCACAATCCCAGGGGAACCTGTATGTAAACAAAGTTACAGCACACAAGACTCTAAATGCCAAACAGAGCTGTTTTCAGCCCAGAGTGAGGGTCTTTACCTGGAGTGTCTAGTCTCTCCGTGGACCAGTTCCAGGGTAGACAAGGCGTAAGCTGTCCCCTGACTGGCAGGGTCCTGCAGTAATAAAGGCCAGCATGCCAGATGGCTCACGCACATCTCTGTTCGTCTTTCACTGCAGCCCCATGAGGCGGGCACAGTTCTTAACCTCATTCTGCAGTTGAGGAATCTGCAGAAGAAGGAAGTCAGATACTTGCCCGATAGCTCCTGCTGATAAATGGCAGAGATCTGACTTATGTGCTCCTTCTTGGCAGCTGAATTACTGACGGTTTTCAGAGACTCCTCGGGTGCTTGTTACCAACGTGGAGCCCCAGGCCCACCCCGGGGCTACTGAATCAGTGCACTGGCACTTTAGGGAATTCCGCCAGTCACACAAATCTGGAAAACCCTAAATCCACGGACGTGCTCCCTGACCCAGCCTTGGACTGCCCCGAGGCGCTTCAGCACCTCCTGGTGCCGGCCACTGCCTACCGCCAGGGAGAGAGTGTCCCCAAGTGGGCCCTCGCCTTGGCTCGGCATAATCAGGAGGCAGACAGGTTGAGAAGTGCCCATTTAGTTAGCCTCTGTGGCGACGTTTGCTTAGTTGCAGAGCTTCTCCCCTCAAGAAGTTACCTTATTTGGCCGAACTTCTGCACTTCTGTAAAGAAGGGTGGGAGGCCACACCCCCAGGTCTTGCTCCTGGGGAGATTTGAGAAAAACCCTACACAGACACACACACAGCCTGACAAGCAAACTCTGCAGGGAACCCCTCATATCGGAGAGACCCAGAGATCCAGTTTATCTGTCTTCCTGAGGCGTCTCTGGGAGGAAGAAAGTAATAAGGGCCTGCCGCCTGCCACGCCCCTAGTCAGTGCCAGGCTGTAGCTGTGGGTGCTTTCTCCATAGAATTGTGTGCTTTACCCTTCATGGCGACCCTGGGGGGAAAGCTATTAATCTATTAAAATTAGAACACGTGTTATCTCATCTCTAATACCCTTTACAAGCAAGAGGTCGCCTTATCTAGAGCCTGGAAAGCAGTGGCCATTTCAGATTCTAGCTGCGCCATCTTGGGAGAGGTTTTCAAGGTTCCTGACTTAAAAGTTCTCTGACTATAAAGTAAGGCCGATGCTGCCTAACGGCCAGAATAGGTGTGAGACTGAAATGAAGTCACGCAGGCACTGCCGCTGTGGCGAGGTCTAGCACACGGTAGGGTGTGGCCTCTGGTAGCTCCATCTGGGTGACTGGGGGGCCTCCTCCTCCTTCCTGAGCGCAGGGAAGGAGACGCCACCCAGGGCCCTGTCACTGCCCGTTTGCCGGCTCCTCTGGGCTCCCTCCACCCCCGTGGAAGCTGGCCCAGAGCAGGCCATCTGCTGCTCATCCTTTGACAAATGTTTATTGAGCTCCTGGGAGTGGGGGCCTGAGATGAATCGAAAGCACTCCAAGAAGCTCACGGTGTAGTGGAGACAGAGCTGTGGGCGGCTCATCGCGATGGCACGGGATGGACATTCCTTAGGGAAGGAGCACTGGGGAGGCGGGAGGCAGGGAGGGAGCTCTGAGGCAGCGTCAGGCAAGAGCTTCCTGAGAGGGAAGCCCGACCCGGGTCCTGAAGGCAGCGTCAGGCAAGAGCTTTCTGGGAGGGAAGCCCGACCCGGGTCCTGAAGGCTGTGTCAGGCAAGAGCTTCCTGGGAGGGAAGCCCGACCCGGGTCCTGAAGGCTGTGTCAGGCAAGAGCTTCCTGGGAGGGAAGCCCAACCCGGGTCCTGAAGGCTGAGTCAGGCAAGAGCTTCCTGAGAGGGAAGCCCGACCCAGGTCCTGAAGGCTGAGTCAGGCAAGAGCTTTCTGAGAGGGAAGCCCGACCCGGGTCCTGAAGGCTGTGTAGGAGCTCACCGGGCTGACTGGAGGAGGAGAGGGGTGGCATTCGGGCAGCGACAGCTCCATGGCCCGTGAGGACTGGAGCTGGGGGCCCGTGTGGGGCAGTGGGGCTGGGGCTGCCAGTGCAGGGAATGGGGCAAGGGTCGCAGCCTTTACTGGGATGAGGCTGCAGGCCTAAGGGTTTGAAGCGCCCTCACCAGGGGCGAGGTCCCTGGGGGTCAGTGTTTTAGTGTCAAGGAAAGAGACGCTGGCTTGTCAGATGCTTTGGGGAGGTGAGGGGAGTTTAGAGCTGACGCTGTGGATACAGTGACCAGGCTGTGACGCCCAGTGCCCTGGAGGAGGGCACTCGGGGACAGCGGGGCGAGGAAGCAAAGAGGAGCCAGCACCTACAGGCTCCTTGGCGAACTGCGCGTGAAGGGAGAAGGGGGTGGGCGACTTAGACAGCAGGGCCCCAGGAAGGGGGGGCGGGAAGGAGGCGCGAGCGCTGTGCCGTAGCCTGGACTGTGCGCTTATCCGCCGGTCCCCCCAGAACACCATAGCTGAAGACTACAGACTTCACTATTAACAGGGAGTGGTGGCCAGGGTGCTAGTCACTCATATTTGCCGAACTCATTTACATGCCCGTGCTTTCTGTATATCATGTCAGCCCTGTGAGGCAGGGACAATCATTACGCCCGCTTCTGGGCACAGAAGGTTAAGGATTTGCCTGAGACCACGCTTCTGGGAAGAGATGGGGCTAGGGTCTTCAGCCAGGCTGTGGCGACCTGCATCCATCTCAACTGTCCTCTTCGGCCTTGGCCTGGGCTCGCACGTGGACTCCAGCCCCACTCAGGATTCTTGTGTCCAGACCCCAGCAGTGGAGCTGGGGCTCCAAGACCCTCTGGTCCATCCCCTCTGTGGTCAGAAGGGGAAAAGGTGTCCACCCTGCAGGTGGCAGCCCTACTGCCCTGAAGGTCCCTGATCTGACCTGACCTGGGTCCTGGCCTGCCTCCCCACAGCTCCCTCCATAGAGGCGCCACTCTGCCCTTAGCTAACCTCGGCCGGTGTTTACTATGGAAAACAGACCCAGGGAGGAGATCCTCAGGGCCCTTCCCTCTTGGACCTCCGCCTTTGGACAGCCCGGTTTCCACGCCACTTCTGGGTAACTGGCAAGTTTCCTCGGAGCCGCCTGCACTGCCTGGAACGGGGCTGGCCCTGTTCAGTAAGCTTGGCCCCCCACCCCAAAGAGAAAAACCATGAAATGCGAAATGGAGAAGCTGTTCAAAGAAGGAAAGGGGTGGAGGGGGCGGAGGAAGGAGGAGCCTCCCGCCTCTGTCAGCGCAGGGCGCGCAGCTGTGCCCGGCCCGGGCCAGCAAGCGTCTCCATGTGAGCTCCCACCTGGCTGTGTCTACCCCTGGTTCTGTTTTTACCTGGCTGTGCCATTATCTGTCCTTGCCGTCACCTGGCTGTGTGACCTCAGACGAGCCAGGTGCCTTCTCTGGCCATGGGTTCTGTTTTGTGTATACCACATCTTTAAAGCCCCTAATATCCAGTTGTCTGTGAGTATGTAGCAATATTTGGCCTCCAGATGACTTGCAAATGATTCTCTTCCTAACTCCTCTTCTTCCTGGGTCTCTGGCTTCCTCGGGATAGTCCTACCACACCCCACCCTGTGTTTGGTGCCAGCCTTCTGTTTTAAGGTCAAAGAGACCAGCTAGGGAGACCCGGGACCCACGTGGGGCTGTGACACACTCCCAATCCCCCACGAGGTGCCCTGGGGTCCGAGACCTCTTTCCAGGGCAATGTGTGGTGCTGGGCCATCCTCCAGGCAGGGAGGATTGTACAGGCCTGGGAAGGCCTCTCCACACCCAGACACCAGAGACCATTAGAGGTTTGGTCCTCCACCTTGACAAGGATTCCTGTCCCAGGAAGCTCAGCTAACAAAGGAGGTTGGAGGAGGAGGGCTGGGGGCTGGGTGAGGAAGGAGGGACATGGCTGGTAGAAGCTTAGCTGGGGGCATTCCTGGAGGCCTGCCTGGCGGTGGTGAGGCTGCAAGAAGCATGTGAGTACAGCAAGTACGTGGGTAAAAGCTCCCCCTCCCCCATGAAGGGCTGGGATCAAATTGCTGGTGATAATAGAATGACACCAGAGTTCTTCTGAGGCGCTGAGCACCTACTGTGTGCAGCCACCACAGCCCAGGCTGTGCTCCAGCACATTCCAGGCCTCACAGTGTATCAGCCATCCGTAGGCAGCTGATTCCTCTAACTCGCTGAGGTCATTGGCCTTGTGGCCCCAGGACCTGCCCTCAAGCAGAGTGGGCTCCCAGGCCTCCAGGTGTCCAGGACCAACAAGAGCAGCATTTGCTAAGCCGCAGCAGGACCCGGACAGGAGTCTTCAGGAAGGGGTGTCCTTTTCTGCATCAGGTGCCTTTCCTGGGACCAGCAGAGCCGGGAGGGGCCCCAGGATCTGCTGATTGTCTGCTGAGTCCCCATCTTTGGTCGCTGAGACTTGCTGCCCTCCTGCATGCTCACGGGTGTCCCCTCCCCCACCTGCCCCCCACCACGATGCTGTTCAGAGCCCTCTGTGCCCGTCAGCCAGGTTCACTCCAGACAAAACACCCAAACCTCAGTCCTTTGAAGGCGTGAGGAGGCTCCAGGATTCCCAGACCTTTGCGGACATTCTCAGCTCCCGCCAGCCCCCTGCCCCAGGAGTAAATGCAAGGAGGGTGCTGGGGCCTCTCCGTCAGGGCTGCCTTCTGGGGGAGGCGCCCTTGGGGAAGATGGGTGGGCAGGACAGGCAGCCCACTGGGGGAGCACCGCCAAGGTCCCCCACCCCAGGCCCTGACTGTGCCTGACCGAGCCATGACCGCGCCCTGAGCCCACTGTTGCCGGAGCCCAGCCCCAGCAGAGCAGGGCAGACCCACCTCACACTCTGGCGCATGGGCAGCAGGCAGGTTTTCATGCGAGTGTGTTTGCACTGAAGCCGCCATCAGCGGCGTGGAAGTAGCATCACAGGTCTGTGGGGAAGGGGAAGCTTCACGAGATCAGAGGAGAAGTGGGGTTCGCTAGGCAAAGCCCTCCAGGTACATTCGTCCCATATGCTCAGGAGGAGGAGAAAGAGGGGCACACGGCATCCCAAATGGGAGACCATGCATGCTGACACCACCAAGTCAGGATACAAGAGACGGAACCGGTGGGGAGGGCTGGACCCTGGAAGGCTGGGCGGCAGGAAGAAGCGGGGGAGGGGGGGGGGGGCTCGTCATTCTCAGCTGTGAGCGCCAGAGGCCGCCACTGTGAGTGCTGGCCAGAGTTCCCACAGCTCCGTCCTGCACCTTGCCTAGGTTACGTAGGGAAGCCTGGGATACCCCTTCCTGCCTTCTCCAGCTTTCCCAGACCCATCCCACTACTGCCTCCTCCAGGAAGCCCCCCGGGTTGCTCAGGCCTCTCAGATCTCTCGCCTTGTTGCCTGCAGCCTGCCTTTTGAATTTAGTAAGTTCCTACCCTGGGTTGCTTTGCTTTACTGTGTAATGAATATTTGGAAGCTGTGTCCTCCTCAGCACCAGGCAAAGAGCCGGAGTTAGGCAGACAGTAAAGGATGGCTAAACTCCACTGAACTGCTCATCCTCCCAAATCCAGGAGACCCGGGAGAGCAGCTGCAGCGGGAACAGCGGTGCTCTGTCCCTGCGAGCTTGCCTTAACCGGGGGAAGCAGCGAGTCTGCTGACTGAATGCGGCATGAGCGCTGTAGGCTGTTGTTGAGGGCAGGCCACTGGGCTCTTTCTCAAGGGAGTGCGGAGGAAGCCCGTGGGCGTGGGTGCCACTCTCGTCCTGCTCTCCACAAGGCCAATGAGCTGCCCCTCGGAGCTGCCCCAGGTTCAAGGCCCCTAGAGGCTGCATGATACCCGGGTGCAAAGAGGCTGGCAGGGGGAGGCGAGGCCAGGGCGTGTGCGAGGGGAGGCAGGCCAGGGCGTGTGCAGGGAGGCAGGCCAGGGCGTATGCACTGGAGGCGGGCCAGGCCGTGTGCAGGGAGGCGGGCCAGGCCGTGTGCAGGGGAGAGGCCGTGTGCAGGGAGGCGGGCCAGGCCGTGTGCAGCCGTCGCCGTGTCTCGCTCTGCAGGATGGAGAACCTATTCATCAACCGCTTCATGCACATGTTCCAGTCGTCCTGGAACGACTTCGCCGACTTTGAGAAAATCTTTGTCAGGATCAGCAACACTATTTCCGGTGAGTGTGTTTTGGGGCACTCTCGTGGTGCTGGGTGAGCCTCGCCTGGGCATGGGAAAGGGCTGACCCCCCTGCTCCATTCCGGGCCCTCCCTGTCCCCCAGGCTGGCACCGCCTGCACCCACACAGCTCCTGGGGACCACTGCCCTGGCCAGAGGTTTCTACTCCTTAGATGTTCAAGGCTGAACATCCTCAACCTCATTCCACCATCAAAAGTGTTGAAAATATCAGAATTTTTTCTTTACATAAATCAATCATTTTGTATGCTTCTTAACCAAAAAAAAAAAAAAAGGCAGGAGTTAGAGTGGTTTTTTAAGCATTTACATGAAAGCAACAGTGGGCTCCTTTGGACTAGGATGTGTTTGGTAGAGCAGGAGCGTCGTATACCTGCCAGGGATGGCATGGGTTGGACCATGGAGCAACGGAAAAGTCAGGAGACAGTAAGAAAGCCGCACAGGGAACCGCCGCCCTCACCGACCCCTCCCCAGGCAGTCCCCCTGCTCCCCTCCTTCTCCTGCGTCCCGGGCCCCCCTCCTTCCTGGCACAGGACCTGGGTTCTTTTTCTTTCTGTAGGTACAGTGTTGCACAGCAGGCCTCTAGAACCTATTCATCTTGCTTGACTGAAACTTCATGCTCGTGGATTACTAACGCCCCCACTCCCTCCTGCCCACCACCATGCTATGCTGCTTTTTGTATAGACGTTTTCAAGATTTTTTTTTTTTTGATGTGGACCATTTAAAAAGTCTTTATTGAATATTTTGAAATATCATTTCTGTTTTATGTTTTGGTTATTTGGCCATAAGGCATATGGGAATCTTAGCTCCCCAGCCAGGGATTGAACTCACCCCCCACACTGGAAGGCAAAGTTTTAACCACTGGACTGCCAGGGAAGTCCCTATGCTGCTCTTTGATTCTGTGAGTGTGACTAATTTCGACTTTTCCTGTAAGTAGACTCATGCGGTATTTGTCCTTCGGTGGTGCTTTCTCCATTGAGCGTAATGTCCTCCAGGCTCATCTGTGCTGTGATACATTGCACGGATGCTTCTTTTTCAAGGCTGAACGGTATTCCGTTCGATGCATACACCACGTTTTCTTCATCCCTTGGTAGAGGAGCGTTTACATGGTTTCCACATATTGGCTGTTATGCATTGTGCTGCAGTGAACACGGGGATGCAGATATCTCTTCAAGATCCTGATTTCAGTTCTTTGGGAATACTCTTCAAGATCCTGATTTCAGTTCTTTGGGATGAATACCCAGAACTGGGATTGCTGGATCACGTGGTCGTTCTATTTTGAACTCTTTGAGGAAAGCTCCACACTGTTCTTCATGAAAGCTGTGCATCCTGCCTTCCCACCAGCTATGCACAAGGGGTCCAGCTTCTCCACAGCCTCACCAATACTTGCCTTTAAAAAAAAATAATAATAGTGTCCTGGCAGGTGTGAGCTGGTGTCTCGTGGCGGTTTTGATTTGAATTTTGCTGATGATTAGTGATGTTGAGCATTTTGTCATATGCCTGCTGGCCATCTCTGCCTTTTTCAGAGAAATGTCTGTTCACATCCCTTGCCCCCTTTTTAATCGGGCTATTGAGCCGTAGGAATTCCTCATATATTTGAAGAGTAGCCCCCATCGGATACATGGCTTGCAAACATTTTCTCCTGTTCCGTAGGTTGGCTTTTCACTCTGTGGTTTCCTTTGCTGTGCAGAAGCTTTTTAATTAGATACAGTCCCATTTGCCTATTTTTGTTGCTTCTGAGCCACTAAAGCCTAGCTCGGGGAGGATGGGGTGGCGCCCTGGCCTGAGTGGTCAGGCGGTTTGGCATGGTGGGCTGTCCAGTGAACGCCTGCAAGAGCACCAGCAGGGACTCTGGCCCTCGGTCCGCATCAGGACGACCTCAGCCTGGCTCGGGCTGAGCAGCAGTTCTCTCTCCACAGAGCGGGTCATGAATCACTGGCAGGAAGACCTCATGTTTGGCTACCAGTTCCTGAACGGCTGCAACCCTGTGATGATCCAGCGCTGTCTGAAGCTGCCAGACAATCTGCCGGTGACCACAGAGATGGTGGAGTGCAGCCTGGAGCGGCAGCTCACCCTGGAGCAGGAGGTCGAGGTAGGACCTGGTCTCAAGGTAGGACCTGGTCGGCTGGAGACAGTGGCCCGGGCCAGAGGCAGCTCGGATGGCCGGGTCACACTCAGTCAGGCAGAAACCATTCCCTGCTGGCCCACGCTTGCTGGCCTCCGGGCCACTATCTCCAGGCTCTGGTTGGTGGTCAGATTGGCCGCCTTTGGTGAAGTGGCCTCTTCCTTTTCCTGAGCATTTATGAAAATGGTCTTGTCCAACACAGGTGAGGGAATTAAGAGTGACGTTTCTCCACGATGCTCAGGTCTGAGAGCATAAGCTCAATGTTTTCAGTATCAATATCGTAATTAAAAGAGCTCCCTCTAACAAAGGGCCTGTTATGGGTCAAGTGTTGTGAGAGATGCTTTACACGCAGAACCATCCATTGTTACCCACATTGCAAAGGTAAAGAAACTGGAGAAAAAGCTAATCTTACATCAGGACAAAACCAAACCAAAGCAACAGGAGAAACCTGCTGGGCCTCTGCATTTTTAATTAGACATGTTGGTCTGCTCCTGTCCTCGCGCCCTTCCCACCCCTCTTCTTGGCCCTCATCTGCCCGATCAGCTCTCTGCACTTCCAAGACTCATCCAGTTTTGAGACAGAAAGGGTTCAGACCTCCCCTCTGGTGGGACTTGGTGTCAGCCACCTCCATGCCGGCAGCGTGAGGCTCTGGGAATGGCCCTTCGTCTCTCGTCAGCTGGCCCCTTCCCACTAGAGCCAGGACGAGCAGGCCTCCTGCCAGCCGCCCCTCAGGCGCCTGGGGGCTTTCTGCTGCTTCTAGGCGCCCCGTGTTGCTTGCTCGGCTCACCTTAGGAGCCTGGCAGGAGAGGGGTGGGTGGTTGGTGCCATTTGAAGATAGACCTCCTAGCCCTCACACCCTGCCCACCTGACTCCAGAGGGCCGCCTGCCCAGGTAAGGTCCCCAGGCAGGGCTCCTGCCTAGTCCCATGGCCAGGTGGCGGCACGCGCCTCCCCGCAGAGAGGCGCGCACAGCAGGGCTTCTCTCTAGGCCTGGCTGCTGGACCTGGGGACGCTGCTTCAGTGATGCTGGTTTCAAGCTTCAAGTCAGAGAAGCGCTGAACCCTGAGGGCCAGAGAACCCTAGAACCGGAAGGGGCTGAGAGCCAGCCACGCACCCCGCGCCCCAGCAGGGGGTCAGCCGCCCCTCCGGGGTCCTTGCCACGACAGCGGCCACCTTTGCTGTGAGCGATGGTCTTGGTGCTCAGCTGTGGTTGCAAGGGTGAAGCAGTAATCCAACAGCCACCACTGACTGGGTCCTTAGACTTGCACCGCCCGTCTCTGGCGCACACGCGGCTCCATCCCCGTCTCTCGCGCACACGCGGCTCCATCCCCGTCTCAAACATACACGGCTCCATCCCCCGTCTCTCACGCGTACACGGCTCCATCCCCCGTCTCTCGCGCATACGCGGCTCCCTCCCCCGTCTCTCACGCGTACACGGCTCCCTCCCCCGTCTCTCACGCGTACACGGCTCCATACCCCATCTCTTAAACATACACGGCTCCATCCCCGTCTCTCGCGCATACGCGGCTCCATCCCCGTCTCTCGCGCATACGCGGCTCCCTCCCCCGTCTCTTAAACATACACGGCTCCCTCCCCTAAGATGTAGTTCTCAATCCCCACAATCTTTTCTGCTACCTCTTTTTGGCAGCATCTTATGATCTACAGAGATCATAGATTTGTGGCCAACTAAAACTCCGAAGTTTTTTTTTTCTTCTTTACCTATGCAATTATTTTTTTGCAATATGAATAGGTAAATTCTACCCCTATTGTTTTTGAGTCACTGTCACAACTCTTCAAGAGTGTTTTAGTTCTTAGACTTTATATTAGGATTCTGTGGTTTCAAGTTAAAACCAGTATAATCTAAGAAATGCCTTGGCTGGGGCAACAGCATTAAGCAGACTGAACTAGCTGGGTCTAAGATTCAGATAACCCATCAGCATCATTTCTCCAGTTATCAATTTTCTGCTGCTGTTGGAATTTTTTTTTTCCTGAGGGTGTCCTTATATGGAGGTAAATATGACCGCTAAGAGCTTCAGACTTAGCTTCCATCATTTTAGCAAATACTGCTGAAGCCCAGGAAAAAAGTCCCTATTTCCCAACACTTTCAGCAAATGTCATGGGTCCAGTTTGAGTTGTGAGACAATTCCCTGAGCCAGTCGCTACAGCCAGGAGAATGGAGAATGCTGACCAAAAGGAGAGGACAGGAACACCAGACAAGCAAGGCCACCCGTGTCTTCTACAGAACCTGTAATATCAGAACTGAGAGAGACAGCTGGCTCCTCACTTTCCAGAAGGATGAAATAACGGCCCAGAGAGAGGAGGTGGCCTGGAATGACAGAGAAATGCCCCATAGGCAGCCCCAAGTCCCAGGCCTCCTGGTTCCCAGGGTTTCCCTTTAGCCTGACATTCATCAAGTTAAATAACTTGGTCTGCTGAAGAGTTGACTGGCAGACATTTCTTCCGCACAGTGGTCACCGACGGCCACTCTGCTCTGGAAGTCCATTTGTCCGGTGCATCTCAGAAGCCCAAGCAGGCCCATGACCCCACCAGGCCTGGGTGTCTCCAATTTCTGGCCAAGGTGTCCTGAGGGACCATCACATACTCTGCTGGAGGCAGCCTGTCCCCACTTCCCTCTGCCCTGACTGGCCAAGGGCACCATTACCTCTTTCCCCCTCCCTGGCCCCTTCCTGCCCCGAGTGCCACTCAGGCCGATGCTCAGAGCGCGTCACTGGTGTCAGCCGCAGGGTCCTACAGCTGGCGGTCCTGAAGCCTGTGAGCTGTGTTCACCCGGCGCCCTCTGCTGGCAGACTTAGGGACCTGCAGCTGACTTAGCGCCTGTTGACAGGTCTCTACCGCATACACCTTGCCGGCCTTCCCCAGCTGGACGGCAGCCCCTGCCTCCATTTCTAGCTTAAAACACAAGAGGCTTTAGAAGAAGCACCACGTGTCCCCCACCCAGCCTCTTCCAGCTCTGGCCCGAGCAGGCCCTGGCCCTGCAAAAAGAGCCCTTGAGACGTTCAGGTGAGGCTCCGTCTTGGTGGCCCAGACGGTAAAGAGTCTGCAATGAAGGAGACCCCAGGTTTGATCCCTGGATCAGGAAAATCCCCTGGAGAAGGGAATGGCTACCTCCTCCAGTATTCTTGCCTGGAGAATTCCACGGACAGAGGAGCCTGGAGGGCTGCAGTCCATGGGGTCACAGAGTCGGACACAGCTGAGTGACTAACACTCAGGGGACTCAAGTATAACCTGGGATGGGCAACTTGCTGCCTTCCCCACATGCATTTTTGTTTTAAAGTGTGATACCCACAGGAGTCAAGAGTGGCCGCAAGCTCAATGATGGCTTGGTAGCACCAAGTTACCCTGCCATGCCAGAAGCTCACACCAGGACACAGAACACACACCACCCCTGCAGACCCCACCCCCACCCTTGTAGACCCCCTTACCCCTGAAGACCCTCCCTTGAAACCTCAGGGTCCGCCAGCCCTGAAGACCCCCTCCTGGCACGGCGGACACCCACTTTTGAGCCTCAGGACCCCCCTCCTGCCACCTTTCCAACTCTCCTCCCAGGGGCAACCTTTGTCCTGACTCTGACACTTGAGTTTCCCCAGCTTTGAACTCTTGTAAGTGGAATCCTGCAGCGTCACTCTTGGCATTTGACGTCTCTCATTTATTTCATCTAAATTCTGTCTTCTTTCGTAACTGTCACTGTGGGTGGTCTTTCAACATCTTTCATGAGAGTCAGGCAGACTGCAGGTACAGCAAGTGTGTTAGGAGCCCCTGGCATTTCTTCACCTTGCTGAGCCCCACCATAGCTGATGGAAACTTCTGCCAGTCAGCCTTGGAGTCCCAGGACTCCACGGACTCTAAGCTCTGAACTCCACTGTATTGACTGCACCTCCTATCCCTCCCACTGGGCCCGATTCCTGGGTCTGTCTCAGACAGAATCTGATTGGGATGTATTTCCTCTTACCTCCTGCAGCAAGGGAACATCTTCATCGTGGACTTTAAACTATTGGATGGCATCGATGCCAACAAAACAGACCCCTGCACTCTGCAGTTCCTGGCTGCGCCCATCTGCTTGCTGTACAAGAATCTGGCCAACAAGATTGTCCCCATTGCCATCCAGGTAGGCGGCCCGGCCTGGCTCTCATCCTGGGCGGCTCCATCCTCAGGAGCGAGGGCTCAGGGAGCATTTCCTGGGTGGATCCAACAGACCTCCAGGAGGGAAAGGCAGCAGTCCTGCCTGGAATCTCCTGCTTAAGGCTCTGCCAGGTGGACAGGACAGACAAGAACACAGGGCTTCCCGCCAGTCTGGGGAGGGCTGACCGTAGTGGGCAGAAAGGGCTCCAGTCCACAAGATACCCTTGAGCACTTGCTGGCTCTGGGGAGGACCTGCCCGGCCGCCCCAGCATTCTGACCAGCCCCGAATCAAAACACCAGTAGGACACAGAAAACCCTGAAGACAGTGTCAGAAAACCGCTAGGGATGATCAGTGAGTTTAGCAAAGTTGCAGGAGACAAAACCAATACAGAGAGATCACTTGCATCTCTGTATACTAACAATGAAAAATCAGAAAGAGCAATTAAGGAATCGATCCCATTCACCACTGCAACAAAAAGAATTAAATATCTAGGAACAAACTTATCGAAGGAGACAAAAGAACTGTACACAGAAAATTATAAGACACTGATGAAAGAAATCGAAGATGACATAAACAGGTGGAGAGACATTCTACATTCCTGGGTAGGAAGAGTCACTGTTGTGAAAATGACTATACTACCAGGTGCAATTACAGATTTAACTCGATCCCTATCAAATCACCAATGGCATTTGTCACAGAACTAGAACAAGAAATTTCACAGTTCATATGGAAACACAAAAGACCCCGAAGAGTCAAAGCAGTCTTGAGAAAGAAGAATGGAGCTGGAGCAATCAAGCTTCCTGACTTGAGGTTATACTACAAAGCTACAGTCATCAAGACAGTATGGTACTGGCACAAAAGCAGAAATATAGACCAATGGAACAAGATAGAAAGCCCAGAAATAAACCGATGCACTTATGGGCACCTTATTTTTGACAAAGAAGGCAAGACTATACTATGGGGCAAAGACAGCCTCTTCAATGAATGGTGCTGGGAAAACTGGACAGCAACATGTAAAATAATGGAATTAGAACATTTCCTAACACCACACAAAAAGATAAACTCAAAATGGATTAAAGACGTAAATGTAAGACCAGAAACTATAAACCTCTTAGAGGAAACCATAGGCAGAACACTCGATGACATAAATCAAAGCAAGAGCCTCTGTGACCCACCTCCTAGAGAAACGGAAATAAAAACAAAAGGAAGCAAGTGGGACCTGATCACACTTAAAAGCTTTTTCACAGCAAAGGAAACTGTAAGCAAGGTGAAAAGACAACCCTCAGAACAGGAGAAAATAATAGCAAATGAAACAACTGACAAAGGATTAATTTCCAAAATACACAAGCAGCTCATACGACTCAATACCAGAAAAACAAACAACCCAATCAAAAAGTGGGCAAAAGACCTAAACAGACATTACTTCAAAGAGGACATGAATATGGTTAACAAATACATGAAAAGATGCTCAACATCGCTCATTATTAGAGAAATGCAAATCAAAACTACAATGAGATATCACCTCACACTGGTCAGAATGGCCCTCATCAAAAAGTCTACAAACAATAAATGCTGGAGAGGGTGTAGAGAAAAGGGAACGCTCTGGCACTGTTGGTGGGGATGTAAATTGATACAGCCACTATGGAAGTCAGTATGGAGATTCTTTAAAAAGCTGGGAATAAAACCACCATCAGTTCAGTTCAGTTCAGTCGTTCAGTCGTGTCCTACTCTTTGCGACCCCATGAATCGCAGCACGCCAGGCCTCCCTGTCCATCACCAGCTCCCGGAGTTCACTCAGACTCACGTCCATCGAGTCAGTGATGCCATCCAGCCATCTCATCCTCTGTCGTCCCCTTCTCCTCCTGCCCCCAATCCCTCCCAGCATCAGAGTCTTTCCCAGTGAGTCAGCTCTTCACATGAGGTGGCCAAAGTACTGGAGTTTCATGACCCAGCAATCCCACTCCTAGATATATACCCAGAGGAAACCAAAGTTGAAAAAGACCCATGTATCCCGTTGTTCATTGCAGCACTGTTTAGAATCGCTAGAACATGGAAGCAGCCTAGATGTTCACCTACAAATGGATAGAGAAGCTGCGGTCCATGTACACAATGGGACATTACTCAGCCATAAAAAGGAAGGCATTTGAGTCAGTTCTGATGAGGTGGGTGAACCTAGAACCTATTATACAGAGTGAAGTGAGTCAGAAAGAGAAAGGTAAATACCGTATTCTAACACACATATACGAGATCTAGGGGAATGGTTCTGAAGAATTTATTTGCAGGGCAGCAATGGAGAAACGGACGTAGAGAATAGACTTACGTATGTGGGGAGAGGGGAGGAGAGGGTGAGGTGTATGGAGAGAGTGACATGGAAACTTACGTTACCATATGGAAAATAGATGGCCAATGGGAATTTGCTGTGTGGCTCAGGGAACTCAAACAGGGGCTCTGTATCAACCTAGAGGGCTGGGATGGGGAGGGAGATGGGAGGGAGCTTCCAAAGGGAGGGGATATATGTATACCTCTGGCCGATTCGTGCTGAGGTTTGACAGAAAACAGCTAAATCTATAAAGCAGTTACTTGTCAATTTAAAAAAACAAAACACCAGTAGGGCCTGAGCGGGTGGCGCTGCGAGCCGGCGAGGACCAGGGCGGTCAGGAGCCATGCCAGTCCTGGGATGCTCCCGGACTCTCGCCTCCACCGAGGACGGTGGGGGAGGAGAGGCGCGCAGCTCGGGGGAGGGACGGGCAGGGCCAGAGCTTCCTCTCTCCCCATTCCTGGCTGCCGGTGCTTTCTCAGGGTGCCACGGCTCCGCAGCGCTGTGGGAGGTGTTACCCAAGCAGCAGGAAGCCACCCCGAGGCCAGGACCAGGTGCGGGTCTGTGAAGGAGGGAGGCTCCACGGGGCCCCAAGGGCACGGCGACCAGCGCTCAGCAAACAGCACTTTGAGTCAGTCGTGAACCGGGCACTGGGTGCCTTGGGCATGATAGCAGCTGGTTTTGCCAGATGTTAACCGCATGCCAAGTTTATCCCAAGGGTTTGCCCGCACAGTCCACAATCCCTTACTCCCAATTCTGAAATCTAAAACTCTTAGATTCTCAAAAAATTTGTAGCGGATTCATTGGCAGCAAAGCTTGCGCTGAACCAATGTGCACGCATGCTCCATCGCTCAGTCATGTCTGAGCCTTTGCAGCTCTGCAGACTAGCCCACCAGGCTCCTCTGTCCATGGGATTTTCCAAGCAAGAACACTGGAGTGGGTTGCCGTTTCCTCCTCCAGGGGATCTTCCTGATAGAAGGGAATACTTAAGAGGCTTTCTCCCACTCAGTGTGAAAGGTGTATGTTTCATGCAGAAATATTAGCATGTTTGAGTATAAATATTGTGTTGCCGCAGACCCAGGGAGAGGAAGACAGTTCCCACATAATGATGTGTGCACGCTGCTAAAATCCTAAAAATTCTGGATTCTGAAACATTTGGCCATCAGGGTTTCAGACCAGAAAGCCCGCCTTTATTTACATAACTGTCACTACAAGCCTCTGAGTAGGCAGGCACTCCATCTACTGATCATTTTAAGCAGATAAGGGAACCGAGGCACCAGGGCACACAGTTAGCGGCAGAACCGAGATTGGGGCCAGGTCATCTGGCTCCAGAGTTCGTGTCCCCCACGCTGTCCCCCACTCCCCACCAGTCTAATCAATCAAGGGCAAGAAGGGGATTCAGAAGCACCCAGACAGAGTCTGGGGAGCAGCAGCATTTAAGGGGGGAGCCGAGGAAGGAAAAATCAGGAGACCAGAAAGCAGCTGCAAGAAGTGGGTGGGACTGGGAGAGGGGAGAGATGGGGAGCAGGTGGGAGGCCCCTGCGCACAGCTCCGCACACCACAGCACTCACCCCGTGCTGCGTGGGCACCCTTTCACTCGCTTCCCCTGGTAGCTGCCAGGCTGTAGACTCCGTGCCCTTGTTAGTGCCAGTGAAGCTGCAGTTCGTAAAGGCTAAGCTGTCCGGGGTCCCACAGCTAGTGAATGATGCAGCCAGGAGGAGAAACTGTTACAAACCTGGGGCCTCTGCCCTCCTCCGTGAGCCTCTCGTGATTCAGTCTCTGTTGAAGAAATCTGGATTCTCCCGGCATTTCCTGAAAGGCCAGGCTCTCCTACAGTTGCAGCCTGGAGCAAAATATTGCAACGCCTTCTCTTTCTGCAACGCATCAGCTCAACCAGGTGCCGGGAGAAGAGAATCCCATTTTCCTCCCTTCGGATGCAAAGTATGACTGGCTCCTGGCCAAGATCTGGGTGCGCTCTAGCGACTTCCACGTCCACCAGACCATCACCCACCTTCTGCGCACACATCTGGTGTCTGAGGTGTTTGGCATCGCCATGTACCGCCAGCTGCCTGCCGTGCACCCCATCTTCAAGGTACAGCAAGCTCCTGCCTCACCTGGAGGGAGGAGGGGCACCGACGTCCCGCAGAACTGTGGCTGGGAGAGGCTGGGGAGGAGGGGAGGCAGCCCCAGGGAGAGAGCAGCTCAGAGCCTGCTGGGCCTGAGGACATCGGGCGGGGGCCAGGGCCTGGGCCTGCCCTGCCTCTGGCTAGCCTTGGGGTCGGGAGCAGAGTGTGAAGAGACAAATGAGTTCAGTGTTGCTCTGTCTGGTCCCAGCGGGCAGCCCCACTGTCACTGCCCTTCTCTCTCCTGAGTCCTGCGGACACTGACTGGGGAGGGGCTGCAGGCTGAAATTACCTCCATTTCCCCGCCTGTAACACCAGATCAGATACACCTGCCCCCCAGGATCGCTGCCAGGGTTGAAATAGTGGACACATTTGGAGAATTTCAGAGTGCCCAGCGCAGTTACGCTCTGTGTAAGCGCTGACGATGGTCATTTTCGTCACGATCGTTCTTGCTGACCATCAGTGCGGCAGTCCCCAGGCTGCCACGCCAGCAGCTCGTGGCAGTGCAGGTCGGCACGCCAGCTTCCCTCCCTCCGTGACCCTTGGCATCGCTCCTCCACGGTGCACCGGGGTGGGGTGGGGCTGGGGGACCTGGGGACCCCGAGCAGGCGCAGACGGGGTCGGGAGCCCCTGCCCTGGCCACCTCTGAGGCCCGCCCCTGTCACTGCGCCAGCTCCTGGTGGCACACGTGCGGTTCACCATCGCCATCAACACCAAGGCCCGGGAGCAGCTCATCTGTGAGTACGGCCTCTTTGACAAGGTGAGGGCCTCCTCCCGCCCGCCCGGCCCCCACTTGACCTGAGGCCAGCCCCTAGGCACCACCGGGGTGGAGGCCTGGAAGGGTGGGAGGCTGAGTGCGCTCCGAGTGAAGCCCCCCATGTTCTCTGGCTGGCGCCCGCCCCTTCCATCCACCCTCTCTTCCTCCTCCCCACGGTATCCTTGTCACCTCCTCCCATCCCTTCCCTCCCCTCCGCCCCCCTCCCCACCCCCACCCCCCCCCCCGCCCCCGGCATGTGGGTGTAAACCCTGCCTGCCTGCCCCGCGGCCCAAACTAGGTTCCTGCATCTCCCCACCCACTCTGCCGCCCATCACTCCGAGCACAGCCTCCCACCCTTCCTCCCTTCCAGGCCATGGGTACGGCCCAGCCCACTCGTCCCTTCAGTGGGGCTTTGGGTCCCCACCCACCCATCACCCCCTCTCAGGCAGTACCCCTTGCTGTGACCCCTCTGGAGGCTTACTGAGCCTGGACCCTCCCACAGCCTTACCCCCAACCTTGCTCCTTTCCCACCTCCAGTTAGTAAGTCAGCCAGACCATCCCAAGGGTCACCGTTTGGGCGGAAAATGACAAAACTTATCTCAGGCCAGCTACAGCTGGAATGAGACTGTCATCTCACACACCTGGACACGTTCAGGCCCTTCAGCTCCTCGCTCCAAGTTCCTATTGGGAAACGCTGGCCCGTGGCCTCCACCTCAGCACCTGGTGCTAGGCCCGAAGTCCCCAGGCACCCCCTGCCCTCTAGGCTGCCTCATACATGGGCCCGGGACTCAGTGTCCCCAGGGTACAAGCCCATTGGCTGGCACTCTGCCTCTCTCTGAACTGTGTGGGCCTCACTCTCCGAGACGGGCTCTGCAGACAGGCTTCCCCCAGTGGGAGGGGTACATCACAGCAAGCTCCAAGCTTCCGACCCCACACATGACATCATCTCCCATGCAAACAGAAAGTACCGGGGAGCAGCTCTGTTGGTCCCGCTTGGGTCAAACGCCCACTGTGGACCAGTGTCTGGCCCCAGCCCCCAAGTTCTCCTTGGAAGATTCTGTGCCCTGAGCACTCAGCCACGTGTATGCCTGCCTGCAAGCAGGCGTGCTGGCATCTCTGCAGCTGGGATGATGACCAGCAGCCCTCACTAGGCACACAAGAGGACCTCAGCAGAGTGGTGTGTGTCCTGGGGTCCAGTGTATGCCCCTGCCTTATGCTCAAAGATCAGGTCTCTGAGAGCAATGCTCGGCCCTGGGCAGCCTGTGCTCAGAACGAGGGCAGGCCTGGTCCAGGGGCTGCTCTGGCCTGGATTCCGCTCTGCTTGCCGTCCTCACTGTACCACTCGGGTGGCGGGCTCACCCCTCCCTCCTGCATCTCAGCCCCTCATATTCGGGTCAGGACGAGGCTCCTCCCCATAACCTCCTCCTGGGGCTGCCCTGGGCATGCTCCGCGTTAAATGTCCCTCCCACTCCACCTCACTGGACGTGGGTTTGCTCTGGTGGGCCAGGACATCTCCCTGCCCTTCCAGTTTCTCAAGCTGAGCTTTGGCACTGGAAGAACTGGCCTTGCCTCACAGCACTTCCTCCCCTCCTGCTCAAGGCCAACGCCACCGGGGGCGGCGGGCATGTGCAGATGGTGCAGAGGGCCGTGCAGGACCTGACCTACACTTCCCTGTGCTTCCCTGAGGCCATCAAGGCCCGGGGCATGGACAACGCGGAAGACATCCCCTACTACTTCTACCGGGACGACGGGCTTCTGGTGTGGGAGGCCATCAAGACGTGAGCTCCAGGGCTGGGGGGTCAGCTCTGGCAGCAGGAGCTGAGGGGCTGCAGGAGGGGTGGGCGGGGCTCTGGCGGTCATGACGGGGTGCTGGACCGCTGACTCAGTGGGTGGAGGCCTGGCTCCATTGTTAGGGCAACGATGGGGAACAGGGCTGTGCCAGACTGGACGGGGGTGGGGGAGAGTGTGACCTGAGTCCAGACATCACAAAAGTGACGGGGTCACGGATAGGGCGAGGGGCCAGTTCTGCAGACCCTGGCTGGTCACCCGCGCTTGGTTGGGCCTCTCCTCCTGAGCCAGGTTCGTGGCCGAGGTGGTGGACATCTACTACGAGGGCGACCAGGCGGTGCAGGAGGACCCGGAGCTGCAGGACTTCGTGAAGGACGTCTATATGTACGGCATGCGGGGCAAGAAGGCCTCAGGTGGGGGCTGCTCTCCACCCCGCGGCCTCTCCTCTCTCCCCCCTGCACCACTGAAGGGCTCCAGGTGATGCTGGCCGTTGGCCTCCATCTTAGCGGCTGGTGCTGAGCCCACAGCTCCCAGGGGGCCCCTGCCCTTCAGTGTGTGCCATGGGGATATCTCAGGGGCTTTCCAGACCCAGCAGAGGAGGAAAAGCAACTGGAGCCCTGGGCCAAGCGGCCGTGCTCTTCCCGTGTGCCGTGCTCGTGCCCGGGCCCCCAGCACTGGTGTGTGGACACCCAGTGACCTGTGCGGATGGGAGCGGGTGTCTGCTGGCCGAGTGGCCCTCCCTGGGGTTGGGGCCTCAGCCAGCCCAGGGCTCTCCCTTAGGCTTCCCCAAGTCCCTCAAGACCAAGGAGAAGCTGTGTGAGTACCTGACCGTGGTGATCTTTACGGCCTCAGCCCAGCATGCGGCAGTGAACTTCGGCCAGGTGGGCAAGGACAGGGCAAGCCTTCTGGGCGGGAGATGGCCAGGCCAGCTCGGCTGCTTGAGGGCCCTGGGTGGGCCGCGCCACCTCCTCCACAGGAGCGGGGGTGGAGGGGCGGAGGGGCCAGGAGTCTGGTGTTCCCAAGGGCCAGTGGAGTTCGTGCTGGAGTTTGTGCTAAGCACTGGATGCCAGTGTGAGGGAGGGGGCTTCCCTGGCCCCACCGGAGTTGGAGGAGGGGGCTCGGGGAGGCGGCCCAGGCGGCAGAGGTGGGTGAGGGCTGCACTCGCGGGGGGCACCCAGCCGGGTCGGTGACCGTCCCGCAGTATGACTGGTGCTCCTGGATCCCCAACGCCCCCCCGACCATGCGGGCCCCGCCCCCGACGGCCAAGGGTGTGGTCACCATCGAGCAGATCGTGGACACGCTGCCCGACCGCGGCCGCTCCTGCTGGCATCTGGGTGCAGTGTGGGCACTGAGCCAGTTCCAGGATAATGAGGTGAGGCCAGCTCCAACCCCTTCCTCAGCCCCAGGGCTTTATGATCCAGGGCTCAGGCTGGACCTCTGCCGGCCAGGAGCCCTGACTTGCAAGGCCGGAGGGACCTGTGAGGTCCTCAGGCCAGAGCCTGGATGGAGCTCAGAGTGGGGCGGGGCAGGAGAGCAGGGGTCCCTGCTCCACCGTGCCGCTCCCCACAAGGGCACACCCTGCCCGCCCCCACTGTTGGCAAAGCTCTTCCATGTGGGTTTCTCCCTGGCACCCCACAGGTGAGGGCTGAGTTTCCTAGGTATCTTTTGAGACATACTCATACAACCTGTTGAACCTAATTCCAAAGGCCCCAAGACGGCTCTCAAACACCACCCCCTGGTGTTAGCTCAGTGCTGCTTAGAATGACTGGTCGGTTGGACTGGCTGAAGACCCACCAGCATTTGTTGGCAGTGTGTTGCTTTGGGACCTCTGTGTTGGTCTCTAACATCTTCACATATCAGCACATTTGTTTAATAGAACCAGTACTTGCATCGTAGAGGAATTTCTTGGTCAAAGAATGTTGAGACTGAATGGCCCTCCACAAACTGAATCCAACATCCTGTCAACAGCCAGTGCAGAACACTTCTCCCACCCTGCCCAGCCCTGGCTATGAGACTTCAATTTTAACATTCTCGGATTTCGTTTCTAAAAGATACACCTAGTTTCAATGTGAAGGCATTTGTGTGAACGTGCAAATGGGCACACCACCCCAGCAGAGCCTGGCTGTGGCCGACCTGGGCTGCAGAGGCCAGACTGGCCCTGTGCCCCCGTGGCCCCGACACCAGGCGGGAGTGCACCTGGGGACTGGGCCACGTGCCCACCACAGCCGGGACCACCCCAGCCTCCACATCTGCCTGAGCCGCTACCGGGCCTATAGCCACCCTGCAGCGGGGCACTGATCTCTGAGGCCCCGGCCCAAGCGCATACTCGGGTGCTCTCAGCAGGGGGCAGGGGGTGGAGATGCGGGGAGCAGTGATGAGCCCAGGCCTTGACTCCCGAAGGCTGGGCTCTAGGGGCGGGATGCGCCCTGTCGGTCTACGTCACCTCATCACAGGTTAACCTGTCTCTATCTGTCTGGGTCTCAGCTGTTCCTGGGCATGTACCCAGAGGAACATTTCACCGAGAAGCCTGCAAAGGAGGCCATGGCCCGGTTCCGTAAGAACCTCGACTGCATTGTCAGCGTGATCGCCGAGCGCAACAAGAACAAGAAGCTGCCTTACTACTACTTGTCCCCAGACCGGATTCCCAACAGCGTGGCCATCTGAGTGGCCGCCTGAGCCCGTCTCATTGCAGGACGCCCGGCTGCTCGAGGCTGGGCTCGGCCCCCAGGCTGCAGCCTGCCTGGTTGGGCAGGCTCCTGGGGCTGCCGAGGGGTGGGCCTTTGGATTCCTGGGAAGTGGCCTGTGGGACCCAGGCTCCTGGCTTCAAACCAAACACTCCCCAGATTGGACCACAGGGTAGCTCAGCTTTGGAGCATTTTCCTGTTTGTGCCTCAATCTTTAGCAAATGCCATACTTTGATCAGTGCGTGTGAAGACTGCAGGGGCCTCTCCTACACAGAACAGGACGGTGCCCCTTCCCGCCCTTACGCCCAGCTCCGCGCTTCACGGTAGGCAGCCCAGAAGAGCGACACGACTGATGGACGTTCTTGCTGAGAAATGGGAAGGCGACCTGCCCCATTCATGCTTAGTCCAGTCTCTTGCACACTGTTCGTGTCCAGGTCGACTCTTGTTGAATGAATGAAGAACTGGCTGCCATGAAAATAAAGGGGTTTGCTCAAAACTAGTCTCCAACACGCCACGCTCCAGTCGCCCCAAACAGCTGGCGTCCCCCCACAAGAGAGCCATGGTCTTTGTGGTCCCATCTAGCCAAAAGCTGCCCAGGTTCCGTTTGGAGAAAAGGTTCTTTTCTCTCTTCTTTGCCCACAAAGTTCCTACGCTTCCTTCAGGACACTTGCTATGTCTATAGAAGGAGCCCCAGGACCAGGGCTCTCAGCTGACTAGATGTTATGGACCAGAAAAGTTTTGCAGGAAAAATTAGGAGGGACATTGTTACCAAGTTTTTGTTGCAATGAACCAACCAATCCACAAAATCACCCCCAGCAGAGGGAGGTTCAAGAGGGAGGGACAAACCATACCAATGGCTGATTCATGCTGATGTTTGGGAGAAACCAACACAGTTCTGTAAAGCAATCATCCTTCAATTAAAAAATGAATTAAAAAGTCACCCCCACCCAGAGCTGCCGTCTACTCTCATCTCTGTTCCGCAACAGGGATTTAACAACAGGAAAGCAGGAGAATGCGGGAAACGGACAACAACCTCCGCTGCCTTTTCCCGTCTACGCCCTGGTCCCCCACAGTGGTGCCAGGCAACACACTGAGGCCAGCTCCCCTCGGCCGAGACCCTGGCTTTGTGTGTCGAGTGAAAGGGTGGAAGCTGGACAAGGAAACCGAAGTGGAGCCCGGCTCGGCTCCCCGGACCACTGGACCTCCAGACACCTACTTCATGCAGAGGGGACCCTGAGAGGCCCCCGCAGAGCCTGGACTCTGCTTCTCTCATTTCAGCTCCCAGAAGCAGCTTGGCGAGGCAGGCCAGACGAGGCTTCTCTGACAGCTGAGGGGCCGAGGGAAGCTCTCAGCTCAGGACAGCAGGCTCATCCCTCCTTCCTGTACTCCTGAACTAACCTCAGCTCTTTCCAGAACCAGCAACAGAGATGCATAGCGGAACAACAGGTCGCTGGGGCACCTCTGAGGCTGGGAGAAGGGCAGGCCCTAGAAGAGGGCCGTCTGAACCCCTGGCACCAGGTGGGCTGTGCACCAACAGCTCCAGGGGCACCAGTCACACAGACCAAGGGTTGGCACGCTTTTTCTATAAAGGGGCATGTAAATACCATGGGCGTTCCAGGACAAAGGATCTGACAGTGGACACAGCACGTCCACGAAGGGACAGGACTGTGTCTGTGTGTTTACCAAACAGGAGGCTGGTCAGCGAGCACCAGCGGCCCCATCCCCTGAGCTGGATGACTGGAGGCTCCCCTAGCAGTGTGCCCTAACCCATCCTTCTGTGAGGGGAAGCACAGTGATTGAGACGCCCACCCTGGCCAGGCACCATAGTAACCATTTGCATGAGCTGTTTTATGACAGGAGGTCCTGATAAGGAATACGGAACTAATAAGCCACCACCAACAGGAAGGGTTCCGGAAAGGTCTAAAGGAGACACCGCATGTCCGTCCACTTCCCAGAATCCCTCTCGATAGCACCCATCTTGGCTGAGGATGCGTGCACCACCAGGAAAGACTCTGAGTTAGAATGATTGGTCAGAGACCACCCGGAAACTAATCCCATCACCATAAAACCCAAGACTGCGAGCCATGCGGCAGAGCAGTTCTCCTGGGTTCCCGTACCCTACTGCTCTCACCCGGGTGCCCTTTCCCAGTGAACTCTCTTGCTTTGTCAGCACGTGTGTCTCCTCGGACAATTCATTTCCGAGTGTTAGACAAGAGCCCAATTTCAGGCCCTGGAAGGGGTCCGCCTTCCTGCAACAATTCTGTGGCTCACATCGTAGGGCGAAGAGGCTTGGAGGTGGCGTTGTTTCAAAGCCTCGCTGCAACAAGACTTATTCGGTGTCTCTTCAGCCAAACTCACTAAAATTCATTGGGTCCCCAAAGAATCGAAGCCCCTCATGGGAAGCCCCCTCCTCACATTCTTACAGATTTCTCTTCCAGCTCCAGGCTCCCAACATTCCCTCCCACAGTTGAGTGCAAGTGAGCCCAGGCAGGCACTAGTCTCTGTCCCTCCTACAAGAACACTCCTGAGCAGCTTCAGCTGTTCTGCGGCCATCCTCTCCTCTAGGAGCTTCCACAGCTGTGCTCAGTTCCCGGGACCTGTTCTCCCAAGTCAGGCAAGGACACTAGCAAAGCACCCCCCTGCCTAGGTCCCCAGTCTCCTGGCAGCCCTCTGTGGTGCCCTGCACTTGTGGGCCAATTCTCCTGGCTCACCCACACAGTATGTTGGGGCAGCCTTGGCCTCCTTCCTTTCATCTCGTGAGCACAGCTGAGGCCAGGCGCCCACCCTCAGCACTTCCAGCTCCAGGAGTGGTTTGCGGTCCCAGGACTGGAGACCGACCACATGGGCCTTATTCTCACTGTCACCCCGCCAGTGAGAGGGGGACAGGCAGGAAGGCCAGGGGTCTCCAAGCAGAAGAAACAGGCTGCAGTGTCAGACATTTTTCCTCTCTTAAGGGGCAGGAGGAGACAAATTACTGTTGTATTTTTCCCCTTCTCTATACAAATTTAAAGAGAGGTTTCTCTTAAAACTCTGTTGCCATAACGACACCTGGCTCCACCGAACTTAACTTTTCTCAAACCTTGAGCTAAGATGCATTTTTCTCATGGAAATGTTTATCTTAAGCTATGTTGATGTACTATGCGTTTACCCCAGACTCTTGTCTTTGAGTCGATTCTGCCTATAGGCTCAGAAGTAACTTGACAAACCACTATGGTATACTCATACATTGCTCTCCTAATCTATGTTAACAAACCTGCTGCTGCTAAGTCGCTTCAGTCGTGTCCGACTCTGTGCAACCCCATAGACGGCAGCCCACCAGGCTCCCCCGTCCCTGGGATTCTCCAGGCAAGAACAACACTGGAGTGGGGTGCCATTGCCTTCTCCAGTTAATGAAGCTATTTGTATGGGAATCTGCCTTTCCTCAGAGTCATGTCAATCATTTCATGCCCTCCCCCTGACCCATGACTCGCCGGCTGCGTCGGACTGGGCAGAAGCGCTGCCAAGAGGAACTACCCCTCGCCCGAGGTCAGGGGAAGAGCTACACCACGTCCAAGAAGAGGTGGCTGCACAGGCGTGGGAGGGCCTAGAGGAGCTACTCCATGTCCAAGGTCAGGAGGGGCGGCTGTGAGGAGATACCCCTCGTACAAGGTAAGGAGCATCAGCTGCACTTTGCTGGAGCAGCCATGAAGAGATACCTCACGTCCAAGGTAAGAGAAACCCAAGTAAGACGGTAGCTGTTGCGAGAGGGCATCAGAGGGCAGACACACTGAAACCATAATCACAGAAAACTAGTCAATCTAATCACACTAGGACCACAGCCTTGTCGAACTAAATGAAACTAAGCCATGCCCGTGGGGCAACCCAAGACGGGAGGGTCATGGTGGAGAGGTCTGACAGAGTGTGGTCCACTGGAGAAGGGAACGGCAAGCCACTTCAGTATTCTTGGCTTGAGAACCCCATGAACAATGTGAAAAGGCAAAATGATAGGATACTGAAAGAGGAACTCTCCAGGTCAGTAGGTGCCCAATATGCTACTGGAGATCAGTGGAGAAATAACTCCAGAAAGAATGAAGGGATGGAGCCAAAGCAAAAACAACACCCAGCTGTGGACGTGACTGGTGATAGAAGCAAGGTCTGATGCTGTAAAGAGCAATATTGCATAGGGACCTGGAATGTCAGGTCCATGAATCAAGGCAAATTGGAAGTGGTCAGACAGGAGATGGCAAGAGTGAACGTCGATATTCTAGGAATCAGCGAACTAAAATGGACTGGAATGGGTGAATTTAACTCAGATGACCATTATATCTACTACTGTGGGCAGAAATCCCTCAGAAGAAATGGAGTAGCCATCATGGTCAACAAGAGTCCGAAATGCAGTACTTGGATGCAATCTCAAAAATGACAGAATGACCTCTGTTCATTTCCAAGGCAAACCATTTGATATCACAGTAATCCAAGTCTATGCCCCAACCAGTAACACTGAAGAAGCTGAACGGTTCTATGAAGACCTACAAGACCTTTTAGAATTAACACCCAAAAAAGATGTTCTTTTCATTATAGGGGACTGGAATGCAAAAGTAGGAAGTCAAGAAACACCTGGAGTTAACAGGGAAATTTGGCCTTGGAGTGTGGAATGAAGCAGGGAAAAGGCTAATAGAGTTTTGCCAAGAGAACGCACTGGTCATAGCAAACACCCTCTTCCAACAACAGAAGATTCTACACATGGACATCGCCAGATGGTCAACACCAAATCAGGTTGATTATATTCTTTGCAGCCAAAGATGGAGAAGCTCTATACAGTCAGCAAAAACAAGACCAGGAGCTGACTGTGGTTCAGATCATGAACTCCTTATTGCCAAATTCAGACTTAAATTGAAGAAAGTAGGGAAAATCACTAGACCATTCAGGTATGACCTAAATCAAATCCCTTATGATTATACAGTGGAAGTGAGAAATAGATTTAAGGGACAAGATCTGATAGAGTGCCTGATGAACTGTGGATGGAGGTTCGTGACATTGTATAGGAGACAGGGATCAAGACCATCCTCACGGAAAAGAAATGCCAAAAAGCAAAATGGCTGTCTGGGGAGGCCTTACAAATAGCTGTGAAAAGAAGAGAAGTGAAAAGCAAAGGAGAAAAGGAAAGATATAAGCATCTGAATGCAGAGTTCCAGAGAATAGCAAAAAGAGATAAGAAAGCCTTCTTCAGCGATCAATGCAAAGAATAGAGGGAAAGAACAGAATGGGAAAGACTAGAGATCTCTTCAAGAAAATTAGAGATACCAAGGGAACATTTCATGCAAAGATGGGCTCGATAAAGGACAGAAATGGTATGGACATAACAGAAGCAAAGATATTAAGATGAGGTGGCAAGAATACACAGAACTGTACAAAAAAAGATCTTCATGACCCAGATAATCATGATGATGTGATCACCAATCTAGAGCCAGACATCTTGGAATGTGAAGTCAAGTGGGCCTTAGAAAGCATCACTACGAACAAAGCTAGTGGAGGTGATGGAATTCCAGTTGAGCTCTTTCAAATCCTAAAAGATGATGCTGTGAAAGTGCTGCACTCAATATGCCAGCAAATTTGGAAAACTCAGCAGTGGCCACAGGACTGAAAAAGGTCAGTTTTCATTCTAATCCCAAAGAAAGGCAATGCTCAAACTACTGCACAATTGCACTCATCTCACATGCTAGTAAAGTAATGCTCAAAATTCTCCAAGCCAGGCTTCAGCAATACGTGAACCATGAACTCCCTGATGTTCAAGCTGGATTTAGAAAAGGCAGAGGAACCAGAGATCAAATTGCCAACATCTGCTGGATCATCAAAAAAGCAAGAGAGTTCCAGAAAAACATCCATTTCTGCTTTATTGACTATGCCAAAGCCTTTGACTGTGTGGATCACAATAAACTGTGGAAAATTCTGAGAGAGATGGGAATACCAGACCACCTGACTTGCCTCGAGAAACCTGTATGCAGGTCAGGAAGCAACAGTTAGAACTGGACATGGAACAACAGACAGGTCCCAAATAGGAAAAGGAGTATGTCAAGGCTGTATATTGTCACCCTGCTTATTTAACTTATATTGCAGAGTACATCATGAGAAATGCTGGGCTGGAAGAAACACAAGCTGGAATCAAGATTGCCAGGAGACATATCAGTCACCTCAGATATGCAGATGACACCACCCTTATGGTAGACAGTGAAGAGGAACTAAAAAGCCTCTTGATGAAAGTGAAAGAGGAGAGTGAAAAAGTTGGCTTCAAGCTCAACATGCCAGAAAACTATGGGATCTGGTCCCATTGCTTCATGGCAAATAGATGGGGAAACAGTGGAAACAGTGTCAGATTTTATTTTGGGGGGCTCCAAAATCACTGCAGATGGTGATTGCAGCCATGAAATTAAAAGACGCCTACTCCTTGGAAGGAAAGTTATGACCAACCTAGATAGCATATTCAAAAGCAGAGACATTACTTTGCCAACAAAGGTCTGTCTAGACAAGGCTAAGGTTTTTCCAGTAGTCACGTATGGATGTGAGAGTTGGACTGTGAAGAAGGCTGAGTGCCGAAGAATTGATGCTTTTGAACTGTGGTGTTGGAGAAGATTCTTGAGAGTCCCTTGGACTGCAAGGAGATCCAACCAGTCTATTCTAAAGGAGATCAGCCCTGGGATTTCTTTGGAAGGAATGATGCTAAAGCTGCAACTCTAGTACTTTGGCCACCTCATGTGAAGAGTTGACTCATTGGAAAAGACTCTGATGCTGGGAGGGATTGGGGGCAGGAGAAGGGGACGACTGAGGATGAGATGGCTTGATGGCATCACTGACTCTTTGGGAGTTGGTGATGGACAGGGAGGCCAGGCGTGCTGCAATTCATGGGGTCGCAAAGATTTGAACACGACTGAGCACCTGAGCTGAACTGAGCTGATGACTCACCTGGTGCCTTCTCTGAGCTCTGAGATGTTTCCTTTCTCTGATTAGTAGACTGTTAGTGACTATATAACATCCATCTGAAGACTAGCAGGGGGGCACTCTTTCTGCCCCTTCTGATGCCTATGTCAGAAGCTTTCTTTTATACTTTAACAAAACTTTATTACACAAAATGTCTGAGCGATCAAGCCTCATCTCTGGCCCTGGATTGAATTCTTCTCCTCCAGAGGCCAAGAATCCTGGCATCTTTCGTGGTTCAGCAACAACCTTTCACCAGGAGCCAGGAAGTACAGCTCGGCTCAGCTATCACCAGCAATCCTGCCAGCCCTGCCGCACTTCCTCACTCTGCTGGACGGCATCAGCCAACAATTTAACGGGATGAGGCTAGTTACGCCGTGGACCACTTCAACGGTCATGGTGCCTTACGCACCCTGAACTCGAGTCTGGCTTTCCTCAGTGCGGTGAGCCCCAGTACAGTCCGGTTATTTGGAACACGCACATCTGTGAGAATGACTTCAGCTTTCACTCCCAAGCTCACACACTCTCCAGAACCCACTCCTCCCCACTGACCGCCAGCGTCTGGGAGATCCAGCCTCCCTTACAGGGACAGACCGAAGCTGCATGATCTTCTCTGATACGGAAGCCAGAGGAACCCGGAAAGGGGATCAGACCACTGGAGTGCCTGCCAATATTCCCAGCTTCCTGGCAGGAAAACACTTGCATAGCAAAGCTCCTTTTTAAAGAAATGCTTTATTGCTGCAATTAGACACTCCGTGTATAGTACAAACACCCCACCCCCACCCATACAGAGAATTATTCAAGCAGTAATACTGAGAAACAGTGAACATACACAAAATGATACAAAACTAGACATTTAGATAACTAGAAAGTTTCTAAGTTGAGAAAAACTTCAAGTGTGAAGTGCCTGTTAGAAACTACACCACACATGCCAGTGTCAATTTGGTCTTTATTAACCAATCAGCATCCTATAAACATTGCATCTGAATAGGTGATGAGCTGCACAATTCATTACTTTCAAAACAAGGACAAATGCTTTTGTTTCCCTGTGTTTCAGTCTTTCCTCGGGCTAGAGACAGAAGCTGCAAACTTCAGATCAGATCCAAGAGGGAAAGTGTCTCAAAAGTGTGTCTGTGTCAGGCCAAATCCACCCCGTCGTGGACCTCCATCCTGCGTGCCCTATCCTCCTCTGGCTCCAGGGCCGACCACCAGTCAGGGGGGAAGCTCTACACGAGGCTTTCGGACCTGCCCCACTGCCCGGGGCCTGTATGTCTGTAGCCAGCTTAGGGCACACCTGCAGGTTTTGAAAGTGGACCCATAAGATTGAAAAGAGTGGACCGAAGCAAAAAAAAAAAAAAAAAAAAGGGCAAGAGACAGTGCAGGTCGGAGACTGAAGAGATCCTTTATAATTTTCAGTAAAAGTTTAAACTCAGCCACAAAAGTGCTTCAGTGGAACTACAGTTTGAGGGGAAGCAGAGGCCGAGTCAGAGATGGTTGGCTGGCGACAGCCCAGGCTGCTTCCCTCTCCCGCTCGCCTGGCCTTCAGACACCAGCCCTCCGGGCCCTGAGACCTGCAAGCTCACCCCGCGTTTCTATGATTTGTTCAGTCAGGTGCAGAACGAAGAAATGGGGAGTAATTAACAAGCTGACCCAGAGGCGCGCCCGGCAGATGCAGAGCCCCCACGAGGCGGCAGCGCAGCACGGCCTCGCCAGGGCCTCGCACCCACGGCCGGTCCCTGCGGGCGCGGGTGGGGATTAGCGCAGGGACAAGCTGGGGGTCACAGGTGGTCACCAGACTTTGCGAGGACAGAAAAAGGCAATGGGGTAAGCTGTGTGTGCCATCCCAGGAAAGAGGAGGAGGACACGGGGCTGACCATCCATAGGCAGAGGCCTTTAGGAGCTTGGCTGGAGGTGACGAGATGGTGTGAGCGCGCTTCCCGTGACAGCCTGGCTGCGCCCTGCGAGCAACGTAACAGTGCTGGTTATGAAGCCGCCTCTGCCACAGGCGGGGCGCCAGCCACACCAGCTGGGCTGTCCTGGGGCTGTCCGCACCTGAGCACTCTCCTATCAGAAGTTTCCGTGCTCTTCAGGGACAGCACAAGGGGCTCCACTGGGGGAGGGGAACGGGGCCCACTTGGAAATCCAGCATTCCCTGACGACTCACCTGCCGTCAAGAGGGATAAGGGGCCTTGCCTGGGCAGTTCCTAAAGGGATGTTCCTAAAGGGACCTGGGATGTGGCTCTCCTGAGCAGACTAGCTATTTGGTGTCCCCAGGCTGGGAAGGGGTGTAGGGAATTGCACTTTGGGGCACACTGAGCGCAGCCACACGCTGGATATGGCCCGGGGGACGGAGAGGACGAGCTGACCTATTTCCAGGGTGGGGCTATGGCTGGATAGCCCTCCCCCGAGGGCTTAAGAACCTCCTGGCTTTCAAAACAAACCACAGGGCTTCCATGCTGAAATGCAAAGGAATCATCTTTTGTGTGCTTCCCGCTCTTAACAGGCTGGATGAACACCTGAGGCTCAGAGGATGGAGGGCAGGACCCGGGGCTCCCACCCAAGACGCCCAGAGAGCTGCCTGGAGAGTGAGTGCCTGGGCACACTCACCTCACACTGCAGAACTCCCTGGGCTATTTTTCTGGAGTTGACTCTCTTTTGCCTGGTATGATGAAACTGGTCTTTAAAAACAGAATTTTAAGCAGACCTTATTAAAGGCACAAAGGCCATCTGATGGTAGTGATTTTGGATTTATGAAAGAGTGGGACAGGAGGTAATCCCTGACGACAGGATGGACTGAAAGCTGGGCCAGGGCTCCGTCCAGTTAAGGCGGCAAACGGGCAGGGCTGTGGCTGGCAACGGGGCGCGGTGGGCCGGGGCAGTCCGCTGCACGCTCCTGGCCCTCAGCCAGAGGCAGCTCATCTGCCTCTCTGCTCCAGGCAGCGGCCCACGGAAGGCGCCAGGGGCAGGGGCCCCTGACAGCGCCTTCAGCCGCGCCCCAGCTGGGCGACACACGCCTGCTTCTTCAGTGTGAAGTCAGCCCAAACCGGAGCGCTCTGTCCGTAAAGCAATAGTTTTTAAATATTCCGATTTGTTCTGATACCTCAACTTCCTTTCATTTAGATCTCATGAACCCTTCTTCTTCAGGACTGGCAAAAAAAAAAGAAACGTTTAGGGCAGCCCTATGACATGAACACTTGTCATAAAACAGGATTAAAACCACAGGAATTACGCTCGAACGGCCATTTACCATCCATTCATCCCACGGAATGTTACGAAAAATGCCTCCGACCTGTCTGTTCTGCTTTACAAGTCCCTTTTATGGACACAGAGTGGAAGTCACATTTCTTAGCATATATAAGGCAAAAAGGGTTTCAGACCTATTACAACGTGAAGGAGATAATCAGGGTCATGAAAGGAAGGTTTCTAAATGAGACGTTCTTTCGAACGTCAATCCCACGTGACACATGTATTAAAAATAAAGATTCTCTTTTTGTAAAGTGCTTTGCTTCCCTTAGTGAATCACTCACCACCATGCACAGAGCACCACGGCCCGTCTGCTCGGGAACTGTCAGTGGCAGCCTCCCCGGGCCCTGTTTAGTGGTGGAGAAGCCTCTTCGCAAGGCTGGTCCTTCCCAGCAGTTCAGCTAGTGGGTGGAAGGTGGGGCCTGCTGGCCAGGAGGGGCGCGGCAGGGCCAGGCGCCGCCTGCTCCTGTTCTCCCCTCAGCTCTGGCATCTTGCTCTCTCATTCTGCTCAAGACTACGAGCCAGAACCCCGCCAGCACCCCTCACGGGGCCACAGGCTCATCCACCCTCCCCTCCCAGAGACGCGCAGGCAGGAGCAGAACCCAGCCGGGTCCAGCTGACGTGAGGGTCTTCCAGGAGAGTCACTAAGGAGGGTTAGAAAAAAGAGAAGCCATAAAAAATAGTCACCTGCCCAGTCTCTGCTATTAAAGGACAGAAGAACATGCACACAGCTGGCAGTAAACGATTCCCTTCAGCTGTTCTCAGCTGTCTAGGAACGACAGCCTCCGCGCCATCAGACGTGAATGATCTCTGCTCCAGTGTCTTCAGGTTCTGTGCAACAGGAAGAGTTTGTATCGGAATGACAGACTCCACGTCCATCTTTATTTTCAAAGCTGGGCTCTGTTAGTGCAGATTTTTCAAAAACATTCCTTTTGCTTGTTTCTGGACAGTTCTGGACATAGATTACTCTGTTATAAGCCTTGAGTCTCCTCCATAACTGTACGTACACTTTGCACTGAACGTACATGAAAAGGAGTCCACCGGTAAATCCAATGGCCACAACCACCAGCTTAGTCCAAAAGGGCCACTCTAGGATTCCTGGAAGGGAAAAGGCCCGGTTAGCCTGCCAGTAGACCTTATCTAAGACGAGAAGTAAATAAAACACAGCTTCTGAGCCTGCCCCAGCCGCAGGTTCGTAACTCATCAGATCCAGTCTTGTTGGAGGAGGCATGAAGAGCTCATCCACGCCCTTTCATCCTGCGCTTCCAGGGGGTATCTCTGGAATTCTCTCCATGATTTGATCTCTCCTGACTGGGTTGTTTTGTTTGTTTTTTTAAAGATTTTTTTTTTTAATATGAACCATTTTAAAAGACTTTTTGTTGAATTTGTTACAATACTGTTTCTACTTTACGTTTTGCTTCCTGGCCGCAAGGCACATGGGATCTTAGCTCCCTGACCAGGGATCGAACCTGTGCCCCCTGCATTGGAAGGCAAAGTCTTAACCACTGGATTGCCAGGGAAATCCCCTGACTGGGTTATACAAAGTACCACCACAGCCCAAGAAACATCCAAAAAGGATGTATGGTGCATCATAACGGATACCTCCCTCCAGAAGACACTGGAGGTCAGACCTGGAAATCAACCTGGAGTAATACCCCAACCCTAAGATCCACTGTGCCACTCAGGATACACTGCCTGGGCGCCCCTTTCGTTCTGACCACGTACCTGTTGCCTGCCCCTGCCTGATCTCCTCGGCGGTGCGGTCGATGAGCACATACAAGGACCAGACCACACAGGTGATGGCGATGACGTGGAAGGTCACGGAGCACATGATCTTCCTGCGCTCGCTGGATGTCATCTGCAGCTTCTCCCACTGGAAAGACAGCACACAGACGTGAGGCTCAGGCTCCCCGGCCTCAGGGGCTACAACAGGGTGAGAGCTTTGTGGATGGTAAGACTGGCTTCCCTCCCCGCTACCCCTCACCCAAGCTAGATGAATTTCCCCAGACACTGAGTCATTCCCTTTAAACCACGTGGCTTCAACCGGGTACCAGGCTCTGGTATTCTGTCGACAGCCAACTTTCTATGCAATGAAGAGAAGCCGGGATCGAGATGATCTATGAATCACCACCAGCCATCCAATCCCCCTGGCTGCTTATTCCTGCAAGCAGGCATTCACTGGCTTGATAAAAAGATTTTACGGTTTTGGTCCAGATGAAAACAGCATGTTGGGCCAAGACCCAGGGGGCACGTTTTTGTTTCGGTGAGCTGCTGGCTGGCGTGAGTGAGGGGAAGAAGGGGCGGATGGTACCGCGGCACGGGAGCAGATGGGCAGGCGCTGTGGCGGGAAGGTGACGCGGGAGGTGCTCACTCTGTGGTCCTCTGCTACTCTGGCAGCAACACCGTGAAACCGATGCTAAGAGCGCCTGGTACAAGCAGTCTGTCCCAGTCCCATCTCCTCTAGGAGCTCATTAATTTACTCCAAATAGCCAGATTTTCTTTCTCATTTACTGGTTTCCGAATCGGAAGAAAGCACATAAAGGTAGAGAAAAGAACGAGCGTGAGCGCTGCCCGTGCCCCGCCGGCCCCAGCCACAGCCTCTCCAGGGGTTCCATGCAGGACACGCAGAGGGCAGGGCCTGGGGGACTCCCTGCGCTGGTCACAGTGCCGTAAGGCCCGTTTGAGGGGTCAGGATAGAGTAAGGCACCTGGCAGGTGACCGAGCTTCTGTGGGGAAGAGCGCTTTCCTTAAAGCAGCTTGGGCCTGCCTTCTCTAACATCTGGACTGCTTTCTGCTGTGGTGTGATCCCGCATCTTCACTCCCCTGATTTCTAAGATGCACTGTCTCAGCCTTCGTGCTCCTCTGAACTGCTCGCCCACCTTGAGGTGGCTGCTTTCCTCTGGAGACAGTGCGGCCCCTCCAGACTCCTTCACTTTCCCTCTCAGTCCGAGTGATCTTTCAAGCACGGCTTCTACACCAGACCTTCTAAGGTGCTGCCCCACTCTGCGTCCCTGGCACTTCAGTCCACAGCGACACCCCCTTCCCTGGATGCCTGACCCGCGCTCTCCCCACGCAGTAAGCGTTTATGGCACATCAAGGGCCACTACTCGATCATGTGATTCTCCCTGCAACTCATGTATTAAAGTCCTGAGATAAGGACACGTCTTTTATTCTTCCAAACAAAACCTCTGCATATGCTGGGCCCAAAGACAAATAACACAGCCAGTGTTTACACAGGAGGCGAGTGCCGGATGAGGCTCCTCACAGAAAAAGGACGGGCACCAGGCCTGACGAGAGCTGTGCTTCGTGTAATGCCCGTGGTCCCCTTCTTCCCCATCCGCCGCCACCTCCTATCCAGCAGACATTTGTCACGAGTGTATAAAGATACATTCACTGCATTAGGCTGAGCTTCGTGCAGGAGAGGCGCTAATCCCCACAATGCGGTCCTAATCAGAGGAAAGGCCTGGATAGTTAACACACGTAAAGTCTAATGCTGACTAAGACATCACAAAACGGTGTGTGGTCGAGGGCCAAATGACTGATACAGACAAGCAAGCAGTCTTAGTTTCAAGGAAAGAGAAAACATGAAGACTGCACGGTCGGAAAGAGCTTGTTCCTGCAAGGAGGGACTTGGACGTCAGTACCGGTAACGTGAATGTACACACTGGCCCCCCACTTCCCAACGAAGCGGCCACAAGTCAGCTGTGGCCCACCCAGCCCCGCATCAGGGGGTGACTCTGCGGGCCTGAGCGGCTCCCGGGGGCCCTGCACGCACTTTCCTCAGCGGCTTCAGCCTGGTCTCCATGATGAACTCGTACTTGCACAGCTCACAGCAGCGCGCGTCAGAGCTCTTAATCCACTGCTGCAGGCAGGCCTGGTGCACGAAGTGGAGGCTCCCCGCGCAGCGGCAGGGCGTGATCAGGGGGCTCTCGTCATCCCCTTCACAGTGGCAGATCCTGCGGGGGAAGGACAGGCGGGCCTTACGAGGCGGGCCACACCGCAGGGAAGACGACGCTTCAGCGGAAGGTCAGTCCGCCCAGGAAAACGTTCAAAAGAAGCATCACAGAATGACTATGAGCACGAAGACATACGAACACAAAGGGAAACGGCTACCGCAGACTACAGCTCTCTAGCTTACCGCGCCAGCATGGGAGGTCTGGATGGCACTGGCATCAGAGAGGAAAAAGCCATGTAAGAAATGACAAAGCAGGCATTTTGGGTTAGGCTTTAGAACTTCACTAATAGGTGACTTTAAGGCAACGTGGAAGCATCTTCCAGAACTTATGACGTTAAAATAATCAGAGGTAAAATTCCTGTGTAAAACAAAACCAACACTCTACCTTTCAAAAATACCAGGAACTTGGAATGATGAACATTGCTTGTTAGCTATAATCACTGACCTCACCTTCACACACCACACTACATATTCCCGTCCTCCATCAGCAAGTAAATAGAGAAACCACAGAGCTTCTCCTAGACCTGAAAAACCATTCTAAGACACTGCCATTTCATTTCTTTCTCAGGACCACCCAGCAATGAGTGAGAAATTTAAGTCGCTATTTCTAAGGGTACATGCGACAGGATGCAGGCCCTGACCTCAGGAAACTTAACAGACTTTTGAGAAATAGAAGGGCCTTTACCAGCAGCTGGAGAGCAGGTGGGGAGACCTGGCCTAAAGGGGCTGGGCTCTGGCCCAAGCCAGGCTCTCAGCTGTTTGTGTCTATGAGGGGGGCATCTGATCCAGCTGTTGAAAGAAATGATAATCGCTGATCCTGAGGAGGGGACGCTGTGGAAAGGTTAGAATGGGGAAGAAGGCTAAGAGTGGCAACAAAAGGGAATTCGGAAAGCTTCTGGTGGCCTGACAAGGATGCTACACCCGGGAAGATAAAGGTGGGAAGTGGGTGGGGACCTGGGCAGAGGTGGCTGCATCCAAGTCAAAGAGAAGGAAGGGAGCAGCTGCTGGAGAACAGCCCTCCCCCCGCACGTGGAGCAGGGGGCCCAAACGAGGCCCGGAGGGGAAGCCAGCACTTAACATCCAGACCATCAAGCTGGAAGACTGGAGGTACTATTCCTTCTTCCACTTTCTTTATGCAAACGCTACTTATTTTTGGTTGAGAAGAGTCAGCTTGGCCTTTAATATGTGTAGCTTCTTCATCTTTCACCATTTATGAGACTATCTTGGGGACCCATGTCATAGAAATTGGATTTTCAAATGATATCAATAATCTATTCTTCTGGAGAAAAACTATTAATCTGTAATTGTGTACAACTGCCTATACATTCTCCGGAAACTTCACATATTAAAGCAAGACGAGGCCGTGGAGCTATGGGGAGCAGAGGTGGCCAGGATGCTGGTTCTTGGCAAACCAACCTGCAGGCATCCCCTGCTGTGGACACAGGGGAGAGGCGGGGACCCTTTTCAGAGGCGGGGGAAGGACAGTCCAGGTCGCTGTCTTTCTCCGCGGAGCAGAGGGGGGCCCGCAGCACCCTGCTCTCCAGCTTTGCAGATGCGCTGTCCTCAAAGACGTCGTCATCCCCCATCTCCTCAGCGTAGAAGCCGGCGCTCCCGGCCAGCCTGCTGGAGGACTCGGCGGGCTGCGGGCCGGTGGTGCGGCTCTCCAGCTCGTGGAAACGGTGCAGGCTGCTGCTGCTGGAGCCGCGCGAGAATGAGAGCAGGCACCGCAGCAGCCTCCGGCTTCGGGACAGGGCCTCGCCATCCGCCTTCTCATCCAGAAGCAGGACACGCGTGCCCCCCTTGCTGGCTCCTGCCTCTGAGGCTGCTGAACGATTGGCAGAAAGGGATGAAACACAAGAATGTTTGGAGCTGCCCAGGGCTTTGCGATTCAGTATTCCTCCTTCTCTCTGGTGGAACCTGTTGGTTCTGAGACATGGGTCCTGAGGGAGTACCAATTTCCCTTCAGAGCAGGTCCTCTCCACATAGTCAAGACTTTCCAAGGCATCCCGGGCGTTCTCACCCACATCGTTTAGGGATTTTGAGAACTTCAGCGTTCTTCTGGCTTTGGTATTCTTAGCAGGCTTCAAGGCCTGGACCCACTCTGAACCACAGGGATTTCTCTTTGACGCCTGCGCTGTGTCTTGACAGACAACTGTCACAGTGAGCCCCTGGGTCAGAGAGCTCTGGCAGGGAGGAGCTTTCAAGACAACAGCAGACGGCACGGGACTGTGGTGACAACACTCAGAAAACACTGCACTGGAACTGCATGCAGAGAACAGTGGGATAAAAGCACAGAAAGTAAGAACAGTGTTAAAAGGGAACAGACATCAAAGGGGGAAAGAGACTCACACGGTTGCCTGGTGAGCACATGCAGCCAGGCTGGCTGCTCAGAGCAGAGGCACACAGAGAGTCAAGACTCTGCAGACACTGACGCGCGCCCCCGGCGTGCACACGAGCCCCAGTGGAGTGCACATGAGCCCCAGTGGCGTGCAGAGCGTTACCTGCAGATGTCCTGACTGGAGGGTGTGACCGAAGTGCGAGCGAAGGAGGACACTGGAGCCGACGCCACCGAGGAGCCCCCAGCCTGCAACAGACACCTCTGGTCAGTGTCAGGCCAAGAGCCAGGGGACCACGAACCCCACCTCCCGAGCGGCACTGGGCCTGCTGCTGCCCACGGCTCAGTGCACAGTGCTCCTGGTAGGGCCCTACGAGCCGAGGCAAGAACAGCACCAGCAGCGCTCTTTTCTCAGATGAAGGTGGAACTGTAGTCAAGGATATCTGAGAGCGTGGAGCAGCAGCATCCACCTTGCGTGGATTCAGTGGTCATTCATCTCCTAAGCATCTAAACTTAAATTAGTTCAGCCATAAGCCAAGAAACCGCAGGCACGTGCACATACAAAAGGGGCGCGAGGCGCCTTCCCTGCCGGCCTTACTTCCCCCAGCCAGCACTCTCTAACCCTGTATCTGGGGTCATCCTTGTGGAGGTCGGCAGGACGCAACAGCCCTTCCACCCTCACCACTTGGCAGTGGGCCCACGAGCCCCCAAGCCCCTGCCAGTGCTCCTCACACAGAGGGGAGACTCCCCAAACACGCTGAACTTGGAGGAAAGGTCCGGGAGGGTGAGGAAATGCCACGGTGGAAAGAGAAGCAGAGGAGAGAAACAGGAACAGGGCGCACAGCTGAGCTGAGGCTGCAGGACCGCTGTTTAGGGCGTCCCCCAGCCTCCACTCCAGCCTCCGAGGGGCGCTTGCGAGGCCTCACCAAGACTGGCTCCTGAGCTTCCTAGGCCCCACAGCGGCAAGTGCGCTCTTCCCCACTCAGGACAGCTATTCTGAGGGAGCAGCTGCTCCGTGCAACCTCAGGGGCCACGCAGAGACAGCCCTGAGTCTGTTACCACGGGCAAGCCAGCATCTCCTCCCCACCCGCCCCAGGCCCTGTCCCTTGATACTGGAAAGCCCCACTCTGGCCACCATTCCCCAGCTGAGGCCAAGCCTCCACCCTTGCGAAGTGTCACCCCCAGGGCATACTCTCATCCCGGCACTGCAGCTGAGGAACCCCTGACTTGCAACACCAGCTCCCCTGTCTAGCATGTGCACCAGCCTGGACAGAGCCAGAGAGAGCCGGCACTCTGCCTGAGGGGTTCACTGGAGAGGGACTCCTGTTCCTCAACACGGAGATGAAACATCATCATAAACCCAAGTCAACCTAATGAAACCTGATCCATGAAGTTATACATTATCATGCCATGTGTATATGCTAAAATTATGTAGCATTACTCAACCATCACACCTTCTGAGTCACCAAAGAATCCACATTTATTTTCTAAAAGCATTTCTGGTCAAAGTTCTTAAGAATCTAACGTTTATTTGGAGCCAGAAAAAATGACATTCCACCAAATCATCTTGCACTATTTGGTTACGATTCTTTCTAAAACAAAAGTGGGGGGCTCTCAACTCTTTGCTACCACATTCCCACTGCGTGAGCTGCCCACTGCCCACACCCCACCCTCTCCTGTGCCCTCCTCCCAGACAGCTGTCACAGGCTCCTCTACTCTCCCGAAATGGGAACAGGGAGGCGGGCCACGGGGAGCCACTCTGATGTCCCCAGCTCCTACAAGCGGCCGGGTCTCTAACACTCAGTCCCAGCCCTGCTCTGAGATGGACAGCCTCCGTGAACTTCTCGTTTCCTTCTTTAACCTGTGAGGGGGACCAGTTTTGTTCAGTATCTGTAGGCGGGGCCAAAGGCCGCTCATGGTGTAGAGCAGGAGCCTCCCCAAGCAGACCTGGGGGGACGGGAGGACAGGAAGGCCGGTCCGCACTGTGCCCTCACACCTTCCCGGGCCCTCAGGTCTCCTTCCTCGAGGGTGCTGGGTCAAGCTGAGTCGCTCGGACTGAGGCACAGAGGGAAGCCCCCCCTCCACGGGAGGGTCGGGAAAGAGCGTGCTCATCCAGACACAAGGCAGCGCCTTGTTATCTCCTTCCCCGTTACATTCTGAGGACCGGAGCCTCACGAAACACACACACTGTCTGTGTTCTGGAGAGAAGGCAAACTCTGTGAAGGAGAGTCGGGTCTCATCTGCAGAGTGAGACGCCCCCAGGGCCAGTGTCCTTGAGAGGAGGCAGGGGTCAGATGGGAGCTGAAAGCAAGACCAACGTTCTCTTACTGCCGTTCTGAACCTCGAGTAATTCACGTGAGACAGGGACATCAGGGTAGCAAGCCACACGGCCCAGGCCCTGAAGGGGGCAAGGCTTAGCAGCAGGAGGGAAGAGCCTGAGAGCGGAGCAAAAACCTGCACTGCGGAGGCGGCCGGACTGCCACACACGTGACACTGCCAGCCTCTCCATGAGCCCCGTCTCAGGCGTGCCACGGGACTCCCACAGGCGTGTCTGCACTTGCAGCGGCCCCGCGACCTGGCTCCGTCTGTTCAGCAAACAGGACCAGCTGTGGCGCTGCTATGTGCCCCCACCCTCACTTCATCCGAGACGCTCTCAGCAGCAACATCCAAGCCTCAACAAGCCTCCCACTGGCAGAGGCAAACTCTCCCTTCTTATTAGATAGGAGGTTATGGGAAAACCGTTGATTTACATACATACAAACCAACAAATGCCTTATCCTTCTCAAGAGCAAGAAAATGAGCAAGAGGCACGGGGCCATCACAGCCGCATCCCTTCCATCACCAGTGAGAGAAGAGCACGTGGCGAAGGCCAGGGCCAGGCCTCCTGCAGAATGGCCCTCAAGCACAGCGACAGCACCTTTCAAGAGCTCAACCTGCTGCTGGTACCAGGCTGAGTCAAATCTACCAACCTGCCCACAGGGATTCAGTGGCGACAATGAAACGAGGAAGACAGCTTCACACACAGCTCCAGGGTCCAACCAGGGGTCTAGGTAAGTCGAGAGGCCGCAGTCCCCTCCGAGGCTCAGCCAATAGCACCCTGGCTCCTGCGGACAGCGACAGCGAGGGGGTGATATGTGGGAGGTTGTGGGGCTGCTGCTGCTGCTAAGTCGCTTCAGTCGTGTCCAGCTCTGTGTGACCCCGCAGACGGCAGCCCACCAGGCTCCCCCGTCCCTGGGATTCTCCAGGCAAGAACACTGGAGTGGGTTGCCATTTCCTTCTCCAGTGCGTGAAAATGAAAAGTGAAAGAGAAGTTGCTCAGTTGTGTCTGACTCTTCGAGATCCCATGGACTGCAGCCCACCAGGCTCCACATCCATGGGATTTTCCAGGCAAGAGTACTGGAGTGGGGTGCCATTGCCTTCTCCGGGTTGTGGGGCAGGGCTGGCTTAAGGGAGAAGGCAACTCTGCCCCACACAACACGGGGGAACATACTGTCCCCTCCTCGAGGGAGGATCAGGCCACACAGGACTCTGCAGTTACTGACAAAAGGTGTGAATGTTCATAACGTGAAAATTCAAATGTGTTGAGAAAACCGAAGCCCTCTGTTCCTGCAGTTCTTTGTTGGTTCTCAAACAAGAAACATTCCAATCATGAAAAAGAATCTAAAGCAATCTCACTGCAAAAAAATTTTAATAAAAATCCCCCCCTTTTTTAAGATGTTGTAATCAATTATGCCCAAACAAACCTCTGGACTCTGTCTAGGCCTAAGTCCCGGCTGCTCTTACTTCTCAGGAATGGCGAGGCCTAAATCCCGGCCGCTCTTACTTCTCAGGAATGACAAGGCCTAAGTCCCGGCTGCTCTTACTTCTCAGGGATGATGAGGCCTATTCTCAGGAATGACGAGGCCTAAATCCCGGCCGCTCTTACTTCTCAGGAATGACGAGGCCTAAGTCCCGGCTGCTCTTACTTCTCAGGGATGACGAGGCCTATTCTCAGGAATGACGAGGCCTAAATCCCGGCCGCTCTTACTTCTCAGGAATGACGAGGCCTAAATCCCGGCCGTTCTTACTTCTCAGGAATGACAAGGCCTAAATCCTGGCCGCTATTACTTCTCAGGAATGACGAGGCCTAAGTCCCGGCTGCTCTCACTTCTCAGGGGTGACAAGTTTGCTTTGCTGTGCTCAAGTCACTTAGTGGTGGCTTTTCTATCAACTCGCTGTTCTAAATGATTTTATCAAGGCTGCCAAACACTTACAGCCAACAGAAAACTTTCCACATATCGCTGGTAGAAGCTGGCATGCCCCCCCACCCCCACCTCTGTTTCCCTTTAAGAGGACAAACCACCACTGGGAGGCCCTGGGAGGAACTCTGCACCATGGCGCTGGAGAGGACTTCCTTCCTGCGGGACGCCAGCTGCACCTTCCCTCCCTAACCTTCCCCACCTGCTTTTGCTTCACTTCCTTCCCTTGCTCCTTTCACCGCACTACTTTCCAACCTCCCTCTCGGCCACTTCCTCCTTCTTCTCTGTTGCAAAACTCCACTGGGCCCTTTTTCATTTACCAGCAAAGCTATTTTTAATAAAAGTGAATCTGTCCACCTGATTTTCATCACCAGGTGTAGGGCCACAGGAAATGGTCTGGTTGGGCCTGTCTGCTCTTTAAGCCAGGAGGAACCTGAGGAAGGACTATAGAAGGAGGGCAAGACACAGAGGGCACGGGTTTCCAACAGATCTCAAATTATAGCATATCAAGCAATGACTTAATCCAAAACTGGAAAAGGAAATACAGACGGCTCTTACAACATAAGAAGATGCTTAGCCTTTCTCACAACAAGAAATACAAATTAAAGCTCAAATGAGAAATGCCTTCATCATTAACAAGAGTTTTAAAAAAATCAAATACCCACGTTGGCAAAAGTATGAGCTAACAATCACTCTCACACATTGCCTGTGTGAAAGCAGCCTGGTAAACCTCCAGCTAAGATGGCAATTTGGCAATCACTCAGAATTACAGATGCATGTGCACCCCGTCCCGGCAGCTCTTCTTTTAAGAATTCATCTTTATACACATGCACGAAAAGGCCTGTACAAAACTGTGGGAGCAGAGGGCTTGGACATGACCTCGCTGTCTGTGGGCTTGGACATGACCTCGCTGTCTGTGGGCTTGGACATGACCTCGCTGTCTGTGGGCTTAGACATGAAAGTCAACAGTAGCAGAGCAAGTCACTGCACTGCTGTATTTCTCCCAAAAACACAAAACCCCAAACGTCAGAATGAATGTTGTGAGAGCCACGTGTATTTCCTCCTTTAGAAGCCTACGGCTAAATTAAGAAAGCATGCCACACTGTCAGCACAGAGCTTTTGGAAGTGACGAGCTCTGACAGCTGCCGAGAGAGGTGTTTCCTCTACAGAGACGGCTCTTGCCACCTGCATCAGACTGTGATCAGCCTGTGAACAAGTCACTGCAAACCTAGTGGCTCAAACCCACAAATCTGTCGCCTGACCCACAGCGCGATGGGACCTCTGCTCAGGGCCTCCCTTCTTTGCGGAGGCTCTGGGGAAGAACGCACTCCCACGTTCATTCAGGCTGCTGGCAGAAGGCAGTTCCCGGCAGCTTTAGGACTGAGGACCCAATTACTTCCTGGCTGTCAGCCAGGGGCTGCCTGCATTCCCCATCCATCCTTTCCCATCTTCAAGCCCACTCTTGCTTCCAGTCTCTGCCCCCAGGCAGGGAAGGCTCTCTGCCTTTAAGAGCTCACATGATTCCTTTACAATGATCTTGTCAGCAATATCTCTCATCACACTGACAAGCTTTGGGCATCAGGGTGTGACATCTTGGGGCGGGGTGGGGGGTGGCACTTCAGAAACTCTGCTTACCGGACCACCTTACCTTTACTTTCTGCTCAGGAAGTTACTAAATGCTTCTGCCCTCCTGCCCTCAAAGCAGCAGATAGAGATCGGGTCCTTACTGCCACTCAGCAGGTCTGACTTCAAGTAATAAAGCAAATAGCATCTCACTTGGGGTTTAGACACTGCAATGTACAAACTGAGACAGCATTTCAGAAAACTTTCTGCTTAGCACAGAAGGTTCTCTGTGAAAAGAAATGCTTCATTCTGAGAGATTCTTGATTTCTAAAAATAAACACCCAGTTGTATTCAACTTTCAAAATGATCTACAATTAAAGGACAGGCCGGTTCTGTGGCTGCTCTAATAAATACATGTTGACTCCTGATGAAGGGCTGTGCCAAGAATGAGCTTTCTTGATAGCAATTAATTAAAACTGACCATTAAAAAAAGTCAGCACAGAGGAGAGTGCACTGAATTCTAAAATGATTTCCATTACAAATGACTCTCAGTATTGTCTTGTGAGCAGCACAAACACTGAACTCTCTTCTTTGGTGGCCTCTTAGGGAGGGTTGGAATTACGTGAGTAATATATCCCCAGCATAACGAGGGGCCTGTGTCACACAGCACTGCTAGAGGGACGGCGACAGCTGAAGGGCTCGACCACGGCCCAGCTCACAACGCAGGCCTTTAAGCTCCTGTCGGGAACCTTGCAAATATAACTTGTTTCCAATAAATTGCATTGAAGGCAACAGTTTCTGAGCAAAGACGGATTCACATTCCCAGAAGCTCCAATTGTAACCGTATAAAGACCCCCAAAGTCACCAGAGATCAAATTGCCAACATCTGCTGGATCATAGAAAAAGCAAGAGAGTTCCAGGAAAACATCTATTTCTGCTTTACTAACTATGCCAAAGCCTTTGACTGTGTGGATCACAACAAACTGGAAAAATCTGAGAGAGAGATGGGAAAACCAGACCACCTGGCCTGCCTCCTGAAATATCTGTATGCAGGTCAAGAAGCAACAGTTAGAACTGGACATGGAACAACAGACTGGTTCCATATTGGGAAAGGAATACATCAAGGCTGTATATTGTCACCCTACTTATTTAACTTATATGCAGAGTACATCATGAGAAACGCTGGGCTGGATGAAACACAAGCTGGAATCAAGATTGCTGGGAGAAATATCAAGAACATCAGATATGCAAAGGAAACCACCCTTATGGCAGAAAGCGAAGAAGAACTAAAAAGGCTCTTGACGAAGCGAAAAGAGGAGAGTGAAAATGTTGGCTTAAAACTCAACACTCAGAAAACGAAGATCATGGCATCCAGTCCCATCACTTAATGGCAAATAGATGGGGAAACAGTGGAAACAGTGTCAGACTTTATTTTGGGGGGCTCCAAAATCACTGCAGATGGTGACTGCAGCCATGAAATTAAAAGACGCTTACTCCTTGGAAGAAATCTATGACCAACCTAGACAAGATATTAAAAAGCAGAGATACTACTTTGCCAACAGAGCTCCGTCTAATCAAAGCTCTGGTTTTTCCAGCAGTCATGTATGGATGTGAGAGTTGGACTATAAAGAAAGCCGAGCACCAAAGAATTGGTGCTTTTGAACTGTGGTGCTGGGGAAGACTCTTTAGAGCCTTTTGGACTGCAAGGAGATCCAACCAGTCCATCCTAAAGGAAATCAGTCCTGAATATTCACTGTAAGGACTGATGCTGAAGCTGAAACTCCGATACTTTGGCCACTTGATGCGAAGAACTGACTCATTTGAAGAGACCCTGATGGTGGTAAAGATTAAAGGCGGGCAGAGAAGGGGACGACAGAGGATGAGATGGTTGCACGGCATCACCGACTCAAAGGACATGAGTCTGAGTGAGCTCTAGGAGTTGGTGGTGGACAGGGAGGCCTTGCTGCCGTCCGCAGGGTCGCAGAGACTCGGACACGACCGAGCGACTGCACTGAACTGGGCTCCCCAGAAACACCGCGGTAGGAGGGCTGGGTCTCTGCAGAAACACCGCGGTAGGAGGGCTGGGTCTCTGCAGAAACACCGCGGTAGGAGGGCTGGGTCTCTGCAGAAACACTGCGGTAGGAGGGCTGGGTCTCTGCAGAAACACCACACGGTAGGAGGGCTGGGTCTCTGCAGAAACACTGCGGTAGGAGGGCTGGGTCTCTGAGTCGCTTACTACTCGAAAGGACCCTGCACTACCACAGACTTCTTTTAAATATTTAACTTTTTGAATATAACTGAAACACATTTTTATTTCCAATTATTCCTGGAGAAAATTCTGAGGCGGCAGCATAAGCAGCAGCTTTTGCCTCCAAAGTCCTCAGTGTGTGTGTGTTCTGGGGCTGCCTGGCTAAGCACACCGCCTCCCAAGAGCACACCGCTTGGCACAGGAATCTAACCACTTAGAAATCAGGGCAGCAATCCACAGGGCTGCTACGAGGGTCTTATGAAATCAGAGATGCAGGACTGTGACACGCCATTCTCGGAAAAGCCCCCACTGAGAAGGCTTCCAGCTGTACTGCTAGCCGCTGCTTGCTGGCCTGCAGAGTGAGCTTTGAGGTGTTTCTGTGGTGAAATGCCCCACTCCAACAGGCTACCACCGGCCACTCACTTGCGATGAAGAGAGTTTCTGCTCAGGCTGCTTTCCTGGCAGGTAAACCTTTGCCCTGGGAAATGCAACTGAGAGGAACCCAGAGACAAGAAGATGAACTCAAACGTAATGCTAAGGCTCTTCCCCTAAAGCCAACATGTTAGGTAACAAATGAGATCAGTAATCTCTTTAAGCACACGCCGCCCCCCCCCCGACCCCAAATCTAAAAGAATATTCAGAGACCTGCCTGAAACCCCGTCGCCCCTCATGCTCTGCGACTCGGCACTGGCCAACGCCTAGCACCTCACCCACTCCTGCCTCCTCCTGGCGTGCTCCACACCCCACCCAGCACGACTGGCCCTTCCTTGGCTTCCTCCGCAGAAAAGGCTTCTCGCCCCTGTTATTTGCTATCTCTGTGCCCTGTTCACTTCTCCCCCGGCACTGTCAAGGTTCATAAGAAGGCGTCACTAGAACAACACGTTCATTCAGAAGTTGCTGCTACTTAGTTGTGTGTGGTGCCCTGCACACAGGAGCTGTTCAATGAGCATTTGTCGGATAAATAAAGGAAAGACACTCTGGGGCAACTGCATGTCTATTAATATGTCTAAAACAGACGTTCTCAAACTAGCTGGTGTCAGGGTCACTTTACACACCAAAAGAAAAAAAAGGAAAAACCAATGAGGGCCCTGAAGAGTGTGTGTTGATGTAGTTACATCAACCAAAGATTAGAAATTCCTGAAACACAAGATTACCAGCACACATTCTGTTAGTGGCAGGCAGGAGACGCCGTTTTGCATGCCTCTCAGACTCTGGAAGCCCCACTGTACACGTGTGAGACAGCGGGAGAAACACGAGCAAACCATGTCTTCACATTGTTATGAAAGCAGTTTGAGCCTCTAGCCCCGTACTCTGCCAGGGGTCCAGAGCAAAGCCGAAAGCTGCTGGTCTACAGCTATGACCGAAACCCAACTGTAACAAATCAGGAGGAAAAAAAGAAAACAGAGTCAGCCAATTTGTGAGAAAGGAGAGCCAAACAGCAAGACACTGAGCATGGAGCTTCATCAGGACCCAAAGTGAGGCTACATGGTGTTCAGGACACACAGGAAGCAGGCCGCCCCCGCTTGATGCCAGTAACCCTGCCAGTTCATTCTCCTTGTTTCTACTGAATGAAGTAAGTACACTGTCCTTGAGACACCTGCTTTCTTCAGTATAAATTGGGAAAGGCACATCTGCCTTATACTTAACCCACAGGCCTGAGTGAACTGTCTATCACTGGTTAACTCTGTATTCAGAAACAGCGAGCAGAACTCAATCGTGACAATCAAATCAAGGTGTGTGGCCAGCGAGTCGCCACCCTAAGGCTGTGTTTACACCTGACCTGTGACATTCTGCTACTCCTGATTCCTGTCTAATGGCAACATTAACAAGAAAGTACTCAAGAGCTCTAGGAGAGCCTCTAGAGCTCTAGGAGCTCTAGAGATCTGCCTGCCAAACAATAGAACAGCTATAATTTTAAGTGTTCATTACATATGTCCAATCTGACTTCTCCCCAGGAATGTGTGATTAACCAGAGGCAGGCACATGATTCGTCAGATACTTGAATAAAATTAGGCAGAGCTCTAAAACACTCCGCTGGGTACCAGCCTTCGGAAACTGCTGGGGCTCAGTCACCTCACCTGGCTGCAGGGAGGAGGCGGCATGCGTGCTCCAGGCTCCGTGAGCAATGCCCAGCTTGCTGCTGCCATCTGCCTGTGGGAAGTGCTGCTAGCCGTGAACTTGTTCAAGCAATTGTGTCACCGGGACTAAATCCAGTTCCCAGAGTTGAATGAGAATGCTTCCCTCGGGGCAAGCTAATGCCGTGTCTGGGTGCCGCACTTTCCTGCAGATAACTCTCCCAGAGAGGTGTCGGCAGAGGCTCAAGGAAGTACAGCTCCCACAGCGAACCTGGCCTAAGCTGATTCCTTGTATCTTAAACCATTTCATTTGGACAGCGTGAATTCTAGCCTCCTCAGGGAACCCCAAGCTTCCGCTAAAGGGCTTCTGGTCGAAGCACAGTGGCCCTCAGGGCTTCCCTGGGGGCTCAGCGGTAAAGACTCTGCCCCCCATGCAGAAGACACAGGTTCAGTTCCTGGTTGTGGAAGATCCCCTGGAGAAGGGAATGGCAACCCACTCCAGTATTCGTGGCTGGGAAACCCCGTGGACAGAGGAGACTGGCGGGCTACAGTCTACGGGGTCACAAAGAGTCAGTCACGACTCAGCGATTAAACAACAACACGCTAAGTTGCTTCAGTCGCGTCTGACTCTGTGTGACCCCAGAGACCGTAGCCCGCCAGGCTCCTCTGTCCATGGGATTCTCCAGGCAAGAATACTGCAGTGGGTTGCCATGCCCTCTTCCAGGGAACCTTTCTGACCCAGGGATCGAACCCGCTCCTGTCTCCCGCACTGCCAGGTGGGTTCTTTCCTACTACCATCACCTGGGAAGCCTTAAACAACAGTGGTCCTCACTGGAGCAGCCCCAACCAACACGGCCCCAGGGTCTACAGGGGCCTGCAACCGGGTGGCCAGGAGAGCCACCACTCTGTGGCTGAGGCTGCAGATGCCTTCCTCTTCTCTCCACCTGAGGTACTGGATTTCCCCGGGAGGCGACAAACCAGCTTTCTACTACAGTTTAACCCGTCCTGGCCAGCTCCTTTCAACCCTTCACGTCCTGCTGTAAGCATCCCCTTCTCAGCCAGACCTCCCCTGGGCAGTCCTTCCAACTCTGGTGCCTCATCACTCTGTACCTTAGCCCCTTTTCTTTCCCATTCATGATTCTCCCTAAAGGTGTTTTACGGACGTCTGCTTACTCCTCTCTCCGTTTAGTTCAGCATTCAAAGCGTGATGTCTGGCACAGAGTTACGTGTAGACAAAATCTGAACTCATGTCATACTCCTAAACACTGCACTGGGCCTCCTTGTGCACCTTACGGTTGAGGGTCCTTATGCCAGGTGATGAGACAGCTTGCAGGTGGGGGGCAATAATGGTGCAACACCCCTGGACAGGGAGTCAGGTCACCTCACCCTTACACGGCAGGCCTCCCAGGAGCAACCTCTGTGACCACCCGAGTCCCCCTGGAGGCCACGTCAGTACCTGGGCGCATCCCCCCGAGCTCGCGCTCCAAGTAACCCAGGAGTGACGGCCATCAGTCAGAGGCTGCCCATCACTCCGACAGCAGAGACCCACCTCATGCCCTCCCTTCTCTCCAACACAAAGCCTCTCAAATCCCACTGCCTGTCAGAGCTCTAGTTCACAAAGGGCAGAATCAGCACCAGTGGTGGTTGACAGAATAAGAGTTTAGGCGACGTAACGAAGAACATTCTGTGAGCTTGTTAACCAGAGTGTAAGGCAGACTGCACGCGACGGACTGGCACGAGCGCCGCCTGAAGCCCGGGGACAGGCCGCGGCGGCAGGAAACGCCCCTCGACAAAGTCAAAATCCCAGGTGCCTGTCCACAGACTGACCTCCCCTTGTATCCTCTGGTCCAAGGGCAGGGAGCATCTGCTTAAGCATGTCTGCTACACTGAAGACAAGAGCTTTACACGTCTTGGCCTAAAAGTAGCCTCAAATAACAGGCTTGTTTTATAAATAGAACAAGAAAGAACTGCATTCTCAAAAACAAGCTTCATAGCAACCCTGCCCTCTGTTCTTCAGCCCCATTTAACCTGCTCATCCCTAACATACTTAAGGAGGCTTTTGCAACAAAATTTCGTGCTGGTGAGATCACTGGGAAGTTAGTTGTGTGTGCAAACAAGACTCCCCACTCCTGAAGTTTTCTTTTGATCCCAGTGAAGTGTGCAGGAATTTCTGCTGTGGAAATGCAAGAAGCCCAGATCTCCTTTCTGGACTATGGAAAAAAGCTGTGGGCTTTCACAGTTCTTCATTAACTCTGAAGTAACACTGTAACTAAAAAACAGAGTGAAACTCGCTCAGTGGTGCCCGACTCTTTGCAACCCCATAGACTATACAGTCCATGGCATTCTCCAGGCTGGTACACTCGAGTGGGTAGCCTTTCCCTTCTCCAGGAGATATTCCCAACCCAGGAATCAAACCCAGGCCTCCCACACTGCAGGCGGCTTCTTTACCATCTGAGCCACAAGGGAAGCCCAAGAGCACTGGAGTGGTGGGTAGCCCATCCCTTCTCCAGCAGATCTTCCAGACCCAGGAATTGAACCGGGGTCTCCTGCAGTGCAGGCAGATTCTTTAACCAACTGAGCTATCAGGGAAGCCACACCTCAATTAAAAAATACATTATTGTTAAAAAATGCTAAGCATCACCTGAGCTTTCGACAAGTCGCAAGTAGTAACATCAAAGATCACCAATCACAGATCACCATAACAAATACAATAATAGGAATGAAAAAGCTTGAAATATTTAGAGAATTACCAAACTGTGACACAGAGACAAGTGAGCAAATACTGTTGGAAAAATGGTGCTGATTGACTGCCTCAAAGCAAGGTTGCCACAAACCTTCAATTTATAAAAAATGCAACATTTGAAAAGTATAATAAAGTGAAATAAATAAAACAAAGCCTGCCTGCAGTTCTTCAATCAGCAGTGAAATAATAATAAGACTGTCCTGATTCAATCAATCAAAGGTCTCCAGGGTTCAACCAAGTTTAGCAAGAGTCACTTTATTTATTGACTCACTACATTGAGGAAGCTGCCACATGGCTTCTGGCAAACATTAATCGCTAAGACTCACAACAAGCCTGAAGGTCGTATTATTATCCTAATTTTACTCATCAAAAAATTAAAGTTCAGAGGAGTGTCCTTACTCAAAGTCACATGGCTGGTAAACCTTTGTTCACCTTACCCTAAAACCCTTACCGAGTAACTGAGAAGGCCCACACCCCAGGTCTGTGCCAAGCCCATACAAAGCTCCTCTAGACACTGTTGGAGAGTTGTGTCTAGAGAAACATTTTGGACAGCTCCTTCAGAGAGTCACAGGTCAAAACTGGCCATTGTACTCTGACAGTAACCATGCACCACTGCGCATTCTACAGCTCCTGCATTCCTGGCGGAAGGAACAGCGGAGGAAAGGACAGGAGGCTGGAATGGCAGACAGGATTCACTGAAAGGTATTCATATAAGGTGCCTAAAGCCACCCCACTAATGTGGGGGAAGGCTTCCCAGGTGGCACAGTGGTTAAGAACCTGCTTGCCAACACAGGAGACATAATGAGATGGGAGTTCGATCCCTGCATCCGGAAGATCCCCTGGAGAATGAAATCGCTACCCACTCTGCCTGGAAAGTCTCACAGACAGAGGAGCCTGGCGGGCTACAGTCCATGGGGTCACAAAGAGTCGGACATGACTGAGCGACTTCACACACACACACACACAGGTCAGCAATGAACCAAGAAGCACTCTGTAAATGCTGTTCAGGCACACTAAGCACTATGGATTGTCTTTTTATGCAAAATCAGTGGCAGAAAGTCATGGTTAGATCACAAGCATGCCTGAGAGCAGACTGATTAATGTCTTACAGGATTTTCTACATTCTACTTTTAATTCCAAAGTATAATACAGAGTGATCTGAATAAAAGCCATTTAGCATACAATGTGACTGTTTTAAAGAAATTAAAGGCCCGAGGCAGCAGGCCAGGTTTTGCTGTACTGTCCAGATCTGACAGAGACTTGGGGAGAAGGCCCACCTCTGCCAGGATCCGTCACAGACACACCTGCACGAACAAGGGGTGGGTCGGAGCCCGTGTCTGGGCTGAGAGATGAGCAGGGCATGTGAGAAGCTCACTGGCATGAGACACTGCCCGTAGGCTCTGGGGTCACCCCAAGCATCTGATGTACTCCTGACAGACTGCCCAGCTGACTATCCCACAGGTGATCAGGTGCTGTTGGCTGGCTGATTCACCCTCCCTACCCTCCTTTTCCTAGCCACGTTGCAGCTGGCAGTGGTCTTGTGATCCAGTTCTCACCAGTGAGATCTACGCAGAAGTCAGGCAACTGAGTGGGGCTTCTGGGAAAGCTTTTGCCTTCTGGCTGAAAAGGGTCACTCTCAGCTGACAGACCACACAGCTAGAGTGTCAGCTAAGGTCCAGCTCCCACCCCAAGACCATAAGGTGTCAAACAAGAGGATGACAGCGTGCCGAGGATGACAGTGTGCCGAGGAAGACGGCACACAGGAGGCAGAAAGAGCCTGGGTCCCCGGCAACATCTGTGAGCAACAGCACATCAGCCATGAGCCGTCCGCCTCCAGACATCCCGTCATCAGCTCAGCTCAGTTCAGCTCAGCCGCTCAGTCGCGTCCGACTCTTTGCGACCCCATGAATCGCAGCACGCCAGGTTCTTGTCATCAGAACCACATAAATCCAAGACTATTTAAGTCAGGAGAACTGCTGTTTTGTTACTCTCAAATGCATTCCTAATTGAGGCGACAGATTCCCTGATAGCTCTCTGAGAATTCTTTTACCTGAAAGTAAATGATTTCTACTGGAAGAAATAGGGTTTTCTCCTATTACTCACTCCCCTCAAACACATGCTCAGAACTGCCTCACTAGAAAAATATGACTGTTATATACGTCACATATAACCTGGTTCCAGAGCAGATTAAAGCAATGTATTGAGATCTTTATGTCTTGAAAAGACTATAAAACACATGCCAGGTATAAATATGAAAGAAAAGAATATAAAAACCCAAAGCTATAAAAATAACATATTTCAGTGGCACCCTACCTTAGAAATGTTGCTTGAATGACTCATGGAATGTCCCAAAGTCTTCTCATTCTGCAAGAAAACCAAATAGGTTTACTTTACCTAAGGCATTAAGTTTTGACTAAAATGGGCAAACAAGTAACTGAACATAATAATCCTACTAACAAACTATCCCCTCAATTAGAATTTGCTGTGCACCGACTACTGTGTACAGGGCCAGCTATTAGAAACCGGAGAATTCGGCAAATATGAAGAAAACAAGAGTCTTGTCCCTAAAGGAACTTATAGTAAGAAAAGGACAGGACTTTTGAGCTAACTGTAAAAATGCGCGGGTAATACGTATCTTAAGCAGCATTCAAGAGGAGGTTCAGAGGGGTTAAACTGTGTTTCCAGTTGTGTGTGATGCGGCCCCTGCGATGAGGAGCTGCTGTAAGGCGCGGAGAAAGGAGACAAGGCCAAAGCCCCAACAACGGCGGGAGAGCACCAGTCTCTGCAGGGGCCACAGCCCACGCCCCCCGCGCGCCCGCTCCTCCTGGACCAGAGAGAACGGAGTCCTGCTAGTCCCCTCCCGCTCTCGCTCCTCCGCCTTCGAGCTCCAGTCTTCTCATCAAGTCCTTCCCCACCACATGGCTCTCAGTCTCAAATCTCATCTCCGCTTCTACTGCCAATGCCTTTACGGTCCTTCATTTCTGACCTGGAATTCTTGAATAACTTTCTTCCTGGTCTTCCTGCTTGTAAACTGACCTCCCTGATACATAATTGTTAGAGACTGAATTGTTACCCCGCTCACAATAAACTGTGGAAAATTCTGAAAGAGATGGGAATACCAGATCACCTGACCTGCCTCTTGAGAAATCTGTATGCAGGTCAGGAAGCAACAGTTAGAACTGGACATGGAACAACAGCTGGTTCCAAATAGGAAAAGGAGTACATCAAGGCTGTATATTGTCACCCTGCTTATTTAACTTATATGCAGAGTACATCATGAGCAACGCTGGGCTGGAAGAAGCACAAGCTGGAATCAAGATTGCCGGGAGAAATATCAATCACCTCAGATATGCAGATGACACCACCCTTATGGCAGAAAGTGAAGAGGAACTAAAAAGCCTCTTGATGAAAGTGAAAGTGGAGAGTGAAAACACTGGCCTAAAGCTCAAAATTCAGAAAATGAAGATCATGGCATCTGGTCCCATCACTTCATGGGAAATAGATGGGGAAACAGTGGAAACAGTGTCAGACTTTATTTTTTTGGGCTCCAATATCACTGCAGATGGTGATTGCAGCCATGAAATTAAAAGACGCTTACTCCTTGGAAGAAAAGTTATGACCAACCTAGACAGCATATTAAAAAGCAGAGACATTACTTCGCTGACTAAGGTCCATCTAGTCAAGGCTATGGTTTTTCCAGTGGTCATGTATGGATGTGAGAGTTGGACTGTGAAGGAGGCTGAGCGCCGAAGAATTGATGCTTTTGAACTGTGGTGTTGGAGAAGACTCTTGAGAGTCCCTTGGACTGCAAGGAGATCCAACCAGTCCATCCTAAAGGAGATCAGCTCTGGGATTTCTTTGGAAGGAATGATGCTAAAGCTGAAACTCAAGTACTTTGGCCACCTCATGCGAATAGCTGACTCACTGGAAAAGACTCTTATGCTGGGAGGGACTGGGGGCAGGAGGAGAAGGGGACGACCGAGGATGAGATGGCTAGATGGCATCGCTGACTCGATGGATGTGAGTTCGTGTAAACTTCGGGAGTTGGTGATGGACAGGGAGGCCTGGCGTGCTGCGATTCATGGGGTCGCAAAGAGTCAGACACGACTGAGCGACTGAATTGAACTGAACTCACCTCCAATTATGTTGATGCCCTAACTCTAAATACCGAGAATGTGACTACATTTGGAGATAGAAGTCTTTAAAGAAGAAACTACTAAAATGAGGCCATCAGGGCGGGCCCTAAAGCAGTGTGTCCTTATAAGAAGAGCAAATTAGGACACAGAAATACGAACACAGAAGACACAGGGAGAAGACGGCCATTTATCTACACATTCAGTAAAGAGGTCCACAAGAACCTAACCTGCTGACACCTTAAAACTTCCAGAACAATAAGAAAATAAATTCCTGTTGTTTTAACCATCCAGTCTATGGTACTTCGTTATGATATCCCTAGCAAATGAACACAGCAATATTCCACACTATGAAATTGTTAAAAAAAGAAAAGAACAGAGAGAGAATGTTCCAAATGTAAATATGATTTTTAAAAATAATACAGTAACTTTCCCTGCATCCACTCAGGCTTGCTCTAAATCAAATGAGTAAAAAAAAAAAATCTACTGGAAATGGAAGAGACGATCTTACGTGTATTTTTAAGATTATCTATTCTCCATTCAGTTCACATGCCAGGCAATAACCACGGCAAAGACCACAAAATGCTGAGATGGAGGCAGAACTCTTCTATCAGAAGGAAGTACAAAGGAGCGGGTGGATCATATAAAAACTCCTTTGAGGAAGAGCTGATTCCATTCCACTAAGGCTCTCCTCCAAGAAAGCTGGCCACCAAGAAAATTCTGACTTTCCCCCTCCTCTCAATCCATCGAGTCACAGATCACTTTGACTTTCGTACACTTGGCTTCTGTACACTTAGTATCACTAAAATGATTATGCAGAAATGTTTCACGACTTCCCAAGTAGCCTGCCACTCAGCACATGTTTTGCCAATATTGTCTTGTCTTTACAGCAATGTGTTTGTGTAATTTTGAGAATAATTTTATTATATTCTCCCTTACTTTATAAATCTGAGTACAAACAGAAATTCATATCTCTTAAATGTAATACAATATGACAATGTTATTAAGTGTTTAGTTTCATGGACTGTTTCTTGGGCTTAAGCTCATCACTTAGCTAGCTATAAAGGAAAAGAATAAAATTATAAGGAATGTTCAAGGTGTTGGCAGTATATCACCAATGTCTATTTCTGTGGAAAATGAGAGTCCACAGGCAAGGTAAATCTATAAACAGCGAAGTTTCATTCATGAGTCAAGAACGCCCTGGGGACAAACACAGGACACTGCTGCAAATCCAACCTAAAGGCTCATCTGCTGGCGATTCACTACTAAATTTTAATTTAGTCAACTACATTAAAACAAAGATACCATATGCTTTGTATTATTTGTACAGAAAACCAATTATAACCACTATCAAATTACCTGCTACCTTACAAGAAATAGCCAGTTTAACACCATCTGGAAATCTACAGAGAAGTTCCAAGCAGCAATAATTCATGTCCTAGACCTTTAAAAGACGCTTACTCCTTGGAAGAAAAGTTATGACCAACCTAAATAGCATATTCAAAAGCAGAGACATTACTTTGCCAACAAAGGTCCATCTAGTCAAGGCTATGGTTTTTCCAGTGGTCATGTATGGATGTGCGAGTTGGACTGTGAAGAAGGCTGAGAGCCAAAGAATTGATGCTTTTGAACTGTGGTGTTGGAGAAGACTCTTGAGAGTCCCTTGGACTGCAAGGAGATCCAACCAGTCCATTCTGAAGGAGATCAACCCTGGGATTTGTTTGGAAGGAATGATGCTAAAGCTGCAACTCTAGTACTTTGGCCACCTCATGCGAAGAGTTGACTCATTGGAAAAGACGCTGATGCTGGGAGGGATTGGGGGCAGGAGGAGAAGGGGACGACAGAGGATGAGATGGCTGGATGGCATCACCGACTCGATGGACGTGAGTCTGAGTGAACTCCAGGAGGTGGTGATGGACAGGGAGGCCTGGCGTGCTGCGATTCATGGGGTCGCAAAGAGTCAGACAAGACTGAGCAACTGAACTGAACTGAACTGAGACCTTTCCAACATTCATTATTCCATACAGAACGGTACTGAGTGGGGAGAGCCCAGCTTAAGCTAGGTAACATTATAAATCAAGATTGAGATCTAAAAGTTGCTCTTTACCTTGTGAACTTGAGAAATAAGCTTGATGATGTAAACTTTATCCTGTTTTCCTTGTTAGAACAATTCAGTATTCTGCAGGGTAAAAACAAATGACTAGCCCCAGAGCCGCGGAAGATACAGATGTTTTAAAGCCTCAATATTTGGCATTGCTTCTCTACTATTTGGTAGGAAATTAACCATTCAGTTCCAATAGACCGTAGTTTTTTAAAAACATCGCTCCGTTTATTTGGACTAACTGAAAGGAACCAAGTCCCCGGATTCACTCCAATCAGTCTCTCATCCATTCCGTCTTCATTTGCTCTGCGACTGCCGCCTACAAACTGAGCCAGGCACGGGGCACTGACAAGCCAGTCCACATCTGAGGCTGCGCCGGGGGCCGCGGGGCCGCTGCAGTGCCTCGAGACGGCGTCCCGAGGGCACGCAGCTGGGGGAGAGGAGAGGACACCAACAGCACAGGCGCCGCCGGCGGCAGAGCTGGCCGGGCCATCCCCGCGCAGCCGTCGGGCTTCTAATGAGAAGAAGGGAAGCTTGCCAACATCAGTATCAGGACCGGGCAAGAGGAATAAGAGAGCGCGCTTCTCTGCAGCTCAGGCTGGAACTAAGCGTCAGCGCCCAAGCCGTAAACCCGGGCAAACCCTCCACCCTGGCTCCAGCACATCCCGCCAGTGCCCCGCAGGCACCGCCATCTTCACAGAGAGCCTCACTGTCTGCTCCCTCGGCAGAGAAACGCGGGGATGCCAGGCCACACACCTCCCCAGCTGGCTCTCACCCCTGCCTCTCTCCGTGGGCTCTTTTTCTCTACATCAACAAGAGAACGCCTCAGAACACAGTTCCTCTTCTCATCCGTTGCCTCTTTCAGACCAGTCCTTCCGAAACCTGCTACATCTGAATTACCTAGGGATCTTGCTGAAATGCAGACTGGTAGGTCTGAGGACAGCTGAGATCCTGTGTTTCTAATGAGCTCCCAGGCGACTCCCATGCTGCTGGCCCCCAGGCCACATTTTTTTTTTTCCAAGTATTTTTTTTAATCTCCAATTTTCTTTTTTTTTAATTTTTATTTTTACTTTATTTTACTTTACAATACTGTATTGGTTTTGCCATACACTGACGTGAATCCACCACGGGTGTACATGCGTTCCCAAACATGAACCCCACTCCCACCTCCCTCCCCATAACATCTCTCTGGGTCATCCCTGTGCACCGGCCCCAAGCATCCTGTATCCTGCATCGGACATAGACTGGCGATTCGTTTCTTACATGATAGTATACATGTTTCAATGCCATTCTCCCAAATCATCCCACCCTCTCCCTCTCTGCCACAGAGTCCAAAACTCTGGTCTACACATCTGTGTCTCTTTTGCTGTCTCGCATACAGGGTCATCGTTACCATCTTTCTAAATTCCATATTTATGTGTTAGTATACTGTATTGGTGTTTTTCTTTCTGGCTTACTTTGTATAATCGGCTCCAGTTTCATCCATCTCATCAGAACTGATTCAAATGTATTCTTTTTAATGGCTGAGTAATACTCCGTTGTGTACATGTACCACAGCTTTAGATGCAAGTCTGATTGTAAATCCGGGGCCAGAATAACCCATATCGGCTCTGACTCATGTTTTAGAAAAGTGAATCATGACTCCTGACAATGTGAATTTCTCTTTAAAAGATGGCAGTGAGCTCATAACTGAGTTAATACAGATAAATCAGTCAGGAAACAGATCGATCAACAGGTTTGAGAAAAACAGTTTAAGGGTATAACAAAGCAAAGTTCTGTTAATGTTAAGAAGTTACCAAATCACAAAGATAAACAGAATCTCTGTTGAAAAATATGGGACACTTCCCAATTTAATCGGTTCTGTCAATGATTTTGCAAGTCTGTGTGTGACTCCAGTAAAATGGACCTGGGGGCGGAGCCCAGATGCAGAGCCTCCTGAGACCAAACACACCACAAAGAGGCTAAGAATCAACGAGGAGACAGTGCAGTGGGCCGGCTCAGCAAGTCGTGGGGAATCTGCACCGAAGAGTCAAATGACAGAGCTTCCCTCAAACTCTGACCACAACCAGTTATGTCATTAAACACACACACACCCCAATTTATGTGTGAAAGACACTGGTAACTAACCAAAATCCACCATCTCCAGCAGAACTCCAACAACGTTCTGAGCAGCAACAGAAGCAAAAGTCCTCACTCCCTCACACGATTTTGATTAAGGGTGAATATGTAAGATAGTTCTAAAGACATCACCCCGGATGTTTTCTGGGAGCACAGTTTCCTTTCTGGATGCAGCTGCTATTCCATCCTCCGGCACTCCTCCTGCCCCCCTCCACCCTGGAGGGGTACAGCAGTATCTGCCATGTATACCCCATGGCATATGCGGGTCTCAGGACTCCTTAACTACATAAAATATTATTGAGAACTCCAAAACCCTTTTGTTTATGTGGATTATACCTATGGACATTTACTATATTCAAAATTAAAATGGACAATTTAAAAGATGAGACAGTGCACTAAGTCGTGTCCGACTCTTGCGACCCCATGGACTGTAGCCCGCCAAATTCCTCTGTCCGTGGAATTCTCTAGGCAAGAATACTGGAGTGGGTTGCCATTTCCTTCTCTAGGGGATCTTCCTGACCCAGGAATCGAACCCAGGTCTCCAGCACTGCAGGCAGATTCTTTACCGACTGGGGTTGGGGGGGGGGCGGGGTGGCGGTGTAAGAACAAGAAAGCAAATAGAACAGGGTGGACAAAGAGTGGAACGACTGAGACTGACGGGGGCTCTACCTGGATCCATTCTGCCATGGCTCCCCGGCCCTCGCAGGCTCTCAACAATCACAGGGATTTTAGGAATGCACCACACAGGACTGATTAGTGAAGGGATACACCACACAGAACTGATTTGTTAAATATCACCCCTCCCTTACCCTCTGCCCCCAGCATACTCCCTAGAGTACTACAGGCAGGGAAGACCTAAACCATTGGGAGGAATCCCTAACACTTTTCCAGAGTAGAATTCAGCCAAGTCCAAAAAGGGTCCTTCTTTTAAGGGTTTTGGGAAACTAGACACTGCAATTTTATCAGTATCGGCGACGTTTGTTTGGAGCAAATTCAGCTCCAGGAGCTGCACGGTTGATTGCCGGAGGGGTTAAATAGGTATCTCTTAATTCATTTAGAATTAACAATAATAAACCCGGTTAAATAACATTTCTACGAAAACCAACTATTTTTTTCCAAACAAAGTTAGCAGAGTAGCATGTTTTCACACTTTTATAAACCTTGTTATTGTCTAATTAATAGAAGACAGCTGGGTTCTCAAAGCTACTTATGCATTCAGTCTCCTCCGACACATTGTTTCGATTGAAGTAAAGACTATTTGGCTTTACACAGTTATGAAGTAAGAAAAGGAGTATGTATTTTAATAACCATGAAACAACTATGGATATCACTTTGTACTACACAAAAACTCAGTAATTACCTGGGATTCAGACTCTGATACTAATGAACTTTTAATACTCTAGTAAAATCAACTGCTCCATCTTTCTTTGGAACAATATCTTAACCATGCATGACTTTGTAACATCACACACTGGCCATTTAGAAATTACTGGCTCACTGAATTATGCAAATCTCCAAGATTAACACATTGTATTATACAATATCAAAAAAAAGCCCACACTCGTTAATATGACCATCAACTGTATCAGAAGAATCTTTAATTATCGAAAAGCTACTAAGCTCACAGTGGTGGATAATGTTTATCATCACTTTTAAAATGAGTTGCCATTGCTTTTCAAGTACCCATGATCTGATTTCTCTTTTAAATGTTCAAATCTCCTGAAAACTTCTGGGTTTTGTCTACACCAAATCAAATCTTAAATGTAAAATAAAATACAATATAAGTTTCATGATATCTTTCACTCCTAAACCTGTCTTTGAGACTTCCCCAGGGGCCCTGAAAAATGACAAAAATGTATCTTTTTTTTTGTATCCCTATCCTATGAAGGGAGAGACACTGAGACTCGGTTTACCTGATTTGTTACTACTGATGAAATGTGTAAGAAGTTATGAGTGAAAAGAGATTCGTGACCAAGATATATTCACGCTCTATACAATATTGTTGTTATCAGACATGATTTCTGTTTTTTAACGTTAACTTGGTCACTACTTTAAATATTTGAATCTAGCATCATCTAGGGCATGGTTCTCAGTCGGGGATTCCCAACACTTACTATGGAGCTTCATTAATACGCAGAAAGTTTAGGACCTGTTCCAGGCTTACTGAATCTCTGTACTTGACAGTCCTGATAAATCTGTGTTGTACTCATGGTATGTTTATGTCTAAGGATTATAATATCTCAAGCTTTTTTCTCTGCAAAGTTTATGCTCACTCCTTCTTATAAACCAGATATACTGTCCACTGCATTCTTTGAACACAGAGTTAATTATGTTTATAATTATTTCTCCAAAATTGGGGGGTTGACTTAATTATCGTGCTTTGCATGTGAGGGAAATAACCAGATTTCCCTGCCAGTTACATTTTTCTTTAATTCTCTGATCAAATGTTTCATTTCTAAAATGATCACGAACAGAGCAAGCAGGGCCATCTAAGTCTCTGCCATCTACAGACACTTCCTATTATTTCAGTCTGTCGTCTCCCCGAAGCCCCTTGCAATCAGCCACAGGCTAGATGGCTGTGCCAGAGGCTCACTGAAAAGGACTCTGCCAGGTACTTTTCAGCACAGCCTTCAGACAGCATCGTTTAAACAACCCTGAGATCACACCAGTGGACCAGGTCACGATTTCCAGAACGCATATCAAGAGTCAATGGAATAAGAATTAATCGAATAAGGTTAAATGAATTGCGGGAATATTGTTAGTTTTGTTTTAGGCTTTCTTGATATTGTCTAAATGTTCTATTTTCTAAATATATTAAGGAAGCCTTTTCTCTTTCCTTTAACTCACAATTCAATAGACTCTGCTTTCATAAACCGAAACAAAATAATCCCTGTCAATGATCTTATTCTTCCTGTTTGGAGCCCTCCAGAATTCAGAAACTTTTACTGCATATTCTTATTTTCATAAAAATAAAGTTATCTGCATAGGTTTCAATAAGAATCTGTTCTCTTTCTGACCAGGACATAATTGGAAACACTGAGTTTGCAACCAAGCTCACATCTGAGGATGGTGTTCATTCAATCAGATATGATGAGGCACATTTCAGGAATTTAGGTTGAATTCTCGGACCCATGAATGCAAAGCCTTTTTGAGAAGACTGGCTTACAGGGTTTCCAGCCTTACAGATAAGGACGGAAAGCCACTTCCTGGCAGGCCCAGAATACTTGAAATATTTATGAAATATCAAGAAATCCGAAATTTTTATAGGTACTGTAGGTGAAATTGGATAGCAAGTTCTTGGCTTGGCTACCTAAAGTTAGGACCACAGTTAATGAAGCTTTAAAAAATCCAATCTGATATTCCTTAGGAAAACTTACAGAAAAGCAAACTTAAGAAGGACTGTAAGAGAAATTATCACTTTTATTGTGCCTATACATATACACACACACATATATATATATAACATCATTAGGCCAAATATAACAGTATCTTAATTTTGATCAACAGTAATTCTTCTATGAGATTTTATTTTTTTAACAAAAGAGAGAAGGAAAAACTGTTGAGTTTCAGTCAAAAACTGTTGAGCTGTGTGCAATTCTTTCTGCACTGCAGACACTCGACAGATGTCCTCGGAGAGTGACTTTGACTTCCACCCCTCACCCCCATGGAAAAACCAGCTTTATCTCCATTTGAAATTATCTCAATATTTCCTTTACATAAATTGATGCTCTTTTGACTCTTCCTTTGAACTGGCTAAGCATCAACTTAGTTCTTTCATATCACATGAATATAATAAATTCCTTAATATGTGTTCATGAGAATCATGATTTTACCCTTTCCTGAAATATTTTTTCTGCTTTTTAGCTCATCTTATCTGTTTTATTCTTTTCGTGTGTGGTGAAGCACATAGAAAAATCATTATTCCAACCATTCTAAAGCACACGGTTCAGTGAGATTTAGTACACCTGCAACGTGCAGCAACCATCTTCACTCTCTGGCTCTAAAACATTTTCATTCCCCTAAAATGAAACCCCCTCCGCTCTCTCAAACCCCTCCATAACAATCATTTACCGCTTTCTCTCTCCGTATTTTACATAAATGGAGTCAGGCAAACAATAATGTGGCCTTTTGGGTCTGGTTTCTTTCACTGAATATAATGCTGTCAAAGCTCGCTGATGCTGCAGTATGTACCAATACTTTATCCTTTTTGTGGCTATATAACATTCTATTGTTTGGATTTGCCACATTTTGCTTATCCCTTTGCGAAGGGAAAGAGAAAGAGATCCTTCTCTGTCTCTATACACATAATGTTTTATTAAGGCAGCCCAAGCAGACTAACGCAGTTGGTAAAAAGGATTTGGAAAAATTATGCAACAATCTCTACCTGAAAAATAAAAGCAAAACCTAGGCAGTTTTAAGGAATAACAAAAACAGCACAAAATATCATTTTACCAAAAAATTCAAACTTAAATTTTAGGGCACATTTAGTCATCACAATTTTAACTCGGAAAAAAATATGGTGAAAAACCTACAATTTCTAAAACTGTATTTCAACAAATGGACTAATGCAATAAGAAGGCAATGGCACCCCACTCCAGTACTCTTGCCTGGAAAATCCCATGGACGGAGGAGCCTGGTGGGCTGCAGTCCATGGGGTCGCGAAGAGTCGGACATGACTGAGTGCCTTCACTTTGACTTTTCACTTTCATGCATTGGAGAAGGAAATGGCAACCTACTCCAGTATTCTTGCCTAGAGAATCCCAGGGACGAGGGAGCCTGGTGGGCTGCCGTCTATGCGGTTGCACAGAGTCAGACACGACTGAAGCGACTTAGCAGCGGCAGCAGCAAAATAGTTGCCTTCAGTGAAATACAGCCTAAATTCATCACAGTGTGATCATCTGCTTCATTTTTTAAAACTTTACTGTGACAAGAATAAAGTGACAAGCAACTAAAAAATTTGAGCTTGTCAAGCATAAAACCCGATCAGCTAACCAACCATTTGTTCTTGAGCCATTCATCTATGTTTTCTGGATTCAGTTGTGTTCTTTATAAAGTGGGTTTGTGTGGGAGTGGGGAGGAGAGAGAAGTTAACAGAGATAACTTCTTTTCATTGTGCAAGGAGCTCTCAAATGTGATATTATCTATGAGGAAAAAGTTGCCCTGCTTAGCTCCACTCAGCACCACACATCCTGCTGTCTTAAACTTACCCTAGAAGTTACGAATAAATAGATTTATAGTTTAAAAAGCCTCTGACAGACAAATAAATTCAATACCTTTTAAAATGTTACATGTAACATGGCATGATTATATCCCTAATAATGTCTTGATGAAAATAACCCTTCTCAAATCTATTTTTCCATTAAGTAATTTTCATTCTTTGAATATAAAGTAAAACGAACAGTCTTACTTCCGGCTATTTTAAAGCTCTTTACATATCCCAAAGTACACGGATCCTCAAGTCAGCTGAAAAATCTTCATCAATGAAATTCAGACTACTTTTTTATAACAGTTAGTATAAAACAACTTCCCTGATACTGGGTTTTTGAGAATTCTCAAGTAAGTAACTGCTGCTTCAGTTTATTCTTTTTGTTGGCTCAGAATATTATGCACTCAAATTCATGTGTAATTTTATGCCAGTTTACAATCCATATAGATATGATTAATAATAAATACTAGTTATTACTTTAACAGTTACAGAAGTGGTAACACTGTGACTACGACCACCTTTGTAGGAATGATTCTAAGCATTCTTTAGAATAGAATGTTCTCACTTAGGGAACACATTTATCAGCCACTATGTGCCTGCACTGTTCCAGGCCCTTGGGAATGATGAGTGAACGAAATAAAGATCCCTTTCTCTTGCGGAGCTTAAGAAATGATGCAGAAGGAGACTGCTGATCTCTGATTGTGTCAGAGCTCTCAGTGCGTGTGGTTAAGGGATGTCTGCTTACTTGAGAGTTTCAAACTATAAACAGTATTTCATGATCAAATATATATATCCCATTTGGCCCACATTCCTGGAGACTGACTTTTTGCATCTTTACTATTTTTGTCCCTCCAGCTCAAGAGCATTTCATAGCCTCAACAAAGTTAACAGACAGAGAGAGCATCCATACAAAATAAGACAGACACGCAAACGGCAACATTAGAATGTCCCCGCCAAATGAAATTACATGTCTGGCCTACTGAGAAAGACAGGGCAAGAGCGAGGCAGCGTACGCACGCAGACACACACACATAGTAAATAACACCAACAAACAGAACAAAGGCCCTTTGTCACCGTTCATCTTTTATGCATTTTCCATCTTATGAGAAGCTAAAAGACCTTCCCAGAATGAATGCTCTGGCAGAAAGGACCAAGGTGCTTTTCCTCTAGAAAACACAATGGACCCTGCAGCTGCAGTCACTCACATTATAAACTAAGTTGTCTTTCTCATGGTTTTCTAAAGCCATAGTTCCATAATTTTAAACTGCATGACCAATATTAAGTCAATTAAAAAGCCATGTTTTTTTTTAAAAAAAAAAAACACGTTTTTTACACCGGGAGTAGGAGATGGCATTAAAAAATACACTATAACTTACAGACTTACATGTGTATTTGAAGCAAGAATGCTTTTCACAATTTCAAGGAACAGTTTTGTCAGAAACAAAGTACACACTTGAAAAATGGAAATAAACTGCTAAGCCTCTCTAGCTGGCGACCTTACCAATGAGGCCCCCTTCGTGCAACTCCACTTTTCTGCAGCCTTGTTCCATGAGGCCTAGTGGCATCCCTGAGATGGACGAGGAACTCGGCTACCGCGAGCAGGGCAGCTCTCCTACCTGAAGCTTCATCTTCTGGCAAGGAGCGTCAGGGAGTCCTCAGGGAAGCTCTCCACCAGCAGCATGCTCCCTGGCCCCGCCGGGGGCGGCGCACAGCAGCGGCCGCCCCACAGCCGCCAGCAGAAGCGCTCTGTCCCTGCTGCGGGACTTGTGAGGGCTTGCTGGAGCCCACGGCATGCCACTCCTGTGATCCAACCGGACTAACTACTTCCTCCAGCTGATTTCCTAGGCACTAGGTAGTGAGTGAATAATTCATGACAAGTCCATTCCAGCAACCAATTTCTGCTCTACGATCCACTACCCCCCATGGCAATTTATAGTGTACGGATTCTAAGCCATACTTGGTGACAGGCAAGACACGAAAGTTCAGTATTCTGGTCAACTAGAGCAAACGTTAGTGGATTTGTTCGCTCTTCTTTCGTGCTAACCTATCACCCGGACTTACTTGAGAGATTTTTTTTTAATGTAGAAAATGTCAATGATTAACCATAGGTGTCTGACAGAACACACACACACACATTTTTTTCCACAGAACCTGTCCTACAAAGTGGGCTCTGGTTGCAGGTAAAGCAGTTTGCCCTGAGCTCAGCAGGTCAGGATTTACATTTAACAAAAGACCAGTTCCTGCAAAGCACAGAAAATCATCGTGCGGTGGGGGAGGGGAGCTTTTAGTATCTCTGCCAGGAAACAAATCGCTTCAAAGGGGAATTTTCCTGGTCTCTCGGGCTATAAATAAATCTTTCGTCTCATTGGTATTCTTCTAGGAAGAACATGAACATTCATTTTCACCATTTGTCAATGCTTACACATTTCCAAATGAGTGCTGTCTAAAGTGGTCAGTTTTCTGTAACAAAAAAAACCTAACTCCAAGAGGAAGTTGAACAGAAAACCTGAAGGCCCAAACTTCTAGTTCAGCTCTGCCTCAGGGCTCCACTGGCCCCCTACCACTTTCACCTGTTAGGGTCTTTGTTTTCTCCTTCGGCACTCGGCACTCACTGAGTTTCTCAAGACTGCGCTCCGTCAGCAAGTTGATTTCTCAGCCACGATCATTCCATTCCTTTGCTGTTCTCAGTCAGTAAGTCATGTCCGACTCTTTGAGACCCCATGGACCACAGCCCACCAGGCTCCTCTGTCCTGGGGTTCTCCAGGTGAGAAGACTGGAGTGGGTTTCCATTTCCTTCTCCAGGGGGTCTTCCCAGACCAGGGATTGAACCCGTGTCTCCTGCACTGGTAGGTGGGTTCTTTAGCGCCACAGTGAAGCCCTAAAAAATGATCCTTAAGGAGCTGACGTAGCTGTTTATGTAGCTTAGCCGCCCCGTGAGTGTCACTGAGCCACTAGGGAAGGCCACTCCATTCCTGCCTGCTTCTGTGTGTTCTGCAAACTGGTTCTCTCTGAGTCTCCCTGGCTCTGCATTTTCCCCTTTCCACCTCATTCTGTTACTTTATTATCATCATCATTTCCGAGCCAATGTTCTATGAAACTCAGGTTCTTAAAAGCTCATGCAGGAATTCTCTCCTTTTTTGAAGGGAAGTTATTATTTCTTCCAGAACAGACTGCATCTTTTTTCCTCAGACACTGTGCCTTTCTCTTTGCCCTGCTGTGAATGCAGGGGCCTGGCCGTGTCTTCTGCTTGGCTCAGGACATTCTTCACAGGACGTTCTGTGGAGCACTTCTGTTGGTGACCCGTTCCCTCCCAGCCACATCCTCAGCTGCTAGCAGCTCTGTGTGGGTGTGCTGGGTGGAAGGGAAGCTCAGGGGTGTGAGAGAGGAAGAAGCTCAGCTGGGGCTGGGGCTCCAAGCAGCCTCACTCTGCTCCTTCCTCCCAGGGATGCCGTCTAACGCGCTCTGATTTCCGCAGTCCTTGTGTGACTTCACTCCCATCGGAGTCCGGTCGTTCCTTTGTGATCACTGCCTCTCCTCCTGATCCTGACAACCCCCTGCACAGCCCCACCTCAGTCATGAGTGAGATAAGGGAGCCCTGCCACCCCGGGTCACTCTGTGCCCCTTCCTCCACTTACTGTGCTCCAGAGGCCGACTTTACCAAGGCTGCCTTCCGCCCGGGGTCCTGCTAACTCCCGGGTTACTGATGCAGACAGCGCCAGGGGACAGTGTCATTCTATCTATCTTTTCTCCTCCTGTCCCCGCCAGAACATCTAACGTCATGACCTCCAGTTTGCTTTCCTTGTCACACGAGAGACGTGCCCAGGGGAGCCCCCTGGAGACCCCAGTGTCCTGCAGCACGCAAGGCCTGTCCTCAGCCGCGCTCCTTCTATGCCCGCCACAGCTCCTGCGATAGTGATTTTGCAGGATTTTCTCACTGTCCTTTTCTCTCATGGAGCTTTTGCACAGTGAGAGGCTAAGAATGACCCTGAGCCAAACCCTCTGACTTTGTGAAAACTTTTCATTTCTCTCACTGACCATCAGCTGTGTTCTTTGAATTTGCTGCTAGCATATTTCTGCTAATTTTTTATCCATTTGTTGTTCATATATTTAAGTCTAAAAGGACAGATATTTTGAAATTTGGCTTTACTCTGCCATCTTAAAACAGAAGTCACACTACTCAGAAAAAAAGAAAGACACCTGACATGGCCAAATAAACAGTTCTAACTCAAAAACCTTATGGCATAACAGACATCAAGACAGTAGCATTAAAACAAAATGAGTGTTATAAACAGAGCGAGTATCATTAGCCTGCCTCCCCTTCTTCCTCCCCAACAGAGCCCCAGTTCTCTTCAGCATTCCTCTCTCCCCAGTTACCATCTCAGGATGCTGACCGCAGCATTTTTCTCCTGGAGTAGATGGACTGGCAAGAACCCTCTCCTGGCTCAGGAGGTGAGATCTGCAGGGGGCATCCGGGGAACACCTCCTCTTCCTCAGAGAGCAACAGGCTGCTTCACGTGCAGCCACGAAGGCCGACAACTAACTGATCATCAGTGAAAATCTGCCTGAGATGAAGTAAACCCCATTAATGGTAGAGCAGATATGCAGATGACACCACCCTTATGGCAGAAAGTGAAGAGGAACTAAAGAGCCTCTTGATGAAAGTGAAAGAGGAGAGCGAGAAAGTTGGCTTAAAGCTCAACATTCAGAAAACTAAGATCATGGCATCTGGTCCCATCATTTCATGGGAAATAGATGGGGAAAGAGTGGAAACAGTGTCAGACTTTATTTTTTGGGCTCCAAAATCACTGCAAATGATGACTGCAGCCATGAAATTAAAAGATGCTTATTCCTTGGAAGAAAAGTTATGACCAACCTAGAGAGCATATTCAAAAGCAGAGACATTACTTTGCCGACTAAGGTCCGTCTAGTCAGGGCTATGGTTTTTCCTGTGGTCATGCATGGATGTGAGAGTGGACTGTGAAGAAGGCTGAGCGCCGAAGAATTGATGCCTTTGAACTGTGGTGTTGGAGAAGACTCTTGAGAGTCCTTTGGACTGCAAGGAGGTCCAACCAGTCCATTCTGGGTGTTCTGTGGAGGGAATGATGCTAAAGCTGAAACTCCAGTACTTTGGCCACCTCATGCGAAAAGGTGACTCACTGGAAAAGACTGATGCTGGCAGGGATTGGGGGCAGGAGGAGAAGGGGACGACCGAGGATGAGATGGCTGGATGGCATCACAGACTCGATGGACGTGAGTCTGAGTGAACTCCAGGAGTTGCTGATGGACAGGGAGGCCTGGCGTGCAGTGATTCATGGGGTTGCAAAGAGTCGGACACGACTGAGCGACTGAACTGAACCGAATGGTAGAGCAGATGGACAGACAGAACCCGGGTCTTTACGCCCCGATACACTGGATCACCACCCCGGAAGCCCACCATGATGGTGTTACCAAAGCGCACCACGGACACCAATTCTCCTTAGACTGTCAGTCAGCTGACAGCAGGATTATGGCTTCATTAGCATTTAACCAGGTAATTAAAACGCTTTCTTATGGACCACATACGTGTATAAATCTTCCCTAGGTTTTGGAGACTTCTTCTACTCCTTACTCCAGGAGCGATAATACGTATATAGCTGTCCCTCTGTATGCGTGGCGGGTTAGTTCCAGGGCCTCCACGGATATCAAAATCCACAGATGCTCAAGTTCTTTATATGAAATGTATTCACATACAGTCTATATACACCCTTCCATACACCTTAACTCGTCCCTAAATTAGCTATAATACCTAGTACAATGTAAGTGTTGTGTAAATAGCTGTGACAGATTCCATTCTGCTTTTGGGAAATTGCTGGAATTTTCTGCTCAAGCATCTTCGATCCAGAGTTGGCTGGCTTTGCGGATGTGGAGCCTATGGATGCAGGGGGCTGAGTATCTATGTGAAGGGGGAGCTCTCATGAGAAGGGCCTGCAACTGTTGTAAGAAACCAAAGCTTTAAAGGGAAGATGTCGGAACACGCTGTCATTCACATTTTCCTGTGTTTTCACGTCCTCCTTAGTAGGCTAAGGCTTAGGTGAACCCGTCTTAAATGTATTGAACACAGGAAAGGGTCTTCAGCATTCTCCCCACGACAAAACATCTGAGAAGCACAAGGAATTGTGAAGTGACGCGTGAATTCCACGCGATAAACTAAGTCTCCGGGTTTAAGAAAAGCATCACCACGGTCACAATCCTCTTCCTTCTGTTTTTAAACTGTAAATTTACTGAGTTATCATTCTGTTTTGTTCTTACCGTCTCTCAACTACTATCATCTCTTCCTTGATGCATATCCTCTTTTCAAATATCTCTGCCGCTGGGTTTAAAATCCCCGCTGACAGAACTGTCCTTGGAGGCCTTAAAGCCTACGTGTTGCAGGTAAAGGCCTTTTTCCACAGAGCAGCCTCCCTGGCAGGTAATACAAGTGATGGACTCATACATGTCCCAGTATCTCATAAAGAATTCTGATTCCCTTTGGGTGTGTGAGGTGAAAGGCTTGACTATCGGAGGGCCAAGTTTTTGTAAGAATTCTGAAGTGGGGCAAGGCAATAGTTGTCCGGCAAGTCCTTCCAATTTTCCTAAGAACTCTGCATCTAGGTTGGGGCTGCCCCAGAGCACTTTTGATTCTATGATCCTGGTGCAACATGAATTGTAGAAAAGAGAGACCAAAGGGAGACAGAATACAGAGTCCACACTTGAGGATATGTGTATTCTCCTTACTACTGACACTCCAACGAAGACCTTCAAACTCTTAAGACAAATGCAATCACACGTCCCTGAAGCAGCAGGAATTATAAAAGGCAAGTATCAATAACCCTGCCTGCCTGCAGTCGACACCCATTCACGGACTGGTGAATTCTCCGCCATTGCTCTGAAGACCTTCATCTGATGAGCTTTTACTTCCCATAAGCTCGAAACTCGGTCCCTCAAATGTTGCCCAAAACTCTGAATGAGATATCCCGTTTGCTCTGACCTTTATTACAAGCTTATCTGAGCACTTCAGGAGGACTGGACTTCCTCAGCTATTAACAGGTTGCCTGAGGGAGTACCCTGTGGGAACCTTTCCACATTATCTCTATAATGTCAGTCCTGACCTGGTCAGTTGGTCCCAGCTCAGCTGGAAACCATGTCCTCAGACACCGGAACAGTTTTCTGCCTAGGACCCTCTTCTTGATTGGCCGCATTCGAGAGCGTTTCTGAAGTTGTCAGTATTGTAGCATTGCTCTAGACCACAATGCTTCCAATAACAGGTGCATCACACAGTAATTAAAACGACTTAGCTTTCAAACCACGGAGCTTGTCAGAGACCTGGAGAATGGGTCAGTTTCATAACAGAAGAACTGAGAATCCCACAGCTGTGGAAGCTCTAACAGATAAATTGGCAGGAAGCTTAAACAAGAAAATATTTTTCCAACTGCCACCTTATACTTTTTATGACCTACTCTTAACTTGAAAATATAAATATTGTACAAGAATTACAATTATCATTCACAAAAGATTGAGTATATGTTCATTCAAACATGGATAGCACCATCCTTAGTCACAAGGGATTTTTGTTGATGAAGAGGGTATCATCCCTACCAGTAAGGAATACATACTCCACAATGGGATATAGACAGGTAAGCAACCAACTGGTAACAACCACATAGCGGAATCTCTCAAACGCCACATCAGAGACAGAGATGCTTGCTTCTCTTTCTCTCTTTTACATATCTACCCACTACCATCCATCCATGGAGAAAGAGAATGCAGGATGAAAAGGAAGAATGGAGTCTCTACTGAACATACACATTTCAGAGAGTTTATAAAGAACCCACTTAAATAGAGAAAAAACACAGTTTCACAATAATAACATTCTCAAGCATTTAAGTGCTCCTTGAACAGCTGACACGGTACATGGCACTTTTAATCTAAATTATGTTAACAGCAGGTTAAATGTCCTCAGTGCTGGAAAAATCAATGCTGAAGTAGTGTTGGCCAGCATAAAATGTATGAATGAAGATATGTGTGATTTGGGCAAAGTCAAGTCAGACTTGAGATTCAGAAAAGAACTAGGGTCTAAATTGGGTGTCACGTAGGAGTCAGGCTTGGGCCAATCACCAGGTTTCCAGGAGAGCTCAATCACGTGCTTCTGTTATGACTAAAAACTTACGTAGGCCCTGAATTCCATTCTACCACATGAGAGAGTGTGGAGCAAATACAAGGTGAAATTACTAATAATTTACTGTAATTACAACATTGATAAAAATAAATCAGTCTGGCAGAGGGAATAAAATTTCATTCTTTATTAACAGGAGGAAGAAAATATAAATTATTTTATGAGAACTAAGTATAACTGAAATAGATACTTCATGACATGACTCAGTAAAAGATGTGTTAAGTACTCTATGAATGACACTCAGTACAGTAAAACGACATTTACATTCTATCAGAAAGACATCAAACATTTTAATCCTCATACTTCACCTAGAATATCTTGAAAAACTGTATAGACCAAGAAAATATTCCAGTCACATTTAAAACAACTGGTTTCACACTAGCAAGTGCTACTTCAGCTATTCAAACGTGCACTAGTGAAGTCGCTCAGTCGTGTCTGACTCTTTGCGACCCCATAGACTGTAGCATACCAGGCTCCTCTGTCCATGGGATTTTCCAGGCAATAGTACTGGAGTGGATTGCCATTTCTTTCTCCAGGGGATGTTCCCAGGGCTCGAACCCTGGTCTCCCGCACTGCAGGCAGATGCTTTACCCTCTGAGCCCCAGGGAAGTCCTGGTGCACAACTCTATAGCTAATGACCATCCTAGCAATTAAGAACCAAGAATAGCTTAAAACTCAGCTATTTTTAAATAAGTTACATTTTAAAACATTTATTTCTAATAGGAGGGTAACTGCTTTACCATGTTGTACCAGCTTCTGATGTACAAGAGCACAAATCTCCCGTGAGTACACCACATCCCCTCCCTCTGGAGCCTTGCTTTCACTCCCTCCCCTAAAGCACCCCTTGGCTGTCACAGAGCTCACAGAGCGCTGGGCTGAGCCATGCAGCGCATCCCCGTAGCTGTTTACTCATATCTGCTCTCCCACACCTCTGTCTCTAATCCTGCCCCGCAAACAGACTCATCAGTACCGTTTTTCAAAAAGCCATTTTGTCACTTGAAGTTTCCTTTGCTTTGCTCTTAAAGGTTTCTCCCTCAAAAACTCTTCATTGGAGAATGGCATTTTGGGGGGATGGAAGAGATGAAGTTATTTTTTATACTAACCTGTATCTATAGTGTATCTGAGTTCAGAACATATAATCAATCATAGGCCAACACACCCTACTTCTGAAGCCTCAGAAATATAGTTTACATAAGACAGGAAGAGATAAAATAACCAGGCAGGCACACAGTCATTTGATTATTTAGTAAAAGGAGATTCCCCAAAACAGTAATTCTGACTGTCCCTTGGATGCCTTGAGATTTTTACTTCCCAGGACAATGCTGCTGAGTGAGTTCTCCACTTGCATCTCCTTTCTTCAAGTGGAGGAGACGCAAGTGGAAAACTCACAGGAGTAGTTTTAGCTCAAGTATATGTGGAAAAGGAAGACCTGAACACAGAGCCTCTGAGCCCACCATGCTTGTGTGCCCGCTGGAAAACCTGCACAGGCCTCCCAGCCCAGGACACGCTAGTGTCAAGACTCTCCTTTAGTGCATCACAGAAGGAAGGGCGCCGAGAGGCAGAGCAAGGCACACGTCTGAGGACACCCCAAGGACAGAGACTCACGCATGAACGCCCAGACAGAGGGAGTGCACCTCCTCAAACCCAGCACAGAGGGGATCTAGCCTAGTCACAGCTTACAGCCTGAATATTCTAATGCGATGAATGGGAAACATCAACGATCAGCGGTAACAATTTAAAATAGAACTCTATTTCAACAACTGGACATAAATATCAACCAATGATACCATAATCCTAAAACACCTGCAATCAGATTTTTAAGTGTCTGAATACCTATGAAGCAGCTCATTAGATAATTCACCAACCAGCTTTTTAAATTATCTATCAACTGTAGCTTTACCTCACATTAGAAAATGGCCTATTACTTCCCAAAACTTTTTATTTTGAAAATTTAAGAAATCCACAGAAAAGCTGAAAAAACAGTATAATGAATACCCTATTATCCTTCAACAAGATGCAACAACTGTTAAAGAATTTGCCACAACTGCTTTCTTCCTCTCTTTCTCCGATACACACACACACACACACACACACACACACATTTTTCTTTTCTTTGCTGAACCATTTGAAAGTAAGCTGCAGACACACGTTAACCTCTACATACTTCTGCATGCATGTCCTAAGAACAAGAACATTCACCTGTATGACCACAGTGCCATTTTCACATATAAGAATATTAGCCATAATTCTATAATTATCATCTAAAATATAGACAATATTCAAATTTCCCATCTGTCTTAAAAAACTCAGCTTATGGCTGCTAATTTTTCCTAGCAGGTTCCATCAAGGTTTATACATTATATTTGGTTGCTATGCCTGTTTAGTTTTTTTACACCTAAAGTAGTCTCCCCATAATTTTTCTGTTTTTCCTAATAAATACTTTGTAAGTAAGAGGGTTAAAGCTCAAATTTTCTTCAAAAATCTCTCAGCATTATCTCGAGCTTTAAGGAATAATTTTTTCAAAGGCAGTTTCAAACTTCATTTGGTAAAAGATTCTAGTCTCTACACCTGTGAGTTAGATTTAGGATGACAACTGCTATCTGGAGGTTGGTATGGGAGGGCCACTGATGCCCAGAGAGAAAGACGGTGATGCTGAAAGGCCACAAGCACCATGCTGGCAAGCCAAGGTTCACACAGCAAATCTGAAGAGAAGATCTTCACTCTCGGAACAGACAGGGATGAACCTTAGGGCACTGGACGACCGACCTGAGCGTGTCTTTCATAATGTGGGTGGTGATTCTGCTATATATTATAAGAGCTAACACGACAGCTAGCAATACGCAAGCATTATGCCTTAATCAGCCTAGTTCAGTTCAGTCGCTCATATTGAGATGTTCCTGAGACTGCAGTCACTACTGTGCAGTGATCCACATATACTCAGATACTGTGAATCCAGAAGCGGCCTCCTGATGCTTTCGGACAGACAGGCTTCTGAAACGTGGTCAGCTGAGTTCACCAGCACACACAAAAAATGCACAAACGAAGCACAAGGACACCTGACCAAAGGGGCGACTCTTCTGCGCAGAAGACGCGCGGAAGAAAGATGCAAACTGCCCTGAAACGCAGCGGGCGCCGAAGGCAGCTAGCAGCGCAGGGCGTCTGTGACTCAGCGACGCAGCTCGCTGACTCCGCCTCCTTAGGTCCGCTCACACCTGGATGTCCCCTCACGCTCTTCATTCCAACTGAAAATTTTATCTATTCCTAGGGCATCCTTTACTGTCTGTATGTTACCAACTCTAAAAGTTCTATCTCTGGCTTAGAGAGATTTTCCTCCAGAGATTCAGACGAAGCTGGATTCTGGATGCTTTCAGCGGGACACCCACAACTACCTCATACTCCTGCCACCTGCACCTCATGCCGCCCAACTCACCATCCTCCCCTCACCATCCTCCCCTCACCTGCCACCTCTCTTTGTCAAGGCGACTGATGCTAGCCTGTAATCTGGGCCAGAGGCTCATTCATCTGGCCCTCTGACCGCCACAATCTGCCAGCCACCGGCACTGTCGTTCTAGTCTTCCCATCTCTTGACAGCCTCCTTGCGATCTGCTCACTTTCCTCACCCTCAGCACCATCTCCTCGGTTCAGACCATCATCACCCCGTCTTAGCGCTACCGTAGAGCCCACAGGAGCTAGGGCTTCCCAGGTGGTGCTAGTGGTAAAGGGCCCAGCTGCCAATGCAGGGCACTCGCTGGATGGGGAAGATTCTCTGGTGGAGGGCATGGCAACCCACTCCAGTATTCTTGCCTGGAGAATCCCTGCGGACAGAGGAACCTGGTGGAATACAGTCCATAGGGTCACAAAGAGTTGAGCAGGCAGAGCCTGTGGCCTCCAGGGCTGGAGTCAGGCCAAACAACTACTGTGGAGGGAGTAAAGCCTCACCCACCCGCAGACAATCGTATTACAGATTTACTGAGCATCTCGCTCTGCCCACCAGAGCAAAACCGAGTTTTCCCCATGGCCAGTCCCTCCCATCAGGAAGCCTGAAAAAGCCACTTATCCTCATCCATCAGAGGGCAGACAGAAGCAGCAAGAACTACAATTCCATAGCCTCCAAAACAAAAATCACAATCACAGAAAGCTAACTAAAACGATCACATGGATCCGTCTTGCTAGCTCAATGAAGCTACAGCCATGCCTTACAGGGCCACCCAAGACAGATAGGTCATGGTGCAGAGTCCTGACAAAGCGAGGTCCACTGGAGAAGGGAAGGGCAAATCACTCCAGTATTCGTGCCTTGAGAAACAGTATGAAAAGACAAAAAGAATATGACACCGGAAGATAAGCCCCCCAAGTTGACAGGTGTCCAATATGCTACTGGGCAAGAGCGGGTAAATAGCTCCAGAAAGAATGAAGAGGCTGGGCCAAAGTGGAAACAACGCTCAGCTGTGGAAGAGTCAGTAGTGAAAGTAATATCCGATGTTGCAAAGAACAATACTTCGTAGGAACCTGGAATGTTAGGTCCATGAATCAATGTAAACTGGACACGGCCCAGGCGGAAATGGAAAGAGTGAACATCAACATTTTAGGAGTCAGCCAACTAAAATGGACTGGTATAGGCAAATTTAGTTCAGGTGACCATTCTATCTACAAAGAATCCCTTAGAAGAAAGGGACTGGCCCTCATAGTCCACAAGTCCTCAATGCGGTAGTGGGGTGCAGTCTCGAAAACAACAGGGCAACCTCAGTCCCTGACCCAGGCAAGCCATTCAACACTGACCTCAGTCCCTTACCCAGGAAGACCATTCAACACTGACCTCAGTCCCTTACCCAGGCAAGCCATTCAGCACTGACCTCAGTCCCTTACCCAGGCAAGCCATTCAGCACTGACCTCAGTCCCTTACCCAGGCAAGCCATTCAGCACTGACCTCAGTCCCTTACCCAGGCAAGCCATTCAGCACTGACCTCAGTCCCTTACCCAGGCAAGCCATTCAGCACTGACCTCAGTCCCTTACCCAGGCAAGCCATTCAGCACTGACCTCAGTCCCTTACCCAGGCAAGCCATTCAACACTGACCTCAGTCCCTTACCCAGGCAAGCCATTCAACACTGACCTCAGTCCCTTACCCAGGCAAGCCATTCAACACTGACCTCAGTCCCTTACCCAGGCAAGCCATTCAGCACTGACCTCAGTCCCTTACCCTGGCAAGCCATTCAACACCACAGTAATCCAAGTCTACGCCCCGACCACTAATGCCGAAGAAGCTGAAATCCAACGGTTCTTTGAAGACCTACAAGACCTAGAACTAACACCAAAACAAAACAAAGCAAAACAGATGTTCTTTCCATCACAGGGGACTGGAATGCAAAAGTAGGAATTCAAGGGACACCTGGAGTGACAGGCAACTTTGGCCTTGGAGTACAAAATGAAGCTGGGCAAAGGCTAACAGAGTTTTGCCAAGAGAATACAATGGTCATAGCAAACACTCTCTTCCAACAACATTAGAGGCGACTTCACATATGGACATCATCAGATGGTCAGTACCAAAATCAGACTGATTATATTCTTTGCAGCCAAAGATGGAGAAGCTCTATATGGTCAGCAAAAGCAAGACCAGGAGATGACTGTGCCTCAGATAATGAGCTCCTTGTTGCAACATTCAGGCTTAAACTGAAGAAAGTAGGGGAAACCACTAGGTCATTCAGGTATGACCTAAATCAAATCCCTTACAATTATTCAGTGGAGATGACAAATATATTCAAGGGATTAGATCTGGTAGACAGAGTGCCTGAAGAACCATGGACGGACATTCGTAATATTGTACAGGAGGTGGTAACCAAAACTATCCCAAAGAAAAAGAAATGCAAGAAGGCAAAGTGGTTGTCTGAGGAGGCCTTAACAAACAGCTGAGAAAAGAAGAGAAGTAAAAGGCAAAGGAGAGAGGGAAATGTATACCCAACTGAATGCAGAGTTCCAGAGAATAGCAAGGAGAGATAAGAAAAGCCATCTTAAGAAAACAATGCAAAGAAATAGAGGAAAATAATAAAAGAGGAAAGACTAGAGATCTCTTTAAGAAAATTAGAGATACTAAGGAAACATTTCTTGCAAACATGGGCACAATAAAAGACAGAAACGGCATGAACTTAACAGAAGCAGAAATGATTAACAAGTTCAGTTCAGTTCAGTTCAGTCGCTCAGTCATGTTCGACTCTTTGTGACCCCATGAACCATAGCACGCCAGGCCTCCCTGTCCATCACCAACTCCCAGAGTCCACCCAAACACATGTCCACTGAGTTGGTGATGCCATCCAGCCATCTCATCCTCTGTTGTCACCTTCTCCTCCCGCCTCAATCTTTCCCAGCGTCAGGGTCTTTTCCAATGAGTCAGCTCTTCACATCAGGTGGCCAAAGTATTGGAGTTTCAGCTTCAACATCAGTCCTTCCAATGAACACCCAGGACGGATCTCCTTTAGGATGGACTGTTTGGATCTCCTTGCAGTCCAAGAAACTCTCAAGAGTCTTCTCCAACACCACAGTTCAAAAGCATCAATTCTTCTGTGCTCAGGTTTCTTTATAATCCAACTCTCACATCCATACATGACCACTGGAAAAACCATAGCCTTGATTAGATGGACCTTTGTTGGCAAAGTAATGTCTCTGCTTTTTAATATGCTGTCTAGGTTGGTCATAACTTTCCTTCCAAGGGAATGGAATACTTTAGTATTCTTGCCTTGAGAACCCCATGAACAGTATGAAAAGGCAAAAAGATAGGACACTGAAAGATGAACTCCCCAGGTCACTAGGTGCCCAATATGCTACTGGAGATCAGTGGAGAAATAACTCCAGAAAGAAAGAAGGGATGGAGCCAAAGCAAAAACAATACCCAGCTGTGGATGTGACTGGTGATAGAAGCAAGGTCTGATGCTGTAAAGAGCAATAGTGCATAGGAATCTGGAATGTTAGATCCATGAATCAAGGCAAATTGGAAGTGGTCAGACAGGAGATGGCAAGAGTGAACGTCGACATTCCAGGAATCAGCGAACTAAAATGGACTGGAATGCGTGAATTTAACTCAGATGACCATTATATCTACTACTGTAGGCAGGAATCCCTTAGAAGAAATGGAGTAGCCATCATGGTCAACAAAAGAATCCGAAATGCAGTACTTGGATGCAATCTCAAAAACAACAGAATGATCTCTGTTCATTTCCAAGGCAAACCATTTGATATCACAGTAATCCAAGTCCATGCCCCGACCAGTAACACTGAAGAAGCTGAAGTTGAGCAGTTCTATGAAGATGTACAAGACCTTCTAGAACTAACACCCAAAAAAAAGATGTCCTTTTCATTATAGGGGACTGGAATGCAAAAGTAGGAAGTCAAGAAATACCTGGAGTAACAGGCAAATTTGGCCTTGGAGTACAGAATGAAGCAGGGCAAAGGCTAATAGAGTTGTGCCAAGAGAACGCACTGGTCATAGCAAACACCCTCTTCCAACAACATAAGATTAAGAAGAGGTGGCAAGAATATACAAAAGAACCGTAGGAAAAATGTCTTAATGACCTGGATAAGCATATGGTATGGTCACTCACCTAGAGTCAGACATCCTGGAGCGTGAAGTCAAGTGGGGTGGGCCTTCAGAAGCATTACTACAAAGTTAGTGGAGGTGATGGAATTACACCTGATCTGTTTCAATTCCTAAAAGATGATGCTGTCAAAGTGCTGAACTCAATATGCCAGCAAATTTGGAAAACACAGCTGCGGCCACAGGCCTAGAAAAGGCCAGTTTTCATTCCAATCGCAAAGAAAGGCAATGCCAAAGAATGCTCAAACTACTGTATAACTGCATTTATTTCGCATGCTAACAAGATAATACTCAAAATCCTTCAAGCTACTCTTCAGTAGTACGTGAACAGAGAACTTCCAGATGTACAAGTTGGATTTAGAAAAGGCAGAGGAACCAGAGATCAAATTGCGAACATCCACTGGATCATAGAAAACGCAAGAGAATTCCAGAAAAATAATCCACTTTTGCTTCGCTGACTATCCTAAAGCCTTTGACTGTGTAGATCACAACAAACTGTGGAAATTTCTATAACAGATGGAAAACCAGACCACCTTACCTGTCTGTCTCCTGAGAAACCTGTATGTGGGTCAAGAAGCAACAGTTAGAATCAGACATGGAACAACTGACTGGTTCAAAATTGAGAAAGGAGTACATTAAGGCTGTATACTGTCACCCTGCTTATTTAACTTATATTCAGAGTACATGATGTGAAATGCTGGGTGGGATGAATCACAAACTGGAATCAAGATTACTGGGAGAAATATCAACAACCTCAGATGTGCAGATGACACCACCCTTATGGCAGAAAGTGAAGAGGCACTAAAGAGCCCCCTGATGAAGGTGAAAGAGGAGAGTGAAAAATCTGGCTTGAAACTCAACATTCAAAAAACTAAGATCATGGCACCTGGTCCCATCAGTTCATGGCAAATAGATGGGGAAACAATGGAAACAGTGACAGATTTTATTTCCTTAGATTCCAAAGTCACTGTGGATGGTGACCACAGCCACGAAATTAAGACACTTGTTTGTTCTTTGGAAGAAAAGCTATGACAAACCTAGCCAGCATATTAAAAAGCAGAGACATTACTTAGCCAACAAAGGTCCGTCTAGTCAAGGCTATGGTTTTTCCAGTAGTCATGTATGGATGTGAGACTTGGACTATAAAGAAGGCTGAGAGCCGAAGAATTGATGCTCTTGAACTGTGATGCTGAAAAAGACTTTTGAGAGTCCCTCGGACAGCAAAGAGATCCAACCAGTCCATTCTAAAGGAAATCAGTCCTGAATATTCACTGGAAGGACTGATACTGAAGCTGAAACTCCAATACTTCAGCCACCTGATGCAAAGATCGGACTCGCTGGAAATACTCTGATGCTGGGAATGATTGAGGGCAAGAGGAGAAGGGGACAACGGAGGATAAGATGGTTGGATGGCATCACTGACTTAATGAACATGAGTCTGAGCAAACTCCGAGAGATAATAAAGGACAGAGAAGCCTAGCATGCTGCAGTCCGTAGGGCTGCAAAGAGTTGGACATGACTTAGCAAATTAAAACTAGTGGTCTCCTCCCCAGCTTCCCTAACCAAACTACACGGTCACCTAGCTAAAGCAGAACTTCAGCTCTGGACTCTATACCTGCATGGACATATCAGTACCCTCAGCACCGATGTGGCCACTCCTGACTTATCTCGCTGCCTGGCCTGCACACTTCAAGTTCCAGCACAGTGAGTTTTTTCTTAGTATCTCAAACAAGCCACGTGTTCTTCTATTCCCTAGGGGTTCTGGCCTTGCACCTCTCTCTCTGCCTTTAGCACTCTTCTCCTTTATCTCCACCTATCTCTTACTTTCTAAGGAATCATCTTTGACATTTCTTCTTCCACAAAAACCTTCCTTGTCACCACGAGACTGGATCAGGGGTGCCTCCCTGGACTATGGCGCCTACCCCACTGAAGTGCACACACTTGTCCCCACCAGCAGTGCCCAGGGCAGGAAGAGATGGGCTGAAGCATGGGGCGCGCTTTGTTGGCTGCTGCAGCAGTAGAAATAGTGAGGTCCTGGACCACAGCTGTGATGGGGGCTGCCAGAAGCACACGGCTTGAGAGACTTAAGCAGCACACAGAGTGTCTCTGCATTTATACCACATTTCTACTGAAAGCCACCGTGTAAAAGGTGCTTAAATACTTTTCAAAGAATGAATAAATTAATGAAGACATGATTTAGACATACAAAGTAAACAGAATACCTAAAACTGGCTCAGTACAGACTTATTAAGAGCTACAGGAATGCAGACACAAAGGGAGTGGTTCATTAAGAGGGACATGTGGCTTGAAGAGATAGCGGCTGGCGGAGTGGCATGCAAAGAGCAAGTGAGTGGGCAGCATGTGTGTGGAGGCTGGATCTGAACAGCAGTTCCACAACGGGCCAATCAGCAACCAGGGAACCCTGAGCAGCTCATTCAATGTTTCTGTGCCACACCTATAAAAAGAGAGAGACGACAAGAACACCTACCTCGTCGGGCTCACATGAGGACCAGATGAGTCAGTCTTTGTAAAGCCCTTAGAAGGCCAGTGCCTTGTACACAAGAAGCGTGATGTAAGTTTATACAAGCGCTAAGTCGCTTCAGTCGTGCCCAGCTCTTTGCAACCCCATGGGCTATAGCCCGCGAGGCTCCTCTGTCCGTGGCATTCTCCAGGCAAAGATACTGGAGTGGGTCACCATTCCCTCCTCCAGGGGACCTTCTTGACCCAGGGACAGAGCCCGCATTGCTCATATCTCCTGCACTGGCAGGCGGGTTCTTTATCACTAGCGCCACCCAGAAAGCCCACGTATATATACTATATTCAATTAAATAAAACAAATCCTTAGTGTGCCTTCACCCGCTCAGATGCTGTAAAAATGGCCACATGTGCAGTGAGTAATCAGTGGGCAGCTGCACACCTCTACCTGTTAGAAGGTGACGTATCAAGCAGATTCACTGCAAACCATGGAGAATTTTCTTATCATCTAGAGTTTCAGGGTTTTATACATAAGCACAAAATTCATAGTACACTGGGAAAGCTAAAGGAAAGAAACCTGAATTGTATGTTCACAGAGATAAATGAGAAATAACAAAACATAATACAAACACCAGAAATTATGGGAAAAAAATAAAAACATGTAGATGTTAAAACCTCAATGGAAGGTCTAGACTTGGCCAAAGAATCAACTAACAGAAGAAGACAGTGAAGCAATCACCCAGAGCCCCGTGCAGAGCCAGCCCTGAAACATGGCGGGAGACACAGTGAGCTCCATGCCCAGGCAGAGAGTGAGGAGGGTGCAGGGAGGCAATAGTTGAGGAAATGACGGGCGGAAAAACTCCACAAGAAAGAAACGTGTGGGTCCTCAAACTCAAAACCCGAAAAAGAGCCCCTAAATACCACGCAGAAATGAGATAAACAAAAGCACAGCTACAGCATCACAGATCAAAAGTTCCTGTTACAACGCTCTCAGGAGGCTGCCGTCGGAACGTTCACTGCATTCTGTAACGAGTGGTGTTACATGCTGCATTCTCTCTCCCGTCTCCCTGCTGGATGACAGGCTCTGTGAGGGCAGGATCGCTTCCAGTATATTATGTTCTGTGAATACCTGCCTGATATATAACTGAGTGGAGTGCAGTTCACGTGAAACTATTTTTAAAGAGCAAATAAAATAACCTAGAAAAAAATATACACATTCAAGTTTCCATGGGCAGGACATTTCTCTTTAGACCTAGTTCTCCATCTGTGTAAAATAAAGGAGCTATCTTGATGACATCAAATATAAAAGTCATTCACAACTATTATAGGACGCTACAGCTATATTATCTTTTGAAACCTCTGCATTTAAAAGCAAATTTGGGTGGTTTTCTTATTTCAATAGGCTTACTGACAGAAAGTCTGAGACACGATCTGCCCCTCGATCACGTAACTGATAGGACATCTCTAAGAGAAGAGTGACAGCTAGTAAGCCGTGGGCACTGAGCACTGCGCTGGTGCCGCAAATGATCCGTGCGCCACTCTCACTCGGTTCATGCAGAACACACGGAAGCCAGCTGCTAGCGCCCCACTCCACACGTCCAAGCCGAACTCCCGGTTTGACCCACATGACACAGACTCTTTTCTAGCGAATTCTCAACAAACCAACACCACAGAGGTCAGCTACAGTTATTCTGCACATCCTTCCAATTCTATACCCCAAATAAGTAAAGAGCAAACCGTTACCAGTTTAAGACTTATGTGAGAGTTGGCTGGGAAAGCTGTTGCTAATACATACAACAGCTAGAGCCAATACTGCTGGCTTTTGACTAAGAATATTTAAAATGGCCAGACCTCATCGTTGTATATAATTTTATCTACATTTAAGCTTCAAACTCTATGTATGTAGATTACAAGAAAATGTAATGGTTCAAACAGATCAACTTGTATTTAATGTTTGATAATGTTATCACTAGAAAAATATCTAATCTTATTTCTTCATTCTCAAAGAAAATGAGTATATTTTATACATATATAGTTCTCAAACTGCAACCACACTATGACTTCCTGCGTGTACTTGAGCAAGCTAGAATAGCCCTCACCCTGTCATGTCAAATGAGATTTGATTGCCAGACAGGAAAAACATGCTTGGAAGCAAGTTTGAAAAAAACCACCCCAGGGACCAAGAAAAAGTAAACAGATGACAAAAGAAATCCTGGTTCCTAGGTATGAGGTTAAAACTCACGGGACTCTTGCACGTAAGGCAGACAGATGATTCAGGAAGCCATACAAATGATCTCATGGTGGATGACACCCAAACAAAGGCAGTAATTTGGGACAGGTATATTTTAAAGATGTATATTCATCTCTTTATTTAAGTGTATTTCTAGGAAGAAACAAGGCATGGTCTAAAGCCCTGTGCCATGTTTGAGATAAAAAATCCACCAAGCAGAGCTACCAGCAGGTCAGACCCTCCCAGGGATCAAACCCACGTCTCCCGCACCGTAGCCAGACGCTTTACTGCCTGAGCCACCAGGGAAGTCTGCCCTGCGGCTCAGAGGGTAAGGAAACTGCCTGCACTGCAGGAGACCCGGCTTCGATCCCTGGGTCAGGGAGATCCCCTGGAAAGGGAACAGCAGCCCACTCCAGTATTCTTGTCTAGAGAATTCCATGGACAGAGGGGTCTTATGGGCTACAGTCCAGGGGTTGCAGAGTCGGACATGACTGAGTGACTGACATACAATGAACTTAAAAACACAACAATTAGAATTATCCAAAATAAAACATCCAACAACAGCAAAATGCATCCTTTTAAAGTATACACGTAACGTTTACCAAACGAGACCCCGCTCCGTGCCGTGAAACAAGTCTTGACAAATTTAAAAGCATTTAAGTTATTCAAACTATGTTTTCAGACCAAAATGGATTTAAATTAGAGATGAATTAAGAGCAAGATCTCTGGAAAGTCCAGAAAATTTGGAAATTAAATAGCACACACTTAAAAATAACTCATGGATCTAAGAAAAAATGAAAAGAGAGATTAGAAAGTATTTTGAACTGCATGAAAATTAAACTCAACACAGCAGAGTCTGTGGAATGCCAAGAAAACAGAACCTGGGGGTTTACAGTTACTAAATCCCATGAGACAAAATCAGAAAGACCTCAAATGGTCCTGACTCTCACTGTAAAAAGCCAGAAAAGGAGTAACAAATTAAAGGAAACAGAGGAAAGGAAATCATAAACACCAGACCAGAAATGAAACAGAAAACAGAATGGCAACAGAGAAAAGTCTATGACACCTAAAGAATTCTTTAAGAAGACCCATAAAACTGCTCAACTTCTGGCTAGATCAAGACAAAGAAAAAAAGAGAGAAGATACAAACTGCCAGGATAAAAACTGATCAAAACCCTCAGGAAACCAGAAACAGAAGGGAACCAACACTGAAGATTCTCTATGAAAAACGTAACCATCATCATATCCAGCGCTGAAAGGATGAGTGCTTCCCTCTGAGGCCACGAGAAACACAAGGATGACTGTTCTCTCCACTTCTACTCAGTACAGTACTGGAGATTTTCACTAGGAGAAGAAAGATGGAGAGAGGTGTTCAAAGAGAAAGGGTAGTATAAAACTATCTTCATTTACAGATGACATGACTGCTTATGCAGAAAATTCAGTGGGCTCTACAAAAAATTTACTGGAACTAATAAGTGAGTTTGGCAAAATTGCAAGATACAAGATCAAGACACAAAAAAATCAATTTTATTTCTCTGTGCTTGCAATGAACAAGAGGAAATTAAAATTTTAAAAGCAGTATCATTTACAGTAGCATCAAAATTACAAAGTACTTAGGGATAAATCTGACAGAAGGGGTGTAAAGCCTACGCACTGAAATCTACGAAACAGGGCTGAGAGCAGTCACATCACGTGGGCTTCCTTCGTGGCTGAGAGCAGTCACATCACGTGGGCTTCCTTTGTGGCTCAGCTGGGAAAGAATCCGCCTGCAGTGCAGGAGACCTGGGTTCGATCCCTGGGCTGGGAAGACCCCCTGGAGCAGGGAAAGGCTGCCCACTCCAGTATGCTGGCCTGGAATGGACTGTACAGTCCATGGGTCGCAGAGTCGGGCACGACTGAGTGGCTCCCCTTTCACTTTGAAGAGGAGACGCCCTTGGCTCAGGGCTAAGGCTTGACACTGTCAAAATGCCAGCTCTCCCTCAAACTGAACTACAGACTCAACAAAAACCCCGGCAGACCTCTGTGTGTAAAAACGGACAAGCCGATTCTCAAACTCATACAAACGCGCAAGAACCTAAAACAGGCAGGACAAGTCTGCTGAAGGGCACCGTCTGAGCTTTAAGGCTTATGAAGTCAGGGTGTTCATGGCAGTAGGTACTGATGTGAAGACGGGCAAGTACCTCAGTGGAACAGGAGACTCCAAGAATAGGCACACCCCTATATAAGCAGCAGATTCAAGGTGCTGCGGTAGAGAAAAGACAATCCATTCAACAGACATTACTGGCCACAAGTGGATATTCATATAAAAAATAACACTGGATATATATTTCACACAGTCTACAAAAATTAACTCAAAATAGATCATAAACACATAAAGCCAAAACTATAAGACTTTTAGAAGATAAGATATGATTTGCAACCCTAGGTTAGCCCAAGATTTCTTAATAGAATGCCAAAAGTACAATGCAAAAAAGGAAAAAAAATTAATAAATTTGACTTGACCAAAATTAAAAACATCTCATCTTTGAAAGACACCAGCAGAAGCATGAAAAGAGCATCTGAACATTTGGAGTAAACACGTGTAACACACATATCTGACAAAGGACATGTATCTGGATTACATTAGAAATGCTCAAAATTAACAGTAAGAAAACTGGTAGGATTTTTTAGATGGACAAAAGATTTGAATAGATAATCCAACAAAAAAAGATATATGGATGATAAATAAGCACAAGGGCAATGTTACTTATTTAAATCTTAAAAATTCCATCAAATAGATCGTATCGTTCAGTAAGTATTTACTGAATACCCACCTACAACAAATCTGCAATAGGGTTTTATGCAAAAGACATCCCTCTGCTACAGTGTTGGACACTTTCCTTTCTCTATTCCACACAAATATGTACAGCTTCCACATATAAACACATGCTAAGAAACTCCCATCTGGTACCCATTCGACACTACAGTGAATGAAGGATTAATGGCCTCAGCTTGGTATAGGCAAGCACTCTAGCCCAAGGAAATGTCCTACTGAGTGGTATTTAAATATCCATTTGGGCTAAGAATAATTATAAGCAGAGGCTCTTAACTTAACTGAACCTTAAACGAAGACTACTAACTTAAATGACAACTGATAAAATATGGGAAACATATTTGGAGATATTTCTGCATCTGCAGCAAGTTGAAAAAAAAAAAAAAACTGAACATATGACATCCAGAAACCATGTACTCTGCCACTCGAGATGACTGCAAATCCTGACAACCTAGAAACCCACAAAAAGACAACTTCTTCTGAGTAAAACTGTTCACACCATGTGCTTTTATAAGTTATTATCAGAAAAAAAACTGAAAAAAAAAGAAAAAAACTGGATCATCAGCGCCTACTCTAGACTGTTTTCATGAAAAGAACGAAGACATGAAGCTAACGGCAGCACTCCCTCCATACCTGCTCTTCCCGCTCCCTCTCTTTGGCTTTGCTTCTGGAGACTCTAGCAGAGGTGGCATCCTGGGGGGGAACAGCAGAGATCTGGTGCAGTGACATGCTCATCCCAGCCTCCCGTCTGAGCTTCCTCTTCACGGAAGAGAGTCTCCAGCGGTAGAGTCATTTTGGGCCATGGACTTCACGCTGAGAGAGAGAAGGGAAGACAAGACATAACTGAGCTGAAACGCTTAGAATTTCCAACAGTGAGATCAGTGTTTTATATTTATATTCATATTTATTTAAATAAGTTACAATGTCTAACAGAAATACTTCATCTTCAAAAATGACAGAATATCAACGCCTATGTGGGGGGAGGACTGCAACTGTTTCCTCATAGAAGATGGGAGCACCTGAAAAAGTCTGGGGAGTCAGGCGCATGTATGTGTGTGCGCGTGCTCAGCCGCAGTCCTGCCCACTCTTTGCAACCCCATGGACTGTAGCCTGCCACGCTCTTCTGCCCATGGAACTCCCCAGGCAAGAATCCTTGAGTGGGTCACCACTGCCTTCACCAAGGGTCTTCCCAACAGAGGGACCAAACCTGCGTCTCCTGCGTCTCCTGCACTGGCTGGTGGATTCTCTACCGCTGAGCCACATGGGAACCCCCAGGACCATGCGTCATCAGATAGTAATCTTCCAATGGCAACTTAGTTTTTAAACGCAGCAGTGTCATCCTTTAATAATATTTTTGAAGTTACACATTTTTTCTTGAACCAGTTGATATCAGTAGTGATCTTTCCTTAAAACCACAGACCTTGAGTCCATATAATGGCAAGACTAAACATTAAGAAGTCTAAAATAAGTTTGAGATTTCTATAATCCATGCTTAACCTTCTGAAGTCTAGATTCTCTAGACCAGTTACTGGCAAACTTCTCCTACAGAGAGCCAGAAGCAAGCACTTTATACACTGCGGGCCCGTTTGTTACAGGTACTCAGTTTTGCCAGTGTAACCTGGAAGTGCCCACAGTGGGCATGTAGACAGATGAGATGAGAACGGTCACACTGCAATAAACTTCACTTAAAAGCAGGTGGCAGACTAGATCCGGGCCATGAGCCTGGGATTCACTAACCCCGCTCTAAGAATGTTACAGGGAAGATGAGGGTCATCCCAGACATTCCTGGAACCGCTGAAGGCTGCCTGTAGGTAAAGTAACGTGTCTGAATAAGCTACATTCACGATTCCAGGAGGCCCTTACTCTTTTTCCCTAGTTTTCTCATTTTCTCCTACATTCCTCCAAAGTGCCTAGCAACTGAATTACATGTTCTTTATGTCTGCGTACACTGAGATCTATCAAACTCTGTGTACAAAACCAACTAAATATAAATCACCCAAACAATCCATAATGTTTAACAAGATGGTGTTTGATGCTGCCTGAGTTTTAACAAAGGATGGAAGCCTTAATACAAAAGAATGAATCTCTAACTTGGGGATTTTCGTTTACTAAACATGTACTGGAGCTGGGGCGGTAGACAGGGAGGGCGAGCAACGTAGGGCCTGATAACCCTAAGTTCACACTTGTCAAGCAGCCATTTGCTACAGCTCTCCCCTAACTGTGCTCAAGACCAAAGGTAGGTGTTTGAGTGGCTGCTCCCACCTGTGACAGTGTTACTAACCAAACTGAAGAGCAGCAGGACTCACAAAATTGATTTCTTCCACAGGTCTCCGATCAAGAAGTCACAGGAAGGAACAACAAGCCAGAGAGAATCAACACACGTGAGAAAATTAGCTAAAAGAATATCCTGTTTGTAAAAAGCCTAGTTTAATAACTGGCAAGTAATCACTGATAACCAACAGAACAGGAAGAGACAGTTGGTAATATCGAAAAAGTGAAAGTGAAAGTTGCTCAGGCGTGTCTGACTCTTTGAAACCCCATGGATTTTAACCTGCCAGGCTCCTCTGTCCATGGGACTCTCCAGGCAAAAATACTGGAGTGGGTAGCCATTCCCTTTTCCAGGGGATCTTCCCAACCTCGGGATTGAAGCCAGGTCTCCAGCATTGCAGGCAGATTCTTCACCCGTGTCTAGATATGATATTTAATAATGTATAAAATGTTAAAGTCTAGACGTTATACATCACATACTCTATTTCATGCCTTTCTATGATCCTGACCCAAGATGGAGGACTGCGCTCAAACAAGTGGTCTGAATACATGCATTCACGTGGCGTAAGACAAGAGGCACTCACCCACTGCTGTGATGCCTTACACTAATGAATCAAATTCCTCTGTGAGAGATGACGAACTCCATGTGGCCCCAGAATGATTACTCAAACTCACCGTGCCTGGAGCCCCGCCACATGGCACACCAAGAGCAGCGTTTGGAGCTTCCGGTATAGTCCTCATTATTACATCACTGGTACCTGGCCGTGTCAAGCCTGGGAGACGAAGCACGCCACAGAAACACAAACCCGGAGGGTTTTACATTTTAAATTTTACTGCAGAGTTTTACAGGACCTCCCTCGTTACAGCCACATAAGCTGCTCTTCTGCTATACACTCCAACTCCAGGTACTATACCTAAAAGCTTGCCTGAAGCAGTCCCTGTCCTATGCCAGACTACTTAGGATAAAAAAATGATAATTTAAAAAACCAACCTACAAAATAAACCATGCCACTCTGCATGTGAAGGTTCATACAAAAAGCATACAGCAGGTATTACTCATACTATTTTCTTTACATAATTTCCAAAAATCATTTTATATCAATTCAAGTGAGCTTAATTAAGAGCAATATTTAAACTTTTGCACTATGCCTGACAATCCAGGCATGAAAACTTTAATTCCACCGAAGTTACCTTGCAAAATACAACACATCTAATATGACCACACATTATTTAGAAGAAATGAACTGAAAACACTGACTGCTGAAGAGAATATGGGAATGACCACAGCACGCTCATGGATTGGAAGCCTTACTATTGTTAAGACGGCAATCCTCCCAAAACTGACCTACAAAGAAAGCAATCCCCATCAAAAACTCTGCTGACTTCTTTGCAGAAACTGGACAAGTTGATCCTAAAAGTTATATGGACACAGAATTTCCACAACAATCTTGAAAGAACAAAGTTGGATAACTCATATCTCCTGATTTCAAAACTTAACTCAAACCAGTGTGGAGTTGGGTTCAAGATGGCAGCATAGGAAGATCCTAAACTCACCTCCTTCTGCAGACACAACAAACAGACAGCTACACAGGAGGATAAATTCCTCTGAATTTATATTGATTTCTATCAATAGAAATCTTAATAAATTAATCAACAGATCAATCAACAGACACACAAACAAATGAATGGACCTTCTCCTCAAGAAGTAAGGGGTTTATACCCACTCCAGGCACCACAATCCTTGGGTCCCAGATCAGAGAGAGGAGACTCACCCAAATGTCTGGATTTGAAAACCAACAGGGCTTATCTTACGGAGAAACTCAGGACTTCAGGGAACGAAGACTTCATTCCTCTCCAACAGAACCACTCACCCCAAGACCCAGCACAAAGAGCAACAGTTTCTAAAGAGCTTAGACCATATGTGAAGGAAATTCATTTACTGACCTTACAGCACCTGTCAAAGGGGCAGAAGTCTGCTGGGACTCTGCAGGGATGGGATGCTGGCAGCTGCCATTTTTACAGGCTCCCTCTACCCAGCTGGCGCTGGCACGCACCATGCTGCACTTTCATTCTAACCTGCTAACAGCGGTGTGTGACAGCCCTGTTCAAGTCACAGCACCAACACATGCAGTTGGCGAGCAGCCACGCACCCCCATTCCACTCGCACAACCCCACGGGGGCCAACAGCCAAGCACAGCCTCCACAGGGGATGTCCCCTGAGTGCCAGGCTCAGGCTGACAGGAGGACTGTGTTTCTGGACCCCACAAAGCCCAACAAGTGCAAAGAGAGTTCAAGAAACAAAAAAAAATTAGGGCAAGGTTAAGCAATAAGGCTCATCTCCCACACAGAGCCACCCCTTGGAGACAGGGGGAGACGGCTGCTTTACATGATACACAGAGGCAAGCACAGAGAGTCGAGCAAAAGGAAGACAGAGGAACACGCTCCCAACGGAGGAGAAAGGCAAGCCCTAGGGCAAAGCCAGTGAGGTGGAGATGAGCGATTTACCTGATGAAGAGTTTAGAGCAAGGGTCATAAAATGCTCACTGAACTTGGAAGAACAAGGGAGGAACACAGTGAGAAATTCCACAATGAGACAGAAAATATAAGAAATTTCCACACAGAACACACAGAGCTGAAGAACACAAGTGAGCTGTGAAACTAGTGGGAATCAGTAGCAGGCTAAGATACAGAAGACCAGACCAGCGGCCCGGGAGATGGGGCATGGGACTCTCCAAACAGAACGGCAAAAACGGGAAAAGAATTGTTAAAAAATGAGGATGGTTTAACGGAGCCAAGGGACAACAGAAAATGCACCCATCTGCATTACAGAGGTTCCAGAGGGAAGAGAGAAAGAAGGAGACAGAAAACGTATTTGATATAATGGCGAAAAACTTCCCTAACCTAGGGAAGAAACAGACATCCAGACCCCACAGGCAAAGAGAGTCTCAAACAAGATGAATCCAAAAAGATTCACATCAAGACACGTTATAATTAAAATGTCAAAAGGTAAAGAGAGAATCTTAAAAGCAGCAAGAGAAAAATAACTATGTACAAGGAATCCACACAAGGCTATCAGTTGATTTTCAGCAGAAATTTTGCTGAAAAGAAATATGGGTACACACTACACCATGCATGGCCCTTGAAAAGAGTAACTAAGTGAAGCAAGGGCCACACATCAGATTACACTCGTGTGAAATGTCTGGGGTAGGTGAATATATAGTCACAGAAAGTTAATTCCTGATTGCCAAGGGCTGAGGAAAGGACTTAGGGGAAGGGGGCAGTGATGACTAAGAGGGTTTCTTTTTAGGGCAAAGAATATGTTCTAAAATCTATTAAAACATAACTCTCAAAAAAATTTATTATGCTGATGGCTGCATAACGCTTAAGTATACTAAAAGGCACAGAATTGTACCATTTAATGAGTAGACTGTAATGGATGTGAATTATATCTCAATAAAGTGAAAGTGTTAGTCACTCAGCTGTGTCTGACTCTTTGCCACCCCATGGACTGTAGCCTGTCAGGCTCCTCTGTCCATGGAATTCTCTAGGCAAGAATACTGGAGTGGGTTGCCACTCCCTTCTCCAGGGGATCTTCCCAACCCAGGGATCAAACTCAGGTCTCCTGCACTGCAGGCAGCTTCTTTACCACCTGAGCCACCAAGGAAGCCCACATCTCAGTAATAATGTGTAAAAATATGAAAATCACATGGATTAAGGCAGATTACTTTTTATTTTTCCTCTGTGCTATCCCTAATGTAACTCATCTGATAACATGGAGATGGCCACTGTTATCACTCTTCCTGTTTTAAGAAAGGTACCAGGGAGTACACAAAACTGGCAATCAGAAACTTAAGGTCAAGTTATGATTCTGTTAAATATTAGTACTAAGTATGTGAGGTTGGGCAAACTGATGAATTTCAAAGGCTGTTTCTTCATCTGTAAAACCGAAAGGTAATAATCCTACTAAATTCACAGAGTTATTGTGAAGCCAAATAAGATTACGCCACATACACAAACATCAGGGTTTTCAGCATCAGCCTATTTTCCAGCCTGCTTTCTCAAGCATCTGAGATGAAGCCTCTTACTGCTTTACAAAGGCCAGCTTACTTGCTTTGTCTTTCCAGTACTATTTTCTGTCCTTCTGCCCCTCAGTGTGACACAAGATATACACCACTGGGACCTCAAGTCCTTTCTGACATTCACTTAGGACCCCTAGCAGCATGCCTCCAAGGGGAAGCATGGCTGACAATGCTATCCCTGTAAGGGGGGACGCAGGAAGGCCCAGCCAGAAGACGACTGGAGTGGCTTAATAACCAGGCTGTTCTGTGTGTTCCCAGATGGTCAAGATAAGCGAAGGATTCTGCCCATTTCAACAATGCTGGGGACAAAGACACATGACAAAGAAGGCAGCCAGGAGAAGACACAAGATATCAGTGGCAAATCCCCTCGGAGACGATCACCCCGGGTCTGCACGCCTCCATGCATCCCTGCACACAGGGGACCAGGCTCCAGCAGCACCCTCCTCCTCCCCATTGTGAGCTGTTCAATTGCAGTATCCTGACTGGCACTCTAAATAAACAACTTTAAGTTAAGCCTGTTTTTATCAGAAGAATGGTTCCTATAAGCAATGAGAAGTCTATGAACAGCAGCTAGCAGACACACACACAAAGCGTTAGGAGTGAGGAGGCCAGTTGTAACGCACAGCACTGAATGGCCGAGACCAGACCTAGAACAGAGCTTGGAGGGAGGAGAGAGGCCATTAGAAAACCAGGACTGACGTGGTCTAGTGAGCGGCCTAGACTGTCCCCTGGCTTCTGGCTGAGCCTTCACGAGACTGGAACGCAGCGAGGACTGGGAGAGGCTTGAGGGCTTGGCCACGGGCACACTGAGCTTGACACGCCTGTGGGAAACCCAAGGTATGTGCACAGCGCCCACTGGGAGTCACCAGCACACTGTCACACCTGAATACACAGGGACAGAATCTGGTTTCCAAGGAAAACCTGCAGAATCAACCATTTATGTCACCAGATGCTATTAATCTAATCAAGTGATAAAGCTCAACACCAAGGCAGGATTTTAAAACCTTTTAGGGAAAAGCAAAGGAAAATGCCTAACTATTACAAAAAACCTATCTCAGCCAAAACTTACCATTATATTCATGCACCAAAACTCTTAAGAGTTTTAAATAAGTTTTAAATTAAAAAGCAAAATAAGCATATTCCTGTCATTATTATTTAATATTAATACATAGTTAGACAGCCCTTTAATGATGTGGCAACACTAATGACTTTTCGTTTCTCTATTTTCTAAACTTTCAGTAACAATGTAATACTTTTATAGTTTAGAGACATATTTTTATTTTTTTATTTTTATTTATTTATTTATTTATTTATTTATTTTTTAGAGACATATTTTTAAAGTGTTACAAGCTCAAGTCATTCCACGCAGGTTGGTACAGTCAGAATGTCATGCTACTGGTGAATGCATACACCGTGAGAGGGCTCATTTCTGTGAGGAATACGTCTCTGAAGGCCTCATGGAATCAAGCCTAAGGTTCCTGCGGAATAAAGTAGGAAGATGCTCTCTCGGGACACTGGTGTCCCAGCTGCCGCAGTGTTCGCTTTATGCTCCCTTTAGATTTTTTTCAGCAATTCCGCTAATATTTTTGCAGAGTGCTTCTCCTTAAGAAAAAAAAACAAACAGCATCGTGTATTATGGGAATAGCTAGCCTTTCTCTTCAGGGTTTTGTTAGCTCTAACTTCCATTGCAAAGTTACTGATTTTGAAGCCTGCTTTCTTTCATATTTTTTTGTATAGTAAGCCTTTATTGGGCTTCCCTGGTGGCTCAGATGGTAAAGAATCTGCCTGCAATGTGGGAGACCCAGGTTTGATCCCCGGGTCAGGAAGGTACCCTGGAGAAGGCAATGGCTACCCACACCAGTATTCTTGCCTGGAGAATTCCATGAACAGAGGAGCCTTGTGGGCTGCAGTCCATGGGGTCACAAAGAGTTGAACATGACTGACTGGCTTAAGACTTTCGCAACACAAGCCCTGATTAATATTTCCATGCCACACTACTTTCAGTCCACATATTTCCCGTGAAATGCAGCTGCAACGGGACGGCCTTTACACATCCTTAGAAACGGTAGCTCAGAGCATGCAGTGCTAGGGACGCAGCGTCACTACCGTGGCAGACAAGGGGAGGTCAGTGCTCATCCACCGTCAACAAGTCTGAGCGTCTGCCCAGCACTGAGACTGTCTGTTGCTTACGCTGCTTTTTTCCAGTATGTGTTTGTCCCTGTTACTATGGCAAAAAATATCTGCAGCAGGAACCATTATCTTTTGCAAATCACAGAAAAGAATAATAAACATGGGCTATTAGTAAATGTTTTCTTTTAATGATGGTTATAAAAGAAACCTCTTGTTCCAAAATAGTGAAAGACTTCTTTCCACCAGAGGAAAAGCGCCTGCTCTCTCCTAATAACAGATTTCCTGTGTGAAGGAAGCCCCTGTGTGTCTGACCCTGAGATCAGGTACTTTGCTGCTTAAATGACGATTTATTGCAAAAGTCCCTCAATTTCCCGCCACCAACCATACAAACCTGCCCACTGCTCTCAACCCTTTCATGAATTACATAAATTATATTATGCAGCTCAGGGAAGAAGCAGCCCCAGCTTTGGAAGTGTCCCTGGGCTCTTTGCCATCCTCCCCACCTGGCTATTTAGGGGCCTCACTCTATCAGCCACCCCCTTACCCCAAACTGTCATCCCATCCTTTCTAAAGACTCCTTCACGTCAACAAAGTAACAGAATCAGTTTTCCCCAAAAACGCATAGAACAAGTAGTTTATATCACTAGATACTGTAGAAGAAAAATAAAAATCTACACTGACACAGAATTTCAAAGTGCATTTTGGGTCTCATCTTTAAAGACAGAAGTAGAAAGAAAATGCTCTCAAGGCTCCTATCCACTTTCACACTTTTTAAGTGACATCTCAGAGCTCTTCACTTTCTTGCTCGCACAACTCAGTTCACTGCAGTCTATGTAATCTCTGCTCCCTGTTCTTGGCCTTTCTCACTTACGGATCAAACTTAGGAGAAGAGCTCTCAATGAAGGAACCAAAATAATACATAAGCACAAAAAGGAAAAAAAAAAAAAACCCTCGGGGAAATAAAGATAACTTTCTAAAGTTTTAAAAATCCTTTCACACAAGTCAATCAACATCCCTATAGATGTACAGCTAAGTAATAAATTTCCCATGCACACTTTTATGGTAAACTCCTGGAAGATGTATTCTAACAAAATAAAGGACTAAATCGAGGAAAAGGAAAACAAAGAATGCACAGAACAGCCATTATAACTTCGGAGGGGCGCACAGCGCAAGTCCCAGGATCGAAGCTGCACTGGCAGGGCTAGAGGCTACTGGTACAGAGCGGAACAGACGCACGCGGGCCTGCCTGAAGCAGGTCTCCGGAACAGACGACGTCTCAAGGGGGGGACGGAGCGACAGGCAACACCAGGGACATCTTAGAAGAGCTAAGGGCAAGTCTACTACTGGTCATACCGGCGGAAATATGCAGGAACAGCAGCAAAACTAAGGAGAAAGTCAGCACAATCATTTGTCTCTAAAGCGAACAGTAGTTCAATATTGACTATGGCGTAAACACTACAATGATATAGACAACATCTTGACATAACTAAATCCTACGGACAGGGAGAAGAGAGGTGCAGTATCAAAGGAAGTCAAGAGATAATGTCTAATATTTGTGAGTCAGGAAATACCACGACTGTATCATCTGAAAACATGGAGGCAACAGTCAGAAGATGCATCAATGGCACACGCGGAGCCGCCTCTGCGGAGCAGGACACGCGCGTAGCCGCCTCTGCGGAGCGGGACACGCGCGGAGCCACCTGTGCGAAGCGGGACAAGGGCTGTGGGGGAGTGGAGCGAAGCACTGCTGCCTTCCATCACAGGAGGCTGGGTACTACCATCTCCCACACACACTTCTAAAATTCAGGAAAACACCAAAACAAAGCTAGCTTTTATTTACTTATATTTAGTAAAGAAATGTATAATAACATTATATACAATATTATATATTATATTATTATATAAATGTATAATAACATCTTGTTTACATTAAGTATTAGGTCTTATTTAACATTAAGACCTAATCTTAAAACTCTTTAGGGTCCAAAACCTGACCTGAACTAACAGGAAGCTATTTATATTTTCTATTAATACTTGTGCAACTCAGTATAAATATTATACTTCAATAAGGAAATATTTATGAGTTTTATGGGTATCACCCCAATAAGAACACTCAATATTACATACCATGTATAGATTACCTTTCTAGAATCTGAAAATTTCTGAAGTTTAAAGTATTTCTGACCTAAGACGTCTGGATGAGAGAGCTTGGGCCTCCATTACATTTTTCAAAAAGCTGTGTGCACTTATTACTTTTTTCATTTTGAAAATACTTTGAAGAAATAAATGGAGAGAAAGTATAAATAGAAAACAGGCAGGAGGCTCATGTGACCTCAAATGGAACGATACCCATATCACATATTTTTACCAAATGTGGTATTATACCTGGGCCACGATTTAGGTACTGAATTAAGATATTCCCTCTCTCAACGAAAATGTGAAAAAGAAAGGGATAAAACTTCATCCGACTCACCATTTGTCTCCTGGGATCATCCCGTTTATCTTGCTTTTCTAGAGCAAAACGGGGCTCCTCTTCTATACCCTAGAGCTCTTCTCCACTCAAACTGACATTTTTTCTACCTCCCATGCACATTTCATCGCATCACAACCTAGCTTCAGTACAGTAAGGCCAACAGCCATCTCCATGGCGGTTAAGCCGAAAGGACACACTCTCTGGGCCCATGTGATCTGACTCGACACATGACAGTAGGTCTTTCGATTCTCCAAAGCTCCATTCCACCCTCCCACTCATTCTGTGTTCCCTTTCCCCAAGTTATCAGACCCCTATCTCTGGCTTCAGTAACCACCTCTGTGCATTTTACTCCAAAGGAAAATACTGATAAATCAGATGGTCAAATTTAATAAGACTTCTGTGCTCTAAAAGTCACCATCAAGAAAGCTAAAAAGAGGAACTAGGGGGAAAACGTGACCATCATCTGCCTATAGACTCGTATCCAGAATATCTAAGGAACACCTACAGCTTAAGCAACATAACTTAAAGATGGGGAAAAGTTTCTAACAGCCATTTCTCCAAAGGAGGTAAATGAATAGTTACTAAGCTCATGAAATGATCTGCAAATAAAAACCACAGTGAGGAAAGGCTATATCCTTCCTGGGCTTCCATGCTAGTTCAGACTGTAAAGAATCTGCCTGCAATGCAGGAGACCCAGGTTTGATCCCTGGTTCAGGAAGATTCTCTGAGGAAGGGAACAACTACCCACTCTAGTACTCTTGTCTGAAGGATCCCACGGACAGAGGAGCCTGGCAGGCTATACAGCCCATCGGGACACAAACAGTTGGACATGACTGCGTAACTCACATATCCCCTGTAGAGGGGCTATAATCAAAAAGACCAACGATATCAACTGTAGCATGAGGAGAAACTGGAGCCCTTGAGAATGTGAACTAGTATAGAGACACTGGAAAACAGTCTCGAAAGTTACTATAAGTCAAACGTAAACTTAAACAACAATAACAACAACATCCCCAGGAAATCCCACATTTACAGGTCTTTATAGAATTGATGAAGAACCCCTACTTCATTACCAAGAACCACAACTGGAATTGAACTTTTGTTAAATTCTTTAATTAATGACATTCACCCTTACTGGGCAGTAAGCTCCCTAAAGGCAGAAACCCTATCTCACTTTGCTCACCCTTGTACTAGCACTCTCCAGCCCAATGTTGCCACATAAAATCCATTCAGCAAATATTGACTAAATCAGCTTTTCTCCCACAAGAGCCAGAACTAACTGGGAATTTCATTTATGACTCAAACTATAACTAACACTGTTTACTGTCTCAAATGCTGATCAAGTAGAACAGTGGAAATTTAGACAACACAAAAATTCAGTATTTTTTATCCTTGTACAATTCATATCAAATAGCAAGAAACAACTGATCTTCAAATATGTGCAACAGTTTGCCCACATCAGACTAAGTCCAAAATTGTAACAATTCAAAATGCAATTCAAGTACTTTTAAGAATAATTCCAAAAGGTTACAATTATAAGTTATTAAGAACTGCAGATAAGAGCTCTTTTAAGAGAGAGAAAAACAAGTTTCATAAAATACAGTTTAGCAATTTCAATCTTTGAGTCAGAAATACAGTGAAGAATAGGTGACAAGTTACTAAAGAAAGGCATAAAATATGCTATTTCACTAACAGTATCCTTAAAGGCCTATTCCCCTCACTCAACCAGGGAAGAATGCTCTCTCACAAGCAACCCGTATCTGGCCACTGTCATGCCCACACCAGATCAAAAGGTAACGAGGCATCAAGATTACCCTATTTCCACTCTTCATTGAAATTAAGATCAAAATTTAAGTTCAGGGTTCTGAGAATTTCAGGGAACACTACAAGGCCTCCATATGCCACCCACTAAAAAACAGTCTGAGACAAAAGCTTTGACTTGGTCTGTTTAACACTATGATCTTCAAGAACAATGAGCTTATTAAAAATATCAAAATGAATTTTAAAAAGTCAAATGCATCAGAATAAAGTAGCAACTACCAGAAAATATAGATGCATTTACTGAAAGCGAAGAAAAAATGATAAAACACACAGACATGCTCCACAGACTAAATGAAGTTTACTCAGAAACAAACAAAAAAAGATTTTGTTAGTTTTAAAATCCCCTAGAGGGTACCCCCGGTACCTTCCTCAGTGGGAAAGAATTCACCAGCCAATGCAGGAGACAGGGGGGTTCTATCTCTGACTCAGAAGGATCCTGCACGCACGGAGCAACTAAGCCCGCGCGCCACAGCTGCTGAGCCTGTGCTCTCAAGCCTGGAGCCACAGCTGCTGAGCCCACGTGCCGCAAGCCCTGACGACTGCGCGCTCCAGAGCCTGTGCTCCTGCGACAGGAGACGCCACCGCAACGAGACGCTCAGGCGCCGCACCTAGGGACCAGCCCCAGCTCACCGCAGCTAGGGAAGAGCCCGCACAGCGAAGACCCAGCACGGTCAGAACGATTCATGTCAATGTGTGCCAAAACCAATACAGTATTGTAAAGTAAAATAAAGTAAAAATACAAATTAAAAAGAAAGACAGAGGTGTTAAATGAAATAAAACCCTCTGGAATAACAGAGGATGACCAGAGGTAAGAAAGAATATTTCAACGTTACATGAGGAGCAGCAAATAAGCAGCACCGAGGATAACTAGAAACTGAAATCCAAAGAACAGAAAATTTAAAAATGGTAATGTAAGAGAAGCAAAATGAGAAGTACAGAAATAGAACTTCTGAACAGTAATTGTGGAGAAAAACAAAACCGATGAAAGCGCTGATGAACCGTGACTTGCCGGGGTCCAGCCCCGGTGGATCCAGGGTGATTCGAAAGTGGGGACGGTGTCGGCGTCTTTGGAAATAACTTATTTAATTACAGATAGAAAGGGATTAGAAGATTAGCAGAGAAAAAGAGGCTGAATAACTTGGTTCACATGGAATACCAATCACCACCTACGAAGGCTGCAGGCGTCTTCCCGTTCTCCCGAAGGAGAGGTGGCACTGAGGCGCCCCCCCCCCCCCCCCGCCCCGGTCCGATCTTAGAAGCCCAGGCAAAATTAATAGGCTTGGTGGGTACCGATGCACCAGATGGGAATTCGGCCAGAAAATAGTAGGAGAGAAAAAGGCGCTGAATAACTTGGCTTACGTGGGATACCAATAAAATTCCAAGACAAGGAATTTGCACCATCTACGTTGGGCCACCAGTGCCACTTGAATATCGGAAGGTGCCCCTCCTTGGGCTCCTTCTCGCGTGGGCTTGAAAACCGGGGCAAATAAGTAGACTTGGAGGGCACCCACGCTCCAGATGGGAATTCAGCCCGAAAAATGGGGAGCAGAAAAGAACAACATGAGGGAATCAGTCTTTCCGGAAACTGATCCGATTTCTTTATTTTGGGGTTTGCTTATATACCTTTTGTTACACATAGGGATGAATACAGAGTCACGCAGGGGTCAGCAGTCCTGACCTTTATCAAAATCAGGTGCTTCACATAAATGTATAAAAAAGGTACATCATCTTCTGGCCATGAGTGAGACCTGCTGACATTTTATGATCCTTTCTTTCTGATAACCAAAAAACTTATTTCTTCCAAGGGTGTTTTTTCTTAAACCAGGGACCACCCTCCAAATAAAGTTACATTCCTATAGGGTGAGGGTGTAGTGAGTTACAATCAAGAAAGGAATTTATTTAACCCAAGGTTAACATGATTAGTCTTAAAGGTTAATACTTATTTCTCCTATATGCTTAAAGGTTAATACTTATTTCTTCCTATATGCTAGTTATATTCATTATAAGGATAGGGAATATGGAGATTTAGCAGCAAACATCAGCCCAACAAATGAAAATCCTTTCACCAATGCTCCTCTTAAGATCTATTTAGTCTTAAGATATGATAAGGTTACATTTTTATATAGCAAGGACACAGTGATTTATAACAAAGTACAGTGATCTATTACAAAAGAGAAAATCCATTAACTCAAAAAGTCTAGTATTGCTAACATCAAAAACTACTGTATTTCCTTTTCTATATTCCAAATACACTGATTAATATATTCCCAGGTGCCTAAGGATATGGAGGCCTGGCGGCAATCATTGACTCAACAAGAAGAAAAAGCCCTATGCTAATTAAGACTCTCAAAATACTCCAAAACTCTCTGTGCTGTTTATGGTTGAGAGGTAGTAAACAATCATGTGGCAGGAGTATGGATAATCCTGTCACACAAGCTAGTCTGTCAGCAGAGAGGTTTGACCTGAGACATCCTTGTCCCACCCAGAGCAGGGAATTAGCAGCACTTATTGACACAACAAATGAAGAACCCTGCACCAATATAATTCCTAACCAACCCACTATACTAATAATTTCTAACTCCCCAAAAGAATTTGCCTTTAGGAAGTCTAAAACATCTCGTGCCGCTCAGATTGGGAGGCTATAAACAATCACATGTGGCAGGACGAACCTATACAGGCAGGCTAGATAGCCTTCAGAGGAGTCCGTAAGCTGAAACACTCTTGTCACGCCCAGGAATTTGTATTGCCTTGGAGCCGCACGTTTACTCCTTCTCCGAGAGAAACGGTGATGGGGGAGAGCCCCCCGTAAGGTCAGAGGTGTAGGTGAGAGCATAAAACAGACTCTGGCTTTGGGGTTAGATGCTCGGGAACAGGGGGTTTCCTGAGGCTTGATCACGCCTTTGCGTATGCCAAGCCTCCTTCCTCATGACCTTTGCCCTGGGCGGAGTTCCTCACGCTGGCCCCCGGCAGCGACTGCTTTCTGCGCATTTTCACACTTGACTCTCACGGCAGTGGCAGAGGTAGAGAAGCTGGCTTATCTGCGCAAACGGCCCAGAGAAGTCAGGCGCCTTGCCTAAGGCTGCTCAGCCACACGTCACTAGACGTAGCAGACTGTGGCAATTTACAAGGCGAATCTAGAATGTGTGCGTTTCTCCTGTGTCATCCCACGGCAGCACGGCTGTCAGAAAAAGACAAAACCTGGTGTGCTGTTGGCTTTATTATGAAAAGAAGAGGTATCAGAATCCACAGAATCCACAGTTTTAAGTATTAAATAGCAACATGCTTTTTGCTGCAATTTTGTCTGCATAGGGGGACATCTGACCAAAGTAATGGATATACTTGTTAAAAATTTGACAAAATAATAATTTATATACTTCAAGACTGTAAGACATGCCTGAAAAGTTAGGTCCAATTTATAACAAAAATTGGATATTTATCATTTTGAGTTGATTTACAAATATATATCACAACCCACAGAAAAATACTGCATTTTAAAATTATAGTATATACTCTTAAACCATTGTTACACACATATTACATATACAATAACATAACCTTAAACCACTTCAACTATTTCAAACTAAACCTGTCCCTTTAAAGTACTCCAGTAGATTACTCAAGATTAATTTTCTAACATGCAGCCTGAAAGGCTGGTGAAAAGAAAGTGCTAGTCGCTCAGTCGTGTCCAACTCTGCGACCCCAGGGACTGTAGCCCGCCAGGGTCTTCTGTCCTTGGGATTCTCCAGGCAAGAGTACTGGAGTGGGTAGCCATTTCCTTCTCCAGGGGATCTTCCTGACCCAAGGGCTGAACCCTGTTCTCCTGCGCTGCAGGCAGATTCTTTACCATCCGAGCCACGAGGCCGCCAAGAAGAAAGACAAGGTGGACTCTAGGTATCCCCCAGAATGCCGGCTAGAGGAAGAAGAACGGGCCGCTACAGAAAACTGAGGGAGCCCGGTGCTGGAGGTCCTGAGCAAACAGCTGGGCCAGCAGAGGAGAGTGCTGCAGGCTGCAGCGTGCAATTCAGAATCTCAAGGAACAGAGGAAGAGAGGGGCAGGCCGAAGCCGACGGTGCGTGAGCAGCAGACGGCATGAGGCAGGCGGGCCTCAGATCCGAGCACTGTGCGATCTGTGACCCCCGGTGACCCAGAGGCCTCAGCAGAGCCACTCCCCAATGCATGTCAATCAGCTGAGCCCGAGACGGCTGCAAGGAAGGGCCTGGACTCTAACGTCTGATTTTCCAGCAGAGTCTGAACCTCAGGAAAGTTAAGGAGGCATACCCACGGGCATTCTTCAGGACACACACAAGGATACTGAAAACACTAGTCCTTAACAAAAGGAAAAGGGGAGACTTGTTGGGGTTCTTGCAGCGCTTCACTTCTGAGAAAGGGAAGTGTGAGTCTGGCAGACCTAAGGGATGGAAATACCTTCAGCGAAGTACAGAACTGATCTTCTTCCTCCAAGTGCTCTTTGATGCCTGTTCTGCAGAGAAAAACCTAATCCTCACAGACGAGGAAAGGGGGACGGAGAAAGTCAAGGCCGCAGCAGCCAGGGCCCTCCCTGGGCACACACCACACTGTACTGGGGTGACTTGCTCACACTTTCGCCTCCCTCAGCAGACTGCGGGCTCCTTGAGGGTTCAGGAGTGAAGCCAGAAATAGAATTACAGAGATGAATTGCCGCTATTAGTCACAGGATGCTTCTGTCTGCCATTGCTGGGCAACAAGCGAGCCCAGCCTTAGCGGCCTAAACAGCAGCGATGTCCTATTTCTCACAATCCCATGGGCTGACTGCACAGCTCTGCTGCTGCTCTTGCCTGACCTGCGTGCCGCTGCACTGGGCCCAGGTCAGCTGGGGACTGGGCTCAGGGAGGAAGGCTGGCCCTTCCTCTCCAGGTGGCCCTCCTCTCAGCGCCTCTCCACTGCATATGGCGTGCGGCAGCAGCCGAGAAGCTGGCCCACTGCATGCGGCGCCTCTGCTTCCAGCCCGCCTGCTTACGCTCCCCTGGCCGCTGCAGGCCACGCGGCACAGCCCAGTACGAACGGCATGGAAACAGACTCTACACCTGACTGGAGAAACAAGCAGGCCCGCGCTGCCAAAGGGCACAGACACGGAGAGGTGAGTCATTCAGGCGCTGTTTTGTGCCATTATTTCACATACGTTGTTTTTGCTATTCTTCTCTCTGATAACTACTTTCATTGGTAGAATTTTTATTATAAAGTTTATTTACACCAATTACATCTAAAAATTTGATCATGTTCCTTAATTTGTAATGGGGGGGAGGGGGAGTTACTGCGCTCTATTTCTACTTCAGAATGGATCCAAAAACATTTCAAGGCTTAAAGATTAAAATTATTACTGGCAGCAATTCACATCATTTGAAGATCTTATGTTTCTTCACAAACATATACATCTTTTGAAGCAATTCATTAAACTAACTGAAGAAAGAATTCTGGGCACATTTTATAACAGAAAAATCTACGGCAGCTCTGTCTCATTTGAAATGCTTTATGCAGAAGAGTTCTCATCTCGTTACACTATAGAATGTAGCATTAATGCTGGTGGTACAGACAGCCCTGCACCAGCCATGTGTCATGTCAGGCTGCAGCAAGCATCTTCTCTGCTTAACACAGAAAGCAAGGTAGAGAAACCAGAGCAGGGCCTGCCTTCAGTTCAGTTCAGTTCAGTTCAGTTCAGTCGCTCAGTCGTGTCCAACTCTTTGCAACCCCATGAACTGCAGCGCACCAGGCCTCCCTGTCCATCACCAACTCCCAGAGTTCACTCAAACCCACGTCCATCGAGTCGGTGATCCCATCCAGCCATCTCATCCTCTGTCGTCCCCTTCCCCTTCTCCTGCCCTCAATCCCTCCCAACATCAGAGTCTTTTCCAATGTATCAACTCTTCGCATGAGGTGGCCAAAGTACCGTGAGTTTCAGCTTCAGCATCAGTCCCTCCAATGAACACCCAGGACTGATCTCCTCTACAATGGACTGGTTGGATCTCCTTGCAGTCCAAGGGACTCTCAAGAGTCTTCCCCAGCACCACAGTTCAAAAGCACCAATTCTTTGGCGCTCAGCTTTCTTCACAGTCCAACTCTCACATCCATACACCACTACTGGAAAAACCATAGCCTTGACTAGACGGACCTTTGTTGGCAAAGTAATGTCGCCTTACCCACTAAGAAATCTCTCTCCAGCCAGGACACATCCTCTCCTGCCCTGCCACGGTCAGCTCCAGCCCTGTTCACTCCACCGCCCTCTCGGGACGCCATACACACCTCTGCACACCAGGCCAAAACCCCCTGGCCTCCAGAGCACATCCTGAGGTTTATCTCCTCTGTGAGCAAAGAGACATCGAAACAGGCTCCCCCACTTGTATCCTACCACCCACCACATGTACCCAACATTCTTTACAGTTGGACATTTAATTATACACAGAATGCTTCTTCAATATACATCCTGGCCAATTTCATGTATCAACTTGAATAGGCCACAGTACGCAGATGCTTGGTCAATGATTCTTCGAGATGTTTTTGTGAAGGTAGATTCATAGACATGATTAACATTTAAATCAAGAGACTTTGTGTAAAGGATATTACCCTCCATAACGTGTCATGTCCAACTCATGCGACCCCAAGGACTGTAGCCTGCCAGGCTCCTCTGTCCATGGGATTCTCCAGGCAGGAACAGTGGAGTGGGTTGCCATTCCCTTCTCCAGGGATCAAACCCGGGTCTCCTGCATTGCAGTCAGATTTTTTACTGTGTGAGCCCTAGGGAAGGGCCTATAATGTGGGTAGGACTCATCTAATCATATGAAGGCCTTAAAACAAAAAACCCCTCGCCTCTCTTGGAAGAAGAGAGAATTTCGCCAGTAGACCTGTGGTCTCACATTTCAGATTCAACTCTTCTCTCAGTTCCCCAATCTGGCAGCCTCTACAATCACATGAGCCAATTTCTTAAAATCTATCAGTAAGAATCTTTCTCCATCCATCCATCTTTTTATATACTCTTGGTTCTGTTTCTTTGGCGAACCGTGAACAAAGCACCATCTACTTACAGACACAGTAGAGAACCCTTGGCCTACCAAAAAGGCGGAGCCCTCTGTGGGCCATTACGTATTTCTTCAGCATTCCCTGCAGCGTTCTGGATCGTGGTGCATCTCTTTTAAGCATTCCCCACAGTGTTCTATACAGAGCACGGGTGAAATATTCCTGAAAATTTAACTGGTGTGTCTTTATGACTAAACCTTGAATCCTCCCAGTTTCCTAATCTTTCTGCCTTAATGACTGTGATCTGCATGATAACGTATTACAAAACATAAGCTGAAAGAAAGAAAAGCAACCTTGGCCCCATTTCCCTCTGGGTAAATCCCAAGGGTGGTTAAAGTCTATTAAGAATTGGGAATTTTAATATTAATTTGCACAGGTGGTACAATGCAGAAGTCTTCAGTTTACTGTTTGCTCTATGATCCTGAAACTCAGTTTTCTCCCTCTAGATATCATTTTTCAGTGGAAAAAAATAGTGAGAAAACCTTTTCAGTCAATCATCAAAGTAGTAACTCAGTGCAAGTCGCTCAGTTGTGTCTCTTTGTGGACCCATGGTCTATACAGTCCATGGACTTCTCCAGGCCAGAACACTGGAGTGGGGAGCCTTTCCCTTCTCCAGGGGATCTTCCCAACCCAGGGATCAAACCCAGCTCTCCCTCATTGCTGGCGGATTCTTTACCAGCTGAGCAACAAGGGAAGCCCAAGTAACCCAAGATCTAATTTAAAAATAATATAAATGTAAACCAGGAAACAGTTATTTGCTTTTAAAGTCAGCTATCACTTCTCAGAGATTTTCACCTCATTATAAAACCCTTCTCTTTGGGAAGACACATAAAACATCTGAATCAAAAAAACAGACAAGCATGTATTTTCATACGGACAAGAAAGTCAGCATGACCCAAACACTGAAATAACTCAGCTAATCTTTTCTGAGCACCTATAAATTCTGTTTGCTAAACATCTCCTCTGCTCTGGACCCTCCAATAACTCTAATCTGTTGATTCAATCTGTGGTAAAGGATGAATAAATAGAACCAAGTATAATGGATAAGGTAAAAAAATTCAGAACTCTGCCCTTAACCGTTTAAATCTATATTCCACAAAAGATACTCTTTTTTTTCTAGTATAGGAAAAAAAAATACCAAAATTTATGAAATTAGCCACAGTTCAGTAGTATTAATTATATTCACATTGTCAGGAAAAGATGTCAAAACATTTTCAATTTCCAAAACTGAAATTCTATACCCTTTAAACAAAAGATGCAATAAATTCACCAAAGTTATGGTAGTAATCATTGCATGATGCATGTAAATAAATCATTTTTCTGTATACCTTAACCTTATACAGTGCTGTACGCCAATTAGACCTCAATAAAACTTGAAGAAAAAAAATAAATCAACAGCAAAAAAGATGCTTATTCTTAATACTTCCTACCCACCGTCTATTTTATTCTATACATGAAGTAAAATTATTTTCACGATAAACTTTATGGACTACTAGCAGAATAACAGCAGATTAAAAAAATAATCGTTCAAGGAAATGGAAGAGGTCAGAAGCATGACTGTGGAGAGAAGATCCTGATGAGCCCCTGTGTAGAGAGAGGACACAGCTGGAACACAGCTTCACGGCCACCCTGAGCGCACGAGAGGGGTCAGAAGGGGCGGGCCCACAGCTGGAGCGCGCCGCACGAGGTGGCAGCAACCACAGAGGCAGCGGTGCTCCGGCGACTGCGCCCGACAGGGGCTCACCGCTCCCGCGGCTGCCCCACAGGGAGGATGGCGAGCCTGCTGGCAAGCGTACAGTGCCGATCTACCAGGCGCACTGTGCCAAGCCTCATTCAGCAGACTTAGCTGAATATGCCTTCACGCCTACAAAATAATAATAATAATAATGACTTAACTATAAATCTAGTAAAATAACCTACCACAGTGTAAGTGCTTAACAAATAAAAGTATCGCTGATATTTTTCTGCCTGTTACTATACTTTAAATGTTTCTATTTTAGAAAGATGAACCCTGATTAAATCACTAGCTTTGAAAATCACTTACATACATTTTCTTCCAAAGCCTGACTCCCAGCTAAGCCTGCACTGGGACGGCTCCAGGAAAGATAAGAGGGATTTTGCACATGACTGAGGTTATGCGCAGGGTCAGTCCTGCTAAAGGCCAGCTTACAGAAGTCTGGGAACTCTCAAAGAGGTTGGGGGACAAGGGGTGGGGCGCCATTCATTCTAAACCGAAGTCTAAGTTTAGTCCAAAGAAAGCCACAGAGCACGAGAACAGAATGTGGCTTGGAGAGCACGCTGCCTGTCGCTCACACTGCTCTGCAGAAGACGAGGCAGTTATGAACAGAGAGTCGGCGGCACTTCTCAGGAAGACTGCAGAACCGTGGGAGCTCGAGGGACAGGCAGCGCAGGGGGCAGTAGCTGTTAGCCACGAAGCTGAGGGGCCCGGGGGCCAGGGACACCGCAGACCTTCCACAGGCCTGGGCCGCGAGCACTGGACAGCTCCAAAGGAGTGAGGAGCGAAGGCCAAGCCCAACAGGAGATCATCAGAACCCCTTTCCACTCACAGTCACGAGAATACAGTGTGCCTGTGAGGGGTACTTAGGCACTGTACCCTGAAAAGCGGACAGTGTTATCCATGACAAAGGTACACCCTGCCTCCTGGCAGAACTCCTATTCAAACGGTCTCTTGAGGAAAATATCTTCAATGAAGGTCCTCTGGACTCTCACAGATTAAATCTGAATAAGAAGAAAAGCTCACAATAAAAATCTACTTAAAATTGCTAATTAAAATACAACTTATGAGATAATTTTATAAAATACGAACAGTTCCAGTTATATACTGCTTACGGAAGACACATGATGAATAAGAACACAAAGAGCTGAAAGTAAAAGAATCTAAAATGTTAAATATTAACCGAAAGAAAACAAGAATGGCTCTAACAACAACAAATAAGCCTATGTTATCTGTTACTCACTGTGAGTGAGAGGAAGTTCAGACAACATGGTCTTAAAGAATGGAAATCTCAACTGAGAAACGAAAATTATGAAACGGAACCAAACAAAAATCCTAGAACTGAAAAAATGAACACTTAATGGATGATCTTAACAGTAGTTTGGAGACGATGGAAAAGTTAGCAAACTGGAAAACAAACTAATGTAAATTATCCAAGCTGAAAAAGAAGAAAAGACTGTAGAAAATGGACACCCTCACAAAGCTGTGAAGCCGCATCAAGCAGGATAACATGTGCATAGTTGGCGACCAGCTGGCGAAGAGAGTGTTACTGGAGCAGGGAAGGCATGTGAAGGCCCGACAGCTGTAAACCCCCCAAATTCGATTAAAAGTCACTGGCTTATATCATAAACCCAAGAAACCTGGTGAGCCCTACACTCAGCTCAGTGCAGTCACTCAGTCGTGTCTGACTCTTTGCGATGCCATGGACTGCAGCACGCCAGGCCTCCCTGTCCATCACCAACTCCCGAAGCTCACTCAGACTCATGTCCATCGAACTGGGGATGCCATCCAACCATCTCATCCTCTGTCATCCCTTCTCCTCCTGCCTTCAATCTTCTAGCATCAGGGTCTTTTCCAATGAGTCAGTTCTTCACATCAGGTGGCCAAAGTATTGCAATTTCAGCTTCAGCATCAGTCCTTCCAATGAATATTCAGGACTAATTTCCTTTAAGATGGACTGGTTGGATCTCCTTGCAGTCCAAGGGACTGTCAAGAGTCTTCTCCAGCACCACAGTTCAAAAGCATCAATTCCTTGACGCTCAGCCTTCTTTATAGTCCAACTCTCACATCCATACATGACCACTGGAAAAACCATAGCCTTGACTAGATGAACCTTAATAGGCAAAGTAGTCTCTGCTTTTGAATATGCTATCTAGGTTGGTCATAACTTTTCTTCCAAGGAGCAACCGTCTTTTAATTTCATGGCTGCAGTCACCATCTGCAGTGATTTTGGAGCCCAGAAAAATAAAGTCTGACACTGTTTCCACTGTTTCCCCATCTATTTCCCATGAAGTGATGAGACCGGATGCCATGATCTTATTTTTTTGAATGTTAAGCTTTAAGCCAACTTTTTCACTCTGCTCTTTCACTTTCATCAAGAGGCTCTTTAGTTCTTCTTCACTTTCTGCCATAAGGGTGGTGTCATCTGCATATCTGAGGTGATTGATATTTCTCCCGGCAATCTTGATTCCAGCTTGTGCTTCTTCCAGCCCAACATTTCACAGGATGTACTCTGCAAATAAGTTAAATAAGCAGGGTGACAATATACAGCCTTGATGTACTCCTTTCCCGATTTGGAACCAGTCTGTTGTTCCATGTCCAGTTCTAACTGTTACTTCCTGACCTGCATACAGATCTCTCAGGAGGCAGGTCAGGTGGTCTGGTATTCCCATCGCTTAAAGAATTTTCCACAGTTTGTGGTGATCCACACAGTTAAAGGCTTTGCCAATAAACAGAAGTAGATATTTTTCTGGAACTCTCTTGCTTTTTCGATGACTCAATGGATGTTGGCAATTTCATCTCTGGTTCCTCTGCCTTTTCTAAAACCAGCTTGAACATCAGGAAGTTCATGGTTTATGTATTGCTGAAGCCTGGCTTGGAGAATTTTGAGCATTACTTTACTAGTGTGTGAGATGAGTGCAATGGTGTGGTAGTTTGAGCATTCTTTGGCATTGCCTTTCTTTGGGATTGGAATGAAAACTGACATTTTCCAGTCCTGTGGCCACTGCTGAATTTTCCAAATGTGCTGGCATATTGAGTGCAGCACTTTCACAGCATCATCTTTCAGGATTTGAAATAGCTCAACTGGAATTCCATCACCTCCACTAGCTTTGTTCCTAGTGATGCTTTCTAAGGCCCTCTTGACTTCACATTCCAGGATGTCTGGGTGAGTGATCACACCATTGTGCTTATCTTGGTCATGAAGATCTTTTTTGTACAGTTCTTCTGTGTATTCTTGCCACCTCTTCTTAACACCTTCTGTTTCTGTTAGGTCCATACCATTTCTGTCCTTCATTATGCCCATCTTTGCATGAAATGTTCCCTTGGAATCTCTAATTTTCTTGAAGAGATCTCTAGTCTTTCCCATTCTATTGTTTTCCTCAATTTCTTTGCACTGATCACTGAGGAAGACTTCCTTATCTCTCCTCGCTGTTCTTTGGAACTCTCCTATTCTTTGAAGAACTCTTCTATTGTTTGCTATTCTTTGGATCAGTGGAGAAATAACTCCAGAAAGAATGAAGAGATGAGCCAAAGCAAAAACAACACCCAGTTGTGGATGTGACTGGTGATGGAAGTAAAGTCCAATGCTATAAAGAGCAGTATTGCATAGGAACCTGGAATGTTAGGTCCATGAATCAAGGCAAATTGGAAGTGGTCAAAGAGGAGATGACAAGAGTGAACGTCACATTGTAGAAATCAGTGAACTAAAATGGACTGGAATGGGTGAATTTAACTCAGATGACCATTATATCTACTACTGTGGGCAAGAATCCCTTAAAAGAAATGGAGTAGCCATCCCGGTCAACAAAAGATCCAGAAATGCAGTACTTGGATGCAATGTCAAAAACGACAGAATGATCTCGTTTGTTTCAAAGTCAAACCATTCCATATCACAGTAATCCAAGTCTATGCCCCGACCAGTAATGCTGAAGAAGCTGAAGTTGAACGGTTCTGTGAAGACCCACAAGACCTTCTAGAACTAACACCCAGAAAAGATGTCCTTTTCATGACAGGCGACTGGAATGCAAAAGCAGGAAGTTAATAGATACCTGGAGTAACAGGCAAATTTGTCCTTGGAATACAAAACAAAGTCAGGGCAAAGGCTAACAGAGTTTTGCCAAGAGAACGCACTGGTCATAGCAAACTCCCTCTTCCAACAACACAAGAGAAGACTCTACACAGGGACATCACCAGATGGTCAATATCAAAATCAGACTGATTATGTTCTTTGCAGCCAAAGATGGAGAAGCTCTATACAGTCAGTGAAAACAACACCGGGAGCTGATTGTAGCTCAGATCATGAACTCCTTATTGCCAAATTCAGACTTAAATTGAAGAAAGTAGGGAAAACCACTAGATCATTCAGGTATGACCTAAATAAAATCCCTTATGATTATACAGTGGAAGTGAGACATAGATTCAAGGGATTAGACCTGATAGACAAGAGTTTCTGAAGAACCATGGACAGAGGATCATGACATTGTACAGGAGGCAGTGATCAAGACCATCCCCAAGAAAAAGAAATGCAAAAAGGCAAAATGGCTGTGTGAGTTGGCCTTACAAATAGCTGAGAAAGGAAGAGAAGCAAAAGGCAAAGGAGAAAAGGAAAGAGCCCTACGTAGGATCAATAGCAACAGAACTGCATCTGAGCATCGTCAACTGCTGGAAATCAAAAATAAAGAGAAAGATCTTGAAAGCACCTAGAAAGAGATAATAACAACGACGACAGCAATAACTACAGCATGAATTATCACTGTCTATCAGGAAAAAGCCAGGAAACAACGAAGCAATAAGCATGATGTTGAAGGAATTCCATATGCAGCGAAAATATCCTTCAAAAATCAAGCAAAATAAAGAAGTCCAGATGAACAAAAACTAACGGAAGTTTATTTCCAGCAAACGACCCCTGATCAAGACTAGAAGCTGCAAAAGGAAAAGAAGGGCAACACAGGTGGAAATACGTGGGTTAACAAAGAACTCTCTCTCATTTTCTCCTCTTAACGCAGCAAGCGTAACATGGAGGCTTACAATGTGGATTCATGTAAAATATATGAAGACAGCGGCATGCTGAATCTAACGAGAATGGGATTTTACTGCTGCCAAGAGCTTCTAGTTTACAAGAATTGGACAAACACTGATTATGAGAGTAGGACAGACTGCAGTAAGTTGAGGATGAATGCCGCAACTGCAAACGCAACCACTAAAACTAAGTTATTAAGCGGGATCAGCAGAGGAAGGGAGCAAGAGAGAAACGGAAAAAGGGCGGGGAAAGAGATCTACACCCGACTTCAGGCAGTTCTCACTGTGTACAGCTGTCTTCTATAAAGTTGGCAGGAGCATGGAATTAGTAAACACAGAACCATTGCTCCTAGGGGAAATACAAGGTTAGGTTCCAGGGAGCCTCTGGTCACAACACTTCAGTCAAGCATCAATACATAAGCTTGTCTTAGTTTGCTTGCGTTTGAAGACATCTTATTTAGCAAATATGTTTTGTCCATTCATTAACACTGAACTCATGATCAATAGCGTTTTAACTCCTGCTGGAGGAAGCTTGCCTAATAACAAGCCTATTTTCTCTGTAAGGCACGTTACAGTCTTCTTTACTTAGGAACACTAGGCAGCATCTCAGCACTATGCTTAGGGGCAACTTTAAACAGTGCAATCATCAAAAAGAGAACCACAAAATGTGAAAATCATGGCGCTGAGTACATCACAAAAAGGACAGTGTGAGAAATGCAACGAAAAGGTGGAGCGTGACTTGTTCAACATCGGATCAGAGCCTGAATGCCAGACGACTCAAAACCTTAACTGCTTTGTGCGTGTCCGTGAGTGAGGCTGAGAGCACCGTCAGTACTGATCTGGGATCAGAATTAAATTTTAGTGAGTAGGCTTATAGAGTCTATTCTATATTTGCAGATATAGAATACATGAATAAAGAGAATCAACTGTGTATCAGTAAGTACATTAAATATAAAGGGACTCCAATTAAAAGGTACAGACTGTCAGAATGGGGATAAAGAAAAACAAAAACCAAAAGATCAAGACCCAACCATACCCTGCAAGATATGCAGAGACACACCTTGAGTTTAAAAACATAGGTCTAAAGTAGGGAGAGTGGAAAAAGAGAAACACAACTTTCCACAACTGACACACGCTGAAATTCTAAAAACCGGAATAGCAATACATCTGTTAAACAAATTAACTGGTTAGGCTACCCTTCTGCAAAAAGAGAACTCAAAGCTCAAATGGTTTCACTAGTGAATCCTATCAAACAATAAGGAAGAGAATAATTCCCACCTCATTTACGTGCTTTGCATAAAACTATCAGAAAAATCTAAACAATAAAATTTTTTAAAAAAACTACAAATCCTCAACATAGTTCATGCTGCTGCTGCTGCTAAGCCACTTCCGTCGTGTCCGACTCTGTGCGACCCCACAGACAGCAGCCCACCAGGCGCCCCCATCCCTGGGATTCTCCAGGCAAGAACACTGGAGTGGGTTGCCATTTCCTTCTCCAATGCAGCATAGTTCATGAACCCAGATGAAAACATCCTTAGCAACCTACTGGAAAAATCAGCAACTTATACAAATAATAATATATCATGACCAAGTGGCGCTTATCCCAGGAGCATAAAGTCACATTAATACCTGAAAGCCAGTGTCATGCCACAGAATAACTGATGCAGCAAAAGCACTGAGCGAAAGTCAGCACCCACGCTGAGTGTAAAACAAAAAAACCTCAGCACACTAGACACAGAGAAACTTCTTTCACCATATAAACCTACGGCAGATAACACACTTAACAGTGAAACCCTGAGGCCCTTTCCACTTGATTGGCAACAAGGGAAGCATGCCCATTCTTACCACTTCTACTGAACAACAGACAGAAGGTCCTAGCCAGTGTAATATGGCAAAGAAAAGAAACATAAGGGCTAAAAATTGGAAAAGAAGGTATAAAACTGTTTCTTTTCACAGACAACATAATTACTAACAGAGAAATTTCTAGGAAATCTAAATTAGTCTAGCCAGATTAATCTAAGTCAATTTAGCAAGGCTGCAGGATGCAAGGTCATTCTACAAAATCCAAATATATTTCTACAGACTAACAACAAAATGAAAATGAAATTTTAAAATTTTATCTTAAAGAGCAGATTAATTATGAATCATCTTTACAAAAGACATGCATGTCTCATATACTAAAAACTAAAATACACTGATGAGAGAAATTAAATATCTAAGGGCATGGGGACACACACCTTGTTTGTAATCTGGAAAATTCATTGCTGTACAGAGGTTGTTTCTGCCCAGAATTCTGTTCATATTCCAAACAGATGTTTTTGCAGAAATTGCCCATTTGATTCTAAAACATACAGGAAAATGTGAAGGATGTAAAAGAGCCAAAACAATCTTAAAAAAGAATAAGTTGGAGGACTTACACTTCAAGACTTCCTGTAAAGCCACAGTAATCATCAAAGTACGGTCTTGGTCTAACGACAGACAAATCGATCAAAACAGAGAGTCCAGGAACAGACCCACACTGGCATTGTCACCCGATTTTCACAAGAGGCACAAAAGCAATTCAACAGAAAATGGAAATCTTTTCCAACAAACAGTGCTGAAGCAACCGGATGTTAATATAGAAAAAATGATCAACCTTAACCCCTGACGTCATAAACCAAAAAATTTGAGATGGATCCCAAATCTTTTTTATATTTTTGATGCATTTACTTTGAAGAATAAAATAGTCTTCTGATGTCAAAATTTATAAAGTACGTTCCATGCTCAGAATTTTACTTTTAACATGCTGTTTTTCCAAGTCAGTTTCAAAGTATCAGGTTTTAACGAGACAGTAAACTGAAAAAGTTTTAGTTCAGTACACACAGCAATTTTTTTTCCCTTCTAGTCTTACTGAGGTATAATTAACATACAGCACTGTGTAAATTTAAGGTATACAGCATAATGATTTGACCTACATCATGAAACATTACCGCAATAAGCTTAGTGGCCATACGCCGTCTCACATGGATACAATATTAAAGAAAGAGAAAACTACATTTCCTCCCTTGTGATGAGAACTCTTAGGACTTAACCCCTTAACAGCTCTCATATGTAACCCACAGGAGTGCTAACTGTGTTTCTCAGGTTGTCCAGGACATCCCTAAGTGCCTTTTACATGAGTGTCTGTACCTCTCAACCACCTTCACCCAATGTCCCTCTCCACCCCCACCTCGCCTCCAATAACAACAAATCTCATCTCTTTTTCTATAAGTTTGCTTGTTGTTGAAGTATAAGTTACCTACAACACTATGTTGATTCCTGGTACACAACACAGTGATTCAATATTTCTATACGTTTTAAAATGATCACCATGATAAGCATGTTATCATGTCACTATACAAAGATATTATATAATTACTGATTATATTCCCCACACTGTGTATTTCATACCTATGAATCATTTATTTTGTAACTGAAAGTTTGTACCTCTTAATTTTAACCTAAAGCCAAAACTATGAAACTCCTAGAAATAAAAACAGGAGAATATCTTTATACCTTGTGTATAAACAAGGTGCAAAAGTATACGACAAATTCAATATAAGGAGGGGCACCAGAATGTCTTAATTAACACTGGGTAGTATCAATACGAGCTGACAGTTTTTAAAGTATGTAAGTAAAACCCACAAATGTATGTGTGCGTGCGTATGTGTATCCACACACCCACAAACATATCCCGGCTCTGTCCACAAAACAGGAGTGGAAGTAATGACACTAGCTGCATGCACCAAGCACCCCGACCTATTCCCCACCAACAGGAGCAAGGCTCCCTGAAGGAAAGCTGACTTGAGGGCTGAGGCACACAGAATGGGCCCAGAGTAGCTTGTTGCACCAGAAAGCAAAAAATGTTCAAAGAATTAAGGAGATATATAAAATAATCTAAGTAGTGAATTACAGGCCACTAAATAATAAAGTGCTATGTCACTCAGTTGCGTCCGACTCTTTGTGACCTCATGGACTGGAGCCCATCAGGATCCTCTGTCCATGAGGATTCTCCAGGTAAGAATACTGGAGTGGACTGCCATGCCCTCCTCCAGGGGATCTTCCCAACCCAAGGATCAAACCCATGTCTCCTGCGTTGCAGGCAGATTCTTTACCATCTGAGCCACCAGGCAAGGCTCCTCCATCCATGGAATTTTCTAGGCAAGAGTACTGGAGTGGGTTGCCATTTCCTTCTTCAAGTAAATACAGAAGGAAGGAAGTATTTCATTGTTGGATGCTAAAATCATCATTGGACGCAAACACATGTGGGTGAATGTTCAAAAAGGAATAGGATTCCCTGGTGGCTGAGTCGGTAAAGAATCTGCCTGCAATACGGGAGACCCAGGTTCGATCCCTGGGTCGGAAGACCCTCTGGAGAAGGGAATGGCTATGCACGCCAGTGTTCTTGCCTGGAGAACCCCATGGACAGAGGAGCCTGGCAGGCTACAGTCCACAGAGGAGCCAAGAGTCAGACACCATTGAGGGACTAACACTTTCACTTTCTGATACTTAATAACTTCAAAGGAAAAACCTGTATCTTGGCAGTAGAGAAATCTGGAAAACAGTGACTTAATCAAGCGTCCAAAGTCATCATCAATATTGGAACAAACCAGCATTGGGGGCTCCAAACGTCTTGTGCTGAGAACAATAAAATCACTTTCCTGTAATTCTGTCTACAATGTATACCCTGAATCTAACCAGGAGGAAATTTCAGAGAAACACAAATTGGCAAACATTCTGGAGGGAAAAAGAAAAAAGAAAAAAACTGGTCCATAGTCTTCAAAAAGGTCAAATGTCAAGGATGAAAAATTCAGGTTAAGAACTACTCCAAATCAGAAGAGACTAAAGAGACACGACAATCAAATTCAGTGTCACTCTGGACAGGACCCTGAACAGGGGACTCAAGGGCAGCAACGGACATTCCAGGGGCAGCTGCTGGAGGTGCGCTGCGGAGCCTGAGTCAGACAACAGCACGGCACCAACCGTTAGCCTCTCACAGGGTCATGCAAGAGACTGCCCCGGGTCTTAAGAAAGACACAACGTAGACTCAGATGAATCAGAGAAAATGCATTTATATACACGCATAGAGAGTGATAAAGCTAATGGGGTAGATTTCTAACAACTGGTAAATCTTAGAAAAGGATATGTGGTAGTTCTTTGCACTCTTACACTTTGTCTCTAAATCTGAAATCATATCAAAATTAAAAGTCACACATAAAGCAAAAGCCACAACTGTAAAACCGGAAAAGTGTCTGGATAAACACGAAGGACAAACGATCACTTCCCTCAATATATAAACAAATTGTATAAAGGAATCAGAAAAAGCAGTAACATCCCCAAAAGATCACTGGGAAAAAACATGTGCAGCCAATTCACAAAAGGAACTAACGTACTTTTAAAGGAAAAGCAGTAACAAAAAGCCAACTTCACTAATAATTTAAACAGGCAAAGGAAGATAACAATGAGGTGTTTTCCATCTGTTAAATCAGTTATCTTCTTTTTTAACACCCAACATTGGCAAGAATATCCTAAAACGGCCACTCAACGTCCTGCTCGTGGGAATGTTAATTAGAAACTTTCAGCAATGCACTTTAGCAGTATAATCTAAGAATCTTAAAAATATCCATACCACTTCACCTAGTTCATGAACACTATCCCAAGGAAGTCATCTGAACTGTGGATTCGAGTGTATGCCCAAAGTTATTCATCAAAGGATATTTCCAGTAGCAAAGTTCTTTAAAATAAGCAACAGGGAAGTGGTTAAATAAACTAAGACAGAATCATAAAATGCAATATGCAGACCATAAAAGGTCTAAAAATGGGAAATGTCAGGCAATAAATGTTGAGAGAAAAAAGCTTATAAAAACGGGCATTCAGGATGACTCCAATTAGGTAAAAAACAATCAGTAGTACCCAGGAAAAAATACTAATTATGAAGATTGACTGTCTGAAAAGTAATAAAACAAGGACTGCAAACACTTGGCCTAGTCTCAAGTTTATCTATCTTGCCCACCCCTTGCCACCTGCCCCTACCCGAGACAGAGCCATCATTCCTTCCAAGGTGGTATATTTGCAATTACCTGCTTCTGGCTCCCTCTCAGCACTCAGCATTTCTTGAGGGCATGGCACCATCCCCAGTTGCACTCATTAAACATTTGCTGCTTAATATTTACAAATTCTCTCATCTCATTTCATACACATTAAAAAAAAATAAAAAAAGGAACTGGCTTTATCCAGCTACTGAAGTCACCTCAAAAATGAAATCTAAATTGAATATGGAAGTTCACCAAGATGCAGCTTCTCTTTCCTTTGCCTCTGTCAAATGAAAACATTAAGGAGAAAAGCGCTTTCTCTCAACACTCCAGACTCTCAAGGCAGGCTTCAGGAAACACAGAGACGCCACATACCTGATGAGGGCCGTGTGCCGGGACCACCGGTGCCATTGTCATCTCAGGCTCGCATCAGAGAACATTGGTTTTTAAGTCTAATCATTAGCTGCCACCAAAAAAACACACCCATCTGCACGGTGCAGTGCTCAGCCACTACCCAGGGCCACACCTGACTCCAGCCCCACCCTATTCCCCACTGAATCCACCTCCACTTGGCAACTTTCCACCTAATTAGATGAGCAGCGCACAGTCAGGAGGAAGAGGCCCTGAGCAAGGCTGGCAACACGGAGAAAGCAGACGGGAGGAGCACGGCCACAACCGTGGCACAGGGCTGACCGAGAGGCGCTCATCAGCCAGCGACCTGCGACCGAGGTGATTTTTGCCACGCGGGGGACTTCTGGCAAAGTCCTAGAGATATTTTTGGTTGCCCTAACTCTCGGGATGTTACTGGCATCCAGTGTGAAGAGGCCAAGAGAGCTGCTAACCATTCTAAAATGCACCAACAGTCCCCACAACAAATTATCCATCCCCAGATGCCAGCAGTGCTAAGGCTGAGAAAACTGCCATGAATTGATTTATCCACCGACACAGCAGAATCTAAACCCGACTCAGCAGGAACAGGACACACAGTGGACAAAGGAGACTTGAGGCATTTCATGAAACGTAAACACACACACACACATGCACACGAAGCCTCCTCAGCCAGATGCTTAAGGCAGAGGAGAGAGTCATTCCCTTGGACCAGAATTCTACTGCAGGACTTGGGAACAAGAACATCACAATTTAATGAAAGTAATAAGAAAACCTCTTCTTCCTCAAGGGCTTGCTCTGCCACACGTCACATATTTCTTCAAAGACTGCCTCACAGCAGACACTGTAAGAAGATAATACTATCAGAATTGCCCAGACTGGTAAACATCTCCAGAGAAGTTGGCAATGCACCCACATAGTTGATGACAAATTTAGCTGCCTATCTCAAGGACCTAAGAACCCAAACTCACAGTTCCCAGCTTAGCTTAAAAGTGGCAAACATTCAAAGATCATCCAAAGAGAAGAAAATAATAGTGCTCCTTTCCCCACACAAATCATCAGAAACTACGTAAGACTTAAGAGAAGCAACATCTTCAAAACTGAGAACAAAAAGTATTTAGTCTGCACTTCAACAACAACAGAAACCTGCAGATAAAAAGGAATTTAGGATATAAATGCCATTATCATAATTCAGTTAAGGTTAGTGACCTCTGTGGCATACTACAGTATCTTCTTTCTTGATTACTTTAACAATTTTATCATGTCATGACTTCCACCCATGGGAGGCCAGAAAGTTAGAGAACTCATCCAGCACCATCCCTGGCTGAGACTTCCATAATTCTGACCTGACTCTGACACATCATTTGCCAGTCTGACCTTGACTTTCGTCCCTGCAGGCTTACGAAGCATCCTGTACTTAAGGTGGACAGGAGTGTTAATAAGTGTTAGAAGCGTGTCCATTACCCTGAGACAAGAGCGGCCCTCCTCCCATCCACAGGCATTAGTTTTGCCCTCAATTAGTGTTGCGAGATGGAGAAGGCCATGGCGCCCCACTCCAGTGCTCTTGCCTGGAAAATCCCATGGAGGGAGGAGCCTGATGGGCTGCAGTCCATGCGGTCGCTAAGAGTCGGACACGTCTGAGCGACTTCACTTCACTTTTCACTTCCATGCCCTGGAGAAGGAAATGGCAACCCACTCCAGTGTTCTTTCCTGGAGAATCCCAAGGACGGGGGAGCCTGGTGGGCTGCCGTCTATGGGGTCGCACAGAGTCGGACACGACTGAAGCGACTCAGCAGCAGCAGCAGCAGCAGTTTTGCGAGAACAAGCTTAATTACTTTCAATACATTAGCGCTTAAAAGTTTCTGTAAAATTATCTTGTCCTCCTCACCCCAAACCCTTTTCTTCTCCAGGCTGTAAATGCACTCTCCTCATGAACTCAATTATGATTCACTGAGACAAAAATAAAACCCCAGAATGGAAGAAACAGAAGGAATATTAAAGATCAACTAGTTCAAACTCAACCCTACTTTTATAAATGAGTAAAATAAGATAGAAAAGGATGGAGCAAGGCTGCTTGCCGAAAGTCAGGCAGCTATACAGGAAAGCTTGGAGTGGAACTCAGGTTTCCTAACTCTTAAGTCTAATCTCCGCAGAACTGTATCAAGTTGTATTAGATGCTGTTACTAGTAGAATGGACATTTTTTTAAGTTTTATGATCAAATAGAAAAATATTTTCAGTTTTCACAAGTTCAAAACAAATTACATCATCACAATCACCTTATGAACTAGTGAAACTGTGATCATTCATACTTTATGGATGGAAGAAACCCAGCTCCAAGGTCTCCAGTAAGCACTGAAGCTGGCTCTAGAAGCCAAATTCTTAAGCCACTATGCAACCTGGGTAAGCACTGGAGCATCCCTAACACTATCACAGCTGATTTAACAAACTTAAGACTTCCTGTGAGTCTTAAAATGTTAACACTTTGATGTAATCTAATCTAAAAGATACCATTCCTAAAAAAATATTTAAATTATTTTTTAACAAGTCAAGATAAATTTAAAGATTTACAGTTTATAGCCTCCTGGCATAAAATGAAAGGTCATTTTAACTTAAAAAATTAGGTTATAGTATTACAGTATCATCTTCTACATCAACTACCCTGAAGAAATTCACCAAGAAGCAAACTAACCTTTTTGGGGAGAAACACAGGAGGAGCTCATTTATCACAGGGAACTTTCTGAGAAACCCTAGGCAGGCAAAGCTTCATGCTCTCGATTATCTCCCAAAGGCCCCTCCACATAAGATGTGCGCCATGAATAATATATAAGCACTAAGCAAATGACATAGTCAATCTGCCTAATTCACACAAATGTGATCAAATATTAAGAAGTAATGAAGGTGTGGACTGACTGAACACTTAGGTTAAGTTCCTTTCCAGCAAGACCCTATTAAAACGATAAAAGGATTTTCTTAAAAAGAAGCAGCTTACACTTCTCAGAAGTTAGAGCACATGTGCTTTTCCAAGAAGGACAAGTAAAGGCTCTGCATGTTCTATGTAAAACAAACAGAAGACTTTCAAAGGCAGGAAGAAGGCGGCAGACGAGCTAGGGGTCTCAGGATTCAGGGAACGACGTCTTGTTAAGTCTCCTGAGTTTTCTTTTTGCCTCATATAATCCAAAGGTGGAGGCAAAGAATTGGCAAATCCAGAAACATCAGGAAGGGAACACAAGCTCCAAGAGAAGCTTGCTGTTCCTAAGCAGAGGAGTGGAAAGCGTCAGCCTGGGAAGTAAGAACAACAATCGCCTCCTCCAGACAGACGTGTGCTCATGTTCTGCTGCGCTCGGCTGCTCCAGTCATATCCGACTCTCTGGGACCCTATGGACTGTAGCCCACCAGGCTCCTCTGTCCATGGAATTTTCCTGGCCAAAATACCGGAGTGAGTTGGCATGCCCTCCGCCAGGGGATCTTCCTGACCCAGGGATCAAACGTGCGTCTCCTCTGTCTCCTGCACGACAGGTAGATTCTCTATCACTAGCCACACCACCACAGCGAAAAAACCTGTGGTCACATCCCTACCCATGCTAGCGAAGACCCAGGGTAGATAAGACATCTTCTCTCACCAAGATATAACCAAGCATCCCAACATCCTCATCAGGGTGGTGTCAAGAGGAGGTTGGGTAAGCAACTGGAACTTTCTTCCTTACCACTGCTATGTCTTGGTTTAAAAAAAAAGGTGGGGGCGGGGCTCAGCAAAGATATAAAGAAGAACCAAAAGGAAATCTCAGAACTGAAAAATACAATTACCAAAATACAAAAACCAAGAGATGGGTTCAGCAGAATGGTGTAGACAGAAAAAAGCAGAAGATAGACAAATAGAAACTACCCAATCTGAATGACAAAGAGAAAAATAAACTGCAAAAGAAAAATGAACAGAGTCTCAGGGACCTGTGGGCCTATAATCAAGAGTCAACATTCATGTCACTGGAGAGAAATGAGCAGAAAAGTACTGAAATAATGGCTGAAAATATCCAAAGTCGGTAAAAGATACATTTACAGTCTCAAGAGTCTGAGCAAACATCTGAGCAAACAGGATAAACTCAAAGAAATCCTCAGTAAAATATGTAAACAGTTAAACTTCTGAACACTAAAGGATAACAAGCCTTGAAAGCAATGAGACAGAAAACACACCTTTCCTATAGGGGAAAAATTGTTTAAATAGCAGCATATATTTCAGCAGAATATAGAGAGGTCAGAAAGACACAACAGTTTTCAAGTACTGAAAGAAAAGAACTGTCAACTCAGAGTCCAATATCCAATAAAAATATCCTTCAAAGAGGAAGGGGAAATCAAGACATTTGAGATAAAAGTAAACTAAGAGACAGCATCACCAGCAGATGTGCTCCCAAAGGATGAAACGGCTAACGGAAGTTCTCTGAACAGAAAGAAAACCCTTAAGGTATTAGCAAACAGAATTCAGTAAATACAAAAAGAATCATAAACCATGACCAAGTGAGGCTTATCCCAAGGATACAAGATTCTTTTTCAATTTTTGAAAATTAATCAGGAAAAGGGAGGGAGTTGGGGGCTTACATATACACACTACAATACATAAAATAAGTAGCAAATAAGGACCTACTATATATCACACAGAACTGTGCTCAACACTCTGTAATGACCTGTATGGGGAAATCTTTCAAAAGACTGGATATATGTTATATGCTATGTAACTGATTCACTTTGCTATACAGAGTGCATCAGTTATACAGAAAGTATACACAAGCAGAAAGTAACCCAACATTGTAAATTAACTGTACTTCAATAAAAAAATTTTTTTAATTCATCAATGTAATCTACAGCGTTAAGAGGCTAATGAGTAAAATCACAGGATGATACCAATGAACAAAAAAAAGCGTATGACAGAATTCAACATCAATTCATAATTTTTTTAAAAAATCTCAGAAAAATAGGAATAAAAAAGAACATACTTAATTTGAAAAAGAGAATCTACATTAAAAAAAAAACTTACAACTAACATTACACTTGATGATGAGAAAATCACTGCTCTGCCCCTAAGACTGGGGAAAAGGCATCTCTTATCTAATACAGTGCTAGAAGTTCTAGCCAGTGCAGCAGAGCAAGAAAAGGGAAAAAGGCACACAGATTAGAAGGAAGCAAAACTGCACCCACTTTCAGATTACACAAGAACATCCCAAGGAAACTACCAAAAAAAAAACCTCCCCGAATAACAAAATTCAGCAAAGCTGCAGGATGCAAAATAAACATACAAAAATCAGCTGCACTTCTAAACACTAGCAATGAAAACGAGGACGTGGAAATTAAAACAACATCATTCACAATCATGAAAAAACGGCATATTAGGTATAAATGTAAGGAAGATCTATGCTGAAAACTCTAAAATGCTTGTGAGAGAAATTAGAGGACTAATCAAAAAGTAATAAATAATTGTGTTCATGGACAAGACTCAACAAAGTGATAATGTCTATTATTCCCTAATGAATACACTAACTCAAGAAGATTCCTGTTAAATTCTTTTCTAAAGACTTTTGTAGACACAGACAGAAATATTTTTAAATGTATATGGAAAGACAAAAGCTAAACCACCTTTGAAAGATAACAGAACGGGAGAAATCAGTCTGCTGAATTCAAGACAAGATCTGTATAGTCAAAGCTATGGTTTTTCCAGCAGTAATGTACGGATATGAGAGCTAGAGCTTTTGGACTCTGCAGGAGAGGGCGAGGGTGGGATGATTTGGGAGAATGGCATTGAAACATGTATAATATCATATATGAAACGAATAGCCAGTCCAGGTTCGATGCAGGATACTGGATGCTTGGGGCTGGTGCACTGAGACGACCCAGAGGGATGGTACGGGGAGGGAGGAGGGAGGGGGGGTTCAGGATGGGGAACACGTGTATACCTGAGGCAGATTCATGTTGATGTATGGCAAAGCCAATACAATATTGTAAAGTAATTAACCTCCAATTAAAATAAACAAATTTCTATTTTTAAAAAGATATACAAATGTAAAATAAGCATATGAAAAGATGTTAAATATCATATGTCATTAAGGAATTTCAAATAAACATGAAATATCTCTTCATTTATTTAAAAAAAAAAAAAAGGAAGGCTGAGTGCCAAAGAACTGATGCTTTCAAATTGTGGTGCTGGAGAAGACTCTTGAGAGTCCCTTGGACAGCAAGGAGATCAAACTCTTAAAGGAAATCAACCCTGAATATTCACTGGAAAGACTGATGCTGAAGCTGAAGCTCCAATGCTCTGGCCACCTGATGCGAAGAGCCGATTCACAGGAAAGATTTCCCCTTCCCTCGATGTTGGGAAAGGTTGAGGGCAGGAGAAAAAGTGGGTAAGAGAGGCTGAGAGGACTGGATAATGTCACTGACTCAATGGACATGAGTTTGAACACACTGCAAGAGATGGTGAAAGACAGGGAACCCAGGAATGCTGCAGCCCACAGGGTCACAAAAAGTAGGACACAACTCAGCTACTGAACGACGGCACGGAGCGACCGCAACCAAGGCTGGGTGGCACCAGCAGAGAGACAGACACACAATCCAGCGGAGCAGAACAGACAACACACGCGCAGACCCACACAAGCATGCCCAGATGATGTTTGATTAAGCAATTCAATGACGGAAAAATAACTTTTCAACAAACAGTACCAGAGCAATAAGGGAAAAAAGTGAACCTCAAGTGAAGTTTCAACCCCTTAACTGAGATAGTTCATTCACTTACACATGCAACCTGAGAACATAAAGCTTCTAGGGAGAAAAAAGCATTTTAAAAAGTCTTTAGGATTCAGGGCTAGACAGTTATTAAACTTGACACCAAAGACATGATTCTCAACTGGAAAAATTTATAAATTGAACTTCAAAGGGTGAAAAGGTAAGCCACAGAGTCAGAGAAAATATTTGCAAATCACTGACAAAGGACTGCTGCTGCTGCTGCTGCTGCTGCTAAGTCGCTTCAGTCGTGTCCGACTCTGCGTGACCCCATAGACGGCAGCCCACCAGGCTCCCCGGTCCCTAGGATTCTCCAGGCGGGAACACTGGAGAGGGTTGCCATTTCCTTCTCCAATGCATGAAAGTGAAAAGTGAAAGTGAAAGTAAAGTCGCTCAGTCGTGCCCGACTCTTAGTCCTTCACTGTATATAAAGGGCTCTCAAACTTAACAACAAAAATCCAATTAGTTAGTGGGCAAAAGACAGGAAGAGACTTTCACTGAGAGCATAGACACGTGACAAATAAACACAGCAAAATATGTTCAATCTTACTAGCTACTGTCGCCGTGCAGTCACTCAGTGATGGCCAACTCTGCGATTAGGGAAAAGCTACTGAGAGCCACAATGAAGCAGCGTTACATACCTACCAGAATTACTAAAGTAAGAAACGGTGCCAACACCAAAATGTGGGCAAGGACAAGGCGAAACTGAGTCATCCTTTCAGCACCGGTAGGGATGTAACATGGTACATCCTCTCTGGAAAACACTCGGGCAACTTCTTAAAACAAACCAGGTGAATATCATACAGCCCAGCTAGTGCACTCCAGGACTTTTACACCAGAGAAATGAAGTAATATGATGACAGGGAAACCTGCACACAAATGTCAGCAGCAGCTTTATTCATCTAGGTGTTCTTCAGCAGGCGAATGAGCCAACAAACTCCGGCACACTCATATCACACAATACTACCTGGAAATGAAAAAGGAATGAAAAAGAACTATTTGGACATGAAACAACCACAATCAGTCTCCAGAGGATTCTGCTGAGTGATAAAAGCCTACCTGAAAAGGTCACATAATGTATGAATTCCATTCACAGAATATCCCTGCAAAGACAAAATGCGGAAGTGGGAGCAGAGATCCGAGGCTGCCAGAGGCTAAGAGGCAGTGGACGCAGGGGAAGCTACAGAGAATGACCTCAAGGGCCCTTGTGGTGACAGACAGTCACGTCTGAGCTCCACAGATGTCAGTGCCACGGGCGTGACATTGTGCTAAGACTTTCCAAGCCGTCAACTCCGGGGAAAACTGGATCTCTCAAACAGGAGCTCTCTACGTTATTTCTCACAATTGCATATCAACTACATTTATTTCAAAATGAAAAATTAAATTTTTAAAAAGGAAAGAAAAAGGACAAATCACAAGGCCACAAATGAGGGAAGAGAGCATTCAAGCAGATGAAAATTATTTCAACTGTTCTTTAAAGACAGAAAATATGGGAATAGTAATTAAATTAGCAAGATGGAGAAAGCCATAATAAAAAGTATATGAAATAATAGATAAATAATGAGCTAATTTATCTGTAAGATGCCAAAGAGCTTGTGCCTCAGGTTATGAGTAGTAGGAAAAATATTGGCTAAAAATAAAGATAAAAAACAACTGGTATATTGGCCACCTCCCCAAAAGAAACCGCTATACCAGAAGCGGGGTCCTATCATAACGAAAACCTCAAGAAGCTGCGTTTTCCTAGTCGCCATTCTGTAGGCAGTGATAAGCTTCATGACAGAAAATGAAAAGATGGTGGTCCACTTCTAGTGACTGAGAAGACAGTCACAGAATCTGTTGACGGCTGTAATTCAGAAAACAGATCACACACGTGATGACTTTAGAACCGTCTGGGGAACAACTGGAAAGTGAAACTTTATTTTCTATTGGCTATTATTTACTATTGGCTGTTGCTTGCAAAAACCAAAAACATGTTTGGCTACTGGTACTCTGAATCAACCAGAAATATCTTTACTGCTGACATGGAGAAAGTTTTAGTGGTCTGTATAGAAGATCAAACTAGCCACATTTTCTTAAGCCAAAGTCTAATCCAGATAATTAATGAGGCTGCTACACTAAATGAGAGATTTTCAATGAAGATGAAACAGCATTATACTGGAAGAAGATGCTATCCAAAACTTTCATAGCTAGAAGGAAGCCAATGCCTGGTTTCAAAACGTCAAAGGACAGACTCATTCTCATTAGGGACTACGGCAGCTGGTTACTTTAAGTGAAAGCTAACACTCAACTATGAGAATCCCACGGTCCCTGAGAATTATGCTGCGTCTCCTCTGCCTGCGCTCTATGAATGGACAGCAAAGCCCAGGCGGCAGCACATCGCTTCACGACATGTCACTACAGATTTCAAGCCCACTACTGAGGCCCAGTGTCTAGGGAAAGAGACCCCTTTCGAAATTACTGCTCACTGACAACACACTTGGCTACACAAGAGCACTGGGGGGACACACTGTGAGGAGACTACCCTATTGCTGTCTTCATGACCATGAGCACATCCACTCTGCAGCTCCCAGATTAAGGAGTCCTTCTGGCTTTTACATCTCATTACTTAAGAAATACATCTCGGAAGGCGACAGCAGTCATAAACACTGATTGCTCTGCTACATCTGGGCAAAACTGAAAACCTTCTAGAAAGGATCTCATCATTATAGACATCACTAAAAACATTCACGATTCATGGGAAGAATTAAGCGGCATTTGGAAGCTAATCAGCTTTATCAAAATTAAGGGAAGTTTGGAAGTCGACAGGGGTTTCCCAGGTGACCCTAGCGGTGGAGTACCAACCCGCCGATGCAGGAGACAGAGACTGGGGTCCGATCCACAGGCCAGGAAGAGCCCCTGGAGGAGGAGACGGCAGCCCACTCCAGTGTTCCTGCCTGGGAGAGCCCACGGACAGAGGAGCCTGGAAGGCTACAGTCCACGCGGTGCACAGTCAGGCACGACTGAAGTGACTAGCACACACGCATGACGAAACTTGATGGAAGAGTTACTTCTATGGATGAGCAGAGAGCGCTCTCTTGAGATGGAATCTGCTCCCGGTGAAGACGAAGCCGAGCTGCTGAAATGACAGCGAAGGATTTAGAATGGTACACGCACTCAGCTGACGAAGCAGAGGCAAAGGGTTAAGAGGACGGACTTCAGTTTTGGCAGGTGTTCTCCTGTGGATGAAACATCATCAAACCGCACTGCACGCTACAGAGAAATGGCTCATGGGAGGAAGAGTTGGTCAAAGCAGCAAGCTTCACTGCTGTCTTATTTTAAGGAACTGCCACAGCCAGTCCAGCCTTCACAGACACCTCCGTCAGTGTCAGCTGCAGCCATCAGCATCAAGGCAAGACCCTCTACCAGGAAAAACACTGTGACTCACTGGGGGCTCAGACAATGGTGAGCACATGTTAGCAACAGGTTCTTTTTAAATTAAGGTATGTAAATTGTTTTTAGACACAGTATTATGAGTATGCTCTTGTATACTTAACAGATTACAGTATAGCATAAACATAACCTTTATGTGCTTTGGAAAACCAAAAAAAAAAAAAAAAGTGATTTGCTTTATCTCAACGTTTCCTTTATTGCCTTGGTCTAGAACCGAAGACACAATATGTCCAAGGTGTGCCCATACTTTGAACTGAGAATGAAAGGGTTTGGGGACCGGGATGGACAACTGAAGAAGCGTCAGGGCTACTTACCCACCACACTGTCCCCTGTTCCTGGCAAATCAGAAGGCTACATCTGCCAGTCTCACTTGCAATTATGTCAGAGTTAAAGTGACTGATTTCTGACAAATATGACATGGGAAGAGTAACACTAGCCACTGCCAGATCTGGCCTTTAAGAACATTCACTGGGCTTCCCCAGCTCTCTTCCACTGCCATCCTCAAAGTCAGGTGGCGTGGCTACAGAGGGAGGGGTTCCATCCAACTTGCCTTAGACTTTGCAGCACAAACATGTTTGTTGCTATTGTCGCTGTTGCCATAGCACAGGCCAGCACTTTCAAAAATGTTGCTGCAAGTAAGTCATCTTGTTCCAATGCAGGTCCAGGATGTGGCCTGAGATCCTACACCCTGAACAAGCACAGAGATGATGCCAGTGGGGACAGTCTATGGAACACTCTGTGAGGAGCAAGAGCCTTCAGCCACCAAGATGAATACACAAGGGGAGGACAGATGATTCTCTGGAGAAACTGAATGACCCCAAGCAAAGGCCACCCACAGGCCCTGAGCAGTAAGGCCAGAGAATTCAGACTCACGTTCAAGCAAGACGGTGAAAGGCTTCATGAGGAAGACCACCCAGAAGAGGGCAGAGACTGACAGGGAGCAAGCAAGATGGTGAAAGGCTTCACGAGGAAGACCACCCAGAAGAGGGCAGAGACTGACAGGGAGCAAGCAAGATGGTGAAAGGCTTCACGAGGAAGACCACCCAGAAGAGGGCAGAGACTGACAGGGAGATGCACTGCGGCATGTCAAAAGGGATAATTCGTCTACGAGAAGGTTTATGAAGAGAGCGATGTATGTGAAGTGAGGTGATAACTCTACTTTGCCAACAAAGGTCTGTCTAGTCAAAGCTATTTTTTCCCCATACTCATGTATGGTTGTGAGAGCTGGACTATAAAGAAAGCTGAGTGCTGAAGAACTGATGCTTTTGAACTGTGGTGTTGGAGAAGACTCCTGAGAGTCCCTTGGACTGCAAGGAGATCCAACCGGTCCATTCTCAAGGAGATCAGTCCTGAATATTCGCTGGAAGGACTGATGCTGAAGCTGAAACTCCAATACTTTGGCCACCTGATGTGAAGAGCTGACTCACTGGAAAAGACCCTGATGGTGGGAAAGGTTGAAGGGAAGAGGAGAAGCGGACGACAGAGGATGAGATGGGTGGACGGCATCACTGACTCAATGGACATGGGTCTGAGCAACCTCTGGGAGTTGGTGATGGACAGAGAAGCCTGGCCTGCTGCAGTCCATGGGGTCTCAAAGAGTCGGACACGACTGAGCAACTGAACTGAGCTGAAGAAAAGAAATGCAGTCACAGACTACAGTTAAAAAAGAGCTGTCAGTGACTAAATACTAACTGGAGAAGGCGATGGCAGCCCACTACAGCACTCCTGCCTGGAGAATCCCAGGGACGGGGGAGCCTGGTGAGCTGCAGTCCATGGGGTCACGAAGAGTCAGACACGACTGAGTGACTTCACTTTCACTTTTCACTTTCATGCACTGGAGAAGGAAATGGCAACCCACTCCAGTGTTCTTGCCTGGAGAATCCCAGGGACGGGGGAGCCTGGTGGGCTGCCGTCTATGGGGTCGCACAGAGTTGGACACGACTGAAGAGACTCAGCAGCAGCAGCAGCAAATACTAATTATTGATTTCAATAAAAACAGGACTGTAACCACAACTGAAATGGAGAAAAGGTAAGTGAGGAGAGTTCAAGACGCCCACATTCTCAAAACAGGACAGCAATGCATAGCATTTAAAGCTGATGAATCACTAACAGTGAGATAGGCATTAAGTTATGGAGTATGGAGGCAACCACGTTATGGAGCATGGAGGCAACCACCATAACAAACAAGAAAGCAAAAGGTGCCTCTGTTTTTCATTACAAGCATTTATGCTTACTACTTTTAAACAATATCCAAGTATTACTGTGATAAAAATTTAAACATTAATTTTAAAATACAGAAAAATAAAGAGATTGGCAATAGACAGTATGGGCAAAAAAAATGGGGGAAAAAATCAACATTATCAGGGGAAATGCAGATGAAATAAAAACTAACACAACCACCACTACTCAATTTAAATCCCCTTAACCAGACAACCCCACTTGTACCATTTTATACCACAAGAACACACCCACAAATGTTCAAAGACATTTACACAAGAATGGTCAGTGCAATACTGTTAAAAAAGAGAAAAGTCAGTGCGTACTAAATATTCACTAATTATAGGGGAAGAGTTTAATTACGAATAAACGTACCCAACCTGGGGGCTTCCGAGGTGGCGCTAGTGGGAAAAAACCCACCTGCTGATGCGGGAGACACGAGAGAGGAGGGCTCCATCCCTGGGTCCAGAAGACCCCCTGGAGGAAGGCATGGCACCCCACTCCAGTGTTCTTGCCTGGAGAATCTCAGGCACAGAGGAGCCTGGAGGGCTGCAGTCCATGGGTCACACAGTGCCGGACACGACTGAGGCGACTCAGCATGCACTCACCCACCCAACTTGACTCCAGCCTTCTAAGACAAAAAGCAGACAACCCCAGCAAGCCAAAGTCACTTCTGACCTACAGAACTATGAGATTAAAACATGTCTTGGTTTAAGCCTCTAAAGTTTGTGGTAATTCATTAGAGTTCAATAAAAAACAAATACTTCTAGAAAAGCTGAAGAAATGCTTTACCCTACAACCCAGACCCTATGGTTAGAAGTAATTATATATTCAGAGAAAGCACCAGAAGACAATAAAAAAAACCAACAATCTATCAAAAGTATAAAGGTAAAACCGTGGAATATTCATATAAAATAACGCAATACAACAACGAAACATCAATGACCCACAACCACACATGGAGATACAGATGGCAAGTCATACTGTGCAGGACAAGAAAGCAAGTAACGGAAGTGCACACCCAGTACAATCCTAACGAGTGAGTTCAACAGGGCATGCAGAGAAACAGCAAAGCTTAGAGAGGCGGTCAAACTGTCGGAAAATAAGAAATAGTCAACACAGATCTTAAGAGTAGCAGTCATGTCTGTGGGGAGGTAAGAGGATGGGGTGAAGGGGAGACCAAGGGATATTGAAGGTAACGTAAGGTTTTGGTCTTAACTGGTACTGACTACAGAGTAATAGTGTTTAAATTCTAAAACATAGCTGAGAATTATTACAATGTTTATTCAGTATTTAGAGGACAAAATCATCCAGGAATAAAATATCTACAAGACAAAAAAAATCCTTCCTTTTCTTTTGTCAAGATAAGTTCATTGAAAAAATAATTCAAATAATATATGAAAGTCCAATCATTTTTTTAATCACCTAAAAATCCACCATCAAGATACAACTGGTAACAACCTGAACATGCTTCGGGACATTTCATGTACCTATGTTTACACATTAAAGTATTTTAAATAAAATCATTATATACACACAAATATATTTGCTTACTCTATAAATGCTGTTTAGACCCCTGCTTTTTAAAACTCAAGTGTATTAAATTACATTTTACATGAAATGAACCCATATTAAGTGTCGGAAAAGCTTTGACAAAAGTGTACGTAGTGTAACAACTACCCAATCGAAATTCAGACAAAACATTTTCATTGCCATGAAAAGCTCTTTCCTGCACCTCTGCAGTCAATTCCCTCACCTCTGACTGCAAGCAGCCATTAATCTGCTTTATTATAGATTAGTTTTGCTGGCTTAGGACCAATGTGAATGGAATTATACAGTATGCATTCTTTTGTGTGGGGCTTTTGTTCAGCATAAAATTTACACTATCAATAGTCCCCTTTATACTGCTGAGTAGTGCTTATTTGTATACTGATTAATAGACATTTGGCATATTTCCAGTTTTGATCTCTAAACACTGAGGTGTAAGTCATTTGTGATATTAAGTTTTTACTTTGTAATCAGGGATAGAATTGCTGGGCCAGTACGCGTAACTTGAACAGGAAACGGCCATGCTGTCAGCTTCCGTGCCATCACACGCCCCTCCGAGCCGTCCATGCGAGCTTCAGTTGCTCGGCATCCTGACCGACACTCGCTACTGCCAGTCTTACAGATTCCAACCTCTCCAGTAGGCAAGCAGCTGTTCATCTCTATCTGCATTTCCATAAATGACTAGATGCGTTGAGGGTTTTTAAAGCGCCTATCAAAAAATTTAAATGTCTTCTTCCGCGAATGGTCTGTCCAAATCTTTCACCAGCGTTGTGATTTGGGCATTGTCTGCCTTCTCACTGTTGATTAGCCACTGAGTCACGTCCAGCTCTTTTGCAGCCCCATGGACTGTAATCTGCCGGGATCCTCTGTCTATAGGATTTTTCAGGCAACAATACTGGAGTGGGTTGCCACTTCCTTCTCCAGGGGAATCTTTCCAAACGAGGGATCACACCCATGTCTCCTGCATTGGCAGGTGGACTCTTTACCACTAAACCACCAGGGAAGCCCACTGGTGATTATGGAGGCCCTTTCCATACCCTGGGTGAAGGTTGTCAGATGTATGAATCGCAAATATTTGTTCCCCACTGGAGCTTATGTTTCCCTTTTCTTAAAACAGTACATGCGTACATGCTCAGTTGCTCCACAGTGTCCGACTCTTTTCGACCCCATGGACTGTAGCCCGCAAGGCTCCTCTGTCCATGGGGTTCTCCGGGCAAGAACCCTGGAGTGGGTCGCCATTTCCTCCTCCAGGGGATCTTCCCGACCCGGGAGTGAATCCTCGCCTCCTGCGTCTCCTGCTCTGGCAGCCACCTGGGAAGCCCTCAAACGGTACAGAAAGTTTAACCTTTAAAGCACAGAAGCCTTTAATTTTTATTAAGCCTAATTTAACAGTAAAAAATCTATTGTTAGTGCTTTACTTTGTATCATGTATATGACTGAATGTTTACCCCTCAGACTGGAAACAAAATATGGATGTCTGCTTACCACTTCTATCATCATATTGGACTTGAGCTTCTAGCCAGGTTTAGCCACTCAGGCGAAAAAGAAAAAAAGAAAGGCAGGAGGGAAGGCAAGAAGTAATGAGCAGAAATGAATTAGTAAAACTGTCTTTATTCAATGATTATATACATAGAAAATCCTGAAAAACGGACCTAAAGACTACCAGAAATAAGTGAAGTTAGAAATGCTGTGAGATACAGAGGGACTATACAAAACCACTGCATTTTTACACATCGGCAATGAAAAAGTGGACAGTTACTTTTTAAATCCATTTATAAAGACATCAAAACCCATAAAATATTAAAGATATAAATCTTACCAAACATGTATAGGACCTGCGTACACTAAAAAACTAAAAACAACATGTTGCAAAATATTAAAGAATCAAATAAATGACAGATTGGGAAATTCACTATTATGGTAGCAATTTTCTACAGATTGATCCAGAAACTCAAGGCAATTGCAACTGAAATTCCAAGAAGTTTTTGAAACTAACAAGCCGATTTAAAAATATTTATGAAAATACATACAACCTAAAATACCTGAAAGTTTTGAAAATAATGAACAAAGCTGGAGGATTTATACTGACCAATTTCAAACCATACATAGAGCCACAGTCAGGCAGACAGTATGGCACTGACATACAGAAAGGAAGAGAGAGAGGGAGGCCACTCCTTCGTGCCCGACTCTGTGCAACCCCGTGGACTGCAGCCCACCGTCCACGGAAGTCTCCAGGCAAGAACACTGGAGTGGGGTGCCATTGCGTTCTCCAATGCATGAAAGTGAAAAGTGAAAGTGAAGTTACTCAGTCGTGTCCAACTCTTTGCGACCCCATGGACTGCAGCCCACTAGGCACCCCTGTCCATGGGACTCTCCAGGCAAGAACACTGGAGTGGGGTGCCACTGCCTTCTCCAGGGGATTTTCCCGACCCAGGAATCGAACCCAGGTCTCCCACACTGCAGGCAGACACTTTAACCTCTGAGCCACCAGGACATGACAAATCAAGAGGAAACAGCCCAGAAACGACCACACACATGTGTCGCCAGCTAAGTCCCAACAGAAATGAAGTTCAGTGGGCAAAGGACGGAGAAATTCAACAGGGAAAGGATAATCCTCTCAACAAATAATACAGAAACAACTGTGTATCCATAAAGGAAAATAATGAACCCAAACCCATTACCTCACACCACACACCTCCATCAGCCCCCTAAAATAGATCACAAATTTAAATATATGAATATATGACCTAAAACCATAAAACTTTCAAAAAGAAAACATATGAGAAAACTTCTATGGTCTACATTTTTCATACAACGATATCTCAGGTCTCTTCTAATGTTAATAAATATAAATCTCTTGCATTTTTTAAAAAGTAAGAAAAACAGAGAAAATCCTTACAATTTTTTGAAACATGTCTTCATTTAAAATAAAATTTCAAAACTCACTGTGAGTTCCTCATTCATATGGTTTCATGAGTGACGTATTTCATAAACATTTTCCCAAAGAGCTACACTGACATCTGAAGGTCTTTGTAATACAGAGACACTCACTGAAGCAGTGCCATGCTGATAAACTTACCACAGATGACAAGTATCACAGTGAGTCAAAACTACACGTAAACAAAATTAGCAACTATTTTCAATCCAACAAAGTGTACGCTTTGTAGAACTGAGAAGATGATTCCCCTGCCCTTTCCAGCATCTTCCCACCCTTCTGTAAGCCTGTCTTCCTGACCCCACCTTAACCTCCATGACTCGGATTAAATACCACCTCCTCCGGGAAGTTCTGCCATGCAGTCTAACCTGTTGGGTACTGATCTTCCTCTCAATTTCCACAACATGTGTATCACTTCAAGGTCCTCATCACATTATCCCTGGATTGCACATGATTAAACTCCTCTATCAGATTAAGCAGCTGAAGAACTAGAACACTGATCACATCAGCCTGGCTCAAAGGCGGCGCTCATGCTTCTGCTGTTATTGGCTGTTAAATGAAAATATGAATTAGAAACTTCAGGAATTTCAGAGTGAGTTGAGCAGAGAAACTAGATCAGGCCTAGTTGGGTTTTTTTTTTTTTTCATTCTCAAAATGAAGAGTTAAAAATTATACTCCTTGAAAAAGAATTTCAACGTTGAAAATCTTCAGAATAAAACAAACACAAAACTGATAAACAGTTAAAACTAAATGTCTACAGTGCCTATACTGGTCACTTCCATACTCACAGGCGGCCAAATCAAAAGCCCTAAGGACTTCCTGAAGGTTTATTTACTGCTGGAACAGTCCAATGCTTTGGAAAAATGTCTTCAAGTCAGATAACTGGAGAATAAGCGGGATTGTAAAGTACTTTTTCTAGGGGAAAAAAACAGTATATATCATTTGATGACCCAATTTTGTTGCTTTTAGAAATGCTAGCAACTTTTTTTTTCTTTCAGTTATTTAAATTGTTTACCACTAAGAAGGTAAACCTAAATAGTATGTGATTATAGCAGAAAGGGAATTGCTACATGGCGGGTGGGGGTGGAAACCAATTAGAAACAGTGCAATTCTTCAAGAACTAGACACTGCTACTGATAACAAACAGGGGTCTTGACTGCTGAATCCATTCACCCCTGTCTATGCATCTATAAAATCTCCCTGGAACGAATTTAAAGAAGACAAAAAGGTTGGAGCTAAGGTTGTCAGATTTAGCAAATAAAAATACAGTAGACCCAAAAGTTTTACATAAACAATGAATTTTTAGTAAAGCAAGCCCTATGCAATACTCAGACTAAAAATTTACCCATTGTTTACTGAAATTCAAATTTAACTGGGTGTCGTGTATTTTATCTGGCAACCCTAAGGGAAGCCAAAATCAGTCCAATTTCCTCACTTAGTAGCAGAAACTATGACCCCGAGAAGGGAAGTGACTTGCCTAAACTTAAGCCAAAGATCAAGGAAGTGAGTCTGCTTTGAAAAGAGAAAACACACATCTACGAGGGTCACCTTGGGCTCCACTTACGGTGCACTAGACCTCCAGTTCTCACGCACGTCACTGAAGCACCAGGGAGACTCAACTACGGTTGTCCACTTTTAATAACAAACTGTTAATTCTAATACACTTACCAACTTCAGTCTTCAAAAGCAAACCAGGAGGGCCTCCCTGGTGGCTCAGTGGTAAAGGACCTGCCCGCCAATGCAGGAGACACGGGCTTGATCCCCGGTCCGGGAAGATCCCACATGCCACACAGAGCAACTAAGCCAGGGCGCCGCAACTACTGAGCCTCTGCTCTGGAGCTCCGGGGCTGCGACTGCTGAAGCCCTACTGAAGCCCACGCGCCCTAGAACCCGGGCTGCACAAGAGAAGGCGCTGCAGTGAGAAGCTCCCACACTGCAACTAGAGAAGCGCGCCCCCTCACGGCAACATGCGGAGGTCCACCTGCAGCAACGGAGACCCGGCAGGTCAAAAGAAAATACACAAAAATTTAAAAAAGAACGGACAAACAACCACACAACAACAACAAAGTAATAGGAAACTTCCTCTTGGCTTAAAAAAGGAGGGCTGTGTTACCTCACAATCCAAACTTCTCTTGCCCCAGGGTCCCAAGTGTGGAATGTGTTCACATTCGTCCGTGGCTCTAACGATTTTACTTCCTATACTCTCCCAACTTCCCTGTTTTTCAGAGGAAATATCCTCGTGCTTTCAGCTGGTCTCAAATAAAAGTCCCATTCTGTGCCCAAGCAGCTAAACCAGCAGAAAGGCATGAGGTCTCACTATCACAACACGCTTTCTTTCCCAGGACGGGGATGCAACAGAAAATGGAAAGAGAAAGGTCTTTCTAGGAAATTTGGGGCCTTCTTCCACTGTATATGCGGAACATACTTCATGACATACAGTTGGAAAAAATCAAAGGGAAAAATAGAAAACTTCATATACGCATTACGGTCATCTTCGGGATCCCATCAAATGAACAAATACATAAAACAGTCGCTCTATAACAGCACTTCTCAACCTGGGATCTCTAGGGGCCTCCTGGGGTAGTGGGAACCGGGGAAGGCGGAGGCAGACAGTAGGCAGATAAAGATTTTGCTTCTGACATATCAGGGTCCCAAACGATTTTAAGAAGGTTCCGTTGCATTCCTAAAAGCCTGGGGGGGGGGGGCGGGGGGGAGTAACATACACCACTATGACTTTCTCTAAGTTTTCTATTAAAAACTTCACCCTAGTGAACAACAATCCAAATCTGAAAGCCAACCAGAAATTCCGAAATTAAAGGACAAACTATCCACCTCTCCTTTCTCTCTGGCAGCTGCCAATGTACGCAGGTCTCTCTCGAGACCACACACGTCAGAAACGGAAGGTCCTCACGAATCATCTGGTCCAGGCTTGCATTTCACAGATGCGGGAACTCGGGGCGGCGAGGGCTGACTTGCCCACGGTCTCACGGCCGGTCGGCGGCAGAACTTCAACCGGGACTCCACGCTGGCAGCCCTGGGCCCTCCGCTCCCGACGGCTCCCGAGGCCCCCAGCCTGGCCGGATCCAAGCGCGCTGGAGAGCCTGGGCGGAAGAGCCCACCTCCCGGGGTCGCTGCCCACTGTCGGCCGGCTCCGCGCCGGGCCCTGGCCCAGGCTGGCACGGAGCGCCGACCTCGACGGCCGCCCCCGCCCCGCCCACCTGTCGCGGACCGCACGGGCGGCAGCCACACCCCCTGCCAGGCCAGGGGTTCGGCCGGCCTCGACGGCGCCCGGCACCGGCTGCTGCGCGCGGCGCGCGGTACGCCGGCCTGAAGGCCGCGGGCGTTACCTCAAGTGGGCGCTGAGCTCGCGGCGGGGCCGCCCCCGCCGGCCCGGAGCATGCCGGAGACGCGGACGCAGCGGAGGCTGCGGCTCGGCCGCCGCGGCGCCTGTTTACACCCCTCCGCGGGAGGACGCCGACTGGCCCGTCACGTGACGCGCACGTCACGTGCCCGCCCGGGGCGGGGCGGAGGCGTTGCCCAGCGACGACGGCGCTCGCGGGGCGGGCGGCTGCGGCGACGGCGCGGGTCCTCAGCGCTCCCCCGTCGCCTGCGTTTGTGGAGTCGACAAACGACGCGTCCTGAGCGACCCGGCGAGGAACAGGAGCGTCTCCCACCACCGGCTTCATCGTTTAGTGACCTCTAGGGCTGACTGCATGTATTATTCGTGTCTTGGATGGGGAGGGAATTCCGTCCGGCTTTACGATGTAGCACTTGGAGAGAAAAATGGAAAATACTGCCTTACCTACCCAAAGCTAGCGAACAGACGGAGAGCAGAGGAATAAGCAATGATGATTTGAGCTTCATTAACGAACAGTCGTTTGGTTTTGCTCCCTACCGTGGAATGAAGGTCCGCAGCCAACCATCTCCCCCGCCATAGAAAGGGTGTGTGAGGATGGCTTATGGGACTTCCGATTTTTATTTTAAGTTATATTTCATAGTACCAATTTTTCCATGAGTAGTCTTTGTATATGTAAGTACGAACATGTCTGAGTAAATGTTTGATTTGGCGTTGAGCTTCTGTCCACATCAGACTTTCCTCATTATAGCGAAGTCGCTCTGATTGTAGTGACTACTTTACCAAGGGTGCTTTTTCCTAGATCAGACTTTGCAGAAGCATAGATTGAGACACTGACAGGTTCTCCCGTAATATTCACTATAAACTGGGTAAAAGACATAGTTGATATTCTTACTGAATTCATGCGCAAAATGTGAGCAAATACCCCGAAATATTCCAGAGTCGTTCTGTTCTCAAGATGTGAACTATCGAATAATCATGTTCCTCCATTTATTTCCCATCACTTGGCATACTTAGCTATCTATGAGCAAATTGACAGGGTCAAAACAGTGGACTCAAAATATCCTCTAGGTCAGTATTTACCCCCAGTGTGCTTAGTCAGGCGTGTCCTACTCTGTGACCTCATGAACTGTAGCCCACCAGGCTCCTCTGTCCATGGGGATTCTCCAGGCAAGAATACTGAGAGTGGGTTGCCGTGCCCTCCTCCAGGGGATCTTCCTAGACCAGGGGTGAAACCCAGGTCTCCCGCATTGCAGGCAGATTTTTTACTATCTGAGCCACCAGGGGCAATAGAACAGGGTCAAATACCGCCTTCGTTTCTGTAACACACCTAGAAAGCAGCACTGCAGAGAGCACAAAACATAGTGATGAGTCGTCATGTTCATCCTGTACTATGGCAGGGTGTCGCAACCTGGCCGATGGCAGCAGATGTTCCATGAAGGCAGGAACAGTGCCTCCCACTGGTATTCCTTACGCCTAGACCATATCTAGAAAATTGTCTGATCTGTGGGCATGGAATCCTGCCACTCTTCTGTAGGAAGTGGCAGAGAACCTTTGTAGATCCAGAAGGATCTGTTAGGCAGCACTCAGAGGCAGTGAATGCCAAGCAAAGTCCAGGCTCACCCATTACTGTGTAGGCAGTTTAACATTTGGTCCCCTTTCTCCATCTATCTAAGAAAATACCTATTGAATAAAGATAAAATAATGCTGGCACACCACTTTAAAGTGCCTGGCACATACAGTGCCCATTAAATGCCAATCATATTATAGGCCTTTGGCAAGAGGCTAGTAGGATAGATCAGAGTCCCAAGGGAATGGGAGCTGACAACTTGAATATATCCAGGTCCTAGGTCTGGATTCTTGCCACATGGACTGGAGCTGGGGGCTTCCCAGGTGGCTCAGTGGTAAAGCATCCTCCTGTCAACGCAGAGATGTGGATTTGATCTCTGGATCGGTGAGATAACCCTGGAGGAGGAAATGGCAACCCACTCCAGTCTTATTGCCAGGGTAATCCCATGGACCGAAGAGCCTGGCGTGCTATACTCTATGGGGTAACAGAGGCAGACGAGACTGAAGCACTCAGCATGCAGGGACTGGGGTTGAGGACAAGAGTACCAGCAAGGGAATTATAAGCATATCCGGAAAGAAGTCCTTGCACCTAGAATGGGATTTTGCTGGTAAGGAAAGTATGGGTGACCAGGTGCTCACTCCAAAGGGAGTACAATTCCAAGTCTGTCTGTAGTGATGGGGACTCCTAATATACTAGCTTTCCATTGCCTAAACCCACAGAGAGGCATCGCCTACTCTTTGCTAGAGTTGTGGGCAAAGGGTCAATCCTGAGCCAGGTGACCAGTGTTACCCCAAGAGCCAGTCAAACCTGACCATCCACCAAATGGTTAAACACGTGTAACCATTTCTAGTTTTTTAATGTTTCACAGCAAACAAGATAAAAGATATACTGCAATTGTGTATAACTCTACAGCGGCATTTCATCTAATACAGTGGCTATACAAGCAGCAGAATGATGACTATAAAGGAATGATGGGGACGTTCAGAGAGGGGACACAGGGACCTGCGAGGGTGCTGCAAGGCTCTGAAGCTTTATGTTTCCTGATTCTAAGTGTCTTTTTATTAATAATTACAAAGTTCATCATACCGTTTCCCTATTCCTTCTTGATTTTGAACTTCCTGTAGTACACTGGTGACAAGTTTCTTTCACATGTTGTTTGGTATATTTCAAATATCGAGTAAATGGGATTTTCAGACTGATTAGAGGTGGATGTGAAAGAACAGAGTGAAGGATGACGGGAAGGTTCCAGACCTGTACAACCAAAGGGAGAGAACTGTCATTTAGATAGAGAAGAAGGGATATCTGCAGTTTTGGAGGGAAATCAATAATTTGATTCTGAACAGTTAAACTCTATATGCCTAATAGACATTGAAATGGAGAAGTACAGTTAGCAATGGATTATAAGATAGTGGAATTCTGGGGAGACACACAGAGATAAAAATTGATTGGTCAGTGTATTAAAGAAAGACACAGGATTGAATGAGATCACACAGAGCACTGACTTTGATAACTTCTGACCTCAATCCAGAATACAAAGTATATTTTCCATACTGACCAAATACATGTGTATAACTTAAAAGTTTCAAGAAGCAAATTTATCCTCCTTTTATTTTGTTGGGTTTTTTTGGTTTTTTTTTAAACTTCTGCTCGCAACTCAGTTGATTTTTTACTGAGTCCTGGTTGTGTCCTACAGTTTGAAAATCACTGAAAGTTGCTGACTAAGGACATTAACTACATAATTTCTGGCAAAAGAGAAATCCAAAGGCTAGTCATGTGGCACTTTAGAAAGGAGAAGATCAGCAAAGGAAACTTCGGAGCAGCCAGAGGTAAGAGGGGAAACAAAAGAGGGGAATCCTAAAGCCTGAAGCAGGAGAGTGCTGCGGGTGTGCCCCTGGTGCTGAGAGGCTGAGCAGGAGAGTGCTGTGGGTGTGCCCCTGGTGCTGAGAGGCTGAGCAGGAGAGTGCTGCGGGTGTGCCCCTGGTGCTGAGAGGCTGAGCAGGAGAGTGCTGCGGGTGTGCCCCTGGTGCTGAGAGGCTGAGCAGGAGAGTGCTGCGGGTGTGCCACTGGTCTTGAGAGGCTGAGTACAGTGAAAGCTGACCTTTGGGTTTGGCGGTACTACAGTCTGTCGAGAGCTTGAGAACAGAGCATTTAAGACAGTGCTAGGCTGGGACAACCCTGAGGGATGGGGTGGGGAGGCAGGTGGGAGGGGGGTTCAGGATGGGGGACACGTGTACACCCGTGGCTGATTCATGTCAACGTATGGCAAAAACCAGCACAGTATTGTAAAGTAAGTAGCCGCCAATTAAAATAAAAATTTTTTAAAAAGACAATGCTAGGGATACAAGCCTGGTGTTTTTCAAGTTTGAGTTTCAAGGTAGTAAATGGTGACAGCAAGTAGCAGTTTTTTGTTGTAAAGAGAAGCAGGGGAATGGCACAACAGCAGGCAAAAGATGTGGGCGTTAAGGTTTTCTGTTTAAATATTTATATGTTAATAGAAAGGGCCCAGTGATAAGGAACATGGTGCAGGAGAGTGAAAGAAGGGGTCAGTCATCTGTGGATAGGTAAACAAGGGCTGGTGAGCAGACAGATATGGTTAGCTTGGTAGACTTGTTTGAACCATGTGGAATTTCTTCTCCAGTGATTCATAGCCTAATAAAAAAAAAAAAAAAAAAGCTGAGGAGGAGAGATGCTGCTCTTGGTTTCGGGAGAGGGTGCAGATCGCCCAGGAGAACGCTGCCGCCCCACCCAGCGCAGCCCCGTGGGTCCTCCCGTGGACTGCTATGCCTTTCCGTTCCCTGACTTCACCCTACGTTCTGTTTCTACACCAGCCCCAGTATGTTTTCGAAACTTAAACCCAGTTTTCTCGACGCAGAATAAAGCCCAAAGTTCTTGCCTGTAGACCGCTCCAGGAAACAGCCCTTTATCTCCTGTCATCTGCCTCACTTGCTTTGCTCCAGCCCCCAGGCCTCTCTGGTATTTCTTCATTCAGTTCAGTCGCTCAGTCGTGTCCGACTCTTTGCGACCCCATGGACTGCAGCAGCACACCAGGCTTCCCTGTCCATCACCAACCCCGGGAGCTTGCTCAAACTCATGTCCATCGAGCTGGTGGTGCCATCCAGGCCTCTCATTCTCTGCTGTCCCCTTCTCCTCCTGCCTTCAGTCTTTCCCAGAATCAAGGTCTTTTCCAACGCTGGCGCTCTTTCTCCACTCTTCTCGAGCAGCATACTGGGCACCTACCGACCTTTCAGTGTCCTGTCTTTTTACCTTCTCATACTGTTCATGGGCTTCTCAAGGCAAGAATACTGGAGTGGTTCGCCATCCCCTCCTCCAGTGGACCACGTTTTGCCACGCCTCTCCACCGCGACCCGCGCGCGTTGGGTGGCCCCACGGGGCACAGCTCATAGGTTCATGAGTTAGACAAGGCTGTGATTCAAGGGATCAGTTTGGTTAGTTCTCTGTAACTGTGGTTTCCATTCTGTCTGCCCTCCTTTCTTCGTTACCTCAGGCAAGGAACACTTTCTCCCCATTTCTTCACTTGTGACTCTCCTTAAATGTTACCTTTCTCATAGTGACTGTACATGACCACCCTTTTTAAAACAGCACTCATATCTGTCACCCTTCTCGGATTGGTTTCTGTCTTAGCACTCACTACCATCTGTGGCTGAGACATTTCCAGCTCATGAACTATCCATTCCCCACCCCCACAATTCTTACAATTAGGTAGGGCCATACGCCTAGCTCCGACCAACGGGCTGTGAGCAGAAGGATGCTTCTATGCTTCTACGCAAAAGCATACTGGAGCCACCGTGCACGCCTCCAGCTCTCTTCTGCTGCAGCAGCGATCTCAGAGATCACGTGTTGCACCAGCAGGCCGTACAACAGAAACAGCCTAAATCACCGAGTCACCCCACCAGGCAGGCAGCTGCCTGAGAAGCTGCAGGCGTGAGGAGCAAACGTTGTTGTGTTAAGCCACTGAGCTCTGGGGGGTTAATGTGTTACCACATCATAACAGCGTCTATTTATTATGGTCTGAATTATGTCTCTTTAAAATTTACATGTTTAAGCCCTAAGTCCCAGTACCTCTGAATGTGACTGTATTAAAGAAAGGCCCTTTAAAAAGGTGCCTAAGTTACAGTAAGGTCATTCGGGTAGCCTCTCGTCCATTATGTGTGGGCGTCCTCATAAGAGGAGGACAGATGCCCGCAGAGGGAGGACAGCGTGAAGACTCAGGGAGCAGGCCCCTATCTGGGCGCCGCGGAGAGAGGCCTCACAGGCGACCAGCCCCGCCAGCTCCTTGACCTCAGACTTCCGGCTTCCACCTGGCAGAGAGCACTGTTTCAGCCAGCCAGTCTACGGTGCGTTGTCACGACGGCCCGCGTGAACACACACACCCTAACACCAGTGCTCCACCTGGCATGTTTCCTTCTGCCGTTTCCCTTCTCTGGAATATAAGCACACCAGGAAAGCGCGCTACGTCCACAGCCTTTAGAGCAGCATCTGACACCTAACCGCACAGAGGCCCAGTAAATGTTGAATGAATGAACCCTGTATTTAAATGGAGTTTAGACTGAGGGGAACCCTTAAACTGTTATGAGTAGAGATAAACTGGTAAAACCTACTTTGGAAAACTCATTACTCTCATCTAATAGGTCTGTGATCCAGCAACTCCGCTCTTAGGCACAGACTCCAAAGAAACGTGTGCACATGTGCTCCAAGAGACGCACGTGCCAACGTCCACAGCGGGGCTGTGTGTAATGCTCAGAAACAACCCAGACGTCCGCCAACAGTGGAGGGAAGAATTGTCGCACAGGCATAGACCGGGTTGGCCACACCGTTCGGGTTTTTCTGTAACATGGTACAAAAAAATCTGAATGAACTTTTTGGCTCCCTTCAGAGAAGAGCGGTAATGACTCGGGAAGGGCAGGAAGCAGGACTGAGCTCTGGGCTCGTGTTTCTTAACATGGGCAACAGTGTACACAGTGACTTGCTCTGTGTAATGTATTTTGTATATATTCACTTTTCTGTGTTTTTAAATGGTTAAAAATGAAAAAAAAATCAAAATGCAGGCTTTGTCTAGGGGACCAACCATCCAACAGAATTATCATGATAAGAGAATAGAGGCAATGCAGAGATTAATTTTTTAAATTAAATCCCTGAGCTATAGAAAATGTTGAGACTTCAAAACAAGTAGACACACCAGACATCAAGAAAAACTCATGCAAGTGAAATCTCAGACATCTAAAAACTAAGACAAGAATCTGTAAAGTCTCCAGAAACAACCAAATTAAAAACAAACCACCTTACTATCAAGCCCTAAGTATTAGACTAGCACTAGGGTCCTGTCAGCAACACTGTGTACATAAGTCAGTGGTCAGCTGTCTTCAGACTTTTGAGGGAAGACTTCTAGACCCAGGCAAACCACCAGTCAAGTGTGAGTGCATATGAAAGACACTTTTATACCTGTCAGGAAGGCCTCAAAGCTGCTATTTCCTAGGCCCTCTGAGATTTTCCTCAAGGATCCTGAACAAGAGATGAAAAGAAACACTTGTCTAAGTTGGTGAAGTTTGAAGGGGGTGTGTTAAGACTGGATGGTAATATAGAAGTCAGTACTGATTTCCTTTTTCAGAGAGTTGGATGGAAGTTGTGTAGGAGTGTCCTTAGAGGAAATAAACTCTGGAATCTTTATTGCTGGGTGGGCATCATGTCTGCATGTTACTCTTAAATGGTTCAGAAAAGGACTGATGAAAATGGTCATATACACTCAAAGAGGGTACAAATACGAAAAATCAACAGCTAAGGAATCAGTGAAAGGACTGTGGGCATTTTTTTCCCTTTGCTTATAACTTTTCTGTAAATTTAAAAAGAATTTCGAAATAAAACAGGCTAAATTAAAACAGAAGGCAAATGATTATGTGAAGAATGTCTTCAAGACTAATTCATAGGGAATTCTCTAGCAATCCAATGGACTCTGCGCTTTCACTGTCAAGGCTGAGGGCCAGGGTTCATTCCCTGGTTGAGGAACTAAGACCCCATAAGCCATGTGTGGCATGACCAAAGTGAATGAATTAATTAATATAATTAAATTATTTTTTAAAATGAAGAATTCATAACAAACTACATGATTGAGAACATGAACATTCTTAATCTGATGAAAAGTAAGTGCATTTTCTTTATCACATTAAGAGAAAAGCAAAGCAACTGGAAACAAAACAAAACCCCATGAGCTGCACAAAAAAGGAATAAAAATGACAAAAATATGTACATTTTTGAGCAAAAGAAAGGAATTAAGGGAAAGCCCATTCTAGCGTCCCTGAATTATGGAAAAGAAAATATCATACTGTCATACTGTTTCTTTAATAATATTTCTATAAATTTAACATTTTAACTTATTTGTTGCCTTTTAATGTAAAATCAACCTGAAAGCAAAGCAGAAAAGACTATATATTACAGTTGGTTTAACGAGGGTTTATATGCAATGCTTGAGAACAAGGATGGACGGACGGACAGGAAGGCAATTCCTGCCTTCATGGACTCGCCATCTCATGCAATTCAAAGGATAGCACAAGTGTCAAAATGATACCATGGTATATTCTGTGAAGCAAAAGTATTCATGTAAGAGAGAGGGTACTGACTTAGAGAGAGATCAGGGACGCCTTCCTTCAGAAAGTAATGATGGAGCTGGCATCTGACAAAATAGAGTAGGTGTTAATGGGCAAACAAGCTAGGAAGCTAAACGTTAGTGTGGGCAAATCCCAGGAAGCGTGGGTAAGACAGTGCGGCATGAGGCCGGAGAAGCAGACGGGAGCGGAATACAGGGGCCTCACTAGGAAGGAGGGTTGGGAGTCGAGTCTTTGAATAAGAACACAAGAAGTCACTGATACATTTTGACGCTGATGTGCTTAATGTCTTGGTTCTCTAAGAACAGTACGTTTAAGAATATAAAATGGGTCATGAAGGGCACAGCGCTAAATTCAAGGAGCTTGGTGAGGAAGCTATTGCGATAGCTCGGGTGAAAGCTGTGGCAACATGGACTAGGGTAACTGCAGAGGAGTCGGTGAATTTGAAACCTACCGGGGTCCAGCCCCGGTGGATCCAGGGTGATTTGAAGGTGGGGACGGAGTCGGCGTCTTTGGAAAAATACATATTTAATCACAGATATAGAGAGATTGGAAATGGATAGTGCAGTAGGAAGATTAGTGGAGAAAAAGAGGCTGAATAACTTGGATTACGTGGAATAGCATCCATGCTCCAGATGGGAATTCAGCCAGAAAAACGGGAGCAAGAAAGAAGCGACATGGGGGAATCAGTCTTTCCGGAAACTGATCCGATTTCTTTATTTTTGGGTTTGCTTATATACCTTTTGTTACACATAGGGATGAATACAGAGTCACGTGGGGGTCAGCAGTCCTGACCTTTATCAAAATCAGGTGCTTCACATAAATGTATAAAAAAAAAGGTCTTAGGGATATTACATCATCTTCTGGCCATGAGTGAGACCTGCTGACATTTTATGATCCTTTCTTTCTGATAACCAAAAAACTTATTTTTTCCAAGGGTGTTTTTTCTTAAACCAAGCACCGCCCTCCAAATAAAGTTACATTCCTATAGGGTGAGGGTGTAGTGAGTTACAATCAAGAAAGGAATTTATTTAACCCAAGGTTAACATGATTAGTCTTAAAGGTTAATACTTATTTCTCCTATATGCTTAAAGGTTAATACTTATTTTTCATATATGTTAGTTATATTCATTATAAGGGTAGGGACATGGAGATTTAGCAGCAAACATCAGCCCAACAAATGAAAATCCTTTCACCAATGCTCCCCTTAAGATCTGTTTAGTCTTAAGATATGATAAAGTTACATTTTTACATAGCAAGGACACAGTGATTTATAACAAAGTACAGTGATCTATTACAAAAGAGAAAATCCATTAACTCAAAAAGTCTAGTATTGCTAACATCAAAAACTACTGTATTTCCTTTTCTATATTCCAAATACATTGATTAATATATTCCCAGGTGCCTAAGGATATGGAGGCCTGGCGGCAGTCATTGACTCAACAAGAAGAAAAAGCCCTGTGCTAATTAAGACTCTCAAAATACTCCAAAACTCTCTGTGCTGTTTATGGTTGAGAGGTAGTAAACAATCATGTGGCAGCAGTATGGATAATCCTGTCACACAAGCTAGTCTGTCAGCAGAGAGGTTTGACCTGAGACATCCTTGTCCCACCCAGAGCAGGGGATTAACAACAATTATTGACACAACAAATGAAAAACCCTTCACCAATATAATTCCTAACCAACCCACTATACTAATAATTTCTAACTCCACAAGAGAATTTGCCTTTAGTAAGTCTAAAACATCTCGTGCCTCTCAGATTGGGAGGCTGTAAACAATCACATGTGGCAGGACGAACCTATACAGGCGGGCTAGATAGCCTTCAGAGGAGTCCGTAAGCTGAAACACTCTTGTCACGCCCAGGAATTTTTATTGCCTTGGAGCTGCACGTTTACTCCTTCTCCGAGAGAAACGGTGATGGGGGAGAGCCCCCCGTAAGGTCAGAGGTGTAGGTGAGAGCATCAAACAGACTCTGGCTTTGGGGTTAGATGCTCGGGAACGGGGTTTCCTGAGGCTTGATCACGCCTTTGCGTATGCCAAGCCTCCTTCCTCATGACCTTTGCCATGGGCGGAATTCCTCATGCTGGCCCCCGGCAGAAACCTTCCTTGGTGGCTCAGATGGTAAAGAATCTGCCTGCAGTGTAGAAGATCTGGGTTCTATCCCTGGGTCAGGAAGATCCCTGGAGGAGGAAATGGCTACCCACTCCAGCATTCTTGCCTGGGCAATTCCATGGACAGAAGAAACAGGCAGGCTATAGTCCATGGGGTCACAGAGAGTCAGACAAGACTGAGGGACTAACATTTTCACTTTGTTCAATGTAACCCAGCTGACGACTGTGGGCTAAATATGCGTCTCCTCCAAATTCCTACGTTGAAGCCCTAAACCCAGTGAGGATGTATTTGGAGTAAGGAAGTAATTAAGATTAAATGAGGTCGTAAGAGTGAAACTCTGATCCCATGGTATTAATGTCTTTTCTTTAATATATTTATTGATTTGCCCTCGATGGGTCTTAGTCGTGGCACGCAGACTGACTGTCTTAATTGTGGCTGACAGGCTTAGCTGCTCCAGAGATGTGGGATCTCAGTTCCCTGAAGAGAGATCAAACCAGTGTCCCCTGCACTGCAAGGCAGATTCTTAACCACTGGCCCACCAGGGACGTCACGCTATTAATGTCTATCTTTATGAGAAGAGACGTCAGAGTTCCACGTGCACACACTAAGGAAAGGCCATGTCTGAAAGCAGCTCTCCGAAAGGCAGAGAGAGAGAGAGGAGGGCTCACCGAAGCCCAGCCTACTGGGCCTTGACCTGGGACTTCTAGCCTCCGGAACTGTGAGAAAGTTAACTTCTGTGGCTTAAGCCACGCAGTCTGCGGTATTTTGTGATATGGCAGTATGAGCACTGGACTAGCGCACCAGAAACTGGGGAGTAAAAGTCTGAAATGTGTTACCACGCTAAACTCCTTACCTGTAACAATGTGGTGTCGAAAATAATGTCTGCTTACCTTGGCTGCTGTTATGCTGGTAACCACCAAAAAAATGAAATCAGAAATCATTACGAGATTGGGGAGGTATTTGGTGAAATCTTTACTTTCATTTTTCATCGTTTTATAGCTTTCCTGAAACTATGTAATTTACTTTCACCACTTTGAAAGGTCAACATGATTTTCACAGACAAGTGAACGCCTCACACCTTTTCCCTGCACTCCAGCCACTCACATCTACTTTCACAGTTTTTGTTGTATGTAACCTTGTCAGTTTTCAATCAGCTTTCTTAACCTATATCGATTTAGTTTCTACTTGTTACTTAGAGTTACATTTTTCTTCTGATACACATTAAAAATAAATAATTATTCTTAAAATGTTCAGCTGGGTACCACTTAAAATCATCTCATGTTCCAGGAGTGGTACAGGGGTCACAATTTGGAAAACACTGCTAAATGCAAGACTGAATTATCTGTCATAATGGTATAAAACCATAGAATTAAACATGTATCACAAAATTAATTCCTGTCTTTTTCATAACTAAATACCTCCAGAAGTCACAACACTTAAAACATTTTTAAACATCCTAGTGTGTAAAATTCTCATATCAGAATGACTAAAATTCACTGAACTTAACTATGTGAAGGAGAAGGCAATGGCACCCCACTCCAGTGTTCTTGCCTGGAAAATCCCATGGAAGGAAGAGCCCGGTGGGCTTCCGTCTATGGGGTCACACAGAGTCGGACGCAACTGAACGACTTCACTTTCACTTTTCACTTTCACACATTGGAGAAAGAAATGGCAACCCACTCCAGTGCTCTTGCCTGGAAAATCCCATGGACGGAGGAGCTTGGTGGGCTGCAATCCATGGGGTCGCACAGAGTCGGACACGACTGAACGACTTCACTTTCACGCATTGGAGAAAGAAATGGCAACCCACTCCAGTGTTCTTGCCTGGAGAATCCCAGGGACGGGGGAGCCTGGTGGGCTGCCGTCTATGGGGTCGCACAGAGTCGGACATGACTGAAGCGACTTAGCAGCAGCAGCAACTATGTGAAATATTTGCAAGTTAAAAGTTAAAAATTTTCAGACATTTTTAGTGCTGCTAAAACCAAATGCTTACTGTTTTTAAAAATCCAGAAGCTAGATTTTATGTTATATAAAACAGTATAAATGCTTTTATTTTTATCATGGTTTTACTAGCAATGCAAGGATAGATCTGAGGTCTCTAAAAATTATGATCACTTCCTCTTAAGAATTTAAGACATTAAGAAATGCCTCCCAATAATGACATAATACCTTGAATTAAATTGGTTTATTTCTCAGTGACTTAGAAATTAGTAAAAAGACTCAACTTTGACCAAAATCTTTGGTAAACTTAAAGCAAGAGTGATTTCTACAATGCATGGTCTTGGTTTAAAAAGCACAGTGCACTAAGCTTATATCAAATGTGTCCCAAGCATTCATTTTCATCTATAGAATAAAATGTTTTGGTCCATTTTTCAGCAGCCTATCCACATAACATAGAGTTCTTAAGATTTTAAATATCTAAAGCACAGGTGGTCTTGATAAAGGGAAGAAAAAGTGAACTGCGCGACAAAGAAATATTCTTCACTAGCCTGTACAGATAGCCCCCCTTAGAAAGTATTAACCCTTAACAGCAGAGGGGAGTAGAGGGCTTCCCAGCTGGCACAGTGGTAAAATATCTTCCTGCCGACGCAGGAGACATAAGAGATGCGGGTTCGATCCCTGGGTCAGGAAGACCCCCTGGAGCAGGGAATGGCGACCCAGTCTAGTGTTTCTGCCTGGAAAAATCTCACACACTGAGGAGCCTGGTGGACTGCAGTCCACGTGGTTGCAAAGAGCTGGACACGACGGAGCACAAGAAATAGAGGAAGGGTAACAGAAATCTCCATTTTGTTCACTTCTGTATTAGCCCCTAAGACCCTGATGCTGGGAGGGGTTGGGGGCAGGAGGAGAGGGGGCGACCGAGGATGAGATGGCTGGATGGCATCACTGACTCGATGGACGTGAGTCTGAGTGAACTCCAGGAGTTGGTGACGGACAGGGAGGCCTGGCGTGCTGCAATTCATGGGGTCGCAAACAGTCGGACACGACTGAGCGACTAAACTGAACCCATGCACGTCCCACCCGGGTTGGACCAGAGTTGCAGAGTCCACTTGGGTTACCTGTTAGCTATCTGCCAGGGTTCAGCATCAGATTCAACTAAGCTTCCATAAAGCAAGCGGCCTCCTCAAAGCTTGAATGCTGTATTAGTTACATCTGAGGAGCAGGATCCTTATACTGTAAAAGAATTCTTTTATACTGATAGTCATTTTTTCCAAGCAGGATAAATTACTGATTTATTTAAATGGTTTTATTTTTTAAGTATTTATAAGAGAAAATTATTGTAAATAATCAAATCAAAATCATAATGAAATTGAATATTTATTTGAATTTTTCCTGGTAATAGCACTCAACATAAGAAAAACAAACCAAGCTGTGAGATTTTGTTTTCAATATACTCATTTTTCAAAAAGTGAAAAGTTGGGTTCTCTATTTAATGGCAACAAATGGGACTACCATTCAAAGAGCAGTATTTTAAGAGAGATATATTATGATTAACATGATGTGTTTTGTATTGTAGAATGGAGACATATCCAAACGCCAGTCTGAATATAGAAGAAATACATGTGTTAAAACCACACTGCAAAACCAAATGTTCTTCTTTATAAAAAGCTTGACATAAAAAGGAACTTGCCAGTAAACTCAATGAACTTTCACGTATAGGTTTTTTTTAAGTCCCACCCACACCACCCCCACAAAAAACCTGTAGATTTGAGTAGAGCCATTACATGACAGCTCATTTCTGTACAACATGGAAGCTGGCTACACAGTCAATGCTAGCTTCCTAAAGTGCATCTTCTGAAGACTTGTTTAGTGAGATTGCAATATCGAGTACACAACACTTAACACAAGACCTGTAATGACAGAGCTACATCATTCGAAAGGTTTGAAACTACTTTTTAAACTTTTTGATTCAGCAAAGAATAAAGGTGTCAAATACAGTAGTTTTCTCACTCTCCAACAGTGTACATAATAAGCTTTTGTTATTTGGCAAGTCTTTGGGAGTCGTCTAAACAACATCCCCTCTCTCGCTGGGATGCGGCTCCTTGTGCAGGACAGTTAGGCGCAGAGCAAGAGTCAGATTTTCGGGAGCTTCGGTGCGTTGACCGCAGGATTTGCCTCCTGTAAGTATCTCCTCCCTGCACTCTTGTAATCATAGGTGCAGCTGTGAGTCTCTGCATACCGATGAGATGCACAGAAGTTGCTTCCACATCTAAAGCACAAAAAAAGTTTATGTGAACAGCCACATTTCTATAAGAGCCTCCTCTCTTTGGGAGATCAAGGCTTGACTTCGGGTAGTCCAACAGGAGTCTTTTGGTTCTCTTTAGCAATTCAGAATTGACATTTCCCTTATACTTATAAACAAGCACAGGCACCTCCCCCCCAAAAAAAGAACAAGTCAATTGTCCATGAATGTGAAAGTGTCGAATAGAGAACCTCCTCTGAAGTGAAAGAGGCTGTAGGCCTTTATGAAGCAGCGAAACTGCGAAAGCCAGTGCATGCATGTGCCGCCTCCTTGCGCATCTAGGAAGCCTGGGCAGATTCAGTCTACTAAGAAAATCAAATTATGTGAAGCCTGACTATGCCATGAAAGGATTTTAAAGTATGTCAGCAACAAGGTGAGCTGTTTCCATTTGAACAGAATACACTCTAAAAAGCCGCAGCTTTACTTAATGCCTGGCCTCAACCTAAGGGCAGGCACCATCCTGGGAGCATATTAATCAATACTACTAAATAGTTATTGGTAGAAAAAACTCATTATTTTTGTTAACATATTATTCATCTCTTTTGAAACAAAAGTGTACCATGTAATTAACTGTACATTAACATTAAACTTAGTCCTTTTTATTCAATTTAAAATAGAATCTTGGAAGAGGCATTCTCCCAAGCTACATTCAAAGAAAAACCAAGTCTGTCTATCGTAAGACAAAGAGAACACACTCTTCCATTGGTTTATGCATCCTACTTTAGAGGGCAGGAGAGGATCTCAGGAGTTTGGAAATGCATAGCCTATCTATTTGCTCTTTACTTCAGCCAATAAGGAGTTCAGCCGAGGACTGCTATTTGAACATCATCTAAATAGTCTTATGAAGAGGCAATTTAAAGAGCATTTTCTACTGCATCCCTAAGCTGGGTCACCACAAAGCAAGCATCTCCGCTTTTCAGCTAGCCAACCTGCCTGCACTCGTAGCTAGTAGCCAGTCCAGTTTTCTTTCCACAAAGGAAACAATGCTTTGTTGTCTTCTTCTTTGTTTGAACAGGGGCTTTCACAGGTGGGAGGTGATGAGTACATTCTCCTGTTCAGAGAAAGGACACCTTGATTACTACAGAAATAAAATTCTAAATGTGAAATACTATAAAACAAAACATTAAACACATTCCTGTCACGGCAAACCTCTCAGCCATAAATATTAATTTGTGCTTTTTTATATCTAAAATTATTTACAGAGTCTGTAATGGAGATGAACTAGAACTGTTACTTAAGACATGCTGATTTCTACTAAGACTTTTTTTTACATTTTTATAGATATCAACACCTTTCTGATTATTTCTGAAGGCAATATGTATATTTAAAGTACACTAAACTTTGACAGAGAATCAAGAAAAATGTCTGGCTCAAAATCGTATTTATGAAGCTTCTGTATTAAAATCACCCTGTTCTTTCACGCCAAGAAAGAGCATGAGGACATCATGAAACTGAGCTCTTGGTGCTGATTATACCACAGAAACTAAATGCACCGAGCCATCAGCAAATTATTTAAAGCTTCAATTCGTCCATTTTTAAGATAACAGGACATGTATTTTTCTCCCTAAGTTTCTAAGTGTTCAAAGGTCAACTCAGTTCTCACAATAAAAAGCATTCTGAATTTTTAAAGTAATATAATTATATAAAATACGGTATCATCAATAGTGACGTGTAGGGCGCACTGTTCAATTTCACAACACCACAACCATCCCAAAACTATTCACTAGACTCTGGGCTATAGCACCAGGTTGATTTTTAATCTTGCATGTAACAGCACATCTGCTATTATATGAGAAAGAATTAAATCAGTTTAATACTGCAGAGCAAAACTCCAACAGACCCCACTCATGGGCGGAGAGGCTCAGCGTCACCACCCACAGCTGCTGCACAGAAGCACAAGGACACAGTGCTCGGTGGCGCCCAGAGGCCAGAAGGAGAAAGCAGACGAGGCCAAGCAAAGGGCAGGGGTGAGAAGGAAAGCAGGGCAGAGTGTCAGTGGGAATGGCGCCCATTCCCTACCACCAAGAAAGGTTTGGGAGGCCTGGGCTTAACTCTATGTAGCAGCTAAAAGTAATCCTTCAAGGGTTCAAAAAGCTGGAATTACATTTAGTTGGCAGTATGCCTTTTGCCACAAGCCGGATTGGGTTCTGTATATACAAGCAGAATAAAATTAATGCTTTATGACTAGTCTAAAATACACTCCCAGATCTTGCCCAAAACTGAAAAAAAAAAAAAAAAAAAACCTGCCCCAAACTGGAAACTAACTTATGACTCGTAATGGTGGTCAGGCACCAACTTAAGCTAATAAGCATTTTCTTCTTCAAGGGCACTTAAGAGTTATCAAGAACATTTCACAGAGGTGATGGGATACTTTCCTCTTCTTGCATAATGAAAATAAGACAGGCATCTGCAGGGCATAGAGGAAAGGCACGCACTGCCCGATGCCCTCTGAAGTGCACCCAACTGCAATTATCTTTGGGATTCAGGCTTAGGGTACTGTTCCTTAAACAAAAGTTAAAAAAAGAAATTGTTGACAAAAATTTAGTTCAGCGTAGTCATATTTTCATGTTTTTCTTTCCTTGGGGTACTAAAGTTCCCAACCCTTTGTTCACGCAGAAGCTCTTGTGAATGTGCGGGCACAGAGCACAGTGGTGGCCAGCAGGAGGCGGCACAGAAGCACAGCTGCAGTCTCCCCATGACAGTGGCTTCGTTCATCCTTCCCACCACAGAACAAATTAGCAGTGACACGCTCTGTGCCGGGAACCAGCCCAAATAGGTAAGCTCCCTCCTACAAAGAGGGAAAACTCAAACCCCATGGGCTGACATTCAAGGACTCGTGTGTCCAATATGCCGTTATGCTTTCTAGGGTCATTTTCTGTCACGAGTCACATCCTTCCCACCCTGAATGACGCACCAGATGCATTTACAAGTGCCCTCTCCTCTTCTGAACTGCTCAGGAACTTTGTCAACTTAGTAAAATTCTGCTTATCCAGTAAGGAGATATCACCAATCATTAACTCTTCTCTGAAGCCTTCTCTCAAATATGTAATGAACATATATGAAAAAAGAAAAAGTCAATAAAATAATGCTGACGTGAAAAGTTGCTTTTCAGAATGAGAATAAAGATATTTGGATTAAGGCACTTGTTTGGCACTTCTTACTTTAATATTTGGTCTAACACAATGATCTATAAAAATTCACTCAACAGAAAAGGCAGGCAATAAAGTAGTAGGGCAGTGTTTGTGATACAAGCTTGGTAGTCATCTGCCTAAAAACGATACCTGAAATGACGAAGATGGGTACGATTTCCAAGGAAGACCTTGCAGTGAAAAGCAAAGAGAACCAATGGAAAAACTTAATTAAACAAAACTTATGCCAGAATTTTCACAAACTCTTCTAAGTAGTTGCGAATGATACTGTTATTACTGTATGGCAGGAAGGAAATGGCAGCAAGATACAGAGCTCTAGTTTGGAGAATCATAAACTGCAGGTAGCAGTGGATGACTTGACCTAAATGAAATCAATCAAGACTATATATCTGGGGACAAGCAGAGGGGCTGGTAAAACACGTTCAAAAGAAAACTGAAGTTTAAAAAAACACAAAACCAAAAATCTACAAAAATGTAACAGCCCAGAATAAAAAAAGAAAGGAAAGAGAAAAACTCTTTTAAGAAGAAGGGCCATAACCATCAAGATAAGTAGACAGAATCATCCACTGGACTGAAAATTCTGAAGATCTTTTCAGCAACAGCAGTTTCAGAAGAAAGCACTGTAGCTTGAATTAGAGTTTAGGGAGATAGACCAAGCACAATCAGACTTCCAAGAGGCTGAGCTGCAGATTAGTGCAAGACAGGTTTAAATAGATGTCAAAAGGAAACTGCCATCTACTTGGGGCCTTCCCGGTGGCACTAGTGGCAAAGGGCCCTTCTGCCAATGCAGGATCTGTAAGAGATGCAGTTTCGATCCCTGGGTCGGGAAGATCCCCTGGAGAAGGGGATGGCAACCCACGCCAGTATTTTTGCCTGGAGGATCCCATAGACAGAGGAGCCTGGCGGGCAACAGTCAATGGGGTCATAAAGAGTTGGACACAACTGAAGCAATTTAGCACACACGCACAAAGGAAAATAATTCTATTAAAAGTAGATACATTAATCAGAAACAGTACGGCACTGGCATAAACACAGACATATGGATCAGTGGAGCATAACAGAGGGCTCTGCAATAATCCGTCACAAATATAATCACACGATTTTTGACAAGGTACTAATAAGAGCATTTGATGGGGAAAAGGACAGTTTTTTTTGTTGTTGTTGTTGTTTTTTTACGAATATAGCCTCAAAAACTGGATGAAAAAGTTGCGACCCCGTGGACTATACAGTCCATGGAATTCTCCAGGCCAGAATACTGGAGTGGGTAGCCTTTCCCTTCTCCAGGGAATCTTCCCAACCCAGGGATCAAACCCAGGTCTCCCGCACTGCAGGCGGATTCGTCACCAGCTGAGCCACCAGGGAAGCCCAAGAGTGCTGGGGTGGGAAGCCTGTCCCTTCTCCAGAGGATCTCCCTGACCCAGGAATCGAACTGGGCTCTCCTGCATTGCAGGCAGGTTCTTCACCAGCTGAGCTATCAGGGAGGCCCCAAAAACTGGACATCCACATGGAAAAGAATGAAGTTGGACCCTTACATTACACCATATATATAAAAATTAATTCAAATATATTAAAGACCTAATGTAAGATCTACAACTACACAACTTCTAGAAGAAAAAAGTAAAGGAAAAGCTTCATTAAGGGTGGATTTGGAAACAATTTATTGAACACAATACCCGGAATAGGCAACAAAGAAACAAAATAGACAAACTGAACTCGATGAAAATTAAGAACTGTTGAGCATCAAGACACGACCAACAGAGTAAAACGGTGACCTGCAGATGGGAGAAATATTTGTAAATCATACATAAGGGATTAATATCCAGAATATATGGCAACAAGAAAACCAAGAAACAAATTCAAGAATGGGCAAGGTATTTTTTTTTATATCCCGCCTCCCGGGCAAGGAATTTGAACACACATTTCTCCAAAGATCTCCAAATACCACATCAAGAGATACTCAACATAACTGATCATCAGGGAGGTGCCAATCTAAATCACAATAAGATACCACCTTGTATCTGTTACGATGCCCACTATCAAACAAAACAGAAAATAACGAGCATGGTGAGAAAGTAGAGAAGTTGGAAGCCTGGTACACTGCTGCTGGGAATGTGACAGAGCACAGCTACCATGGAAAAGAAGACAGTAATTCCTAAAAAGTTAAACCAGAACTGCCATATGACCCAGTGATGCCACTTCTGGATAGGCACTCAAAAGAACTGCAATCAGAGCCTCAAAGAGATACTCGTACACTTGTGTTTGTAGTAACATTATTCACAGCAGCTAAAATGTGGAAGCGACCAAGTGTCCAGCCACAGATGCTCAGGCAAGCGAGATGCTGTACACACATACAATGCAATGCTACTCAGCTGGAGAAGTATGGGGATTTTGACACATGCCAGCCTGGAGAATCCTATGGACAGAGGAACCTTGTGGGCTGCAGTCCATGGGGTCGCAAGAGTCGGACGCGACTGAGTGACTCTGACTACTACTACTACAGCACGGACGAACCCTGGGAGCTTGTGCTGCATAAAGTAAGCCAGGCACAGACAGACAAATTCTGAGTGATTTTACTTATGTGAGGCACCGGGAGTAGTTAAAATTACAGACAGAAAACAGAACGGTGGTTGCCAGGGTCTGGGGAGAGAGAGTAATGAGGAGCTAAAGTTTAATGGGTACAGAGTTTCCATTTTGATGAAATGAGTTCTGGAGATACATGGTGATACTGGTTGGCTAAAAATGTGAATGTACTTAACACCATTCAACTGTACACTTAAAAATGGTTAGACAGTAACTTTCTTACAATAAAACAATTGAAAAAAAGTAGATATGTTACAACTTTAGAACCTTGGGCTTTATACAGTAGTGGAAACAAACCTCAGTTATCTCTTTAATGACATGAAACTCACATGACAATCATAATACATCATGTGCCCTTCAGAACGTTGGGGCTACAAACGTGGTGCTCATTTGCTAGAGTTTCCATCTCTAGACTGGGTACTGGAACACAGCAGGTGATAGTGATGGCTTCTTCAGAAGTGTTTGGCCTGTATACTTCTAAGATACTACTGGCAGAAGTGATGCTAATAATATAGTCATTTCTGCTAGCATGCCTTGGAAAGGGCTAGTCAAAGAGACCGTCCCTTTCTTTTATCCAGAAATAACCAGTTCATCAAATGGAGCTCTTACCGTCCTTGACATTGGACCATGAGTTTAAGAAACGCCTTTCTAGGGCATTTTCTCAAAACTCATCCTGCACCCAGCATGGCTCTGGGGTAGCCAGGGGCTAGATACATTGTGAACACATGGTAACTTTTCATTCATCTTATCTTTTCACATAGACCATACCCTTTTCCAGACAATAGAGGCCTCAATTTCAATTTTTGTTTTATTCTTCAAATATACCCTACAGTCAGTTCTCTTAATCATTTTCTTCAGCAGAACAAAGTCTAAGGAAGTTCACTCTGCATATACCACAGAGAATGTTCTTCCGATCACTCTTTGAAAACTCTAATCCACAGTATGCATAATGCTATGATTATTAGCCTTATATTGTTTTCAAAATTATCTGTAGCTTACCTACTCTTTTCCCTGACGTTGTATTATTTCCATTCATTCCAATACCACGGGCAGACTACAATTAAAACACAAAACATCTATAGAGGTGAGTTAACGGAAAACAGAGGAGAGATCACCTAACATGAAATAATAATATTTTATGACAAAAATGGTGATGAACTTTCATTTTAAATTATTTAATCTCTTTTTAAGTAATTTTAACCTGTGACCTGGCTGTCACATCCATCAATATTGTGCTTATTCTTTACCTTCAAGAGAGTAAAAGTTGTCTATGGCCACATGACTCTGAATGTGCCTGATCCTGTCTGATCTTGGAAGCTAAGCAAGGTCAGGTCTGGTTAGAACTTGGATGGAAGAGAGTAAAATCTGATGGCTCAAATAAAATTTCTTATTAGGGAAAAACATTAAAATATTTAGCATTTTTAAATATATGATAAATTGTCTAAAATTAAAATAAACTACTTTCAAATTATAGCTCTAAATTTAGAACTAAAACATTATTTAAAATTCAACTGTCAAAAAATTTTCTATAAACTAGGAAGACATTTGAAGAGGCAGTTATGAAAAGAATTCAACCTTAGACCTCTTTATTTAACATGTAAACAAAAAACAAAGTACCCTGAATCACTACAAGGATAACTAGCAGAACACATTGAAAGGCAAATACTTACTAAAAAAAATTCTGTAGTTTCTAACTGAGGAGAACTTCTCCTAAGGCTCTCTTCCTGAAAATGCTGGAGGTTTGTAGACAGCCCAATTCCAGAGGTCCGCAGCCTGCCTGCCCCACGTGCACTCTGTAAGCTGTCTCTGCTTGCACTCCGGGCCAGCGAAGCAAGAAAACCTATATTATTTACAAAACCCACAGGCTCTTTGGATGCCCTGTTAGCCATTTCTGTGATATCCCGAGCCTCAACTTTAGAAATAATATCAGATCTTTTCCCAGTTGAATCAACTTTAACGGCTCGAAAGCGAGCAGTCCTAGAGAAAGCAGAATCAGTTATATTTCGAACATCCAATGACCGAAGCACATTTTGGGAAGCAGAAGACTGGAGGCTCCCAGACTCAAAACATTTGGACTGTCTCTGTGGTTTCGCCAGAGAATTATGGAGTGACGTTGGTGCAGAACAGCGAAGAGGTGATAAGAGTCTGTTCTTGTGAGGACTTAATTCATGGTGGCTGAGAACTGAAGCCTCTGACTCACCATTCAACACTTTTGCAGCGTGCTTAAGATGCTGCTCTTTAGCTTTCGAGCCTCTATCCCCATAAAGGAGAGAGGATTCCAGGTTTCCCTTCTGCGTGCCTCCCACGCCACTGCTCTGTTCACCAGCATTCCCTTCTGTAAGGGAAGTAGACGAACCCGCTTTAGGTGGAAGTGGCTCTTCAGTGACACACCCTTCTGAGGTTGGAAATAAACCAGTGTCATCCTCATTGTTAGATGACAGCTTTCCCGAAAAGTGCTTTGTCCGCCTAGGCAGGGACGATCCAAGATGGCGAACAGTATCAGCAAGCTCTTTGTCAGTTTCAAACTCCATATGAGGCATCTGAGATGGTAGTTTGAGGCCACTACTGGAATGAGGCAGTGTGTAACTCTCCCAGTTACCACCTTCCTTAAGAAAATCACCAGTGATAGATGATACGGGTCTATCAGCAGGGGGCGGAGCTGCCAAACTTGAAGCTGCTCTGCTGGCTGAGGCAGGCAGACATGTGCTCCCAGGAGAAGGTAAACAAGACTGCCCAATGTGGGGAAGAACTCTTAACAATCTACGGCGAGCAGCTGCTGTGGAACTACTAGAAGGTTGAGGAGCTATGGGTGGACGAGGTTTTACCTTGACAGCTTTCTCAGGCTAAAAGAAAGAAATGAATACATAGTTCTTTACACAATCATTTTCTCCACCCAGTATCAAAAATTATCGAAGTAAGAAAAGGTTACTTACATATTGGCATTTGGATTACCTCAATCTAAAATATTTAAAACGATTAGAATCTTAAGCTTACAATTGAGAAGAATTTTGCTATCTTTCCTCATTGAGTATAATTTCCAACAATGTTAAAAGAACACCAATTTTGTTTTTCATCACCATTGATTATTTGTCAGTTTTGTTGAGAAGAAAATTGATTATATTAGATATGGCATAGCTGACCTATTTCAGATCCCCAACAACTTTTCCTAGTAAGATGAGTCAAGTGTCTGGACAGGTAGCTACTGCAGAACAGAGTTAATAGATAACCTAAACGGCTCTCCTGGAAAACGCCTGCTTGCAAGTCTGGCCCTTGGCTGGCTTCTAGAAACTTGTATTTCAAGAAGGTTCCTGCTATCCTAACTTGTAAGAGACACTCATTGTGCCTTACTTGTTTGTGCAAGCAATACGGTTTATGCTGAACATCGACTTTTCTTCTGGGAGTCTGGAATTTTGGCACATGCTAGGCAGAGGGTGCCTTCATTAAGAGCTCCTAATGACATCCCTGGGCACAAAGTCTTTAATGAGCTTCCCTAGTAGACAACATTCCACATGTGCTGATAAAGCTCACTGACAAATAATTATATACATCTTATGAGACTTCACTGGGAAAGTGTGTACCTGATTTCCTCTATGCTTCGCCCACACGCTCCTTTTCCCTTTGCTGATTTTGCTTTGTTCCCTTTTGCTGAAATAAATCTTAACCATGAGAAAAACGCTATGCTAGTCCTGCGAGCCCCTCCAGCAAACCATCAAATCTAGGCGTGGCCTAGGGGTCCCAGTATAGTTGATTTTAACCGAAGTGTCACAACAATTCATGATGTATGGTTAAAGTTGAAAGTTAAAAATATGAAGCCTTAGCACTTATCTTCAGATAAGGACTGATATGAGCATGACAAAGAATGGAATACCTGATGAAACACCGAGACTCCCAACCTAGAAATGTAAGAGAATGAGGTAATGTGATATCCAGCCAAAAATGTCTGACTTGCATCTAATCACGATGGAACAGCAAGATAAATTCAAACTGAGGACATTCTACAAAACTAACCAACACTCCAAAACTATTTGACATGAATGTTTAGAAAAAGGCTAAGAAATAATTCTGCATAAAAAAGCAGACCAAGAAAGCATTACAACTAAATACAACACATGATTCTTGATTGGATCTCAAATTGAAAAGAGAACAAAAAATCAAAATAGAACCTAATGCTAGCAAATACATTATTGGGAAATGAAGACATATGAATATAGATTATATAATGTGTATCAGTGACAAATTATGTGTATGATAACTGTATTGCAGTTATATAGGAGAAGACTCTATTCTTAGGAGTTATATACTGAATATTTAGGGGGAAAACTGAACTGAACTCCCAAATGAATCAGGTTAAAAAAAACAGAGAAAGCAAATGTGGAAACAATGTTAATTGTTGAATCTAGGTAAAATTTCCATGAATGTTCACAGGTACAACATTTCTAAATGACTGAACATTTTTCAAAATAAAAAAAGGCAAAGTAAGAATTCAGACAAAGACTGAGAGATTTAATTGCCAAGAGGCATAAATGAAAAAAAAAAAAAAAAGGCACTAGGAGATTCAGAAGAAGGAGAATAATCTTTAAAGGAAGCAAGTAATGCAGGAAAGAATAAAGAGCAACAGAAAAGGTAAATAGGTGGATAAATATAAATAGTATTGGCAATATAAAACAACTTGAGGTGTTCAAAATATACGTAAATTAAAATGCATGACAAAGCGACACAAAAGGTGTTCATATCTATAACTGGAGTTAGCGTTCTAAGATTATAGCATTAAAAGAAAAGGGATAAAAATCATTTGCATTATACTATAGTCAAGAAGGCACAAATAATCTCTAGAGTACCCGTCTGAAAAAACTAATAATAACAAAGTAATAGGATAAAAACTGAAAAACAAAAAGTAGATTAAAGAAAGGGAACGAGAGAAAGGAAAAAGAAACATGAGACAAGTGGCTAAACAGAAAACAAACAGTAAGACGATACAAATTCCCACGTACTGGGAATTATATTCAATGTTACAGAATGGAAAGCCTGTCAGTCTGGATAAAAAAATAATAAAAAATCCACCACCCATTGATTATAAGAAAAACTCTTAAATATAGAAACATAGAAGGAGAAAAAGTAATAAAGTGGAAAGGATATATGACAGAAATATAAATCAAAAGAAAGCTAGCTTAGCTATACTAATATTAGACAAAATAGCTTTTAAGACAAGTGCATTACAAAACAAACATTTTATAATAATAAATAGCAATATTTATAATAATACAAACTACAAGAAAGATACCGTAATTCCTTGGATATCATACAAATCTGTACTAGATCATCTGACCTAGTTTGACAGTTTCAAAATATATAAAGCAAAAATAAACATACTAAAAGAAGAAACACAAATTCACAACCAAAGGGGAGATTTCTAATGAACTTCTCTCAATAACTGATGGAAAACAGACACACAAATCAGAAAGTCTCCAGAAGTCCGAACATCACAAATAACACTTGTCTAACTGATATATGCAGGCCACACACATGCACACACACACACACACACACACACGCAGTGACTAGACTAGAGTCTTCCCAAGTGGCATATACCAGTATGCTTAGTCACAAACCAATCCTCAGCTTATTTCAAAGGTCTGAAATCATCTGTTCTCTGACTACAGTGATATTAAACTACAAATCAACAAAAAAGATATATAATATTCCACATATTTGTAAACGAAGGAGTTCAGAGCCATGAGTCTCATGGATCTAAAGATTAAATATAATTCCTATCAAAATCCCAATGGATTTTTTTTTTTTTGCAAAAATAGAATCATCCATCCTAAAATTCTTAAGTGACCACAAGGAACTCCAAAGAGTCAAAATAATGTTGACAAAGAACAAAGTTGCAGGTCTCACACTTCCTGACTTCAAAACCTATTGCAAAGCTCAGCAATCAGAAAAGTGTGGTACTGGCATACATAATGGCCAACAGCACAGACTCAATGGCCCAGAAGTGCTCTACACGTCCACTCCCAGCTACAGGCCCCAGAGAAACGAGCGCATGTGTCCACCAAAGGCGTGCACAAAGGACGCTCAAAGCAGCTTTGGTGATGAAAGCCACGAGTGTCACAAGCAGACAGACGCAGCGGGTACAGGCATACCTCGTCTCACTGCACTGGGCAGATATTGCTCTTCCACAAGCTGAAGGTTCGCTGCGGCCCCGCGTGGAGCAAGTCTAGATTGACGCCGTCTTTCCAACAGCATCTGCTCACTTCGCATCTCTGGGTCACATTTTGGTAATTCTTGTAGTATTTCAGGCTTTTTCATTATTACTATTATATTTCTTATGGTGATCTGTGATCAGTGATCTTTGATGTTACTACTACAACTCACTGAAGGCTCAGATGATGGCTAGCATTTTTTAGCAATAAATATTTTCAATTAAGGTATGTACATTGTTTTTTAGACAGAATGCTATTGTACACTAAACAGACTATAGTATAGTGTAAATATAAATTTTATATGCACTGGGAAACCAAAAAATCCGTGTGACTCACTTTATTGTGATAGTCGCTTTATTGTGGCGGTCTGGAGCCGAATCTGCAGTGCCTCTGAGGTATGCCTGTATAGTCACACAATGGATTAGTGCACAGCAGTAAAAAGAGAACGGACCGATTCACGCAACAAACGGATGAGCTCCAAAAGCATTATGTTGAGCAAAAGAGACCAGACCGAAAAAAAAAAGTAAATTACACATGATATCTTCTATACCACGTTCAGGAACATTAGACACTAATTTGTGACGACACAGTTAAGAATAGTAGTTATCTGGGGAGTAGGGAAAGGCAGGCATCGACTGGGAAAGGCTATACGAAAACCTGGAGCAAAAAACAGGTCCTAGTTTAATTTGAGTTGTACCTACATAACTGTATATAAATGTAAAAATTCATCAAGCTATATTAAACACTTGTGAATTTTATTGTACGTACATAGTATATTTCAATAAAGAAACAGTTACCAACAGAGTGAAAAACGAAGTTATAGAGCAGGGCTACACATATGACAAAGAGCTAATATACAGAAGGTATAAAAATCTCCAAAAAATCAGTAAGCAAAATGAACACTATCCAATTTTTTAAATGGGCAAAAAAACTGAATACACATTTTTACAAAAAAGGATATCCAAATACCCAATAAATATATGAAAGGTACTCTACTTTATTAATCAGAGAAATGAAAATTAGAACTATAATGTAACGCCACTACACACCAATGAGAATGACAAAAATGAAAAAGAAGAACCAGATCAAATACTGGTAAGAACCCATGGAAACTGTAACTCTCATTCACTACTGGAGAGAAGTCATCCAATTATTTTGGAAAACTGACAATACCTAGGATAGCTAAACATTCCTATCAACACCCAGACAGGCCTATCCATAATAAGTAAATATTAACAGCATCTTAAAAAGTAACTTGCAAAGTTAAGGTTAGGCTCTCTTTTATTATCCTTCTTAGTTCTAGAATCATGAAAGTTTTTAAAGCCATGAGTTATTTTTGAGTGCAATATTATCACATTAAATACACTGCTGGCTGAAAAAAATTAATTCTTTGCAGTTACTATTTCAATAAATGAGGTCAGAAACTTGAGATGAATAATATTTAAATTTTCTTCCCAACAATTACCAACAGACCTCAATGCTGCGAGCCCTGCAAGGATAAACTGAAGAAAGGCCTGGCCAAGCTTCACCTTTTTGCTGAGATTCATGTTCTCCATCTTAGCCTTCAGCAGCTTCATCTTATTCATAGTTATTGAGTTTTCAATTATCTGTTGCCCAGAAGGAGAAGGCTCTATTTCCTCATCTTCATCAGCATACAAGCTATACACAGAACCACTACTGCAAAGAAAATGATAATTGCTGTTGAAATGCACCTGATGCCCCCAATTACTAAAAACGTTCAAGGACAACACAAAGCTACAGATGATACTAATGACAAAATAGGCTCATTTTCTCAAGGGAAATCCAAGGCAAGTGTGCTTCAAAACTGTATTTCTTATGAGAAAAAACAGATGGGGATAAATGTCATGATTTAACTTTATCGAAAATCTAGTACAACTGAGCTTTTCTTTAAACTCAATATCCCATAAGTGAAGACTCTGTTTGGAAACGGAACCACTCACAACAGCATAGATTTTACAATGAAAAGACACACTTTGGTCACATCATGACAAATTATTACAAATGTAAAACACTCCAATTACTGATCAATCACAATAACATTGATTCATTTTATTATTTGGAATCCCTTCTGACTGCATAATGCCATAATGTAATGGTGCTATCACACTGTCCTACTATTCTACGCCTGTCTCTCCCTCTTACTCCCCTATATGTGAGCAAGCTGAAAGCAGGTATTAACACTGGGCTTTTTTCATCTGCCCAGTCTAAGCACCTGGCACAATGCCTGGCACATATTTAATAAATGTTTGCTAGATTTATTAAACATTTAATAAATGTTTGCTAGAACACAAATAACTGTAATTTCATTCAACTTTTTCAATAATGGGAAAGCTTAAATGGTTACATAATCTCAGTGATTTGAAGAATGACTGAAATGTTAAATAGAGCATAGCAGAATGCATACTAGTCACTGTGCCCAATGTCCTACAGGAGAACTAAAGGATACATGCTAAAGCAGTATGAGAATTAAGAAGATTTCCTGTTCTATATGATTGCTAAAATGGAAACAATCTAAGATAACCCTAACAAGGCATATTCCATACCACTTCTGAAGAACATGTTACCATCACACAAAGGTGAGGCTGAGAGTGGCTATGTCCATCCCTAAAATTTACATTCAGGAAACTAAATGTGAAACTGGTGACGTTCCGGAATCATGGGGTAATCACACTACACAGCAACAACGGGCATCAGGAGGAATAACGACGGGGATTGGTCTCCACAATCAGTTCGGTTCCTCTGCTTGACCTGCGACTATCATTTCTACCTAAATGCCAGAGGTGTCGAGTCTAAAATTAAAACTGGCACGATGACTTAAGGCCACATTAACACTGCTACTATTTACTGAACGCCTAATCTGCCAGGCGCTTTCCACATAATATTTCTAATCCTCACAAAATTTACACACAGTGATATTATATCCCATTTTTATAAGTGAGGAACCTGCAGTTGAGCGAAGTTAAATGATTCTGTTCGATACTTAGCAAAATCAGAGCTTGTAAACGAGGCATCTAAGATCAAAATCCTTTGTCTCTCTGGTTCCAAAGCCTATTCTTTATACGACTCCCTATTGCTTCCCCAGGCACCAACAAGAGGCCTTACTGCACAATGCTTGTCCGCATTAAGCGACAGAACTTCAGTGCGTGAAGGCGCTCCTCTGGAGGTTAACTACACCTGAGAAAGAGGGCCGAGGGCAGATTTCTGCCGGTTCTCCCTTGGAGTTGGACGGAATGACTCAAGTATATGCTATTCTTGCTCATCTTATAATACTTCAACTTCAACTACTTCTCATTGTATCTCCTGGCATTTTAAATTATCCATATTGAATGAAAGAGGTTTCTGACTCAATCTTCCTGTAATAAGACACTGCTCCTTTACCGTTTTCCCACAGAGATCAGTGTGTTTCTGTGTTTCTGTGTGTGATACACACACACACACACACACACACACACACACACACGTGAGAAATATTTCATGGGATGCATTTTAGCAGATAAAAAACACTTTTAAGTTCACGTAATTTTTTAAAGTACCACATTATTGTGTTATCTCTCACAAAGCATAGATTCATGATTCACTGAGAAGCCGAACTCAATTGTTTTCTAAATGGAAAAATGTAACTAGGATAACACATTAATCTATCAACTTAATCCAAGAATATCTTTCTTTATATTTAAATGCTGTAAATATTTTCTTGAATGCTATATTTAACTTTTTCTAAATCTTTTAATCTAATAATATGATTAAAGAATAAGAGATGTGCAAATGCAGTATTTATTTCAACAAGAATACTGTTCATCCTGAAGCCAAGTCCTCATGCAACATTAACAGATAGGTTACCATTTGAGTTACCATTTAATTAACTTTTGCAATGCTTCCTTTTATTTCTTCCCACTTAAGAAAGCAGTAAGGTGGAAAGATTTGAGATTAATAGTGATGACTGATTTGCTGCAGCAGCCGTGAAGAGATACCCCACGCCCAAGTTAAGAGAAACCCAAGTAAGATGGTAGATGTTGCAAGAAAGCATCAGAGGGCAGACACACTGAAACCATACTCACAGAAAACTAGTCAATCTAATCACACTAGGCCCACGGCCTTGTCAAACTCAATGAAACCAAGCCATGCCCGTGGGGCAACCCAAGATGGGCGGGTCATGGTGGAGAGGTCTGACAGAATGTGGCCCACTGGAGAAGGGAATGGCAAGCTGCTTCAGTATTCTTGCCTTGAGAACCCCATGAACAGTATGAAAAGGCAAAATGATAGGATACTGAAAGAGGACCCCAGGTCGGCAGGTGCCCAATATGCTACTGGAGATCAGAGGAGAAATAACTCCAGAAAGAATGAAGGGATGGAGCCAAAGCAAAAACAATACCCAGCTGTGGATGTGACTGGTGATAGAAGCAAGGTCCGATGCTGTAAAGAGCAATATTGCACAGGAACCTGGAATGTCAGGTCCATGAACCAAGGCAAATTGGAAGTGGTCAAACAGGAGATGGCAAGAGTGAACATGGACATTCTAGGAATCAGCGAACTAAAATGGACTGGAATGGGTGAATTTAACTCAGATGACCATTATATCTACTACTGTGGGCAGGAATCCCTCAGAAGAAATGGAGTAGCCATCATGGTCAACAAAAAAGAGTCCGAAATGCAGTACTTGGATGCAATCTCAAAAACAACAGAATGATCTCTGTTCATTTCCAAGGCAAACCATTCAATATCACAGTAATCCAAGTGTATGCCCCAACCAGTAACGCTGAAGAAGCTGAAATTGAACGGTTCTATGAAGACCTACAAGACCTTTTAGAACTAACATCCAAAAAAGATGTCCTTTTCATTATAGGGGGCTGGAATGCAAAAGTAGGAAGTCAAGAAACACCTGGAGTAACAGGCAAATTTGGCCTTGGAATTCGGAATGAAGCAGGGCAAAGACCAATAGAGACTGGCCAAGAAAATGCACTGGTCATAGCAAACACCCTCTTCCAACAACACAAGAGAAGACTCTACACATGGACATCACCAGATAGTCAACACCGAAATCAGATTGATTATATTCTCTGCAGCCAAAGATGGAGAAGCTCTATACAGTCAACAAAAACAAGACTAGGACCTGACTGTGGCTCAGATCATGAACTCCTTATTGCCAAATTCAGACTTAAATTGAAGAAAGTAGGGAAAACCGCTAGACTATTCAGGTATGACCTAAATCAAATCCCTTATGATTATACAGTGGAAGTAAGAAATACATTTAAGGGCCTAGATCTGATAGATAGACTGCCTGATGAACTATGGAATGAGGTTCGTGACATTGTACAGGAGACAGGGATCAAGACCATCCCCATGGAAAAGAAATGCAAAAAAGCAAAATGGCTGTCTGGGGAGGCCTTACAAATAGCTGTGAAAAGAAGAGAAGTGAAAAGCAAAGGAGAAAAGGAAAGATATAAGCATCTGAATGTAGAGTTCCAGAGAATAGCAAAAAGAGATAAGAAAGCCTTCTTCAGCGATCAATGCAAAGAAATAGAAGAAAAGAACAGAATGGGAAAGACTAAGGATCTCTTCAAGAAAATTAGAGATACCAAGGGAACATTTCATGCAAAGATGGGCTTGATAAAGGACAGAAATGGTATGGACCTAACAGAAGCAGAAGATATTAAGAAGAGGTGGCAAGAATACACAGAAGAACTATACAAAAAAGATCTTCAGGACTGAGATAATCACAACGGTGTGATCACTCACCTAGAGCCAGACATCCTAGAATGTGAAATCAAGTGGGCCTTGGAAAGCATCGCTACGAACAAAGCTAGAGGAGGTGATGGAATTCCAGTTAAGTTGTTTCAAATCCTGAAAGATGATGCTGTGAAAGTGCTGCACTCAATATGTCAGCACATTTGGAAAACTCAGCAGTGGCCACAGGACTGGAAAAGGTCAGTTTTCATTCTAATCCCAAAGGCAATGCCAAAGAATGCTCAAACTACCACACAATGCACTCATCTCACATGCTAGTAAAGTAATGCTCAAAATTCTCCAAGCCAGGCTTCAGCAATACGTGAACTGTGAACTTTCAGATGTTCAAGCTGGTTTTAGAAAAGGCAAGGAACCAGAGATCAAATTGCCAACATCCGCTGGATCATCGAAAAAGCAAGAGAGTTCCAGAAAAACATCTATTTCTGCTTTATTGACTATGCCCAAGCCTTTGACTGTGTGGATCACAATAAACTGTGGAAAAATCTGAGAGAGATGGGAATACCAAACCACCTGACCTGCCTCTTGAGAAATCTGTATGCAGGTCAGGAAGCAACAGTTAGAACTGGACATGGAACAACAGACTGGTTCCAAATAGGAAAAGGAGTACGTCAAGGCTGTATATTGTCACCCTGCTTATTTAACTTCTATGCAGAGTACATCATGAGAAACGCTGGACTGGAAGAAACACAAGCTGGAGTCAAGATTGCCAGAAGAAATATTAATAACCTCAGATATGCAGATGATACCACCCTTAAGGCAGAAAGTGAGGAGGAACTAAAAAGCCTCTTGATGAAAGTGAAAGTGGAGTGTGAAAAAGTTGGCTTAAAGCTCAACATTCAGAAAACGAAGATCATGGCATCCGGTCCCATCACTTCATGGGAAATAGATGGGGAAATAGTGGAAACAGTGTCAGACTTTATTTTCTTGGGCTCCAAAATCACTGCAGATGGTGACTGCAGCCATGAAATTAAAAGACGCTTACTCCTGGGAAGAAAAGTTATAACCAACCTAGATAGCATATTCAAAAGCAGAGACATTACTTTGCCGACTAAGGTCCGTCTAGTCAAGGCTATGGTTTTTCCAGTGGTCATGTATGGATGTGAGAGTTGGACTGTGAAGAAGGCTGAGTGCCAAAGAATTGATGCTTTTGAACTGTGGTGTTGGAGAAGACTCTTGAGAGTCCGTTTGACTGCAAGGAGATCCAACCAGTCCATTCTGAAGAAGATCAGCCCTGGCTGTTTTTTGGAAGGAATGATGCTAAAGCGGAAACTCCAGTACTTTAGCCACCTCATGCAAAGAGTTGACTCATTGGAAAAGATTCTGATGCTGGGAGGGATTGGGGGCAGGAGGAGAAGGGGACGACAGAGGATAAGATGGTTGGATGGCATCGCTGACTCGATGGACCTGAGTTTGGGTGAACAGGGTGATGGACAGGGAGGCCTGGTGTGCTGTGATTCCTGGGGTCACCAAGAGTCGGACACGACTGAGCAACTGAACTGAACTGATACTAGATGTTGCATCAAAACAAATCAAATAATTCTATTTCTTTTTTAGAGCAAGAATTGGCAAACTGAGACCAAGATCAAATTTAGTGCACCACCTATTTCTTTTTGACCCATGAGCTAAGAATAGCCTTTATAATTTTTAAATAGTTGAAAAAAATCAAAACAACATTGCATAATGGGAGCATGTGAAATTCATATTTGTGTCCAGTACAGTTTTTCGGGAATATAGCCACACTCGATCACACGCTACACACGCTGCTCTTGCGCTACAATGGCCGAGCTGATAGCTGCTACACAAACTGCATGTGGCTCTCTCCTTGCTGCGCACTGCGGCTTAGCTCTATAAAGCACAACGGCACAGGCATGATTCAACAGCATCGTGAGCGCCATGCGTGTCACTGCACAATGGTATTTTTACTAGTACATACCCAACGTGTCGAAACAAAGAGAAGAATGCATTTCAAAAGCTGCAGTTTTAAAGTGCTGCAGAGCGCTCAGTGTGGTCAGACTCTGTGAGCCCGTGGACTGTACCCATCAGGCTCCTCTGTCCATGGGACTCCCCAGGCAAGAGTAATGGAGCAGGTTGCCACTCTCTCCTCCAGGGGATCTTCCCTACCCAGGGACTGAACCCAGGTCTCCTGCTTGGCAGGTGGATTCTTTACCACTGACCCACCAGGGGAGATCAGTTTGCTATCAATTAACCAGCAGAGGACTGTGTTTATGATACAAGGACACTACATGCATGCTAAAGGAAAACAACATATTTGGACATTATCAGATTAAGGAATCATGACAACATGCCCAACGTGCAGGAAGACAATGATAGGAAAGAGCAGAAAATTAAAAATGGAATACATCGTCACAGTAAGAAAATGAAAATGAGAGTGCAACCAAAAGAAGCTTCAAAGTGGCTTATTTACCAGCCACAAGGAAATGTTTACCAACTGTGGATTAAGCAGGTGATCACAGCAGTTGAAAAAATGTGGCCACAGAAAATAAACTTGTTTACAGACTATTTTTTGGCAAGAACAATTTCTAGAAGAGCTGAGAACAACGGAAGCAACATCAATAGTCAGTTAGAAGATGAGCAAATGAGTCAGTTTCTTCCTTGGCTTTTGATGAGTTAATATAAGCCACATGTTACTCAGTTGCTTTTGTTTATTCAGGGTGTCAATACCAAAGTTGAAGTGACCAAAGAACTAGACCCAATGTACCGTCTGCATGAAATGACTACAGGTAAGAACATTTTCAAAGAAACTGCTAAAACACCAAGTGCAACTTGAAGTGAAGTAAGTGAAGGTGTGAGTCACTTCGGTCCAGGCATGCTCTTTGAGACCCTGTGGACTGTCGCCCACCAGGCTCCTGTCTCCATGGATTTCTCAGGCAAGAATACTGGGAGTGGGTTGCCATTCCCTTCTCCAGGGAATCTTCCCACCCCAGGGAAAGAACCCCAGGTTCTCTACACCGTAGGCAGACTCTTTACCATCTGAGCCACCAAGAAGTGAAACCTGCTACAACTGAGAGAGCAGGAAGAAACTGTGCTGAACAACTGTACAAAGCTAGTGAAAACGTGAGGTGTTTAAACCCTGTGCTTATCTGTGTTACTCATCAGAAGGTATTCTGCAGTAACTATCTGAATCTGTCACATATTACTGAACCAACAGTGTCAATGGAAGGTAAAGGAAATCTGCATATTTCAAAAATCTGTTTAAATGTGCAATTGAGACGCTCCACCTATATTCAACTGGAAGCGCAACACAGTAGCATACTAAAGGCAAATAGCAAAAAATGACTCTAAGAGTATTCTCTAAATGCCTTCCTAGTGATGAAAGTGCTCAATTAAAATCATATGCTCATGGACTGCTACCAGTATTTGGAAGTACAAAGTTTTAAAGATAAAATAGATAAAATCTCATTCCAGATCAATATTAACAAATACATTTTCACAACTGATTCCACAACTGTGACAGGTAACGCTTTCAACCCCAATTAACTAAACTATTACTCCCACAAAAAGGAACTCCATTCTTCTCGTTAGTAGACCTGAATTAGATACACACACACTCAATTATTATATTTTGAATTTTGTCTGTAAAAATTTTGTGAAAATTTGTTTTATCTGGTTATATAAGTACTTTTACATGGTATCCTTAACTTCATCTCTTGGCCTGAAAACCCTAAAATAGTTACTATCTGGCCCTTTACAGAAACGGTTGCTATCTCCTATTATAAGAGTTAAGAAAGCCTCTCTCGGGATAAGAAAAGAGCTTTCTGCTCTGCTTCCTCATCCACCCTCTCCCGTGTCCAATTCTGGTAAGTGAATAGAGAGGAAAAGTAAAAGAAACAAAGAATATATTAAGAGGAATAATAATACAATTTTAATTGAAATCCATAATAACATTTGGATTATGTCTTAAACACAAATAAAAGTTTTGTGTTTACTCTTAGTAAAAGGAGTAAGTGATGTTTCAAGCAAATGAAAAAGAAGTACAAAAGCATGGCATAATAAACAAGAGCTATAAAAATGGTAACAGGGTGTAAAAGGCCTTCCACGCCAAGCTATGGAGCTTAGATTCTCTCCTCTAGGATGTCCTGAGGAAGAAAACCGAAACAGCAGCAAAGCAGCAAATGGCAAGACGGGCGTAGAGCAATCCTGCTCACGGCCTAGAGCAAGAGGCGCTGGACTGGAGCTGCAGCCCACTGCTCCCGCTGCTCTGCGCTTCTGCTGAAGGCACGTCTGCAGTGCCAACCAGATTCTGACACACAGAGTCAGCAAAAAACACAATTCCTGATGTCTGCTCTCTGCCAACACAGTAAGCATAATCTTTCTTCCACATAACACACTGAGGCGAGGCAGAATCCTAAAGGAATTCCCTGATTCCCAATTCTAGGTGCTCACACCCTGCATATTCTCCTAACCTTGAGTCTGGCATGACTTATTTAACTTATATGCAGAGTACATCATGAGAAACGCTGGACTGAAAGAAACACAAGCCGGAATCAAGATTGCCAGGAGAAATATGAATAACCTCAGATATGCAGATGAGACCACCCTCATGGCAGAAAGTGAAGAGGAACTAAAAAGCCTCTTGATGAAAGTGAAAGTGGAGTGTGAAAAAGTTGGCTTAAAGCTCAACATTCAGAAAACGAAGATCATGGCATCCGGTCCCATCACTTCATGGGAAATAGATGGGGAAATAGTGGAAACAGTGTCAGACTTTATTTTCTTGGGCTCCAAAATCACTGCAGATGGTGACTGCAGCCATGAAATTAAAAGACGCTTACTCCTGGGAAGGAAAGTTATAACCAACCTAGATAGCATATTCAAAAGCAGAGACATTACTTTGCCGACTAAGGTCCGTCTAGTCAAGGCTATGTTTTTCCAGTGGTCATGTATGGATGTGAGAGTTGGACTGTGAAGAAGGCTGAGCGCCGAAGAATTGATGCTTTTGAACTGTGGTGTTGGAGAAGACTCTTGAGAGTCCCTTGGACTGCAAGGAGATCCAACCAGTCCATCCTGAAGGAAATCAGCCCTGGGTGTTCTTTGGAGGGAATGATGCTAAAGCTGAAACTCCAGTACTTTGGCCACCTCATGCGAAGAGCTGACTCACTGGAAAAGACTGTGATGCTGGGAGGGATTGGGGGCAGGAGGAGAAGGGGACGACAGAGGATGAGATGGCTGGATGGCATCACGGACTCGATGGACGTGAGTCTGAGTGAACTCTGGGAGCTGGTGATGGACAGGGAGGCCTGGTGTGCTGCGATTCATGGGGTCGCAAAAAGTCGGACGTGACTGAGCGACTGAACTGAACTGAACTGATGCCTTGCTTCTATTCAACAAAATATGGCAAAAGTAGAAGGATTTTTCAGATATAACTCAGGCTCCAAATCAGCTGATTTTGAGTTAATCAAAAGAAAACTGAAGGCAGCCTCTACCAAAAAGCCAGTAAAAAAACCAGGGCCCTCAGTCATGTGACTGTCAAGAAACAGGCCCACCAAGTAAATGAGCCTGAAAGCAGATCGCTTCCCCTGAAACTCCCAGGGGGGCGCACCTTTGCCGACACCGGGCCTGCAGCTCTGCGGGAACCTGAGAAGAGTGCCTGGCTGAACTAGGCCTCGACTCCCAAGCCATGGACACTGACTGCAGACTGCAAGTTAATTTTTCTATGAATGGTGCTGCCACTAGGTTTCAACGCCGTGGAATTAAATTTTCGTTACCTGCAACCTTTCCTTTGTTGCCTGTCCTACTGCTGTTTTAAGGTCACTTTTTCTCAGAGGTTATTCCTGACTCCCTACCTTTCAGATAAAATGAAGTCCCTCTTATCTGCTTTTCCAGAGATTTTAATGTCTTTTTACAACAACTGACAAAATTATATTATAGATACAATTTATAGCAGATTTCATGTTCCATAAAGGAAGGAATATAATTTTTATAACTTAATGTGCAGTATAAAAATAGACTATAAAAGTTAAGTTAAATGTTTAGGGAATGTTTTAAAGTGAAATAAGGTTAAAAAAATCATAGTAAGGCAAAGTGCCTTAGTAAGTGCCCTAGTAAGGCAGAAACTTAAAACTTACCTTACCCATTTACTAACTTTTCTACTGCCTAGCCCAAGTACCTTTGTTTCCTTCTGACTTTAAAACAACCCTCCTTCCTTTTTTTAAGGATTATACATTATACAATTTGTTATTTTATTTATTTCTCATTTTTTGAGGCTGCGCCCCACAGCTTGTGGGATCTTAGTTCCCAAACCAGGGGCTGAATCTGGGCCCTTGTCAGTGAGCACACTGAGTCCTAACAGCTGGACCACCAAGGAATCCCCCTCCCCCTTTTACAGAGTAGGAACACAGGACTAGAGAGGCGAAGATGGATCCACCTTTAAGCAACAGCTAAATTCTGGGGGAAAAAAGAGAAACTTCAGGCTTAATCCTTTATATTACGCCATAGCTATACTGATATAGCATCACACTATTATAACAAAACTCAATAATCTAGTAGGCATCTTAGAGTTTTAATGACAAATATTTTTACAAAAAAATCCTACTCCATAAGGAAACTTCAGTTTTAGAAATTACTCCTATCAGTCATAGGAAGAACAATTTCAGAATTACATAACCGAGGTGGGATGGGGAGAAGGGGAGGATGCATAAAATTCAGTCAATCTTGTGACTACAGTAAGATTATTCTGACAACCCACGGTAGACATACGGCTTATGGGCACACCACATGACGTTCTCCTTTTCTAAGTGAGACGCGTAAATGAAACCCTATTCACCTTAAAGATTCAGATAACGGTGTTAGAGTGCCGTCTCCCCTGTCTACTACACGGAAGAAATTCAACTGATCTCCTTCTTGGTACACCAGAAGTGTCACTTGCTTGTTGCAAGAGGTCTTCTCCCAGACTTCATCTCGGCTGGACTCCACGTACTCAGCCATCTCCTTAAGCGGATCTTCCACAGGAACTACAAATGGAAACACTGATAGATAAGTTTTCAATTCATATCAAGTTCAATGCATTTTTGTACACCATCAGGATATAACATGTCAAATTTGAACAACAATCAAACTGTACTGAACAACAATTGTATTGAACAACAATACATATATATTATATTCTTCAAATAAGTTTTTGGTCTTTTATAGTTAATACAACATTTTCTATGCTGTATTAATATGAAAGAAAAGAAATATGTTGTTACGTACAAAAACAGGGTTTAACCAAATACATGAGGTTTTCCTGTGCCACTGGAGTGAATATTCATTGATTCAATGATGGAATTATCTATAACTATTTTCACTTCATATCTTCCACTCCCTATATGTTCCAATATTGGTTTCAACAATCAATAATTAAAAATTAATGTAAATTCCACTTACTTTACATTTAAAAAAAACACACAACCGGGAAACATATTTTAGAAATTAGAAGTGAATCCCTTTTTTCTTTCTGGTTTTATATAAAGGCTGATTCTTCTCAGAGTTCTTTCTTGATGTGAAGACAGGTGATTTAAAAAAAGGAAAAGTGAAGTCGCTCAGTCGTGTCCAACTCTTTGCGACCCCATGGACTGCAGCCCACAAGGCTCCTCTGTCCATGAGGTTTTCTAGGCAAGAGTACTGGAGTGGGGTGCCATTTCAGTACATGGTAACTCAAGACCACAATGGGGCCACTTATTATACAAAAACTGCTATGTCTGTAATGATTAATATGTTGCTACTTGAAAGCACCCGCCCAGGACCCCACTTGTTCTGGCAGACATCCCTGTGTCTGGCCAGCGCACACGGCTCTAGCGGTCTAGAGCACTCATCAGGCTTGCATGATATTGCTAGCATCATCTCAGGCCACTCTCACCCACGGCAGCCACAGATCCTGCTCTTGCGGTGGGAACAAGCCGCAAGAGGTGGCTAGCTCACAGGCTGAATGTTCTAAAAGCTCCTGAACCCCAGATCAGGGGTCTAAGTAATGGCTACAGCAAAAAAAAAAAAAAAAAGGTCATTCCCAAAGACAGTTTCATGTCAAGTTGCACAAACACTGTTCTTTCTTAAAAGAAGCAACAATTTCTCAAACTCCATAACTTTCATTCAAGTAGCTTATTTATTAACAGAATCACAGTGCTGATTACCCTCTAAAAACTCACAACAATAATGAATATTAAGTCTGAAGCTAATTAACCATTACAGATGTCCCCATATCCTAAATTCAATACCACCACTATTAATAAAACACAGAAACTTCAGAAACACAGTAAGGTCTACCTTGTTTTTGATAAGACTTTCACAGATACAAAATGTATTTATGCTACACTTTACACACTGCAGTAACAAGAAACAAAAGCTATGCGGCTGCCATTACTAAAACCACAGGAAAGTCTTGTTTAAACCAACAAGCGTGCCTTACTTCAGGAGTCACTGGCATTGGCCATGTGTATGCACTTACACACACACATCCCTTTCATAATAGAAAAATCATTTAGACTTCATCAAGTATAAAATATTATGCATCTAGTTTAGGATAAAATTTAGTTTTAGAAAGGAAATATTTTCCTTTTTCGGCTGTGCCACGCAGCTCGCGGGATCTTAGTTCCCACCAGGGATCAAAATCATGCCCCCTGCAGTGGACGGCCAGAGTCCAAACCACTGGACGGCCAAAGAAGTCCTTTTCTAGGCTGCTCTGATAATGTTTAATTCAAAAACAAAAAGCTAAGTATTACTAGCATTCACATGATAAAGATATTTTCTAAACCACAGATTTCAAGTAAGACTCAGTAGCTAAAAATAAGGTTTCTGATATACAGTATGGAGAAGTTCTAGATTTGGGGAGTTTTTCCTGTTCACAAAGTTTTCAATGATGTAAAGCAGACAACTGGAGAAGGAAACGGGAACCCACTGCAGCATTTTTGCCTGGAGAACCTCACGGGGAACGGAGACGAGCAGGCGATGGAGAGAGTCCAGAAGTTGCAGAGTCAAATACAACTTAGCAACCAAACCAACAAAGGCAGACAGCAGCAAGCTGTTAAATTTTTAAGGCTGATTCAACAAAGGCAAACTTATTAAAAACTCCATCTAAAATATCAAATAAGACAAGTTCTAGGGCCTGATTTTTTCAGTTACAAACAAAGCACAGGCAATTGTAGGAAAAAGTAAGACAACACTTCAGCTACCAAAGGGCAGGGATAACTTTCACTACTTTACATTTAAAAACACATATATTTTAAATTCAGAACCTGTGGTGCTCATACTCTTCCTCACATATATAACTGCAGTCCTAGTAAGAAAAGCAGGTAATAAATAATAATAATAAAACATCCATGTTTAAAGACAATACTATACACAAGTAACAAACTTTGAAAATATAATACAATGAAATTCACATGTCATTAAACTCATGTCTTATCGTGACGGCTCACTGAACGCATTAGGGCCTTTGTACTACTCTCAGAATCGGTAGTATAAACGTCATATGTCACATGGGACAATTTAAGTCCAATTAACTGGAAGTCCCTGATATTACAAGTCTAGTTAATCAGCTCTCATATGATTATCTTTGCTTTTTTCTAACTTATCCATAAGAGTTCAACAGTCACAGTAACCTATCTCAAAAAATCCTCTTGAAATAGCTAAGAAAAAGACGGTGATAACCCTATTTTCTAATAAAAATTAGGAAGCGTGGAGATGGAATCTGACTTGTGGAAGAAGTATTAAGCCATCAGTGGAATCAATACTTACCATTCAATTTTCTGGTTAGTGAAGGATCAAACACAAAGACCTTCCCCAACATGAGGCCCACAGAGCAGGCCTGCTCTAGGAAGCGACGGGTGCCTCTGCTCTGCGGGGACTCATGCGAGAAACCTGAACCAGGGACACGGTGAGCACTCCCGTCTCTCCCGTGCCTGGCGCTTTCTTGCGGCTCCAGCCTCTGCTCACGCCGCCATCCCCTGGGCTCTCCTCCCGCCCCGTGGCCCTACTCCCACAGACACTGTCAGGCTGCTACATGACAGCCACTTAAAGGGACATCGATTCTGCTCACATCTGCTCTGGCACTGTGATAGAGCAGGGACACTCTCTCCCAAGAAACACTGCACTGAAAATCTAGGAGATGCCCAAAATGTGCTTCCTGAATGAATGGATGGATGGACTCTCAGAGACACCCACATCCTGAAAAAAAGGCTTTAACAGCAACATGATAGTATCTACAAAATCCAAATGCGTCACAAACCAGGCTAAGAGCCACCTTTGGAATTTCCGGTAACAATCATGACCCCAGAGTTGGAAACTCAGTGGACTGAAAAATGCAACAAGACCAGTAAGCTGCACCTAAACACAGGGATAACAATGTAATATTTATACTATGCCATCCCACTGTCCTTTCCTATACTGGTGAGGTTTATATTTAATCCTTCTGGACTGAGTGAGGAATCATGAGATTTTCTGGAATATGAGTTCCTGCCTCTGTGCATTTAGGCTTTATAAAACAATGCTGAAGGACCTATTATACGGCACAAGGAAGTATACTTAATATTTTATAATAACCTATAAAGGAAAAGAATCTAAAAAAGAGACATACATATACAAATAAACACACATATAAATATGTATGGCTGAATCACTTTGCTAGATACTTGAAATTAACACACCACTGTAAATCAACTATACTTCAATAAAAATAAATACATTTTTAAAAAATAAAAAAAATGCTGAGGGAAACAAGTGTGGTTCTTCTAAGACGTAATAGCTGGGGAAAAAACCTGAATAAAACCTGAGGCTATAACATCATCTGGCTTGAAGATTACTACTGTCAAATTGCTTTAATAAACGTAATTTTAACATATGCCTACCTCTACTTGTATTTATAGGTCCACCGCGCATAGCCAAAACCAGCTTCAAGGTACAACCTTCTGAAATGCTGTGGACAATTAACACACACACAAAAAAACCACAAACATCAAAATGCATTCAGTGTTAAATATACACATTCTTATGTGTTGGTTTATCAGGCATAGTGCCTACTCTAAAAGATTTTTTAAAAGATATAGCAATGTGCATAAATATAAAATGTTAACTTATTTACTTGCATAAATAATGAAAACATGAAGTTCTCATAAGACTTAAATATGAAATGAATAAAAAGTATGAAAAGGACCTCTGTGGTTTAGCCTCATCATTTCACGTTAGGCCCTAAGAAGAAAAGAAGCTGTTAAGACCCAAAGTGTCAGAAATAACAGATCTAACTAATAAATAGAAAAACTGCAAATCTACAAACCTCCCCATGCCCAGTGCGCTCCCAGCTATTCCACATGCCCTCTGACCTTTCTGTTTCAGGAAAGAAGGCAGGCTTATGTGAGAGAAGGGAGAAAGACGCAAGGTCAGATGGCATGTCTGCAGTCCCTGAGGCACACAGTGTCACGCAGCGTCACGTCAGGAGAGCTTCAGGGAAGTGAAAGCCGTGAAGAGCAGCACTCTCACCCAGCACATTCGCGACAACGAAAGAAAAGGAATGCGGCCAGGTGGTAATGAGCCAATATTCAGAGGCGCAAAGAAGGTGAGATAAGAAGGAAGTCTAAGATGCAGGGGTAGAGAGCTTGGTGTAAATAAGGAAAAGGTGGACAAGGAATCAGAGGACAAGGGTCAGGTAGCGTGGGCATGGAGCCAACACGTCTTAAAGTGCGGGATTTACACTGAAATCCAGGGCTAAGAATTGTTCAGAGGGAGACGAGACACGATTCAAGGGTTCAGAAGAAAAACAGTGGTGAACGGAGTCATAACTCTGAGCTTCTATAAAACATCTGATATGCAATAACACTCACTTGTAATAATTCAAGCAATAATCATCTTCAAGTTCCATGTTATTCCAAATTAAGTGCTGCTGACAGATGGGAATACCTTAGGGGAAGGTTATAAAGAAATTGGTTAAAAATTCAATAGAATCTTTGGAAGAGTATGATACAAATCTAATTCATTAAATAAATAATAATAAACACAATTCTAAACTGAATGATAGATGCTTAGCTAAAACGTACGTAAAAAGGCGTGGCTAAAAGTAGACGAGGTTCTATCCACACTCTAGAGAACAGTGAGAACGGTATGTTTCAGTAACTCTCTGGCCTTGAAACAAAGTTTAAGAATAGGAAGTCATTTTAAAAAATATCTTGAAATCAACTCTGAAGAGTTTATGATCTAAGGCCTAGAGAACAGTTCTCAATATTGCAAAGCACAGCCTCCATTTAGTTACATTAAGCATCAAAAGTGTATTATGAGTAGAAGGTGAGCAGTATGGGTGAAGGGGGTTAAATGTGTAAACTCCAAGCTGTAAAATAAGAAAGTCATGGCAATATGATGCACAACATGCAGACTACAGTTAATAAGAGCTTGCTGTCCATCTAAAAGTTGCTAAAAGAGTAGGTCCTCAAATTTCTCATCATCAAGAAAACAAAATTTTGTAACTGTATGGTGATGGATGTTAACTATTAACTATACTGAATTGATCATTTGACAATACAGCAGCCCCTGGGTATCCGAGGGATACTGGTTCCAGGTCCCCCACAAATACCAAAATCCCTGGAGGTTTAAGTACCTTATATATAAAATGACGTAGCATTTATCTGTAAATAACCTTACACTCATCCTCCTGTATACTTTGAGTCAGCTCTAGACTGCTTACAATACTTAACACAATATAAACACTGTAAATAGTTGCTAATGATGCAAATTCAAGTTTTGCTTTTTGTAATTTTCTGTAATTTTTTCCCCAATATTTTCAATCCATAGTTGATTAACTCTTGCAGAACCAGAGGGTATGAAGTGCCAACTTTATATACAAATATCAAATTATGCTGTATACCTCTGAAATAATGTCAATTATATCTATATTTAAAAATATAACATTTTAGTTTAGTTTACTTGGCCTTAAGTATTTGTATTCTGAAAGTCTGTTCCCAAAGCAGCACACACACATGGAATAATGATTGTTTATATGTGAGATTATTTAGCGATTCAGATGGCATTTTTCATACCTCTTCCAAATAGAAAGGTCAATAATCTTGAAACAGGGCATAGAATATAATTTACCATAAAACATTAATATATTAGAAAATTCCTTCCACCTTGAATGTTATTACAGTCCATAACCGCATATTAACATGCCTTTTGTAGTCTGAACGCTGCTGCTGCTGCTGCTGCTGCTGCTAAGTCGCTTCAGTCGTGTCCGACTCTGTGCAACCCCATAGACAGCAGCCCACCAGGCTCCCCCGTCCCTGGGATTCTCCAGGCAAGAACACTGGAGTGGGTTGCCATATCCTTCTCCAATGCATGAAAGTAAAAAGTGAAAGTGAAGTCGCTCAGTTGTGTCCGACCCTCAGCGACCCCATGGATTGCAGCCTTCCAGGCTCCTTTGTCCATGGGATTTTCCAGGCAAGAGTACTGGAGTGGGGTGCCATTGCCTTCTCCGAGTCTGAACACTAAGTAAAGAATAATTTAATCTTGAAAAAAAAAGTGTATCATGGACTATTTTCAGGCTTACCTGGTGGCTCAGATGGCAAAGAATCCAACTGCAATGAAAGAGACCTGGGTTCGATCCCTGAGTCGTGAGGATACCCTGGAGAAGGAATGACTACCACTCCAGTGTTCTTGCCTGGACAAGAACACTTGAGAAGAGCTGGGCATGACTGAGCGACCAAGCATGCACGCACATGGGCAATCTCCAGTGCTGAAAAGTACGGTCCACAGGACAGTGTCTTCGCAGCTCCGTGATGCTGAAAGAGTGTTACGGCAGAGTCCACGTCTGAGTGTGTGAGCGCATGCGCTCGGCCGTGCCCAGCCTTCTGGGACCAGTGCGCTGGAGCCCACCAGGCTTCTCTGTCCATTGCACCTTCCAGGCAAGAATACTGGAGTGAGTTGCCATTTCCTACTCCAGGGGGTCTTCCCGACCCAGGGATCCAACCAGCATCTCCTGCATCTCCAGCACTGGCAGCTGGACTTTATCAGGGCAGCACCTGGGAAGCCCGGATTCCATACTTCAGGTAAACTCTTTTTTTCTGCAAACCACACATTTGAACGCCTGAAGACTGTACTAGCCAGAGTGAGCATTAGACTCGAGAGAACACTTAATGGCTGACATGCTGATGAACATCTTTTCCAAATATTTCCCATACTGCCTTCTCAAGTCACTTTTGCTTATGATGCTACAAAGTAAGTTGACCAGAATGATAGCAGTAAATGCAATGTGTTGGTTTTTATTATAAGCTAGGCACTGTTATAAATGCTTGGCCTGTATTATCATAATGTAACTGCAACAGTAATAATCCTGTGAAGCAGGCAACACTACTATATAGATTTCACAAATGCTAAAACCGAAGCATTGAGAGACCAGGTGACACCCAGAGAGTGTGGGTTAGAGAGGTAAGGCCCCGACAGGCTGACTCCAGAGACTGCAGTCAACCTGCATGCTGACCAGTCTGAAGACAGTCAGTCTCCACAGAGCAAAAGTAGCTGTCTGGGTGTACGCTTAAGTAGACCTGAACGGCTACTAAACATTCTTCAAATGTTCCAAAAGATCATCACGAAATACAGCCCATGGGCTCAGGAGGTGGATATACACGTATCTCCCAACTGGGAACAGTTCACCTGTTTTGCTTCCAGTTAAAAAAGAATGCCACTGAGGAAAGGCTTTTAAGCTAGAAATTATTTCATGCTAAAAGTACTTTCATATTTTAAAAAAGTTAGTGCTTCCCTGGTGGCTCAGCGGTAAAGAATCTGCCTGCCAATGCAGGAAACAGAGCAGGTTTGACCCCCATCCGGAAAGATCCCACATGCCACGGGGAGCTAAGCCAGGACACCGTAACTATTGAGTCTGAGCTCTAGAGCCCAGGAGCTGCAACTGCTGAGCCCTCGTGCCCCAGAGCCCATGTGCCACGGCAGGGCCACCACAATGAGAAGCTCATGTGCCTCAGCTGGAAAGCAGCCCCACTTAGCAAAGCCAGAGCAAAGCAGAGCAGCAACAGAGACCCAGCAAGCCAAAAACAAACAGATAAACAATTTTAAAAATGTGTTTAATAGGCTATGGTCATCTTTACAACCTAAACTATAGGATTTCGCCAGAATAGCTAGATAAAAGCAACATGGGCAGGTAGTGAAGTGAAGTGAAGTGAAGTAGCTCAGTCGTGCCCGACTTTTTGTGACCCCAAGGAATTCTCCAGGCAAGAATACTGGAGTGGGTAGCCGTTCCCTTCTCCAGGGGATCTTCCCAACTCAGGGATCAGACCAAGGTTTCCCACATTGCACGCAGATTCTTTACCAGCTGAGCCACAAAGAAAGCCCAGGAATACTGGAGTGAGTATCCTATCCCTTCTCCAGCAGATCTTCTAACACAGGAATCAAGCCGGGGTCTCCTGTGTTGCAGCCGGATTCTTTACCAACTGAGCTATCAGGGAAGCCCATGGGTAGGTAAGACCATTATTTATTCAAAAAAAACTTTAGAAGAGGATTAAAGACAAAGGAACAACACTGCTTAGATTAACTCTTATAATCACTGTTAACAGAATCTAGCGCTCAGTTAGCAAGCTAAAAACAGAGAAGGTCGACACGCAAGACAGGGGGGCAAGGACTGCGCAAGGCTGAGCTGTGGTCCTGACGGCCACCCAAGCTGCTGGACAACCTTGAGGAACTCATCAGCCTCTGCGACCCTTAACCTCCGCACTTGCACACTGAAAAGTATTTGGGTTCTTTCTACTATGAACACTTTTAGAATCTCAAATATACAAAGTAAATCATATTCCTTTAATACAGGGTTGTCAGATTTAGCAAAGAGAAATATGGCATCCCTCTTTAAAGGTGGCCCTTTGCCTTTAAGCCTCAACTCTTAACTATATTCAGAAAAATTAATTCCTATTAAACAAACATGTCTTCTCAAAAGACAGATTCCATATGTATGATTTTTCCGTTCAGTGTTTTTAGAACTTTTCACAAATTCAAATATTTGTTTATGATAAAAACAACAACTTATTAAAAAGACAACACAAGAAATATACAAAAGAAAATTAAACTACATGTAGTCCTAAGTCCAATAAAATCTATATTCAATATTTGGGGTAAATTTCCTTCAAAAATTTATTCTTTTTAATAAAACTGGAACATACTTTGAGCTGTTTTATGAAGTTTTCACTTAATATACTGCATACATCTTTCATATCAATAAATGAAAATACACATTGCATACAATGACTAGATAATTCCAATATATGTTTCTGTCATAAGTTTTATTTACTCAGCCCTTTACTAAGATACGGTGTTCTCACCGACTTGATGGACATTGAGTCTGAGTGAACTCCGGGAGTTGGTGATGGACAGGGAGGCCTGGCGTGTGCGATTCATGGGGTCGCAAAGAGTCGGACACGACTGAGCGACTGAACTGAAATGAACTGAACTTACTAAGATATATTTTCACACATCCAAATTTTTTACTCTTACAAAAAAAACTGTAATAATATACAAGTGTACATGTATCTGTTAGTGTGTGTGCGTCTGTGTGTGTGTGTGTGTGTGTGTGTGTGTGTGTGTGTGTGTCTTGGTCTACATAGGCTGCCATAACAAAATACAACAGACTGGGTGGTTTAAACAACAGAAATTTATTTTTTCACATTTCTCAAGGCTGGGAAATCCAAGATCAAAGCAGAAGTTTCATTCTGAAAGCACTTCTCTTAGCTTATAGGTGGCTGACATTTTTCTGTGTGCTCACGTTTTCTTCTTCACGAGCATGCCCAGAAAAAAGAATTCCCAGGTATCTCTTCTAGAAAGGGCACAGTTCCCATTAAGGTGTGTGTGTGTGGGGGGGGGGGTGTCCCCACACTTACAACCTCATCTAACCGTATTAATGACTCAAACGTGTTTCCTATGTCTTTTTTAGAATTTTCACAAAGATACTTGTATGTTTGAGAACATGTTTATATCTACATTTATAAAATAAGCCCAGAATCAATACCACTGATGGATAATTAAAGACAGTGGTGGGCCATAGCTCCCCTCTTTCAATATTTTCTCCCAAAATAGTACAGAACAAAAAGAAGGGAAGTGAGTCTACCCAGAAACTATGCCCTCAGTCCTCATAATTTGAAGACTGAGAATGTCTAAACTTCAAAATGACTGGAAATAAAAAGGGGCGAGCTCCCTGTCCCAGAGTGGGAAGTCTTACGCTCCTGCCCCTGCAAGGCTGATCAAGAAAAACTTTGGAAAAGTTAATGCTAATGGCAGTATACAAGTTCAATACAAAACCATCACAAGGAAGAGGAAGGCATTTGAAGTCTGAAAAGTCTACAAAAACGACTCACACCAGAAAACTGCCTACAAGTAAAGGACTTTTAAGGCCAAACAATTTAAGGGAACTTCTGTAAGAGGCAAGAAGCAAAAAAAGAAGAGCATCCGTCAGTAATTCCAGTGTCCGGGGGAAAAGAAACAATGGGTAAAAATGTAGAGTCCTGCAAGTAAAAAGATAAGCATGAAACTGGAGAAACTGCTCTCTCCCCACCGTCACCACGAAACAGGCACAGAACATCTTCGCACGTATCTGGACATTGTTAAACTGGCAGAGCACCATTAAACAGAGTCTGCAGAATACCTGAGTATCGCAGAAATCAGCAGGAGAAACAATAACAAATCCACAGAAAGTGAACAGTAAAATCTAAAAAATGAAATTCCGTACCTATCAATCACAGTAAATTTTACCCAGAACAATAACCATGAAGCAAAACTGTAAGGCCACACCCTAAACATACTGAAGCATCTGAAATATTCAATACTCTGAATCAGAAACTCAAAAATTAAGGACAAAAAATGTCCAAAAAGGTAGAGGAGATAACATGACTGCTGACAGAACTCAGGAATGATAATTGACGGTGCAAGCAGAAAGGAAGACAATGCACTGTGGAGTTCACAACACATGGAAGGAAAATGCGTGACAGTAACAGCCTAAAGGCCGCAAGGGGAGAAATGAAAGCGACCTACTGTAAGGTTCTTGTAAGATATGGGAAATGGCATATACCACTTGAAGACAGAAAATAAGCAAAGATGTTACTACAGACCACCAAAGCAACGGCTACAACATTAGGCCAGAGTTATAACTGATGGGCCAACAAAGGAGAACAAAATAGAATGATAACAGACACTCAATTTACTCAAAACAAATGTGGAAAAGAGGGAAAAGGGAATAAAGAACAAGTGGAACGAACAGAAGACAATAAAATGACAAACTGAAACCTAATCCCGACTGCAGTCATCATAGATGAAGTGGCCTAAACTAAGCTGAAAGTTAAAAGGCAAACACAGACTGGATTAACTAGAAATAAAAACAAAACTCAATTATATGCTGCCTGCAAGAAACAGACATCTTAAATATAAAGACATAAATAGACTAAAAAGGACAGGAAAACATATTTTATGCTGACTACTAATCAAAAAATTCTGAACTGACGACACTAACATCAGATATGGTGGATTTTAGGGTAAAAATTATTACCAAGGATAAAGAATTTAATCTCACAATAATGAAGAGGTCAATAAACTCAAGAGGACACACAATCCGAAAAATGTATGCACTCGATTCCAGAGCTTCAAAACTCATGAGTCAGAGGTTGACAGTACTGGAAGGAGGAAGAAGATAAACCCACAGCTGTAGCTGGAGATTTCACTGCTCCTCTCCCAGAAGCTGGCAGAGTAAGCAAACATACAGAACATATACGCGACCAGAGACACTGACCTGACTGACACCTGTAGAACACTGCACACGTCACTGACAGGATGCACACTCTTACTCTTCTCAGGCGCACAGGTAGCTTTTACCAAGAGAGACAAGACTGCGGATCACAGAACAAGTTCCTCAACTTTAAAAGCATCAAAATTATGCAGAATTAAAAGCCAATTTAAGAAAAATTTCCAGAAATTCCCCAAATGTTTAGAAACTAAGCAACATATTTCAAGATAACCCATGGATCAAAAAAGGTATCAAAAGGAAAATTAGAAAACAATTTGAACCAAATGAAAATGAAAACACAACATATCAAAACGTATGAAATACCAAGAGGACAGTAGCGCTCAGGAGGGAGCGAAGCACTAAACACCAGTATTTCGTAAGAAAAAATGAATCACACATCAACAACCCTGGTCTCAAGAAATTATAGGAAGAGTAAATTAAATCCAAAGTAAGCCAAAACATTAATAAAAATCAAAACAGAATTCAATAAAGTAGAAAAAAGAAAAACAGGAGGAAGAAATCTAAACAAAATCTGATTCTTTAAGAAATTCATTAAAATTAATAAAGGCTAATTTGTTAAATAATATGCAAATTACCAGTATTGGAAATGAAAAGGGCAACATCATCACAGACTACACAGACATTGAAAGAATAAGGGACTATCATGAACTCTAGGCCAATAAAATTTAACAACAGATCAACAAAATCCTTGAAAGACACAAGCTACCCAAACTCACTCAAGAAGAAAAAGATAACCTGAATAGCCCTATATTTATTAAAGAGATAGCTTCACATTTGAGGCTGTAACACCAATTCTCCTCTATCTAAAAACTGCAAAGGAAAGAACAGCCCCAATTCATTCAATGAGGACACTAGTGCCCTACCAAAAGCAAACACAACATTATAAAATAAAATCAATACTCTTCATGAAAAAAAGACACAAATATTCTGACAGTCTTAACAAACAAAGCTTAGCAACACATTAAAAAGACATACAACATGATCAAGTAAAGGGGGTTCCAGACATGCTAACATTTTAAAAACCAGGGTAACTGGGACTCCGCTGGCAGCCCCGTGGCTGAGACTCTGCTGTCAGTGCAGGGGGCACGGGCCTGACCTCTGAGAAACGAGTCCTGCCTGCTGCGCTGCGGCAGAAACAACAGAGACCGACGCGAGTGAGCCCTACAGGGAGACAGAGGGAATTTGGGCGATCTCAGATTGACATATTCTTAGATATGGTATCCATTTTCATATCCATAAATCGGACTTCAGCAAAACTAACACTTTTGCTTTTCAGAAGATACTGTTAAGAGAACAGAGACAAACCACATTCTGGGAGAAAAATCTCAGCAAAATGTGTATCTGATTAAAAACTTGTATTCGGAATAAAGAACACTTAAAACTCGACGATTTTTTTAATGGGTAAAAGAAATGAATAGATAGTTCAACAAAGAATATATAAGGATGGCAAATAAGTTCATGAAGATGCTCAGTATCACTAATCATTAGGGAAATGCAAATTAAAATCACAATGAGATATCACTATACCTACTAGAATGACTAAAAACATTGACTATACCAAGTGAAGGACATAAAGGAAAAGATATTCCTGCTTCTCCACAACTGCACCCTTTTCGCTCCACCCAGGGGAAATCACTGTGCTGAATGTGGGATGACTGATTTCTCTGCTTTTCGTCAATGCTTTACTTCCAGTGATAGTGGTTTTCTGCCACCTTCTGACCTTTATATAAGTAGGACCATACTGTGTTCATCTGTCTTGTTTTTTTTAATTCACCACTGTTCTTAATTTATCCATGCCGGGTACAAAGCTACTATTTCATTAGTTTTCCTTGTTGTCAATCCACAGAATTTGATTCCACCGTATGACACAAATATTTACATATACCACAACTTATGCATTCCAGCGTAGTCACTCAACTTGTTGCTAGATTTCTGACATTATCAACAAGACTACCAGGAATATCCCTCCACAAAACTGGTTCACATGTTTACCTTTGAAGTGTATTTTACAAAACTACTTTAGTAATACAGACACAACAGCTTTCTTCAGATTAGTATTTTCCTGGTATATTTTCTTCAATTCTGCTTTCAACATTTTGAGGGGCTTTTATTTTAGATTAGGTCTCTGGCAAATAGCATTTGATATGATTTTTAAAAAAAAACAGTCTGCTAATAGCTTTTCAGTTAGAAAGTTGTATCCATCTTACCTTAGGGGGATTACTGACGTATTTCTATTCATTTTTACGACCTTATTTTGTGCATTCTAATTGCTCTGCTTTATCTACTTGCCTCCTTCATGTATTAATTCTGAATGATGGGAAAAGGTGAGGCACTTCTGCCATTTTGAAATTAATTCTATTTCTACTCTCAAGTGATGAAGTTAGAAATTTAAATGATCATATTTAACAAAATAAAGTCCAAAGCTAATCACATCTTTATCCTGCTCATGAACAACGCCGAGAGCCTTGTGACTTCCGTTATGAACAATTCCACCTTGATTTGCATGCCAGTTACTAGGATTTTAATTCAATTTTTTCAAACCTTCATATACTGCTTTTTTAAGTAAACGTTTATTTAGATTTTCCCACAAATATGCCATTCCATCTTGCATCATCAACTTCCTTTAGGGATCATTTGCATTCTAAGAAATATCCTTCAGAAGTCCCTTTGGCAAGAATTTGTTGTTAGGAAATTCAAGCTTTGTTTTTGTCTGGAAATGTCTTTTTTTTGTCTTCACCCTTGAAAGTTCAATTCAATTCTAAGTAGAAACTGTTATTTCTCTCAGCACTGTAAAGATAATATTCCACTGTCTTCTGGTTTCTATCATTGTTGCTGAAAAATCAATTGTCATGCCCAGATCTTGGTTTTTAATACCATACTCCCAAGAAAAGGAACCAGAGCTTCTTGAAGAAATGGCTAGTTCTAAGATAGGGCACAAAATATACAAGATGATCCTAGAGCATCTTGCAATTCCAGAAAGCAGGTGGGAAAACAAAACAAAAGAACACAGTGGTTGTGTGGTTTGGAGAACAAAGGTTTACATCGGAGCCAACCTCCCACTCCGCTAAGATACACTTGAACTCGTAACGTCAATAATCTACCTCATCAAATTTTTTCTTCCTGTTTCTTCTATACCACACATGAATTTTTATAGAGCCCCAGGCTGCTGTAAGATTCAAAGACAGCTGTGCACATAAATACCATGCTCACCATAAACAGCCTGCGTACTGACTGTCTGCGATTAGATTTACAATTAATAGTAAAATGAAGCTTTTAAATTCCCCTAAGTATGGAAATAAAAGGGTACTTCCAAAACTTCAGGGGTCAGAGAGGACACAAAGAAACATATGAAAAATTTAAAAACACTAGGACTTTAAAAACACAATAATAAGAAAACAACTCAATTTTTTAAAATGGGCAAAGGTTGAATAGAAACTTTACCAAAGAAGATGTAATCAACAGGCAAATAGAAATATGCTCAAAATCATCAGTTAGGGAGACGCAAGTTAACACCACAGTGAGATATCACCAGTATCTATTAAAATGGCGAAACAGAAACACCCAGACAATACCATGTTCTGATGATACAGAGCAACCAGAAACTTGAGACCCTATCACAGGAACACAAAACGGTGCAGCCACTCTGGAAAAGTTTGGCAGTTTCATATTAAGTATAAAAACCACTTACAACACAACCCAGCAATTCTACTCCTACACAGACCCAGGTGAAATGAAAACTGATGCACCCACAGAAAACTGTCATGAAACTTAAAAATGGCTTTATTCAAAATCACCAAAAAGCGAAAGGTCCCTCAACTCAGGACTGAATAAGCACAGTACATCCACACAATGGAACACTACTCAGCCATAACAGAATGAACTGCTGATATGCAGAACAGTATGACTAAGCCTCAAATGCACATGCATCATGTGTAAGCAAAAGAAAGCTGACTCAAAAGGCTACATGCCACTGTATACAGTTATACAAAATTTTGGAAAAGGTACAATTATGAGGACAAAAACACGTTGGCCGATGCCAGGCAGCAGGCTTGAAGGGAAGCTGACCAAAAAGGCACAGAAGAATTTTGTGGGTGATGGAGCGGTTCTATACCTGGATCACGGTGGCAGTTATGCGACAGCAGCGTCTGTCGATATGATACAACTATTAACACAGACTAGTTATGGGAGGAACTGCGTCTCCCAAGAGTTCATATGCCTGAGTCCTAACCCTCAGAACCTCAGCATCTGACCTTACTTGCAGAGAGAGTCTTCACAAATTAATCAAGTTAAAATGAGGTCATTATGGAGGGTCCTAATTCTGTACAAAAAAGATTTTCACAACCAAGATAATCACGATGGTGTGATCACTCACCTAGAGCCAGACATCCTGGAAGGTGAAGTCAAGTGGGCCTTAGGAAGCATCACTATGAACAAAGCTGGAGGAGGTGATGGAATTCCAGTTGAGTTCTTTCAAATCCTGAGAGATGATGCTGTGAAAGTGCTGCATTCAATATGCCAGCACATTTGGAAAACTCAGCAGTGGCCACAGGACTGGAAAAGGTCAGTTTTCATTCCAATCCCAAAGAAAGGCAATGCCAAAGAATGCTCAACCTACTGCACAATTGCACTCATCTCACACGCTAGTAAAGTAATGCTCAAAATTCTCCAAGCTAGGCTTCCGCAATACATGAACCGTGAAATTCTAGATGTTCAAGCTGGTTTTAGAAAAGGCAGAGGAACCAGAGATCAAATTGCCAACATCCGCTGGATCATGGAAAAAGCAAGAGAGTTCCAGAAAAACATCTATTTCTGCTTTATTGACTATGCCAAAGCCTTTGACTGTATGGATCACAATAAACTCTGGAAAATTCTGAAAGAGATGGGAATACCAAACCACCTGACCTGCCTCTTGAGAAATCTGTATGCAGGTCAGGAAGCAACAGTTAGAACTGGACATGGAACAACAGACTGGTTCCAAAGAGGAAAAGGAGTACGTCAAGGCTGTATATTGTCACCCTGCTTATTTAACTTCTATGCAGAGTACATCATGAGAAACACTGGGCTGGAAGAAGCACAAGCTGGAATCAAGATTGCCAGGAGAAATATCAATAACCTCAGATATGCAGATGACACCACCCTTATGGCAGAAAGTGAAGAGGAGCTAAAAAGCCTCTTGATGAAAGTAAAAGAGGAGAGTGCAAAAGTTGGCTTAAAGCTCAACATTCAGAAAACAAAGATCATGGCATCTGGCCCCATCACTTCATGGCAAATAGATGGGGAAACAGTGGAAACAGTGTCAGACTTTATTTTGGGCTCCACAATCAATGCAGATGGTGACTGCAGCCATGAAATTAAAAGACGCTTACTACTGGGAAGAAAAGTTATGACTAACCTAGATAGCATATTCAAAAGCAGAGACATTACTTTGCCAACAAAGGTCTGTCTAGTCAAGGCTATGGTTTTTCCAGTGGTCATATATGGATGTGAGAGTTGGACTGTGAAGAATGCTGAGCGCTGAAGAATTGATGCTTTTGAATTGTGGTGTTGGAGAAGACTCTTTAGAGTCCCTTGGACTGCAAGGAGATTCAACTAGTCCATTCTAAAGGAGATCAGTCCTGGGTGTTCTTTGGAAGGAATGATGCTAAAGCTGAAACTCCAGTACTTTGGCCACCTCATGCGAAGAGTTGACTCATTGGAAAAGACTCTGACGCTGGGAGGGATTGGGTGCATGAAGAGAAGGGGAAGACAGAGGATGAGATGGCTGGATGGCATCACCAACTGGATGGACATGAGTTTGGGTGAACTCTGGGAGCTGGTGATGGACAGGGAGGCCTGGCGTGCTGCAGTTCATGGGGTCGCAAAGAGTCGGACACGACTGAGGGACTGGACTGGACTGAACTGAATTCAGTACGATTGGTGTCAGCATAAACGGGGGAAATCTGAAGACAGACACAGACATACACAGGGAGATGTAAGGAGACTGGGGTGACGCTTCTGCAAGTTACAGAGCAGAAGAGGCTGCCGGAAAGCTACCGGGAGCCAGGCAGCAAGTTACAGAGCAGAAGAGGCTGCCGGAAAGCTACCGGGAGCCAGGCTGCAAGTTACAGAGCAGAAGAGGCTGCCGGAAAGCTACCGGGAGCCAGGCTACAAGTTACAGAGCAGAAGAGGCTGCCGGAAAGCTACCGGGAGCCAGGCAGCAAGTTACAGAGCAGAAGAGGCTGCCGGAAAGCTACCGGGAGCCAGGCTGCAAGTTACAGAGCAGAAGAGGCTGCCGGAAAGCTACCGGGAGCCAGGCAGCAAGTTACAGAGCAGAAGAGGCTGCCGGAAAGCTACCGGGAGCCAGGCAGCAAGTTACAGAGCAGAAGAGGCTGCCGGAAAGCTACCGGGAGCCAGGCTGCAAGTTACAGAGCAGAAGAGGCTGCCGGAAAGCTACCGGGAGCCAGGCTGCAAGTTACAGAGCAGAAGAGGCTGCCGGAAAGCTACCGGGAGCCAGGCTGCAAGTTACAGAGCAGAAGAGGCTGCCGGAAAGCTACCGGGAGCCAGGCAGCAAGTTACAGAGCAGAAGAGGCTGCCGGAAAGCTACCGGGAGCCAGGCTGCAAGTTACAGAGCAGAAGAGGCTGCCGGAAAGCTACCGGGAGCCAGGCAGAAGGCATGTTCCGGATTTTCTCTAAGACCCCTCAGAAGGAACTGATAATACCAACACCCTGATCTTGGACTTTAAGCCTCTGAAGCTATGAGACAATAAGTTTCTATTCTTTAAGCCAGTTGGTTTGTGGTACCTTGTTATGGCAGCCCTAGAAAATGGATATAATACTAAAAATAGTGAATTTTACAATATGCAAAATTGTACATCATAATATATAAAATTATGTTTTTATCTTCATTAAGAAGTGGAGTGCTAAATCTTAGAGACAAATGAAGACATGTTATAATATTGGTCAGAATATTGGGAGTGAGTATAAACTATAAAAAGTGATCAAATCATACACAAGCAGCTCCTGCAGCTCAACTCCAGAAAAATAAACAACCCGATCAAAAAATGGACCAAAGAACTAAACAGACGTTTCTCCAAAGAAGACATACAGATGGCTAACAAACACATGAAAAGATGCTCAACATCACTCATTATCAGAGAAATGCAAATCAAAACCACAATTAGGTACCATCTCACGCCAGTCAGAATGGCTGCGATCCAAAAAGTCTACAAGCAATAAATGCTGGAGGGGGTGTGGAGAAAAGGGAACCCTCTTACACTGTTGGTGGGAATGCAAACTAGCACAGCCACTATGGAGAACAGTGTGGAGATTCCTTAAAAACCTGGAGATAGAACTGCCTTATGACCCAGAAATCCCACTGCTGGACATACACACCGAGGAAACCAGAATTGAAAGAGACACGTGTACCCCAATGTTCATCGCAGCACTGTTTATAATAGCCAGGACATGGAAGCAACCTAGATGTCCATCAGCAGATGAATGGATAAGAAAGCTGTGGTACATATACACAATGGAGTATTACTCAGCCATTAAAAAGAATACATTTGAGTCAGCTCTAACGAAGTGGATGAAACTGGAGCCGATTATACAGAGTGAAGTAAGCCAGATAGAAAAACACCAATACAGTATAGAAAGACAGTAATGATGACCCTGTATGCGAGACAGCAAAAGAGACACAGATGTAAAGACAGACCTTTGGACTCTGCGGGGAGAGGGCGAGGGTGGGGCTGTGTGAGAGCGTGTGTGTTACCACACGTGAAACGGAAGACCAGGGCAAGGTTGGTGCCTGAGGCAGAGCATTCGGAGCTGGCGTTCTGGGACACCTCGAGGGGTGGGGCGGGGAGGGAGAGGGGAGGGGGTTCAGGATGGTGGCACATGTGCGCACCCACGGCTGATTCACGTGACGTGTGGCAAAAACCACCACAATACTGCTCAGTAATTAGCCTCCCATTAAAATAAATAAATTATCTTTTTTAAAAAGTGATCAAATGTATCCAATTCTATATATAACTGTGGTTACAGAGCCCCTAACATAATTTTAAAATAGTAAAATAAATATTTTTGGTAAAACAAACACTGAGAATTTAATGTCAACAAAATTCAACTTACGAAAACTTGTAGGATTTGGCTAACACAGTTCTTGGAAGGAAATTCTAAATCATAAATGGTTACATTCAGAAGAAAGTTTAGACTTCCAGTTTTAGGCAGAACATGTAAAGGGCATTGTAAGCTGCCACTCCCATCCTTACAATAAGAAAAAGGTTGAACAAACTGAAATTCAACAACTTCTCTTGGAGCCACCAGAGAAATGAGGCAGGATGGCAAACCACCACCTCCAAATCTACAGATAGGAAAATCCAGAGAGTTACAGCCAAGATCTGCTTACCTGCAGCAGAAGCCTCCAGAGACATAAGCTGGAAGCAAAGTTTAAATGGTAGTTTCATGATCTGGTAGAGGCTGAGTATGGGCTGACATGGGACTGAGGAGTCCCTGAAGTCACAGTCTTCGTGGAGCTGTAACACTTTTCAGAGTTTTATCTCTAGAAACTCCATGAGGTCCTTACTCAGAAGTCAAGAAAGAGTCCCCTACAGCTCAGGCAGAGGGAGGGGGACATAAACATTATGAAAAATTCCAGAGCATTCTCCATAATGGAGGCCAACTCACTCTATTAGGGGCTGACCCACCTGGTGCAAGGATATTTCAGTGATGCCAGACTCCTCGAGTCTTGCTTTTTCACCTAAGTGATTATCTGGTGGGGAAAGGTAAGAGGCTAAGAAACACTTCGCCCCAGGCACATAGGCCTGCTGAAAGACTGAGATTTCATCATTAGACAGCAGTTTCCCCTCCCCGATACCTCGCCGCCACACTAACGGGACCCTAGTGTAAAGCAGTCGATTACAGCAGCAAGAGCTACAGCACACAGCTTCTCTCCACGGAGGAGCTCTCAGGGAAACCCAAAGAGGACCGAGGAGGCCAAGCAAGGCAGCTAGAGCAGCCTGAAGCCTCACAGACAGACAGACAGACCGACACTGGCACAGGGAGGCGCACCGGGTGGTGGACAGGCGCGTGTGCACACAAAGCTGTGGCAGACAGGCGTGAAGCAGTGAGGAGAGACGAGACTGACTCAGCAAGTGGCATCTGGATAGCTATTTATAAAGTAAAAAAAAAATGGATGCCTACTGGATACTGTATGAGGCAAAATAAAGTAGGTTAAATTGAACTTATCCCAAACCATGCCTAAACTGCCACTGGTTTAGGTGACATTTAACTTATCTTCTGCATAAGTTACATGCCTACTGCATGTCACGATGAGGGCTCTGCTCACTATCGCCACTCAGAGACTCAGGCTGAGGGAGACTTCCATCATAGCTCACTGGTCAGAACTATTAACATGGTCCCATCTGCGCATGAAACTGTCCAGGAAAACAATCCTATCCTATGAACAGAAGTCTTTATTAGGAAGCAGTAACGCCAATGACTTGATGGCAAGCCCAGGGAATCCACTGCCCATAGTGCATTAAGAACCAGTTGAATTAAGAACTGGATAAAGAACCAGCTGACAATAATCCCTTACATTTCTTGGCACATTTTTTCTTTCCAAATTCCTATCCTCTGAGTACTATGTACTCTTCTCTCCAGATCACTGCTCTACGTAATGATAAGCTCCAATTTCCCTTCTCCGGAAACTCAGGAGAACTAAATCGCGTCTCTTCCCGAGCGCACAGCATTTATATTCCTCAGCACATATCGCACTATCTGCACAGACTAACAGGGCACAGAAGCTCTGCTAAGTGCTTTCCGTTCAATTCATTCGATTCTGAGAACAATTCTTTGACATACGTACAATTATTATTCCCACTTTAATTAGCACAACTGAGGTAAAGAGAGGGTAGTTCATTCAGCTGGCAATCTGAAATCAGGCAGTGTGGCTTCAGTGCTCCTGGCCCGTCAAGGCCCACTGAAATTCCCTTGTGGGTACTGCTCCTTTCCCACTGAGCCTCACCACGTCTATCCGGCACACGCCTTCCTCTGCAGTGCTCTCCATCTCCCCGCCTATCTTCTGTGATGCTCTAGTTCCCAACCTCCCAAAGCCGCCCAACAGGAAAAGCAGTCCAGCAGAGACGCCGTCGTCCTGAACGCTTAGACTGAGCAGTGTCACCTCTGCCCCATTCCATCCTCCTCTATCTTGGGCGACTGACCCAGAATGTCGCTCTCAAATGTTGTCCAGGGTGGAACTAGAAAGGACCCCTACTAAAGGACTAAAATATACTTCACATGAAGGAGTCCCTCTTGAAGCCTCCTGAAGAAGAGTGACTGCCCCTGCCCACATGCTGCAAGGAGTTACCAAAGCTTAAACAGGAAGGAAAGAAGGGTTGAGGACTATAAGGATGGGGAATGGGAACAGGAATGAAGATCTACTGACCACTAGAGGTGCCTCCCACCCTTCCTTTCCTTGATGACAGTCCAACCCTTGGCAGAGTTGATCCTAGGTCTCCAGGTACCTGAGTGAACTGCTCACAAGTGGGTGAGTCTCACGTGTGAGTTTTTCTTCTATGCTGCTCCTCTGATCGCGAAGCATGCTAATCCTGGTTTGAAGGCATTTCCAGCCTAAGGGAGGAACACAGTGGCATATTCTGTAATAAGGATTCTCTCTCCTCCCAGGTGGTGCCGCGGTAATGCAGAAGACACAAGAGACTCGGGTTCGATCCCCAGGTCGGGAATATCCACGGAGAAGGAAACGGCAACCCATTCCGGTATTCTTGCCTGGGAACTCCCATAGACAGAGGAGCCTGGCCGGCTGCAGCCCACGGGGCCGCAGAGCGGGCGTGGCTGAGCACACGGAGCACGACCACTGGTGAGCCTGCTGCGAGCTGAGCGGCAGCCGCCAAATGTACATCCCCAAGTCCAAGCCCCCAGAGTGACGGCATCTGGAGGTGGGGCCTTTGGGAGGTTCGTAGGTTCAGACGAGGTCGTGAAGAGGAGGCGCTTATGGCTGAATCCGCATCCTTATAAGATGTGCCCGTGTGAGGACTGAAAACAGACCTACCTACAGGCCAGGAAGAAAGCCTCACCAGAACCTGACCGTGCCGGCGCCATGATCTCAGACTTTCAGCTTCTGGAACTGTGAGAAAGTAAGTTTCTGTGCTTTAAGCCTCCTGTGCTACGGTATTTTGTTATGACGGCCCTAGCAGACAAAGACAGCAGAGATTTTACGTTACCTCATCTAAGCTCTCAATAAGCATATTTGTTTTGCATGTCTAAACTAGGATCCAACTGTCTAATAACTACAAAGCACACCGCTTTTATCCTGACAACGTCTCCCTACATCTTGGCTCTTGTCCAACCCTGTCAGTAAACAGTTCTCTTGGATGAGTCCCTAATCTTCCCTAAGCCCAAATTTACTCTTCTGACATTAAGACAACTAAACAGGATTCCCTCTAGAGTGCTCTAGCTGCTCAGAGATTATGCATGAAAGCAAGAAAATAATGCAGAGATTATTTAGAACACAAGAGGTTTTTGTTTTTTATTAATCTTCCTGCTCCTAAAAAGTTACCATTACATCATATAAATTAAAAAGCAGAACAAAGTAAAAAAAATGAACTATCATTCAGAAGCTCAAACACCAAGATCTTTGACTTTACAAAGATAAAAAATTCCAATCCTCCTCATCCTTCTTTAATGCTGAACTTAAACGGGGCTGGAGGGCAATGCTAGTTTCTGCCTTAAATTATAAGCTAGTTCTAGGTGGCTCAAAATACAAAGATCCATTTAGTGTTACATGGAACAAATTTCTAGTGTTTACTGTATTTCAACAACTGTAAATGGCAAAAAAACCACTTCTTTCAGAAATCTGCCAAAGAAAAAGACTAATTTTTAACACAAAGTAACTCATAACACTTTTCACAAATACACCAGTCAAAAAAGAGATATTATACAGCATTCAGTATCCCTCTATACTGAGGAAACTTCAAATCTATGTAAATGTACACCAAAAACTCTCCTCAGAAAATCTCCACATTAAAAAAAAAACAGTATTCACCAAGCGCTGTAAGAAAGTAAAAAGAGCCACTGAATTATTACTGTAATGTAGTTACGGCAGAATCCGCTCATCATCATAACCTGCTGCAAACCATTTCAAAATGTTGTTTCACACCATTAACGTAATGCCAGGGACTTGCTTCAAAAACTCTGGTAGAAAGGAAGAGCGGGGGAAATGCAGGAATGGAAGCAAGACAGTTCATGACTGCTGAGGCGGAAGAGGGGCTATATAAGGACTCATCAGCCGATTCTAAGTCATGTACGGTTGACATTTCTCCACAAGAAAAGCTAAAAAAGGATTACACAATCTTGAAGAACAAATTTAATCCTCATATCCTAAAAATTAAAAAAAAAAGACTAGTACCTTCCAATCTTTGAATTTTCGCTTTCACCGAAATAATAGCTTCAAAGGGTGAAACTCTCAGCTCAAAACAAGTTCCAGTCAATGTTTCAATGAAGAGCTCCATGGTATCATAAAAAGGAAGTCTGTAGCAAAATGGTCCCACGTTATCTTCATTGAAGAATGGAGGGTCTTTTCTGTTACCCATCACTTGGACTTTTCCAATTCCTCTGGAATATGCTGCAGGCAACTGTATTCCAGTTCTAGCCAAATCAGCTTTGAACAGTGGTTATATATATGGTTGCTCATGTTTTGAGTTTTATACCTAAAAAACAAGAATAATTTTTTTAACAAGCCCTTGTGAAAGTCTCATTCCTCCAGAGATTTTCTGAACAACTCTGGCCTATATCAACCTTCCAGACAGCCCAGAATTCATTTTAGTGCTGACTATGTCTACTCCTAAACTATTCACGATTGTCTTTGAAAGCACTCCCTACCAGTTAGAATGCAAGATTATCAAGAATAGGTGTATTTGCTACATTTTATCTTACTAGAGCTCAGCAGTTACTTATGCATACTGCATGCTGAACAATTATACGTCTTCTTGTTAATGATACTTAAACCAATGGCTTCAACATGTAGGTATACATTTGCAAGACCTTGAATGTTATGCACAGCCTTTCCTGAAATACACAAGTTGCATTCATAACCCATATAAAGCCTAATGTTATAGCCACTGTACATCTGAATCACACTGAATGGGTAAAACCTCCGAGTGGGGGAAGAATATCCAGAAGACTAGGCGAACAGAATGGGAACACAAGAGCAGTGCAAAAATCAAGAAGAAAAATGAATGATACATGCTTTACTTTTTTTTTGCCAAAGCATGTATCACTGAACTCACTGCAATTTTCATTAACAATGTGAGGGAGCACTTTTTTTTTTTTTAACGTGTGGTTTAATTAATAACCTATATCTCCATTCTGTAGACATGATTTCCACAGGCATCTGAAATCCAAGTACTAGACAGACACCTGAAATCCAACACATCCAAAACTAACCATTTTTTCTACAAACCTCCTTCTTGTCCTAGTCTCCATCCTGGTACAGAGTGCCACCATCATCCTAGTCACTCAAGCCAGAAATCTAGGAATCATTCTAGATTTTTTCACAATCCTCAAGGTATCCAGATGTGACCAATTCTAACAGGACAACTTAACACTTCTATAATACATGACCCTCTCCAACCTCACTGATTAGGACGTGGTTCAGGCCATAAGTAGCTCTTAATGGAGACATTTTGACAGCCTAGCTATGGTCTTTGACTCTTGCCCTTCATTCTTCTGATCCATTCTTTAGAATGTCAGTTATCTTTTTTTAAAAAAAGGTAAGTTTAATGAAAACTGGATTAAGGTATCATATCACACAGTTCAGAAATTATTTTATTCTTAATTATATTTAAGCAGGGGGAAAAGGTCACACAAAATTTTAAAATTACTTAATATTTGACTTTAGAATGCACTGCAGTGAAACCACTCATTCAGACTAAATAAGGAAATGAACCTAAGATAGCCTAAAGCCTGAATTTGTTTTCCGCTTAAATAAACTATTTTCAGAGCAGGTTTCGGTTCACAGCAAGATAAAACAGAGAGTACAGAGTTCCTAGAAAGTAGAGTCTCCAAGCACAGAGGACAGTGAAAAAGCTATTTTGAAACTCAACATTCAAAACACTAAGATCATGGCATCAGGTCCCATAACTTCATGGCAAGCAGAAGGGAATAAAGTAGAAACAGTGACAGATTTTATTTTCTTGGGCTCCAAGATCACTGCAGACAGTGACCGCAGTCATGAAATTAAAACACACTTGCTCCTTGGAAGGAAAGTTATGACAAACCTAGACAGCACATTAAAAAGCAGAGACATCACTTTACCAACAAAAGTCTGTATAGTTAAAGCAATGGTTTTTCTAGTAGTCATGTACAGGTGTGAGAGTTGGACCATACAGAAAGCTAAGTGCCAAAGAACTGATGCTTTCGCATTGTGGTGCTGGAGAAGACTCTTGAGAGGCCCTTGGACTTCAAGATCAAACCAGTCGATACGAAAGCAAATCAGCCCTGAATTTTCATTGCGAGGACCGCTGCTGAAGTTGAAGCTCCGAAGCTTTGGCCACCTGATGAAAGAAGCCAACTCCCGGGAAAAGACCCAGATGCTGGGAAGACTGAAGGCAAAAGGAGAAACGGGCGGCAGAGGACACGATGGCTACAGAGCACTGCGGACTCAATCGACATGGATTTGAGCAAACTCCGGGAGGCAGTGAAGGACAGGAAAGCCTGGAGTGCTGGAGTCGGTGTGCTGCAGAGTCAGACACGACTTAGCACCTGAACAACAGAGTTTCCATACACTCTTTGCCCACACACACGCACAGCCTCTCACTACCAACAACTTACCTAAGGGTAGTGTATTTGTTACAATCAATGAACACATTGACACAGCAACATCACTCAAAGCCCACAGTTCACGTTAGGGTTCACTCTTGGTATTGCAAATTCTATCGATTGTAGTAACATCATTATAGTAACACACAGAACAGCTTCACTGCCCTAAAAATCCTTTGTGCTTTGCCTCTTTATCCTTCTCTCCCTTCAATCCCTGGCAACCACTGATCTACGGATCTCTTCACCATCCCCCCCAGTTTTGCCTCTTCCTAAGCCTCCCTGGTGGCTCAGAGGTTAAAGCCTCTGCCTGCAATGTGGGAGAACTGAGTTCGATCCCTGGGTCGGGAAGATCCCCTGGAGAAGGAAATGGCAACCCACTCCAGTATTCTTGCCTGGAGAATTCCATAGATGGAGGAGCCTGGTGGGCTACAGTCCACGGGGTCACAAAGAGTCAGACACGACTGAGCAACTTCACTCAAATGTCACACAGTTGGAATCATATGGTATGTAGCCTTTTCAGATCGGCTTCCTTCATTTAGTGATTTGCATTTAAGTTTCATCTACGTTTTTTCATGGGCTGATTCAGCCCATTTCTTTAGAGCACTGAAAAATATTCTGCTGCCTGAATGTACCAAAGTTTATTTATCCATTCACCTACTGAAGGACACCTCTTGGTTGATTCCCAGTTTTGTCAATTATAAATAAAGCTGCTATAAACATCCACATGCAGGTTTCTGTACTGACGTTAAGTTTTTGACTTATACCAATGAGTATAGCTGCTAGATCTTATGGTAGATATGTTTAATTTTTAAGAAACTGTCGAACTGTCTTCCGAAGCGGCTGTTCTACACTGTTTTCCCACCAGCAATGAATAATAGCGCCTACTGCCCTACTCCCTCATGAGCATCTGACGCTGTCAGTGGTCTGGATTCTGACCATTCCAATAGGCATGTAATGGGAAGCCTGGCGTGCTGCGATTCATGGGGTCGCAGAGTCGAACGTGACTGAACTGAACTGAACCAAATGGTATGTCACTGCTTTAATTTGCATTTCACTAATAACATGCAATTTAGAGCACTGCTATCTTGTTATAATGTAGAACTGATCATGTTATTCCTTAGCTCAAGGCCGCACCGTGGCTTCCCACTGTCTACAGATGTGACTCCTTAGAAAGGCTGCCAAGCCCTACTTCATTTATACACATACCGCATCCCATCCTGCAATACCTCTGGCCTTCTCTCTGCTAATCATTTGCACCTGCAGCTTCAGAATACATGGTCTCTATATCGCTGCTCCTGCTTTCCTCTCCTCACTGCCATCCCCACACCTGGCCACTTGACAATTTCCTATGACCTTTCAGGACTCAACTCAAATAGTAGCTGGTCCACAAAGCCTTTTGTGGTTACCCCCCTTCACACTCTGACCTCCATAATACACTCAGTTTCATTTTTAAGATGGCTTTTTTACTCTACTTAACTGTAAGCTACTTAAGGGAAGAATTTACCGCCCCATCACCTAACACAGTATTTTGTACATATTGGTGCACATTAAAAGGTTGTTCAATGAGAAAGTAAATAAATTTTCACCCTCAACTGATTTTTGGAACAAAACTATAATACAGGGCTTCCCTTGTGGCTCAGCTGGTAAAGAATCCACCTGCAATGCAGGAGACCCTGGTTCAAGCCCTGGTTTGGGAAGATCCTCTGGAGAAGGGATAGGCTACCCACTCCAGTATTCTGGCCCATATTTAATATAATGAAGTATATTTAACATAATTAACTAACTAGGGAAGCTGAATTGCATTGCGCATATACTGCAAAGTCCTGAAGATATGATGGAAGGAAAGCTTTTGTGGGCAGCGCAGCTGCTTCACATGCTGTTATACTATCAAAATAATGAGCAATAAATATAACAACACAAAGTGAAAGTGAAGTGGCTCAGTCATGTCCGACTCTTTGCGACCCCATGGACCATAGCCTACCAGGCTCCGCCGTCCATGGGATTTTCCAAGCAAGTATTGTGCTAATACTACTGCTGGCGATGGTGGTAAAAGATCATTACTTTCACGTAAAAGCCAAATAAATGGCTGTATTGCTCAGGCTGTGTTTCTCATTTCCTTCATACATTCACAGGCCTGTAGAAATAATGAATGTATAAAATGAACCCCTAACCCCTTTTTCCATCTCACTGAAATGACTGCTTTTGGATTCAAAATATGACTTTGGATAGAATGTGGATTCTTAAGAACATACTTATCATGCTATATCAAATAAGAACATACTACAGAATTATCAATGTCTGTACCCTCAAAGCCAAGAGCCTTCTTATCTACATAGTAAGAGATCTCGTAAGAGAGGTCAGGGGTCAGGAATATTAAACTGAGCATTAGAAAAATAAAGCCATGGGTGACCAGTGCCTGCCCAAGGAATTCAGAGACAAAACATAAAAAGCATTTCTTTCTCCACAGTAACTTCCACAGCAATACCCTGGATATACTAAACAAGGGGTGGGAGAAGGTAACACAAAGACAAATTTGGAGGCCCTGCATCTGCAATGAGAATGGATACAGTAATTACGGTCTAAAAAAACAGCAACTTAGAAGAGCATCACTGGTACCAGAACAACACCACCACAAACTTGGGTCCTAATCATGCAGTAATTTCCAACATCCAAAAAGAAGCAAGATTGGTAATTAAATTCGAAACTGAAATGTATGCCTCTAAGAAATAATTATACCTTTCCTCAGTAGTAGAAATCACTGCATCGGTACACTTTCTGAAAGTTGTGGGTGAATATGCTTGACTGAGCTTATTATGGAACGCTAAGATGTTGGAAAATGAGGGGCAATGAAGAATCAAAAACAGGATGGAACATGATACAAGGACAGCTTAAAAAAGAAAAAAGCAGAAGAGGAAAAAGAAAGGAAGAATGCAGGGGGAAAAAAATTCCTTCCAGAATTTTCACCAATAATTTTTTTAAAATGCTTAGCTACTAAGAGTAATGGCAGCAAACATTTCTAAATCAATTTCCAAAATATTTCTCTCGTCTTCTGAAAAAGTTCTTAAAATACAATCACCACAGATGTAAGGGAAATGAAAGACAGGTGATGCAGGACCCGTGCTGAGTAATTTCAGTAACTCAAAATCAGCTTTATCTTCTCTGTTCTAAAGAGTATTACTCATAGAAAAGCAGTTCTTTTAAACTCTTCTCCCGACATGAAGAGATCCAGCATACTACGCAGCCCTTAAATATACCAACTTTTAATGAACTGTTCTTAGTAATGTCTGGAAATATCCGTAAGTTTTAAATATAAGCTTCAGAATTAAATCCACCACGTCACGCATCTGTACCCTAAGCTCTGAAATCGGTTTTCCAGCAGGACTGGGAAATTCTTCGGAGCCCAAGCCTTCTCGAGCCTTCCGACATTTGAAGAGGACGGAGTCACCTGCGCAGCCCGTGCTCCTCCAGGATAAACTCCGGCTACGCATACGCACTGGCCCGATCAGGACCGCAGAGGCCAGGCTCCGCGTCAGAGCCGGCGACTCGCAGGGCAGCGCCTGTCCGGCGGGGCGGGCACCCCGCGTCGCGCTGGCGGGGGGACGGAAAGTGGAGACAGTCTCCTCCGCCAAGGCAGCCCACCGCGCCGGTCTCGGGGCAGCGGCGGCGAGGGGGCGCAGCCAAGAGGCCAGCGGCAACAGCGCGGCCCGACTCAGCGGCCCGCGGCCCTCGGCGCCCTCCCCATCCGGCCCGCTCGCCCTCACCGGCTCTCTTCCACTCGCTCGCCCGCCCGCAGGTCTTTAAGGAGGCGCGGCCCCACGAGCGACGCTGCTGCCGGCACCGAGGGGCAACGCTCCGCCGCCGCCGCGACCCCGCCCCTTTGTGACAGTGCGTACCAATCGCTCGCCGGCGCTCGCGTCGCCCTCCAATCAGTGGGGTCGGGGGCGGGACCTGACCGCCGGATGCCGGCGGTTGCTCGGAAGCCCAGGCTTCCTTCGCGTTCGGTGGTGGTTGTCGGTTAGGAGAAGCCCGGATGTTAATCCTTTATTCCTAACAATGGCCGCCTGACCAGGGCCAAAGCGGGCGGCCGAACAGTCGCACAACTTTCTGGGAACAATAGGGTTGGTCTCTGGCCGGACGAGGGTGCGGACAGCACCTTTACCGAGACCAGCCTAAGACGCTCTTAGAGGTGCCTGACTTGCTGGAGCCAGAGCCCCAGTCGATGGTCTTCCAAGAAACTGTGCACTTCTAGTGCGGCCCAGGAGGGCTGCCTTGAATGGGTCTTTCTCCACGCACTTCCCTGTCCCCTAACGTTTCTAGCCCTGCCTACCTCATCTGAAACGTGGGGCCATTGCCATGGCTGGTTGAAAGCAAGGGGGAAAGAAAACAAGCTCTGTAGGTCTTAACCATTTTTTCCTCATCCAACCTACTGAGAATTGTGTCGAGTTGAAATTGAGTGGGTACTTTGGGTTGTTAAACTGTAGTGTTGGGTATGCCCAGCCAGCCAGCCTCTTGTGTTTGCTAATTCCCAAGCTGCTGAGCTCAGTGTACACCACAACAGACAAGCCTTTCAGCCTGACATGGGCCTCCATTGGTGCTTTTTCTCATCTCCCATAGATGTTCTAAATCCAGCCCTTACAGTTTTCCAACTATCCTGGCCTACTGTCTTACTAGGTGGATTAGTTAGCTGACAATAAAAGTAATCGCCCTCTCACAGAAGCTTTTACTAATCCTCGTCTTTTGACTCAGAGGAGCCAGTCTAAAATGAACTGCAGTATCTAATCTTTGTCACCCATCCTTTCTCATTCTGAGACCCTACCCCCCAATTTATCTCCACAATTCAGAAAATTGAGAATACACTGAAGTTTATGAGGAGGTACTGGGCTTTCACACATCTTCAGGCTGTCTCGCCAATGATTCCTTCTTAAATTCTGAGTAGATTGGAGCTCCCTGAGGAACAAGATAAGAGTTATCTTTGTAGACAGCCTATGATGGAGTGAATCTTACTGAATCAAACAAACCTTAGCTTCCAAACCTGCCTCCCCTCTCAGTCAGGAGAACTGAGAAAACAAGCTAGAGAGTCAGGCAAATGAGCTGATGTCAATGTATAGCAATAACCACACTATTGTAATTAGCCTCCAATTAAAAACAAAAAAAGCCTTGGGTTCCAACTCTGGAAGCCAATTCATTCATTATCATCATCATCTACCAAGTTTCAAGTGCCAGATGGTTCATGAGGATCTTTGCATATTCTCTCCCATAACAACCCTGCAAGGTTGGTACTGAGGCCCTTACATGACAAAGAAGGAAATAACTAAGGTAAAACAAATTGCCTACACTCAAAACAGTTCTAAGTGGCAGATTTAAATATAGGTCTCAATACAAAAGTCCAAACTTGTTCCACTGTGCTACTTTGCTTCCAGATTTTGCTTCATCTGTGAAACGTGGGCAGATCTATCTGGTAGAGTTATGGAGACTGAATGTGTGTGCGCATGCTCACCAGGTCCAACTCTTTGCAACCCCATGGACTGTAGCCCCCCAGGCTCCTCTGTACCTGGAATTTTCCAAGGAAGAATACTGGAAGAGGTTGCTACTTCCTCCTCCAGGGGATCTTCCCAACCCAGGGATCAAACCCACATGTCTTACATCTCCTGCACTGGTAGATTGATTCTTTACCACTTGAAAATAGGAACAGTGCCAATCATTGAACCAGGAAGTGTTAAGTTTCCTCCCCCTTTCAAGCATCTCAAAATAGCAATTTGCATATTTTCTAACTCTACTGTCTCCTGAATTCCCTGGAATCAGTCCTAATGGTGGGTCAGCAGATTTTATCATTCCAAAAGAAACACATGTTTAACAAATGCTTACTGAGTGAGGAAGATCCCACACTGGGCTCTGACTTGAGAGCATACAAGTAACTCTGAATGCAAATAACCTAAGGCACAGAAGGAAGACGCATTAAATGGGTCGGGAAAAGGAACAGGAAACGAGTATGTACCGTCTGGGTCATTCTCTCAGCAGAGAAGGACAAACAGCTGATCTGTGACAGCTATACAAAATCTCTTGAGAATAAGCAATTCTCAATTCAACTTTAAAGTATCCAAGAAAGAAGTTAGTGGCTTCAGAATGGGTGAAGCCAACTGGGTCTGCTTACAAGATTGCACAACATTACGGACTGAAAGCTCATGAGCTAGAGAGCACCGCACAGGAAACCAGACTGGGAGTGTCAGCCGTCCACGGTGGGCAGCAGTCTAGAACATTCCCATCAGTGAGGAGCTCTGCGCAACAGTGGCGCTCTAGAAGTTGACACGCCCACCCTCAGCCTTTCTCCCTACCACTATCTGGGTTCCTTCCGCCTCTTTCAAAAATAACGCAAAGCTCCAAGGAGTGGAATGCATTACGACAAGGGTCAGCAAACTGTTTCTGTAAAGGGCCACAAAGGACACATCTTAGACTCTGTGAGCCATCCAGTCTCTGATACGACTGTCAGCTCTGGCATTTGCCTCCTAAGGGTGAAAACAGCCATCAGTTCAGTCGCTCCATTGTGTCTGACTCTTTGCAACCCCATGGACCGCAGCATGCCAGGACTCCCTGTCCATCACCAACTCCCAGAGAAATGAATGGGTATGACTGCCTTCCAGTAAAACTCTATTTACAAAAATAAATAAATACGTAAACTGTAGAGGACTGTAGTTTGCCAACTCACTGCAGTGGACCTGGAAGGTATCTTCAAAATTCAGTGGAATGAGAGGAAACCTGCTCTCCTAGCGTAAAGACACATGAAGTATATAATCTCTCATCCTCTTCTCCTATCTAGTGCCCAGGCTCTAAGTTAGGGCTCCCACATATTTAGGGAAGACTTCTGGTCATGTCAGGCATTTGCTTCCTCTGGGAGTCTCTACCCACCCATGAAAGGCACAAACAGGTTTCTTCTCTTAACAGACCCTAAACCATGGCCTTACCAAGGCTAATCAAAATATGGTTTTAAAAAAATAGTAACACTGTGAAACATTTATTTTTGTTTGCAGAATTAAGCATGATTTTAAAACCAGTACAGAAAAATATTAAGTATGCTGGGTAAGAGGTGAGCAAGCTGTTTCAGTATTTGTTTTCTATAATTCAGTTAAGGAGCACAGAAGACAGCATCACTGACTCAAGGATGTAGCTGAAAGATACCCTGGACACTCTACTGGCCTCCAAAGGCATTCAAGGGGTCATCAAATATGTTGGAAACCTTCTGTCCGGATCTTGATTCAGTCACTGCCTGTGAAGATCCACTTTTTGATTTGGTTGTCTTAGTCTGGATACCAGAGGAGAAGATATCATCTTTAAAAATGGGGGGAAAAAAAAAGAAAGAGTCACAGAATAGGCAAGAAAATGAGTGCTTTTAAGACATATCTACACAAACCAGCAAAGACTCAAGTCTGATAACAGCATGGGATACCTAAAACGACTAAGAGGAAGCTAAGCCTCTAAGTCTCCAGTCCTGACTCTGCTACTTAACCAAGTTTTCTGATCACATACAAGTGACAGTTTCTCTCTGAGTATAAATTTCTCAGCTACAAAGCCATGCGTGCACATGCAGGCGAGGAAAAGGAGAGCTAATCTCAAATCCAGCCCATGACCTTACCATCTGTGACATTACACTTATTTCTAGTCTACATTCTTTTCCCTTTGGATTTTAAAAGGAAAACGCACTAAAAATAAGCAAAGGGAAAAACCCAATGTGTCTTTCAGAATAAATACACCAATTTGCAGGATCTCAATGCCAAAAATGCAGTCTTTAGCCTACTTTAGATGACTGCCAGGGGCCACAGTAAGGTAAAAGTTAAACTATAGACTTCAAGTTAAACTAGACTTCACAGTCAAGCTCTAGGCTCTTCACCGCTATGAAATATATCAAATTTCTTGACGTCCATCATAACAAAACATGGTTTCACCAACATGACTAGTGGATGTACTTATCCACCTTCAGCCTGTCTCAGGAATACAGAGCAGGTCAAAGGAAACCAACAAGGGAGCATCTTTCAGGAAAGGGTCAAGACGAAGCGAGCAAGAGAAACATCAAGTCACTGAGCGGTGACGACTCTCTCGTGTACAGAAAACCAAACTTACCTGTATCGTCGTCAAATATAGACTTAGCTTCCACTTTCCTTTTAGACTTTTCTTTTGGTTTTACAGTTAGGTCAGCAAAGATATCAATGTTATCATCGAACAAGTTGGAGTCAAATGTTCTTTCCTTCTCTCTTGTTTTTTGTGAGGGTTTAATTGCTTCAGTAGCAAATATATCATCCTTGTAAGCCAAAAAACAACCAAAACAGTTTTTAATCAAGGTTATTTTTTTTTCATTACATACATTCATTTCAACAAATTGCACAAATGCCAACTGCCACGGTATTCTGTAACAGCCACGTGAGCTGCTCCTCTGTCTGGAGAGTACTACTCCAAATCTCTGCCTGGCAAAGTCCTTTTTATTCTTCCAGGTTCCAGCTAAAACACAAGCTGTACAGAGAGCCCTTCTCTGCCAGTGCTACCTGGAGAAGGGCCTCCCACACCAATCCACCACTCTGCCCCACTGCCCTGAGTTGTTTCCAGGCACTTAACATTACCTGGAAACGTTACTTGTATGCTGCCCTGTCAGATTCAGTTCCCCTCCCTGAGCACTCTGGGGAGCGGAGCATGGGTCTTGATTCATCTTCTGCATCCAGTATCCAGACGCTCAATAAACATCTGCCTAACGACATCCAGTACCCAGATGCACAATAAACATCAGCCTAATGACATCCAGTACCCAGATGCTCAATAAACATCTGCCGAAAGACATCCAGTACCCAGATGCACAATAAACATCAGCCTAATGACATCCAGTACCCAGATGCTCAATAAACATCTGCCGAAAGACATCCAGTACCCAGATGCTCAATAACCATCTGCCTAACGACATCCAGTACGCAGGTGCTCAATAACGATCTGCCTAACGACATCCAGTACCCAGATGCTCAATAAACATCTGCCTAACAACATCCAGTACCCAGATGCACAATAAACATCAGCCTAATGACATCCAGTACCAAGATGCTCAATAAACATCTGCCGAAAGACATCCAGTACCCAGATGCTCAATAAACATCTGCCGAAAAACATCCAGTACCCAGATGCTCAATAAACATCTGCCGAAAGACATCCAGTACCCAGATGCTCAATAAACATCTGCTGAAAGACATCCAGTATCCAGACGCTCAATAAACATCTGCCAAAAGACATCCAGTATCCAGATGCTCAATAAACATCTCCTGAAGAGTATCACTCAAGGCCTGCCTTGTTGTCTGCGTTAAATCATCACCTCCTGCCATGGCCTGTTTCCCCCAGGAAACAGATTAAACATCCAAGCTGTAGAGATACCACTTTATGTATGCTGATTGCAGTAACATCTGTATAAAAATGATAAAAATCAAGACTTGTGTCAATGGTAATGGCCAAGAACAGAACAGAAAATCACTTCTGAATAAGTTTCAGAGTTATTTAATAAGAGAAAGAAAGTGAAAGTCGCTCAGTCATATCAGAGTCTTTGTGACCCCATGGACTATACAATCCATGGACTTCTCCAGGCCAGAATACTGGAGTGGGTAGCCATTTCCTTCTCCAGGGGATCTTCCCAACCCAGGGATTGAATCCAGGTCTCCTGCACTGCAGGTGGACTCTTCACTGTCTAAGCCACCAGGGAAGCCCTAATAAGGTAACCTAGTAAGAAAACCTGCATATAATTACTAAGCAAGCAGATACTGAGCAGCAACAAAGCAGCTTTAATGTACCCTATGGTTCAAATGAGCCAATCGCATATCTTCCTTAACAAGGAACCAGGCACAAATGTATTTTTATGTCCTATTACCTCAAATATGTCTTGTGCTTTTGAGATAATATCTTGTTGACTGTTGGATTTTGACCCATTCTTCTTGCCTCTCTGGTCTGTAAACAGATCATCCTCATCTTCCAGGAGAGGGAAAGGATTTGTTTTCTTTGCTGGTTTCGGTTTAACAGACTGAAAGAGATCATCGTCACTGCCCGCCTCACCGAGAGCAGGGAACATGGGGCTTCTGTCTTTACTTCCCTCCCCCAGGTTGGCCAGGCTGCCGGCTGCCTTCGCCTTGGTTTTTCTTCTTCCTGAGGACTGAGATGCAATGCCTTTGGAAAAGATATCTGCAGAATCAAACAAATCATCCTCAAGAGGCTGACCCACAGATTTCGCAAACGGGCCACTGTTCATTCCAGGCACAGGACCACCTGCCCACGCTGGAGTGGCAGCTGCCACGGCTTCTTCAGAGGTGTCTGCTCCACCAGCTGCCCTCAGCGGTGGCTGACGACCATCTGGTGATGTGGTGCCATCTGTCAACTGCGCCACAAATCCCGTGGGGGAACCCATATTCTCGGCCTCAGTGGACTCCTGGGCAGCCAGCTGCCGGGCGGCACGCGTCTGCGGTCTGCGCTTCCCTCTCACTTTGACCCGGGTCTGCAATGGCAAGAACCACATGGTGACCTGATGGTTCTTTAAAAGGTGCTCCAAGCTAACCTAGCAAATGACCAACAACTCAAAATACTGTAAGGCTGTCTGGTCCATTTCAATTAAGATACTATTTAATATACAGACAAGGTTATTTGCGCAAGATTTCCAAAGGCATTTAACAACTCCTACTACTCCAAGACTAAGTCATTCTTAATCCTTTAGCACCCCCCATTTTTGAGTCTTTTAAGGACAATTTTTGTTCAATTTGATAAAGGCTTCCCTTTCCTAGAGGCCACACTACTCTGTGTCCCACAGAGCTCCCTGGGCCCTACTCTGCCCTAGTTTAAATGCAGGTTATCTTTCAAAACAAGAAAGAATCAGGGGGATTCTGGCAATAAGCTTTCTCAGGGGGCTAATCAAAAATCAGGCTCCAAAAACAGGGATCTAAGACAATGAAGAAAGAGAGGGGCTCTTTTCTTCCAGTCAACAAACACTAAATCCAATTTTAAATATTTCACAGTAAAAAAAAAAATGTGGCCTGGGAATCAGAACTTTCAATATAACCTCAAAATATGCATCACTTATTAGTAATAACCTGGTATTTATAATACTTTTCCAAAACACACTGTCAAGTAGCTTTAAAAAGGCACATGCTACTTTAGGCAAAGTACTCAATGGGGTTTGCCTATTTCAAGGAAATTTCATAAACTCTCTCAAAAAGTAGTCCATTTAAACTTAACAAGAACAACAGAAAAGCTAACACAGAAATATAACAAAACCAGGGATGTCTTTTTTTTTGTAAGGAAAAGTTTTGAAAATACTTAAAAGGCATGTATTTGCAGGGTCATCCTATGTACTATTGCTTCCTCAGAGCGCAGCGAAGACATCTTAGAGAGGGAAGACTGGATAGAAAAAAAAAGAGAACTGAACTAAAAGCAAAACCCCAAAGAGTCCACAGTCTTGTGCAACAGTGTGGCATGCGGGGTCTCGGGCAGGGAGCCCAGGACGAGGAGCAGGAGGGGAAATATGCCAGCAGCCGTGCCGTCTGTGCAGAGCTGTCACTGAGCAAAGAGCACTGCTGACACAGAAGGCGGCGTGAAGGGACAGTGGCGGCGCGTTGGGGCACGCGTGTTCAGGGAATGGTGCCTGGGGGCTCGATTGAGGCTGGCAGTGCGAGGGGACTAGTGGGAGCTGGAAGCTTCAGTTAGCGCAGACTGTGGATGGTTTTAATACCAAACCATGGAGCCTGAAGGTTCTCTTTGGAGCAGTAAGGAGGCAGCAGAGGAAGTAGATGGTGAGGATACGATCCGCTCAGCGTCTACAAGGTCTCCAGGGGCAGCCGGGAGCTAGCGAGCTAGCCACTGAGTTAGAACATAAACATAACAAGCGTGGGTGGTGGAAGAGTGGACACAGAACTAGGGGGGTGGGAGGGAGGCGAGGAGGCTGAAGGAAAGAAGTGGCGCCTCCTTCAAATGAGGAATCGGGGTCAGCAGATCCTGTGTAACCGAGGAACTCAGAAGAAACATACAAATTGTTCTGGTTTGTTTTTCTTTAAAAAAAAAAAAAAAAAGGCAGGCAAGCAAGCAAAAGAGGTTTCATTACCTTGTTTGCACAGTGTAAGGTATCTGCCTGAGCGGGAAGGTCAAAACTCACACCAGCCTCCCCACTCCCAGAAGGAGTGGGCACACTTTCCAGACTCTGCATCCTCCCAGGATCAGACGAAGGAACACCAGATTCTGGCAGAACAGACTTCACTCCAGAGGTCTGGGGAGCTGCTGGAGGCAGCAAGGCTGCTGGGTTGATCGCTAAATTTGCCTTAAAAAAAAAAAGAAAGGAAGCTGACTCTGTATTGTTTTCTTAAACACAACTGTCAGTTGTTACTGTGACACATGACAAAAGACTTGGTGTACATGATGTATAATATGAAAGAAAGAGAAATGCAGGGAAATCTCCTGATCCACTCGTAAGAGTTGAGATGGAGGGCTATCACCTGTGCCCATCACAGGGCCCAAAGAAGAGATGTTACAGCCCCAGCACACAGGAAGCAACAACTGGAGGGTGGGGAAGAGATGAGAAGACACCCGGCAGCAGCTGACAAAAAGGAAAACCCAAAAAAGTGTATAGATGCCACAAGGCAGGCAACGAAGATTCCAGACATGTTATAATTACTTGTATTTTCCAGATCCGAGGGGATGGCTCTTTGGTTTTAAGTGGAGTGGGACCTGGTGAGTCCTGCGTGAAATTACATTCAGTTAAAAATCCACTGGGGAAAGAGAGAAGTGTCTCTTGGATCACATATATCTCTGAAAGTAAATTTGTGATGGAACAAAGCTATCGGCTTCTGTAATTCTACAACGGAAATGGCATTTGGCTCTTTCTTGGACTCTCAGAACATTTCACTAACATTACTTCATTTGTGCTTCCTTATCCATCGTGTTAGTGGAAGGCTGTAAGACCATACATACATGGAGTTAAGGGAGAGAAAGATCATGAATCCGATTCCTAAGAATTACAGTGTTCAGAGCACCAGCTGGAAACACTATCACACTGGTTATCTCACACAGCCAACATCAGCGCACACAGGGATTCACCCACAGCTTAAAGCACTGGAAGCGAAAGCAGCCGAGACTTGAGTCACTGGGGACGCGCGAGTCCCGCAGCTTCATCCCCACAGCTCAGAGCACGGAGGCCTCAGTGGCGCACCCCGGGACGGCTGTAAGCCAGGGCTGAGACACACGGTCCAGTCCTGCTCTGCTCTCGACGGAGCGCCACAGAGAGGACTGCCGAGAGGCCGGACAGCAGCAAGCTCAGAAGAGCCACACAGAGAGGGAACCAAGAGACTGGGTGCAATCGATGTTCCATTCGAACGAAGTCCTACTCCAAGGTAGCCCAAAGGGAGAAAGGAGGTTCTAGTGGGAAGGAAACTTTCATTCTATCTTCACTCTACCTTGGAATCGAGTCTCCAGGTGCTCCAAAAATAATAATGGTAAGCATAGATTCATGGAAACACCGTGCAGGGAGGAGAGGAGAGAGCAGCAAGGGCTGGGGAAGCAGTCCTAGTCGCTGTTTCTTCTTAATTAAGAGAACTCTGAATGACCCTGGGGCGGCATGATGGAGTTACTCTGTGTTATAAGGCAAACAGGAGAGGGAAGTCCTTAAAGAAGTCAGTTCTAACCTGAGATGTTTCCGATTTCCATATGTCTTTTTCTTTGATACCCTGAGTGGATTCAGGATGCTTCTGGTTCTTGACAGAGGAAAAGACAGAGTTGTCTTTTTTCACTACCTTCTTCTTTTCTGGGATCTTCAAAAACAAAGAACACCCAAAGTCTGTCGAGTATCCTACGACATTTTAAGGAAAAGTCATAATGCAAAAAAAAAAAAGGCTTCTGAGTCTTTAAGGGCATTTCTCAAATAAGGGTTGAACAAACAGATACAAAGGCAGCGTTTCAGAAATAGCTTCCTCAAGATTGTGACTTTGCTGGCACCTCTCTATAGTGAAGAGGAAGCAAGAGCCTCAGAAAAGCCGCTGCGCAAGCGGGGGCGGGGCGGGGGCAATGACGACATAGGTTAACACTCAGATTTGAAACTCTGCAGCTAAAAGGCGTGAGTATTCACTCATCGTATCAAATGCAGTGGTCTTTCAACGAACAACTTTAAAATCACACAAGATTTGTAATAGAGTAAGAAGACCTGGTGAGTTACCGCTTTAATGCTGGTTAACTAGGAAACATGAGATGGGGCAACATGAACGCCCTCGTCAGCACATTATTTGCTGTTCATTTACTTATGAGTATCTTCCTTAACTGCATAATTGGACAATTCATTTCCTTTCCCACACGCCACAGTATTGAGAACAAAAGGCTGGTACCGAAGGCTGCGACTTGGCAGAGCCGAAAAGATCATCGTCTTCGTCGTCTCCAAACAGGCTCCCCACAACACTGGGCTCGAACAACTAGAACAGACAAAACTCAAATTCAACATCCAGAACAAAACCAGTTTAGAGTCAGGTGAGCCGCAGAAGTGACGTTTAAGACAATAACAAAGCTATGTTGTGGAGAACCACTTGGAACTGACCCTGGATTTTTTGGTGCCAGAAAAAAGGTCAACATCTGGGTCGTTGTCCTTTTGGAGCTTGTGACTAAAAAGGAGCTCTTCATCCTGAAAGACACCTGTGCTCTTGGGGCGGGTACCAGGATCAGGACTCTAGGAAAGAGGGAAGGTCATGTATAGACTCCCAGGGATTTATCCAAAGAAATAACACAGATATAAAGATTAGACAACAAAGATGTCCCCTGCGGCTCTGTTTATAGTGTCCAGAGGTTGGACACAAGCTGAGCATCCATCACGAAGGGAACGACACATTCCCAGAACAGAACACTCAGGAGATACCAGAAACAGTGGAGAGCATATTTATAAAAACAGGTGAAACATACATAATCTGGGAAGATGATCTTCCAACCTTTGTGTGGTATCTGAATTGTTATTTAACATCAATCTTTAGTTCTATACTGAGGAACATTTTAGGAATGAAAATATAAAATTAAAACAAGTTCTTTCTATCTCATTCCCAAAGGGAAGAAGAGACAGCAGGTGATTTAGTATCAGAAAGTCACAGGTGGTCAAGCACATTTACCTAACTTCTGCTTACCAGCATCCTAGGCCAAATACCAGGCACAGGTGGAGCCGCCAACCTTCCACTTTGTCCATCCACATTCCACCTCATTACCTTCAGATTCCAACAAGCTCTCTCTGTTTGCTAGGGTATCTGATATTTCCAAATTACTACTCACATTACTTGTGTTGATACTATAATGCCCCAGACCTCACATTCTGAAATTCTTCCCTTCATTCTTTAGTATCACAAACACAGATAGAAACAAACAAAAACACTCATTTCTGACAAAATGTGTCTCATTAAAATTAACTAATGATTACTGATTACACATAAAAGTTAGTGTAACAGCAACTAACACTAAAAGCTTCATATCGAAATTTACATACAAAATCGTACAAAGTGAGAGGGGGAAGAAAATACAGCACATTATTACATCTACTGCGTGCAGCTCTCATTTATAAACAAGGCTATCCTACTAGTATAATGAAAAATTCACTAAACATTTGTTGTTGGGCTATATCCTCAGTTTGATTTACAAGAAGTCCTGGCAATCTATGGCCCATTGCCATAGATTTTCTTTTTTTTAACACCTCTGTTGAGATAAAATTCATCTACTTAAAGTGTGTAATTCAATGGTTTATAGTATATTCACAGAGTTGTGCAAATACCACCACAATCTAAGTTTAGAACATTCTCACCATCCGAAAAAGAACCTCCAAACCTACCAGCACTCACTCTCCATCTCTGTCCACTTCTTTCCCCAGATGCAGGAACCACTCATGTAATGCTTTCCATCACAATGGATCTGCCCATTCAGGACATTTCAAATAAATGAATTCATATAATAATGTGGTTTTTTGCCCGCCCCACCCCCCCCTCGGCTTCTTCATTCAACACGTTTTCAAGGCTCATCTGTGTTGTAGCATGTGTTAATAATTTACTCTATTGCCAGAGAACATTCTCTCGTACAGCTGTAACACATTGTGTCTATCCGTTCATCAGCTGATGGACAGTTGAGCTGTTTCCATCTTTTGGCCATTATGAATAATACCTGTTAGGAACGTTACATTCAAGTTTTTGCATGAACATATGTTTTCACTTCTCTTGGATATACACCTTGGAGTGGAACTGCTAGGTCACATGGTAACTCTTGCTATTCAAGAATCTGAGGAAGCACCAAACTGATGTCTGAAGTGGCAGCACCATTTCACCTTCCCATCAGCAGTGAATGAGGGCACCCGCTTCTCCACATCCTCACCAGCATTTGGCCATCAAAGAAGTCAGCAACAGTGAGGCTGAGAATGTGAAGAAACCGGAGTCCTGCATGATCCAGCAACTCACGTCACGGAACTGACACTGAAATGAGACACTATCATCCTTCTGAAGGCTTGACCTTCAGAGCCTTGGCTCACCTTTCCTACTTCCTTTTTCAGAGCCTGGAAGCTGCTTTGATCTTCTGGTTTATCCTCTTCCTCATCAAATAAGCTAAGAACCGTTTTGGTTCTACTTTTAGGCCCTTTGTCCAATGGGGACGATGAAGAAAACCAATCAGAGTTCTTGGCTGTTTCCTGAGTAGGTGCATTCAAAGATCCTTCCTGAAAACGGAAATAGTAAGGTAAGGGAAAAAAGCGAGTAACATCTGAAAACACAAACACTATGGTGGGGCCTACCCAGCTCCTCACTAATTCAGTTACTAGCACGTCTGCTTGTTTCCGGGCACGACACCTAATCGCACTTACTCCTAGGTGACAAAACACTCGGGCCAATTCTTGAGTCACTCTAGTGGAGAGTCTAGAACAGATAATTCGCAATCAAGGATGATTTTTCCAATCAAAGATTGTTTTTCCAAAAAGAGATGATTTTTTATACATACAGTTTAAAACCTGTATGTGTAACTCCATCCAACCAAGATACATTATCAGTTATAACCCTGAGTCACACAGCTGTGCTAGAAATGACTTCAAAGTCACAGATGGAGCACAAAAGCCAATCACTGCGAAAGGATCATGTGTCCCTAATAACGAACACACAACTCCAAGGGCGGAATCTAACTGACGGAACTGGACACTTAAATTGCAGAAAGCTTTTACTATATTGCGCAACTAGAAGAATCTCTAAAATAATCGTAAAATGCAGCATTTATTCATTCAACAAGCACCACGTTTCAGGCAAGATACCACTGATTAGAATAACCACCGTTCCTGTATGAACTGCCAAGAAAAAAAAGGGACAACTTCTAATTAAACATGCCATCAATTGTGAGGTGCATCCTAATTTCACAATGGTTAAACTGAAGAAAACATGCTCCTTTAAATAAAGCAGGTGAGTTTGAACGTGGCTACTTGGTGCAAGGCACTGCACCAAGCACTCTCACAGATGCCACGGATGGCAGAACGAGCGTGGCCCCAATCCCCCAGGCGCTTAGCTTCAAGCAGGGGAGGCAGCACTGCGACAGCAGCTGGAATTCAGGGGAAAGTGGGCGGCAGCACCGCAGAAAAGGCCACATGGAAATGATGAGGAGAGAATGCCGCACGACTCAGATACAGAGAGAACGCTCGCGTCACGGCAGCCCCAAGGAGCCGCAACAGGAAAAGCGTTCGCGACATTTCTTCACGTAGGTCCTAGAGGAGAGCTGCCTGCACGCAGCAGAGAAAAGTTACCAGTGAGAGAAAAGGGAGAGACTGAACGAACTGCCGATTCCCAGAGGCAGCCAGCAGTCTTATTCACAGGCCTCCCGTAAGAGAGGACAGACATCCCAGGAGAAGAAAGCGAATGCGGAAGAAACAATTCGCTTCACTCTGTAACTCACAGGCAATAGCATCAAAGACTGGTCAATGAAAATGAAAATTTTCTTAAAAGTTGTCACAGTAAATGTGATATCCTGGAGAAAAAGGGGGTGTATCAGGTTAAAAACTAAAGAAATCTGAATAAAGTGTGGATTTTAGTTAATATTTTTTTAAAAAAAGCTGTCACTGTAATTCAAGTACAAGTGGAAACTCAAAGCAAGGGGAAACGGACTACAGAGAACCGAGTAAGGACGAATCGAAAAGAACAATGTGCAGAGAGAAAACCGAAAGGAAGAGCGAGCCGAGACAGAGAAAGGCAAAACGGCACTGACACACTGACGCAAATCGGGACACGCGCGCCACGGTGTGCACACACGTGCCTAGGAAAGAGCGCAGAGGCGCGCGCGGCGCCGAGACCTCCGGGGACGGAGAGATCAGGCATTTCCTTCTCCAGGCTTTCAGTGTTCTCAGAATTTGCAACAACCGAGTCACCATTTTCTGTGGCAGGAAAATGTAAGGTTAAGTGCGTACATGTATGGGTTTTACAAGAACACCTGAGAGACAAAAACAACAGATAATACAAGAAAAAGAAGAGTCCACCTTTCCCGGCTCCTTGACCACAGGAGTTCTCCCAAATTCTGAGGTCCCCTTGGCACTCTCAGCCTTCTTAGCTGCAGGTTTCACTCCAGACTGCGCCGCCTTTTCTTCTTCATCGCTGAACAGCAAAGGTGGTACTTCAGGGACAGTCTCTTTTTTCTGTCAAAAGAGGAGTAAATGACATCCTCAAAAACAAGCCAAAGGAAAGGGGCTTCCCTGGCGGTCCAGCGGTTAGGACCCTGGGCCTCCACGCAGGGGGCACAGCTCCGAACCCTGGCCAGGGAGCCAAGACCCTGCATGACTCTCGGTGTGGCTGAAAACAAAGAGAGCGTGCCTGACAAGCATGGCCACGCACAGAAGGCGACAAACATGCGCTCCTCTTCAGGGTTCCTAGCTGAACGCTGGGGTCAGGAGAGAGAGGACAGCCGAGTAAAGGCGCGGACAGGGAGGAGCAGGCCTACCACGCTCTCACACTGCAGGCAGTTTCTGCCGCCAGAGTCTAGCTGACGCCTGTGTGTGTTAACCCCTTGCGCGCACCACCAAGTAGACTGTAACCTCTGCTACCAGACGATCATCAGTCTCTCCTCTCTGCCTCCCTCCCTCCCTACATATTTCAGCAATATGTCATCACCCAGAGCCGACTTGCTAAAACAAAACACCTACCAGGTTACTCCGTTTCCCATCCCAAACGTGCACAGGTTTCTATTAATCAAACCCTAAGCATCCCCTCAATAGGCTCCTCTTCAGACCCGCATCTACCTGCACCTCCTCAACCCTCACTCTTCCCGACACCTACTGTAAACTTCCACACCTGATCCCCAGTCTGGAGATGCAAATCCTCTTCATCGTTCCAGCAAGGCTCAGCTCAGGTGTCACCCATAAAGGTTCCCTGTTCTCTTTGGTAAGTTACCAGTTGCTTCGTTGCTAAGAAGATTTAAATCTATACCTAGCCTTTACTGCTTTCCTGACTTACCCCGAGAGCTGTCATGCATCTTTATCCATTTGTTTGAAAGGATCACGCAGTTACGTTTCTCTAGCTATTCAGTGTTTTATACCAAGTAAGGGCTCGGCACAAGCTCGGCACAAATACTACCATAATGCCACCATCCTCTCATCCCTTAATACTCCTTTTGATATAATTAACATGAAGACTTGCTAATTTTTTAGCTCAAGTGATCATGGTAGTAATGCCATTTATACATAATTGCTGAAAGCTATTTAGACTAGCTAGGCACTAATTAACGGACTTTTCTTATCACATACTATTACCAATTTTTGAAAAAAACTTTAATGTTGATTTAAAAAAAAAACACAAAATTTACCATCTTAATCATTTCTAAGTGGAGAGTTCAGTACTATTAAGTATATCCACATTATTGTAAAACCAACCTCCAGAATTTTTTCATCTGCCAAAACCAACTCTCTACCCATTAGACGACTCCCCGTTCCCCTCTCCACCACGCTCCAGGCCCTGGTAACCACTGTTCTATTTCCATGGATCTGACCACCCTAAGTACCCCATGTAAGAACGATCATACAGCATTTGCCTTTTTGTGACTGATTTCACTCAGCACCGTGTCCTCAAGCTTCATCCATGTTGCAGCCTGTGTCAGAATTTCCTTCCTTTTTCACTTATTTACTATTAATAGTGAATAATTATAATCCAGGACCAAACTGTTAGTACTTGAAACTTGCTCTTATAAGGGATAACCTGTACATTAACTGGCCTGGCCTAGCGTTTGCAGAATTCCATGCCACTGGGACTAAGCCCAGCAGTTCCCCCGGTGGGGGCAACGGTGCTGTTCCCTGGCCTCCCCTGAGACTCAGACGCCTACAACTCACACTGAAGGGCTGTGTGATGCTTTTCTCCAGGCTTTGCACGTGTACTTCACCTGTAAAATACCATTATCAGAAGATCTCTGCTGCTGCTGCTAAATCGCTTCAGTCATGTCCGACTCTGCAAGCCCACAGACAGCAGCCCACCCAAGGCTCTGCCATCCCTGGGATTCTCCAGGCAAGAACACTGGAGTGGGCTGCCATTTCCTTCTCCAATGCATGAAAGTGAAAAGTGAAAGTGAAGTTGCTCAGTCGCGACCCCATGGACTGCAGCCCACCAGGCTCCTCCGTCTATGGGATTTTCCAGGCAAAAGTACTGGAGTGGGGTGCCACCGCCTTCTCCATCAGAAGATCTCTAAAGTCAGGCAAAGGAGTTTTTCCACAAGACTCAGGCTCCAAGGTTCGGTTTTAGGACCTCACTGAGGGAACCGTCAGTATTCACGTAGCGTCATCCCAAGGATGCTTCCTGGGCTAAGAGGTTAGGGATACCGTGGCTGCAGGCGCAGCAGATGCGGGAGGAGAGCCGAGCAGAGCGCTTCCGCCGCCACCGTCGTCCTCGAACAGCAGTGACGCTCTCTGGGCCTTCTTCTGGCTGTACAAACAGAGTCCAGTCGGAGGCAAATGTGATTTTACAAACGCAATATTCTTTCCAGGCCATACCTACAGGAACCCACCTGCCACCAAGTCAATCGCTGACCTTACACAGGTGCGCTTCTATCCAAGTGACAAACTGAAGTAACTTGGACAAAACTTCACATTCTTTAGGGTATCCCAGGGGGAAAAACAGACAAATTACACTTAAACCCCTAACAAACTTAGGAAAAACAGTATTTTAAGGTTAAAAAAGAAAAAAGAGAGAGAGAGTGCTTCCCTGGCAGCCTAGCGGTTAAGACTCCACGCTTCCAATGCAGGGAGCGTGGGTTCCATCCCTGGCTGGGAAATGAAGATCCCATAAGCCATGCAGAGATAAGCAGAAGAAATCAGGTAAGAATCTATGAAGAAAAACACTTCACAGTGCCAAAGGGGAACACTGCGCAAGTGGAGGCCGCAGACCTTCTCGCTGGCACCATCACCAGGTGATGGAGGGTCAGCGCGTCACCCCCAGAAACTGACATCTTGCACACCAAACACCTTCACCCGTCACCAGACACGGACGAAATGGTTTCTTACAAGGACTCTCTCACCTGTCCTTGGCAACAGCAAACAGGTCATCCTCGTCATCCTCCTCAAAGAGGCTGGTCTTTTTCACGGCCTTAACCTCCTGGTGGGTGATCTCAGGGTCCCTAAGTTCTCCTTTAGACTTGTCAGATGTCGAGTTGGTCTGTGAGTCAGTAATATGCCACTGGTCCTTAAAAGATAAAATACGTGTTAAAGTCCTCTGGCAACTCAGGTTAAGAAACAGGGAAAATAAAATAAAATCCCCGTTCGGTAAACCAAGCTGCATGTACACTAAGGGTGCCACTTCTGAGCAAAGTTCACGTACGAGGCTTTTCTCTGAACTCAAGTCTAGACAGCGGGGCCCACTGCGCTCATAGGCCTGCTGGCGTCTCCCTCCATCACTGCCTACCACACTCTCTCTCTCTCTCTGTGTTAGGATAAGAGATCTTCTCTACTTTAGCAATCAAAATTAATTACGAAGGGGAATGAGAAGGAACAAGAATGTTTAAAAAAAAGTCAAGAACTCTCAAATTTAGAGGAGAACGATATTTAAATTAAAAAAAAATTAAATTCCAAAGTAAGCTGGGGAAAAAAACGCATAAAAAGCTCATGCAGGGGATTTCCCTGAGATTTAAGACTCCAGATTCCCAACACAGAGAGCCCGGGTCTGATCCCTGGTCAGGGAGCTAGACCCCACGTGCCACAACTGAGACTCTGCAAGCTTTAACTACAGATCCCACACGCTCAACTAAGACCCGACTCAGCCAAACTAAAAGGGAAAAAAAAAAGCTCACACAATGGAAATAAGACACAATGAAGTCTGCAAGTGATCCTTATCACAAAATTCTGAATCTGGCCTTCAGAAAGCATTTAAGGAAACCCCACCTGGCTATGCTCACCCCTTCAAATCAAGAATCTCCTGAGCACTTGCTGAAGTGATCCTTTGGTCTCTGGAGTTTAGAGCTTTACAAATCCAAGTGGGTTTTGTAAAGCAGCAGCTGCTGTTTATAGAGTCTCAGGTTCTACCCACAGACCTTTCGAATCAGAATCTGCCTTTGTTAACAGTATATCCAGTGACTTCTTCACAAGTTACAGTTTGAGAAGTACTTCCCTAAAGAAGTCAGACTCAACACTGACCACAAGCCAGAACCCCCAAATGAGCTTCAGAAAACTCCACTGACGGGTCATCCCCCAGTTAATTCAGAACCCCAGGGGTGGAATCCGGGACCAGTCCTCTCTCAGGTTCCACGTGACCTCAACGGCAGCCAACGTCAAGCTGCTTTTCTATAATGGAAGCCTGTTCATCTTTCCTCTGCAGGTACTATTGCTCCCTACTTTAGCTGGCATTCGTATTTTCCCTGAACTGCAATAATACGATAGAAAATTCAAATGGTGGTTGGCCATTACTACGGGAGAACCACCCACCAACAATGCTAGAAAGACTAAAAAAAAAAAAAAAAGGAAAATCCATCACCGTTCACAGGTTTGAGTAGAAAAAGCAAATTATGTTGTATCATTTTAAGTTTCTTTCAATAAAAAACTGAACATGTCTATGATTTATATATCTGTATCTTACCCTCAAAACTTAACAACAATGTTAAAACAGTAATTATTATGAAATAAGATTCTTAATGCTCACAGTTTTTATTATGATTATACTTAGTCTTTTTCTACACAGCTAAATCTGAACAGCTGCTAAACTGTATTCTCCATTGGCTCCAACAATATATATAATCCAGATACCAAATGGCAATCCTGTGAAGACTCCTACAGAAAAGGAGCGAAACCAGCATAAGCCACTCCTGCCTTGTCGAGCTACAGTCCTTGATCAATGAAACACAGCGATCATTTAACAAAGTGGAATAAGCCCTAATTCTTTTGGATAAGTATATATTATAAATTTGAGGACCATACTCACTTTATGCCCAAGCATTTTGAAAAGAGTAACCTTACGTTAATATTCTGTAATGAATATCTTTCTTCAAGAACAGAATGACAGTTTTGTGAATGTAGTCTTTAGTGGCCAGACTTCACAAGATCTACACTAGGGAGATGTTTAGGACAGCCACAACTCTTAAATCCATCAAACCATCCCCTACTCCTCACCAGGAGATAAATTTCCACCCACCTCCTCATCACTGCTGAACAGTAAGGCAGATGCTTTCTTTTTGGGAGGCTCAGAGGGCTTTGCTTTCTTTTGGCTCTTAGTCAGTAGAGCCGATGTCTGCTTCTTAGCAGCTGGAGTATCAAAAAGATTATCCTAGAAAAAAAGGGGGGGGGGGCAGAAGAGTACGACAACTTTGAACACGTGAAACAGAAAACTAGATATTCTCTTGCGTTAAATCATGAGAGAGTAAGTCTCCAGTCAAGTGAAAAAAATATATATAACGTCTTTGGGGGGAAGAAATCCTGCAGTGCTAGTAAATGGCACTTCTCTCTTCTGTATAACCCTACAGCAACAGCTCACCGTCTTCCCTAACTGTCTTCAGTCATAGACGTGGAACAGGATTCAAAGGCAGAACACTCAGGTGGGAGCACAAGGCGGGCAACAAGAAGACAAGCCACAGAAACAGGGGGGAGCTTGGCTCCGTCTGGCCCTCCTGGGGGGCCTTCTACGCCCACTGAGAGGGCCCAAGGCCTACAGACGGCGTGAGAACAGTACAGCCCCTGCCGCAGCCAGCAACCTGCACCTTTCTATGAATCACAGACCAGAGCAAAGAATAAAAAGAAGGAAACGGGAAGCTTTCTCTACTCTCTCACATTTATGAAAGACACATTCCTGGGGAAGAGAGAACAAAACCATCAAAGGGCCTGAGCCCAGGTCAGACAGGAGAACACCCTTAACAACATACTACACCAGGTGAGCGGTCCTAAGTGTAAAGATCAGAGAGAGGGAGCCTTTACGGAGCTCGTGGAAAGGCAGGAAAGGCCGTGAGTACCAACTGGCACTCACTGGGGACACCCGAGACAGAGCTGACATCTGCCGTGCACGAGCTACGTGCCAGGCACGGTGCCAAGGGCTGTGCGCTAGCTGTTGCAACCGTCACAGTGAGGTCAAGCCAGGGGAGATTCAGGAAGGCCGCTACCAACACTTGCCCAAAGCCGCTGATCTGCGTGCGGTGGACCCAGGATACGAACATGGGGGTCTGGGGCAGAGCCCGTGAGCTCAGCCACCCCGTGATTCTGCGTAAGAGCAAAGGTTTGGTTTTTCTTCCCTCTCATTCCTGTCCCCCACTTTTCTCTCCCATCCAGAGTGGGGAAGAAAAGCAAAGCAGGGACATGGCTGTCGTCTCCCCTCTACTCCTACTTCACCTGAAACACTCCTGTAGATCACTGGGTTTCACCCTCTAGAAAGTATTCCTTAAGGGCAGATTATACAAGTGAAATCTACAGTCTTGCATAGACCTGGGTCAAGAAATCCAAGGGCCTGCCCACCGTGCAGCCGGGAACTGAAGAAGGGAATCACTGAAATAAACACCGAGGGTATTTGTTGCCTATGCCTCAGGTGGCTTGGCTGCTTTCCCGTCGCCCTGTTCTACTGTAAGAGCCTCCGGATGCAAAGCTGCGTGGGCAATGGCCTTCTACTAACTGAAAACTCGGTTAGCTTGTGTGGCAGTAACTGTTTACCTGGCCATCTTCATCATCGAAAAGCAAGACTGAGCTGGGGGGTCTGCCAGGCAGCAGAGTTGCATCTTTTGGCTTACTCACACTTTGAGAAGAAAACAAATCCTGTTGGGTCAAGATTAAAGTTCCTGGTTAATAAAATGTATCAGTTTTAAAGTATCAGATATAAAATACTGAAGTTTATGGCACAACAGATGCCATCCATCCAGGCCTCTCTTGTTAGAGAGGAAAGCGGGCTGTCACAGTCCTTGAGGAACACACATCAGACTCTGTCCTCACCGTGTGCAGGAGAGAAGGGAGAGACCCACACCTGACTCCAGGCGGCCTCACAGGAGCCCAGAGGCGCCAAACTCCCACCTGGGTGACAGAGGACAGGGAGAACTTTGCCTGCCGGGAGCCACCCCGGGAGATCCCCCCCGGGAGATCCCCCCATGACAAGGTCGTGTGGAAGAGAACTGTTAAGCAAGGCTTCAGGACTCAACGGGCTCCCTAGGCTTTCTCGAGCATCTACCCCAAAACCAGAATCTGTCTGTTTTACTATTTCCTGACTTTCACCAACTCCTCTGACATTAACAGGGGGCTATTCCTGACCACCTTTCTCTGGAGAAAATTAACTTAGGGCTATAGCCAATAAGTTTCCTGGCCATGAGAGGAATATTTCCAATCAAAACCCCTCTGTTAGCATTATAGCTTGCTTGGCAGGTATATCCAGACTCTTGCAGCTACGCATGTGATTATTCGCAGCCTCCCAACTGTGAGAGGCATGGGAAGCCTAAAACATAGAGCCTTTCAAAGAGTTAAAAGTCATTAGGGTAGTGCTAGTGCTGGTGTAGGATTTCATTATTTGGCCAATGCTTGTTGCTAAGTTCCCATATCTCTTATCCACTGTGCACCTGGGAGTGCATTAGTTAACATAGTTGGAAAGTAAGAAAAACAAGTGTAGCCTTGAAATTAACCACATCAGACTTTTGAGCTAACTGGTTCTTTCTTGTAACTCACTGCACCTTTGCTCCCTGAGAAATGTAACTTGTTTAATACTTTCTGAGGCTGACATAGATTAGAAATATAAAGAAAAAACACTTTGAAGGATAGTAAGTTTTCTGGTTGAGAAGCCTTTATCAAAAGAGGGTCATAAAATGTCCACAGGCCTCCAAGGCCAGAAGATACTGTACACAACATTGTCTATGGGAAAGGTTTGCAGAAAAATCCTGGTTTCAATAGAGACAAAACAGATGTAACGTTTGGGCTGACTCTGTATGACTTCGCATCTTTCATTTCCCTCTATGTATAAGACGAGGTATAAAAGTACCTTTAAAAATAAAGCTATTGGGCCTCGCTCACTGAAGTAGCTTGGTCTCCCCGCATCAATCATTTTCTCCCTCTCCTTCCCTTTTTTTTTTCAGGCTGATCCCTTGGAGCATAGAGGCTCCCTGCGTTCACTTATCTGCCCGGGTTTCTAAGACCTGAACGGGAAGACGTTCTGCGTCTTCATTACCTCGGGAGACCGAGAGGGCACCTGCGGCCTCAGTGAACAGGGCAAACTTCTTGTCTCGGAGTTTTATTGGTCCTCTATGTAAACCAAGGAATATCAGCCTCTTTCTCTCCTCTATTTTCTTATCTTCAACATTCTTTCCTCATCTCTCTCTAAATCAATCGCTGACGCAGTTTTTCCTTCAGGTTCCCCTGGATCCTGTGGGGGCTGGACCCCAGCATTTGCAATCAATTTCCTACCATGCTGAGAAAATAACTTCCTTTTTCTGTCCAGAGAATCAGAGAGATAAACACATGTAACAATGGAAATAGAAGCTAGATTCCCAAATTACGGGACCTGTGACACTGTTTAATGTAGTTACACCCCTTTTTCCTCTAATAAGAGTGGGATATCAGTCAGTTCAGTTCAGTCAGTCATGTCCAACTCTTTGTGATCCCACGGACTGCAGCACCCCAGGCTTCCCTGTCCATCACCAATTCCTGGAGCTTACTCAAACTCAGGTCCATTGAGTCGGTGATGCCATCCAACCATCTCATCCTCTGTCGTCCCCTTCTCCTCCTGCCCTCAATCTTTCCCAGCATCAGGGTCTTTTCAAATGAGACAGTTCTTCACATCAGGTGGCCAAAGTATTGGAGTTTCAGCTTCAGCATCAGTCCTTCCAATGAATATTCAGGACTGATTTCCTTTACGATTGACTTGTTGGATCTCCTTGCAGTCCAAGGGACTCTCAGGAGTCTTCTCCAACACCAGAGTTCAAAAGCATCAATTCTTTGGTGCTCAGCTTTCTTTATAGTCCAACCCTCACATTTATACATGACTACTGGAAAAACAAAAGGTTTGACTAGATGGACCTTTGTTGGCAAAGTAATGTCTCTGCCAGACCACCTGACATGCCTCCTGAGAGTAGGATATGATTTCTTTTAAATAAATATATATTCAGTTTTAACTTTAAAATCTTTTGTACTCTCAACATGACAGCTAGGAAATGTTGCAAACTAGACAAAGGTCTGGAAGATTATGAAGAAACTTCCAAAATGCTGTAAAACGTCAGCCTACAATGCAAAGCAAGCCCTGCAAACTGAGCTACATGAATCATAAACATGAAACAGGGCAACTATTCCCTCAGGAAGAAAATCTTCAATACGTGAGTCAGACAAATAGGACAAGAACACGGTTTCAAAGACTTCTCTCGATGCAACTTTTTTAATCATGGAATCAATGTTTACTCAGTATAGTGCTAATGAGTTCATTAAGTGAAAAGAGCTACACTCAGCCCAGGGGTTTTCACCTGCGCCCCAAAGAGCCCCAGAGGTCTGTTTAGGTGGAAAGAGCCACACAGGAGAAGCACCAAGCTTCCCATGCCTCTCCTGCATGTTACACTCTGGCAACAGTCCACTTAAAGAAAGGGCTCTGTTGCTTTAAAAAAGAAAACAAGAGTCTAACCCAGAGTTCACAAGTTCCTGAAATTACATGTAAATTTCTGCCACGTCCACATCTTTTTCTGTGAAGGAAGTCTATTACTTCCAGTGACACGCAGAGTGTGTGTATCACTGCATACGATACCCACTGTTCATACGATACCCAATTCCTCCTCAAAGAGGCAGCTGTGTGTGTATTTCTGTCCTGGGAGAAACAGCTCATTACACTGCGCATCAACTCACAGCCTAGAATTGGCGCATCCTGAGTTGTCCTCCTAAGAGACGCACTAGATTTAAACTCAACAGTGAAAGGATTGTACACACATTGCTTTCCAAATACCATGTGTTCTCAAAACACTTCAAAGAAAGAACTAAAGTACTGACTGAGTAAGTCTTATATCTCTGAGACATCCTGAATCAGAAATAGTTCCCAATGTCATATCCTTGAAGTAATTTCCAGACCTGAGAAAAAGAGTTCCTTACCTCAGAGTCCTCCTCGTCTGAAAATAAACCTTTGTGAGTCTTTGTTTCCGATGAAAGCTTGAGATTTTTGCTGGAAGGTAGCATAACCTTTGTTGAAAAAAAAAAATTAAAGAATTAACAAACCAGAAACCTGGAAATAAGGGTTCATTCACTGGTTTGTTCAGAAGCTGTCCTGAATCTCTGCTAGGTACGGCAGGCCGTGCACCAGAGGAAAGAAAACAGCGTCGACGCTGGCCACGCACCAAGTGCACATAAAGAACTGACGCAGAGAGAGAAGCACCAAGAGAAAGGGTTTAAAACTGGTGTATGTGAGGAAAGAAGGGAGCAGCAGTCCTTGTAAACCGAATTTCTCAGGACGGACGGGACCTGGACAGGAGCCACGGTTCTGGGCTCCTCGGGGGCATCGGTGTGGAACGGCCTGCCCACAGCATGCAGAGCGTGAATGGGGCGTGCACGGCTGCAGCCAGCGTAGCAGCCTGCCGAGTTCTGAATGCTGGCACCCAGGCGGACGGCAGCGGGAAGGCCAGGGTCTCGTACGCACACACGACAAGAGATGTGCTTCAGAAAGAGGACCGACCAAGCCGTGCAGGACAGCAAGGGAAGCGACAGGAGCAAGCAGAGCGTAAAGCCTGAGGAGGACGCAGCCCGCTCGCCAAAGACAGGCGAACCTGAGCATCAGCAGAATGACAACGTTAACGGATGATAAGATAATGAATGGAGAATCCGTGATTCTATAATGAGACGAAAAAGGCAAGGAAGAAGGGGGAGAGCGAGCTCTTCTGTTCAGAAGAATCCCAGCTAATAAACACAGGAGAAAGGACAGGAGTAAAACAGCATTCTTTTGCACGTGATAAAGCATCGATTAGCACATCCATTAGAACCACTCAGGAAGACAAAATCCAGACACTGCTTAATCTAGGCGGCAGCAGTTACTCGGGTGCATGCTGTATTCTTTCAACACTCGACACAGCTGCAGTTCACTATACACTTGAAAGGAAGCAATACTTCCCTTCGGGCTCCATATGAAGTAACAAAATGTCCCACATACACACTCCTCAGTTTAGTCTCCCCTCCTGCTCACCTTTGTTTCTGCTCTTGCTTTATCTTCGTCTGTCTGATTCACAGTAGCTTCTGGCAAAGCCACTGTTTTTTCTTTGAACAGATCTCCTTCTTCATCGTCAAAGATGCTGGCAGTGGGTTTGACTTTGTCTTTAGAAAGAGACCACAGCATAAAGTTACAAAGGTCAAAAATCCCACCACAGAATTGGAAGATGAAAATTTCTTCTCTCTCAAAGAATAAACAGAACAAGCATGTTATTGCTCGATTCGTTACAAAAGAAACATGAAGCGGACTAGCCGGAATTTCTCAAAGAGCGTAAGAGCTGCTCCAGTGAAACACACAGGACAGACAGTTTAACTATCTGGCTCACATCCTTCTCCAAGCAGCGGCACATGCTTTGAGGAGTCTGGACTGGCATAAAAGGCAAAAAGAGGCCTACAGAAAGATCATTTACAAGGCAATCGCTCTAGGAATCTGAGAAGTGAGGGTTGCCTTCTGCTACCCAGGTTCAATCCTGGGACAGAAAACTAAGATCCCACAAGCTGCACAGCCAAGGAAAAAAAAGCCAGGGACTTCTCTGGAGATCTAGGGGTAAAGAATTCTCCTACCAGTGCAGGGGACAGAGGTTCTGCCTCTGGTCTGGGAAGATCCCACACGCTTCAGGACAGCTAAGCCTGTGTGGCACAGCTACTGAGCCTGTGCTCCCAACAGGAGAAGCCACCCAACGAGAAGCCCCCACACCGCTCTCCACAGCTAGAGAAAGCCCACGAGCAGCAGGGAAGGCCCAGCACAGCCAGACGTAAGTAATCTTTTAAAAGTACCAAACTATACAGAATCAAACACTGACACACCCCCATAATTCCACCTGCCCACCCAAACGGGAAGGCCAGCAGGAACAGTTTGACACACATACCTCTAATTTCCACAAAAGATATAGCAACATGTTAACTCTAGCAATCCACAAACATGGCTCTAAACAATATCATTTTAAAAAAATCTTATGATTTGCAATTTTCCTTCCATGTACCTAGGGTGTAATATCCTCCCATGTCAACACAGATAAACATCAATTTTTTTCACAGCTTCACAAAATTCCACTGAATGGAAGGACCATAGCTTACCCTACTGGTGACTATTTGGGTGGTTTTCAACCGTTCACAACCACAAGCACTGCGTCTCTGAATGAAGTGTGAGGTGTGTGTCCCTGAAAGGAGGGCACTGGTTCCTGAAAGTCCCAGGAGAGCAACAGTCTAGCACAGTGGCGCCCACTTACGTGTGATTCCAAATCAGGTGATGGTAGCAAGTGAGGCCCCTTCCAAGCCACAAGAAGCAGTGCGGCCTTTACTCACTGTCATCCCAGTGAGCCTTGATGTGAGCACATCACGCGTCCAGTCTGCACCCTTCCTAAAGCAGGCCATTATTTCCCTTGCGTTTCTGCTGCTATCCTTACTTCCACACTTATTGCTGGAAAATAAGCTGAAGTCGAAAAGCCTACTTCTCGATGCTTCCTGGCCCACGGTCCTTAGGAGAAAGAGCTCTCTGCTCAGGTTGCTGGAAGCTGTGTGCACCTGAATGGTCCGCCTTTCTCTTCCAGAAAACAAACCAGCGAACCAAATCCTTTGCTACTCCACGCGCAGCGAGCGGACCAGGGATCTCTGCCCACCAGGGCGCCTGTTAGAAATGGAGGCTCAAGGGCCCCACCCTAAACCCGCTCAACTGGAATCTGCATTTTCACAACAGTCCTGGGAGAGCCATCTGCTCATTAAACAACTGACTCAGAGAAGTGACTTCAGGAACAAAATGGCTGAAATTCGAGGGGTGAAGAAAGGACAGCGCCAAAGTGGTCAAGGGGCTGAAAACTCTGTCACAGACGAGACAAGCCAAGGTCACCTGGGCTTGCTGGAACTGAACACCTGGCAGAGATGCTCTGTTCACATACAGTGTACTAAGGACGCCAGAAGAAAGCACAATCAAAACTCTCTTGGGAGCTGAGAAGGTCGAAGCTAGAATCCTGATCAGCTATTAGAGGGGAGCAGATTTTTCTCCCTATGAGGAAGACAATCCTAGCAATTAGTTTCTAAAGAAGATAAGACTGGTCCATAAAATAGAGACTGCCAAGGCACCATAACCAAACAGAGATGAGACACCGCTGACAGGAATGCTTGAGGAGGGGTTCTAGCGCTGTACGAGGTGAGGAACCAGAGGGACCTCACGCCTTTTTAGGTCGATGTTCTTTACCCAGCTACATTCCCTGACACAGAGGCTGGAGCAGTACCTGTCTTGGGAGGTTTGCTACGGGATGCCGCGAAAAAGTCGTCATCGTCGTCGTCGTCATCGAAGAGGCCAGCAGATGCTGGGACGGGCGCGCTTTTCCCTGGAGGGGGCCGCTCGTGCTTCTGGGGCTCCTTCAGTGCCGGGGCAGAGGCGCCACCGAACATGTCAGTATCCCCTGGGGGTGGAAGGACAGGACAGAGCAGCTGTGAGCCGCTGTGGGTGGGCTTCCTGACTCACAGGAAGAAAAAACAGTACCACCACCAGAACTAGTCATTTCAGTTCATCCACAAACACATTAACGGGACCCAACAGCATGCATCCTTTACTGGTACAGAATGTCCCACAGGGCAAAGCCAACTATCCCCCAGACTGGAAAAAACCCAAGGCCGCTGGTCTCTAAGGGGATACGCGCTAACACAGGTAAGTCAGCTCTCTGAGGATGCCCTCTGAAGTTCTTCCTAGTCTCCTCCCCAGTCAGCTCTTTGAAGAGGACAGTATTAAAAATTACAAAACACCACTATATAGTTCTCAAAAACAAACTCTGAGTTACGATACCTAAAAATACAGAAACAGCTCCTGCCGGGATTTTCTTTCCAGGTTTAGAGGATGAAGATGCTAAAATGAGAAGCAAAGAGATAACATTTCAACAAAGAAAGCAACTTTCCTTGCTAAACGCACCTTCCTGAAATATGTACAATGTAACAGAAAGCTAACAGGAGACGTTCAAACACTAATTTTTCCTCAAAAAGCCATTTACAAATCCCTTAGTATTTATTATCTTCTCTACCGACACCACGACTTTTCTCTTGGTGTTAAACCAAGCTAGGCCGTGACTCCCACGGAAGATCACGGACTCTGGGCAGACAGTCGCAGTGGGGCTGGCTGCCGAGGCCCAGGAGGTGGAGAGCACAGACGGGGAGGCGGGAGCAGAGCGAGCAGGGCTCAACGGTTCTGACTCTGTCCGTCCCATTTAATGAGAACGTGCAAGCAAAAAACGAACAGCCAAGTATCTGAGACATCAGTGCCCGAAACGAAGTCAGAAACGGAGAGCAGGAAAGCAGGCAAGTCACAGACGCTGACAACTGGAGAGTGGGGCCCTCAAGACAGTCAGGGCAGCCAGCGTCACAGCAGCCCAAAATCTGATGACTTCTGGCCTGGGAAACCAAGCCACTTAAAATAACTCATTCCCAATTCTCAAGACTATCACAGACCTAACAGAATAAAATTTTTAACTTTTTTAATAGCATATGTGTGCTTCTTAAAAATGTCACATATTATTCTAATGTACACTGGGCTAAGGAATTACTGATCTCCAATGTAGACGCAGAATTTCAGAAATGTTTCTTTGAACTGAACTTGATTACATTAAGATATCCGCAACACTGCCAGAGTGCTTTCCCTGGTTGACTTTTTCTGTTTTCTCTATGAAAGAGACAAAATCACGATATGGGTTTACAAATGGTACTTTTTTGTTTTTGCAAGACACGAATTAGTGCAAATGAACCGCTTTCAACCAGATGAAGGCGAACATACAGCTTCCTGCCTAACAGAGAAACAAAGTCTGGGGATAACTTGAGGGGCTCCATCTCCTGGTGGGAAGGAGCCAGTTCCGGAAATATCTTACAAAGCAGCGCAGTCAGCCCCAATCCACGCTCACCTTCCTTAACAGGGGTTCGGGCTCCCCGATCCCGAGGGGCTTCTGTGAAGAGGTCACTCTGCTCATAATAAATTAAGAACACAGGTCAAAGCAGCACAGGAAAACGGAGTTGTATTTCAAGATTTCTAAAGAAAAGTGTCTTATAAAGGTTAAAAAACACACATCTACTGTTCTGCCAGAAAATCAGTTCCAAAGTGAAGACTATGATGAAATCACACCCTGAAACAGCTTAGGCCTTATTGTTATTATTCAGCCGCTAAGTCATGTCCAGCTCTTTGTGACCACATGTAGCCCCTCCAGGATCCTCTGTCCATGGGACTTTCCAGGCAGAGATACTGAAGTGGGTTGCCATTTCCTTCTCTAGGGTATCTTCCTGGACCAGGAATCAAACCATCTCCTGCACTGGCAGGCAGATTCTTTACCACCAACCCATCGCGGAAGCCCGATTTAGTCTACAGAGAAATTAAATACAAACATGGACGAAGATAAAGACAAGGTCAAGAAACAGCCCACTGAGGCAAGTAAATGCGAGTTTTCCACTGGTAACACTCTCACATCCTCTCCCTGCTTAACAAAGGCATCGAGATACAGTGTTTCCTCACTTTGTGATCCTTAGTTCAAAATCTCCTAAAATATGAAAGTAGAAGCAACTTCCAACTAAGAAGCCATTGTTTCCTTACTAAAGGAACTGAAAGTTATTTCTTCCTTGCAAACCCATGACACAGCTACGGAGAGCTTCACTGATTACCGCGGACTCACCTCCTCATCCTCATCATCAAAAAGTCCCTTCCCTCCACTGAACAGGCCGCCTCTAGAACCAAACGGCGAGAAGTCTTCATCTGTCAGCTTCGGGGGTGCGAATAAGTTATCTTCTTCATCTAGCAAACAGAGGGGAATGCTTTGCATGGAGAATTAAAGATGGGTTTGGAACTCCAATTCTGGGGATCCACATTACAATACCTCCAAAACTGGCAGGGGGTTTGTCTAACCATGTGTAATAAGCACTATTTGGATGCTGGTGGTCTGAGGGCCTTCAGACAAAAACCCATCGAATTCCTTAAAAGGTTCTTCGGGTTCCCACTCTCAAGTCCCTTACACGTCTGGAGCAGAGTGAACTCTGCAGGCGATCCTTCTCATCTCATTTCTTCTGAAGCAAGTATATGCTTCAGCTGCCATCAAGACCTATCCCACCAGAATTTGGGCGACAGAAGGGCAGCCTTAGGAGAGATCAGGTTGACACAGCCCCAAGTGGAGATACAATGGACATTACTGCTGAACGTGAAAGGGCCTGACACAACCTTCCTTACTGGAAACAACGGCTAGCAGTCTCTAGTTTATAAATGTCTAGAAAGACAGCTAACGGTCCCTGTAAAATCCAGTGCATCAAACCTGTGAAGCATTTTTAACCCACACTCACTTCTCCCCACACCTCTAAAAGTGAACGGAGACAGACCTCATCTGCCAGCTTTTAAAGAGGCATTTTAATGCATTAGGGAAGCGACATTCCCCTTCCTGAGTCAAGAGCCTCCTAAAGAAGAGGATGAGGGGAAAGGCTTACCATCCGAGGGAGTTCTCCTGTCCTTCTCTTTCAGCGTCTTCTGAGGTCCTGCTTCCCCTGGGGACAAGGCTTGAAGAATATGCCACAGTTTAATAACACTCAGTCTCTTACTATTTACCTACTGAACCTTCACGCACATCCGCCACCCTCACCGCCCCTAAGGTGAGAGCAAGACGTGCAACTTTGCGTCTCTGCTGCACCTGAGCACCTACTCAGCGCCCTACCCAGAGAGGACACTCAGGAGTGCCTCTTTGTAAGGCAGAAGGGTCCAGCTATCACAGCAGGTCACGCGCATACCAGGACTGCACTTGCTGAGAGATTCTTCTGACAAGCTTTCCACTTTGTTAAATCACTAGAAAATACTGCATGCTACATTTTTATTTAGTCAAAATAAAAACCAGGAGTAAATATGAAGCCAGGGATTTTTAATCCGGGTCCGATGGTTCTCTGCATTATTCATTAATCCCCTGAAACGTCATATATAGATGTGCATATGTGCATTTTTCTTGGGGGAGGGGGCGGTCCAGTGTTTACGTATCAGAGAATCTATAAAACAAACCTGATAAAAACTACAACTTATGCTTCTTGTGCCTTAGTAATTAAACAAGGAAACCCACCCTCAGGGAAGCCCAGAGAGCGGTCCCAATGGCCCCACCGCCCTGTGAGTGCCTCTCAGAGGCGGCGACGTACTTGTGCGCTCCTCTTCCATCCGGCTCGAGGCGTCCCCTTTGATCCGAGCTGCCAGTTCGTCAGCAAATGATGTAGGCCTGCCTCTTTTCTACAGCCAGGGAAGACCAGGAGAATCACTTTTTGTACTATTTGTTGTGACTAACTGGTATGGTTTATTTTGGGACACCTAACAAAACTACGCAAACAACGGCCAAGAAACTGATCTGACGGGAAGATATGTTTAACTAAATAAATGTGAACACATGCACCCTATGACAGGTCACCTGAGAAAGAGGCCTCAGTGTTCCTTCAGAGGGAGATGCTCTTTACTGCCTTTTTTTTTGATATTTCAACTGTAATACTCAAAGATCTAGGTAAGAAAAATACCACAAGGTCCTTGGGGGTTGGAGTATTAGGATCTTGAAACTCTGAATGTGAATATATACTGAATGATCTAACTAGTAAAATCTTAATATTTGGAGAACAAAGTGGCACCTGTTTGGCAACTTGGGATGCTCATCTATTATAATTTCCAAAAGTGAAAATGAATTACTGATCAAAGTGATGAAGTGAAAAATGCTATGATGCAAAATGAGACAGTTACAAACATCCATGCCAGCAAAAGCAATGAGTCCTAGGAATCATCTCTGAAACCTCGCCAGGCGATGGGGGTCACCAGGCGATGGGGGTCACAGCCCTTCTTACGGGTCTAGAGTTTTCTTCAACGTCTTCGGCATCCTCCTCCTCCTTCTCAGAGTCAGCAAAAATGTCGCAACCATCGTCGTCCTCTTCGTCACTCATCTGTGCAGTGTGCTAAGAGCGTAAACCATCAGGTTATAAGCATCAGATACGGGCATCAAGCTGAAAGAGACACTACCACTCAGCCTTTAGGCTTCTCCTTCAAAGTGGACGAGCAAACAACTCACCACAAGTTCCGAAGCAGTGAACGTGCAAGAGCAAATCCTGCGCAAGACTCACCTTCAGTGCAGCAGCAAAGAGCGAAACACTGAACACGTCCACCACGAGAGAAGCGAGTAAGCTGAGTAAGTGTGCTGTTATCTCAATAAAAACGCTAATGGTCAAAAAGAATAAGCGGTACCAGCTGGAGAGGCATCCGAGGCTGTCCAAGGGACACAACAGCGAGCGATAAACCCAGGATGGACTCACCACCCAGACACACAGCACGGCTACAGACACGGGCATGTTTGTAAAAGCAGAGGACAACACGTGGAAACGTGCTTTCCGGTTAACACCCGTCATCTCTAGAGAGTGTAAAGATATGAAGAACAGATGCTCAAACTTACCCTTATGTGTTAAGTTCTGATTTTTACAAAGGTAGCCACTGTATGTAAAAACTGTTTCGTTTTTTAAATTTCTTTAACATTTTAATCAATAAACTGTGCCAATCACTACGCTCAGAGCACTTTTTCAACGAATTTAATCCTTTGAACACTGAGATTAGCAATGGCACACAAAACAAGTCTATTTTTAACAATATAAATAGTTCCACCAATGCTTTTAAATCACCATATTATATTATTTGAAAAACTGTCTGAATTTATCAATCTTAATAGTAAATTCCAGAGAAATACATACACTCTCCAAAAGGACTGATTATTAAAATCATAAAGACAAGCCACGTTTGTGAAACACAAGAGTGAAAAGTAAAAAACAATCAAAAAGTGCTGAATCTTTCATCTGACAGTTGGAAATTTTTCGGGAAATTTTCTTCTCAATTAGGAAAGTGAAATACAAACTGGAATCATCTCAATATACTGCTGAACATACACTATGGTAGCAAAATTCATACATAATTCCAGTGCTGATGAGATTCTGGGAAAATCATTACGCGCCACCTGTTAATCTGGAATGTCTATTAAACAGTAGTTTCAAGTAGTGTTAGATCACCTAATTCCTAAGAAAAGAGGCCAGAGGCAAAGGGCTTTTATGAATGAAAACTCTGACTGCAGTATTATCGCAAAAGTAAGAATCTTCACTATTTCCCATATACATTTAGAGACTACAACAGTACCATACATGTATGTTAAACAAATACGTTTAAGTTTACAAAGCAAATTACAAAGACTATTTAAAACAACCAAGAAATTCTTGTGATGAGTTAATATAAAATGACAAAAAAATAAACTACGCATGTTAATGAAAAGAACATGTCCTTAGAAGGATATATAAAAATTAAGACAGCAGTGCTAAGACCGTAGGATAAGATTTCCACTTCTTGAGTGTTCCTTAGCCTTGCTGCAAGATTATCTTAGATTTTAAAATAGGAAAGGTGAATTCATATGAAAATTTCAATATGGGCTGTGTTTTAGAGGCTCTGTTTCTCAACTGTTTTTTTTTTACTTGTTGTCCAAGAAAAATGAAGAAAATATCAAGTAAAACTGAGAAAAAATAAACAAGGAAGTAGCCTGAAAACAGTAAAATCTGAAGGAAACATGAATATCTATAAATATGAATAAATCCTTACTTTCCCGTAAGTCATTCAAAAGTAATTTTAACATAGATTCATTCTACATGCTGTGCTTAAATTAAAGTTTAAAAGTCACTTCGATACACGCATCTTACCCGGTTTTGATCATTGTCACTGTGATTGGCAAAATCTTCATCTGACTCCTTTTGGGGGGGGAAAGAAAGGCTTTGTTAACACTGGCTCTACTTGGAAGTACAGAAATGATGCCGTGTCTAAGACTCTGGGGCAGCCACCACCGACTGGTCTCTGAAGTGACCACTCACCACCTGCAGTACCAAGGTGCAGACGAGGTGGAGAGTGGGCAGTGTCACCAAGGGCTACTCCAGCTACAGGTCATCTTCATATTCTTTTAAACCTCTCTGACAATTCGCTCTTACCAATCTGCCCATCACTTCTAGCCTCTGGACTAAGAGCTGCACATGGAATCAGCTAAATTATCAAGATCTAGTTTTCACTGGTTTGCACTTTGTTTGGTTTGCATCGGTTTGCATTCTCTATTTTCCTTCTAAGTAAAACCATTACTTGATCAGGCCCAAGAAGGGAACATTAGTATTTAATACAAGCCATTAGGTAAAGAGTTGCTTCAGCGGCTAACGACAATCAGTGAAAGCAAGGCTGTTTTTAAAAAGTTCATTTCCTCCTATCAGGTGTCTTGAGGGGAGGGCTGCAGGCAGGAGGAAAGGAAACCGACTGTGCAAGCAGAGGAGGGGCGGGCAGGAGCACGCTCAAGACTGCGGCCTCATAGAAAGCAACATTCGGGAATGACCCTCCAGAGAGTTTCTACCCTTTGCAGTAACAAATATTCCATTTAAAGGAACAACGCCAGATACAATCGGGGTCAAGGCCAAGGCCCACAGACTCTGAGGCCTTAGAGAACAGGGAGTCAGCCCAGGCTCTTCGGGTGGGAAGATGCCAGAGGTAGCAGTCAAGCTAACATTTAAGTGGACGCTTTCAGCAAGCTTCTGGTCTAGAAGGTTTTAGAGTAAAGAACGTTTTAAATATGGACTGTTCTCCTAGAATTACTCAAAGATAGAACTTACTCAAAGACTGTATCTCAGGCAGAGATTCCACCAAACTATCCAAGTTGTCCCCCTCGAAATACCCTGGTAAGAGGAGGATTTGGTGGGGCGGTGGGAGGGCGGGCAGTGGTGCAGGTGATGTAAAGGGTTAAAGCGGTTTCCTTTGGTTTTGTACACAAGAAAAAAAAGGAACTTCCCATCCCAAGGAAAAGACCTGTGAACGTGGCTTCTATTGCTACTAAGAGACTGTTGTAAACGAATTGGTAATCCACGAATATGTCATTTACTGATCCTGCTAAATGCACCCTAAGCTTCCTGCCCACTACGACGTGAACACACCAGCAAGCCCTTACCTCTTCTTCGTTCTCTTCCTCACTGTCTGCAATACTCCCGCGGTCACTGCCCACTGAACCTTCTGGTTAGAAGAAAGATAAAGGTTAAAGCCAGTATTCATTAGGAAACATTCTTAATTTCTTCTCATGATCACAAACCACCATACATCAACATGAAAAGATTTTGATAAAACCATCCATACTCATTCACTGGAATTAAAAGTATCTTCACTTTAGTGAGGAATGGAATATTTACATAGGCTCAAAGTATTTCCCCACGGGATATTTATTAGTCACAATAAATAGTGACTATAGTCGTATTTATAAATTAGTCATATATGTTAGTTACAAAGGGAAAAACTGGCTTATACTCTGAAGATGTCAAGGTTGTGAAAAGCAAAAAAAGGCTGAGAAATGGTGTCAAACTAAAAGACCGGAGAGATTTGATGACTTCATGCAGTGAGTAGACTGGATTTTGAACCAGAGAAAAAGAGGGACTGTAAGGGACATTACTGGGACAGCTGGAAAAAGCTGAGTATGACTGAGGATTAGCTAGTGTCAAATCCAGTAAAATTTCCTAACTTTGGTAATTATACTTTTTGCTCCTGTTGTTGGAGACCTGTCATTTGGTGACTTTATTTCCTATAAAAGTTACTATGGGAAGAGGGTAAGAAGTCAAGTATACTTGATTTGTACATTCTTGCCAAGTCTCACAGGATTCAACCACTTGGATTAATTTTTTCTATTAATCAGCAGGATACAAAAATTAAAAGTCTCACATCAAAGCCCAATGCACACATCCAACCAAGATGACAGATGGGCAAATCAATATGCAGAACGTGCAACTAAATAAGAGAAAGTTCTTATTCTCAGAAAATACACAAAGAAATACAGCTGTCCCTCAAAGGATAGGTTCCAGGACCCCCTTTCCCCAATGGACACACACACAGACACCAAGATGCCGTAGTATCCACGTATAACCCACATCCTTCTCCTGTAGTCAACCTTAACTCGTCTCCAGATTACTTATAATACCTAATACAATCTAAGTCCTACGTAAATAGCTGCCTGTGCAGCATTGCAACTATTTGCTTTTGGGACTTCCTGTAATTTTTTACTCCCAAGTATTTTCTATCCATGTTGGTTGAATACCCAGATGCAAAACCCATGGAGATGAACTGCCAACCGTATACATGAGTCAGGCGGCAGGATGTCTCCTAAGGAGGCTCAGGAGAAAGTAATACTACATATATAGAGAGAGAATGATACACAAATATGGTGAAATATTCACACATGGTAACCTGGGTAAACAGTATGTAGGAGTTTCTTGTCCTAGTCTTGTAACTTAAAGACTTTAAAGTGAAGTTTGAAATTATTTTTAAATAAAAAGGTAAGCTACGAATGTTAAAAGCAACAAAAATATGCAGTGCAAAAGTGTACCTTCACTAGAAAGCTCTCCAAGACCTACGTCTTCCTGCTCCATGAACAGCTTTGACCCGATTAAATAAGGTAAAGGACGGTCAATGTACAGGTCCTGTGAACAATGGAAAGGGATGAGCAGGTAAATATTTGAGTTGAAAATAAAATTCGGTGTTCCATTTGACATCCACTTCCATCTGACTACCCCAAAAAAGCTACATAATAAAAGAGAATAAGAAACACAGCAGGATTTTTTTTTTAATCACTGATTTAAAAAAAGTTAAATCCTAGGTAAAGACAGAAAAGTAAAGCTGATTCATAGAGGCTTTCCCTTCTCAAGTGCCTGATTACATTAACAAAAATGGCAAAGGCTTGTAAAAAGTTTACCGGCAGTAACTGAACAAAGGGGCACAACTTCATAGCAACACTCCCCAGAAGAGGAGGACCGAGGGAAGAACCTGGAAATCCTGACAAGCTTTCATGACGGTGACCTATCTGCCTCCCCTGAAAAGCAACTTGGTGAGCAAATACCAACCCATCAACGACTCTTGAGAACGAAGTCCTAAATTTGGAGAAGCACACGGAGGAAATAACGCAATCAGCTAGCGGGTAGTGGGACGTGTGGACAAACAGGGCACAAGGCACAAAGGGAGGAAAGGAGAAGGCCGCCTCCACACTGCATCGGGGCAGAGGCGGGAGCAGAGACATAAAGTGTGCGCTAGACGGAAAGAAACTATTTACCGTCGAGTATCAGCTATCCACAGGGCAAGTATCTACAGTCAACATAATTAACTACAGGAATGTTTCCAACAGACTGATAAGAACCTATCCAGGAGAGGGAGAAAAAATAAAATAATAATAATAACGCCCCTGAGAGGCTCACACGGCAGAATTCAGAGAAGTGAAGCTGGTAAAATCAGGTCAGAAGGTCAAACAACAGAATAAAACGGAGTAGACTGTCCACAGGTGCATGTTAGAGATTCTTCCGTGTCAGGCCACTGCCAACACCAAAAATCTAGAGCCGAGAAGCACTCCACCCTGGAGGCGTGGTCCTTCGGCTTTAACAACTCTTCCCTATAAACAGGCCCTGGGGACAGAAGAGAACAGCTCTGTCCTTGGAAAATGACAGAAAGTTTGGGAAGGTTAATGTAAAGGTCAAGGATACAGCAAAAACTAATTTGGTGCAAAGAAATCGAAGTGCCAACTGGGCTGACTGTTCAAGGACTCAGAAGGCCTGTTCCTATGTCCTTCTGTAACAGGAAAACTGGTGAGACTTTCAAGGAGGGAGTGTGGCCCAGGCACCACAGTTCCCAAGGTCTGCTGTGAGAGTCAGTCACACAGTCGTGTCCAGTTCCTTGCAGCTCCATGGACTGTAGCCCGCCAGGTCTGTGCATGGATTCTCCAGGCAAGAAGACTGGATGGGTGGCCATGCCCTTCTCCACGGGATCTTCCCAACCCAGGGACTGAACCCCGGTCTCCTGCGCCGCAGGCAGACGCTTCACTGCGGCAGCCACCAGGGAAACCCAGCTGCCGACTTCTACACCCCTACAGTGGAAAAGCAAGATGACGAATGCACATCAGGGGTGAAGGGCCAGCCCCAGCTCGGCGGGGCCAGCTCAGACTGGAAGAGAAACGTGCAGAGAACACATGATCACGAGAGACTGCTTCTGCTTCGACTCACAACGCACTGTGTGTCACAGGGACTCTCAAAGCCAGCAAGGCATCCTCTTGTGTTTACTACTGAGCCAGCCTGAGAGCGCACAGTGAGGCCACGAGCACCTGCTAGGCCAACAATCTCTTCACGAACACTCACAGCAGTTTCATTCACATCGGCTGAGACCTGGAACAACCCACATGTCTTTTAACACTTCTGAAGTCTCTCTTTGTGCAAGCTACAGGATGTCAGTTTCCCAACAACCCCCGCCTCTCATGAGCCTCCTCATCCTTCGAAACCCAATTCACATCTCACCTTCACCCTAACTTCTCCAGCTAGAGGGCAAAACATCTATGATGGAGACTTTCGTAACTGCCTCCTTCCTCTGACCATCTGGTATGGTTGTGACAAGCATCTTGAGAGTAGGATGAAGCCCTGCCTCTCTGTACTCCCCAAGCTTGGCACGCTGGAGCCTAGTGAGTGCGCAAGCAATGCTCCTGTGCAGCAACCCTCTGACTGGTGGGGTCAATATGAGCGCGCCAAGTGACATCCTCACTTCTTAGACGTGAAGGCCACATCTTAACAATTCTGCACCCAAGTAAAGGACCCAAATCACAACAGGCGTAACGATAAATATTACAGCTGAATGTCTTTACCTTTGGCTCAAGGATCAATTCCATCCGCTCATTAGCATCATCCTCTTCAGAGTCTGAGTTTCCTGCTTTTATATCTAGCTGCTCAAATGCACTGTCCAACACTTGTAAACCGTAGTTCACAGCCTCCTGGACTTTAGGAATCAGATCTACTTCTTTCTGTTCCCGGGTTTTTTCCTAGGAAAAAGTAACTTTTAGTAAGATCTCCACTATATTGATACCACCCTAATAAACACGGGGAATGTTCACTGAAGCCTAGACTCATGCTCGAAAACAAACAAAATCAAAAAAACTTAATTAAAAATGTTGTTCTTAATCATCTACAATGTTAAAATGTTGAAAGTCAAAGATTTTGCTGAATGCTTCATCTCAGACTTTGGAGTGCTGAGCCCCAAATGTGTCTACACATTGAACACGCACCAAACTACAGAAGGTTCTGGAGCTCCACGTTCATCATTTACAAAAACAAAAGCACAGTGGAGTGATGGTGCAGCCTCTATAGAGTATGTAAAAGTGCCCTAAACAATGACGGCACATCGGAAGACGTCAGGGGCACGTTCGCTCCCTGCTTCTGAAGGAACAAAGGGCCTGGGGTTTCAGCTTTGCCATGACTGTGCCCACTCACCTTGGTTAATGGTCCTTAGGACAATTTCAGAGGTTAAGACTTCGAAGAAAATACTCCAGGCAGAGACGTTATTTTTCAATTACAGTTAAAAAAATAACTGGACAACTACATTTTATAAACTTGTTTCAAACCAAGAGAGAGTCGGTTTCATCTTTAATCTATCCTGTAGGTTACCCTAGAACAATGCCCCGACCTCGACAAAACTTCGTCCACAACACCAACCTGCTGAAAATAGTCCACCCATCTCCACTTCCTGTAACAGCAGCTCTCACACACTCAACTGTGTCATCAGTTGTAGGAAGTAGTGCACGATATATTCAGTGTCATTTCCTCTCCTCACAAATATTCTGCAAGTTGATGTATAATTACAGAAACAAACAAACCATACAGTTTTCACCTTTGTTTTTCTGCCACACCGTGTGGCATGTGGGATCTTAGTTGCCCAACCAGTGACCAAACCTGTGTCCCCTACATTGGGACAGTGGCATCTTAAGCACTGGACCCTGGGAAGTCCCTGTACACTGCTGCTTTGAAAGCCAAAAGGGAAAACCTGAGGAGTGTTTTATACTTCCACCTCGAGTGCAGAAGTCTTTCTAACTTACCTTTTTTGTTTCGGCTGCATCTTTTTTGCACTCCGGTATGTTTGATTCTAAGTTAAATAGCTAACATTGTACTAAGCATGCAGAAACATGCTTGTAGATTTTTTAAAGATAATTCACTATAATAACTATCACTTTAAACTGAACCTTGACTTGGTATGACCAGATATTACTACACTTAAAACAGTTTAGCAAATCTATTAAAAATAAAAATTTTTTTTAAATAAATTTTTAAAGGCTGCTGCTGCTGCTGCTGCTGCTAAGTCGCTTCAGTTGTGTCCGACTCTGTGCGACCCCACAGATGGCAGCCCACCAGGCTCCCCTGTCCCTGGGATTCTCCAGCCAAGAATACTGGAGTGGGTTGCCATTTCCTACTCCAATGCATGAAGGTGAAAAGTGAAACTGAAGTCACTCAGTCGTGTCCGACTCTCAGCGACCCCATGGACTGCAGCCCACCAGGCTCCTCCGTCCATGGGATTTCCCAGGCAAGAGTACTGGAGTGGGGTGCCATTCAGGCAAAACTGTAACTGGTTTCTGGTACCCTTTCTTGGTCTACCACGTTCATATGTTACAAGTAGTCTGGCTTTCTTCTCACTTTTATTTTTAAACTGGCGGTAATAAGCAGCAAAGCAGTCGTGAAGAACAGGGATACACAATCTTCAAAGAACTCACCACCTACTGCCCAGTATGGCCCATTTTGGGTTTTGTTTTTTAAGGAACCCTCAAGGTGAAAAAGGCTTTCACATTTTTAAAGAAGGAAGGGGAAGGGACAGGAGAGGAAGAAAAGAAGAAAAAGAAGCAAAGGACAGAGATCAAGGCGGCCAGCCAACAAGACATTTCTTACCTGGCCCTTTACAGAAAACCTCTACACTCCTCTGCTCTGCTCTTAAGCCAGAAATCGGGAACTTAATCTATACATCTCTTAATACAGTAAATTTCAGAAACAAACGAGTTCAATTCTTGAGCTGTCAAAACCAGCTTCTCCCATTCCTCCCAAAGTCCATCTCCCTGCCCCACTCTCCCTCCAGCAGCTGTATCATAAATCACTACTTTTCTTCTTTAAAGGAGCCCAAGAGAAGAGTGATTCAAAGCAAGTACCTGTTCTGGTTTTTCTGCCTCAGTCTTGAGCACCGGCTCCTCCACCTCCTCATCATATACACGCTAAACGTGGAAGCAAAGTTCAGCGTTTAGTCAAAACAGCATTTGGAATTAATCACGATGTAAGCGTTCAATACACAATTTAAAAAAGAGAAAGACAAGAAGAACTGATTATTCAAGAAACGGCTGAGGCCAAAGCAGAGAAGAGCAGACAACTTTCCCAAAATCAAGTTTAAAGAAAAGACACAAAAGACTAGGAAACATGAAAAAAAAAACCAAAAAACTTTCCATCTCACGGTTGACCACAGTCACAAAATCAGTAAGAAACCAGGGTTCACACTGTCAGTCTAACCTGACACAGCGCTGACAGGGCTCTGATACAGGCCCTCACACGCGAGGCCCTGAGCGCGTCAAGTGGTGAAACTTACCCACTGGGTATAACAGCTTTTACATTTTATACAGTAGAAACCATGAAGATAAGTCATTTTTATCCTGTGGCTTAAAATGGTTGATACATTTTTATTATCTCATTTATAAGAGAACAGATAGGCCAAGCCCACCACTGATTGGCCAGAAGACCAGTCATGGGATTCACCCATACAGCTTGGGCAGGTGGCTTCTCTTTTCCAATACAGGGCCATCATTCCGGCAACTCATTGTGATTTTTTTAACTATTTATTGTTGCTTAAACTCCCAAAGCAAAACATTCTCATTATAAATAGTGCAGTGATAAAAATGTTCTAGAATTAGATACTAGTAATGGTCACAAAACTTTAAGAATACACTAACACCTACTGCCTTCTACACTTTTAAAAGGGTCTATTTTATGGTATGTAAACTCCATGTCAATTAAAATTAAAATGTCAATATAAAGATAGTTGCAGAGATATATTTAAAAATAATTCCATCCCTGCCTCCAACCTCATCCTCAGAATAACTAAGTTAAGTTTGGTGTGTGTTCCTCTCTGTTTCCCAAGGCTCTTACACAAATTTATACGGACATACGCATACATCCAGAGCTTTCTGCCCTTCCAGCTTTGAAACAAAACTGCATTCACATGACACACATCCTTCTGCCCCACTTTTTCACTTGATATTCTCATAAACCACTTTCTAGGTCAATGCATATAGATTTGACTCAATTGTTTTTATATCTGCATAATATTTTATGGTATGAAGTTGACTGTAGTTAGTTCAAGAATCCTTTATTAGAGAACATTAAGGACATTTCCAGTTTTCGCTAGTGCCAACCAGCTGCCGTAAATATATACTGAATTCTCAGGTCATGGACCCTTTATTTCTACAGGCTTCTCGAAAACACGATTGCCAAGCCAAAGTCAAAACTCTGGTTTACTCTTAACAGCTTCTTCCAGATCTCTGTGTGGAACAACTCTCGCTGCCACCACAACACATTCAGTGCCCACGTCCCAGACCTTTGCCAGCAGTTGAGCGAGGCTGCCCATCTTTTCAAAATAACTATCAATCTGATTAGACAACCTTATTTTCAAATGTTCGTATCTTCTAACCCAAGACGAATCTGATTAAACAGTGTTGTTTTTAAAAGTTCACATCTTCCAACCCAAGAATTCTGCTTCGTGAAATGTAGTTCCAAGGACAACAAATACAAGCAGTAAGATGCTCACGGCATCAGATTTACATTCAAAACCACAGACACCAAATCTGTAACTCTCTGCAATTCCAATCAAAATACTAGCAGAAGCTTCTGGGGAAATTAGCAAGATATCCTCAAATTCACAGAAGTAAAGAAGCCAAGGATAACCATGCAAATTATGACTAAAGAGAAGTCACAGAGATTTGCCCTATTAAGACTCCTTAGAAATCTCTGGTCTTTAAGATTGTGATACTTACTACAGCGGATAAAGATAATAAAAGACAGGTAAGAGACAGACTCACAATTACATGTAAGCCTATTTATATTCGCAAGAACACACATTCATACACGTCGCTGACGAAAAGAACTACATAACAAAAGTTACCTATATGGGAAAGAAACAAATGAGATCCCTACCTCATATTACATACACACGTACCAACAGACATCCAAAGACTATATATATACTCTCCACATAAGAAGAGTAAAGAGACAGCAAAACCAGCGAACCCACACCCAAAATATTTACAGCTAAGGAAAAAAATATATTAAAATCTGTTAATACAAGGTAGTGCACATTATAAGCATTTGTGGTTATTATCTGCTCTTTCCTGCTACTACTGCTAAGTCACTTCAGTCGTGTCCGACTCTGTGCAATCCCATAGACGGGGGCCCACCAGGCTCCCCCATCCCTGGGGTTCTCCAGGCAAGAACACTGGAGTGAGTTGCCATTTCCTTCTCAAATGCATGAAAGTGAAAGGTGAAAGTGAAGTCACTCAGTCATGTCTGACTCTTAGCGACCCCATGGACTGCAGCCTACCAGGCTCCTCCATCCATAGGATTTTCCAGGCAAGAGTACTGGAGTGGGGTGCCATTGCCTTCTCCTCTGTTCTTTCCTAGATACACAAAATATTGTATCTTAAAAAGTTCTGTATGGGGGACTGTTAAATAATGGTAGCCATAAAACGAGACAGAAACAGAAATTAAGTTCAGTAAATCTTACAGATGTGTTAAAATGCTTATAAAATAATATGCTAACATGAAGAAAAATGCAGGTTGAAAATACATACATACAGAAAAGGTTAAAGTTATATACATACATGGGATTAGAAAAAAATATGCCAAAATGTTCAGTGGCTGGTTAATTTGGGGTGGTAGAATTATAGTTGACTTCTGTAGTTTAAATTTTTTCACATTTTAATACTTTTTATACATTATTCTGACAACAAAAAAGGAAAAAACTTAAAAGTCCAATGTCTGCATGAGAATGAACTTGGAATACACATGTCAAAACGTTGAGAGGCTCTTGCTTAGTATCTGAAATTTCATACAGTGCTTCTTTTTCCGTATTGAAAAAAATAATAATTCTACAGAGACCAGAAATTAGGGGAGTAATTTTCAAAGGCATGAACAAAAAACGCCAATAAATCTTAAAATTGAGACTTTAAGACAAGACAGCTGCCCAGGTCACGTCAGACTTTAAATAGCAAGACCATTTAACTTAAAAGACTGAGCTTCAAGCTTAGGTCTGAACAGCATCAATACCCTCCTTCTTCTCCTGCCTGTCATTAGAAACACCTCACAAGACATCAGCAGCCTTCAGAAAGCCAAGCAGGACATCTAAGAAACCAGCGAACACACACACAAAGCCCGCACGATCTTTCAAGGGCGGCCAGGCAGGACCATGAATCCCAAGTGCTCAGTACACAAGCAGCTGAGCAACGCTAACTTACTTCACCCTTCAGAACTCACAGCTTCACGGGTTGCCTGATCATTTTAAAATCAGGTAGCCATTCACAGAACTGTCAAATACCTTTGATATTTCTACTTGAAGAATCTTTTCCTCATTTGGGGAGATGAGGCAAGAGGTGAAGGTGAGGAATTAAGAGAGAAATCTGACAACGGGGAGATTTCTCACACATTACACACAGCCATGGTCCTCTTTACTCTTATGATCTCTCATCAACGCATTCAAATATCCACTGAGTCTCTATATATCAGGCTCACGCTGAACCCAAATAACATAACACTTAGTAAAAATGTGGGGCTTGATTTAGCAGAGAAGTTCAACACATCAAACCGTATTGATAGATGCAGAATTACAATCATAGGAAGTGCTGTGAAAGAAGTCGTTAATTAGGTCACTCAATGTTTCAGGACAAAATTCCTAAAGGAACAGATTAATGAAGCTGCAAGAACTGTATTCCCTACTGATAACACACTGATGCACTGGCCACTGTTAATCAGCATTTCTGCTCCTTCAGAGTCCCCTCGTGAGCCTTTGCTAAAGGCACTAATTTTTCTTGCCCTAAAAAGTCTTGACTGCTCTTCAGTTTCACTAACTCTATAATGCAGTCGCAAGCTACTAGCTGCCTCTGAGGTCAGTTACTAAAACCCAAAAAGCTATTACTTTGTGTATCTTTCCAATAAACTACCATGAAACCAAATGGCACCATCATTCAAGACAGAATTGTAATACATGAGTCCTGATGTCAGGATCTGAAGAAAAAGCCAAATCCCTGCCAAATGCATTCTCAGCACGCAGATTCCTTCAGTTTTATCAAGCGTCAGCCATCCTTTTAACAGCATGACGCGCTACCACGAATGGGAAGAACATAACACGTGGCATCACAGGGAGGTCTGGGAAGCAGCTCGAGTTGGCAGTGGCCACAGCACATCTCGAGGGAAACTTGGCTGCAGACTGGAAGCAGAAGCAGCGCAAGACAGTGGAGACACGGAGATGGATGCAGGGAGTCCAAGAAGCGAACAGAAATCATGAACCAAAACCAAAAATAATCAACAAAAACAAAAGTAAACAAAAAACCTCCCACAAAAACTGGATCATCAGAAACTCAGAATCTAAGAAAACTTGGAAAGAAAAGAAGAGCTGGGGAAAGAGAAGACCTGAAGGTTACGATTCAGAGAAAGGAGCTTATAACGCCCGTTTCCCCCGAAGTATCAGTCAGAACCAAGCCAGTATCAACGTGCTTCAGGCACATCAGGTACAAAAGAAGGCTCCCAGTTCCGTCCCTGGCCCAGTCGAGGGCTGCAAGACTGACTGCCGAGAAGAGCTAAGCACCCGATCCAGCAAGAAAGGCACAGAATGAGAGCAACAGACGTAGTTAAAAGGAACAGAATTCAGCGGGATGAAGAAGTGATGGGACTGCACACACTACTGAAGGAGAGTCGAGGGTCCTACACCGCCTCTTCCAATAGGAACGATGCTCGGGACCAAGCACGGACATTCTGCGCAGATGGCCAGAAAATGACTACAGATTTAACCAGAATATCTACTATATCTTAAATTACAAAGAGATACTTAAAACCTTTATTAAGATCTTTATTTTACACACAGGTTCCCCCAAAAGCCCAGTAGTGGCATTTCAACCTCAATTACTAAAAATGTACAAACATGCAGTGTAAGATATCTACATGACAATATTTAGTCTCCTCTTAACAATCCTAAATCTTTGTATAATCTTGCAATTTTCAAAATCATTTTTATTACTTTGTATCTAACAGTCTCAGGAGATAGCCTAATTTAATAATCCTCTTTTCACAGTAAAACTAATACTGATACTTAGAAAGTTAGTCACCCTATGAGAAACACAGGTCAGCTTAACTAAGCTTTCTCTCCATCTTCTAGAATAATCTCCCCTACAGTCATGGAGCTCCAGCCACATTTTATCCCTTTTTATTCTAGAATAACACTATTACAGAAAATTGTGATATTCTCTAAGAAGGGGCTCTAGTTTATGTGTTCCTAGAACCTAAAACTTTGAAATTTGATATACAGACGAACTTGCACTTGGGTTAAAGTGCAACAATCTGTTTAGAGTAAATTTTATGACACCGGTTCAGCCAGCATAACAAAGCATTAGTTCAGAATATTCCAAGTAGACACACACATGCTTTTAATATAACTTAACAGAACAAATGCATACAATTAATAACATGCTGGTGCCCAAAGGGTCAGACCAGGTGTATGGCTTTCCTTATAGAGGATAACAAGGCTTGTTGGAGGGCCATGCAATTCACCAAAACTGCTGACAACTCCAGAACAATGGATGAAAACATTGGAATATGAGGAAGTTTTTATCATTAGGTTTTCTCAAAGGCTTGAAAAAACAGGTAAACTTTACTAATAAAAGGGGAGGGAACATCAATTACCAAGAAGTACTACTTACCCCAGAATTTAAGAGAACCTAACAATAGGCCAGTTAATATCACAGTTTGACTACTGCTCCCTCTAAAAGTATTATTTCTTTAAAACTCGGATGCAACTAAGTAACTCACGTTTTCAATGAACTGGGTATTAGAGAGCATAAGGAAGTCATTGAAGACATTGTGCAGGCGGCAATCGGTGGCTTTTGTCTCCCGGATTAGTCCGTCCACTTGTTTCTTGATTTCATGAGTCCTAGAGATAGTCTGCTGTGAAAATTCCTGCAGAAACTGTAGTAGCTATTTAAAAAACAAACATATACAGCAGTATCAATATGCGTCTATACTAGGCATCTATTGTGCGTATCAAAACAGAAAAGCAGCCATTTTCTTTCGTGTGTGTGTGTGTGTGTGTGTGTGTGTGTGTGTGCTGGAACGGAAAAGGGATGCTGCTTTTGACAGTACCAAGGCCAAGCAGCATAGAAAACCATTACGAAAGCTCATCAAACAGTGGACACTTCCTCTCTCGTTTCTGGAGAAACTTTAAAGAGTTGTTTGATTGTCCTTCTACCGGGATCACACACGAAAGGCAGAATGACAAAGCACTGCTCATCCAAAAATCCTACTCAAACGGGACTCTGGAACCACGGCTCTGAGCTTACTGGGTCCCAGGCCTAAGGTGTCTTACTCAACGATATTCATATACTGGTTTGTCTCCCAACCCACTCAGCCCGGATCTCAACAGGGAGTCGCCTATGAGGTGCCAATGCAAGCCTGCGGCGTGGTGGAAGCCGAGCTCTCCGCTCACGATGGAGCTGGCGCCTGGCTGAGAAAACCGAACAAGAAAGACAGCGCCCTGCGATGGGCGGCAGCCCGAGTAGGAGCCCTCCAGAGAGCTGAAGTCAGCCGGCCGGCATCCGCCCAAGGGCCTGAACTGCCTCCAGGAAGTTTTCGAGAGCAAGAAGGGGTGTTATTTAGTCCACGAGAGACAGAGCGGGATCGACTGGGTGGAGAGGGGCTGGGACTGACGTCCTCCCGCTCGCAGGCCGCGCATCCCCCGCAGACGGCCCGCCCTCCGCTCCCGTCCCGGGTCCCGCCTCTCACGCCCGCGTCGGCCGCCAGCGACCAGCTCTGGCTGCTCCTGCGGATCTCCTCCACCGACCAGGGACGCTCCCACACGGGCTCGGACGCCGGCGCTCGCTCCTGGTCGGGGGTGGCCCGGCTCATCTGCGGCGGGAAGGACGGGAAGAGGGGCTGAGCTCCGGGGAGGCGGCGGACGCGGCCCAGCCCCAACCCAGAGCGCCGCCCTCACCATCCCGGCTGCGCAGCTTGGTGGGCTCCGAAGCCGCAGGCCCGCACCCGCCGAGCCCCCGAGTCTCCGGAAGCCTAGCCCCTAGCAGTGCGGCCCTGGCACGTGACCAGCCTCACGTGACCAGAGCGCCCCGTGACCTGCCCCTCACGTGACCGGATGTGGGCCGCTGGGGGGAGGCCGGGCCAGCTGGCTGCGGATGAGTCACGTGCATGGATCTAGCGATGGTCGTACTGAAGGAACTAAGTGAAAAGGAGAAAGGAAATATATGATATCACTTATATGCAGAAACTGTATGTGAAACAGACTCGCGAATGTAGAGAACAAACTTGTGGTTGTCAAAGCGGTGGGGGGTCAGGGGAGGAAGGGATTGGGAGTTTGGGGTTAGCAGATGCAAACTTACATATTTAACGGATAAACAACACAGTCCTAGGAAACGATATTCAATATCCTGTGGCAAATCGTAATGGAAAAGAATATGAAAAAGAATGTATATAACCATCACTTTGGTGTACAGGAGAAATTAAAACACTGTAAATCAACTATAATATAATTTTTTTTAATGTTTCACTTTAGAAAAGGGGGAGAAAAAAAAAACCAGTAAGACTTCGGAAGCCAGGGGGCGCTTAAGGGGTGCGGGAGTCAAGTTTAGCTTCAGCTGAAGGACCCGAGTGGCCGGCGCGTAATTAGTCCGGAAGTATGCAGGGAACCAGATGTGTTCAGAGGGGAGCCAAAAGGATCTTGGAAGACCCATCCAAGGACCTTTAAACGTCCGGAGATGTGTGCAGAAGAGCTCGCGGCTGCTGCGCCTCTTCCTTGCTACATCTCCGCTGACTGTCACTGGGTCAGCACACAGAAACCTAGATTTACTGGAGATGGGTCTATCTCGTTATCATCATGCTTTTAAGGACATCCTTGGGTTCAACTCACTGGGTAGGGCCTCCTTAAAATCCTTTACTCCGTAGGCAATGCCCTCAGATTCAAGTCCAAAATCCATTTGTAATCTGACCCCTGCCTGTGAATCCATTCTCAACTTTCCCGGCTTCCCGGGAGCGCTGAGTGATTCAGCTGTTCTGCCTCACTCTTCCCCGAAGGTCCATCTGCAGAGACCTTCTTCTGCCAGGCCAACTTACTTTTTAAAATGAAGATTCCAATTTCTTTCCATTCCTATGTGCCCATGGGCAGGTTATTTAATCCGTGTAAGTTACCTGTCTTTCAGGAATGTGGTGTTAAATGTGGTATTTGTAAAGTACCAGGGTGCCTGCCATACTGTAAGCATTAAACATAGCTCTGCCCGTGTTTTCTATGCCCTTTCTTTATCAAACTCTTGCCGTATGTTTCGTGTTTGCCTCTTTCTCTTGAGTGAAGACTTTCCTGATTACCCCAAGGATAGTTTTGAGTGCCCCTCCTCAGTTATTTGGGGCTTACCTCCTAGCTCAGTTCCTAAAGAATCTGCCTGCAGTGCAGGAGACCCGGGTTTGATCCCTGATTGGGAAGATCCCCTGGGGAAGGAAATGGCAACCCACTCCAATATTCTAGCCTGGAAAATCCCATGGAAGGGGAGTCTGGTGGGCTACAGTCCATGGGGATCCCAAGACTCAGATACAACTTAGTGACTAAACCACCACCACCACCTCAGTTATTTTCTAATGTTTGCACAAATATCCAGGCTTCCCTGGTGGTTCAGAGAGTAAGCAATCTGCCTGTAATGCGAGAGAGCCTGGTTCCATCTCTGGATTAAGAAGATTCCCTGGAGAAGGGAATGGTTACCCACTCCACTGTTTGTGCCTGGAGAATCCCATGACAGAGGAGCCTGGTGGGTTATAGTCCATGTCCCAAAGAGTCGGACATGACTGAGCAGCTAACACTGTCATACTTTTCACAAATATTCATCATAGAGTATCACGTTATGTTTTATAATGTCTCATGTATAATAGTAATATATAACGTTTGAAGTACTAGGAGTTTACTACTTTATACATATTACTTCATTTGATTCTCACAATGACTGTGAAGCAGGTACTCTGATGCTTGCATTATAGTTGAGGAAATAAGAGGCACGGAGAGGTTAAGTAACTTAGAGTTAGACAAAACACTAAACAAACGGTGCCCGGAACCCGCACTGTTAGCCACTACGTTGCTCTGTAGCTAGTCTTACTTTCTTGAAGGAACTTCATTTTTAAGGTGCAGTCTACCAGTCTCCTGGCCATTCCTTCACATTCATTTAAAATATTTTTAATAAATAAAACCACTTTAGAATTTGGTTGGTAAAACTGGGCCGAGCCAATTACCAAACTTACATCTCCTCCAACATCATCATGGACAACTGCAGTGGGCACATGGGTAAGCTTGGCCTCAATGTGCCTTAATCTGCATTCCAATTCTCAGAGCCCCTGAATCACCCGCACCCCGGACCCCTGAAACTGCTGGCTTCTCACTGTGGACTGTAATAGAGCTGCCGCTTAAACTTCCAAGGCCCTCTGTTAGTCCCTGGTCTTTTCTCAACTAAGCCGAGTCTCTCAATGCCCCACCGCGCCATTTCACCCTCTCAGCTTTATTTCCTTGCTTCGTCTGCCTAGAGCTCATGATATTAGCCTTCGACTTCTGTTGACAGCCCGTTAATAGGCTCACTTCATAGTTTTGACACATGGTCCCTGCTAGCTCCTAGCTTTGAATCAGTCTGACTATGCCCTTTCTCCTTCCTGATACCTAGGTTCCTGAAGGAAATCACTACGATTTCATGTTCTGCAAACTTAGCTGGCCCCTCAGCACTGGTTAACAGTTCTTTTACTTGATCCGTGTACTTAACCTTGATTAGATCTCTTCTGTAACTTTACCGTGTGGTTCAAACTGTCCGCTCTATTTGCCTCTTCCAGAGAAAGCAGACTTCCACCTCTCATTTCAACTTCAGATGTTTCTATGTCTACACGTTCTGTATCCCATACAGTTTTTTTTCTCTTTGCACACAACAGAATCTGACTGGCAAATTCAAAACAGAATTGAGGGTGGGGGAAAGATATTATAGAGCTCACTGAACTTAAGGAAAGCCAAGCAGACACTGGTCTTGGGAAGACCATACATAAATCAGAAGAACGTGGGACCGCCTCCTCTGAGTCATCACCATCAGAGGAGCTCAGTTCCAGTCATCTTCCTTCTTGGTTTTTGCCTCTGAATTTCACATTCCTGAGATAAACAGAATCTCATTAGCTTCCCTTGGATCACATTCCCACTTCCATAATTGGTTCTTCTACCGAGATCATATAGAATGGAGAGAAATAGTCCCCAGATGAAAATTTGGGACTGTTACCAAAATCAGGAAGAAGGGGGATTCCCAGGTGGCGCTAGTGGTAAAGAATCTGCCTGCCAGTGCAGGAGATGCTGCTTCCGTCCTGGTTGAAAAGATCCCCTGGAGCAGGAAGTGGCAACCCCCTCCAGTATGCTTGCCTGGAAAGTCCCATTGACAGAGGAGTCTGGTGGGCTACACTCAGTCCATGGAGCTGCATGGAGTCAGACACGAGTGAACACGAATGCACACAAGCCTATGATAAGAAAAATCCTGCAAAAAGTGGGAAGAAGGGATGCTTGGCAAGCAAAAGAAACAGGCTACAAACTGCCTAGCTCCTTGTTTCCAGTCTCTGGAAAAGCCAACCCCTTTTTGCCCAAGGCCAGTAATCACTATGTTCTTGACTGAGCCTTTCCTGCTTCCCCTGGGATGGTGCTGCTTTGAACTCCCTGGGTGTTCAGTCTTACTGTCTCTACTGGTATCCCTTCACGTGTTTTTGAGTCGTGTTTTGTATTGAATTTACTCATGTTAAAGAGATCTTGTACTGTAATAACCATGCGTGAAAATTCACATAAATCTACCTACCATACGGGTGACCCTCTTGCTATCCTTACATGATTAAAACTGTCAACAAGTGAAAATCCTAGTGCAGTTTCCTGTAGGGGTATTTGTGAAGTCAAGTGTATCAGGGGAGATCTCAGACCCAGAACCTTAATCTGAGTTTCTCTGAGTTAATCTGATTTTCTGTCCTGAGGTGTCTCCACGGGGATCTTGCTAAAATGCGGATTCTAAATGAACAAGTACGAGATGGGGCCTGAGACACTGCATTTCTGACAAGCTCGCAGGTGATGCCCAGACTCCTCAAACTAAAGAGTGTTGGAATAAAGAGCCAGGCTGAATTCCCTGGTGAGCAGTACAGCTCCATGGCCAACCCTGTCAGCCAGTGTGTCTCTGTGCCATATGAAAAGTCACTAAGAAAGGTTGTCATGGAGGAGAGAGGCCAAGTCTTGCTTTGGGAGGCTCCCATGGAAGCCAGGAACTGGGGCCTACAATTTACGTAGAGGGTCTTCGGTGGGAGTGCAATGTATTAGGGTCAAACCCTTTGGATGGTAGTGGAAGAAAATCGCTTAGGCTTAGAAACTGAAGCAGCCCTCTCTTGAACTGTTGGCTTTAGGGAGGCCCAGACATAGCAGGACTCCCCACAGTTTCCCTGAAGCTCACTGGACCACAGGGGAGAAAGAGAGGGATCTGCCCAGTCATTGTCCCAGGCACTGAGCCAATGCAAGTTCAGGGAATCAGGCATTAATGATGTTTATACACCAGGAACTTTGAGACTCTAGTCAAGTAAGTAACCCGTAACCACTGCATTAGGAACTTCAAAGGAGAGAAAGAAATAGAGAGTCAGTTCCTAGGTAGGTTGGTAAGAAGTCCAGGGCCCCCAAGGAGGAGAAAGGGGTCTGAGGCTCTCCAGGAGAAAAGTAGAAACATTTTCTTCCACATTGTTTTGTCTTAGTCCATATAACAATGTGTCTTACTTGAGGACGTGTTTCTCCTTACAGAGGTTTTCTGACTAATCTCGTTATCTTAACACATGTGTTGTGGGGGTGGGTCTGATAAGACCTTTCTATTGTTAGCTCTGCTGCTGCTGCTGAGTTGCTTCAGACTCTCTGCGACCCCACAGACCTTGTTAATTCAAGATGCATATTGCGGGAGTGGGCCTGGTACAAGTACCGAAGGCCTTGATAAGGCCAGTGAGTGGGCACTGCCTCTGCCCCTTCTTATGTCTATGTCAGAAGCTTTCTCTGTCCCTTGTTATACTTTAATAAAACTCTGCTACATTAAAGCTCTTGAGTGATCAAGCCTGGTCCCCGGTCCCGAAGCTAAATCTTCTTCGGAGATCAGGAATCCAACATCATTCACCGTAAGCTATCAGTACAATACAATTAGCAACACTGTAAAAATTCAAAATGTAAATTCCAAATAGATTCTGAAAATTATGACAATACTGGGGTTTCAGAATATGGATAAAGTTCTGAGGGCTGTGGGGGTAGAGAGGAAATACTTGAGACTTTGCAGTATGAAATTTGAATTTAATGTTCTCCTAAGTATTTTATTTCTACAACAGCATCATTTTAGAAGAGCTCTAATTAAATTTTCCAGGTTGCCAAACAGAAGGATTTATAAGCAGTTGATTGGAAATAAGGGACAAATTTTAAGTAGCAAAATGCATAAGCCTGATACTAATTAGTGACACAAAGAGTTGTTCTGAGTGTGTTTCCAGCTTCTCACTGCTCAAGTGGAGAGGATTTCCCTTTTTCTTGATATTATTTATATGTTAGAGCTCGGAAAGTGGATAGCTCAAGAGAGGTCACAGAATAGCTTTAATAGTCTAGAAACTATTGGGTTGGTTTCATTGTGTCACTGAAACCTTATCTGAAGTATAATTTTTCCCACCTGCTTATATAAAAGATGACTTTCCCATACACACACACACACGTGCAAACACAGACATACACACACACACGGCTTCGCTTAGCAAGGTGCTAGTAACCTGCATATTCAAGAGTGGGTGCTCCCATCCTTAGTCCACAGCTGAATATGGCGGACACCTCTCCTTCCTTAAGATTCCAGCGTCTGGTGAGTACCGTGGGGTAGAAGGGAGGGAGAAGAGAGAGATCATGCATCCTGTTGTGCAAAGGTTGGTAAACCACTTGTGCCTACACAGCCCATTCCCTGAATGCACAGCTAGTCTAGGTTAGCAGATCTGCCGTCTGTGCAAAGGCAAGCGTGTTCAGAAGGAAAAGAACTGTAATCAAACTCACTCAGCAAATAATCAGACTTTGAAAGTAAAATCAGACTTTACAAAGAAGACTAAAGCCTGCGTATGTACCCCACTCCAAACTCTCCCTACAAGCCAACATGTACCACTCACCCCACTCTCCATCTCAGCTCATCCCTTAGAGATGACCTTAACTCTGAGTCTGATGTTGTTAAGTTTTCAGAGCTTTTTCTAGGTGTCTATGTATATGTGTCTACATATCTATCTGATCTATACATACAGTATTTATTTATGTGGTTCTACACATGGAAACTGCTACCCTGATGGCTCAGTAGTAAAGAATCCTCCTGCAACTCAGGGAACCCAGGAGACTTGGGTTCAATCCCCGGATCAAAAGGATTCCCCTGGAGGAGGAAATGGCACACCACTCCAGTATTGTTTCCTGGAAAATCCCAGGAGCCTGGCGGGATACAGTCCAAAGGGTCACAAAAAGTCAAACGTGACTAAATATGCATGCCTGCACATATGTACACGAACTTTGTACCTTTCATTCAGCATATTATTAAATATTCACAATATACCTATCCACATTATCAGAAGCTAAATTATTCTTTTTAAGTACTGTGAAGTATTCTGCAGTAAGAACATGCTAGGGCTTGTTTAGTCGTTGCCTCACTTACTTAGTTTCTTTCTAATAGCTCACTGTTACAAGGCAAGCTGCTAGATATCCTTGGCTATGCTTCCTTGCACCCGTATGCAAATATTTTGATTTTAATAGATATGCTAAATTGTTCTCCAACTTGTGCCAAACAACACCTCCAATGGTGGTCTGTGAGGGTGTGACTGTACTAACGTGTGCTATGATCAGAATTAAAATACTTCCAATCTGATCAGTAAAAAAGTATTTCCTTCATAACTGGGGAGATTGAGCATCTTGTCCTTAGCTTATTGGCAATTTTCATTTTCCTCAAATGGTTTTTTCACACAAATCTCCCATTTTTTTAATTCACGTTAACTGTTTTTTCTTATTGCAGTCAATCATTTGTTTGAATTTAACCGTGTTATCTTACTTTGCGTTTGCTATTTCCTGTGGTCTCCTTTTGTCTCTTTTTTCTCCCCATTCCTGATTTCTGTTGGGTTGATTAAATTTTCTTTGTTCCTTTTTTTTCCTCTGCTGGTGTGAAATTTATATATTCCATTGCTATTTTTTACTCAATTTTTTATATCCACACAGAAAGTTATACTTGCCTAACAAAAGCTAAAGTTAATCACTATGTATATACTCTTCCCAAACAGGACATTTTCACTTCCTTCTGCTGTTTCCCTTCTCCCCAAATCCTCCATTGATATCATCCAGAATTCTAATTCTAGATTGTTCTTTTAAACATTTTTGGTAATCAATACTAACTTAGTCTTAAACTATGGGAATAGCTGATGAAGTGGTTGAGATTACTTTTTTCATCCTGCTTTTTCTTCTGGATTCTCAATCTTTCTCCTGTGTAGGTGTACACCTTAAGTACTTGTTTCAGTGAGAATCTGCTGGTGCTGAACTGTCTTAGATGCTGAATGCTTAAAATATGCCTTTTCACCTGTGCTTTTAGGTGCTACTATCTGAGTGTAGAATTCTAAAATGACAGTGACTTTCAGGAGCTCGTTGCAAGTATTGCCTCTTTGTCTTCTTGTATATAGTGCTGCTAATGAAATTGACAATGAAAATCTGATCCTTATTTCTTCAAACCATCTTTCTGCTATGGTAACTTTTAGCTTTTTTCCCTTTATTTTGATGTGCTGAAATTTCATAGCTTTCTTCACTTCTGGGGAACACTTAGCCGTTGATTACGTAATTTCTCCTCCTTTCTCTCTATTCTCTCCCTCTGGAATTCCTAAATGAAAGCTAAAATGTTCTTATCTGTTCTTTATGTCTCTTAACTTTTCATTTTCCTTTCTTCTTTGTACTACTCTGTAAGACCCTCTCAACTTAATCCCCAGCTGGCTAATTTACACTTTGTTTGTTCTGTTATTCAGAATAAAATTTGACTTTTTTCTTTTCAATAATTTGGGCTTAAATTATCAACATTTCAAATTGGTTCTTTTTCATAATTCTTTGGTTTTATTTTGCTTTTTTAAATTATTAATTTATTATAACAATAATAAATCCATTGCATATCAGCATAAATTACAGATTTTCATGAAAAATTAATTATATGTTCACAGAAACAATTTAGTCAGAGAGTGCATTGGCTTACATTTTTGCAGACCTGTTCAACACCTGGCTTAATAAAACAGTTGGGTAAATAGGAGAAATAAAAGATGCCTACAGAAATAATAGCTGACAAATAACATAACTTTCTTAAATGCACAGAATAATAGTCTATGGCTCATAAAGAACCATAAGTTGAACTTGAGTTAACAGTGGAAACTTACTCCAAATTATCTAACACAAGGTTCCACAAGTTTGTTTTTCTTTATGGTGCTAGGACACTGAGTGAATTTGGTTTAATAATCTATTGATCATGTATAAGACCTTCCATCTGCTCAGTGGCTGCCTCTGATACTGGCACTTCTTGACTGTATACTAATTTTCTGGTTTAGAATTCTCCCACCTGATTCAGAATTCAGCAGAATCTCTTTGTGGGTGTAAACTCAGGTTGCCTGAGGCCTTGTCCTCTCTCCTGGCTTCCTATCAATCTCTTTCTTGGGGGACCTCGTTGTTTGTTTCTGTACTCTCAAGCACTCCCTCATGATTTCAAGCTCAGGCGTGACCCCAGAGATTTAATTCTTATATCTGTTTTATCGTGTATAAGGATAGGGCCTGGAGATGAGTAATTTTCAGACTTTTTATTGCATAATCTTAAATCCCTAAAATATTAATACATTTTTTTAAAAAAATCTCAGCAAAAGTTTTGCTTTTTACTTAGGGAGGTAGAGAGCAGACCTCGGCTCACAGTAGATCTGTGGCTTTGTGAGTGTATGTGTGAGTGTGTGTGTGTGAGTGTGTGTGTGAGTGTGAGTGTGTGTGTGAGTGTGTGTGAGTGTGTGTGTGTGTGAGTGTGACTGTGTGTGTGTGCGTGTGTGAGTATGTGAGTGTGTGTGTGAGTGTGTGTGAGTGTGTTTGAGTGTGTGTGTGTGAGTGTGTTTGCATGCCCATGCTGTGACATTTTAACTTGAAATGATGTTTTAGTGTCAGTACACTAAATAATTCAATTTAGTTTATGTAAGTCGATCTGGAATCTCCTGTTTTTAAAAATAAGAGGGTTGATATCTATAAGGAATATTTTAAAGGAGTAACTGATAAATAATTCCAAATCTCATGATAATATAATCTGCTTGTTTTTGTTGTGAATACTGTTGCTCAATCCAATAAAATAAAATTCATAGAGCAGCAGGTTCAGGTAGCTCTGTCCTTGGCTTTCATTACAATCTGCAGCAATGTTGAGGACTCTCCTCTGAGGCTTGAGCTTAATGCTTCAACCAGCCGGCAAGTGCAGTGGAAGATATCCTCTCTGCCTTGCCTGTAAATCTTGAGTCCTCTGGCAAAAAGCCACAGGGTGGTAACATGATGCTTTGGAACGAGATGTGCTTCCTTATAAACTGGGACTGACTGACTGCAGTTTCTCTTCAAATGAATTTTTCTTTATTGAAAACAGGAAACGATTTTAGGGACTTTTCTCTGCTGAATCTAAGAATTCAAGGTCATCTTATGAATGTCTGTGTGTCTAAGCTTTGGAGAAGAGTGTTTTTTTAAAGAATTTTTGAGATATAATCAACATAGATTTAGTTTTGGGTGTACGGCATAATGATTTTATATTTGTATATTTTGAAAAATGATCACCACAGTAGGTCCACTTAATCGGCATCACCATACATAATTACAGATTTTTTTCCTGGTGATGAGTACTTTTATGATAAGATTTACTCTTGGAAACTTTCAAATATAAAATAAGTATTATCAATTGTAGTCACCATGCTGTAAATTTACACTTCCATGACTTCTTTATTTTATAACTGGAAGCTTGTACCCTTTGACTTCCTTCACCCACCTCTCACACCCCTCCACCCTCCACCTCTGGGAACCACCAATGTGTTCTTAATAGGTACGAGTTCATTTTGAGGAGGAAGTTTGTTTGCTTGTTTGGATTTGTTTTTGTTTTCCTATTCCACACGTAAGTGACATTATATTTTATTTGTCTTCCTGGAGAGGAATCTTTATGACCTATTTGGACCCTCTGGAGATTAAAAACATCTGTTTAAATAACTTTCATTGTTATCTCTTGCTCCCTTGATCTGTGGATACTATGCCATCTTCATCTTCTTTTTCTCATCTTCTCTTTTGCCATCTGGGTCCAAGTTCCCATCCTTCTGATCTTTGCTTCTTCTTTTCTGACCATATGTGAACCAGAAAAAAAATTATAAAAATGATTTGTTGTTTTAGGTGATATAAACATATTATCCCTGTTTTCACTGCGAAGTCAGTAAATAAGACTTTTTAAATCATTTCTTTACTGTAAAAACAAAAAACACTCTGCCAAAAGTAACAGAATTATTTGGATTATAATATACTATAGAAACGCACACCTATTGTAGCTACAGAGCTCAACGAATTTTCACAAATGGAACAAAGCCACAGAGCCGGTACTTAGATCAAGAAACAGACCACTGCAGACACCCCAGGAGCCTCTCCTCTGTCCCCATCCAGCTCCACTCAGACTTCTAATAGCATAGATTAATTCCAGCTATCATTGTGCTCTGTTTCGATGGAAAGAAGTACCCTAGTTTCAGTTCCCTTAGGAGCTGACCTTGAGAGAAGGACTTTAGAGCCGGCAGTTTATTGCAAAGGCAGAGTGAACACGAGGCAGGGGGTGAGCAAACAGAGGATGCAAGGCGGCTGCCAACAAAGGGAAGCTTAGACATCAAGCTACCACGGTGAGTGGCTGGAGCCTGCTCCCGCAGGGAATCTTTGGAAGATCCTTCAAACACACGCCTCAGAATTCTCTCTCCAGGGGGAAGAGGGAGTTGTTATATTCATACAGCCAATTATTACCTGTCCCTCTAATGCCTTTTCCTGCCCCAGCGCCCACCCCACACCTCACACTGCGGTCAGCTGTTATGCCTCTTGGTCGCCCTTTATCTGGAGTGGTGCCTCGGTCTTGCTCTCTTTGGTTTCCTTCCATGGGCTTGGCTCGTCTGGAGAGCGCTGGCCAGCCCTATTGTGGGGTGTCCCGGCCTGGGACGTGTAGGCCTGTCTGCATCACTCCTCATTTTAGGGTGAAGAAACAGAGACACAGGAAAGGGAAATAATTGTTTCAAGGTCACACAGCTCACAAGTAATAGAGTCTGTACTTGAATCCAGACCATATGGCTCCGGGTGGCTGGTTCTTAACAACTAAGCAATGATGGATTCTTGGACTACTTAACTGAATTACTGTCTGTTACAAAGCGGTGATGCTGTTTGCTCCCGGAGCAGACAGTGGCGATGCTTCAGCTCTCAGAAGTTACTCACACTCATGGCCATGGAGTCGGTGACACCATCCAGCCATCTCATCTTCTGTCATCCCCTTCTCTTCCTGCCTTCAATCTTTCCCACCATCAGGGTCTTTTTCAGTGAGGCAGTTCTCCACATCAGGTGACCAAAGTACAGGAGTTTCAGCTTCAGCATCAGTCCTTCCAGTGAATATTCAGGACTAATATACTTTAGGATGGGCTGGTTGGATCTCCTTGCAGTCCAAGGGACTCTCAAGAGTCTTCTCCAGCACCACAGTTCAAAACCATCAGTTCTTCAGTGCTCAGCTTTCTTCACAGTCCAACTTTCACATCCATACATGACTACTGGAAAAACCACAGCCTTGACTAGACAGACCTTTGTTGGCAAAGTAATGTCTCTGCTGTCTAAGTTGGTCATAACTTTTCTTCCAAGGAGCAAATGTCTTTTAATTTCATGGCTGCAGTCACCATCTGCAGTGATTTTGGAGCCCCCCCCCTCCCCAAATAAAGTCAGCCACTGTTTCCTCTGTTTCCAGGTATAAATATACTCAGTCCTATTTCTTTGGTCGTTTGTTTCCTTATAAAGTCTCTTGTATCTCATAAAACTTATACTGAATGAATTTGTACATGCCTTTCTCTGGTTAATCTGTTTTTGTTAGTTTATTTCAAACCCAGCAAGGAACTTTAAGAGAGTTAAGGGAAAATGTTTTCCTTCTCTACAGTAGAAATCCCTAAGTATTGTACAAAATATCTGTTAGAGATGATAAACAAATTCAGCAAAGTGTCAGGATAGAAGATGAACTCACATAAACTAATTGCATTTTTATACACTAACAATGAGCAATACCAAAGAAATTAATAAAACAATTCCATTTATAACAATATCAAATAGAATAAAATACTTCAAAATAAATTTAATTAAAGTCTTGTACTCAAAAAAATGGTGAAAGACTTCTACAGTAAACACTACACGAAACTGTTGAAAGAAATTAGAGAAGACATAAATAGATGGAAATATAGCCTATGTTATAGACTGAAGGACTAATACTATCTTAATATTGTTCAGATAACAATGCTGCCCAAAGCAATGTACAGACTCAATGCAACGCCTATGAAAACTGCAAAGACTTTTCTGCAATCTGCAATTTAGAAATAGAAAAACCCATCCTAAGATCCGTATGGACCCTCAAGGGACCCCACAAAGGCAAAGCAATCTTGAAAAAGAAGAATGAAGTTGAAGGATTCACACCTGTTGATTTCATAACTTACTACAAATCTATGAGGTAATCAAGGTAGTATGAGGTTGGCATAAGGACGAATGTACAGACCAACAGAGCAGGTAGCCTGGAAATGAGCCCTCATATATATGGTCAGACGGTCTTCAACAAGACTGTCAAAGCAAGTCAGTGAGGAAAGAGCAGTCTTGTGGCATTGGGAAAACTACCATTTGGTATTAGGAAAACTGAACATCCATACGCAAAGAATGAGGTGGAACGGTATACCATACACAAAAATCAACCCATCTGGCTGTCCAGTGAGTAGGGCTCTGTGCCTCCACTGCAGGGGCCAGGGTCCGGTCCCTGGTCGGGGAGCTAGGATCCTGCATGCCTCATGGAACAGACCGAAAAAACTAACTCAAAACAGACCAGAGACTTTAAATTACGACCTTGGCTCCTTCCCTGCCTTAGCTGTATTCCTTTAGAAAAGGCTTCTGTTGGCGTCCGTCTCCCACGGATGCAGCTTCTGGTAATGGTTCCCACCCCCAGGGGTTAGAAAGCCGCCCTGCTCCTGGCAGCCTCTGGGAGCACCCCCTCCTGTACCCCACCTGTATGCGCAGCCCTTCTCCCAGCAGAAGTCTGACTGATACACCAGGTGGGGAAGAAGGAATGAGGAAGAGCACGTGGGACGCAAGGAGAGTAAACAGCCTCTCTCACATGCAGACACTGTCAGCCTTGCATTTTATGTTATCCTCACAACAAACTTGTGATAAAGATTCCATCATCTCTATTTTCTGAGAGATTAAACAATTTCTCTGGATCCCCCAAATAGTGAACAGAGTTGGGGGGATTTAAACGCAGGTCTTCCTAAAACTAAAACCCATATTCTTTCCCCTGTAAGAACTGCAGATATTATGCAGGATTCACTTCTGTGCTGCAAAAAGTGTTATACAAATGAAATCAATTAGTATGTGCCGTGTAAAGCCTTCCCAGGTGGCGCTAGTGGTCAAGAGTCCACCTGCTAAGGCAGGAATGAAGGAGAGCAGGGTTCGATCCCTGGGTTGGAAAGATCCCTGGAGGAGGGCATGGTGGCCCACTGCAGTACTCTCGCCTGGAAAATTCCACTCACAGACCCGGCAGGCTATAGTCCATGAGGCTGTAGAGTTGGATATGACGGACCACCATAAAGTTCCGCATGAAAAATTTATTTTATAACTTTTTTAAGGGATTTCAAGGAGTCTTTAAAGAACACTTTTCATGTACCTTTGTATCATTTTGGGTTGTACTGGGTCTTTGCTGATGCGCTGACTTTTCTCTGGTTGTGGCGGGGGCGGGGGCTACTCTCTCGCTGCGGCGTTACTCTTCTTGCTGCAGTGGCCGCTCTTGCTGTGCAGCCCGAGCTCTAGGGCACGCAACTCCTGTAGCTGTGGCAACAAGCTTAGCTGCATGTGTGACCTTCCCAGACCAGAGACTCAACCCTCGTCTCCTGTATTCGCAGACGGGTTCTTTACCACTGAGCCACCAGGGAAGCCCCTATTTTATAAAAATTTAGTTAAAAACTTCAAAAAATTTTTTGTTATTTAAAAATGTTAGAAATCCAGGATGAAAACTGTTAAGAATCAAGAATGCTTCTCTCTTTCTGAGAAGAATTATGTAACTTGCTTTTTTTGTTGTTGTTGCCTTCCTAGAAACCAAGAACCTCCAGCCCAAGTTCTAATTGTTGCTACAATGGCCCTTTTACTCCCACGAATTCTTCGGCCTTATTTCCTTGTCTTGATTTGCTAATTCTATTCAATCAGCTTAATTGTATGACTCTCATTCAAGCTTTGTTTAGAATCCCTTTTGGGATAAGTATGAAACTGATCATGTATTTCACTTAGCTTTGTCCGATTTTTAGTTGAAGACCCTGGCCCAACATCTTAAGGATGACACTAAGAGGGTCAAAGTTGGGTATAGATCTCTGCGGGGCCTTAACCAGCAGCAGGATAACTTGCTCTATAGCAGGAAACCAGCAGAGCTGTTTTTGTTTACAGAGAAACTCTTTCCATTGTTAATCTGAACTTTGACAACAGTGAGCTGATGATTATTTACTGAAGAACCAATATGTACATGCCATGATTTAAAGCTAAAATATAAACATCCAATGCGTCTAAAGAAGTTCCTTCTTCTTTCATCAAATCCTGTTTGCCCAATGTATTTCATGGGTAATTTGATAAGAAGTAACTTTCTCAGATAAGAAATCCCCAAAAGCCCCAAAGCTAATACTGCGACTGAAAAACTGGGAACATGCCAGCCCCTACGTGTCACAATCCAGATAGGTTATGGCTATAAAATAATGGAATTTTGTTCACGAGAAACGCAGGTCCAAATTCTTCTCTCGAATGAGTCAGTTTCTTTCAACAACGCCAGTTCATTCCTTGAATTCAAAGCTCTGTGGCAAATTCTGGCCTCCACATTTCTCAGAATCTGACATCTGAAAACACAATACTTTTCTTTCATGTGGTGTGGGGTGTGTGTGTGTGTGTGTGTGTGTGTGTGTGTGTGTGTGTGTGTGTGTTGTCTGTAGCTGAGAGTTAACTGACCCTAACAGCAGAAAGTAGAAGCTCTGAGCCTGCACAGGAAGAATCCGCCACGGCTACAGATGAACTCAAGCGTGGGCTGAAGGGATGTGGAACAAGCATTGATAGCATCTGCTGCAACGACATTTAAGAAAAAGTCACTGACCACAGACTCCCCCACCCCCATAAAGGAAGAACTTGCTGCCCAGCTTCAGGGAGTGTGGTCAATCGATGGCCTCCAGCTGTCAGCTGTTTCAAAGTCCCTGGTCTTCCAGAGTGCCCTTGGATCACCCCGGGCTGCTGCCTTCCTGGGGCAGCCTCATCCAGCAGTGAGGTGAAGTAGAGTCCAAAGCCCTGACCATTCTGGTTTGAAGTGGACACTGATGGCACAGTTGCTCTGTGGCACCCCCAGGTAGGCGGAGGCTTGGCAGTCTCTGCCCATCTGCTTTCGTCTCCTTCCCTTCATAGGTGTTGAACTCTATTAAATATCACACACCTCAAACTCCATCTATGGAGCTGCTTTTGGAGAACTGAACTCTCAGCAAAGCCCACCAGATGCCTCTCCCTGTCTTTATTGAGTACAAGGAAGGGCAGCTTTTCCCCAGAAAGACCTGCCCGCCCACAATCACTTGTCTCCTCCAAGATCAGGCAATTGGCGAAATCACATTCTACGTTAGCCGGTACCACTACTGCTGCTGCTGCTGCTAAGTCGTTTCAGTCGTGTCCAACTGTGCGACCCCATAGACGGCAGCCCACCAGGCTTTCCCGTCCCTGGGATTCTCCAGGCAAGAACACTGGAGTGGGTTGCCATTTCCTTCTCCAATGCATGAAAGTGAAAAGTGAAAGTGAAGTCGCTCAGTCATATTGGACTCTTAGCGACCCCATGGACTGCAGCCCATCAGGGCCCTCCGTCCATGGGGTTCTCCAGGCAAGAGCACTGGAGTGGGCGCCGTCGCCTTCTCCACCACTGGCCATTGTTTGTTCCAGTCATGGACTCAGTCATTCTCTGCTCCTCAGTGGTCACGGGCCAGTCCCCTGGTGCATTAACCACACAACCATTAAGAGTTATCCTGCCTAGAAATACCGCAGAAATACTCTCTCCTGGAAACCTGGTGCTCGACGGGTCGGTATCCCAGGAAACTCTATGACAATTAGACTATTCTCCAGTTGTTGATGGAAACCCATCTCCAGTTCAAGAATGTTTCTGGCATTCATTGCTGACAGAGATCCCAGGAGGCACCAGCATGGAATATAAGCACAGTCAAGCTTTTCTGGTCTGACTCTGAACTAACTGCACAAAATTGAGATCTAAAGGCTTTGCCAGGTGTCTCTTACGCCCTAAAACCACGCATTCAAACTAATTGCAACATGATTCTGATTAAATAAACAACAGTGCTGGTCATACATTTTTGCTTCTGGATGGTAGAGCTCGGTGCTTAAGTCTCCCGCCTCACTAGCTATATCACCATGAACCAGCTACCTAATCTTTTTGAGAATTTGTTTCTTCACCTGTAGCATAAGGATCGTGATATTTGGCTTATAGATCTGTTGTGAGGTTGACATGATGTATTTGAATGATTCCAATACATTGTGGGCCCTTTGCTAAGGGTAGTTATCATGACCCTGATAGTTACCTTACTAGGAAACCTTCTTAGCAGTCATCATCTTTTAAGGTCTTCAGTAACTAAGAGAATATCAGAATGTTAGGTTCACAAAGGCTTGGAAAGTATCACTGGCCTCATAAAGATCACTAACCTCATGGTGAAGCAGAAGCAGGTCATAGGAACAAACATTTGTGATATTAGAATATCTCCACGTCTTAACATCTTTCTCACTCTTACTCACGAGGCTTTCAGCATCCTGACCGCCCACATCCCACAGATAAGTAGCTGGGACTCTTGTTAAGAGAGATAGAAAAAGAGGCATGATGTTTCCTTCTTGGCTCTTTTCTTCATCTCACAGATACTTGTCATTCCATGTGTTTAAGACTTCGAGTTTTTTTTTAAAATCCCATTTAAATCTATTATTATTCTTATTCTTTTTCAGAATTATTTGAACTACTGTTGCTTGATTCTTTTCCTAAGTGAACATTAGAATGCTAAAGCTGAAACTCCAGTACTTTGGCCACCTCATGTGAAGGGTTGACTCATTGGAAAAGACTCTGATGCTGGGAGGGACTGGGGGCAGGAGGAGAAGGGGACGACAGAGGATGAGATGGCTGGATGGCATCACTGACTCAATGGACGTGAGTCTGAGTGAACTCCAGGAGTTGGTGATGGACAGGGGGGCCTGGCATGCTGTGATTCATGGGGTCGCAAAGAGTCGGACACGACTGAGCAACTGAACTGAACTGAGTACCAAAAATATCCTGTGAATATTTTAAAAATAGATTTACGAGTCAACAGGAAGAATTAACATCTTCTCTGTTTCTAGTCAAGAACAGAGCATGCATTTCCGTTTAATCATGTTGTCTTAGCTGTCTTTTTATTCCTTGGTAGAATTAATTCTTAATAAAAACTTTATTGAGATATAGTTCAAAACCCACAAAATTCACCTTTTTAAACTGTACAATATACTGGGTTTTAGTTGACTTTTCACTTTTATGCATTGGAGAAGGACATGGCAACCCACTCCAGTATCCTTGCTTAGAGAATCCCAGGGACGGGGGAGCCTGGTGGGCTGCCATCTGTAGGGTTGCACAGTCAAACACGACTGAAGCGACTTAGCAGCAGCAGCAGCAGTATATGCACAGAGTTGTCCAACTATTACCAAAATCAATTTCAGAACTATGTAGAATGTTAGAATACTCGAAGACAAGCCCCATGGCTACCACTCCTCTGTCCTCCGATCTCCCACCCCCCTAGAAACCATTGATCTACTTTCTGTCTTGTGACTTTTGCTTGCTCTAAATATTTCACATAACTGGGGTTACATGATACATGCCTTTTGCAACTGGCTTCTTTCAGGGGGCAGCGTTTGAAACCCAGCCTTGTCACGTGCATCAGCACTATCTCCCTTTCTATCGCCTGATTCTGTGTTATTGAATGGGTATGCCACGTCTTTTTTACCCATTCAACAGCTGATGGACATTGCTCCTGCTTTTTGACTATTGAGAATAATACTGCTGTGAGAGTGTGTGCAGAAGCATTTGTTTGAGTATCTATTTTCAATTATTATGGGTGTATACCTAGGAGCAGTATTTCTACCTCATGTAATGACTCTATACTGAAGACTTGCAGGAACTGTTAAACTGTTTTCCAAAGAAGCTACACCATTTTACGTTCCCACAGGATACGTGTGAGGGTCCCAGCTTTTCCACGTTCTTAACAACATGTGTTAACTCCTGTCTTTTTGATTTACGCATCCTGCACGATAGGAAATATCTCGCTGTGGTTTTGATTAGTCATTAGTCCCTAATGACTAATGATGATGAGCATCTTTTCATGTGCTTATTGATGATGGAGACGACATTTTTAAAAATTTTCTGTTTTGACATAGTTTCACATTTACAGAAAAGTTATAGAAGAGCTTCCCTAAAAAGTCTTGATCAGATGCAGGATACAGGATGCTCGGGGCTGGTGCACTGGGATGACCCAGAGGGATGGTACGGGGAGGGAGGTGGGAGGGGGTTTCAGGATGGGGAACATGTGTGCACTCGTGGCGGATTCATGTTGATGTATGGCAAAACCAATACAATATTGTAAAGTAAAAAAAAAAGAAAAAAGTCTTGATTACCCTTCACTGGTATTCACCCTAACTGTAAGCGTTTCATCCGATTTGTGTTATCATTTCTTCTCTCTGTCTCTTTCTACACAGTTTTTTAGTAATCTGAGAGTAATTTGCCTATCGTGCCCCTTTACCTATGAATGCTTGTGTGAATTTCCTGAGAACAAGGCAATTTTATTTAGTATAACTTCAGTATATTTTTCAAAATCAGGAAACTTAACATTGGCAAAAAAAGTTAGCTAATCCACAGTCCATTTTTGAACTTTAGTACTTGTCTCAATATTCCCGATTCAAGCCCAGGATCAAAGATTTTACCCTGTTTCTTATTTTTTTAGTTGCCTTTAATCTGAAACAACTCCTCGACCTTTCTTCATCTTTCACGGCCTTGGTATTTGAAGAGTAGGGGCCAGCTGTTTTGTAGAATAGATTTGTCTCATATTTCCTTGTGATTAAATTACATTATGCATTTTTGGCAGGAATTCCACAAAAGAATGTCCTAGGGCATTGTGGCAGGAAGCTTATTTACCCCATCATTGGCAATTAACTTTGAAAACTCGGTTTAAGAGGTATTACTTAGTATGCATTGAAAAATCACTATTTTTCCTTTTGTAATTAATAAGCAATTTTGAGATGGTGTAACGTTCTGTCCTTCATTAACTTTCATTCACTGGTCTCAGCACATTGTATCCTTTTTTGGACAGTGCTGCATAGCTTGCAGACACCAAAAGCACAACGTCCTCACCACTGGGAGCTGGAAAATTTCCAGCATCCTGTGTCTTGCTTAGAATAAGTTTTGGGGTATAATTTGTATACAGTGAAAATTTATCTATTTTGAATTTCTAATTGGGTTAGTTTTGACAACTGTGCCGAGTCATGCAGCCATCATCATCATAAAAATGTACGTTTCCATTACCCTACAAAGACCGAAAGGGAGCCCTTCTTAATTATGTGGGACATAGACATGTTCTAGACATAAGCTATTCATGTTCTAGTCTAATCTTAAGAAACTCAATCTCTTTCTGACTCAGGCCCGGTCTTCAAAATCATTGTCTTGGTAGGAACCCAAAATAGAAGCCAGTGTTGAGGCCCAAAGCAGCACAACAACCCCTTTGTCCCAGGTGGTACCCACCTCTTCCCAGACTCAGCGAGTGAAAGGACTCTAGGCAACAGGACTCACGGAACAGGAAAACCCATCTGGAAATGTTCCCAAAAGTATTTCTCTGCACACTCAGAGTTCTGCTTGTCCTCAGCACAAGGCTCGCTCCCCACCGGTGGCCTCTCGGGGGGGCACGGGGCGCTCTGCCTGCCCGGGGGCCTCTCGGGGGGGCACGGGGCGCTCTGCCTGCCCGGGGGCCTCTCGGGGGGCACGGGGCGCTCTGCCTGCCCGGGGGCCTCTCGGGGGGCACGGGGCGCTCTGCCTGCCCGGGGGCCTCTCGGGGGGCACGGGGCGCTCTGCCTGCCCGGGGGCCTCTCGGGGGGCCGCGGGGCGCTCTGCCTGCCCGGGGGCCTCTCGGGGGGGCGCGGGGCGCTCTGCCTGCCTGGGGGCCTCTGGTGGGGGGGGCGCGGGGCGCTCTGCCTGCCCGGGAGCCTGGGGAGACGGGGTGCTCTGCCTGCCCGGGGGCCTCTCGGGGGGCACGGGGTGCTCTGCCTGCCCGGGGGCCTCTCGGGGGGCACGGGGCGCTCTGCCTGCCCGGGGGCCTCTCGGGGGGGCACGGGGCGCTCTGCCTGCCCGGGGGCCTCTGGTTGGGGGGGCGCGCGGGGCGCTCTGAGACGTGCGCCTCCCGTGCTCTGGAGCCCAGCAGGCAGCACTCTTGTGCTGGGCCCCGGGGCTGGCCGTGCGCCATCCCATGGGGATGCTCGGACACCTCCTCTGCTCTCCCTGGGCCCCTGAGAAGTGAGTGCAGCTCTCCCTCCCCGACCCCAGGGCCCTCCCAGGGGCGTCTCTGTTCTGGGGGCTCCGTTGGTTTCCCAAGTGGCTCAGTGGTGAAGACTCCACCTGCCAATTCCAGCAGATGCAGGAAATCTTCCTTGGGTGGGGAAGGTCCCCTGGAGGAGGGCATGGCACCCCACTCCAGTGTTCTTACCTGGGAAATCCCATGGACAGAGGAGCCTGGTGGGCTGCAGTCCACGGAGTCGCTCAGAGTCGGACACAACTGAGCGACTTCACTTTCATATTTCCTTTTATGCATTGGAGAAGGACATGGCAACCCACTCCAGGGTTCTTGCCTGGAGAACCCCAGGGACGGGGGAGCCTGGTGGGCTGTCGTCTATGGGGTCGCACAGAGTCGGACACGACTGACGCGACTTAGCAGCAGCAGCAGCAGCATCAGTGTTCAGGCTAAGAACTGAGTGTATTAATGCCCCCAAAGCCTTTTTCTCCTAAAGCTGTTGTCTCTGCCATGAGTTGTGAAAATCTGTTTTGAAAGTAAAAGTTGAATGCTGAGTCACTTTTTTCTGAATTACCACAAGAAACATCCCCCTCTCAATGGACGGATATCAGAAAGTAGAGGAGGGTGGGAAGAAAGGACAAGTCTCATTGCCTAATATTTGTCAATATGGGCAAGTCTCATTGCCTAATATTTGTCAATACCATCCCATCATTGTACAGCTGATTTGGGAGAAATAAACACACAACTTCATGTTTACCTACCTTAAACATTATCATTATTTATCTGCATCAGTCTCTCCTTCTTCTAACTTCTGAGCAAACCAGATAAGGAAATATCTTTATTTACTTTTTATTTTTCTTTTCCAGTAGTGTAGCTAATGGGAAGGGACATAAAGGCAAACAAAGATGACTAGGAAGGCAATAAAGGATTAGACCTTGTGATGGGATGTGAGCTCGGGCTTGGTAGAACAGAGTGCCTGGGCCTGAGGGAAAGAAAGGGAGCTTACTAAGCAGTAAGGATGATGGTGTCTGGGTCGATCCAACAGAGTAAGGTTAACTGGAGAGAAAAGGAGGCCATTTCTTCAAAGTTCATCTCAACATAGGTACGTTCATTGTACAATAAATATAAAATGTAATGAATCTAGTACCACTTTCACTTCTCCTGGAATGTTATGGATAGTTCTCAGTGTCCTCCCTAGACCTCAGGAGTGGGGGCTCAATCCTAGTAATTCTAGTGCAGGACATCTTCCGTTCTGTGTGGTGAGATCTGGGCGTTGCTTTAAGCAGTATGAGCGAATCAAAACCACAGTAAGCTGTCACCGCCCACCTGTCAGAATGGCCGTTATATAAAGCGTACAAACAACAAATTGTTGACCTGGATGTGGAGAAAAGGGAACCCTCCTGTATTGTTGGTGGAAATGTAAATCGGTGCTTTCACAGTGGCAAACAGTACAGAGGTTCCTCAAAAAACTAAAAATAGAGTTAGCATATGATATGGCAATTCCACTCCTAGGAATATATTTGAAAAAAATGAAAACACTAATTTGAAAAAAAAAACACGCACACATGCACCCCAATGTTCGAGCAGCACCATTTACAGCAGCCAACACATGGAAGCAGCCCAAATGCCCATCAGCAGATGAACGGATAAAGAAAATGTGGTGTATACCTACATAACGAAGTAATAGCCAGAAAAAGAAGGAACTCTCCCATTTGCAGTAACACAAATGGGTCCAGAGAATACTGTGCTTAGTGAAGTGAGTCAGACAGAGACAAATACTCCATGACATCATTCATGTGAATCTCAGAAATAATCCAAAGAAACGCATGTGCAAACAGACACAGACTCAAAGATACAGGAAGCGAACTAGTGGTCGCCACAGAGGAGGGGGGGAGGGGCAAACAGGGGCACGGAATTCAGAGAGATGAACTTCTATGTGCAAAATACCAGTACATAAGTGTAATGGTGTATCGTAACCGTTATCTTGTAGTAACTTTGCTGATGCTGCTAAGTCACTTCAGTCGTCTCCGACTCTGTGTGACCCCAGAGACGGCAGCCCACCAGGCTCCCCTGTCCCTGGGATTCTCCAGGCAAGAACACTGGAGTGGGTTGCCATTTCCTTCCCCAATGCATGAAAATGGAAAGTGAAAGTGAAGTCGCTCAGTCATGTCAGACTCCTAGTGACCCCATGGACTGCAGCTACCAGGCTCCTCTGTCCACGGGATTTAATAACTTTAAATGGGGTATAATCAAATCTGTAAAATACTGAATCCTTATGCTGTACATCTGAAACTAATATACTACTGTAAATCAAGTATACTTCAATAAGAAAATAATAAAAAAAAATAAAGGTTTACAATTACAAATAAGTAAGCAGTATAAGGGACAGGAATCTCCATGAACTTGGATATAACAGATGAGAATCAGGACGGGATTTGAGAGAAGATATAATTTTGGAAATGTTTAGAATTGGATTTGAGCCCCTAATAGCCTAGGCACATTTTTTTTTTCCTATTTTGGGGGGGCCATGTTGCTAGCCATACATGACCTTAGTTTGCTGACATGGAGTCTTGAGCACTAAACCACCAGGGAAGTCCTAGGTACCTTTCAAGGTCACTCAGCATGGACACCTGCAGAATAAGTATAACTGGACTGCAGAGCTAAAACAAAAAGGCAATGTAAAGGGAACCATAAGCCCTGTAGAAATTTAACTACTATTGCTCTTTAAGCCAGCCAATCGCTTTACAAGCTTGGAAATTGTCTCCCAAGTTCCCTTGCTACTGTCAAAATTCTGCCTTAGGTTCCTTAAGACTTGTGAACCTCCACCTGAATCTCCTTGTGTACTCTTGCCTAAACAAAGACGCACATCCTTGATTTTATGTGTGTGTCCATTTGCTTTTATACTGTCGTTAAAGGCACTCGGTATTAAAAATTTCCCAGCCATTGGCATACACAAGCTTGCAGTTAGTAGAACCTGCCAGATATATCCATAAGAGAGGATCACGATGGTGGGGTAGGACGTCCACATATGTTGGGGGGAGGCACAAACGTTCAGTCTATGATACCTGTCTAAAAGGAGTCCTGTTTGTTTTCTGATAGTGTATTTGACCAATATATCCAAAGAGTAAATATACGCCCTTTTAAGTTTGTATGGTTATTGCCTATGTCTTCATTTATAAATAATAATAGGGGCTTCCCAGCTGGCTCAGTGCTAAAGAATCTGCCTGCCAAGGCAGGAGATACTGGTCCAATCCCTGATTTGGGAAGATCCCACATGCCTTGGAGCAATAAGGACTGTGTGCCACAACTGCTGAGCCTGAGCTCTAGAGCTCGGGCTGCTGAGCGTGCGCACTAGAGCTCGAGAGCCACTGCTGCTGAGCCTGCGCGCTAGAGCCCGACGGCCACGGGGGCTGAGCCTGCGCGCTAGAGCCCGAGAGCCACGGCTGCTGAGCGCGCGCGCTAGAGCCCGAGAGCCACGGCTGCAGAGCCTGCGCGCTAGAGCCCGAGAGCCACGGCTGCTGAGCGTGCGCGCTGCAGCACCCTTGCTCCGCAGCGAGAGGCCGCCACAGTGAGAAGCCCACGCGCCACAGCTAGAGAGCGGACCCTGCGCCCCGCAACCAGAGAAAAGTCCGTGCAGGACAAAGACCCAGCACAGCCATACATGGATAAATAAAACTATTAAAAAATAACTAATAGCAGTATCAGAAAATATCAGAAGTCAAAGCTACAACTGAGGCCTTAAAACAGCTGGCTGATGCGTAGCTGTGCGGGCCCTTTGGTCATGGGTTACTAACACTCCCTGGGCCAGCATGAAGGCTGCCTCGCCTATCGTCTTCTTAAACTGGGTGTCAGCAGTCACTTATCACACTGGCCCAGTTCCCGGTTACCTTTTACACACGTCTCCATCAAAACTGAGATAAAGCAAGACAAACTGGAAGTGATAATACATTTCACGAGAAACAGAATGCAAATATACTGAGAAGGGAAGGCTCTTAACTCGTGTTTAACATCTAAACGCCGCACCCACTCCACTCATGTTTCCTAACTTGCCACTGAAGCGTTTGAGCTTGTCATCTCAAGAGTCTTCTTGAGGACTCTCCTTCAGTCGCCAAAGAGGAACCCGAGACCTGGGAGAGTGATCCATTTGCCCACGGTCACATACTGAATTAGCTGGATGCTCCTTTTCAGTTAACCATGGTTAGTTAACAAAGTCTAAGAGGCACTTATTTCCCTAGTGAATGCCTATAAGGAAGGGTGGATTTGAAAAATAAAAATGAGAGCATGTGGGTTGTTAACCTCAGCGAGATTGTTAGGCTGATTAGCATCTGCTGGAATTTCCTGATGCCAAAAGCCATGGGAAGCTCAGACCCATTGTCAAGGGAGCAGGAAGGGGAAGGAAGAGGGCCGTGGATTTCCCTGGCCTGAAAACCCCATCCAGGTAGCAGCTGCCATCCTGGCGCTCTGGCTCCACGGTGCTTATTTCTTTTTGCTTGAATCCAGCTGCTGCGGGGCCCTTCAGGCAGATGTGGGAAGAAGACCATAAAAAGAGGACAGTTATATCAATGTAGGAATCTTAAAAAATGATACAAATGAACTTATTTACAAAACAGACAGAAACTCACAGACATAGCAAACAAACTATGGTTACCAAAGGGGAAGGAAGAGAGGGGTAAGTTAGGAGTTTGGGGCTAAAATACACACACTGCTGCTGCTGCTGCTGCTGCTGCTGAGCCGCTTCAGCCGTGTCCGACTCTGTGCGACCCCAGAGACGGCAGCCCACCAGGCTCCCCTGTCCCTGGGATTCTCCAGGCAAGAGCACTGGAGTGGGTTGCCACTTACTGCTATATATAAAATAGTAAACAACAAGGGCCCTGCTGTGTAGCGCAAGGACCTTCTCTTGTAATAACATATAATGGAAAAGAACCCAAAACATAAATATATACACATACATATCTGTATACGAATCGCTTTGCTATACACCAGAAATTAACACAACATTGTAAATTAACTCTACTTCAATGTAAAAATAAAAGGTTTATAAAAAAAGACCACAGGCTTTGAGTCAGCAGACTTGAGTTCAGATCTTGCCTCCTCACCACCTGAAAACCCCAGATAGATTTCTCCATCCCTCTAAACCTCAGGTGTCCCATTAGTGAAACGGGAGTGAGCATGCAAGGAGGTGCGCGTGTCAGCAGTTATGAGGGCCTGCTGTGCTGGCTCCCGCCCTGTTCCTGCCTCTTAGCCCTCACTGCTCAGGTGGCTCTGGGAGGTTCTGCTCATAGCAAGACTGTGAAGGCTGCTGGCTGACTGTCTTCTCTGGTTCTGGGGGGTGCTTTGCTTTGCAGGTGCTCTGTAGAAGAACATCAAGGCTGGTGATGCTGGCAGGCATCAGTTCAGGTGTCCTGGCAAATCAGTGATCACTGGCTCGAAACCCCCGAGTGCCTCCATTCAGCTAAGAACCTGACCCCTCCATCGAAAATCTAACACCTGGTACAGCAGGCTCCCCCAGACACATTGCCAGCTGTACTGGTGGGTCAGTGGTTGAGTCCTATTGGTTGCTCAATGTTTTGAATACTATTCCAGAAAGAGGGAACAAGCTATCTGTCCACAGAGCCTCACTGTCACCGCCTTATCTGCAAAAGAAGGCAAGCATCAGCTTCACAAACGGTGCAGTCTTTGGACAGCCCCGGTCAAGGTCAGGGAGGCAGTGGTTCCTGGGTTCTTTGCGCAGTCACTCCAAGCTGTACACACATGATCCTTGACCAAATAGCCTTTAATCCACTTGACAAACCAAATACCCTTTAATCCGAGCTTCCTTGGGGTGCTGGGTCTCCGGTTTCTCTGGAACAAAACTTGCTTTTGTTTCCCAGGTTCTGGGAGTTAATCCCAGATGTGTTTGCTTTAGCTCAGTTTCTTTGTTTCCATGCTTCACTTGTGTCTGTTGTTTTCACCCTCCTCCAGATAAGGGTTCCCCACTCCAGTCCTCTAGCCTGGAAAGTCCCATGGGCGGAGGAGCCGGGTAGGCTGAGTCCACGGGGTCGCTGAGGGTCAGACACGACTGAGCGACTTCCCTTTCACTATTCACTTTCATGCACTGGAGAAGGACATGGCAACCCACTCCAGTGTTCTTGCCTGGAGAATCCCAGGGACGGCGGAGCCTGGTGGGCTGCCATCTATGGGGTCGCAGAGTTGGACACGGCTGAAGTGACTTAGCAGCAGCAGATAAGGGTCCCAATTGCCTCACAGGAAAAAAACCAGCAACTAATTCACCAGAAATCTTCCTGGTCCCTGGCTTGTCAGCTTCAAGCACATTCTTCCAACACCTGTTCAAGCGGACACCACTCATGGCGTCTACCCTGTCCCGGGGGGGTCCAGGAAGCCACGCCTGACACGCCCGCTGCTCTGCTGGGGTGCGTCTGCCTCGTCCCGGGGTGGCCCGGGAAGCCCACGCCTCACACCCCCGCTGCTCTGTGGTGTTAAGGCTCCTCTGCGGCGTCTTTCGGCAAGTGGCAGTGGATTCATCTTATTGTATTAAAATGGATGGAAACACTCATTTGGCATGGATTAATATATGGACTTTCATCGGCCTCCATCGTTTTGATTTCTGGAGAGTAAACTTTTCCTCTCGTTTGTTTTTCTTTGGCCATGCCGTGCAGCATGTGGGTTCTTAGTTCCCTCCCAGGGGTCAAACCCATGCCCCCTGCAGTGGAGGCAGGGACTCTTAACCCCTGGACAGCCAGTGAAGTCCCTGGAGAGTGACAGTTTATATCACAAGGCCAGACAAGGTCTGATCCCCTAAACCCGGAAGCTAGTTTACCCCTGGTCTGAATGCGTGAACCCAAAATACGGCCTATGTTCGAGTTCATTTTTCTAATGGATGGCATCCTGGCTGATGCAGAAGCTGGTCCTCCCGAGGATGGTGGTGCTGGTGGTGGTGGACAGCCGCCCGGCCGTGTCCAACTCTTTGCGATCCCATGGCCTGCAGCATGCTAGGCCTCCCAGTTCCCAACGGTGGGGTATCAGGCTCTAAAGTGAAAGACTGACAGGGGCTGGGTGGGCCCTCAGGGAAGATGGCTCTTTGGTGAGGATCACACTTTCCCTGGCTGGGAGCTCAGCAACTCTCGAGTGCTGGGTGCTTTCCATCTGCACCTTCACGACCACCTGTCACCAGGGAGGCTGGAGGGGTCCCTGGGAGGGGTGTGTGTGTGTGTGTGTGTGTCGGGTGGGGCGGGGTGGAATACAGACAGTAAGTCTGATACAGAAAAGGGACCTGGAGGGAAAGGAAAGGAATAGAAGGTGCAGGTCGCAGTGGGCAGTTCTCACCGCTGTTGCCCGTGCGATTATCTTCTGGATGTGAAGGAAGCTTCACAGGCGGGTGGGAGGTTTAAGAGGAGTGAGAACAATCTGGACAGGCTCTGGAAGGAATGCAGAGGGACAGATGGGAGATAAGTCATCACCTTGAAGACTAGTGAGCGGGGGCCGCCCTGATCCTGGGTACCCACCTTGCAGCAGCCTCCACTGTGGGCTCTGTGATTCTGTGGATGCTGAGCGGCTCATGGGGCAGAGCTGAGGCTGGGGACTCGTAAAGCTGCTCCCCAGGTTTGGCTCCGGTGGGTGCAGCGGAAGGTGAGGTGCTGAGGACCTCACTCTGGCTGATGTCTCCCTGGAATCCACCCTCTTTTGTGTGACAAACGGCAAGTCAGAGGAAGTCACACCTCTAACCACAGCAGCCCCAATTCCCAGAAACAGCAGCTTAGAAGACACAAGAACGTGGCTGAGACTGAGTGGGAAATGTGCCTTGACCACTCTCGTCTGGCTCTACAGGCTCTGTGAAAAATTATCTACAAGAACAGTGTCTATTATGGAGACTCCATTGCAAAGCTTGGTTTCCCAAGGCCATCTTAGAGAATGGCGTATTCTCTCTCATCATCATCTGCTTAATCCCAAGTGTCAGCAGGACTGAATTCCTGCTGGCAAAACAGTATTTTCCATTTCAAAGATGGCTCATCCCAAAACATTAAAAATTAGACCAATAGTTGTTCACCAGGAACTCCTAAACACTCTTTGCTGTGATTATAGCAAGAAAAGCTTAGTTTGTCTTAAAGTGTTCTATATTTATTCTTTGCCCTCTATCAGTTTCCTCAGATGGGAGATCACCCTGGGAGATAAGCAGGTTGGTCCTATTATTTCTATGCTTCGGATGGACCTGAGGTGACCCACTCTCATTCTTTATCGGCCCTTTGCTCCACTCCCTGAGACTGCAGTCATTTCCCTTCACAGTGTATGAAACTCTGCAATTTATTAGCTAATCACTGGATTCTCCCAGTCTCAGTCCTTGTCCATAAAGGCAGAGCACACAATCCTGGGAGGGTCCCTCTAGTTCTGAGATGCTGCTGATTACAATAGTTTCTGTTTAACCAATATAATACAGTTTGTTACAGTAAAACATTTTAAAGGCTCACTTGTAAAATCAACTTGGCAAAAACAATACATAAACATAAAGAGCCAGCAATGTTTTTTGGCAACATCTCTCTCCCATTGGAAGCAGGAATCTATGTTAATTTTATTAAAAGACAGGCCATCTATCAGTTTAGCAAACATGACTCCCCTGGGGTTAAGTGAAGGAAAGTTGTATCTCTGAAAATAAGATAATCCTGGATTGAGACTTAAAAGGTTTCTGTACTATCAGAAAGCTTTAAACAGTCACTCAGCCAATATTTATAAAATAAATGCACCAAATCTCTTCTTCCACGTGCCAGTATTTTACTCCCATTCTCTTAAAGGTCCTTCGGTGAAATTACAGAAAAGAACCAAACTATAGCGAAGTAAGGTTTTGAGATCATCAGAAAAAGTGTTTACCTAGCAAATATAATGGGATTTCACAAGTCTCATAAAATGTGACATTGAGGCTACCTCTGAGGGGAAATTAGCAAATAAAAGCGTACATGTGTAGAGATCAGCCACCTGGAGAAGGTAACTGCTCCTATCTTCTCTCTTCTCCAGAATCGCCAGCTATAGACCACAGGTTGGGAAGGGTGCATTCCCGGTAAGGTGTGCGTTCACGCTTGTGGCTCATGGAAGCGTCCCCAGTGTGAAAGCAGAAGGGATGTTATAGAGACAGAGCTAAGCAGGGCATCGCCGGCACTTCCCAGAGAAGAGGAGGCCTTGGCCACCAGACTCCCAGCGGGGGGAATACAGCAAGCTGCCGACACTTGGTGGCGCCAGTCGTTATCAACAGCCAGCATGTGTGCCTGGTGGCCGCCTGTGTGTCCTCTTTGGGAAAAGGGCCTACTCAGATCCTCTGCCCATTTCGTAATGGTTATTTGGGTTTTGGGAACTGAGTTGCTTGAGGTTCGAACCTGTCTTGAAGATTAACCCTTGCGGGATCTATTTGCAAATATCTTCTCCCATTCAGGAGGCTGCCTTTTTGTTTGGTTGATGGTTTCCTTCGCTGTGCAAAAGCTTCCAAAGAATTCATACAGATAGCCAACAGTCATATGAAAAGAAGCTAATCTTTAGGGAAATGCAAATCAAAACAATATTGAGATACCACCTCACACCTGTCAGAGTGGTCGTCATCATAAAGAAAACAAATAAGAAGCATTGGTGAGGGTGTGCAGAAAAGGAAAGCTTTGTGCGCTGTAGATGGGAATGTAAGTTGGTGCAGCCACCATGGAAAACATCTCAGAGGTTCCTCAAAAAATTAAGGTAGAACTATAATGCAGTCCAGCAATCCCATTCCCGAGCGTTTACCTGAAGAAAATGAAAGCACTGACTCAAAAAGATATGTGCATCCCCGTGTTCATCACAGCGTTATTTACAATAGTCAAGATATGGGCACAACCTAAGTGTCTATTGATAGAAGAATGGATAAAGAAGACGTGGTACACGGTGGATTACTACTCACCCATAAAAAAGAAGGAAATCTTGCCATTTGCAACAGAATGGATGGATCTAGAGGGTGTTATGTGAAGGGAAATAAGTCAGGGAAAGACCAACACTGTATTATTTCACTTATAAGTGAAACTTGTGGGAAAGCAAAACAAATGAGCAAAGAAAAGGTAAACAGACTCATAGACTCGGAGAAAAGACCAGCGGCCACCAGGGGGAAGCGGGGTGGAGGGGGGGGCGGTGCTTGAGTGAGACAGGTGGAAGCGATTAAGCACAAACTTTCAGTTATAAAATAAATAAATCAGAGGGGTGTAACACAACGTGAAGAATATGGTCAATAGAACTGTTAAGAACTGTATGAAGACAGATGGCTACTTGACTATTGTGGTGATTGTTTTGTAATGTATTTAAATGTTGAATTACTATATTGTGCACTCGAGACTAACATAATATTATACATTGAAGATACTTTTATAATAAAAAAAAGATGACATCACCCTTTACTTGGCACTGGGTTGAACACTTTAGACACATTTCTCATTATTTTTTCAGGCCAATTCTTTGGGATTGAGATTATCATCACTACTTAATAAATGAGAAAAATAAGGATCAGAAATGTTAAGGAATTTGCCCCAGGTTTGAGGAGGGGCAGAACTTGAGGAGATTAGAGCTTACTTCTGTTTCAGCCTCCAGTCTAAATCTCCCTCTGATCCTGCGCTCACCCAGCTCCCCAGGCGGCACTCTCTGAAAGCAGAGCCTGGCCCACAGATGCAGTAGGACACGGGGGAGAGCGGAGTTTGCAGACGGCGTGTCTCGGTTCCAATCAGGCGCTCTTTCTCACGGGCTCCTGGATAGTGAGAGGGTCTTCTGTCCGCGGCTGCAGAGTGGGAGAGCTCAGAGATCTTTCCAGGAAGCCCCTCGCTGGGCCGCTAGAGTGCCGCCACAGGGCCGCCTTCTGGCACAGGCAGTTCCTTTTCCATTTTGTGCTAGCCAGTGTGGTGAACGGGCCTTGTCAGGTCAGCATTCATCTATGGGCTTCTGGGGAGTTTGGTGCAACCCTGTGGGAAGACCCAGCTTCCTCTGCAGAGCATTACAGCCTAGAACACGGCAACCCCACCAGGACACTGCTCCCTCTCCACGCAAGCCACCTTCCCCCGGAGAGTGTCTCCACATTGTCCTTTTTAATTACAGCAAGATGAAATACTGGCACAACACTCCTTGCCTAGAAAGTGAATTTCAAAGGAGAGTCATGGAAAATTTTCTCTCCGGACAGTTGGAGCCTGGGATGGCATGGTGAATGCTCCCCAGAGGTCAGCAGTGACTTGGGTGGAGGAAGAGACTGGCACACATTTCTGGAACAAGGTGGAGAGCACGTGTGCCGCCTCGCCAAGCATTTATCCTGGCCAGTTGTGCCGGCAGAACATGGAGCAGTAAGCTTTGCACCCTGATGGGGACAAATGAACCTGCCTGCCGTGGTTATTCTGTGACAGGCTGTGATCTGTTGAGACCCGAGGATCAGCCAGACAATCAGTGAAGGTTCTAATGAGTAGAAAGCGTATCAATAAACAGCCTTGTAATCAGAACGCTCCTCCCCTGTTTGCATAGCACTTTACAGTTTCTACAACTCTTCCAACATACACGGTTTAGTTTAAATCTCACGGCAGGCCTGGTGGGTGTCCCCATCATTCTCAGTTTATACGACAGCAGCAGCGCAGCTGTGGTTCCATGTACAGAGCAGGAACTGGGTGTTAGGAACTGGGCAAGCGCCTTTTCGTTTCTGATTCCCTCAACACATATTGTTGAGCCCCTACTCTGCACCAGGCACTTTCCTGAGGGTTGGGAATAAAAACATGAATAAAAGAGGAGAGTGCCAGCCCTAAAGGAGCTGATGTTCTAGCTGGGGGAGGGACAGACAATGAGAAACGGGGTAGATGGTCTGTAGCTGCTCCGGAAAGGACCTCCAGAGAAGGTGACTGGGGGTCTGCAAGGAGGGCGAGGCCAGTAGGCCTGGATCCTGTGGCTGGCCTGCAGGGAAGACAAGGTCAGAGGGGCCAGGGGGCCAAGGGTCGTGGAGGAGCTGATGGGCCCTGAAGGACTCCAGCCTGACTCGGAGCAGGAGGAGAAACCGCGGAAGGTGACCTGGCTTTACTCTTAGTACTCTTGCCCCCTTTAATTTTCAGAACGACTCGACAGAGTGGGTGCTGTTGTAATCCCCCTTTTAGATGAATAGGTAAACTCAGAGAGGTTAAGTAACTTGCCGGAGAACACACAGTAAACCTTTTGGAATCAGGAGTCCAGCTCTGGTCTGTCTGCCCGCAGAGCGCACGGTCCTAAGCCTTCCTAAGCAACACTGACTTTTCAGCACTAGGAAACTTGTGTTCAAGTGTGTTGCCCAGGATCACACACCCAGGCAGCTGGGCAGTCACTGGACTAGTTGAAATCATTTTTCCCTTGCACCAATATGTCATATTTGTTTATAATTTATCATGTCCATCTTTATGGAAAAAAGTAGGGAACAAATTTGTGAAACATTTTTTAAAGTCGTATGAATCCTAGACTTTCCCTGCTATACCAGGCTCTCTCTCTCTCTCTCTCTCACACACACACACACACACACCCAGAGATGAATAGAAAAGGAATCAAGGACCTTTATAAAAACCATCTGGCAGAGATTGTCAATCGTGAAAAGGTTAGGCAATGTCCAGTGTTACTTGGGCAAGGACAAAGCTGTTGTAAGAAGTCACGTGTGCTGGGGCACCTCCACTTATCCCACCCTGCTTTGAAAATAACACGAGTAGAAAACGCCCAGAAAGGCAAGTGGGAAGTGCTGTTAAGTGGCAATTGGACACACAAAATTGCTGTAAAGTGCATATGAAAACTGATAAAATCAGAATAAAGTTATAGTTTAGTTTTAGTACGTTACCATTGTACCAAGGTCGATCTCTTGTTGGTTTGAAAATGTTCCATGGTTATTTAAGATGTTATCATTGGCAAAAGCTGGCTGATGATACACAGGAACTCTCTGTACTGTTTTCGCAAATTCTTGTGAATCTTAAATTATTTAAAGATACAAAGGTTTCTTTTTTAATGGGAATGGGATTCAAAGGCATGTTTGTAGCAGGGCAACTGAAATAGCGATTTCGTCAATAAGAGACTAGTTACCCTACAGCCACATGGTAGGATATTGTTATTGCTTAGTTGCAAATTTGTGTCCAACTCATTTGTGACCCCATGGGCTCATTTCAAATCCCATGGACGGAGGAGCCTGGTAGGCTGCAGTCCATGGGGTCGCTGAGGGTCGGACACGACTGAGCGACTTCCTTTCACTTTTCACTTTCATGCATTGGAGAAGGAAATGGCAACCCACTCCAGTGTTCTTGCCTGGAGAATCCCAGGAACGGGGGAGCCTGGTGGGCTGCCGTCTATGGGGTCGCACAGAGTCGGACACGACTGAAGCAACTTAGCAGCAGCAGCAGCAGCAGCAAACTCTGTCCATGGGATTTCCCATGCAAGAATATTGGAGTGGTTTGCCATTTTCTTCTCCAGGGGATCTTCCTGATCCGGGGATCGAACTTGAATCTCTATTAGGCAAGTATTAGAGAGAACGGAGCACTAACAGAAGAGGAAAAAGCAAACGCAGAGCAGTGTGTGCAACACACCACGAATGGTGCTTCAAAAGGCAAGTGCGCACAGATACGTCTGTGTAAACCGCCTCCAGGAAGGCGGATATTTAAGGGATCAGTAACAGCCGGGAGTTCTAACTAGAGAAACTGAGAGTCTGGGAGACAAGTGGAAGAGAGGCTTTTTCTTAAAAGAAAAAGCTTTTTTTTTTTTTTTTTTTTAAATCAGATACATGCAATTACCCTTGTAGCTCAGTCGGTAAAGAGTCTGCCGGCAGTGCAGGAGACCCAGGTTCAATCCCTGGGTTGGGAAGATCCCCTGGAGAAGGAAATGGCAACCCGCTCCAGTATCCTTGCCTGGAAAATCTCATGGAGAGAGGAACCTGGTGGATTGCAGTCCATGGGTCACAAAGAGTCGGGCACGACTGAGTGACTAACACACCTATTTGAAAGCAAAATGTTCTGAAATGTGGTACACCACCGAAAGGGAACCTCGTGAACTTTCTAGTTATTAATCGTGCATAAATAAAAGCAGGGGCTGCATAGCAAATACCTGATAGGTCTAAGAAAAAGCTTAAAATCTCTGTTTCTCAAAATACCACATTAAAGGTAAAAACAGAGGTGAGGAAAATTACTCAGTCCTTAGTTCAATCTTCAGAGTCAGTGTTTTAACTTTAAAAAAGTGAGGAAAAAATTTTAACACTTGTGACAGTTGAAGATTAATATCTTTACTATATTAAAAGCCTATTTATTCATCCAAAAGAAAAGCATAAATACCATCAAAATAGAAAAGTCGGTAAAAAACAAGGCAGCAGGCTACCCACAAAAGGAGAAATGCAGTCGGCAAATAGATGCACCAAAAATATCCACTCTGGCCAGTCATCAGAAAAAAGTAAATTAAAACAAAGTAACATTTCCCACCTTTCAGGTTAACAAGTAAATGAAATAATAATACTTCCAACCCAGAATTTCTACCTCTATGAATATATCCTAAGGAAAGTAGTATAAGTGTGGGGAAATTTTTATCTAAAACACAAAATTCCTAGGTTGGTGTTCCTAATTCTTAAAAAAAGGTCAGAAACAGCCTGAGTGTTCAACAAGAGGAGGCTGATTAAATAAATGAGAGCCCAGCCATTCTATGGAGTGAAATGTGGGCATTAAAATAGTTGCTATTCAAGACGGTCAGAGTATTGCTAGATGAGAAAAGCAGATTCCGTAATGACATTCTATAGCCTACGTACAGCATTATGTACATGTTCTATCTTGGGAAAAAGCGCTTATGATTTTTGCCTTTCCTGAATGAAAATATACCTGGGGCTTCCCCGGAGGCTCAGCCAGTAAAGAATCTGTCTGCAACGCGGGAGACCCAGGTTCGCTCCTCGGGTGGGAAAGATCCCTTGGAGAAGGGAATGGCTACCCATTCCAGTAATCTCGCCCAGAGAATTCCATGGACAGAGGAGCCTGGTGGGTTACAATCCATGGTATATAGATAGATAGATATACCTAGAAAGTTCTTAACGGGAACCTTCCAAAATGCTGACATTAGTTCCCTTCAGACAGGACAACCACAGAATTTCTTTTAAAAATTTCACAGGATTTATTTTGCTTATCTCCATGTTCTCTTTGTTTCTACCACTGTATGCGTGTATGTGTATAAAAATCTAAAATAAGGAAGTAAATAAAGTCCCTCCAGTCTATGAAACTGAAAGAGGATCAAACAGTGAAGATGCGTCAGGCAGGTTGGGACAGAGCTGCCTGCAGTATCGTCTGAGGACTGTTCATTTCCGCGCTCCTTCCTCCCCGCTCCCTGTGGAGCACCCTCATACCTGCTCACAAAGTCCCTTCCCCATCAGAAGCCCCAGCTCGGCTCCTCTTGACACAGACAGGCACTGCCTTCCTCGTAGCACCTGGTGAATACCTGGTGAGTACTTCCTAGCTATGGCACTGGTTGACGACGTCAGGATCTTTTTCCTTCGCTGGAACACTTGGAATCACCTGGTGGGATTCTATCCTGCGTGCCTGCTCTGTGCCAGGCATCGGGTCAGTCACTGGGAGGAACGTGGACAGGAATAAGTTATGATCACTAATTGGTCACAGAGCTCTCAGTGGCAAGCAACAAGCCTGCTTCAGGCTGTGAGTAGGAAAGAAATTTATTAAAGATGTCAGGCAGCTCACAGGCTTTGTGGAAGCCCAGAGACACAGGCTCGGCTGCCACGAGGCCAGGTAGACTCCCAAACCTCGCTGCTCCAGCGAGACGCCACTGCCTCCGTTCACTGTCACTGCCGCTCAAGCCGTTGACGCTGCCCTCTGGACACCTCGCGCTCGGAGCAGCATCAGCCACTGCCATCTTTCCTGGGGGACTCTGTACAGTGGCAGTTCCCACGTGGCCTTTAAAGAGGGTCCTGCTCAGCGTGTCTGCTTGTGGAACTGAAGTCACACACCTGTGACAAGGGTTCTAGGATGGCAAGTCCTAGATGCTACTTAGGTGTGATGGGACTCACGTTGTGTGAGATCCTTCAAACTTGTTTAAAAAGACACCAAAGGGCCACGAACCACGACAAATGTGCCCCTGACTTTCAGGAACTTCAGGGCAGCAGCGGGCAGTTTAAACACATGAGAAGACAGCAGAAGTGTGCAGGGGCCTGTGGGGTCCCTGGTGAGAAGGGCGGCAGCCCCTCAGGGGAAAGGGAGAGCTCCCCCAAGCGGTGTTGGTGGGTAAGACTTATTTTAGGGGAGGTAGAGGCAGGCACTGGAAAAGATCACCATGGCCAGAGCTCTAAGAGTCAGTCAAGAAAAGAGGTGAGCCTCTGTGGGCAGAGGAAAACCCAGGGTGAAATCTTGGGCACTGTGGCAGGCTGTAGGGGACATTTGGGGATACAGTGGTGCTATGGGTTGAACTGTGTTACCCCCAAATTCATATGCTGAAATCCTAAGCCCTAGCACCTCGGAGAAGGCAGTGGCACCCCACTCCAGTACTCTTGCCTGGAGAATCCCATGGACGGAGGAGCCTGGTGGGCTGCAGTCCATGGGGTCGCTAAGAGTCGGACACGACTGAGCGACTTTGCTTCCACTTTTCACTTTCATGCATTGGAGAAGGAAGGGGCAACCCACTCCAGGGTTCTTGCCTGGAGAATCCCAGGGACGGGGGAGCCTGGTGGGCCGCCGTCTCTGGGGTCGCACAGAGTGGGACAAGACTGAAGTGACTTAGCAGCAGCAGCAGTAGCAGTAGCAGCAGTACCTCAGGAAATGACTGTATTCAAGATAGGGCATTATTAGACTGTACCATAATCCAATATGACTGGTATCCTCCTAAGAAAAGGAGATCAGGACACAGATGTGCTTAGAGAGAAGACCACAGCAGGAAGATAGCCGTCTACAAGCCCTAGAGAGAGGCTTCAGGAGAAATCTAACAGCCTTGATCTCAGACTTCTAGCCTCCAGAGTTGTGGGAAAGTAAATGCCTGTTGCTTAAGCCGCCCACTCTAAAGTATTTTGTTATGGCAGGCCGAGCAAACTAGTAAAAGGCGAAGCTCCTCGAATACACCAGAAGGTTCTGTTTGACGCCACTCCCCAAAGGCCATCCTGGGCATGCAGGGCTTTTCAGAAGATCGTGGTTGCACAAAGAGAAGGAAAGCTGGCCTGACGCAGTCAGGAGCGGCGACTTCAGATTGAAGAGGGCCTGTAGAAAGTCTGGGTTGTCCAGGGAACCCTGTCTGCAAGGGTGCTGTGTTCTCAAGCCATGGTGGGGGGGGGTTGGGGCATTTCTGTTGTCTCACAATATACCCTCAGGAGGCCTGCTGGGCTGGCTGCTAAGCTGTTCTCACGTTCCTTCCTGAAGCCCATCCTGTACGCTTGACTCTGTAATTCTTCGTTTCTTTGTGTGTGAAAGAAAAAAAAGATGCATGCCCTGTGCCTAGCCACCCACTCAGCACAGGGGAAGGCTCAGGGAAGGAGAGTTCTCTTCCTCTGCTCTTTCACAGCAGAGGCGAATGCATATTGGGGTGGGAACAGCAAGGGCAAACATATGACTGGGGTGGAGACCTGATCTATGAACGACTCATAAATCATCTGAAACGATCCTTTCCTGTTGATAGCCAAGCCTCTGTAAACACTGAATGTGACCTTGGTGTGTTATCTTTCCTAATGATGCCAAACGTGCGGTTGCCGTCTCTGATATAAGCCCAGTGTGACCTTCCCTGGATGCACATGCTTGCAAGGACGCCTGCTCATCATAATGGTGGGTGACCGGGTTTCATACAGAAAGGAAAAGGAAAATAAGATATGTACCGTCTTTATTTTCATAAACTGTGGTGGATGTTTCTACTGGGTACTATTCCGGGTAAATGTGACCTGGTCATGAATCTTCTCTACTTGAAATACCGTGTGTAGGAGCATGAGCATCTGGGAGCTTGGGAACAGCTTTGTGAATTTAGCATTATTTCTGTTCTCTAAGCTGTTATTTCTTCCAGTAATTTTGGGATCAGGTTGGGTTTCATATATGTCTCTAATTCTTTAATTCCTTGGCTTTGACTGAGTGATTGGTGAAATTAAATATAACTTCAGAGCTACAGCATTGTGTCATTTTACAGGAAACTGGACCTGGGGAAGGCAAGAAGCTGCCTCAGGGATCTCACCAGGAGCCTGTGGGGCAGCTGAGCCCCTCTCTCTAGGCCAGTGGTCCCTAAACTTGCCTGTGCAGTGGAGTCACCTGGGGGTCAGTGAAAAATACTGATACCTGACTCCCATCCCGGATATTCTGACTTAATTGGTCTGCAGTGAGGCCTGCCTGAGTTTCAGGGTTTTTAAGCTGCCCAGGTGATTTTTATGTCCTGCGAAATTTGGGGACGATGCCCTAGGCCCTTTTCATTGTTTCATGCTGTATTAAGAAAGAAATGTGCATCAAAATCTGTAAAAACTCATCCAGACCCTTCTCTGTCTTTAATTTAAACTTGATCTTTTTCAAAGTATCCTTTCGTAGAATGAGTAAAAGGGAATGGAGTGGGCTGCTCTCAGGGTGTAAGGGAAGTAGAAGGAAGTGGCCCCCCACCCCGGCAGGGGCAGCAAGTGAGGCTGGAGAGGGTCGCCCTCGGGCCACGCCTCAGAAACTGTCTTGAGACAGAGCTGGAAATAGTAGAAAAATGATGGGATCCTTCCAGTTCCACTCAGACCCCCTCCTCCAGCTTCGGAGTGAACTTAACCCTAACCTACAGCCCCGGCAGGGCCCCTGCCCAGCCTAAGACTCCCTCTGAAGACCCCTGACTCTTGATCACACAGGACAAGGCTCTTCGAGGAGCAACGACTTAGCTCAAAGGACACCGTTTCTAGGAGCTCCACCAGCCCGCTTCATCTCAAGGCTGGGCACGAAGCCCCACCGTCTAGAAACTGCAACAGATGCCAGCTTTATCGCTGCACTGTCTCCCGTGCCTGCGGGTGCCAGGGGCCCGTGTTCACTGAGGACAGGAGAGGAAGCGGAGAAAGGCGCGAGGGGCTGTGGAGACCAGAGCGTGGAGGGCAGTTCAGGGTTTCTCTGCTTGGAAGTGGCCCTCCGACCAGCAGTACTGGCCTTGTCAGGGAGCTTGCTAGGATGAGGACTCGTTAAATTCCACTGAATCTGCTTCTTATTTAATAAGATCCCCCAGGGATTCACATGCACATTGAAGCAGCACGGGTTTTGATCGTTCCTCTTGTGCGTCTCACCTGGGGCACTTGGTAAACATTCAAAGGCCCAGGCCCTCTCCTTCAATGAGCTTGAGACTGGGGGTTCCTTATTAGCAACCCCGGTGATGCCCACCCAAGTAGGGGAACCTCTCTTTTCACGAGGGGAGAGAGAGGGAGAGGAAGAGAGAGAGAGGAAACCATGCCAGTGACAAGCACTTTCGAGATGGTGTCAGTCGGTTAACTGAGTAACTGGTTTTCCTTGTGCCACCGTGTTCGGACTCCACCTTCCAGTCACCGCATCACAGGCCTCTGCTCAGAGCCGCCGCGGGAGTCGTGGGAATCCTGCGCTCCTCACTCACCCTGGTCCGCAGCCCTGGCTCGCGTCCCTTGACCCCTCTGTTCTGAGACTCGGTGAAACGAGACTTTCAAGATTTCTGTGGTCATTTCCCTGCTTCCAGTAGCCCCCTTTTTGGATGAAGAGAGCAGAAATTTTGCTAATGAGGCTGGCTTTTTTTTTTTTTTGAGAAAACAGTCAGGTTTCCACAGTGATCTTAAGCTGAAGATTATTCAAAAGAAGAAAACAGGGAGAGCCAGGTGCAGCCTCAGGTCCTGAGCTAAACGTACGGAGAGCTTGTTGTGAGGATTTGTTTATTCCTTTGATTATAAAATCAAGGCATTTCATTGTGGACAATTTAGAAAATGAAAGTCCAAAGAAGAAATAGTCATAATCCCTCAGCTCAAAAATGACTTGCTGAAGTGTGCCACAAAAACATCAGTCTCTCTCTGTATCTTTTTACACTGTAGGAATCACTCCAAGCAAACTGCTTTGCAACCTGTATTTCACTTAATGATATACAGTGATCATTTACTCACATCGCTTCATTTTCTCTTACTTCCTCGGTTGACCGGTTTCTTCTCTGAATCTCCATCTTCTAAACCAGTCCTGTTCTTGAGCACTGGTTATTTCTGTTTTCCCACAGCAGTGAACATCCTTGAGGAGAAGCTGATATCCCCTGTGCTGTTCTATTTAGGATCAAGTCTTAGAAGTGAAAAGACTTAGAAGTGATGAAGGCAAAGGCTGTAAAGAGTTTTAAGAATTTGAATGGGTGTACACTCCGTAAAAATTGTTCTAATACACACCACCGTTGTGCGTCTTACTTCCCATATGTGTCTGTTTCCCTCTGGGTGTTATAAATGAAATCACCATTTTTGTCATCCCGTTATGACTCTGTTTTCTCTATGGTTACATTTCCCGTGCTGTATGTCAGCGGAACTCTCTCCTGTTTATTCATCGCTTCTATCAGGGTCTGTGCCTGTGTGTGTGAAATGTCGCTTTTACCATTTCTCAGCTATGCTTCTTTTTCCCATTGATATATAGAAACTCTTCATGTATTGATGTTCTCCAAATTTGGTAATTGTTTTTTTAATTTTATGACTTACAACTTTTACATATTTAAGCCTATTTATTTTCTTTTCCTTTTCTGCTTAGAATATTTGCCTGTATTTCTGTGATTAGTTTATGGTCTTATTGTAAAAATGTAACCTTTGAACCCTTTTATTTTATTGTGACAACTAAAGCAGAAAATTAACTTTTTTTCTTCCTCAAATAGTTCACCATTTGTTCTAATACCATTCACTGAATAATCATTCTCTGCAGATTTCAAAGAGTTAATTTATTTTAATAATATATATTTATATTTACTCATGAATAAGTCTATTTTTCTGTTTTTTTTTATTTTGTTCCATTTATTTCTCTCTCTATATATCAGCAACACACTACTTCAAGTAGCGTCAGCTCATAATTAATTTTAGACACTTACAGAATAAGTACCCTCGTCCCATCTTCCTTTTTAAAAGGTTCTTGGAAATTCCCCCCTTGAAGTTCGTTTAGTTTGCTCACCTCAAGAGCAACCTGATGCTTCCCTTTGTTCTACAGATCCGATGCCAGCCATCAGCAGTGCCTTTATCATCTGGAAAATGAAGCTCTTAGCCTTGTGGTCTAAGAACCCTGACCATCCCAATTAGCTCCAGCGAGTCTCCACCTGTGGTTTACTTGTCTTCGTATCTTTGTCAATGTTTTATTATCTTTGTCATTGTTCTACTATCTTCTTGAAACTCGTTTCAATCCCTTATTTCTGTCGTTTAGATTACACATGCCCTGCAAAGCAGCTACAAATCTCCTATCCACGAGGGCTTCCTGAACTCCTCGGCAGTAAAATAGCACACTGACATTATTGCTCTGTGACTTCTCACTCACGTTTCGCTTTTTCCCCAGTTAATTCCAGTAACTTTATAGCTCTTGCTTCTTTGTTAGATTATCTGAAGGTAGAAGCTCTACCTTCGCACCACCCGTCAGAGCCCAGCAGGGCCCTCCACACAGGACACTCAGTCAGTAATCAGCACCTGAATCCATTCACCCTTCTTTCCTGCACAGAACGCTCTTCTGATCAGCTTTGCGGCCTTAGCCACCTTCGTGAGTTTATGCGATGCCCAGTGCTATGTCATACCTAATGAGAGCTCTGCCTCTGATGGTAAGTCCTGACTCCTGTGTTTTGTTATTTGATTGCATCTCAGTAAATATAAACTATTGGCAGATGAATAACCTTAAATCTGCATGAGACAGAGGGTTAGGGCAGATGTATAAATGGAGTAGAATGAGGTGCTTCAACATTCCATTTATGTAAGAAAGTGGTTCTCAATCCTCTCAATCCTAGCTGTATGAGAATTGCCTGGAGAATTTTTGACGCTTATTAATGTTCAGGCTCCATTCAAAACCAGGTAAGTCAGACTCTCAAGGATAGGATCTACATATTTAGAAGCTTCTTGATTGACACCTACATGCAGTTAGGGTTGAGAGTCATTGATTACTCCAGTACTTCTCAAATGCTGAATGTGTGTGCAAACCCTCTGGGACTCTTACTAAAGCACAGATTCTGATTCTGTGGGCCTGGAGTGGAGTGAGAGTCTTCATGTCTCATGACCTCACGTGGTCCTAATGTTGCTGGTCCCTCAAGCATACATGAGATCCACGGACCACCGTGAGTCTACAACAGTGGTTCTCATTCACGGTTGAGCATGTGAACCAACCAAGGGTCCAAAATACGGACCAAATGTCCAGAAATACGGCAGCCTGGGCCCCATGCCCAGACATTCTGATTTCTTCATTCTGTGTTGGTGCCCAGGCACAGGTTTTTTGTTTTTTTGTAAAGTGTCCAAGATGTTTCAGATGTGCTTTTGGGGTTAAAAACCAAGTAAAAGAGGAGAAAAGAGGCATTTATCCAGATATAATATAGCAGAAAAAAGTTGCCCTAAGTACTCCTGGGCTCATAATTTGTTGGTGTTGTTCAGTTGCTCAGTCAAGTCCAACTCTTTTGCGATCCCATGGACTGTAGCCAGCCAGGCTCCTCTGTCCATGGGATCTCCCAGGCAAGCGTACCAGAGTGGGTTGCCGTTCCCTTCTCCAGGGGATCTTCCTGACGCAGAGACTGAACCCAGGTCTCCTGCATTGGCAGGTGGATTCTTTTTTTCTTTTTTCTCTATCTCAGGTTTGACAGGTATTCTTTCCCCCTGAGCTATCAGGGGATTTTGGCTCATCATAGCTATCTAATTAAAGAGGGAGGGGCTTACATTTTCTTGAAATGTCTGTTCTGAAGTGAACTCTGGATAGATTTAATCTTGTTGTAAGGAAAACATGATGAGTAGTATGAGTTAGAAAGTACTGAATTTAGCCATGAATGAATATATGAGTACTTTTCTGAGATGCTTGTAAAATCATTGAGATTCTCTCTCTCTGAGTGGGGTGGAGTACAGATGGTACCAACTAGCCCCAGTGTCCTTTTTCTGGTTGCATGACCTTAGGCCTCTGCTGCTGATGCCACATGTATTATTTTAGGATGCAAGGATCTCAGTGGAGTCACACACCAGCTGAAATCAGACTGGAAGACTGACAACTGTGAAAGCTGTCATTGTGACGATGATGGAATTCAGTGTTGCAGCACGTAAGTCTCAAGCCAACCGGGCTGAGAGGGGGAGGCAGCCACTGTTGGGGTGCTGTCTGAGGAACAGCTACTCCCTCTTTCAAAATCCCATCCTGGGGCTTCCCTGCTGGTCCAGTGGTTGAGACTCGTTGCTTCCAGTGCAAGGGGCTCAGACTTGATTCCTGGTTGGGAGACTAAGATTCCATATGCTGAGCAGCCATGCCAAAAAATTTAAAAAACAAACAAAAACCCCCCAATCCCCAAATCCCATCTTGAAGGAAGTTTAGTTTTCAATCCTATTTCTTTCTTTTCTTTTTTTAAATCATGGTAAAATGTACATAACATGAAATTTACCATTTTAACCATTGTAAAAAGTAACTTTCAGTGGCATTAAGTATATTTGCGATTTTGTGCAACCATCTCCACCATCCATCTCCAGAAATCTTCCTTCTTCCCAAACTAAAATCCCAGACCCATTAAGCAGTAATTACCCACCTCCTGCTCTCCCTAGTTCCCGGCAACCACCGTTCTACGCTGTTTCAATGAATTTGACAACCCTAGGTGGAATTGTACAGTATTTGTCCTTTTATGACTGCTATTGGGAAGGAAGAAAACTACCCACCCCGCCAGGTTCTTCTGGCTAAGAACTAAATTTACATGAGACTGATTAACAGGAAAAAATCAAATGTATTTTCATATGTACGGGAATCCCACAAACATGAGAGGTTTAGAGACAGAAGCACAAAGGCGGGTAAAATGAGGTACATATGCCATCCTGTGCTAAGGAAAGAGGTCGGGGCTTGGGCTTTGCAAGGACAGAAGCGCCATTCACAGGATGAAAAGAGTTAGAGTATACGCTTCATAATTAGATGTTTCAATCAGCTCAGTCGCTCAGATGTTTACCCTGACATATGAATGGGGTCACTTAAGTACAATTTGTCTCTGGTGATAACGCTTCTCTGGGAAGAATCCTCAGCTTGAATGCTTCCTAGGGAGCTGGGGGGTGGGGACAGTAGTTTCTTTTGAGCCTGCGACGTGTCTATTGCTTTTAGCTCAAAATAAGCTTCATGAAAAAGTGGCACATGCTGGGGAGGCTCGTCCTGAACACCCGCGCTGGCTCATGCCGGCGTGACGTCCTCAAGCTCCATGCGTGTTGTAGCATGTCTAGGAATTTCCTTCCTTTTTAAAGCTGAATAATGTTTCACTGCATATATACAGTAAACATTTTTCAGCTTTAAAAAGGAAAAAATTACATTCAATATATTATATCACATATGTATTAGATAGATAAATATATTAAATTTAAATATATAATAATACATGTTCTCTATAAATTTAAATGTATTAAATTATGTCTACATTATATATAGATATATAGATATCTATAGATAATCTGTATGGATACATAGATATCTATAGATAATATTATATATGCATATACATATATATATAAACACATTTTGTTTATCCATGTATCTGTTAATGGGTTCCTTCTACCTCAGACTTTTTTCTTTTAGGTCATTTTTGAATCTTGATAATAACTTTTATTATTAAATATCTATATCCATATGGGTTGCTAAAAACAGGAAAGGGTACCCAGCAGTCTGAAGCTGTTCTGGAAGGGATCTGGCTTTCGGGCAGCCTCGCTTGGCCTGTGGCAATTTGCAGGAACAGGAATGGCTCTGAACACAGGCAGAGGGTATGGATGTGAGGAGCAAAGGATTCTCTGTAGTGGACCTTGTACTCTAAACCCGAAGTTGCTCCACTGCTCAAGTTTGACTGAGTTTGTGCAGATGTTTTCTCCTGGATCTCAGAGTTCTGGTACTCAGGCCAATAAAGCAGAGAGTACCTGCAAAGTGGTCCTAATTCTCCTGTCTCCTCAGCAGTTGCATCCAAATCAGCCATCCCACCTCCACTCCTCCCATCCCCATCCATCTGCTGTCTTGACATCAGTCTTGGCCCTAGTGTTTGACAAGGACAAGAGCGGCTTTGCTGATAGAAGAATTAGTGTAAAGAAGTGTTTCCCAAACTTGCCCGATCACAGACTCATCTGAGAAGCTTAATGAAATACAGATTGCTGGGGCCCACCTCTGAAACCTACTGAGTCAGGATCTACAGGAGGCCATGCAATTTGGATTTTAGTAGGTGCCTCAGAGAGTCTTGATACCTATCACCAAGGAGTAGAAGCATAAACACTTGACTTAAATCAAAACACCCGAGTGCTACTGAAGTTTAAGTACCTGGAAAGTCCTGAATCCATTTGTTGAGCATGCCCCATGCCGAGTGCTAAGTGGAACAAAAGCAATATCAGATCCAGAGTCTGTCTGTCTGGCTACCTGAAGCAGGTTTGCAGGCATTGTCTTGACTGAGCCGTATAGCATGGCTGAACCTCGATTCTGTGCTCCTGAAACCTGAGTTTCGTCTTTGTATCGAGTACCGATGTGACTCTGGAGTGCGAGAGCGTCAGCAAGGTTACGCCCAGTGAGCCTTTCCTCTCTGACACCAGAGTGCCCCTCCACAGTGGCCAAAGCGTCCCTGTGCACTAGATTTGACCCTCCCCACCCCACTCTGTGATGCCTCATCACAGCCACGTCAATGTGATCCTTTTCTAGGGGTCTCACGGACCTAGTGTGGAAAACAGTGAAGTGAAAAGAGCCTCGATGCTGGGGCCAGAGTACCTGAGCCTGAATCTCCATTCCCTTGTATAGCAGCTGTGTGACCCTGAATAAGTTTCTTAATCTCTCTGAGACTCAGTTTCCTCACCATAAAATAGGGATAATCAAGTGAATAGGAGAATTAAATGAGGGAGTTCCCTGGTGGTTCAGTGTTTAGGAGTTGGCATTTTCACTGCCATGGGCCTGGGTTCAATGTCTGGTTGGCGAACAAAGTTCCTGCAAGATGAGAAGTAAGGCCAAAAAAATAAGTTAATTAAATGAGATTCTTCATATAAATTCAGCCTACCCTGGCAGCTCAGTAAAGAACCCTCCTGCCATGCAGGAGACATAAGAGAAATGGGTTGGATCCCTGGGTTGGTCCCCTGGAGAAGGGAATGGCAAACCACTCCAGGATTCTTGCCTGGAGAGTCCCAGGGACGGGGGAGCCTGGTGGGCTGCCATCTATGGGGTTGCACAGAGTCGGACACGACTGAAGTGACTTAGCAGCAGCAGCCATGCAGGAAACATAAGAGAAATGGGTTGGATGCCTGGGAAGGTCCCCTGGAGAAGGGAATGGCAAACCACTCCAGGATTCTTGCCTGGAGAATCCCATGGACAGAGGAGCCTCGGGCAACAGGCCATGGATCACAAAGAGCTGAACACTACTGAGCGACTAGCACACAGATTCACTTAAATTCATTAACTTAAAACACATTTAATGTCTTCTCTAGACCGGTTATGTCCCTCGATCCTGGGATAGAAACTGACTTCAGGTCAGAGCCCTTGCTATCTCACTCAGCACAGAGCTCCACATGGAGGAGACTGGCACACTTTCTCTGCTGCTCAGAGTCTTCAGCCCCTTTCTCCTACAATTATATCACCATCTATGGAGTTTCTCTTGGGATTTTTTTTTTTTTTGTGATACATGTTTTGATAAAATTTTCTCTGGGGGAATTTCTCCACTCATTGCACTCTTTAAGGGACACTGTCCAGATCTGAAGCTGCCCAGAAGCAATTGAGCTTGAGGTTGGTGGCCCAGGCCCAGGCTGCTCTGGACTGCCCACTACCCAGGTCACCCACCCTTGGGAAAAGCTTCTTCCAGTGTTCCCTTTGGTTTCCATATTACCCTTTGGGAATAGGATTGAAATATCCTCTTTTGTTAAAATAAGTCAAAGGTTACTTTGTGGAAGGAAATGTTGTCACAAAGGCCATGGAGATGGCTATTTTGTACGCCCTTTGAAGATGGGCAATTTAAACCTGGAGTTTACCGGAGGGTTTCAAGAGGGCAATGAGCCCTAAAATTGTTTGCACCCTTGAATGTGTGGGTGGATTCTCCCCAAGGAGATCTTTGCCAGTTTTCATCCGCTTCTCCCTGGGCTCCATGGCCCCTGACTGAAGTGATGCATTGTTCCCGTTGGCTGAGATAGCTCCTGACAGAACCGGCCTCCGTGCCAGGGCTGGGACAACTGTTCCCTTCCCGCATTCAGGCAGCAGTAGTGCTGGCTACTTCCTGAGCAGCAAGGACAAGAAGAGTCAGGCTGGAGCAGGCCGCCCGGCCTCGGAGGAGTCCAGACCCCTGGGCCTGTTGGGACTTGCTGCGGTCCAGTCTGTGCAGGATGGAATTTAGCCATGATGTCAGGGATGGTCTGCGTTCATAGTTCAGGCCCTGTGTATTGGGGTGCAGATTTCTGAGAGTGACATGTTAAGATTCCCTTATGTAGGTGAGGGGCACTCCAGACGCCTGGAGTGGGGGCGGCTTCCAGCTCAGTTAGCCCCCAGGGAGGCTGGGCATCCTGTTCCTTCTAACACATGTTCCTCTCTCAATGACAGTGCAGCTACACCTATGGGTTATGACAGAGACAAGTGCCAGGCTGTCTTCAACAAGGAGACCTGCACCTATACAGTGCTGGAGAAGAAGAACCCATCAAAGACCTGCGCTGTCGAGGCCTGGGTGTTATAATGCGCTGTTCATGGGGCCAGAGCTCCCCACCTGGAGGGCCCCAGGTTCTCCCAGGTCAGGCTTCCTTCTCCTACGGCCTCTAACAGCCTGATTGTATAACCCTACCTATTAGTAAAGAATGTTTTAAGCAAACACTTGAGTATGTGTATACTTTCAATTGACAAATTATGTATGCATCGATATAAACACACATTATAAAGCATGCAAACAGATAAAGGAGGAAACAAAAATAAATGTTGATAAAAGCTACAACTTTTTCCCTCCACTGCAACAGATCATTGTGTGTCCCTCACTCAGAGGAGCGCTGCTGCTTTTCTTGCTTTTGATCATCTGTGCCCTGCTGCCCCAGGGTCCCACTATCTGGTGAGCAATTCAAAAAATAAATACGTCTTGGAGATGAAATCCTCTTTTCTTTGAGGTTTCCATGCTCATTCTTCCTTCCTGTTCTTCAGAGAGCATCTGCTGGGTCCCTCATATATGTCCGTGTTTGCCTGAGGTTAACCTGGAAGAAGTGCCTCCAAGGCCACAGGCAGCCCAGTCGGTGTGAAAAAGCCAGGAGTCCTGACTTGCCATTGGGGAATGGCTTGGGTACAGGGCTCCAGTATCAGTTTTCAAAACCTAGGAACTGAAAACGGTGACAGTGTTGATTGTCTCTTGCTGTTTCTGTGAACAGAACATTTGTTCAGTCAACAGGTCCTTCCTGGGTGCCTGGCAGTGCTCTGGGCCTGGGGACGCAGTAGTGAGCCAGGCCCCTGCTCTCTTGGGGCTTAGAGGTGGGTGTGTGTGTGTATGTGACGAATCGCAAGTGAGCAAACAGTCCTCTGTTGAACAATCCATAGACAGTTGGTAAAGAGCTCTATTTCACCTCTGGCCTCTCACCCCATCTGTGCAAACACTGCGTGGGCTAGTTGAGCAATCTTGGTAGGTCCTGGATCTTGGTGACCAGAAGATAATTTTTTAAAAAGTCCCTTGGTCACTTTTAGTTGCAAAAAAAAAAAAAAAAAAGTCTTAATCCAGAATCCTCATCTGAATTAAAAAAGAATGAGGGACAGGAACATTAAGAGTATGATGCCATTTTGGCTTCATCTGCCTGGCAGTGTTCAAGATGATTTACTTCCTCATGGGGCTTCCATGGGCTTCTTAGACTTTCCCTCTTGCTCCTCTTTCTCCATAGCTCCCTTTCCAATCTGGTTTCTCTGGTAACTCAGATGATAAAGAATCTGTCTGCAACGCAGGAGACTTGGGTTCAAGCCCTGGGTTGGGAAGATCCCCTGGGGAAAAAATGGCAACCCACTCCAGTATTCTTGCCTGGGAAATCCAATGGACAAAGGAGCCCGGCCGCCTACAGTCCGTGGGGTCACAAAGAATTGGACACAATTTAGTGAGAACAACAATATCCGTTTCCAGTCCCCTTCCATGACAGAGCCCTTTTAGCTTCTGCATCTGCCTCCTGTTGCCCTCTGCTGAGGTAGCCTTGCCCCTTATCATTCTTGGGTGAGTTGCAAGCTGTATCAAAATCATTTCCCTTGCAAATCCTACTCAGATGGTTTTCCATCTTTCTGGGAAATCTGAGGAGCAGGTTAGCAGCTATTAATAGTATTAGGGACTTCTTCAAAACTAAGACAAAGATCCTATTTTAACATCTGGTAATAAACAAATAAAATTCCAATGTGGATAATGTCAAATTGTGAGGGGAAGTGTGTGGTGGTGGTGCGAACAGAGCGGTGGAATGCGGAGTGTAGAAAATTGTGTGGTGTGTGATATGGTACAAGCAGACGAATGCTTTGCAGTCAGATAGTGAGGAGAAGGCAATGGCACCCCACTCCAGCACTCTTGCCTGGAAAATCCCATGGGCAGAGGTGCCTGGTGGGCTGCAGTCCATGGGGTCGCAAAGAGCTGGACACGACTAAGCGACTTCACTTTCACTTTTCACTTTCACGCATTGGAGAAGGAAAAGGCAACCCACTCCGGTGTTCTTGCCTGGAGAACCCCAGGGACGTGGGGGCCTGGTGGGCTGCCGTCTATGGGGTCGCACAGAGTCGGACCCGACTGGAGCGACTCAGCAGCCGCAGCATTAAACTGGCAGACTCTGGTCTGGGGAGCAGGAAGACTTGTGCACCTGCACTCTGAACCCTCTGGGGGGCAGGCGAGAGCCTTGGGCTGACCCCGACTTGAGATCTCGCGAGACTGTCAAACGCGTGGCGTGAGGCGTGGGAGGAAGGTTGCGTTCTCGCGGGAAGTGTACCTCTGGGCCCTCGCCGTGTGTCTGGCCGGCGGCGGCTGCGTGAAGGTCTCTTCTGAACGCCCAGAGCGACGCTCGGAGGTGGTAAGAACCGGAGCGGCCAGCGGGGCGGGCGTGCCTCCTTCCGCTCTCACGCCGCGGGAGGCTCTGGGGCGTCGGGGCCGTTTCTCGGCCCGGCCCGGGCTTGTCTGGGCCTGCTTTTGGAGGCCAGCCCCTCCCTCGACTTGCCTGCCCGGAGCGCGACCTTCTCCCTGCCCGCCGGCCTGGGCTTGCCCTCCTCTCTCTGGCCCGCGACTCTCGGCCTCAGGGGTCACCTCTTTCTTCCTGCCCAGCCTGTCCTCCTTCGTCCTTGGACGCACTTGGCCCGGGAACCACCAACGCCAGGCTGCCCTTCCGCCTTGCCCCCAGCCCCGGGGGTGACGGCTCCAAGCTTTTGCTCGCTCTGGCCGAAGTCTCTTGGGGCGAGGAGGGGCCTGTTTTCCCGAACGGCCCCAGAGTAAATACATTCCTAGCCTGCTGGGTGGAAACAGACAGATTGCAATTTTTTTCGGCCCTCTACCCGCCAACCCACCGTGACTTACGGTAAAGAGCTTGTAATTCTCTCCAGAATCCTGAGAGGTAGCTCCCTTATCTCCTTTTTACACATGAGAAGAGCGAGGCCGCTTAGCCCATTGCTTCACTCCACCAACAGCTGTTTAATGTAGCACCTGTATGTTCAGGGTGTTGAGGATATGACACTGGAAAAAAATATGGGCATAGTCCTTATTTTCATGGAACTGAATAATCGGGGCAGGAACAATAATCGTGTGAATAGGCTTAAGTGCCACGTGGTATGACAGGGGATGGTGAGATCAAGAATGGCAGAAGGCAGAGAGTAATACTTGACCCCAGAGGCAGAGGCTTCTCACCGTACTGTTCTGTGTTGATTTCTAATCAGGCTGAGGCTCATTGTGCCATAACTGTTGCCCCTACCCGCTTGGTAATATGGACGCCTAGTTGTAGGGACTGTTGAGTTACTTCTGGATGGGGATGGGGCAGTTCATCATAGTTGACTCATCTCTGCACGGGGGTACTAGTGTGACGTTTTCGGAGTCTTTGAGGAAGACTCACTCACATGCTGCAGTGGAGTTGGGAGTGGGTGCATGGACCTTGAGGCAGGTCACTTGTTTTGCTCTTTGAAGGTCTGCTAGTTTGCAGACTTGTTAAGTGAGATGACATAGGTAAAGTCTAGCAGGGTAACATATCTTACACTTTTTTTCTCCCTCCTTTTCTGTTGTTCTTGGGTTCCTAGGGAGAATCCTCAAGTTTTATGATGTGTTTGTGTTAAAATTCACTTCTCCAATTACCTTATTTTGGGCAAATAGGTATTTTAAAAGTGGAGAAGCATGGTGAGCCACGTAGGGAAAGGAAGATGTGATTCTCAAAGAGGGAGGAGATATCTTATTTTAAGAAGTAGATCGGACTCCCTTCCCCACCGCCATTTTACTTAAAGTCAGTTTAGCTGTGCCAGAATCTCAGGAGCCTCTGTAGGGGTTTCATAAAACTGTATAGGTGATTCTGATACAGATTCCTCCCCCACTAGCTTCTTGCTAGAATTTTATGATAATTTCCCTCCCAGAGTAAGTCTTAGCATACTTGAAGGCATTCAGAGCAGTCATTGCAGTGACTGGTTTCAAAGTTTTCTTATCTTCTTAGTTTTTGGTGACTCAGTGTCATAAATTTTCCCCTAGATGCCAAGTTTGCCATTGTGTCCCTAGGGACTATCACAGTATGTGTCATTGTAGACAGTAAATCTTTGTAGAATGAGTAAGAAAATAACAGTACAATCTTAACACTTAAATGATCTGTTCACCATCCATTGTGTGGTTAGAGAACACAGGCTCAGATCTTGGATTAAATCTTGGTTCTTTTACTTGGAAGCCTGTGACTGTAGGTAATACATCTGACCTTGTCAAGCCATAGTTTCCCTGTTTTAAAAATTGTATTTGTAATATGTAGGTACCTTAAAGTTTTGTGAGGACTAAATGAGATGATGTGTTAAAAAAAGAAAGTCTTGCTTCATAGATATATTAAATACTTACTGAATCCATTCCTCCAGCAACTACTTACTGAGCACCTCTGTAACAGTGAACAAAAAGACAGCCTCCGTCTGTGCAGAATGTACACAGTGTACATTCCTTCTAGTGTGTTTTCTGACGTGGGATCAGAAAATAAATGGTTTCTCCGTGTCAGATTGTGACACATACTATGGAGATAATGTTAAAACATGTTAAGGGGAAGTGTGTGGAAGGAAGACTTATTTTATACAGGATAATAAGGAAGATGACACTAGGGAGGGGAGCAGGCACAGAAATCTGGAGGAAAATGCAAGTGCCCTGAGGCATTCCTGGTATGCCGGAGGAGCAGCAAAGAGGCCATTGTGGCAGCGCTGAGTGGGCTCCGAGGAGGGGAGAAGTGGGCAGCAGTGATGAGGTTTCTGCAGGAATCCTGGAGACAGATGAGGGTGACTTATGTAATTGATGAAAAACTACAAAAAAAGTCTTCCTGTATTAGCATACTCATTCTCTTATCAGAAGTGATCAAAACTATTCTAAATGCTGTGTCATATATTAGTTACATGTGTGAATGTACTTTATAATATTATATATTATTATAATATTACTTTATAATAATGTATTACAATACATGTATACCATACACATATTAATGATTACATGTATTAACCTTTGACTCTTTCCAAAACCGTATGCCCAGTCTCAGAGAATCAAGACGCGTTTCTGTGAAGGATACACAGTGGCATGTGTTGCTAGACCAGAGAGCATTTTCTGAGTGTTACTGAAATCAGGGAATTCAGGGTCTCTGTATATGTACTAGTTAGCTTGCAAGTCTTAAGTGATTGTTAAAAGGGACAAACCAGTATGTAAGTACGGGATTAAGTTCAGTTTCATGAAGGAACCATAGATTGCTGTGGCAGTTTTATTAGTCTTTTTGCTACACTTTGGCCCTCTTAAATTTTTGCTATCAGTTTTTATGTTGGCTTTTGTTTTCAACATAGGTATGTGTAAACACATTGTTGCACATAGAGGAGGCAAGCAGTGCAGATGGCCTGAGCTGATAAGGGGGCCAGGTTGACCGCTTCTGCTCTGGTGAATTGTTTTAGTAGTGTTTCTATCCTTGTCAGTTAGAGGAGCAGCCATATGGTCCTTCTCAGCTTGTCTTCTTTGCTTGCTAAATCCTGACATTACAGTCAATTTGTGAACTTCCCCCCTGGTCTACCATTGCCTGGAATCCTGGCATGTCATCCTTACTCTTTGAATTAGGTAGATTCACTGGCAAGTCAGCAAAAGGTTATCTTGAGGGTCCCTTTAAAACAACAGCAACAACAAACTTCTGCATGAATGCTTCATTCAGACTCTCTTAGTCTCCCTGATTAGACTCTCTGACATTCTCCCTGATTCTCTTGTCACCCCTGATTTTACTTGGCTTGATTATGCGATGAAATCAAGATAATCTGTTTTGAGGCTGAGGGTATGTTTGGGGCTAAATATTCCTTTTAGCTAGCATTGTCTTGAGTCCTCTAGAAACATGACAGTTTGGTTCAGTGAAGGAGTGGGTGACTGGCAAAATAGGTTAAAAAGTTTTTTCTTGTCAGTTGGTCATAGACAGGAAGTTAAGTCTTTTAATGCTTGAACAATTACAGATTTGATAAAATGATCTTGGGTATATTTTGAGTTTTAGTTTGGCATTATTTCTAGACCTCTAGGCTTCAGAGGAGGGAAAGTATTTTATCATTTGCTTGTCTCTGTCAGGAAAACCACAAGATATTTACCATATAAAATTAGGGATAAATTATTCCTGTGATGGTAGATAAATAACATCTTTTCCTATATTATGGCAAGAAGTTTCAAGTTGAAGATAGAGTACAGCCCTAGTTCTGAAAGCTTACCAAACCTCTGTGATGTGGGTGGAATTTCTGTAAAATCAGAGGGAAAAAACCCAGAGATGGCTGTAAGCGCAGTTACTGGTTCCCCTTTAACTCATACATCAGCTAGTGCTTGTGAATCTGCATAGTTGGGCTTTGACGTTCTGGCATTGGGAAAGGCACTTTATATCAGAGCCTAGCCTGAAAGCATAGTTTCAGTAGCAATATCCTTGCTAGTTTTGTCTTGTTTGAAAGCAAACGGAAGGTAACAGTTGTGGTAGAAACATCTCCACTTCTGAAAAACCTTTCTGAATGGGACATCAAGTTGACTGCTTCTGTTTAAAGCAGAAGTATACCACACTTCCCCTGGCTGGTCTGAAATTGAGCATTCGTTTCTCATGTAGTCATCCATCCATTTATCAAATAAGTATGGAGCCTCTGTTGAGTTGAGGGTTGAAGCACTGCGCAGCTCCAGGGACACCATTCTCTAGGTCAGCTCAGAGAGCACATGGAATGTGAAGGGGGCTTGGTAGCGCCGTGATGCTGACGCCAGGCCAACAATGCCTGGCCCTGCTCTCAGGACCTCAGACTAAGGAGGCAGACCTGCAGCCAAGGGGGTGTGTTAGAGGTGTCAGAGTGGCAACTCACTCGCATTACACCCGGCCCAGAGGAGGCAGCAGCTAACTCTATGTGTATGTTAGTCATTCACTCGTGCCTGACTCTCTGCGACCCCATGGACTCCTCTGTCCATGGAATTCTCCAGGCAGGAATACTGGAGTGGATTGCCATTCCCTTCTCCAGGGTATCTTCCCAACCCAGAGACTGAACCTGGGTCTCCTGCATTGCAGGCAGATTCTTTACCATCTGAGCCACCAGGGAAGCCTCTATAGGTTAAAACTATTGAGAAATGGGATGCTTGGTTAGAAAAGGTTTAATAGTGGTGACTCTGCTTTTCTGATTTAAGTATAGTCAGAAAAGCAGACAGGTAGGGAGAGGGGAGAGGTCTGGCATTGCTGGCAGAGAGAGCTGGGAGAGCCGGACTGGATGCGAGGAACCGGCCAGGTCTACGCATGAGAAACTGCTGTCCAGAAGATCACGGGGTGGGGGCTGCTCTGGGGAGATAGCAGGAGAGTCAGGCTGAAGTCAGAAGACTCCAAGCTTTATTAGAGAAATTCAGACTTTAGCCTGTAGGCAGGTGGGGAGCCATTGGCAGTTGCAGTTTATGCTCTAAATGAGATGATCTGCTAATCTGCTAGGAAATAGACGGTTCTCCTGTCGGGAGACGGTGAGGAAGTCTTGAAACAGAAGAGAGGTAAAATGTCTCATGACTTTTTCCCCTTTAGAACCTAAATATTTCATAAATATGCAAGGGCAAATAACAAAGCTTAAGGGAGTAAAAAGCTACCTGCAATGTCTGAATGCAGAATTTGTTTAGATTTTTATGAGTTTTTTCTCCCTCCAGTTTTTATGTTTGTATACTCTTTAGTCACTTCATTATAGTAACAATTAAAGCTGTCATAAATAGAACAACACTGACTCTCAGTGACTGTGTAGCTCAGTTCAAGTGAAGGAGAGCAGGCATTGGTCAGGATCTGGTAGAGAGGGCGTAGAGACCACTGGTTATGTAGGTGGTGGCCAACAAATTTCCTGTCGTATTCATTTTGCGACTGTTTTTAGGGGCATGCAAGAGAGATGAAAGTTCTTGACACTAGTCATATTTTCAGAGAGCTGCTACAGAATGCAGAGAACTGCTTCTTTCTAGCCGCTGACTTAAAGTGCAAAGGGCTATCAGGTTTCTCCTCTCATCACTCAGAGGCATGTCTGGCTTTATTTGTGTCTTCACAAAATATGCTGCCCAATGAAGATATTTTGAATTAAGACAGAAATTGTTTTCTCACTAATTTTCGTAGTGAATGACTGACATGGGACCCCAGAAACTGTGCCTCGCAGATGAAGCAGGCACGTCCATAGATTGTGTCCGTCTGGAATCTGAGGGACGCTTAACTGAGGTTTCTAGTCTTCCGTGTTCACTGGCCTCTGCTTTTTGTCAAGTGGTTTCACTCTGCTCTTAACTGTCATGAAAGTAGCTTCAGATGCATAGATGAGTCAGTCAATTCAGTCACTCAGTCGTGTCCGACTCTTTGCGACCCCAGGGACTGCAGCACACCAGGCTTCCCTGTCCATCACCAACTCCCGGAGCTTGCTCAGACTCATGTCCATCGAGTCGGTGATGCCATCCAACCATCTCATCCTCTGTCACCCCCTTCTCCTCCTGCCTTCAATCTTTCCCAGCATCAGGGTCTTTTCCAAGAGTTAATTCTTCACATCAGGTGGCCAAAGTATTGGAGTTTCAGCTTCAGCATCAGTCCTTCCAATGAATATTCAGCACTGATTTCCTTTAGGATGGACTGGTTGGATCTCCTTGCAGTCCAAGGGACTCTCAGGAGTCTTCTCCAGCACCACAGTTCAAAAGCATCAATTCTTCAGCACTCAGCTTTCTTCACAGTCCAACTCTCACATCCATATGTGACTATTGGAAAAACCATAGCTTTGACTAGACAGACCTTTGTTGACAAACTAGTATCTCTGCTTTTTAGTATGCTGTCTAGGTTGGTCATAGCTTTTCTTCCAAGGAGTAAGCGTCTTTTAATTTCATGGCTGCAGTCACCATCTGCAGTGATTTTGGAGCCCAAGAAAATAAAGTCTATCACTGTTTCCATTGTTTCCCCATCTATTTACCATGAAATGATGGGACCGGATGCCATGATCTTAGTTTTTTGAATGTTGAGTTTTAAGCCAGCTTCTTCACTCCTCTTTCACTTTCATCAAGAGGCTCTTTAGTTCCTCTATACTTTCTGCCATAAGGGTGGTGTCATCTGAATATCTGAGGTCTTGATATTTCTCCTGGCAGTCTTGATTCCAGCTTGTGCTTCATCCAGCCTGGCATTTCGCATGATATACCCTGCATATAAGTTATATAGCCTGATGAGAATTAGTATTTCACAAAAAAAATTGATTTAAAAGGTGTGACAAGGTTGTATAGAATTTTGTCTTTGGCCTGATTGGATATGCAGGCTATAAGGATTATTTTCAGGGAAAATGGCATCAAACTAGAGTACCATGAGCATGACAATCATCAGGCAGGAAGTACTTATGGGGGCCAGGTACTGTCCTAAACATTTTTTATATACCAATTCATATAATTCTCATTGAGTTGACCCATTATTATCGTCCTCATTTTACAGATGGGGAAACTGAGGCGTAGATTGGTTAAGTGACTTGCCTAAGGTTACACAGCATCTCAATGACAGAGCCAGGTTTTGCACCCAAATGGTGCAGCTCCAGAGTTCATTCTGGTAACTACTCCGTGTTCCTGCCTCTCCACTAGGGCTTTTATTTCACTACTGTATCCCAGCACCTAGAATAGAGCTTGCCATCTGGCTGGTGCTCACTCAGGCTGTTGAATGAAAAGCATCCATGAGCATTAAGTGCATAACTGGGCTGAGGCCATGTGGGAGTGTGTTTGAGAGTCAGAGGGACACCGGGGTACAGGTAGAGGAGTGTCACAGATGTGGGGAAATGGCAGAGCCTGAAGCAGAAGCCGAGACCTGAGCCTCAGCTAGGCTGGCGGCGGTGATCTCAGGGGGAGTCACGAACTACTGCCAGGAACTCCGACAACTTCGGAAACCTTACTGACCCGCGTTTGGTATTTCTTTGTCGTGATTAGCAGCAAAATCCTTAAAGACGTCTTGACGCTTTGGGGTGTGGATCAGGGTGGACACAGAGGCTAGACGCAGGAGCAGGTGGGCCGCGGAAAGGCTGGAGAGGAGCCCCTGGTGTCCCTCGAGGCTCTGCGGGCTGGCTTCGCCCGGAGTGGCCAGTGGCGGCGGCGCCCAAGCGGCTCGGAACCGAGAGTCTTGAGGGAGACGGCGAGGGCGTGGGGGTCCTCGGGCCGCGGGGGCACCTGGGGGCCCCGAGTGGGCGGAGCCTCCGGCCCCGCCCCGCGGCCGACGTGCGCGCTCCCGCCCGCCCGCGGGGCGCTGCCGCACGCGCTGGCGGGGCGGGGCGCTGTCTGCGGGCCCAGGTCCCTTTCTCACCCCGTCCCGGATAAAGCAGTGTGCTGCTTGCTGGGCAGCTCGCGCACCGGGGCCTAGCTGGAGAGGAGGTATGTCCCGCAGCCCAGGGCCGCGGCGGGAGCCCTCCGGATGGGCTCCCCTGGGCGGGCTGGGCATGAGCCCTGCTGTGCGCATGCGTACTGAGCGGTACCGGTACCTGCTCTGAAACAGAGTGGACGCGCGGCTGCGGCTTCCCGGGAGGACCAGACGCAGGCATCTTCGGACAGCTGTGCTCCTAGAAAGTGTTGGGGAGCCTGGAGAGGCGCGTGTGTCACTGTTGCTTCTGAACTAGAAATGCCGCACTTGGCATTAGAGGGTGATGGCTAATATTGTGGTTCGTTCTCAGTCACTGCTTGGGAAAGTTGATGTGCAGGGATTGGCTGCTTATAGTTACATGTATAAAGGTAGACCTGAACGCAGTACGGCCTCAAGTGTTAAGCGAGCCTACAATGTGCTGTCGTGCATTTATTATCCCTTATTTTGTGCGTTTCTTCAGGCGTTAACCTTTGCTTACATGCTTTAAAAAATTAACAGAATCATCCTGAATTTCAGAAACTGTGGGCTAGGATGAGATACATATATATAACCTTTGAGTTAATGATTTGTGATATTGAAAAAACCTTTAGTTTTAAAAACTGACAGAAGAAAAAACCCATTAAGGAATGTGTCAGGGTAAAATTGCATGTGGACTATTAGTGTAATTTTTTTCTTGAAAATTTGTACAAACATTCGGATATGTGCTGTCTCATCAGAGATAACCAAATGGACCATCAGTATTCTAATTTAGTAATTCATAGAAGATAATAAGTACCTTATGGGTCTTTTAGCAGTGATTTAGATGCTAGGAATATAAATGAAAAATGGACATCTCTTTTGGAGAGGAGAGCAATTTGGGAAGGAGTCAAACAGCGAGACCTGGAAGGTGCAGTTAGAAATGATACAAGCCGTCGTGTAGACAGAGGATGCAGAGTGGTTGTGAGATGTTGAGGTCAGAGCCCAGGGCTCTTGCTCCTGTCTTTCGTGCTTGGAAGTGTTTTGGTTATTCTGAGCCTGTCATGACATGTTGTTTATTTTTGTTAGCATTATCTACGGAAGAAGGCTATGAAAAATTGTTTTTTTTGAGGATTATGAATGGACTGAGATTCTTAATGGAAGTTGTTCCAGGAGTAACGCATTGGAATGTTGACTTTAACCCCCTGTTGGCAAATAAAAAGAATATCTGGGCGATGCAGTAAAGGAAGAACAAACTGGCCAGGAGAGAGCCCAGGCCTTGACCCTAGGAGCTCTGGCTCGGAACCCGACTCTCCACGTTGCGGCTGTGGTGGCCCTGCAGATGGGTCACTTAAGCTCTCTGGGTCTTTGTGGCATCATCAGTGTAATGAGAGCAGTCCATCACAGAGATGCCCAAGATTTTTCTAACTTTCAATTGTGGTTAGTGTTGGTCACAAGAGGGTATTAGCTCTTTGGAAATTTTATGGTTAAACCATATGACAAGGACTTAGCTTCATTTGCGGTTTAGTTGCTCAATTATTGTTGCCTGTCCTTTGGATTTCATAACTAGATTTGTGCAGAGTATTGTGCAAATATGGCACATACAGTTTGTGGAACTCTTCTTTGAGGAAAGAAAATGAAAGTTGCTCAGTCGTGTCTGACTTTTTGCGAGTCACAGAGTCATTCCACTCCATACAGTCCGTGGAATTCTCCAGGCCAGAACACTGGAGTGGGTAGCCTTTCCCTTCTCCAGGGGCTCTTCCCAACTCAGGGATCCACCCCAGGTCTCCCGCGTCGCAGACTCTTTACCAGCTGAGCCTTCGGGGAAGCGCTTGAGGGGAGGCGCTTGAGGGGAAAGGGGTGGGGTGGGGGTGGGGGTGGGGGCTCTCCGGCAGCAGGAGGGCCTAGTGGGCTGCCCGAGTGGGCAGAGCCTGCTTTGAGGAAAGTATGTTTTTCCAGGAGCTTTATTTATGTGAGGAATGTGTGTATTTTTTGCTTGATCTCTTTCCTCCCCCAAGACCTTGAACAGAAATCCTAGGGGAAGGGAAGCTTTAGAAAGCACTTAAACTTTTAACTTGTCTCAAACAAAAACACCCCAGACATTTAAGGCAATACTTTTTTTTTTTTTTAAGTCAATCCTCTTTTGAAGGTAGTAGGGCAGAAAAGTGTGTGTATACTTAGTATATTAATATATTAGAGGGTTTGCTCTGTTATATAGTGAGAGAGAAGATGGAGAGCTATACAAGTACCACACCCTGGCCACCAAGTCTCTGAGGTAGATCTTGTTCTCTTCACTTGTTAATTAGAACATTAGGTTCAAAAAGGGCAGACAGTTCAAGGTCATAGCATTAAGTGATGGCTAATTGATTCTGAGTCCGAGCTTTGTCACTCCAGAGCCTTTTCTAGTTTCCGTGCTTCTTTCTGTAGTCCGAAGGCGGAGATCCCGAAGGCCCCTGTAACTCAGCTAACCTAATTGCAGAAGCAACCAAACGTTAAGAAGTGCGTGTGCAGGGCTTGGGTGGAGTGCCTGTGCGCAGGTGTTGTCTGTTTGTCTTTATTGCAGCACTTTGTATTGAAAGCTGCTGTTGCCTCCGTTTTTCTGGAGGAAATTGTGGCCCAGAGAAGTTAAGTAGCTAGCTCATGGGTCTCAAGGTTGCAGATGTAACTGGAATTCCGGTTTCTCAGGCCTCAGAGTAATCTCTTCGACATCACACTCGCTACACTGGCTCTCCAACCTGAAACAAACAGATTGTTGAAATTGACTGGTATGGACTTAGATAACTCAAACAAGTGTCTCTGAATGTGGCAGTTCAGGACTGGCTTCACTTTACTGTGGTTAGAATTCACCTGTGGGGTAGAGTCCTTGAGTTCAGCTCCGAGGGTTTCCCCCTCACTGCAGGACAAGAAGACAGACGTGCACAGCTTCTTTCTCGGGATCTAGGCTACGGCAGCTGACCACCCCGTGACTGCGCCGCAGGAAGGAGGAGGGTCAGAGCCAAGGGCAGCAGAGGGACACACGTCCCTGGGCTGGGTGTAAGAGGATGAAGCAGGTTCTTAAAGACCCTTACTCTAACCAGGTGACTGTCCTGAGGGATAAGGCTCCTTTTATTTTGAAAACAAGATGGGTAAATATGTGGCGAAGAATCAGTTTTGTAACTTTGAAATCGCGTCCTGATTTGTATCCACAGCTAATAAGGGGACAGTCCAATTTGTGTGTTTCGGCTATCTTCTGTTCTTGGTAGGCAGAGTGCAGTATTTGCGATCGCTTTGAGAAGACCTACTTTTCTACATTGTCTGCATTTGAATTTGTTTCCCACATGGTCTAGAGCTATGGAGCTTTTTAACACTGTTTAATTTAATGCTATTGCTTAAAATGTACACTGCGCCGGGCATTGTGGCATCCCACACAAATGGTGAGGAACTACGAGTGGGAAGTGAGGCACAGGTGAAAGCTGTTTAATATATTTGAAAGCTGAACATGCTTTCGTGTAACTTACGTGCACAGTGAAGTAACTTGTGGTGATGAGGTGGCATTCTGCTCTCCAACTATGAGCCAGCATTCTGCCCACATTTTGCAGGCTCCTACTGTGTGCTCTGAGTGTCCACTAAGAGGTGTGTTTAAACAGGGCAGCTTACAGTGAAAATGAAGGTAGCAAAGTCATGTTTTAAGGGGTAAAAAAATCTCCAAGGGGATTCCTGTCGAACCCAGTTGATGATGAAGCCCTTCCTTTTTCAGAGATGAGTATAGGGAACCAGACTGTGGCAACAGAATAGCAGGGGGAAGTTAGAAAATTTCCTGAATCTTTCTGCTATTTTCAGTGAATCTAGCTCGTGGTCAGGAGTAATTCCACTGCATTTCTTCCTCCTGTTGCCTTGTCTCTGAGGATGGGGAATCTCACTGCATTTGGCTTTTCTTAGATTCTAGCGAGTTAGCCACCTGGCCCTAAACTTCAGCCTGAAGATGCAGCGTAGGCCAAGTTCCTTGCATCTCACGTGAATTGTCAGCCATTTGCAGGACTCGGAGAAGGTGATGGCACCCCTCTCCAGTCCTCTTGCCTGGAAAATCCCATGGACGGAGGAGCCTGGTAGGCTGCAGTCCATGAGGTTGCTGAGAGTCAGACACGACTGAGCGACTTCACATTGACTTTTCACTTTATGCATTGGAGAAGGAGATGGCAACCCACTTCAGTGTTCTTGCCTGGAGAATCCCAGAGATGGGGGAGCCTGGTGGGCTGCCTTCTGTGGGGTCGCACAGAGTCGGACACGACTGAAGCGACTTAGCAGCAGCAGCAGCAGCAGCAGCACTGGGTAGACTGCTGTTCCTCTGAAAGCTGGCTGGCTTCTCTGCAAAGGTCTTTTCCTTCAGGATTGTTAGGAAATTTCTTTTATATGTTGCCTCAGATATCTGCAGTTAATCCTTCTCTACTCCTTGGGTCATTCTGAACAAGTCTAATTCTATTTGACAGGTCTCCAAATATTCCAGAATAGTAATCTTGTTGTCCCAGAAACTTCTCTTACCTAGACCAAACAGCCTCTCTTCCTGGAGAAATTTTTCATGGTTTTGAGGCCCCTTTCTTTTTCTTTTTTTCCTAAATGCCTGTTTCTGAAGTTTGTTATTCAGAGGGAAATTTCAAAAGTAGTCTGATAAATGTGGAACAGATTAGTCCTGTGGCGAATGTTAGGCTTTCGGTAAATGTAGTCGTATAGTAAGTAATTTTTTCCTTGAGATCCAGTGTACTGCTAACTCATATAAAGCTTGCTTTCAATTAAAAATCCCCATTCTTTTATAAATACTGTATCCTAATGCATATATATGGAAATCTAGAAAAACGGTACTGAAGAATTTATTTACAGGGCAGCCGTGGAGAAACAGACATAGAGATTAGATCTATGGACGTGAAGAGAGGGGAGGAGAGCGTGAGATGGATGGGAAGAGTAACAGGGAAAGTTACATTACCATATGGAAAATAGATAGCCAACTGGAATTTGCTGTATGGCTCTGGAAATTCAAACAGGGGCTCTGTATCAACCTAGAGGGGTGGGATGAGGAGGGAGATGGGAGGGAGCTTCAAAAGGGAGGGGTTATATGTATACCTGTGGCTGATTAATGTTGAGGTTTGACAGAAAAAATTCTGTAAAGCAGTTGTCCTTCAATAAAAAATAAATTTAAATCTCCATTTTTGAAAAACATTGTTTTCCATTTTGTCCTCCCCCATTCAAGTAAAAACAAAAGCTGCATTTTGTTTTACAAGATTTAACAGCTCTGTAGAGAGTGTCTTGAAATCTGTTCTTGTCACAGCCCCGTTATCTCCAGTTTTAATCTCTTCTGTGTTTTCATCCTGGCAATTAGAGAAAACTGTTGAGTAATCAGGGAAAACAGGGGCATACCTCTAAAAATTTTGCATACTGGTTTTAATCCATTATCCTTTGAGTACTTTGTAAAACGTAATTTTATGATTCAGTTTAGTTGTCCTGTTTGGCCTGTGTTTACTTTGTCCAATGTAGTATACAGCCTTGTCACAGGTCTTACTGTTGTCCAAATATGTCTACAGCATTTCCTGGACGGGTCAGTTTAGTAAAACTACCCAAAAAGGAAGTGACTTTGGATTCTAAGTAAAAAAAATTACTTGGGATCCATCTAAGCCCACGGATTCACAGGGGTTAGTGAATCCATGCTGAGCTACTGTGATCACGGCCTCCTTTTTCTCAGTATTTAGAAACCATCTCTGATTTTAGATTTATCCAGGATAGATAGGGCAGGACAACAGTAGCGTTGGGGGTGGGGTGGGTGCGGTGGATAGACAAGTTATATTTATTAAGGGGATGCTGTGTGCCAGGTCCTGTGTTGAAAGTAATGTTAAGTAGTCATGAATAGTAACTGGGAGTTGGTTGGATAATCATTTGGGGGAATGATTGCAAGGTGTTTGGTTGTAATTATAGTGCAAATTGGATTTTTTTTTTCTTTTAAAGGAACAAGGTGCAGAATGAGTGGCTCACAGGACCAGAGTGGCTGCCCTGCTAATAGAGAACCCCTTTTGAGGTGTTGTGATGCACGAAGGGACTTGGAGCTTGCTATTGGTGGAGTTCTCCGGGCTGAGCAGCAGATTAAAGAAAACTTGCGAGAGGTGTGGCGTGTGCTTTTCTTTCCCCTTGTCTGAACTCTTAGCACAGGTCTAGTTAGAGCATAGCCAAGGGATTGGCTTCTCCAAACCAAAAAGGTTTTATCCCATGCCTTGCATCATCTGCCTGAAATGTTGGTGCCTTTGATTCCAAAGGGAAAATGGAGCAGATGTTAGAAGAATCTAGAAATTCTTGTACCACCTTACAGAATCCACTTTAGCCTGCATTTCTGCTAGCTTCTCTGTGTGGTGGCTGTGCCAAGCACTGCCATCTACTAAAAAGTAGCGAAAGGAATGAGCTCAGCTCATTGAACTGGCCAGCTGTGTTCCTGATGCACAAAGGATGGCACTTCCACATCCCCTACTATCTTTTAATCTGGTATTGGCATGGCATGATTCTGTAAATGAGTTAGTTGTTAAGAGCAGGCCAAGATGAAATCTGTTCCTTCTGTTGGCCCAACAGCATTCTGTTGGTGAACTGGTAGACCAAGTATTGCATGACTGAAACACTGTTTTACTATACAGAAAAAGGTGTTTTGAAATACAGTTCCTTATGTGGATTCTCATGGATAATTTATAGCCATTAAGATTTTCTTCCATAGGATTTTTATATTTATCTCTCTTTTGCATCACTGTTGATACTTCCAGAACCATTTAGCAAATAATTTTACGTAAACTGCCTGCCCTTATAGTCCTCTGGCTGTTGGCACGTAGTGGTTCACCTCGTCACTAAACTGGCCTGCTGTAAATGTGTTCCTTATTCATAGGGTGAGAAAAGGGATAAGGGCTAGCTACATTCTTGTCTTATTCCACTGATGATTTTGTAAAACTGTAGGTTTTCAAATTATGTGGAAAACAGGGGAATCAGTATTACATGACATATCCTTGTATTTTCTTTTGACTCCTTTAGGACACCCAAAATAAACCTTATCCTCTTAGAAGGAGGAGTATTGAGGGTTTTAGAGCTTAAAGATGCTTTTATGACTGAACATCTTAAACTGGGTCCACGGGGCTTTGATTCTTCCATGGGTGGGCTTTGGGACACTCAACCCTGAAATTATAGGCAAAATTTTCAGTGCGTGCATTTTTCTGGGGAGATACTCCATACATGGCATCATTGGATAATCAGAGGATTTGTGACCCCCAGAAATTTAGGGACCTTACCATTCTGTGGGAAACACTGTTTGGTGAAGCTAACATGTTTATGTTTCGTAGGTCAAAGCCCAGATTCACAGCTGCATAAGTCGCCACCTGGAATGCCTTCGAAGCCGTGAGGTGTGGCTGTATGAACAGGTGGACCTCATCTATCAGCTTAAAGAGGAGACGCTTCAGCAGCAGGCCCAACAGCTCTACTGGGTAAGACGACTGCAAGGCCATAAGACGGCTTCTGGTCTCCAGACTGTCTTTCCTGTCATGAAGCACTAATACAGATCAGATAAAAACCTAATCTCAAGTGCTGTTTGCTGTTTGTTAGCTTGGATACACTTGGTGCTTTTCGTATCATTGTGGCTCTATGATTTCATTTTTCTTCTAGTTGCTGGGCCAGTTCAGTTGTCTTATTCATCAGCTGGAGTGCACCCAAAACAAAGACCTAGCCAATCAAGTCTCAGCTTGCCTGGAGAGGTAAAGACCCTTCTTGTGTGTTTTGATTTTGGCTCTTTGACTTTGGTGTATTAAAAAGTCACTTTGTAACTCTTTGCATGACTTGGATTTAACTTAGTGTTAAACTTAATGTTTGTTTGATAATATCATCTTGCTTTAAATATTTAATATCTTACTTGGCGTTACATGGTTAAGTCATCTAACTCTTTGCATGACTTGGATTTAACTTAGTGTTAAACCTAACGTTTGTTTGATAATATCATCTTGCTTTAAATATTTAACATCATACTTGGTGGTACATGGTTAACTCATCTATCTTTGGTTGAGTTACTCAACCAAACTTCAAATAACTCACAATTTGGTTTTTATTTTGGATGAATTTGAAATAGATATTTCTTTAAAATAGCCAGATTTTGTTTACTTTTTTCTCCAGATTGGGCAGTCTGACCCTCAAACCTGAAGATTCAACTGCTTTATTCTTTGAAGCCGACATAACTGCCCTGCGCCAGGCAATCACCACATTTGGGTCTCTCAAGACCATTGTAAGTAAATGTTCATCTCAGAAGGTTCATAGTGAGCTTCTCAGGTCTGTGGCCTGTCACATGGTCTTAAAAATAGCACACTGTCACTATGAAAAGGGACTTTCTTGAGAATTTGGTAAGCTTTAGAAACTTAATGTTCTGATTGCATTTATAGAGCCTTAGGCTGGTAATGCTTGGAATGCATTATTGACTGGTTGATTGTCTCTGGAATTCATCTTTGTACCTCTAAATACCTTTGACTTATTTCTTAGGAAATTTATGGCTTGAATGGTCTGTATAGAGTCAAATGTCATCTCATTTGGGTCTTGTTAGTAGTTGTAGTACCACCAGCTCTGGTGAAGGTTTTTTCTGTGAAGGTAGTTATGTGGTAGAGAATTCTCAGATTCTATAACTACTTCGTAGGTCACTGAATCTAGTGTGAAGAAGATTTATTCTAGTGAACTGTAACACTTTGCTTAGTACTTTTGAAATTTAGGGATTACAAGTTCACTTTTTTGGTCTGAAAGCATCACATTAGTAAACATGACTAATTTGCTGTTTATCTCACAGCAAATTCCTGAGCACCTGATGGCTCATGCTAGCTCATCAAGTATTGGGTCCTTCTTGGAGAAGAGAGGCTACATCCCATTACCAGAGCAGGTAAAATGTCATTTTGTTTCTGGTAACTGAGTTATTATTTGGCTTGTATTTCTTTGGGGTTTTGATTATATCACTTTTTTTTTTTTGGCTATTATTTATTTGTAAAAAGGCACGAATGGTAATAAATGAGTTTATACAATTAAATGCTTCCCTTGAGACTGAATGTCAGAAATTTAGAGGTTTTAGACGTGTTCTATAAGAAAGTAATTATTATCAATTAGTTCATAAGAAATTATCATTAGCTCTATGATTGGGTTGGTTCTCTTAGGGATCCTTCTCTTGATCATTTACTTCTGAAGGCAGCGTGAGAAGTGTGAATATAGGATCCTAAAAGTTTTGAGTTGAGAAGCTGATTTCCAGCTGTACTCTTTGTTTTGTAATTGTGAAAATGGAGGCTTAGGGGAATCATCTGACTTGTGCAGGGTCAGCACTGGGCCAAGATTAAAGAGCTTGGGTCTCCTGCTTTTCTGGCAAACTTTCTGCTGCATTTGGCATTGCCTTGTTAAGCAGCAAAGTATTGTGTGATTAGCAGAAGTCGGCGTCCAGCGCCACAGCTGTCCCTCTCAGTGAATGGCTCCTTGGAAGCAAACCTGCCGTCGGCCACCAGGCTCCTTACCTGCCCAGCACCAATCTCCAGGACTGGCTCAACCAGAAGCAGACCGTGGAGAACAGCCAGGTGTGTCGCTGCCCCTATTGGTTCTGAGATAGATGATGTAATAGATGGGGTTAGTTACTGACAGCATGTCTTTGGTTTTAGTTCTAGTCTGGGAAACATATTTTAAAGATAACATTTTATTACAATAATGACAACCTCTTCACTGTAGAGAAAAAGCTTAGGAAAAAACTATATAAAGAAATACAAGCTCATAACCCCGCATGCAGAAACTACCACTGTTAACATTTCGTTTATGTGTACATATACGTGCATGAATATGTCACTTAATTTCTTCCATAAAATCCCTCATAGTATATAGTATTTCATTGATGGGCTATAAATTTCAATTTTTCTGAATATAAATAAATTTCTTTTGCATGTCCAGGAGATAATTATTTATATGCATTCTTGATTAGTTCTTTAGGAATGAATTCTTAGAAACTGCATTCCTATAGTTCTGCAGACCCTTTAAGGCTTTCAATACATACTGTCAGTTTGGGTTTCTAGAAAGTCCATACCAGTTTATATACCTTCTTCCCTAAACATCTCTAACAGTGGCAGTCATTTACAAGTTTTTCTCTGAATTTAACACAAAAGAACAATTTTACTTGTTGAGTTTCTTAGGTTACTAAGGAGATTGAGTATTTTTCATTTTTATTAGCTAACTTTGATGACTTCTCTAATCATATTATCACTCATTTTGGTCTTTATTCATAAATGCACATGTAGAAACTACTTGTCTCTTTTCTACAAGATGTGCTATAAATGCTTTCTCCTAGTTTGCCTTTTTTTTAACTGCAGAAAATTTAAGTTTTAATATAATTATGTATTTTAATATCTCAGAGAAATCCCATGTCTTTTGGCTATGTATACTTAGGAACATTTTGTAGTGTGGTAAATATAAGTAGAACTCTTATCATTGAATTTCAAGGCAGTCATAATATTCTAGCAAAGTAATATTGTGTATTTTTTGTGTAGACATCTGCTAGAGCCTGCAGTTTCTTGAATAAAGTCTGGGGCAACCTAAAGGGTTTGGAAAACTGGCTCCACAAGAGTCAGCAACAAGAAGTTTCTGAAAAACCAAGCTACCAAAGGTCTGACAGCTGTTCTACTGCCAGTTCTTGCTCCGTGGAAATCGAAGTGGTTGAAGATGCAGAGCCTCTTGATCAAGATGAGATGGATCTTTCTGACTGGCTGGTAACTCCCCAGGAATCCCGAAAGCTTGAGAAGCCCGAGAATGGCAGCTGCGAAACCGCCAGTGAGAAGTTTAAGCTCTTGTTCCAGGTGTTCCAGGAGTCCTACAATGTGAATGATTGGCTTGTCAAGTCCGATTCCTGTACCTGTTGTCAGGGTAACCAGCCCAAAGGTGTGGAGATTGAGAACCTGGGCAGTCTGAAATGCCTCAACGACCACTTGGAGGCCAGGAAACCCTTGTCCACTCCCAGCCTGACTATTGAGGATTGGCTTGTCCAGAACCATCAAGACCCATATAAAGTAGAGGAGGTCTGCAAAGCCAATGAGCCCTGTACAAGTTTTGCAGAGTGCGTATGTGATGAAAATTGTGAGAAGGAAGCTCTGTGTAAATGGCTTCTGAAGAAAGAAGGAAAGGATAAAAATGGTATGCATGTGGAACCAAAGCCTGGGCCTGAGAAACGTAAAGATTCCCTGGACACGTGGCTCTCTCCATCCAGAAGAGAGGCAGCACAGCAAGCCAAGGCGCCCAAGGCAAGGGCTTCCAGAGTTGCTGATTCCTTCCAGGTCAGAAGGGACACTCCCTTGTCAGAGTGGCTCGTGACCCCCTCACACAAAGAAGGATGTCCCAACAAGGAAGTGCCTCCTACTGAGGACAGGGCTGGCAAACAAAAGCCTACAAGCCCCTTGGCCACCGCCTGGTGTCCCTTTAACACAGCTGACTGGGTCTTGCCAGGAAAGAAGACAGGAAATCTTAGCCAGTTATCCTCAGGAGAGGACAAGTGGCTACTTCGAAAGAAGGCCAAGGTGAGCCGAGACATTAAAAAAGCACCATTTGAAGTATATTCAGTAGATTTTTATTTTCTTAATCCCAATCCTTGCATTTTCTTAATCCCAAACCTTGCAAATAAATGGACCAGATCCTTAACTATCTTAACTGTTAAATGCAGCTTAAGTATTAATTTTGGGGCCATGTTAGGAACAGAATGGAACATTTATGATTATTCATACTGAAGTTTGTATTTTCTATGCCCCAAATCTGCATCTGGCCTATTTTATTGCAGTTTATGGAAAAATTAGGGGCAGAGAAATTAGCTGTCACTTTGCTCTGTTACTAGCATGCCCAGCGTTCGCATCACTCTTTATAGACACTAGACTGGAAGATGACTTGTTGGCATCACGCCTCCCAGCTGTCATGGAGCAACCCACCCTCTGTCTTGTTGCAGGAAGTGTTACTCAGCTCACCCCTACAGGAGGAGCACAGCCTTGCCCCGGACCGGTACGGCCTCCCAGCAGTTTGCGATCTCTTTGCCTGTATGCAGTTCAAAGTTGATAAAGAAAAGTGGTTGTATCGAACTCCCCTACAGGTCGGTACATGCCGCTAGTGCAAATGCTGCAGCTCTGGCTGCTTATGACTTGTCTTACGTTATGAATCCAGTTTGCTCACCAAACTGTATTTCTGTTAATGGTTTGTTTGTGTATTAGGTGAGGTGGGAAAAGAGAGATCATAGAAACTTCATGTTTCACTTGAACTTGCTCCATGAAATAACTGGGACATACTTGAAAGTAACCTTTCCAGATGATGTAGCTGTCAGAATTTTTGGAGCCTGTGTGGTTTCTAATAGCTTATTGAGAAATGAGAGCTTTAAAGTGGGAAGACATTTGCTTTTAATCTTACAGTGAAGTGACTTTTTATGTGGACTTTTTTTTACAGATGTGAAGGAATCGAGTACTAGTCGACCAAATTTTCTGCAGATTATCACAAATCCATGAGCTGAGTGACTGTGGCTTGCGAAATCATTGTCTCTGGGTCTGATGTAGTTCCTTTCCTCCCCAGTTTCGAACTAGTGAAGAGAAATTAGTCATCAAATTATGAATTACTGTGGAAAAGAAAAAAGTGATTTGTTGATGCTGAGGTCATTCAGGTTCTTTCTTACAGAAGTATTAATTCACCCCTGTGCTAGAAATGCATCTTAGTGGGTAGGTCTTTCTCATAAGCCTCCGTGGCTCCTTAGATTGGGTGGTTATTAGAAGTACATTAAAACACTGTAGTTTTGAAAATGAAATAGTTCTATAATCAAAGTGTGTTGATGTATTCTAAAGCTAGTAAAATTACCTTTCGATTGGCAGTCTTTGGATGCTTCCCTTATCCTGGGTTTTCTTCCATTAATGGTGGATTTTCTATTTAATTAATATTCTATTATATTTTACATCATTAACTTTGCCGATATAGTGGTTTTTTCTTACCAAAACACATATTGAAAGTCTTGGCAATTTTTGACATTTATTACAAAACATTTTAGCTTAGGTGCCAGATTCTACATTTCTTCTTTTGAAAGACATTCAGATTTTGCAATATCTGCCTGTATTTCCTTCTCTAAATGTTATTATGAAAGAACTTCACTTTCAGAAGGGCTCCATATTGCTTGAAGACTATGTTCAGAGTAGTTCTAGTCTCTTCCAAAATATTCTGAACTACAGGCAGCAGAGCCCCAGTGCTGACTAATCAAAAGGCAAAGTATGTTGGAAATGTACTTGAACTGTTCACTATCCTGTTATTGGTGCATCCTGTGTAAATGGAAGCTGAACTTGACACCTGGTGCTTTTAACTAGGCGTAAATTAAACGTCCGCTCACTGCAAGCATAGCATACCTATACCTCTAATAAAAGTGTAATGCAGTGACATTTTAGTGAATAGGAAGTTTTGAACACTTGTGCCTTGGGGTGTTTATTGAAGCTTTATGAAAACTATCGATGTTTCCTTAGTATCCTTAAAGTTATGTCCGTGCTTTAAAAAGTTTCTCTGTAGGAGAGGTGGTATTTATACCATGTTTTAAAATTCTCTAAAATGAGACGTCTTAGCTGCTTTCCACTTTTAAACTATTAAGCCACTCAACTTGCCTGTTATTAGAAATACCTTTAAAGTCTGTGATGTGGTCATCTGGAAAGCCCCTTTGGGGAAACATTACAGTCCCACCCAGTGTCACTGCCATACAGCTTCACTAGAGTTCTTAACCACAGCTGAAAGGAGCCTATTACTTTTCAGTTCTTCCAGATACCATTTAGAACTTTAAAGGTGGTGGGTAAAAACTTAAGCAGCTTCTCCATTATCTTAGGTTGCAGGAAACTGTAGTTGAGGTTTAACAGGCTGTGTCTCCCTAAATTAACATTAATCACTATGCTGAGTATCTAAACCATTCTTTTGCATCGATGCATTTTGTATCTGCCTCCATTCATTAAAAGCGTAACACCCATATAGTTGTCCTGTGTATTTGTAAAACATCTTGTCACAAAATTATATGAATGTGGTATCCTTTGGTTACAAGCACAGCTGAGAAACACTTGAACATAAAAAGTTCTTATATTCACTTAAAATAAAATGCTGTTTTATCACTCCTGAATTAGCAAACAGGTATGTTATTACTATCTGCTGTTGTCCTCTGGTTTCCTGCCAAATTCCTCCTAGCTAGATGTGTTCAGAAAGGCTCTACTTCACTTTCTCTGTAATCATAATAGCCACCAGTTGTTTATTACGTATATGTGTGACCTAGAGTGCATTATTTGATTAATTTCATTTCATAATGAGAAAACAAACTCAGAAATCACATAACTCGTCCCCCTTTCTGTCGCTTTCCCGGGGCTTCCTTAGAAACTTCCAGCTCTGTCTATGCCATCTCTCTCATCATCCCCAGTGAGACTGAGTTAGGATTATTCTAGCACAGCACACCGACGGTATAACAGTTAACCTGAGATATCTTGAGGCTGTTTAGTGTCAGCTCTGTTGGAGAAAAATGTTTAACCTAGTTGCTAACGCTGCTAGTAGCCCTTCACTTCATCACAAACATGAAAACATGCTTTGGCCTATGGGAGCAGAGAGAAGTCAAGAGCAACTTTGGAGAAACACCCACTATGTTACTGTTGGAGTTAGGACTTCCGTTCTATTTTCACCCTTTATTGGGAATACAGAGCAATACTACAGTCTTGGGTCATTAGGTGAACAAATGCGGCTGGTACAGCATTGACAAGCAGGCCTGCATTCTGGGATTAAGTGGTCTTCCAGAAGTGGGCACGAGCAAAAACAGGTGCAAGGTCTTCGTAGGAGAACCGCACCACTCAGCCGCCAAGGGGCGTTTTGTCTTCAACTCAGTAATGGCTGGAAGGAGTGCCAGTCCTGGTCAACCATCCATGTTCTTCATCACAGCAAACTGGAATCTCTAGTTTTTCAAATTAGTTGTAGAAGAGTAAATGCCTCCAGACTGACTTATAAACTGATCAGGGTGACTCCTAAGTGTCCTCCGTTTGTAAACTAGCAGAATCTTCAGAGTGACTGCTGGAGCACAGAGCCCTTCATGTGCTCCCAGTTATTGTACAGAGCGTAGAGGCTCGTAAGCGTTAGTCCTGCTAGACCGCCTCGTGCTGCCCCTCGAAGGCCGCCTGGGAGAGGAAAAGGGAGAGTGTCATTACACACTTGGACTGCACACTGTCCCATCAGAGGGCGACCTAAGAGGTTTGCAAAGCTGAGACACACTCTTCAGATTTATGAAGATTCCATCCCAAACAGGAGAGTAAGCTCTGAAAATAAATAAACCAAGACTGAAATTCAGTAGACACAGATTCCCCCTAAGTCACCTGCTTAATACGTAAACGATGTATCCATAGTAACAGCCTTTTTTCACTTTTAATCTCACAGTTATCAGCATGGTGTTTTGACTTTCCTCAATCTGACTTGATCCTAGGACATTTTTGGACAAGACCTTATGCTTCTTACTGAAATCCCAGGCAGATCAGTAATTCCCTGCTAGTCCTAACTTTCAGAACTTCACTGGCACTGCCAGTTGATTTAAGGTGGTATGTAAACAAGGCGATACCCTCTTTGGAGACGGTATTAACAGGCTTTGGACTCTGCACAGGTCCTCTAAAGATTAATTTTGAAGACTCAAGACAGTGGTGGGAGATAAGATGGCTGTAATCAAGGTCTGAGTCGGGTGCTGATGAAGCACCGACTCTCCCATTACCTAGCCCTATTCTGATGTTTCAGAAAATCTCCAACTAATGAGCAGAGACATAACTTAGCATCATTTAGTCACTCAGTCGTGTCTGACTCTGTTGCGACCACAAGGACTACAGCCCGCCAGGCTCCTCTGTCCCTGGAATTCTCCAGGCAAGAACACTGGCGTGGGTTGAATACTGGAGTGGGTTGCCGTTTCCTTCTCCAGGGGATCTTCCTGACCCACAGGATCAAACCTGGGTCTCCTGCTTGGCAGGCAGATTCTCTACCACTGAGCCACCTGGGAAGCTCCAAGCATCGTCATGCTAGTGGAAAAACATTCCAGGATTAGGATTAGACTTTGAGCTATTTTTGCTTAACAAAAGAATTTTTTTCACGTGGAAAAAGATTATGGAATAGGTATTTCATTTGAAATGCAGAAACAATGTTTCAACCAGTTACCTGAAAATAGTCACCAAGTCTAGTAAAAGGAATGGGGGTACCCAAAGCAGCTTTTAAGAAATACTTGATGTTCTCTTAACAGTTTCACAAATAAGTAGGGATAACAGACTTCAGGTAGTCTGTATGGTATCTATGGAGTATTTGCTGCAAGTCATGTGTTAGGAAAGCAAAGGTCCAGTGTTTATGGTATACCCTATTAGAAACCCTTTAGCTACATTCCAGTAAATTCCATGAAATTCAGTGACGCTGGTGAGTTAGAACACTTCAGACCAACCATTTCTGCAATGCACGTCCTGCCAGATGGCTTCAGATGATAGATTAAAGGGTTACTCCCTCTAGGAGCCTCTCTAGCCTGAAGACTTTAGATAGCTGACTGGCTTAGGCTTCAACTCTGAAGTACCCCAATTATCTCTCTTAAACAAACCCAAATAGAAACTGCAGGCATCATCTATAAACAGCCATCAAATATGTAGGAAGGGGGATGATACACAAAAAAATTTAATCACAGTAAATGGGAGATATTTCCTTCAAGTCTATCTCATCTATCTTGCCACACTTAAGATTAGGCATGACAGCTGCATTTGCAACTATTCAATGTGGCTGGAAAATGGGCTGACAGTGAACTTCAGACCAAATTTCTAGAAATGGAAAAAATAAGCAATGAAGCCCAGGAAAAATAAATGCCATCTGAGACAGCATCACTATGGTTCAGATATAATGAATGTTCTCTAAGCAGGTTACAAAACCAGAAGACTCCAGTGTAAACCAGAAGCTATAAAGATTTAAGAACTTTGGGAGGTCAGTGGCATAGTGCCTCTTAACAGTTTATCCCCTAGAATGCCTTCTACTTTCATACCAAAATGAAGCAACCTTAGTACAAAACATAACCCTTTTGTACTAGCCTCCTCTGAAGGCTAAGAAAAAATTGCTTCTAGCACGACTGAGCAACTGTTTCTAGCAAGAAGATACCAAACATGTACTGTATCATTTACTACACAGTAACCCTGACTCAGTGAAAGTTGCTCAGTCATGTCCAACTCTTTGCAACCCCATGGACTATACAGTAGTCCATGCAATTCTCCAGACCAGAATACTGGAGTGGGTAGCCTTTCCCTTCTCCAGGGGATCTTCCCAACCCAGGGACTGAGCCTAGGTCGTGCTGCAGGTGGACTATCTACCAGCTGAGCCACCAGGGAAGCCTGGCTCAAGGGTAGCCTTTTATTACGTTTTAGTTTTAACTCTTTCCAATAATGTCAGGGTTTTCCATCTGGTTGATCTGTTAAAGAATTTAACAGCCTTGGCTTTAGGCTTTCTGTAACAAAACAACCTTTGCCCAACTAAGTACAGGAAGTTGATTAGCAAATACACTTGCTCTGAACACAGTGAACCAAATGAGGCCAATGGTTAACCTCTATAAAGCAAAACAAACATGAGGCTTCTGTTTTATTGTCTATCTTTTGGATCCTTATACAATTCTTCCAAAAAGGGCAAATGTCATCTCTTCTAAACCTGGGAAAATGAGGCCCAGAATATTTAAGTGCCTAGTTTATTTGGTATAGAGCTGATTACTGGCAGAGCTAACACACTGAACTGATAATTACTTCAGTACAGGGGTCAGCACATTTTTTTTTGAAACAGATGGAAAATAAACCCACTTTTTACCTGCATGTTTCTAAAGAGTATGTATCTTGCTATTTCTTGATGTTTCGATCCTACATATTGTAGATACATATAACCATGTAAAATGTTCACTATTTTAAAATGTAAAATACATTCTTAGTCTGCAAACTGTGAAGAGACAGGCATCTGGCCAGAAGGAGCCTGTTGCCCTGTTTTAGGGGAACGGCCTTACCTACACACTGAGACAGCTTACAAATCCAACAAATTTCTGCACTATTTAACTTAAATTGTTTTTAAAAAACTCTTTAAAATTGTGATAAAATACACATAACAAAAAATTTACCATTGGTAAGTGTACACTTCAGTAGCATTACATACACTGACCCTGGGCTACCAGCATCCACCTTCTTTCCTTCGTGGTTTAGGCTGACTCTAGACTAAAGGAGTACCTGAACTGTCTTCCAAATCCTTGAATATGGGAGTTTTTTAATAAATTTCTGCCACACAAAATTCTGTGCTTTGTTTTAAGTGGTGTCTAAACCAGAAATCAGTAAAAGACACTGCTTTGCCTCCGTCCGCAATTTTGATGTGCTGAATTAAACTAGTCAGCTGGGAACTAGGAACCAGTGTTGGAATTCTGGGTCAGCAGATCATTCACCTCTTCTGTGTTCCACAATTGTGGTGGAAACTGAAACCCACTGAAACTGAAAAACGGAAACCCACTTGTCACCTGACAAAGCACTAATGAATATTCTTTTTTGCTTTTTCTCTTCTGAGCCATGAGCATTCTTTTCCATAATTTATGTTGGAGATGTCCCAGGCTGGGAAGATGCTATTCCTGCAAGGAAGTCCTGGACACACAAAACTAGGTTCTCATTTTTCTCCTGTGATAATCCCAAGTATTCAGCCTTCCCCTTTGTATCTTTAAAATATGTGTAATGTGTCTTAAACGAGGTGGTAATTCAGTCCATTCTTATACTTAAGGCTGCCCCCAACACAGGAAATGCTGTAATGGCTGACGCTGAGTAAGAAAGCGGGGACTGGTGAGGACTGAGCTAGAGCTCCCGTGTCCATCCCCTGGGGTAGCAGCGCCCCCAGGGCAGCTCCTGCCATCTGCTCCCGTATACAACGTGAGCCGTGTGTCTTCCATTTTTGCAAAAGAATTAAAATCTCCAGATTTTTGTGTGGAATCTCCTGTTCCTTAAATTTTACTTTGATCTTTCATAAACACAGTTTGGGCCGATTAAACACTTGCTGGCTGAGTGCCACCCCTGTGGTGCCAATTAAGGTTTTAAACTCCTTTGTCTGACCCCAAAGATTTTCACTGTGAAAGTATTTTTAGGTTTTTAACAAGGTTTTTCTATGCCAACATTTTCGTGTATACAAAAGATATTTCCTGTCTTATTGTGCCTAGGAGATATTTCCTTTCTTATTATGCCTAGGAGCTCTGCTGATGTGTATCAGAACAGGCACGTGTTGCAAGAAGTCTTGTGAGCTCTTAGGGATACGATTCCAAATGTTACCATTTTCAGTATTAAAAAAGCCTCTTGCTCTCAGACATACCATGAAATTTTAGATTTTATAATCCTGTAAGAGAGACTTCTCTCTCATTTCTAGTAAAAGTGAGGCAAAAAATGCTACTTGATGTTTGTGATGGAGGAATTACCTAAGAACAAAAATTACTTAATCGAGTGTCTGAAGCATAATAAAACAATCAAACAAAAGTACTGTTCAGAGGCTTGAGTACAAAACATAACTAGGCAATTATGGCATAAATTTAGGCAATTTAAAACAGAAATGTGAGAAAAATCTGGGGCTGTCACTAGTTTTATGATCTTTTGAAAAAGAACGTCTTTAATGTGCTCATCTATAAAACTGGGGTATTGTGATTATCACTTCACAGAGTTTAACAAGTTATATATTAAGTGGTTATTACTGAGAAAATAACCATAACTCAGCAAATGTTCATTTCTTTTCCATCTTAGAGGACAATTTGATATTCGATCTTCATCCAAGTAATTTTGATTCAACTCTTAGGATTCACTCCACCACTGTTCATAACAACATCATGCACGGCAGCCAAAGGCAGAAGCAACCGAAGTGTCCACTGGCAGATGAATGAACAAAATGTGGTGTATATGTATGATGGCGTATTATTCAGCCTTAAAAAGGAAGGAAATTCTGATACATGCTATACTGTGAGGTTATACTAAATGAAATAAGCCAGTCACTGAAAGAAGAACACTACACGACTCCACTTCCATGAGGGCCCTCAAGGAATCAGATTCATAGAAAGTAGAATGGTGGTTGCCAGGGGCTGCAGAAGGGGGAGGACAGAGTTGCTGTTTAGTGGGCAGAGTTTCAGTTTTATATGATGAAGAAAAGTTCTGGAGTTGCATAACAATGTTAATATACTTAACATAATTGAACTGTACATTTAAATAGTTTGGATGGTCAATTTTATGTGTATTTTATGAAAATTAATAAAATCGCAAACCGTGAGGTATCAAAGAACACTATACTACCAAAAAAAAAATTCTTTTAAAAACTACAGTATGGCCAAAAAGCATACTTCAACTGTATTAACAGACAGTTCCACCATTTAATGGTACCTACCTGTACATTTATACAACATGCCTGTCATAGTTCCAGCTGCTACTGTGTTAAGGTCATCTTCTGCACCTCTTGTCTTCTCAATGATGACACCAAATGCACTATAAAGCAAAGCTGCAAGGGCAATGGAACGGGTCACAATAAAAAAGTGAACTGAAAGTCAGTGTGGCAATGATATTCAGATAAACGCCTTCTACAGACATCATAAGACATATAAGCAATGATCACTGGAACACTGTAGTAACAAAAGCTTAGCAACAAATCAAGTGACTTTCAAGAGGGGACTGATCCAGAGAGACTTTCCACACAATGGAATACTATGCACTCAAAATGCAGGAAGAGCTCTGCCCACTAACATGTAAAGCAGGCACATGTGTGTGTGACTCTGGATAGGCAAAGAAAATGTTTGGAAAGCAAAGAAATTTATTAGCTATTTATGGAAAGTAACACTGCGGAGACCCAGGAAGAGTATCTTTTTCACTTCCATTTATTTGTTAACAGCTGTACTTAGAATTTAGAAACAAAAGCAAAACACATGCATTTCTATTTTAAGAAAAAGACAACTTCAAGACAATGGGCTTTAGTTTCTGCACATGTGAAAACTCTAACAATAGCACTATTGAGTTTACCAAGCGATCCCCCTAAATCGCCATCCTCTTCCGGCTCTAAAGAGACATAATGCATGAATGCATTACCTCTTCTCCTGCCCCTTTTCAAAATTACAGCAAACTCGGCCTCACAACTCCTCTGCTGTGAAGTTTTATACTTCTACAAAGGCTCTTCTTCCAGTTTCAATTTATTTAACTCAAACTAAACTTGAGCAAAACATCATAACTGATCACATTATAAGGAAAACATACAGGGCAACTGACCATTCCAGCTTGCTCAGAATTGGTATTTCCGGAACAGTAACTGAACTGAGAATGTCCAGGGCCTCACTCTAGGTACAAGCAATCTCACAAGCATCGACTCAAAGGAGGGTGGCTGCAAGGGGCAGGGGTACTGGGGGCACAAGCAGTACAGGGAAGTAGCCCTTTACCAGGACCCCAAACGCAAACCTGACTGTCTAAGGGTGACCATGTCCTGCTTCCAGAACCTACGACAAGGCCAGGACCTCTGTCACACAGGAGGCCTCTCTTATCTTTTGACAAGCTACCTACATTTTCTCTTACTTAATCTGCCATCAGTTAAAGACTTTCAGACACAGAAAACTTTGGTCGAGGGCATAAGTGCCATAAGTAAGCTTCTTATATTAGTCATGAATAATCAAAAGAGTCAATCATTCATAAACACTATAGTATGAAAGCATTTGTTGCTAAGTACTACTAAATTATACCTTCCTTAGAACTGCAAATATTTCCAGTATCTACAAAGGCCCTGTTGCAACTCAGGCAGTTAGTCTGAGAAATCTCATTAGGTAAACAGGATGATGAATGGGCTATTAGGAAAACGTATCAGGAGGGCTGGATTCCTCCTCATATCTGCTATAGAACCTTGAGCTTTTCCTAACACACAAAAACATTTGCCTTGTTGCTGAACTATCTGGATTTCACTGAGTTAAAATATGATTTTATTTGGTGTCTTGATGCGATAGGAGAGTATGTAGTGTTTAAAATATTTAGCAAAGAGTATATTCACAATGGTATTAGTACCTGGCATGATTTTGCTATGTATCAATAGTTTATGATCTTTTCCTAAGTAGTATTTACACTGCTCACCAGAGTGGATTTAAACATAATTATGAACATCCCAGCACCAGAATTTTAGTTGATCAAATTGTTCATGATACATGTACATTCTTTCTTTGTAATGATCATGATTTATTATAAAGTGAGATATCTACTTACCCAGAGAACCTAGGGTATTAGCCCAAAGTGCCCCTTGCCTAGTCACCATATTCAAGATCCTACCAGGGCAGAAAGAGAAAGAATCTGTATTTAGAACCAGTACTGCTTTAGTGTTTAGAAAACCATATAACATCAATTTTAAATATATAAACACAATACCCAAAGTTTTCTTTATTTTTTTAATTTTAAAACTTAACACCTCCTTAGAATTCAATAAGGAATCCTTTTACTTTACATAAATGAAGGTTAGGTTAAAGACTCCCAATGTTTTGGTGCAATGCATAAAGAAAATTCTAATTACTAAATACATTAAATTATTAAATATATAAAAGGTTTGAATGATATCCTGGACTGTATCTTACCAGCACCCAGAGAGAAGGAAAAAGCGCCCCATTAGAGACCTGAGGAGTGTTCTGTGTCTGCTCCCACACCAGCGCTAAGCGGCCACGGGGAGCACTTAGCACACTCTCAGGGGAGCACGGCCCTGCCCTCACCAGTGCCGGACGCCACCAGGACAGCGGCGGAGGCGACTGGAGCAGAGGACAGAGCCTTCCTCTCCCAGCAGAGCAACACTGTCACAGGAACGGCCGTCCCGACAGCTGACTGCTGCTGGGAACCACGGAGTTACAATAGCAAGCAGTAAAGAGCCTGTTTAAACTAATGCTCAATAGTAACAAAACTTTGTATTACTTCTAAAGGATTATTAAAAAAATTAGTAATGGTTACAAATATTGTTAAATAGTGAATTGCTACATATTTACTAATATTTTAAGTTTAGCACTTAATTGTTTTTCATCTGTGATAAGCTTCTAAAACTATTAATTTTCATTACTGTATTGCTGGTCGCACTGCAAAGTGGCAAAGTTCTTTGGAACATGATTGGGCAACATACTTTCATTTACTGGGTCCTTACCTACTTCCCACTGTAATCATCTCTTAACAGATTAAAGACAGAAAAGTAGAGAAACTTACCCAAGATCCCACTAAGTAATGAATCTGGGCTTTGAAACTATATAGATCTTTTCTGGCCTGAAACCTGATTATCTTTCCATTTTTTAAATGCTATCTCTGTCTAAAAAAATCAGAATGAGTATATAAAACAAAATGATGTATAAGATTTAAAAAATCTGACTTTAAAAAAGCAAACTAATTCAACTCTCTCAAAAATTTAATAACTATGATGGTTTTCAGAAACAAAGGTTATCTTTTCTAAGAGACCTTCCAAATTGTTAAATAATAATATGATGCTGGGGATTTGTTTCAAAATAATATGAGAGGGGAGAAAGTGATGGGACACAGTTGGTCCTGGTGCTGGTTAGTGGTTGTTGAACTTGGGTTATGGTATATATTCAAAACTATCCATAATACAAAAAGTAAAAAAAAACAAAACTGGAGTAAAGAATGAATATTACCAACATAAATACAAAAATATTCAAGGATCTGAGCTTGTAAAGCAAGGGCAGTGATCCATACAGTAACAGGAAGGTGAAAAGTTTGAAAGGCCTTCAGGTTTCCCAAGATTTCATTCTAACACACCTGCTGCCATCTGCTGGCCAAGGAAAACTGTGCCCTTCCACTCATATGAAGCATAAAATGCGCTTTGTTTAGAAAACCTAAAAAACATTATTCAAGGAGCAGCAGAAGGGTCTGGTCATGTCTGCCTCTGAAGCAGGGTGGAGACGCACAGCATGCACACTTTCTGACTTCTTTATTTGCACTTTCCCTTCTCTACAAACTTCAGTTTCCTACGGTGAGTATCTCACTCCTTTCAGAGCTACCTCTAAGTTCCAGGAATTTCATGGACACTTTCTGCGCCTTTGCACTTCAGAAATGGAGGGTGAAGTCAGTGAGTAATTCAATCAAATGACAACAAACTTAGTAATTACTCTTATGTGCTTCTTATTTCTTCACTTACCATGTCCTATGGTTTTGCACAGCCCTGAACAATCCAAATAATGTACTAGTAATTCAACAATTTGAAAAGCATGTGATATAGGCCTGCAAAATAGAACAGGTGCAGCTGAGAAGTGAGGCTGGAATAGCCCCAGCTGATGGACACTGATTCAAAAATCACTCCTAAAAGCTTAGACCCAGCAACTTGCTTCCTAAATTCCTTTTATAATGAATAAGGGGAAAACACCAGCAAAAAAATTGACCAAAAATTATGCAGTACTCTAAATATTGTAATCTCAAGGTCGTGCTCATTAGGCCAACAAAGTAGAGATTAATACTCAAACATCAGTAAGTCATCACATGAGACTTACTGTACATTTCTTGGTTTGGACCAGGCCATGTTCTGGGTTTCCTTCAATCCTAGCCGTAGACCATTCATTGCCCCAAATGCGGCCCCTGGAAAATCAGAGTAATAATTCATTCAAATAATCAGCTTTATATTAAAGAGCAATTATACTTGATTCTTTTCCATTTTTCTTTAATAAGAAAAAATGTAAATAATGATTTTTTAAAAAAAACACCCTGAAGCTATTATTTTAATTGCCTTGGATTTTAAGCACTTTTGACTACCTGGATTTAGGACACTTAAAAACCATATATAAATACCAACCTGTCATACAACATCCTCCAATGGTAAAGAAGGCCAGTTCAAATCTGCCCCGGGTTTTATTAGCTCCAGTTGGTAAAATAAACTCATCTGTATCCTACAGGGATAATAATGAAAATCAAGTTCAGCTCCCCTCAACACACGTATTATACTTGCAAAGTGTTTAATTTTTCAAGGGAGTTTTTCACAGAATGTAAAACGTAAATTAAGTAAAACTCCACTATACTTTGTCAAACAAAGATAAAACTTTCTGCAACAAAAGCAACATGTAACCAAAGTGAAATGAAGTACATAATATATACAGTTATGCTCATTAGTTCTTAGGAGAAATTCTTGCTCAGAATTTAGCTTCTCAATGTAAATTTGATAGATTATACGTAATTTGCCTTCACGATAAATTTGACAATTTAAGAGTGCCATCTCTATAGAAAGGCAAACTGAAAGCTATGAGAGGTAACAAAAAACCAGTCTGGAAGGAGAAAATAACTCATTCTGTAGCTATTAATACTATTTATCAACCACCATTTTACTATATGTTAAGACCAAATGTTCATGAAAAACGAGCAGAAACGAGAGAAGTATAATAGACTGGATCACTTACACAAGGGCAAAAACACCACTTTAACAGTTCTTAACTGTCTGGAGGGCATGTATTCCTTTTCTAATCTCGGAAAGCTACTAGAAGGAAAGCTACCCTCCTTCTAGTAAATGCACACACAAAATCTGGTATGAACTCCCCGCCCTGAAGATCACGCGAGAACACTGGGTCGAGAAGCATCACTGTCAGTGCACAACAGGATTGATTTTGCAATACAATATACTTTCCGGAAGAACAAACACACTTACACTTCTGCCAAGCTTTCTATATAAAAATAGCTAAGATAAGCTCCTGAACCATAGCACACACCCTTAACACAAAATGTTAACAAATAAACATCGCTTTGGCAAACACTGGCCTTTGGTAAACGCGTTCACGACTAGGAAAACTCCACCTCTACGCTAGCTCTGATTTCTGGCTTGTGCATAAATTCTTACCAAAAATTGTACAAATAAATAAACACATGTACTCTCATCACACAGAAATGGTCTGCTGAGCAATAATAAGCAAATCTGAATAGATTCTATGTCTAAATATATTAAACATATATTTGTAAATTCTGAGTGCTTCCTGACTTTTCAAGTAATGACTTAGTTTTATTTTTTTTTAATGACTTAGTTTTAAATTGTGCTTCTTAAGGTTTTTAGGAATGCTGTATTTAATATGATGAGGTAAACAAATATGATGATTATTTATGATCCAGAAATGGACCCTAATACAAATGGGGGGAAACATGGTGGCCATAATCAACATTAGCAGGTACGGTGCACGCCATCACTGACTCACTCCTCAGTGAGTGAGTCAGCCTTGCATTCCTGAGATAGCCAGCAATTACTCTCTGATGTTGTGTGTGTGTGTGCGCGCGCGTGCATTAAATAGCTCAGTCATGTCTGACTCTCTGCGACCCATGGACTGTAGCCAGCCAGGCTCCTCTGTCCGTGGAATTCTCCAGGCAAGAATACTGGAGTCGGTTGCCATGCCCTCCTCCACGGGATCTTTCTAACCCTCTAGCGTGTCCTGAATTGGCAGGTGGGTTCTTTACCCTCAGTGCCACCTGGGAAGCCCTTTTGATGTTGTAAACTCTGTCCGTGGAATTCTCCAGGCAAGAATACTGGAGTCGGTTGCCATGCCCTCCTCCACGGGATCTTTCTAACCCTCTAGCGTGTCCTGAATTGGCAGGTGGGTTCTTTACCCTCAGTGCCACCTGGGAAGCCCTTTTGATGTTGTAAACTGAGTTTTTGCAACTTTATTTGTGTTGAATCAGCAATTTCTCAAAAAAAAAAAAAAAAAAAAAAAAACCCAAAAAAACAAATCATCAAAACCCCACAAAAACAAACAACAAAAAACTGAGGCTAATATAAACCTTAAAATGTATAACCCCTAATTTCAAATGTTTGTATTCATCAGACCACTCTTATTTCCATAGGCTTTTGAATAAAAATAACCTGATCTAATAAAATAAACTCAGGTAGTAAAGATTCTTCCTTTCTCACATGTACTGATTTGGTTTAAGATTGAAAAGATTCCCACTTTAATGATCTCTTAAAACTTTGTTAACTTCTCACACAATATTTTTATGGGGTTCAAAAGCTAATTACTTGTTGCTTCTACATGTAAACCCCTCATCTGTGCTCTGATCTCTGCTCCTGATTCAGAAGTGCACACACAGAAGCAGGCGGCCACTGCTGCTGAGCCCCCTCACCCCTGCTCACTCCCAGGGTTTTGAAGAAAAGCTGGGAGCTGCTTGCCTTACTGTTTCCTCCTTCATGAACTGGACATTAAAGACTAGAACATTCAAAAGCAATTTTATCTAAAGGAAAAATCAGAAAGAGACAACACACGTCCAGGAAAAAAGTGTAGGCTCTGAAAAAGACTGAGAAGAGCTTCAGTTTATACTCCAGGCTGGCCCTCAACGCAAAGGCAGCCTGTATGAGTAAAACCCAAACAACAACCAAATAAAGGCAACCCTCAGGGAAGGCAAGAGGGTCTCATCTCCAGAGTTAACCACGTTATTAGAAATGTCCGATTTTCAACAACAAAAAAAAATCACAAGGCATACAAAGCAACAGCAAAGTATGGGCCATTCAATGGGAAAAAAAAGATCAACAGAGCTGTCCCTAGGAAACACCTGATAGGAGATTGACTAGGCTTTAAAACAAAAGCCTAGATCTAAATGACTTTAAAGTAATTGTCATAAAGATGCTCAAAGACCTAAGGAAGATGTGGAGAAAGTCAAGACAATGTATGAACAAAATGGAAACAGAAGGAAAATCTAGAAAGAAACCAAAAATAAATTCTGGAACTGAAAAGAACAGTTGGTAAATTCACTACATGGATTCAAAGATTTGAGCAGGCAGAATAGACAACCACCAATTATAAGACGATAGAAATTACTGAGTCTTAGGATCAGGAGGAAATATAATTGAACAGAAGTGAACAGAGAGCCTTAAGGATCTTTGTGATATTGCAAAGCAGACGAGAATACAGACTGTGAGTCACAGAAGGAGAATGTTCGAAGAAACAATGGCTGAAAACTCCCCCAAATTTGATGAGAGATGCAAGTGAACATTGAAGAAACTCAATAAACACCAAGTAAGATACATTCAAAAAGACTCATACTGGGATGTACTAAAATCAAAAGTTTTGAAAGCTACAGAGAGAGATTCTTGAATGTAGCAAGAGAGAAGCAACTCACATATAAGGATCCTCAATAAGATTATCAGTCAGTTTCTCAAGAGAAACTCTGGAGGCCACTAGGAAGTGGGCTGTTAATTATCAGTCAATTTCTCAAGAGAACCTTTGGAGGCCACTAGGAAGTGGGCTGACATATAACACTGTCCTTCAAAAATAAGGAGATATTAAAGATTCCCAGAAAAATAAAAGTTGAGCGAGTTTGTGACCACTGGACCTGCCCTGCGAGACACGATGAAGGGAGTCCTGCAAACCACAATGAAAGGATAAGAGAGTGACGCACAGCCTGATGAGGGGCAGAGAGTGCAATAAAAGCAAATAAATGGACAGTTGTCAAAGGACTACTGTAGCTTCTGTTTTTGACTCCACCTTTGTATTTCTACATAACTTTAAATTTTAAAGGATTTAAAAGAATTATTAGATTATGTTTTTGAGCACATGATGTATAAAGATACAATTCTGTGACATCAACAATTGAGAGGGGCAGGGACAGGTGGTAAAGGAGCAGTATTTTTGTATGTTACCAAAGTTAAACTGGTATAAATTCAAATTAGTGTTTTAACTTTAGAAAACTGCTATAGAGTATATACAAAAAAAAAAAAAAGTCATGAGAAAGGAATTTAAACAATTTTCCACAAAAAAATCAAACACAAAAGAAGTTATTAATGTAAGAAAGGAGAGACAAAAAAGTTAGGTTACAGAAAATGAAGAGCAAAACACCAAAATCTCTCCTCAGCAGCAACCACTTTAAAGTGTATTCAGCTCTAGACAAAAGACAGAGATTAGCGCAATGCACTCAGAAATGTGATCCATTTATACATACGGTGGCTACAACAGATTCCCTTTACTTCCAAAGACACAAAATGATTCAAAGTGAAAGGATGGAAAAAGATAGTCCATGCAAATAATAACCAAAAGAGCAGGGCGGCTGTATTAAAATTAGAAAATAAAAAGTTTGTAAGAAACAAAGAATGATATTACATCAGTAAAGTTTCAACACAGCAAGAAAATACAATTATAAACATTTACTTATCTAGTAACAGACCATCCAAATAAATTAAGCAAAGTGTCAGTCACTCAGTCATGACCGAATCTTTGTGATCCTATGGACTGTGGCCCACCCGGCTCCTCTGTCCTTGGATTCCCCAGGCAATACTGGAGTGGGTTGCCGTTTCCTTCTCCAGGGGATCTTCCTAACCCAGGGATGGAACCGGCATCTCTTGCACTGGCAGGCAGATTCTTTACTGCTGAGCCACCAGGGAAGACCCCATAATAAAGATTAGAGCAGAGATAAATGAATAAATTACTGAAATCAGAAATGAAGGTGAGGATATCACTACTGATTCTAAAGAATTAAAAAGGATCATAAGAAACTGTCATTAACAAGTTTGTATGCCAACAAACTGAATGTCCTTGATGAAATGTACAAATTCCTAGAAACACAAAACTCACCAAGAAACAGAAAATCTGAAGAGACCAGTAAAAAGACTGAATCACTAATTAAAAAAAAATTTCACAACAAAGAAAAACCCTGGACCTGATGGCTTCACTGGTAAGTGTAATCAAACGTTTAAAGAACTAACCCCCACTGCAGGGGTTCCCTGGTGGCCTAGTAGTTAGGATTCCAGACTTTCACTGCCATGGGCTGGGTCAATCTCTGGACAGGGAAGTCGTGGAGCACAGATGCAAAACAAAAAACACAAAACACTCCAAAACCCTAACACCAATCCTCAGGCTCTTCCAAAACCCTGAAGTGGAGGAAATGCTTGGAACATTTCATGACTCTGGGTGTGAGGCAAGTATGGTCATACCAAAGCCAGACAGAGACACTGCAAAAAAACTACAGGCCAAAACCCCCCATGAACACTGCTGCAAAGTCTTAGACAAAAGTCCAGGAAACCAAAGCCAGAAGCATAGTCAAAGGGGTATACCTCATGACCAAGCGGCACTCCAAAGAAGCAAAACAATCTTGAAAAATGAGGAGCAATCCTGAAGGACTCACACTTGCTGATTTCAAAACTTACCAAAGCTACAATCCTCAATAAGCCTGAATGTATGCTGGTGCGGTGCTAGTATACATAAGGACGTGCACATCAACGGACAGAACAGAGTCCAGAAATAAACCTTTGCACGTATGGTCAGACGATTCTTGGCTAGAATGTTAAGGCCATTAGACAGGGAAAAGACAGTCTTTTGAAAAAACGGTACTGTAAAAGCTGGATAGCCATATGGCAAGAGTGAAGCTGGATCTTTACCTAACACCACACACAAAAATTAACTCAAAATGGATCAAAGACTTAAATGGAAGACCCAAAGCTGTAAAACTCTTAGAAGAAAACACTGGGAAAAAAGCTTTGTCATAACACATTTAGCCATGATTTCTTGGATATGGCACCAAAGGCAACAAGTGATAAAACACAAATATTGGCCTTCGTGATTTTTATGCACCAAAAGACAACATCAAGAGTAAAAAGGCAACTCACAGAATGGGAGGAAATACTTGCAAGTCATATATCTATAAGGGGTTAATACTCAGAATATACAGAGAATGTCTAAAATTCAACATAATTCAAATGAACTGATTCCAAGTTGGACAAAGGAGTTGAACAGACATTTTTCCAAAGATAGACAAAAGGCCAATAAATACATGAAAAGTTGCTCAACATCACTAATCATTCATCAGTTCAGTTCAGTCGCTCAGTCGTGTCTGACTCTTTGTGACCCCATGAACTGCAGCACACCAGGCCTCTCTGTCCATCACCAACTCCCGGAGTTCACTCAAACTCACATCCATCAATTCAGTGATGCCATCCACCCATCTCATCCTCTGTTGTCCCCTCCTCCTCCTGCCCCCAATCCCTCCCAGCATCAGGGTCTTTTCCAACGAGTCAACTCTTCGCATGAGGTGGCCAAAGTACTGGAGTTTCAGCTTTAGCCTCAGTCCTCCCAATGAACACCCAGGGCTAGAAGACCTACAAGATCTTTTAAAATAAACACCCAAAAAAGATGTCCTTTTCATTACAGGGGACTGGAATGCAAAAATAGGAAGGCAAGAAACACCTGGAGTAACTCCAGCAAATTTGGCCTTGGAGTACGGAATGAAGCAGGGCAAAGGCTAATAGAGTTTTGCCAAGAGAACGCACTGGTCGTTAACAAACACTCTCTTCCAACAACAAGAGAAGACTCTACACATGGACATCACCAGATGGTCAACTCCAAAATCAGACTGATTATATTCTTTGCAGCCAAAAATGGAGCAGCTCTATACAGTCAGCAAAAAACAAGACCAGGAGCTGACTGTGGCTCAGATCATGAACTCCTTATTGCCAAATTCAGACTTAAATTGAAGAAAGTGGGGAAAACCACTAGACCACTAATCATTAGGGAAATGCTAATCAAAACTACAGTAAGTCACCACTCCAGTCATTTTAATAATGATTCTCAAAAAATTCCAGATAATCAAAACTGTTGGTGAGAATGTGGAGAAAGTGGAACGCTCGTGCACTGTTGGTGAGAATGTGGAGAAACTGGAACGCTCGTGCACTGTTGGTGAGAATGTGGAGAAAGTGGAACGCTCGTGCACTGTTGGTAGGAATGTGGAGAAAGTGGAACGCTCGTGCACTGTTGGTGGGAATGTGGAGAAAGTGGAACGCTCGTGCACTGTTGGTGGGAATGTGGAGAAAGTGGAACGCTCGTGCACTGTTGGTGAGAATGTGGAGAAAGTGGAACGCTCGTGCACTGTTGGTGGGAATGAAACACGGCACCGCTGCAGTGGAAAGCAGTGTGGCAGTTTCTCAGAAAATTACAGGCATGACTGCCCTGCGATGGGACAATTCTACTTCTGGATGCACAGCCAAAAGAGCTGAAATGAGGATCTGGAAAAGGTGTCTATACACCAAAATTCACAGTAGCACTACTCACAACTAAAACCTGGAAGCGATCCAAGTGTCCACAGGACACGTGAATGGATAAGCAAAATGGGAGATTACGCGGCCTTGAAAGAAAGGGGACTCTGACACGCGCTACAATGCATACGAGCCTTGAGGGCATTATGCTGGCTGGACTAACTCCGCCACACACACACAAAGACTGTATGAGTCCACTTATTTCAGGTGCTCAGAGCATTCAAAAATCGCCAGACAGAAAGCAGAAGGGTAGTTGTCAGGAACCGGGAGGAGGAAGGAAAAAGGAGCTACTGTTTAACGGGCACAGAGTTTCACTTCACAGCATGAAAAGCATGGCACTCGTAGGTGGTAACAGCTATACAGAATTAGGAATGCAACCACCGAACAGTACAGTCAGAGATGGCAACTTTTGTTAATTTTATCACAACCTTAAAAAAAAATGAAAAAACAAAACAAAAAACCAACCAAACCCCCAAATCCTTTAATCAATAGTGTCAGGAAGGGATGCAAGGCAAACCCGTGGAGTTTGTGGGGGGAAAGGGTGAAAGAGGAGCAGAGACTTGATGCCTCTAGAAGCACATATCACAGGTCAAGTCAACATAGGTACCTGCGGTTATTTTTTTAAATGGTAAGGTAGAGGACCAGACTAATAAAGTTCTTACCTGTACGAGATACCGTGGATCCACATTTAAATAAGGAGACAGAGGGTTCATACCAGTTACTAGAGAGAAAAGAAAGCAATATATTGCAATAAAAATTTAGTTACTTCGTTTAGCATTAATTCTGCTCTTGATTCTTCAATGCATTCTGCAATTCTGACTTACGATGCCTGCAAATTTTCCTCCCACTTTTCTGTCTTATCCTTCCTGCCTGGCAGTTTAGGGGCCGACTCCTCCTGGCGGCCTCAATCCTGCACTGGTGTTTCAGGCTCTCATATCAGGACACCGGCAGTAACAGGGACCAAATAACTGAAGTAGCAGGAAGCATAGCCCAGTTCATCCATAAAGCTAATTTCCCTCCACTTCACTACAAAAGTACCTGACAACTGTGTGTGTGTGTTAGCTGCTCAGCCGTGTCCGTCTCTTTGTGATCCAATGGACTGTAGCCTGCCAGGCTCCTCTGTCCATGAAGTCTCCAGGCAAGAATCCTGGAGTGAGGTGCCGTTCCCTTCTCCAGGGATCAAACCTGGGTCTCCTGCGCTGCACGCAGATTCTTTGCTGTCTGAGCCACCAGGGACTATACACATTGCAAAGTAAGACTGACAAGAGACAAACCAATTTCATGAAGGGGAAAAAAAATCACTTGGGTTATGTGTTGTGTATAAATATTTTAAGGCAATTCCTTCAGATCTAAGTGTTGACAGTTGCTGACAAAGTTGATTTATATAATAGAGAATTCTAGGTCATCACCAGAAGGATGGAGGTCAGGGCAAAAGAAAACGGGAGCTCTCCGAGGGCCAGACTTGAATTCCATTACCTTTGAAGACAGAAAAATCTATCAAGGAAAAGTCAACTTCCTCATATTTTAAATTGAATCTTTGGATCCTCTGTATCTCAGATGGTTGTTCTCAAATCTATCCATTACCCAGAACTCTGGTCTTCTCATCAACCCGAAGGCCTGTTAGTTCTATATCCAAAACCTATCTTGAATGGTACTCACCGTCTCTACTGCTGCCATCCTAGTCCAATCACTACCTAATTGGACTCCTTACTTGCTCCAGTCTCTCCAATTCACTTTCTAAATGGTAATTAAACTCATTTTTTTTCCAGAAAAGGAAATCAATCTAAATGGCTTCCATTTACACTTGTAACTAAGTCCAAACTCCTTATAAAACACTCCATTAGCTGCCATTCCTTCACCTCTAATCTCAGTATCTCCAGCCTCACCAGCTCCCTTGTAGACTGCAGACACAATGGCCTAACAGCTGTTCCTTAAACATTTACCTCCTCTCAGACCTCCTGAATACCATTCAAATGGTATTCAAATACAGCTCAAATGTCAACAACCCTGAGTAGTTTTTCCTGGGCCATTTTTAAATGGCTTCAGCTCCCATTTGGAGAAGGAAATGGCAACCCACTCGTGTTCTTGCCTGGAGAATCCCAGGGTCGGGGGAGCCTGGTGGGCTGCCGTCTACGGGGTCGCATAGAATCAGACACGACTGAAGCGACTTAGCAGCAGCTACCATCACCATCTCAAAATCCTATTTGCCTTTACACATTTACCACTAACTGAAACACTTTATTACTTGGCTCACTTCAATGGAATGGAAGCTCTGTGAAAACATCAGTCATTTTAAAAAATATAACTGCTGCAGTCCTGCACCCAGAAAACTCCATCTTACGTAATCAATCAACAGTGTGTACTCCTTGATCTCTTAATTCACCTTGAAATCTTAATGTAATAATGCCTTTTCACATTAAGGCAGTGCGCTTTGTGCTCCGAAACTCATGAACTAGCCATATCCTATAACTTACATGCAAACTATGTTCTAGATTCAGTTTTCACACAGGTGACACTAGGAATTTTAAAAGCCGTTTTTGTTTTTGAGCATAAAAGACCTAAAGAAAGAGTAGAGAGATTCTCAAGATAAAAGTTTTATAAAGCTCTTATCCTTCACCAACTTCCCACTATCTTTAAGTCCACGTTTTAGTCATCCAGGTGAATACCCACAGTTAGAAAGTTCCAAAGATCAGGAATCCATGTTCGTGGTATTTAGGAGAGGGCGCAGGCAGGGTGTTCGCGCCTCCTTTCCTAAAATTCCTTCTTGGCTTCTTTTCCGTATCTATAAAAAAGTTCAGTTCTGCAAGTTTCTCCACTTGACGCCTATTTCTTTCTCATCTGTATGCGTTATTACAGAGTGTTTTGCCCTGAAGGCTACTACTTCGTGGCTTAGGATATGTGACTTTGTGTTAAAAAGTTACCTATGGGCTCGATATGTGGGAGGAACGGTAAGGCAGGAAGCCTGAATATAAGAGGGAAAAAACATGCAGTATCTCCCGGATCCAAGTCAGCCACAGAGAGCTTCTCCGGATCCACGGCTCCAAACACTCGTTCAGTGTTGGAAAATGCGGCCGTGCAGACACACGGGCCCCACTACTGGTACTGAAGCTTGCGACCGCAGCAAAAAAAAAAAAAAAAAGAAAGAAAGAAAAAAAAGAGAGAGAGAGAACAGGACACACCGCACGTGGGGGGCGGTGGCAAGAACCAGTGAGAATGTTCGCAGGCGAGGCCTGATACTTACGCGGGACTCCAGCCAAATCCGCGTGCGAGTAGCCTGCTCCGCCGGCTCCGAAAAAGCCGGCCAACCCCCCAGTGGTTTTGTTGCCACTACCCCCGCCGCCCTCCATGGTGTCGCAGCAAACTGCCCGTCTGCTTCTCCCCGCCGCCTCCGGCCGAGGTAGTCTGCTCGGCCGTCGCTCCTCGGTAAGAGCGGGGAGACCCGCGTTACCACCGGCTCCTTCACACGCTGACCTTCCGGGCGCCGGTGCTCGCTAAACCTCACACTTCCGGTTTGCGACAGCGTACGTCCCGGAAGCCGGAAGCACCTGACGGCAGCTTTCCGGTGGTGGGAAAGTGAACGAAGCCAGAATCAGAACGGCTCATCCTGAGGCTGGTAGGGGGCCGGTGGAAGAGGGAAGGCAGGCGTCTGGATAGGGCCTGGTTCGGGAGGCTGTCAGAGCAGGAGCTGCAGAAGCAGTCAGCGGCAGAGGGGGCATGGTGCCGGGCGGCACCGAGGAGGGGGCGCAGTCCGTCCCTCCCAGGGCTAGTGAATGAGGCTCTACGCCCGGGCTGGCCCGGAGACTCAGTGCTGCGGGTCCCAGCATGAGTGCGGGCCCCGGCTGTGAGCCCTGCACCAAGCGACCCCGCTGGGACGCCGCTGCAACTTCTCCGCCGGCCGCCTCGGACGCCCGGAGCTTCCCCGGCAGGCAGAGGCGCGTCCTCGATTCCAAGGACGCTCCGGTGCAGTTCAGGGTCCCGCCGTCCTCGTCAGGTTGCGTCCCGGGCCGGGCGGGACAGCACCGAGGCAGCGCCACCTCTCTTGGTACGTGGGGAGATAAAGCTCTTGGTCCTTCTCCTTGGCCCAAACCTCTTTTTGGTCTGTCTCAGGAGCCAGGGACTCTAGCATCTTCCTACCCCCTTTCTAGTCTTGTTACACCACTCTGAACTCCGAGGTCCCCTTGCTAAGCCCCCCAAGACCGCGACTGGGAAAATAGAGTCGCATTTTCCCCCACGGCGATTGGTGGTGTGAGAAACCTTGATGAACAGTCACTTACTGGGCGGGAAGTGATAAGATATTCCACCTGTTTGCTTTTTTCGCGTTTGAGTAATTGCCTTAGTCGTTGTTGCTGCTGTTAAGGAAGTTTAATTGTGGATGTGAAGCTTCAGCCTCTAGATGAGAAGAAAGCTACAAAAAAAAAATCATAGCTTATCTCAATTTAGATTCTTAGTCCCTGAATGCAGAGCCGTTCATCTTAGCTGGCATTAAACTTGGCTCTGGCATACTATGTTGAACAAAAGTTACTTGGTCTCTGTGTTCAGACCCTAAAATCTGTCAGGAGAGATGGACGATTATAAAAGTCAACATAATAAACGGTAATGGATGTTCCAGTTCATAAGGGAACGGAACATAATGGTAGAGTTAGGTGTACCTAATCCAGTTTGTAGGCTCAAAGATAATCTCCCAGCCAGAAGATAAGAATTTTATTCTGAAGACTAAAGAGTAATGCAGATGACACCACCCTTAGGGCAGAAAGTGAAGAGGAACTAAAGAACCTCTTGATGAAGGTGAAAAAGGAGAATGAAAAAGTTGGCTTAAAGCTCAACATTCAGAAAACGAAGATCATGGCATCTGGTCCCATCACTTCATGGCAAATAGATGGGGGAAACAGTGGCAGACTTTATTTTTTTGGGCTCCAAAATCACTGCAGATGGTGACTGCAGCCATGAAATTAAAAGACGCTTACTCCTTGCAAGAAAAGTTATGACCAACCTAGACAGTATATTCAAAAGCAGAGACATTACTTTGCCGACTAAGGTCCGTCTAGTCAAGGCTATGATTTTTCCAGTAGTCATGTATGGATGTGAGAGTTGGACTGTGAAGAAGGCTGAGGACCGAAGAATTGATGCTTTTGAAGTGTGGTGTTGGAGAAGACTGTTGAGAGTCCCTTGGACTGCAAGGAGATCCAACCAGTCCATTCTAAAGGAGATCAGTCCTGGGTGTTCTTTGGAAGGAATGATGCTAAAACTGAAACTCCAGTACTTTGGCCACCTCATGCGAAGAGTTGACTCATTGGAAGAGACTCTGATGCTGGGAGGGATTGGGGGCAGGAGGAGAAGAGGATGACAGAGATGGCTGGATAGTATCATGGACTCGATGGACGTGAGTTTGAGTGAACTCCGGGAGTTGGTGATGGACAGGGAGGCCTGGTGTGCTGCAGTTTATGGGGTCGCAAAGAGTTGGACACGACTGAGTGACTGAACTGAACTGAAGAGTAATGAGGGGTTAGCTAGATGAAGAGAAGTTAATGAAGTGATCCCAGAGTGCAGCTGATGAATATTGTGGACAGGGGAGAGTAGTGAGAGATGGGGTTGCAGAGAGAGGCAAAGATCAGGTCATACTGGGCGTGCTGAGGGCTTTGACCTTTATTTCTAAGGGCAATAAGAAACTATTAAAAGGCTTCAATAGGGGAGTGACATAATTGGATATATATTTTTTAAAATACATATATATTAAAATATACATATTTTAAAGATCTTCGTTGCTAGTGTGTGGAAAATGAAGAATGGATTGAAAGGGAGCAGAAGTGCAGGCCCAAGACTGGTTAAGGAGTTAGTCTACATGGGAAATAATGATGGTTTATACTTGGTTGCAGGCAGTAGTTGGAGAAGGAAATGGCAACCCACTCCAGTACTGTTGCCTAAAGAATTCTGTGGACAGAGGAGCCTGGTGGGCTGCTGTCTATGGGATTGCACAGAGTTGGACATGACTGAAGCGACTTAGCATGCATGCATGCATTGGAGAAGGAAATGGCACCCCACTCCAGTATTCTTGCCTGGAGAATCCCAGGGACAGAGGAGCCTGTTGGGCTGCTGTCTGTGGGGTCACACAGAGTCAGACATGACTGAAGCAACTTAGCAGCAACAGGCAGTAGTAAAGGGGAAATGTGGATGGATTTAGGAGAGAACAGGACATAAGGGTTTGTACCTCATAAGAAATATATATGAGCTGGAAATATAGATTTGGAAGTTCTTACAATATACACCATTATTGATGCTTTGGAAGTAGATTAGATGGTATAAAGCATATACTGAAAAAAAAAGGTGACCTAGGACAGAAACTTTAGGAACACTGCCATATAAGAGTAGACTGAAGGGAAGCAACCAGGGAAGTAGGAGGAAAGCCTGGCTCTTGGTCGTGCAAGGATAGGAGCGTTTCAAAAAGGAAGCGTTGGTCAACAGTGTAAGAGAATGGACAGAGGTCAGGCCGTCCTCTGACAAATGGTGTACACTTAGTCCTCTCAGGACTTACGGGCAGTGGCGAAGCAGACCTCCAATGAGCAATGAAGGATGAGCAGGGTTTGATTTATAAACCAAGGAGAGAGAAAACTATAAAGGCCGAGGGAATGGGATGTACGAAAGGTGGCTTGATAGGAGCACAGGATGACAAGACTGTCCGTTAAGGCTGGGAAGGAGCGGAAGAGCTTATTTATGGACAAAGTCAAGTGCCATTTCAAGGAGTTTGGACACTATTCTGTGGTTAATGGGGAACCACTAAACGGTCAGTTTCTTTGGTGGCTCAGGTGTAAAGAATCCTGCAGCGGGGGAGACGTGGGTTCAATCCCTGGGTCGGGAAGATCATTTGGAGAAGGTCATGGCAACCCACTCCAGTATTCTTGCCGGGAACATCTCATGAACAGAAGAGCCTGGCGGGCAAGGTCCTTGGGTTGCAAAGAGTTGGGCACAACTGAAGCGACCGAGCGCAGAGTATGACTAAAAAGCTTATAAGAAAGGGTTGCAGTCGTTTGGTTGATATTTTTGGAAAGGTGGCTTAGGCAGTGATCTTTGGACTTTTCTGACTGCAACCCGCAGTAGATATATCTCCTGATTAACATGCCATATTTATAACAAACGTTTCATGAAATAAACTTAGCTTTACTATGTATGAAGCATTCTCATGTTGTCTGTAATATTTAACTAAAAAATGTTGGTCATTTGTAGTTTCTGGGACACTGGGTTAGAGAAAGTCGAGACTGCAGACAGGGAGACCAGTCATGAGACCAGTGCAGGTGAGCTGGCCCACTGAGTGATGTAACTATGCTTGTAATATTGGTGCTCTTTTGAAGATGGGGAGAAAGGTGGATTTAAGGTTTAGGATGTAGATTTTAGAGGACTTGTTGAAGGAGAGTGGAAGGGAGAGGAACTGAGGGTGACCTCCAGGTACTGTGACTTCTGTGACAGGCTCATTTGTGGTCCTGTTATAGGTCCTATAAAGGAGGAGGAGTGAGGGAGAGGGGTGGCTATCAGTCCTTACTGATTGGATCTTCTGATTTTCTGCAGAAGAGGAACTGACTTAATACTTGGGCTGTACTTGTGCATGTGTGTAAATGTTTTCTGTATACCTGGCAGAGGACGCCAATGAACAAAATATTCAAAGTGTAAATTTGTATCAAAATCTGTTGGTTGAGATTTTGGCATTCTTTTAGGAACTTGGTATTTAAAATTTTTATATGTGCTTATCCTAGGAGAAGTAAGGTAGGGAAATGGATGTTTATTCAGTACCTTTAAATTCTGTGTTATTTATCTTCCTGGGCATTTTTCTTATACTGATAGAAATCTGCACGTCTGCATACAGGCAGAACTCCGCTTCTGACTCACATTCCGATGGGGAATGGTTCATCCAGTTGTACTGGTATAGGAGCTTCCCTTTTCCACCTACTAACAGTTACCTGTAAACAGTGAGGAGTTTCTCTCCTCACTTCAGGGATGGCCCCAGGGTAGGTCGTTGGTGGTTGGGGGCTTGTCTGGAGCTATATTGTTCCCATCTCCCTTATCGTTTTTTTAGCCTTAGTGCCGTCAAAAGCATCTTCAGACCTCTTTGCTCATCTCAAAACTTTCCCACTGTCCATTGCTCTTTGGACTCACCACACCGTTCCTTCCCATGCCTTATCGTCCTGCTGCTGGAGGAAAGAGGCTTTTTGTGAAGGTGGGGTGTTCCTTTGAGTACAAGTGAATTTTTCTGCATTTTATGCCTTTTGACTGTATCTCTAGCACCTAATTTAATGATTTGCTCATTGAAAGATGCTGGATACTGAGTGAGGTTACTGATATTATGTGATGTAAAGTCAGAGTAAAGATGGAGAACTAATGATCTCAGTGAAAAAAGAGATTGGGTGGAAATGTTGGTAGAGGATACATTTCTTGAGTTTCTTCTTTGTGAGACTGGCCACTTAGTATTTTCCTCTCACTGATCCACATAAGCCTTGGAAATAAGTATTGTTAATCCCAGTTTATAGGTGAGCAAGTAAAGTCTCAAAGAAATGAAGTACATTATTACTAAGTGACTGAGCAAAGATCTCAAGTGGGCCTTAGGAAGCATCACTAGGAACAAAGCTAGTGGAAGTGATGGAATTCCAGTTGAGCTCTTTCAAATCCTAAAAAATGATGCTATGAAAGTGCTGCACTCAATATGCCAGCAAATTTGGAAAACTCAGCAGTGGCCACAGGACTGGAAAAGGTCAGTTTTTGTTCTAATCCCAAAGAAAGGCAATGCCAAAGAATGCTCAAACTGCCGCACAGTTGCACTCATCTCACACGCTAGTAAAGTAATGCTCAGAATTCTCCAAGCCAGCTTTCAGCAATATGTCAACCGTGAACTTCCAGATGTTTAAGCTGGATTTAGAAAAGGCAGAGGAACCAGAGATCAAATTGTCAACATCCGCTGGATCATGGAAAATGCAAGAGAGTTCCAGAAAAACATCTACTTCTGCATTATTGACTATGCCAAAGCCTTTGACTGTGTGGATCACAATAAACTGTGGAAAATTCTGAAAGAGATGGGAATACCAGACCACCTGACCTACCTCTTGAGAAGCCTATATGCAGGTCAGGAAGCAACAGTTAGAACTGGACATGGAAAAACAGACTGGTTCCAAATAGGAAAAGGCGTACGTTGAGGCTGTATATTGTCACCCTGCTTATTTCACTTCTATGCAGAGTACATCATGAGAAACGCTGGGCTGGAAGAAGCACAAGCTGGAATCAAGATTCCTGGGAGAAATATCAATCACCTCAGATATGCAGATGACACCACCCTTATGGCAGAAAGTGAAGAGGAACTAAAAAGCCTCTTGATGAAAGTGAAAGAGGGGAGTGAAAAAGTTGGCTTAAAGCTCAACATCCAGAAAACGAAGATCATGGCATCTGGTCCCATCACTTCATGGCAAATAGATGGGGAAACAGTAGAAACGGTGTCAGACTTTATTTTTTTGGGCTCCAAAATCACTGCAGATGGTGACTGCAGCCATGAAATTAAAAGACACTTACTCCTGGGAAGAAAAGTTATGACCAACCTAGATAGCATATTGAAAAGCAGAGATATTACTTTGCCAACAAAGGTCTGTCTAGTCAAGGCTATGGTTTTTCCAGTGGTCATGTATAGATGTGAGAGTTGGACTATAAAGAAAGCTGAGCGCTGAAGAATTGATGCTTTTGAAGTGTGGTGTTGGAGAAGACTCTTTAGAGTCCCTTGGACTGCAAGGATATCCAACCAGTCCATCCTAAAGGAAATCAGTCCTGAGTTTTCACTGGAAGGACTGATGTAAAGCTGAAACTCCAGTACTTTGGCCACCTGATGCAAAGAGCTGACTCATTGGAAAAGACCCTGATGCTGGGAAAGATTGAGGGCAGGAGGAGAAGGGGACAACAGAGGATGAGATAGTTGGATGGCATCACTGACTCAATGGACATGAGTTTGAGTGAACTCCGGGAGTTGGTGATGGCCAGGGAGGCCTGGCGTTCTGCGGTCTATTGGGTTGCAAAGAGTCGGACATAACTGAGTGACTGAACTGAATTGAGCAAAGATCTCAGGCCAAGATTTTGTTTGATTCTGTTTTGTGTCTATTTCATCACCTCCTATGGCCTCTCTCTTTGTTTACTGTGATTACTTCTAGTTAAAAGAAAGATTCCCTGGAACCTGGGACATGTCATTTTATGCTTTGTTGTTGTTTAGCCGCTAGGTCGTGTCTGACCCTCTGCGACCCCAGGCCTCCCTGTCCCTCACTTTCTCCCAGAGTTCGCCCAAGTTCATGTCCATTGAATCGGTGATGCTATCCATTTTATGCTTACTTCAGGAATAAGAGGGATACAGCTGAAACAGTCCTGTGATGTGCTGTAAAAGAAACCTTTGGAAGCCAGAAACTGTAGCATTGGTAGGCTCTCCTTTCTCTGGGGTCCTTGGAAGAACTGAGGACTGTTTTATTAGCAGGAAATGATGGTTCCTAGCCTCTTACTTCTCCTTCACCCTGTTCTCAGGCTTCAGGAATTATAATAGGAAGCCTGAAGCTAGAGAGAGAACACATTCTCAGTGTCAGAACTGCAGGAGACGCCCTCCCCTTCAGCTGCACTGTAACACTCTTCATAGTTTTTCATGAAATGATGTTGCCTGCACTCTTTAGGTTCAGTTGACTTGTCATGATAGTGTCATGCTTCGTGTGTGCTATAGGAACATAGTCATATCGTACCATCAAATCTTTACATTTATGGGAAAAGGTATTTTAAATTCTATACTGACTCAGAAAATGAATTTTTTTGCCCATTTGCTGTGCTTGATATAATGAAATTAAATAGAGAAGATGGAACTGTAGAAAAAGTTTCAGAATCAACTGGTTTATTCTCACTCTTTTGTGACTAGAATTAATTTTTTCTCTGAAGTCTAATTTACTGTAGAAGTATTACCTTCATAAAATGACTAAAGTCGTGGTGTTTAACAAGAAATATCAAATATATATGTACAATTTTTGTGACAAATGATTTTTAAACTGCTGATAAAAGATTTTGACTAGTTAGAATGTTAGTATTTAGTATAAAATGTGAATTACATGGCACTCAAATACAGTGATAAATAAATGATTGATTTTCATGTATTTGGGACGGCGTGTCATGTTATGGTGTTTGAAGGGACATGGGTAAATAAGAGGGTTTGTGATCTAAGGTGCCTAGATTCTTACGTTGCAGTTTAGACAGTAGTTGAGAATGTTCAAGATTTTATGGTTTCTCATATTAAAGAGCTTCCCTGGTGCCTCAGATGGAAAAAAAATCTGCCTGCAGTGCAGGAAACCTAGGTTCGATTGCTAGGTCAAGAAGATCCCCTGGAGAAGGGAATGGCAACCCACTCCAGTGTTCTTGCCTGGAGAATTCCTTGGACAGAGGAGCTTGGTGGCTATAGACCATGGGGTCACAAAGAGTCAGACACAACTGAGCGACTAACACTTCCACTGTCATGCTAAAATGTTATATACATGTAATCCACATGCAATACATTAAATTTTAAAGCATGCTTAAATTTCTAATGTTTATATGAATTTGGCTTCCATTTATTTATGGTTTATGTACCTTGCTGAACCATTAATTCTACTTTTGCTACTATCTGCTGGTCATCTATCTAGTTATCTCTTTGGCATTTCAAATTTAGTGTGTTCATATTGACCCAGCCATGTTTTCCCCCTACATCCAGTTCTCTTACCGTCTGCATTTCCAGTTAATGTTCTCACCGTCTTTCAAGTCTCAGGCTTAAAGTTTAGTGCCACTTCTCACCTCTGTCATTTTGGAATCTGTGATGACTCTCACTTCTCAACTTCTGTTCTCTATTCTTACAAAGACAAGACTAGTTTTGGATCTTGACCAATAGCTCTTCAACTTTGCTGATCATCAGAACCACTATTAAGGGGGGAAAAAAATACAGAACCCACCTCCCCTCGTACCTCCATCATCACATATAGATTTTCATTCGGGTCTAGATGTGGCCCTTGGATCCGTCTGTTGTCAGCCTTGACGACTCAGTTGGCTTGGGGACCGCTGACCTAGACCAGTACCTTCCTCGTCAGCTCCTAACGGTAGACTCCTCCTCCTTGCCCTTCACTCCAGCTGTCTAGGCTGTGTGTCCTGCCTGACTGGGAGCCTCCTAGATTTCAGTTCTGGCGTTACAGCTCTGAATGTGACTTTAGACGATATTTTGTACCTCTCTTTGTGGGTTTTTCAGGAATCTCTTTGGTTCCTTGCTGACCTTTCAGCCATATTTTCTGTTGTTTTCTTCATATTTCTCTACCATTGGTTCTGTTGTTTATTCTTCAAGAACTGCTTATCAGATGATCCCACTTTCTTCAAGTCCCTAAAGCAGTCCTTTCCTCAGAAATATCTTAATTTCTAATCAGGGTCTTTTTGAATGCATTTTACTTTTTAAACCTATTATTACTATTATTTTGGCCTCACTGTGCACTTGCAGGACCTCAGTTCCCCAACCAGGCATTGAACCTGGGCCAGGTCAGTGAAAGTGCCGAATCCTAAACACTAGACCACCAGGGACCTCCCTTAGGATCTCTTTTAATACCAGTAATAACTGGTAACTAACATTTACTGAGCATATGGTAAGCGGTTTGCAGTGGTTGTTACTTTAAACCTCACAATAACCCAAGAGAGACACTATTAATTTGCACATCTACTGATGAGGAGTCAGACACAGAGAGGCGGCTCTTCATGAAATCACACAGGAAGTCAGAAGGAGAGCCAGGGTTTGGACCTAGGTGAAGAATCCGCCTGCAGTGCAGGAGACACAGAAGGTGCGGGTTCGATCCCTAGGTCCAGAAGAGCCCCTGGAGACGGAAATGGCAACCCACTCCTGTTCTCTTGCCTGAAAATTCCCATGGACAGAGGAGCCTGGCAGGCTGTTTAGTCCAAAGGGTCACAAAGAGTCAAACAATGAGCAACTAAGCACACAGTCTGATTTCAGAGTCTGTAGTCTCATCCGTTAGACCAGACCAGTTCCTTTAAGGTCTGGTCACTTTTATCTTCTGTGCCAAATGTATTTATGTTTATGTTCCTGTATTTTCTCCCATTGCTTGCATGAGGAAGGAACAATTGATCTTTTTTTAATCCGCAGAACCTAGCTTAATGCCTTCCATGTGTATCTGCTGCTTCCATAGGTATTCTCTCCTTGAAGGTATGCATGCACATAGATTTTTCTTTCCTTCACAGTTTCCAAGCAGAAGACGATAACCAGTTGGATGGACACTAAAGGAATCAGGACAGTGGGATCAGAAAGGTACAGAAACATGCTTGTCTAGAGGAGCGAACAGCCTGATGTATGGGTGTTGGGTCGCGGCTCACGCTGGTGTCTCTCCTTTTTGCTCTCACGTTTTCCTGTGTTGGCGTTTCCGTTGATGCTGTGCGCCAGGGATGGTTTAGTGACCCTGAGATGCAGAGATGAGGCAGTAGTGGTCTCTGCCTTTAAGATGCTTACAGTGAGTGGTGCTGACAGACGCCGAAAAGCACAGATTCTTACGTGTGTGATCGACGCCGCAGCCAAGATGCAGACAAGGCGCCGTGGCAGTTAGCATGTAGAGCAGACAGTCCGCTTTACCTTTGCAAGAGGGGCCGCACAGGAGGCGAGAGAGGGTTAACACTGCTTTCTGGCTGGTGTTTGCCAGGCACACAGTTGGGAAAAGGGCATTATAGGCAAATGTGCAACGGTATGGAGTCGTGAAAGAGCATGCTGTATGCTCAGGTAATCGCAAGCTTAATTATGGCTCTGATATTGTAGGGATGTGTTTGGGTCAGTGATCTTTTTGTGTCATAAATTCTCTCTGTTGTATCATAAGTTCTGTTGTATCATTCTTTCTGCTCTTTTACAGTTTGCATAGTGAAGAAAACGACAATACAAGAGAAGACTCCATGATGAGTTCTGTACAAAAAGATACCTTTTATCAACATAACATGGAAAAATTAGAAAACGTCTCTCAGCTAGGTTTCGATAAGTCACCAGTTGAAAAAAGTACACAGTATTTGAAGCAGCATCAGACTGCAGCTGTGTGTCAGTGGCAGAATGAAGGGAGACACTCGGAACGGCTTTTGGACAGTGAACCTCCTGCAGTAACTCTGGTGCCAGAGCAGTTCAGTAACGCTAATGTTGGCCGCTCACCCCAAAATGATGGTCACAGCGACACAAATAGTGAGGAGAGTCGAGATAACCAGCCGTTTCTGACACATGTGAAGCTTGCGAACGCACAGCAGACGGTGGAAGATGGACAGGGCAGGGAAGCCAGAAGCCGCCAGAAGTGTAGTGGGGCTCGCCATCCTGCAGAAGCCCGCGCAGGGTGTCGGCAGGAGGAGACAGACGTGCTGCCGGAGAGCCCCTCGTCGGACGTTAGCTCTGAGGATGCTGGTACTGGACTGAAAAATGCCAACAGATTGAGCAGACAAGAAAGTGGTCTAGGAAATTCTCCTCCGTTTGAGAAAGAAAGTGAACCCGAGTCACCAATGGACGTAGATAATTCCAAAAATAGTTGTCAGGATTCAGAAGCAGATGAAGAGACAAGTCCAGGTTTTGATGAACAGGAAGATAGCAGTTCTGCTCAAACAGCAAATAAGCCTTCAAGGTTCCAACCAAGAGAAGCTGACACTGAGTTGAGGAAGCGGTCCTCTGCTAAGGGAGGTGAGATTCGATTACATTTCCAGTTTGAAGGAGGAGAGAGTCGAGCTGGAATGAATGATGTGAATGTCAAGCGACCTGGAAGTACTTCTAGCCTGAATGTAGAGTGCAGAAATTCTAAGCAACATGGGAGAAAGGATTCTAAAATCACAGATCATTTCATGAGAGTGCCCAAAGCAGAGGACAAAAGGTAATTTTTACCATCAAGAGTGTCTTCAGTAGGGTAATGTGTTACATAATTTTGTGAGGGGGAGTTTCACGAAGTTATGGTTTGCACTGAAGGCAAGAAATAATTGTCTTTCTTATTAATTAATAATGCCTGATTTAAACTTAGACTCAAATGTTAAATTCTAAAAATCACAGAAACAGAAAAGAAGTAAATAATTAATCAGATTTTACTTTCGTGAACTTCCTTCTGAGATTTATGGGAATTACTCGGTCATAAATATGATAGTAACTACTGTTACCTCAGGCTACTGTACATGCATTTTCTCTAATGCTCTGACAGCAGGCAGGTGGTGTTGCACTCACCTCACAAATGAGAAGACTGAAATTGGTTAGGAAAGTCACTGAGATTATGTAACTTGTGGGGAGTAAAGCTGGGATTTAAATCCCAGCCTGTATGATTACAAAAAAATGTAAGTAGAAAAATTACCTTAAAGCCCACTCCATAATTTTTGTGATCTTTTATGGCAAGCACGCCATAGTAAGTTCACTTCATTGAAAATTGTTGTCTGGAGTCCTAAGAAGTAGCTGACACGGTGCACCATGACTTGTTTGGCAGTGTATCTGTTGTTTTACAAGGCCCCTTTTTTCAGAAGGTGGTTTACATGTGTTTGGAAATTCCTTCCACAGACTATTGAAAATAAGCTCTTGGCTTTTATTGTAAGCCTTATAAGCTTTTTGTTGTTTTGTTTTTTCTAAATACTAAGGAGAAAGAGCAAGCTTGGCACATTTTAAACAATAACTTCTGGGTAAGTATTTTTACTTGTGTATCTAAGTGAATTTAAACAGTGAGTGGTTTGTGATTGAATATATTTGTTTTGATCTTAGAAAAGAACAATGTGAAATGAAACATCAAAGAACAGAAAGGAAGATCCCTAGATACATTCCACCTCACCTTTCTCCAGATAAGAAATGGCTTGGAACTCCTATTGAGGAGATGAGAAGGATGCCAAGGTGTGGGATCCGGCTGCCTCCCTTGAGACCATCTGCCAATCACACAGTGACTATTCGGGTAGATATTACCTCTTACCTATAAAGAGAGAAGGTGCTAAGTTTCCATTTATTGTGATACTTGTGAAAAACAGACCAATGCACAGAAAGTGCTTCTCTTTTCTGCACATATAAAGTACTGAGAAGTCTATAGAACAGAGAAATGTGATGATAGGCTACTTAACACGGTGCTTAACACACCTGTAAGATGAATCACTGTTAACTGCTGAGGGTACTGAATATTCTGTATTGTTAAGAAAATTTATTGGATTAAAAAATTCAATTGACAATATTTATTGAGTACCCACTACATGTTAGATACTAAAATTCAAAATTGTATGTTGTTCAGTATCCTCAAATTATTCTCCGGTTTGATCCTCTTTTTCTGAGCTTTAGTTTCTTCTAGACATCCCCATCACTATCCCATAGATATCTCAAGCTCAGCATTTCTAAAACCAACCTCATTTTTAAAGAATCTGTGGTTAAATATACATAATATGAAGTTTACCAACTTGATCATCTTTTAAGTGTGCATTTCAGTGGCAGTGTTGTGCAACCATTACCACTGTTCATTTCCAGAAATTTTTCATCTTCCTGCACATAAGCTCTACCTACTAAACAGTAACTTCTCATTCCTCACTAACCCTGGGAACCTCTTTCATACTTTTCATGGGTTCTTTTAAAAAAATTAAAAGAAAAACTTTATTGAGCATTTAAGTGTTCAATTATATTCAGTTAGTTTACTGAGTTAGGCAACCATCACCGTAATCCAATCTTAGAACATTTCTGTCACTCTTAGAGTAGTTTTAAATATCCATGTCTTAGGAATTCTCTGGCTCTCCACTGGTGAGGACTCAACGCTTTCACTGCCGTGGGCCTGGGTTTGATTCCTGGTCAGGAAATTAAGATCCCACAGCCATGTGGCATGGCCAGCAAAAACAACAAAAAAAAGAATCCATGCAGGATTAAATATTCATCTCATTTATTAGATTCTATATTGGATTTCACAGGGGCTACTTAAAGAAACTCTCTGCTCTTAAACAACTTAGCCTGCTGCTGCTGCTGCTGCTAAGTCGCTTCAATCATGTCCGACTGTGCGACCCCATAGACGGCAGCCCACCAGGCTCCCCCATCCCTGGGATTCTCCAGGCAAGAACACTGGAGTGGGTTGCCATTTCCTTCTCCAATGCATGCAAGTGAAAAGTGAAAGTGAATTCACTCAGTCCTGTCCGACTCTTAGTGACCCTATGGACTGCAGCCCACCAGGCTCCTCCGTCCATGGGAGTTTCCAGGCAAGAGTACTGGAGTAGGGTGCCATTGCCTTCATGTGATTAAATATTCTGAAGTACAGAACTCATTAGTGTGGTTAGGTAAAAGCAACATTGAGCAGGGTGGTGGAGTTTGAGCTGAGTTCTTAAAGATGAGAGGAAATTTCTGAAATGGAGTTAGTAAGGCAAGGGAATTCTAGATAGATATATAACCTTTATAGGAAAAGGCTGTGCAGTTTAAAATTTTTACAGATGGAAAGCAATTGATTTGCTAGAACTGAGTATTTGGATGGAAAATGGTGGAAGAGTAGACTTGAAAAGTAGTTTGGGTCCATTGTAGAGGGCTTTAGGTATCAGAAACTGAGTCTATAAGAATTGGAAATCATGGGAATGTCTGTGCAGACGATAGCTGTACTACATACATAGCAAGGTTGATCAGACGGCTGTATGTAAGGATAACTGAGGAGAGGATACATTGGAAGCAGGAAAAGGTACGAGCTCGGTTAAGAGATGAAGAGTAAGCAAACAGTGATGATTGAATTGTGCTTCATGAAAGTGGCTCAGGGCTTCTTTTGACATTGACTCAGATTTCTTTTCTAAACTATATATTTAACTATGAAAAACCTCTCGTGAAAGAACTAACCTGTGTTCACTTTTAAAAATGCTTAATACCTTTTTTTTTGCTTAATACCATATTTTAACCAGCAGGTTTTACCAAGAGAACTCATTTTTGTGCAGGTCATAGAATCAGGGTTCTCTTGCTACTGCTGTTTGAAGCATTTCCTTAAACATCAAAATAACAGCATAAAAAAGTTACCATCTGGCAGCTGTTTAGGTGTGTGGATAGGATCTTCTTAGTATCGGATGAGAGATATAAGTGAGTGATGAAAGCTTTAGCTGTCGTCTCTCAATTTCACAGTCCTCCAGTTAGTCTCTTTGCTGTTGATAGAATAAGTGTAGTCACTCTAAAAATTGTATTTATTAAAATAGCTTTTATTTAAATATAATGATTTTGTATTAGAACTCGTAGGGAAAAAAGAGTTCTGCTCTTTAAAAAAGTTTGGAAATAACTGAGACAGGGTAGTAATTGTGGGCATATAAAAGAATAAATGCAAGTTGTTTTGAGATTTTATTGATAGGACACTGTGAATTCTTAACTGTGGGTGATACGGGAAAAGGAGGCATTGATAATGTATGTGAAATTTAAAAAAGGCTTGAGTGACTGACAAGATGTTAATGGTTAAGATTTGGAAAAAGATTGATCAGGGGAAATAAGTGATATTTTGACTTTTCCTGCTTCCTCTCCCCCACTGCCCACAAAGAAAACCTGAAGCATCTTATACCACCATTAATTAATCTCTATAATTACTGTTTGTCAAATATCCAATGAATTTATAAAAGTTTTATTACAAAAGTAATGCAGGGTCAATGAAAAAAGTTTAAGAATTTGGTGTGTTTTCTTCTAGATTCTTTTTCCTGAATATGGTAGTAGTATGCTATATGTATGGGCTTCCCTTGTGGCTCAGACGGTAAAGCGTCTGCCTACAACGCGGGAGACCTGGGTTCGATCCCTGGGTCGGGAAGATGCCCTGGAGAAGGAAATGGCAACCCACTCCAGCATTCATGCCTGGAGAATCCCGTGGACCAAGGAGCCGGGTGGGCTACAGTCCATGGGGTCGCACAGTCGGACACGACTGAGCGACTTCACTACGCTCACTATGCTGTATGTATAGTTAATGGTTGTTAAATTAGGTAGTCCTTGGTTACCTTTCTAAGGTGCCAGATATTAACAGTTACAGCATGTGAAGTCATGCTATAACCTGGCATTTAGTGTTAGGAATGGAAGACAGTCGGAAATTGCGTGGACGCGATAATGCGTGATTGTCTGTAAATGCACTCATGCACACGACACTCACCCACACACAAACATGTACACACATACAGGCAAACGCATGTATAGGCGTGTGCTGTACACACGCATACACACATCTGAACTACGGACACGCAGAGACACGTCTATTCTTATCTGTTATGTTCCCCTGTGTGTGAGGCTCTGCTCGTGCCTGGTCTTGTCACCCTAGATCACAGGGAAGGTCTTTACAGAGTCACCTTTGGGGTCCCCACATGGAGGATAAAATACTTCTGGCAGGATGGACGTCTCAGCCACTTTTGAGTCTTGAACGTCCCTTTTTGTTTCCTCCTTGGAGTATTCTCATCCTTTGGCTTCTCGGACACCATATATTCCTGATTTTCCTCCTGCCTCCTCAAACCCTTGCTTTGTTCCTTTAGCTTCTTGTCTGCATGTGGCCCTTAAACGTTGTTAGAGTTCCCCAGGACTTTTTCATAGGTCCTCTTATTTTTTCCTCTCTTGGAGTAGTCGTATACACACTTGTGGTTTTAATGGTTACCTGTATAAAAGGCCCACAGGTTTATTTCTCTTCGGTTGCAGGCTTTTAATGAAGCTGCCTATTTAACAGTCTTTCCTTCCATAGGCTGTCCCTTTTTTTTGTCCCTTTCATTTTTTCCTACTTCTTTTTCACCTTTGGAGTTGAGCTCAATTGCTACTTCCTCAAAGAAGGATTCCCTAAGCTCACCATATAAGTTAAAATTGTCTAGAAAGATCCTTGTGACATTATGAACCTCTCATTTATAGCATCTTACAGTTGAAATTTTATATTATTTGATGATCTTCAGTGAACTTCTGATTCATGCTATAGTGTGGATGAACCTTGTGTGTGTATATATATATATATATATTTATCCATGTTCATATATATACGTTGAAGGCAAAGGAGAAGGGAGCAGCAGAGGACGAGATGATTAGATAGCATCACCGACTCAGTGGATATGAGTTTGCACAAACTCCAGGAGACAGTTGGAGGACAGAGAAGCCTGGTGTGCTGCAGGCCACAGCGTCACAAAGAGTCGGATACGACTTAACAGTTGAACAACAGCAACAATGTGTGTGTATATAGAGTTGACCCTTGAACAGTTTGAGGGTTAGGGTGCTAACCTTCTGGGCAGTCAAAAATCCGAGTATAACTTTACAGTTGGCCCTCCGTAGCTGAGGTTCCCCATCGAGCAGTTCAATCAGCTGCTGACTATGCGGTGCTGTAGTGTGTATTTTATTGAAAAAGATAACTGTATAAGTGGACCTGTGCAGTTCAAACCCATGTTGTTCAAAGATCAACTGTACGTATATAAACATTTACACATATTGAAAACATACATGTTTGGCTCAGTTGTAAACATTCAAAATACAAAGTTAATATAGTTATTATTCTTAAGTTTAGAGTCCAGTGGAAAAAGTGTGCTCTAGTATGATAATGATCCAATGAAATGAGAGAATAAGCTTACTGCCTATTAGAAAGTTTTTAAAGACTTCTTATAGGAAATGAAAATTGGGCTGGGTACTGAAGGTTGATGTTTAAATAGATAGTGTTTTGGGTAAGAGAGGATGTTAAAAATTGGAATCATTTAGAATCTCTATAGGCAGAAGGGAGCCGTTATAGGATTAGAAGGTTGGGGATACTTTAGAAAGATAATATTATTCCCAAGTGGGAATAAGGGTTTTATGTGGGATGAGTGTATCTGGGAGCAGTTGAGAGTTAGGAAGAGGGATAGAAAGCTGTTACCGGAAATTCAGTCAGGGATTAGTAAGGACCAGGGAACTGGATGGGATGAAGATAGAGTGCCCAGGCCATGATGATTTGGAAACAAACTGAAGGGAAGGAGTGGGAACAACTGAAAGAGACTTATGAGGTTTCTTGCCCAGGAGCTGGTCTGTATTTTTCTAGCATTTACTTCAGCTGATTTCTTTGGATTATTTTACAGAATATAGGCCTAGTTTTGATGCACTTACAGTTTTCTTGCATTTCAGGTAGATCTTTTGCGGATAGGAGAAGTTCCTAAACCTTTCCCAACACATTTTAAAGATTTGTGGGACAACAAGCACGTTAAGATGCCTTGTTCAGAACAAAACTTGTACCCTGTGGAAGATGAGGTGAGAACAAAACTGAACTGAACTCATGTTCTTTTAGTCTCTGAAAGCTATTTCAGTGCTTGCTGTTTGGCTCCTGATTCTGCATGTTAAGAGAACTTGGAATAGTTTCTTCATGTTTTTCTTTTCCTTAAAGAATGGTGAGCGAACTGCAGGGAGCCGGTGGGAGCTCATTCAGACTGCGCTTCTCAACAAGTTTTCTCGACCTCAGAACTTGAAGGTGTGTTCTTTTGTAATTTTTGTCTCTAACATGAGATGAGCCCTGGTCTTTTCCTTCAGAGATGTTGTTTGATCTTTAATAGACTTAGGTAACAGCATTATTTATATGCAAAGTGCTTGCTTCCTGAGGAGCTCTTCTTTAGAGACATTCTTGGTTTATACTCCATCTCTAGGTAATGAGTAGAAGAATTGAGAGTTGTAAATGACTTGCCTGGAGCCACACGGAATAATTTGGAGAACCAGAAATAAGACCTGTTTCTTGATTCCCCATCCAATTTCCTTTGATCCTGGGCTTTGCTTTTCTTTTTGTTTTAGAATTATCCTGCTTCTGAAATGTCTTAAAATCAGGGAAGAATTACGACTTCAGCATTGTTTGCCTGAAGGGAAGCTGAGTTTGCTAATGATTAAGCTTTGTACTTTTTATTGCTTTTAATAACAGCTTCTAGCAGTTTCATAATTTATTAATCTTATATTTTGGCAATAATTTATTTTTTGATTTAAAAAATATTTCGTTTAAGTCCGTAAGGGCAACTGTTAGTTTGTTTTGAGTATAAATTTTGGCACTATAGCCTTATATAAGCTTTTAAAGTTTTTACAACTATAAACAGATTTTTTATACTTCTGTAAAACTTGCTTCGTTCTCTTTGAGAAATTAATTTATTATGTACTGTTTCTTAGGTTTTATACTGATTTTTCATCTATACTTACAAGTTAATCTTAACTTTCTGTACCTTTTCCATCACTCCCTTTTTTTCCCTTAGCTCTTGTTTTCCCTTCATATGAAAAACAGTGATGCATTGTACCATAATATATTTTGAAAATTTCATTTCTTAGGGATAGTGTTTCTCAGCCTTATAATTACCTTTTTAAATGGGAGAAATTCTCAGGGTCTGCCAGAGCTTACTTGTTGTTAATATGTTAATTACATGTGCACAAACGTAAACATACATTAATTACATATGTACAAACATAAAACTAAATAAATCTCTTTATACTTATATCTAGTTATATCAATTTGATTTTTTCCATTTTATACATTTTGACCCATCATTTGAGTTGTGTTCATTATCACTGTGAAAACAATTTGTAATCAGTATTTGCTTTTCGCACAGATTTTAAAACACATATCTGAGCCCCAGAATAGTATGCTGATGAACTTAAAAATTATACTGTATAAAGATAAAATTCTCTGTGTTTACTACTTTTTAACTTATCACAGTTGGTGAATGTTGGTAAAGATAGGGGTCTCTATGCAGAATATCAGCTTGCAAATAAATACGATAGGTCCAGGTTTTAAAGAATTTGACAATCCTCTACTGCAGTGCGTCTTGCTGCTGCTGCTGAGTCGCTTCAGTCGTGTCCGACTCTGTGTGACCCCTTAGACGGCAGCCCACCAGGCTCCGCCGTCCCTGGGATTCTCCAGGCAAGAATGCTGCAGTGGGTTGCCATTTCCTCCTCCAGTGCACGAAAGTGAAAAGTGAAAGTGAAGTCGCTCAGTCGTGTCCGACCCTCAGCCACCCCATGGACTGCAGCCCACCAGGCTCCTCCGCCCATGGGATTTCCCAGGCAAGAGCACTGGAGTGGGGTGCCATTGCCTTCTCCGGCAGTGCGTCTTAGGTACTTCTTTATTTAAAATACCAGCTTTCGTTTCTACAGTGTGTTGTTTTCTGGCCTTTGTATTCATTCCAAAGTGACTGCAGCCATGAAATTAAAAGACGCTTGCTCCTTGGAAGAAAAGCTATGACAAACCTAGAGAGCACATTAAAAAGCAGACACATTACTTTGTCAACAAAGGTTCATCTAGTCAAGGCTATGGTTTTTCCGGTAGTTACGTATGGATGTCAGAGTTGGACTATAAAGAAAGCTGAGCACCAAAGAATTGATGCTTTTGAAGTGTGGTGTTGGAGAAGACTCTTGAGAGTCCCTTGGACTGCAAGGAGATCCAGTCAGTCCATCCTAAAGGAAATCAGTCCTGAATAGTCATTGGAAGGACTGCTGCTGAAGCTGAAACTCCAGTTCTTTGGTCACCTGATGCGAAAGAGCTGACTCATTGGAAAAGACCCTGATGCTGGGAAAGATTGAGGGCAGGAGGAGAAGGGGACAACAGAGGATGAGATGGTTGGATGGCATCACCGACTCGATGGACATGAGTTTGGGCAAGCTCCGGGAGTTGGTGATGGACAGGGAACCTGGCATGCTGCAGTCCATGGGGTCACAGAGTCAGAGATGACTGAGTGACTGAACTGAGCAGATTCATTCCAAAGCCACATTTATAAACTCTCAAGCACAAGCAGACCAATCAGGAATACTGTCCAGACTCTATATGGAAAACAATAATTTAGGGCCTTTAATGGCCTAACAAACAGGATTATTTAAGAATTTACATATTTTTTCTTTAAACATATATCCATAATAGTGTTCTAAATTACATTGCTGCTCACCTCTTTTAGCAATTCCTTAGTGTGCCATGATTATTTTAAAAAGGGGTAATTAATTTAATCTGAATTTCCCTTTCTTGTTTATTTTATGGTAGATTCAGCGTAACAGAGTAATCTATCGAGATTTTCTTCTCTCGACTTAATGGTAATTGTTTCCTTTGCTGAAGGAGCACTATGAGAGGGAGGGGAAAACATTAAATCCTTCTTATAGAATATAATGATATTTTTGCTGTTTTTTTAATGCCATTTGATGTTGAATTAAGAGGGATTAGAGATGTTATAAGTTTAAAAAAGCAACAGTGTCCTCAAAAGTGGTTTACACTGTAATATTTCTATGAATAATATGTCTGATAATTTGCAAAGAATGGGCTTCTTTGTGCGTTAAGTTGTATTTATTGTGAATTATGAACTGGAAAAAAAAAATCACCTAAGAATACTGTGTGGAGTAGCACCCAGGCTCCCCAGGCAGCGCTGGTGGTGAGCAAACTGTCTGGCAGTGCAGGAGGCAGAAGGGGCTCGGGCTCGATGCCTGGGTCAGGCGGATCCCCTGGAGGAGAGCGCGGCGGCCCACTCCAGTGTTCACGGAGAGTCCCAGGGACAGAGGAGCCTGGTAGCCTACAGTCATAGGGCCACATGAGGTTGGGCACGACTGAAGCAACTGAGCATGCACCCGGGTTTCCTGGTGATCGGAGACCTCCGGTGGACTCCTTCTGAGACTTGAAGACTGAAGTAGAGTGAATGTTAGTTAGGAGTTAATGCTATTTATACAACTCCATTAAAGAATCAGAGTGTAAGTGCTATTTAGAATGGTTTTCCTTACCAACTTTGAGGAATAATTTACATATAAGCTAGTACATCCTTTTAAAGAATGTAACCTGATGAAGTTTGACATTTGCATAGACACTTGAAGCTCTCACTGCCGTCAAGATGCAGAGCATTCCTGTCACCCTGCAAAGATTTTTCTTACCCCTTTGCGATCAGTTTCCTCTTTTCTGCACTGGCTGCGGGCAACTAATGATCTGCCTTAAAAAAAAAAAAACACTAAGTATTGGCCACATTTTACGTGATGGAATCATGTGCTAGGTATGCTAGTGTGTCTGGCTTCTTTCACTCAGATGAAGATCTTTGCGATTCATCCGTGTTGCTGAGTGTATCAGTAGCTTATTCCACTGTATGTGGTGTCCGTCGGTTTGCTGTTATAGACATTGCTATTTAATATTTTGTTTGAGGTCCGGAAATCAAATACCAGTAATTTTGGGGAAAAAATTCTTAAAATCTTCTCCTTCTTAATGGAAAATGTATTATAGCTGTGAGAGTAAATTAAAATCTTTTTCTTGTCACGTTATTTCGTGGTTGATGACTTTTCCTTTCCTTTTTCAAGGAACTTGGATATCTTCTTATTTGAAGTAGATTATATACCTTTTTATTGCCTCATTTCTTTTAGCCGAGATGCTTGGTGATAATTTATGTGACATGAAGTATTTTTCAGGAAGCTCTTTGGCAGAATGTAAATTTTTAAAAACTTTTTTCAATGATGAGGAAATTTAGGTTTATGGTAATAACCTAGCACAGTGTTTTTCAGACTTAATATGCCTTCAGTAAAAAGTCTTGAGGTGTATATTGCGATTATAAATGGTATTTTATAAATTCTATATTAATTTAACATGTATTATGAAATATAATAGAAATTTAAAAGGATGCGATGTAATAGTTCTTTCTGCGTAACTAATGGATTGTCTTGTGCCCCACAGGTACTTTACCCCACAGGTAAAGTACTGCATATTCAGACAGTTAGGGTTAAGGAAAAGAAGGAAATGGAAACCCACTCCAGTATTCTTGCCTGGAGAATCCTATGGACAGAGGAGCCTTGCAGGCTTCAATCCATAGGGCTGTAGAGTCGGACCCGACTGAAGCGATATAGCATGTAGCATTCAGACAGTTAAAATTACTCCAGTAGATGGCACACTAGTTTGACCTCAGTCTTTTTTCTTTATTGCTCTCTTCCCCAGGGAGCCTTTTAAGATAGTTTTTCCCTAATTTACTCTCCTAATGAAACTTCATACTAAAACACTATTTATATCTATATATGTAGTGTGACCCTATTAAAGACCAAAAGTCACTATATTATTACTATTTCCTTTTTTTTAACCACCAAGATCCAACTTTTGTCCATTTGGATTATATTGCTTCTGTTTAGAGTAATTATATTTCCCCCTCTATTACTTGACCTTTCTAATCTCAGTTTTCTTAAGTGAATACTGAAGATTAGTATGCATTCTGTTCATTCATAGCTGCTGATATGGAGTAGCTAATGGTGAAAGAAACTTGTCCAACGTTAAGGAATATACTAGAAGTAATTCATAAAGGGGACAGGCTATTCCTAGATAATTCGCTTTCCTGTTTCATGACATTTTACTTATGCTTTTTCCATAGGATGCTATTCTGAAGTACAATGTGGCATATTCTAAGAAATGGGACTTCACAGCTTTGATTGATTTCTGGGATAAGGTAAAAGTATGCTTATTTCTTAAACTATGAAACTAATGTAATATCTCTAATGGAGAAGCTTGAGGAAAATGCACAGAATTCCGTCATACTAGCACCATTATCATCTTTTATTTTTATCAGAAATGCTTCCTGTGACTTTTGTGTGGCTGATTTTTAATTTTGCTTTAGTCTCTCGTTACATGCATTTCCTCTTGTATTTTTGTGCCATTTTCAGTTTTATCAAATGATGGCATATTTCATGCCTAGATTTTGAGAATTCAGTGATTCTCATATCCTCAGACACCTAAAGTTGCATCAGTTTCACTTTGTTTTAGTGTAGTAATATCTTTACATATGTATGTATGTAAATGCTTGTATATGTTTTCCCAAATCTGATGTTTCTTTAGGTGATTCCCGGAAATTAAACGGCTAGGTCAAAAGCCACAACTTTTATGGCCTGGGATTTATGCTATAGAATCATTTTTCCCAAAGGAGTCTGTAGCAGTTTAGTATGCTCTCAGCAAGGTGAAGAATACCACTCTGATAGTACTATTAGAAGAATGAGTTTTATCCATTTTTAAAAATTGGCAGTATATATGTGTGTGTGTGTGTATATATATATATATATATTTTTTTTTTAACATTTTGTTTTGATATGATAGAGTCACAGGAAATTGTAAAGAAATATACAGGGAAGGTCTCACACACTCTTTATTCTGTCTTCCCCAGTGTTGGTTGCTTGATTAAGTATAATTCAGTATCAAAACTAGGAAGCTGACATAAGGCCTTATTCAGAGTGTCCTAGTTATGCTCATTTGTGTGTGTAGTTATGCCGTAAACCGGATAGACTTGTTAGTTTTGGTGGGAAATAGTGCTTACATTTGATGCCTTGTGATGGTGATGAAGCATGCCACGGATTAAAACACCTCCGTCCCCTTGCTGTGAGGCAAGGAAGTCGTTTATCCTCCCTTCTGAATCAGTCTGCTCAGATAGGACCTTGTTTCCCTTTTATCTGGTGACCTTGCCGAGAAGCAGCCCCATAAGAGTACTATGTAGCAAGTTTTGGTGTGTTTAGTGTAGATCATAAAACGAGGTGATTACTAGGTGCTGATGAGAGTTTTATAGTTGTCTAGAGAGAGGAGTTATTACATTTTTGACCTTCTAGGTTTTATTTACTTTGTAAACCTGTGGGAGGGTTCGGGGAGTCCTCACAATTGTACCAAATACTCATTTCTTACTGTTTTCTCTAAGTTTTTCTCTCTGTTTTTGTAGTTATATATAGAGACAAAAGCATATTTAAAATAGTTAACGATATGAAGCTACGTTGCACAAGTTTATCATTTTTAGTCTTAATGGTTGCATAATATTCCATTAAATGATGTATCATTTGCTTAGCCATTCCACTATTAGAGACTCAAGGAATTCTCTTTGTGTAAAGCATGTCTAGATGTTAAGGCTCTTCTTCTGTGGCTGCTATTCCGCTGTTGTCAGTGTACTTAACAGTAGACCTTGGCTGTTTAAAGGGTTGTGTGTTTTTCTGTCCTTCAAAGCTCCAAATGTAGTGATATAGAACTTTACCACGCCACAGCCCACAGGGGTAACGTTGCTCGGGACTGCAGGGTTTAGTGAGAAGTAAGTATTAGACATGTATGTGGGTGGAATTGGAGAAGTGAAAGGAGATCTTGAGTGCAAGGGAAACAGGTGTTTGGCTAGGTTTTAAATTATAAATGAATTATATTTGCTTTTCATGATCTATGTCCACATTTTGGAGCAAGAATGCTTCTTTAAAAAGGGCTCTTAAGTGCTACTAATGAACAGTATTTAGGAATTCTTTACTTAAATGTCACATTCCACTCTGAATGGCATATTTTGCTAAGGAAAAAAATGAAGTTTAAATTCAACATCATATCAGTTTTAGTATTTACACTTAAGTTTATTTGGGGACTGTTAACATTTATCTTGTTAAACCTTGCTTTGGCTAGTTCTATAAGGAATAGGTTTTTCAGATTCATACTACCTTAGAACAGCAGGTGTTAACATAAACAGTCATTAGTGGGATTCCATGCTATAGTTATTACGTAAATGCTGGCATTTAATGTAAGAAATAAGAGACCCAGAATCATGGCAATCCTGCTGTGTGAGCACCCTTATTTAGGATGAAAGTGAGTATTGACTAAGCTTTTTTTAATTTTGTCAGAGACCAGGGAAGATTACAGAAACCAATATGTTATTTTGTAATTTATAATTAAGTATCTAGGTGCCACTGAGTTGCAGTGGCCGTTTTTTAGTGTTTTTTTTTGCATCTTGAATGCTAATAGTGGTCTTCCTCCCTGCCAGCTGTTGGAAAAGCTGGGGAAAAATAATCTGTGTTTTATGGCCCTCCTGTGTGGTGTTCCACAAAATTAAATTCAAACACTTCTATAATTTGTGTTCTAAATGGATCGATACTCTTATTGCTGGCATTTTTCACAGCAAAGTATAGCAAAATGTCCTATATATTAGGAACGTTTCTCTATTAATGCATTTTGTGCTGTGCTGAGTCGCTCAGTCATGTCCGATTCTTTGTGAGCCCATGGACACAGCCCACCAGGCTCCTCTGTCTGTGGGGACTCGCCAGGCAACAATACTAGACTGGGTTGCCATGCCCTCCCGCAGGGGATCTTCCCAACCCAGGGATTGAACCCTGGTCTTCCACATTGCAGGCAGCTTCTTTACTGTCTGAGCTACGAGAGAAGCCCATTAACGCATTTTAGAGGTGTTTTAAATACTTCCACCTCACATAAACTGTGGCCCTGTTTCTTTTTGTTCTCAGTGAATTAGCTTGTGAAATTCATATAGCATGTTAGGGTAGTAGTGACTGAAGAGGGGTGTGGAGGTGGGGTGTTTTAAGACAGCTTGCTTCTGCTTCTGTGATGCTGGTTTCTCTTTCTGGACTTGGACAGTACGTAAAAAATGTGTGTTTGCCTTATAATCATTCATTAGGCCATCCATATTTGATATATTCTGTGTACTTTTTGAACATATTTCACAGTAAACGTGAATGTCAATTCAAAAAAAAGAACTTTAATTCTAAAATTGGTTTGTATAATAAGTTTTTTCAGTAAATGGCATAGTTATTGAAAGGAAACCTAAGGTTTTAGCGGCTATTTCATCTTCTTTTCCAGTTTTAGTTTTATGTATGGAATAGAAAAGATAGGAATGATTAGGCTTCTTATTTCCTCACTTGTGTTTAGTTCAGTTCAGTTGCTCAGTCGTGTCCAACTCTTTGCGACCCCATGAACCGCAGCAACGCCAGGCCTCCCTGTCTATCACCAACTCCCAGAGTCCACCCAAACCCATGTCCACTGAGTCAGTGATACCATCCAACCATCTTATCCTCTGTTTTCCCCTTCTCCTCCTGCCCTTAATCTTTCCCAGCATCAGGGTCTTTTCAAATGAGTCAGCTCTTCACATCAGGTGGCCAAAGTATTGGAGTTTCAGCTTCAACATCAGTCCTTCCAGTGAACACCCAGGACTGATCTTCCTTAGGATGGACTGGTTGGATCTCCTTGCAGTCCAAGGGACTCTCAAGAGTCTTCTCCAACACCACAGTTCAAAAGCATCAATTCTTCGGCGCTCAGCTTTCTTTATAGTCCAACTCTTACATCCATACATGACCACAGGAAAAACCATAGCCATGACTAGACGGACCTTTGTTGACAAAGTAATATCTCTGCTTTTTAATATGCTGTTTGAATTGGTCATAACTTTCCTTCCAAGGAGTAAGCATCTTTTAATTTCATGGCTGCAGTCACCATCTGCAGTGATTTTGAAGCCCAGAAAAATAAAGTCAGCCACTATTTCCACTGTTTTCCCATCTATTTGCCATGAAGTGATGGGGCCAGATGCCATGATCTTGGTTTTCTGAATGTTGAGCTTTCAGCCAACTTTTTCACTCTCCTCTTTCACTTTCATCAAGAGGCTTCTTAGCTCCTCTTCACTTTCTGCCATAAGGGTGGTGTCATCTGCATATCTGAGGTGATTGATATTTCTCCCAGCAATCTTGATTCCAGCTTGTGCTTCTTCCAGCCCAGCGTTTCTCATGATGTACTCTGCATGTAAGTTAACTAAGCAGGGTGACAATATACAGCCTTGACGTACTCCTTTTCCTATTTGGAACCAGTCTGTTGTTCCATGTCCAGTTCTAACTGTTGCTTCCTGACCTGCATATAGGTTTCTCAAGAGGCAGGTCAGGTGGTATGGTATTCCCATCTCTTTCAGAATTTTCCACAATTTATTGTGATCCGCACAGTCAAAGGGTTTGGCATAGTCAATAAAGCAGAAATAGATGTTTTTCTGGAACTCTCTTGCTTTTTCCATGATCCAGCAGATGTTGGCAATTTGATCTCTGGTTCCTCTGCCTTTTCTAAAACCAGCTTGAACGTCAGGGAGTTCACGGTTTATGTATTGCTGAAGCCTGGCTTGGAGAATTTTGAGCATTACTTTGCTAGCATGTGAGATGAGTGCAATTGTGCAGTAGTTTGAACATTCTTTGGCATTGCCTTTCTTTGGGATTAGAATGAAAACTGACCTTTTCCAGTCCTGTGGCCACTGCTGAGTTTTCCAAATGTGCTGGCATATTGAGTGCAGCACTTTCACAGCATCATCTTTCAGGATTTGAAACAGCTCAACTGGAATTCCATCACCTCCACTAGCTTTGTTCGTAGTGATGCTTTCTAAGGCCCACTTGACTTCACATTCCAGGATGTCTGGCTCTAGATGAGTGATCACACCATCATGACTATCTTGGTCATGAAGATCTTTTTTGTACAGGTCTTCCGTGTATTCTTGCCACCTCTTCTTAATATCTTCTGCTTCTGTTAGGTCCATACCATTTCTGTCCTTTATTGAGCCCATCTTTGCAAGAAATGTTCCCTGGGTATCTCTAATTTTCTTGAAGAGATCTCTAGTCTTTCCCATTCTATTGTTTTCCTCTATTTCTTTGCATTGATTGCTGAGGAAGGCTTTCTTATCTCTTCTTGCTATTCTTTGGAACTCTTCATTTAGATGCCTATATCTTTCCTTTTCTCCTTTGCTTTTCACCTCTCTTCTCTTCACAGCTATTTGTAAGGCCTCCCCAGACAACCATTTTGCTTTTTTGCATTTCTTTTCCATGGGGATGGTCTTGATCCCTGTCTCCTGTACAATGTCACGAACTTCATTCCATAGTTCATCAGGCACTCTATCTATCAGATCTAGGCCCTTAAATCTATTTCTGACTTCCACTGTATAATCATCAGGGATTTGATTTAGGTCATACCTGAATTGTCTAGTGGTTTTCCCTACTTTCTTCAGTTTAAGTCTGAATTTGGCAATAAGGAGTTCATGATCTGAGCCACAGTCAGCTCCTGGTCTTGTTTTTGTTGACTGTATAGAGCTTCTCCATCTTTGGCTGCATAGAATATAATCAATCTGATTTCGGTGTTGACCATCTGGTGATGTCCATGTGTAGAGTCTTCTCTTGTGTTGTTGGAAGAGGGTGTTTGCTATGACCAGTGCATTTTCTTGGCAAAACTCTATTAGTCTTTGCCCTGCTTCATTCCGAATTCCAAGGCCAAGTCTGCCTGTTATCCCAGGTGTTTCTTGACTTCCCACTTTTGCATTCCAGTCCCCTATAATGAAAAGGACATCTTTTTTGGGTGTTAGTTCTAAAAGGTCTTGTAGGTCTTCATGAAACCATTCAACTTCAGCTTCGTCAGCATTACTGGTTGGGGCATAGACTTGGATAATTGTGATATTGAATGGTTTGCCTTGGAGATGAACGGAGATCATTCTGTCATTTTTGAGATTGCATCCAAGTACTGCATTTCGGACTCTTTTGTTGACCATGATGGCTACTCCATTTCTTCTGAGGGATTCCTGCCTGCAGTAGTAGATATAATGGTCATCTGAGTTAAATTCACCCTGACAGAACGTGGTCCACTGGAGAAGGGAATGGCAAGCCACTTCAGTATTCTTGCCTTGAGAACCCCAAGAACAGTATGAAAAGGCAAAATGATAGGATACCAAAAGAGGAACTCTCCAGGTCAGTAGGTGCCCAATATGCTACTGGAGATCAGAGGAGAAATATCTTTCAGAAAGAACGAAGGGATGGAGCCAAAGCAAAAACAATACCCAGTTGTGGATGTGACTGGTGATAGAAGCAAGATCCGATGCTGTAAAGAGCAATATTGCATAGGAACCTGGAATGTCAGGTCCATGAATCAAGGCAAATTGAAAGTGGTCAAACGAGATGGCAAGGGTGAACGTCAACATTCTAATAATCAGCGAACTAAAATGGACTGGAATGGGTGAATTTAACTCAGAATCTCTATAAACATCTAAAAACATTTCATGGAACATCATTAATTAATTTTTAGGCTAGTTTTGGAAAAGCTGAGGTAAGGCACCAGGTTGTTAACTACTATTTCAAATCAGAACAAGTTTCTTTAACGAAGACCCAGTGAAAATTGTGGCCTTTCACAATAGCCTTTTGTTTTTTTTAAGTAATGTAGAAGTAAGTTTCTGAATGTATATAATAAACATATTACTCCTTAGCTTTCAGTTCCAAATGGAATTCTTCTTAGCTAATTTATTTTTGGGCCTTTCTTCAAAGCTTAAAAGATTTAACGTGTCCTTGTTATATTTGTCATAAAGAGCCCGTAGCAAATTCCTAATCAAATGAAAGCAGCCTTGAATATTTCACAAGACTACAGCTAATGTCTTTATTTGTCTAGCTTTCGAACCTCTGATTTGAGTTCAGTGGAAATTTAACCTTCTTGGACTTCTTCCCTTAGTGACTCACAGTCTCTAAAATCAATAAAGTCTGCATTGCTTTACAACTTGACTTGATTTAATTCATGAGGACTGTAAGAGCCAAAAGAGAACTGAATAGGGTCAATAAAATATTAAATTTTAGATTATTATGAAATATGTGGACTTTCCCCTTGGTTTGGTTATTGTATGTTTTTGGGTTGGAGTATATGTTGAGGGTCTCATTCATGATTTATTTTAAATAGTGCACATCTCATGGAACTAATTGATCCAGTTGGCACTAGGCACCTTGATTTATAGACTTGCTGAGTTATTGTAGATAATCACTCTTGGTTGAGCCTTCCGTGCCCTGGATCACTGAAACGGTGATCACAGTGTTTATGAAACATTGTTATATTTACGTGTGTGGAGACGAGGCGGATGGAAATTACAGGCATCTGAAAGTGAAAATTTATTTAGGCAGAATTCCTCCTGTATTCTAATGGAATTAATCTAGTATATTAATGTCCTGTAACTCCAACCTTACCTACTTTGTTCAAATAACTATGGAAGCCCTTGGTTTTAAATGTTGCTGTGTCATTGATTTCATGATCCAGACATCTACTCTGATGGAGTAGTGATGATAATTTCATGTTCTAACCTCTTCCATGATTTATATCTCTCTGTCAAGTAGCTCTGAGGTGGGTTTTTGTTTTTTATGCAATTTGGCATAATACTTCCATTTATAGTCACAGTCATCGTCCTGTTAGGTGGCTTCTCAGATCGTTTACTCATCTTATGCTTCTGCTCATTAAAAATAAATTCTGTGTTCCTTTTGGTTAAGCTCCTGATAACACATATAAGATCTCATATTTAACACTAAAAGGATTTTTGTAGTATATATCATCTGAAGATAAAAACAGTAAAAAGAAATAAAAGCAGTGTAAATCTGGCTTTCAAGTTTATGTGCTGTTTCCGCGGGTAGCCTGTATAGACGCTGCGGTGCAGCCGGTGGGGAAGGGCTGAGCAGGCCCGTTGTCCCTGAGGTGCAGGGGCGGCACGCACACCGCTGGCGCCACGGCAGCTGTGTGGCGGCTGCGTCTCCGGAGGACAGAGCCCGCGATTCTTCCTGTATCCCACTTTTGGTGCTGATTGTGAAAAGTACTTACCCATCATGTATTGTTATGGTGATGACAAGTAATGATTAACTTTATGGGGCAGTCAGATTCTAAGCTATTTGAGCAATTATTCTTTACAGTGTTAAAGAAATTTTTAGTAAACTGAGTGGCCTAGTACCTTGTTGCCTCAGTTGCTCTTTGATTACATGGAAAGCACTTGAAAAAGACATTTTCTGCAAGAACCATTCCCACCACAGTGAAATATGGAATGTTTTCAAATGGACTGCCAAGCTATGCTATTGGTCTAATCCATCTTAGCGCCGGGATGCCTAACTCAGAAATTAAACAGCGTGTCTTAATGCATTCAGATTGTTGTAACAGAATAGACTGGGTGGGTGACGTATTTCTCACAGTTCGGGAGGCTGGTGGGTGCACGGTCAAGGCCTTGGCAGGTTTGGTGTCTGCTGAGGACCTGCTTCCTGACTCACTGGTGGCCATCTTCTTTCTGTGTCCTCGCAAAGCTTCCCTGGTGGCTCAGACGGTCAAGCATCTGCCTGCAGCGCAGGAGACTGGGGTTCGATCCCTGGGTCCAGAAGATTCCCTGGAGAAGGAAACGGTAACCCACTCCAGGACTCTCGCCTGGGAAATCCCATGGACAGAGGAGCCTGGTAGGCTCCAGTCCACGGGGTCGCCAAGAGTTGAACTCAACGGAGCAACTTCACACACACACAAGGTGTAGGAGGAATGAGAGCTCCCTGGGGTCTCTTTTTGTCAGGGCACTAAATCCCGTTTACGATGGCTGCACCATCATGGTCTAATCACCCCAAGGCCTTAGCTCCAAACTACTACCACGTTGGAGGAACAGACTCCAACATCCTCATCTTGGTGGGACAAGACATTCTAACTATCGAACCAGGGCATCTTCTTCCATTGGAAGTGGAATGTTAAAATAGCTTACTGGGTTAAGCAGCTGTATGCTGCTGCTGCTGCTAAGTCGCTTCAGTTGTGTCTGACTCTGTGTGACCCCATAGACGGTAGCCCACCAGGCTCCTCCGTCCCTCGGATTCTCCAGGCAAGAACACTGGAGTGGCTTGCCATTTCCTTCTCCAATGCATAAAAGTGAAAGTGAAGTCTCTCAGTCGTGTCCGACTCTTAGTGACCTCATGGACTGCAGCCCACCAGGCTCCTCCGTCCGTGGGATTTTCCAGGCAAGAGGACTGGAGTGGGGTGCCATTGCCTTCTCCAAGCAGCCATACCCACAGCCTCTTTTCCTCATAGTTGACTTTTGTCTCCCTTTTTAACCCTTTCCTTTTTCCTGGCCTGCTGCTTAAGCTGCAGACCATTTCAGCTTCACTTCACATGCAAACTCTTATCCATTCCAGGCTTAGCCTTACCTCTTCCTAGAGTTAACCCTTCTACAAGGTTCACCTTGTAGATAATCTCCTCTGTTTTATTCAATATCCTGTGAGGTCATCTGCAGTCAAGATAGTGGTGCTGCTTATTTTTAAGAGCTTTACTGTGTACCAAGTGCAATATAAGCAATATGTTTTATTTCATTTGATATTCACAAATATCCCATTATATAGACACTGTATTTTACAAATGAACAACTGAAAACCAAGGATTAGAGAGTATAAGTACTTTGTTCGAGTGATGAAGCCGGGATTCCCACCTGGGTGCCACTCACTCCAGAATCTACACGTACTCCAGTCTATATCACCAGTCCAGTTGATGTGGTGGTTCTCACCTGTGAGTGATTCTGCTTCCTGGGGGACCTTTGGCAAGGTCTGGAGACATTTTTGGTTCTCACAACTGAGGGGAGGTTCTACTGGCTTCTGGTGGGTAGAGGGCATAGATAGCACTGAACATCGTACAGTGAACACGATCCCCCCCGAACAGAGAGTCATCTCAGCCAGAGGCCGGCAGTGCCAGGACCAGGAAGCCCTGCTCTGCACTGGCTCTCGAGGGGGCACCCTGAGGCAGCAGCAACAGCACCACTTGGGGACTGGAGAGAGACAGAAACTCTCCTTCCTTACCCTGAACCTTCTGAATTAGAAATTCTGAAGCTGAGGCCCACTCATCTTTGCTTTCACAACCTGCAGCTCATTCTGATGTGAAGGTTTGAGCGCTGCTGTTGTCCCCCAGCATCATTCTCAAATCTCTCTCCTTGGGTAGTGCCTGTCCTTTAAAATCAGCTCTTTACCTTGGCTGAAGGAGCTTCTCTTATTGGTAGCTTTTCCTTCTTACGTGGAACTTGCTGGAATGGAGAGGAGGAATTGTTTTTCCCCTCACCCCCATTGCTAACTCTTATCCATTGTTGAATTTTCTGGCCCTGACCTAGATCTGTGTAAACCCAGGCTCAGAACGTGTAGAGCTGGGCTGAGGTGGGTCTCATCTGTGCCCTAAGCTGTATGCCGTCAGAACTAGCCTCTGACTTGGCATCTAGAGAGGAACATACCACCCACACCTTAGGTCAACTGGAAATGGTTCGATTAAGGGACAGAACCGTCTTAGAAACCAATTAAACCAAATCAGGAGAGGCCTAAGAAGTTCAAAGATTTGAATTGTTGGTAGAAAGAAGAGAAAATCTTCTTTAAAAGAAAAAAAAAGTGGCTTTACTGGCCTGTGGCCTTAGATCTGGCATTATTTAAAAGCACTGACTTAGGAAGGGTACCTACCAATACCCAACTGCCTTTGTTCTTTGAATTCTTTACCATATGGTTATATCCCCCCTTCCCATTTTTATTTGCTCATTTTTGGCACCTCTTTTCCTCTCAGCCCTATTATCTGATATCAACTTGGGCAGCTTCATTTGGTAATCACATTGGTAACCTGTACACTAATCTGACTCAAGTTTCTGTGACACCCTCTATTGTATTAACGCATGATCACACAGGATCTGATGGTGCCCTGGGCCAGTTCCTTCTCTAGCTTCATTCTGCATTTCTTTCCTACCAGAGCCTCCTAGTTTTCCACTCACTTATTCCTATAGCACTGTTTTTAAGGCTGTTGCTGGCATCCCTTTTGTTCTGGGCCAGTTTGCCAGGTTGTATTGTTCTGATCCTCTTAAAGGGTTGAATGAGCAAAGTTTGCTGCATGTTATATCCTCCTACTGGGAATAGTTCTGAGGAGTCATACAGTAGAGAAACCTGCTTAGTTTTAGTTAACTAAATATTTTCCCCAAACTTACTTACCAGCAAAATGCCTTTCTGTGTTAGCGACTTACGATTTCCCTTGTAGCTTGTGTCCCATGGAACACAGCTAGCAAAACGCTTGTAATCTACCGACTCTCTCCTGCCTTCGTGTCTTTTCCTGCCCAGCCTGGTACCTGGACAGCTGACCCTTCAGCAACCTGAGTTTGAACTCCATGGGTCCACTCATACGTGGATTTTTTTCCAATAGTGAATACTGCAGTACTGCACAACCCACAGTTGGTTGAATCTGGCGACGTTTAGTAGTAGGGGCGGAGGCGGAGAAACGACTCCTCCTCTTCATTCTAACAAGTTCTACTTGAGAAGGGAAAGTTGCCAATAGGAAAAGCTCCTTCAGACAAGGCAAAAAAGCTGAGGGACAGGTACTATTTCAGAACCACGGATAAGGGGGAACCATGGATACAGAGTTCTGTTCAGTTCAGTCACTCAGTCGTGTCTGACTACTTGCAACCCTATGGACTGCCAACACGCCAGGTTTCCCTGTCCGTCACCAACTCCCGGAGGTTGCTCAAACTCACGTCCATCGAGTCAGTGATGCCATCCAACCATCTCATCCTCTGTTGTCCCCTTCTCCTCTCGCCTTCAATCTTTCCCAGCATCAGGGTCTTTTCCAATGAATCAGCTCTTCACATCAGGTGGCCAAAGTATTGGAGTTTCAGCTGCAGCATCAGTGCTTCCAATGAATATTCAGCACTGATTTCCTTTAGGATGGACTGGTTGGATCTCCTTGCAGTCCAAGGGACTCTCAAGAGTCTTCTCCAACACCACAGTTCAAAAGCATCAATTCTTTGGCACTCAGTTTTCTTCACAATCCAACTCTCACATCCATACCATGACCACTGGAAAAACCATAGCCTTGACTAGACGGATCTTTGTTGGTAAAGTAATGTCTCTGCTTTTGAATATGCTGTCTAGGTTGGTCATAACTTTTCTTCCAAGGAGTAAGCGTCTTTTAATTTCATGGCTGCAGTCACCATCTGCAGTGAGTTTGGAGCCCCCCAAAATAAAGTCAGACACTGTTTCCACTGTTTCCCCATCTATTTGCCATGAAGTGATGGGACCAGATGCCATGATCATAAGTTTTCTGAATGTTGACTTTTAAGCCAACTTTTTCACTCTCCTCTTTCACTTTCATCAAGAGGCTCTCTAGTTCCTCTTCACTTTCTGCCATAAGGGTGGTGTTATCTGCATATTTGAGGTGATTGATATTTCTCCCGGCAATCTTGATTCCAGCTTGTGCTTCTTCCAGCCCAGCGTTTCTCATGATGTACTCTGCATGTAAGTTAAACAAGCAAGGTAACAATATACAGCCTTGACGTACTCCTGTCCCGATTTGGAGCCAGTCTGTTGTTCCATGTCCAGTTCTAACTGTTGCTTCTTGACCTGCATACAGGTTTCTCAAGAGGCAGGTCAGGTGGTCTGGTATTCCCATGTCTTTCTCTGATAGCTCAGTTGAATACACAGCGCCAAGTATAAATTATATGCAGGGTTTCGACTCTGCAGAGGGTTGGCACTGCTAACTCCTGCGTTGTTCCAGGGTCCACTGTAGTGTCCTTTGAAAATCTAGGTCCTCCTTCACCTTTGGTTTCTGCTAGTTTCCAGCTCTGGTAGCGTCCGGTCACCTGTTTCCTTTGCTCTTGACAAATAGAGGGCTTTACTTTGAAAAAGTAAAGAAGGGAAGGAGAAATGCAGGAAATAAATCATAAATCTTATTAATGGGCCTTACTGAGACTTTACGTTATTGAATCTTAACTTGGCCTTTGGTCCTTTGTACCATCTTTTATGTATTTCCTCTTTATTCTGTGGTTCTGAATGTGTTTGTTTTTCGGATCTTGACCCATATGCTACTATCTACCTGCTCCTACTTCACACCTCACTGAGAGATCTGAGACCATCTAAAAGGTAGAATCTTTAATTTTTTCATTTTGGATTTTCAGAATTCTTCATTCATTTTTTTACTTGATACTCAGAGGAAAAGCCAGTTTTATTCCAGTCCTCAAACTTAGCAGGTCCAGAACAGGATTAATTATACTTTAGGAACGCTTGTCGCTGGTTCTTTTCCGGCCTCGTCCTTGTCCCCTGATGCTTGGTTAACGCTTGCTTGTCTCTTAGTGTTCAGGGTAGCTGTCACTTCTGTTATTGGCTTTTTACTTGTCCATCTCCCATACCCTTCCTTGAAGGAGGCTGTGATTTGTTCTTTGTTATGCCCCAGTCACTTAACGTAGTGCCGAGAGCTTTAAATACCACTTAATGCTTAGCACACTCAGAGCTCTTTTATCTTAAGCTCCTTCTCTCTGTCCACTCCTTCCATTAAGACGTAATTCATCTCCTAAACACCGCTTGAGACGCACCTCTCTTTCTGTTACCCTTGTCTGATCCTTGCTGTCACCATGACTCAGATGGTATATTGCTGCATTCGTCCCTCTCTCTGTCCACTGGTGGTCCCTTCCAATCCATCCGTTACGCTGCTCACACACAGTGAGCTCTCCGAAGCATGTATCTTGAAACCCTGGGTGGCAGCTCGTGTGTTCTCAGTTCTGTTGGATGATGTGTATGCTCTCCCGTGGCCTTGCCGCCCCCGTTTCTCCAGCGTCACTTCTTGCTACTTTCCTGCTCCAGTCCTGAAATCCTAGTGACTCCTCCCTGCTTATAGCTCTCCGGCACACCGTTGTCTTGCTCTTCATCCATCCTTCCAGACAGAGCTCAGTCTCCACCTCCTCTGCAAACTCTTTTCTGTCCTCCCAGCCTCTCCCAAAACTCTGTTGCGTGCTCACAGTGGTACCTGTGCCTGCCTCCAGGCACTTGCCATGTAGTACATGGTCTGTCTATGAAATGTGTGCGTCCTTCGTGAAGCTGACGTTTTCCCGGGCATCTTAGTGTCCTCTAACTTATGGCTGACGCTCAGTTAGTGTTTCTTAAACTTAACTTCAGTGAATTTAAGGGAGACACACAGATGTGGATCTTAAGCCCTTGTCTTTTATTGAAAAGATTTAGAAACGACTTGTGTAACGTGGTAGTTGACCATTTGAGATTGGCATTTGGTAGAGGGAAGGTGGGGCATGTACCTATAGCCCTTATTTCTGTTTATATGGGATTGCTAAGTCGCTTCAGTCGTGTCCGACTCTGTGCGACCCCACAGACGGCAGCCCACCAGGCTCCCCCGTCCCTGGGAGTCTCCAGGCAAGAACACTGGAGTGGGTTGCCATTTCCTTCTCCAATTTATATGGGATTTCTACCCTAAAATGTACTCAGTTTCTAGAGGACACTGAGCTTGGATTGCACCGTCTACCTCTCTGTTCCTCACAGTGCACAGTATGATGTCTTGGGTAGAGTGGACACTCAATATATGCTTGAACTAAATGTCAGCATGCTGCTAACAATATAACTTAACTTGAGTTAACTGTAAAGTAGAGGCTGGGTCAGCTGGGCCGTTCTCTTTGTTGGATTCCTGAGCACAGCTAACCCACCGTTCAGGATTCTCTGTATATAAGGAAAGAATGAATGTCCTAGATAACATTCATTAGATGGAATGAATGTCAAGTCTAGATGAAGACTTAAGCTAGAGTCTAGCTTGAGTTGAGCCTGAGCTCGTAATCTATTTCACTTGTTGTGACTAAACGCTCTATCAGTTGTCACATTCCTTCAGTTTTTATAGGCTATAAAGCCAAAATTTATTTCTGAAAGAATATATTACCATTTTCAAACCATCTGTATTTTCAAATGAATTGCAGTTAACAAACAGTAACCCGATGTAATGGGTTAAAATTAGGAGCATTTAAAACCCCGCACACAGATAGGCGCAGGTTCAGTCGTGTGCATTTTCACCGTCCAGCTGAACGTCTGGGAACGTCGACGCTTCCTTGCATTCCTCGGGGACTATTTCACTGGGGTGGCGTAGCAGGTAGGACCAGATCTGTGCTGTCCAAACAATAGCCAGTAGCTGTTACGACTGTAGTATGTGACTGTGTAAGTGAAAATTAATTGAAGTGAAATAGAATTTGAAATGAGGTGGCTCAGTCACTCCAGGTGCGTTTCACGTGCCCAGCCAACACATGTGGGTGGCGGCTGCTGTCTTGGACAGTGCTGTGTTCTGCCCTGGACTAGACAATCTTGGAGGTTTCTTCTGCCTCTGACTTCTTACTAGTTCCACTAGCTAGAAGCTACTACTGGTCAGATCTCCTTATAGGAAACGCCAGAGATTACCCAACATTCTTTGATCACACTTTGAATTTTTTCTAGATTGGATGTTATTGGAATAATTGAGTTGTTGGGTAGAACTTGGTCAGTTTTTTAAAAGGGTATTTTCTTTGTAACGGCGTTTGTGCTTTTTTTCCTTTTCTTTTTTCCTCCCCAAAGTCTGCCACCAGGGGGTGCCCTCAAACCTTTTGGGAAATACGTTTCCGCCTAATTAACAAGAGTGAAGTGTGAAGGAGAACCTGTGTGTCTGCTTAGTCCTTCAGTCGTGTCTGACTCTTTGTGACCCTTTGGACTGTAGCCCACCAGGCTCCTCTCGCCGTGCGGTTTTTCAGGCAAGGATACTGGAGTAGGTTGCTGTGTCCTGCAGCTCCTGCATTGCAGATGGGTTCCTTACAGTAAACTGTGGGGGATCTCCTTGGACTATAATATTGGCTATTAATTCATACTGGATAATTTAAGAGATAAATTAAGGATTAAGCATTACAATATGTATATATGCACATTACTTGATTAGTTTGGCAAATTATTTTCCTAGTGTGAGTGTGAGAACCTATCACTGAACTATCTTGAAAATTAGAAGTAAAAATAAGTAACTTTAAAGTATTTCTTATATTTCAAAAATATTTTTATTACATTTAAAACTGTTGACTGTAGTAAAAGAACTGAATTATTATTCACTTACATTTCTTAGACAAACTAAGTTCATTTTGCTTTTAGGACTAGAAAACTTAACATTAACCATCAGTTATTTCTCTGAAATCTTGTCATGCTGAGTGTGATTGCTTGTCTATAACAGATGGATAGTAGTGTGACTGTGTGGTATTGAAAATATCTGTTGGTGTGTGTGTAATAGCCTTGTGGTTTGGTGGTGTTTGCTAAAATGATTGATGGTTATGGCCATGTAGTCATACAGTAATAGGAGTGAGAGATGAGAAAGACCTTCCGGAGCATCTTGTATTAGTCTGAGATCCCTCCCTAAAGAATAATCATTTACAGTAACAGTCTTGAGAAGTAAATTCTTCTAGGAGGCAGAAGATAATGAGAATGTGTTACTATGTTTTATCCTATGACAAGAACACTTTGTGCATTTTATTATTAGCATGAAACAAGAGATTACTGTTTAGAGAAGAGCTCCCTTTATGTGTCATAAACCTACACAATTTTATTCTTAATGTTTAATCTAATGAAATTTGTGTAGGAAATGGTGTGACTGGTTTTGATTAGGGGTACATTTTGTTTCAAGAACTGGCTGACAGTATTCTTCCTGAAGTTATTGTGTTCCCAAATTAGTTGTTGATTATCTGGGTTTTGGAGTATATGATGGTGAATTTTCCATACCCATCTATAAAAGCCTGTGAGTTTTAAGCTGCTGATGGCTAGTTTCCTGAAATGAGTTCTATCCTGAGAAACGGAACAGAGATTGGGAGAATGGAAGCAGAGCTGAGGCGAAGGCCTGCAGAAGAGCTCATTCTCACTCCATCCCCACTTGCCCATTTACTGCCTGATGAGCGTTTGGTGATGGGATTAGAGATTAAGAATAAAAAGAGATTCTAGAGACACTGCTTTGGGAAAGACCCTGATAGTCTCCTTACTTGCTGCAAGTAATAATAAATCCTTCCTTCCCGTGGGGGAAAGAAAAAGAATAAAAGGAGCTTCTAATGCTTAGCACTGTTTTTCTCCTGCTGGCAGCCGCTAATGGGGAGGAAAAGAGTGTATAGCAGCCTGATCTGTCCCATATTAAGCAACTGTCAGGGTAACGACAAATACAGGGTATTTCCAGTGTAAGTTACATGATAAGTACATTAAAGACTCTTCTGTACTATCTTTAAAGCAAACCTTTTCACATGCTTGTAATGAGCTGTGATTTTTATCAGTGCCTCTCAGATTTGAGTCCATAGCATTTTGAAAATTACTTAGGAAGCTCTTAATAGCTGTTTGAAGAGGAAACCGAAGCAAAGGGTGATCGAGAGCCAGGATGCTTCTCAGCACAGTCCTCTCCCTGGAGTGGCCGCTGCTGGCCCTTGCTAGCACTCAGCCTTTCGGGTCACCTGGCCCTCTGCCACCACCTTCATTTCGTACCTCTTTTGTTGGCATGAGATAAAAATTTTGAAAGTCTTATTTGTAAGTCCATAAATTAGCTCACTAATTTGTGAAGTATGCCTTCTTCAATATGAAAATGTTAGACTGGCTATTTCCTGAAAACCAATTGGGCCTTATTAAAATTTGGAGAAAATTTTTATTGAAGCCATCATTGTCATGGGTGATACACATGAGAGATCACCCTGTGGCTGGCCTGTCAGACTTGCATGAGCTTTCAGAAATTAAGGGGAATGCGTGCGCTTGTTTTCTTGTAAGCTGTCACATCTTCTCTTCAAAGTGTCAGCCTGAATCGCACACAAATAAATGTTAGAAATATTCACCTTCTCCAGTCGATTTTTTATCCTTACATATTTTAATGCCATAATTATTTTTTTCTCTAATGTTTAATTTTTGTAGTCTAAAACCATGCCTGAAGAGTAGGTGGATCTGCATGATCTTAAGAATTCTGACTTATGTTCTTTCTTTTTAATTTTTGAAATATGAACCTCTTTCAGACTTGGGAAGCTCTTGAGTTAGTTCCAGTAAGTTTTTTGAGGCATATTATAGAAAACCCAGTTCATATGCAGTTTAATTTACTTAAGGAAAAAAAAAAGACCTTGTCCTAAGTGAGGGAGATTCTTATAGGAAGTAGAGAGGAGGAAGAGGAAAAGCTTTGTAAAATCACCTAGCTGTGATAGAAAGTGTCAGTTAATTTAACAAGAATTTTTACCAAGAAGATTACATGTGACTGTGTTCCAGCATAGTGAATTAGTGTCAGTCTTGTATGAAAGGAACTTTCATACAAGCACTAGAACACTTGTCCATAAATAACTACAATATAAAGCAGGAAGTCTTAAGGGTCTTATGAAAAAACATAGAATTAAATTATAAGAGGGAGAGTTACCTTGCAGCTGGTGAGTCAGTTTGGCTAGATGTTGAAGCAGTGTGCTGTTTGAGCAAGACATTAGAAACTTAGGTAAGGTTTAGAGTAGGAAGGATATTCCAGGCAAGGCACAGATCTTACTTGTGGAAGCACATGTAGGTGCTAGAGAAGAGTCAATTGCAGAAAAGTCTAGTATGTAAAATGCACAGAAGGTTGTGAGAGAGGGAGAGAGTGTGTGTGTGGTAAGACTGGATAAGGATCTAGGGCCAGAGAGCTTGATTATTAATTCAGGGAGTTAGTTAATACTGTACTGAAAAGATAGGAAAAGCCGTTGAAAGCTTTCCAGTGGAACAAGGACACACTGGGGTATACTTGGGCTGAAACTGAAGGTGGGCTAGCAGCAGGGCAGCAGTTAGATTATTGTAGTAATCTTGGTGAGACTGGATGAGGGGCTGAGTCAGGGTAGTTTAGTAGTGATTAAGAGGAGGCGATGAATATATGAGGCCCTGCTGGATCAATCAGCAGGACTTGGCAGTTAATTGATGTGGGGGTGTTGAAAGAAAGAGGAGGCTCCAGAAAGGTTGTAAATGACTGGCCCATTAGATAATAATACTTTGCATTTATATATGAGTCTTTAGAATTTGTTAAACACTGTTATATCTGAGCCTTCATAACTCCGTAAGTTAAACAGAGTTCAAATTATCCTTATTAGGGATGAGAAAATAAAGAATTTAGGGATTTTGCTGTTCGTGCAGAAAGTCGATGCAGGTCTGGCCTATGACTGTAGTCTGCTCCACTTTGGCTGAGCGCTCTGTTCTCTGACATACCTTTACTTGTGAACCTGGGGAGAGAGGCTCTGTCATCTAGTCCCAATGTATGCCGCTAAGTTTGAATGTGGAAAAACTGGCTTTACCTTCTTTGAGCTTCAGTCTCTCCAGATATTTTTATGCTTTCTATTTTGCATTGATATTTACAGGATAAAACGTAATTTTAAAATTTTCCTGATCTCTATTCAACAAATAATGAGTACTAAATTTTATGCATGGTACTAGAATGAGTGACTTCACTTTCACTTCTCACTTTCTTGCATTGGAGAAGGAAATGGCACCCCACTCCAGTGTTCCTGCCTGGAGAATCCTGGCTGCCGTCTCTGGGATTGCACAGTCTAACACGACTGAAGCGACTTAGCAGCAGCAGCAGGATACACAATGTGTACAATGCAATCCTTCCATTTGCAGTGTCGTGGATTAGAGAAGGAGAGGAGAAAAAATGTAAATAAATAATTTTAATAAGCCAAAAGAAGTGCTATCCTATAGGTATGTATGTGCGTGCTTCCCTGGTAGCTCAGCTGGTGAAGAATCTGCCTGCCGTGCAGGAGACCCCCGTTCTATTCCTGGGTCAGGAAGATCCCCGGGAGAAGGGAGAGCTACCCACTCCAATATTCTTGGGCTTCCCCTGTGGCTCAGATGGTAAAGAATCACCTGCAATGCAGGAGACCTGGGTTTGATCCCTGGGTTGGGAAGATCCCCTGGAGGAGGGCATGGCAACGCACTCCATATTCTTGCCTGGAGAATCCCCATAGACAGAGGAGCCTGGCGGGCTGCAGTCCATGGGGTTGCAAAGAGTCGGACACGACTGAGCACAGAAGCACAGTGTATAGTTGTTTTAGCTTTGCAGTACCTTTTATATTTTTCATAATGCTGGAGAAGTAATTATCACCAGTTGGGAATGGTGAAGAAAATTGTATATCTATACTGTGGAAAATACTGCATAGCATTTATCATTCCATTACATGGAAAGATGACTTTCTTTTAAGCCAAGAAACAAGTTGCAAAAATATATGGTATACCATTTAGTTTAAAAATTCATGTAACATCTTAATTTCTGTGTGCACATATGTAGAAATGCTTAGAAGACGTTTGGGAAAAAGACAAGCATCTGTTTATGTCTTCGGACAGTCAGCAGGAATAGGAATTGGGGATTTGACTTCATCTGCATTGTTTGACATTTGTAAGCTAGAATGCATTCACATGTTACTTAAAAAATTAATGGAAAAGAAGGGCTAAGGCTCGTCACAGGGGTTTGTATCTATAGGGATAAAAAGCACAACAGCATTAATAATCAAAGAAACAGAAAATAATAGTGGTGTCAGTTTAGTCTATCAAATTGCAAATAAAACAAGAATGTGAGAATTCACAATAAGCTGGAGTTGAGTACTTTCTTATACAGCACCAGAATATAAATTGGTAGCATATATCAAAAAACTTAAAAAAAAAAAAGCCTGTTTTTCACCATAGCATTTTCTCTTATAGAGATATTCAGATAGTTGGCAGAAAGATGTGTGTACAAGGATATTCATTACAATGGTAATTATAAGAGTGGAAAGTTGGCAACAACCTGTAAATCTATCATAAGAGAGTTAGGTAAGGAAATAAGTTATGGTATGTCTGAATTATATAATAATATTCAGCTATTGAAAATAGTGATGTAGGATTGTATTTATTTATACAAGAAAATGTTCACAATATAAATGAAAACAGAATACAGACTAGAAAGATATATGCCAAAATGTTAGCAGTATATATCTTGATATTGGGCTTGTGAGTTGTATTTGTTTTCTTTTTGTTTATATTCATTTTATACAGTGAAAGTACATGATTTTTTAAACAAACATGTTTCTGATGGCAAAGTGGAAAGTTCTTTTGTCTAATGGAAAAACTATACAACTGTTAGAATAATGTGCTTTTAAGTGATTTTTTCTGTGTTAGAAGGTAGATAAGTACCTAAACATAACAAAAACTTAAATGGTTATATTAACCTTAGGATCGTAGGGCTATGAGTTTTTTCCTGTTCTCTATTTAGATTTTGGGATGAAATACTTTTTATATTAAAAATTATTAATAAAATTTCATGTTCAAGACTTCTTATATAAACTTCTTTGAAATTTTTTATTAAAGAATGTGAGTAACTTTTAACAATTTTACTAGGATCTACTTGGGTACACATCAGTAGATAAAATGGTGTGACTTGAAGTGTTTATTATATTTGTTGGTTTGTGACTGATTCAAAAGCTGTTTCCTATGAACTGAAGAAGCAGATCTATGGAAATTTTCCCCCTTTTTAAAATAACACTCTTTTGCTGATTTTACTGGCTGTAGTTTTCACTTACTCATTCAAAATTCTATAGTATTATTTATTTAGTACTTGATGTGTACCGGGTTGTGTGCTTAGTCGCATATGAATATGTCTTTAATATCAGAGCACAGTTCACAGACTTGGTTTAGTTGACCAGGCGTTCTGAGGAAGAAGAAACAAGTACAAGCTCATTCTCTGTGTGTGTGCTGCTGGGTGTTTAAGCCTTCGTCGTGCTCTGACCTTTGACAAACCCAGTTGCTCTGTTTGAGTTGTTGTCCGTGCTTGTGTCTGCTGAGGAAGAAAGATAGCTTCTTCAGGGTCACTGTGACGAAACTGCAGTAATTACTGTCCTTCAAGGTGAGGGCTGATGTATTGAGGGGATCACAGAAAGAGCGCAAGACTTCTGCTCTGAGATTCACGAGGTCCGTGATCACGCCCATTATTGTTTCCAGTCCTGTTGGCAGTGCTGGCATGGTGTCTGGCGTATAATAGGCACTTAAACATTTACTCTCCAGTTGAGTGGATGAACAGATCTGTAAAAGGGCGGAAATGGGTAAAATAGCATCATAATTTTGAAAATCTTTGTATCAATTCTGAATGAAGCATATACATAATCAACTTTTGGGATGAGAATAAAACGACAGTATGTACACACGGGCGCACACACACACACAAACAGTGCCATATGTAATTATCCGTGCAGACTGTCCAGTAGAGGGCAGGGAGAATTGAATGAAGCTTCCCATTTATCACCATGTAAATGCTTAATTTCTTTATGATCATCTTCGTCATTATTGTTATAAGTAATATATGATATAAATAAGTATTTATGTTTAAGCCTCTTACTTCCCTTGAAGTTAGGCAATGATTTAAATTTTTAAAGCTTTTTGTTACTTGTATCTTGGTTTGCATTGTATAGATTAATAAATTATGTGGATTAATAAGATTCATGTTGATGTATGGCAAAACCAATACAATATTGTAAAGTAATTAACCTCGAATTAAAATAAATAAATTTATATTAAAAAATAAATATCAATTTGTAAAAAGTTAAGATTTGCATGAAGATGCTAATAATATATGGGAGGGCATAAGATCACACTAGGTTTTTAAATTATGCATTCCATCTAAAATGGTAGTTGGGTTGGTTACATTCTCAAATGACATTTTTTATCATCTCATTTGTATTTTCAAAGCCACATTAGACATAGGTCTGAAGTGTTGACAGCTGTGAAGAAGTCCTGTGCAATGATGCTTCATCAGATAAATAAGTGATATTTTAAAGCTTGTGATGGTCAGCACAAGCTTGTGGCTGCAGCTACTAGTGTGTCAGTTTTAAAAGACAAGGACAGGTACCGAAAGGAGAAGCTGTCAGCCTCTTTAGTCACTTAAGGTTAAATGTCTTTAGGTTAAGAATGTTTGGATAGACACTTCTCTTTATCCCTCCTACTAAATATAGCTGAAACGTGGAGTTAGACTGACCAGCTAGAGTCTATGGGGCTGTGGGCACCAGGGTGGTATCAACAGAGGCCTGGTGGGGAGCCAGAACTCTCACCCTCTGCAGCGCCCCCCGCCAGAGGTATCAAGATGCATCTCCCCTCCCTGCCCTGGGAATTACCAAGGGCAGCAGAGTTGCCCCCAGCCCACCCCCCCCAGAGGTATCAAGGTGCATTTCCCCTCCCCGCTCTGGGAATCACCTGGGGCAGCAGAGTTGCCCCTGGCCCACCCCCCCAGAGGTATCAAGGTGCGTCTCCCCTCCCTGCCCTGGGAATTATGGAGGGCAGCAGAGTTTTCACTCCTGACGGATGGCAGTGAGCTGGCTCCTCCTTCCTGTGTCACAGAAGACCTGTGAAAACAGATTTGAAAAGATCCAAGGTCTCAGAACAATACCCCAGATACCCAGGTTTCAATAACAGTCACTCCACCAAGAAGCAGGAAAGCCTCAACTAGAATGTGAAGACGGTCAGCAGACACCAACCCTGAGACAGCACAGATGCTGGAATTAGCCAGCGAGGACACCAGTGCAGCCTTCAGTAAGCAATTACAGACCTGCCTGAAGCGAAAGAGCAGCCCCAGCAGAAACGGAAGCTGTATAGAAGAACCGATGGAAATTTTAGAGCCGAAAAGTAATAGTACCTGATTTTTTTTTAAACAAATGCAGTGGAGTGGGCTCAGTGGAGAATGGAGATGACTGAGGAAAGAATAGGAGAACTTGAAAAAGAGCAAAAGAATTACTCAGTCTGAACAACATAAAAAAAAAAAAAGACTGAAAAAGTAGTTTAAGGATCTTTGGAACTGTTTAAAAAGATCTAACAGTCGTGCCTTTTTAGTACTGAAAGGGAGAAGGAAAAAGCGACAGGGCTGAGAAAATAACAGTAATGAAAAATAGCAACTGGAAATGAGAAATAATAGCTGAAAATTTCCCAAACTTAATAAAAGACATCAAGAAGCTGAGCAAACCTCTTACATGAAACCCAAAGAAATCCATGCCAAGATATATCATAGTCAAACTTATTCCAACTAAAGGCAAAGAAAAGAATTTTGAAAGCATTCAGTAAGAAATGGCACATTGCCTGTAGGGCAAAAACTGTTTGAATGACAGTGAATTTCTCATCGATAACACGGAGGCCAGAGAGAAATGACACAATATTTTTGAAGGAGTAAGAGAAACGAACTGTCAGCAGAGAAATGTATATCCGTTGAAAATATGCTTCAGAACTAAAGAACAAACAGCGACATTCTCAGATGAAGGGAAGGAAGACCGTTTGTCATTAATAGATCTGTCCTGAAAGAATGTGTAAAGGAATTTCTTGAAACAGAAAGGAAATGATGAAAGATGGAATCTTGTTACATAAATAAAGAAGAATAGTAGAAAGAGTAAAAATACAGTAAATATAGTAGCGTTTTCTAAACAGTGTTTTGACATTTTCTGTTTTGCTGTTTTCAGAAATTTCAACACTATCAAATGTGGTTCTCAGTGTATGTAAAGAAATATTAAAATTATAATGGGGACAGGTAAAGGGCCTTGAAGGTAATATTTCTGTACTGCAGCATATGAAGTGTTGACACCAAAATGAATAGTGATAAATCATATATAAAGAAGTGCCTAGAGCAGCCAATTAAAAAACATCTGTTTAAACAGATGTGCTCAAATACAGTTTAGATAAATAAAAATGGAATTCTGAAATATATTCAGGTAACCCACAGGAATAAAGGAAAAGAAAGCAGGTAAAATTAAAGAAAATTAGAAATTAATAAGTTCTAACATATCAGTGATTAAATGTAAATGATCATAGTTCACCAATTAAAAGACAGATTACAGAGTGGATTAAAAAAATGACACACTGTATGCTGCTTACAAGAAATTATTTCAGGCATAACAGTATAGGCAGGTGAACATAAAAGGCAGTTTTGTTTGTAATAGCCAAAAATTGAAAACTACCAAAATGCCCCTCAGCAGGTAAAGTGGTTAAACAAATGGTGGTATAGCCATACTCTGCAATACTACTCAGCAGTAGGGATTAACTCTTGGTACGGTCCTGAACTTGAGTAGATCTCAAGAATGCTAAACGGGGTGAGTAAAAAACTCAGTCTTTAAAGAACACATGCCACATGATCCCATTTGTGTAACAGCAGAATTACAGAGATGGACAGCAGGGTGATGCTTCCTCGGGTTTAGGGACAGTTGGACGGAGGGAGTGACTGTAAATCAGTAGCACGAGGGAGACTTTGGCTGGAGTGGAGCACTTCTGCGTCTTGATTCTGATAGTGGCGAAACAGATGCATGTGTGATAAAATAGCATAGACCGGTACGCGCACGCTGTACCAGTATTAAGTGTGCTACAGTTAATCCAGAACGTAGCCACTAAGGGAAACTGGGCGAAGAGCCAACTGGCCTCTCTCTGTCGTTTTCACAACTTTCTGTGAGTCTCTAATTGCCACAGTGTCTTCAGAAGCAAAGAGAGAAATTAGGACTAAGAAGAATTTGAATGTCTTCAGTGCATCACTGCATTTCATGCATCTTCAGGTGCAGGAAAGCAAGCATCTTTACTGCTTACATTAGAATTCTAAAGGAGTAGAGTGCTTCCTGTTGTTTGACTTTTTAAATTTAGGTTTCCTGTTTTTGGCATTGTTTGTGCTCAGTCATTTCAGTCGCGTCCAACCCTTTGCCACCCCGTGGACTGTGGCCCGCCAGGCTCCTCTGTCCATGAGATTTCCCAGGCGAGAATGCTGGACTGGGTTGCCATGCCCTCCTCCAGGGGATCTTCCTGACCCAGGGATGGAACCCTTGTCTCCTGCATTGCAAGTGGGGTCTTTAGCCACTGAGCCATCTGGGAAGCCCTTTATTGGCATTAAAGAGGCTTATAATGGAGAGGCTTTGAACCCTCTTTAGCCTTCATTTTATTCTTTTCAGTGTGCTTACTTCCTGTTAGAGACCTGTTGGATTTATCTGCTGTTTACTTAACCCTACCACCTCTTAACACAGCCTTATTTCCGTTTCCCACTCTTCCACTATATGTACAATATTCATTTCAGTTAGATCAGTTTTCTGGTTTTTTAGTACGATGGTAAAAACTGTTCATATCTGAGATATGATTCCTTTTCTACTCTTGTACAACTTTGTGTTTTCTCCAGAATTAATAATTGTCTTCTGCTCTTAACTTGCTTAGTTTTTTTAATATACCTGTGATTAATTGAATCCTGCACTCTCTGGATTGTAAGTATCTTTCTGTTCATTTTGAGCATCAGTTTCCCCATTATCCTAATTTAAAGAAGGAGTTGCACATAGGTTTGAGTTTTAAAGCTTTGGTCTAAAGAAAATTCTCAATAGTAAAACTTCCTTGTAAAACCAAGGTGACTGTAAATTATCTTGCTACTTTTTCTGTTTACACACATACAGTGTGTAGCTGTAGGTAGACAAATGCATATTTATTTCAGTTTAGCTCCTCTTAGCTAAGGGAATCTAGATATTTTTAAAGAGTCTATATCCTCATCAGTCGCAAACATGGTAAACGTAGAGAAGTGGGGGAGAGCCGTGGAGTATAGGCCAGAACACTTGGGTTCTAGTTCTGATTTAGTAGCTAATTCACATATTCAATCTAGGATAATGAGGGTAACCTCCTTGGCCTCAGTTTTCTCTTCTCTTTAATAATGACAGGATCAGACTGGATTATAACTGAGACCTCATCTATCCAGTTCAGATGTGATTTCAGATAGATACATGTTTAATCCTGACTGTGTATATAGAATGTCTAAATTAAGAGTGTTTTCATTTTCACTGTTTTGAAAGAATTGCTCTGATGTTTTGAGAAAAATTGGATTAAATAGACTAAAGTAATTTCTAAAGCATTGAAGAGATGGGAAATTATAAGACAAAAATGGGTCATAAATATCGTTTTTCTTGTACTTCGAATTATGATACAGAAATTGTGGTTTTAAGTTCCTGAAGGTCCCTGTGAAAGGAAAATTCTGAGTCACCTGGAACTTTTTGTTTACTATCCGGTAGATCAGATTTGACACGTAAAAGTTGCTCTGAAACAATGTGTGGCTTTTATGGTGAGTTACTTAAATTATAGGCTGTAGACGCTTGAGGGCTTCCGAAGAGTTCTTGGTGGTCTAATAGTTTTTAGTTGAAGTAACCAAGGGCAGAATGTACTGCTTTTCCTTTGCAAATATTTTATTTAGTTGTGGATGTGATATGAGAGAGATTTCACATGTGGGATACTTCATTCCTTTTCAGAGGACATTAAGGTGAATTACGTACATTTGGAAATAAGTTCCTGACTGTACCTGTTGTTACACTTTTGCGTGTATTCCATGCTGGTAATATGCCTTTTTATGGGATCCTCTGAAAAGCAGATATGTAGTTTAATTTTAAGAACAGACATTTGTTCATTGGTTATTATTCACTGGTAACATATTCTGTTGGTTTTCAGGTACTAGAAGAAGCAGAAGCTCAGCACTTGTGTCAGTCCATTTTGCCTGATATGGTGAAGATTGCACTCTGTCTGCCAAATATTTGTACCCAGGTTGGTAGAAATGACTTCTTCCTCAGTAGCTTTCTTGAGACTCGCAGTTGAATCTTGTTTAAACTTGAATTATCAAGGTAAAAGAGAGAAGAGAGAGATGGAAACAGTTTTTGCCGGAGCCTGATAAGTTTGCTCTGCTAGGGAGAAGGTTAGAGGTTAGGAGAGCGCTGCGAGAGGCCATTAAAAATGCAGCACTCAATTTCCGAGCTTCGGTTCACAGTGCTGGTGTTTGCTCACTCGTACTTCTGTTTCTGTTTTTAAAACAGTCTTTAACTTTCAAAAAAGGATAGTCAGTATTTCAAAACATGCTAGTCGATTTAGAACATTTTATCTTCAAAATGGTTTAATACCTCCTCCTTCCTCTTCTCTCCCCCACTGTAAAGCAAATGAATTCACCGTACATTCTTTTTTTCCCTTTTTTATGTATGTGTTTTTTAAATGCTTTTTTATTGTGATAGAACCATATTTAACTGTACAGTTCAGCGGCATTAAGTATATATTCACATTATTAGGCAACTTGCACCATCGTCCATCTCCCAAATTTTTCACCTTGTAAACTGAAACTGTTCCCATTAACCATGATACATTCTTAACTTTTAAAATGAAAGAATCTGTGTTGTTTTGTTGTATTTATTGCTGTATAACAAACTACCTTAAAATTTAGTGGTTTAAAGCAAGAAAATTTTATTATCTCAGATTCTGGTGGGAATTTGGGAGCAGCTTAGCTGACTGGTTCTAACTTGGCTCTCTCCTGGTTGCAGTCAAGGTAATGGCCTGCACTGCAGTCGTCCTAAGGTTTGAGGCTGAAGGAGCCACTTCTCAGCTGGCTCACTCACGTGGCTGCTTGGCAGAAGGCCTTACTTCCTTGCCATGGGACTCTAGGTTGATGGGTGTCCTCATGACATGGTTGCTAACTTTCCCAGAAAAAGCCACCGAAAAGAGAGAGAGAGAGGAAGGGTCAGTGCCTTTTTTGACCTTGTATCTGAAGGTACACACGGTGACTTTCTTTATTTTTTCCTCTTTATTAGAATGTCGTCACTACATCTAGCTCATACTCTGCCTCTCAAGGAGGGGGATTATCAGAGAATTTGTAGACTGTATTTTCAGATAGTTATAAGAGATTGTTGGTTTATTGTTCATAATTGTCCTCCTCTATTTCCCGCAACAGTAGCTTGAGTTTGCCTCTGTCTAAGATTTCTAGGGCCAGCCCCTTGGCTGCATGGATGCTAGCCGGGTTTCTGCTGACACTGGTGATCCACAGGAGCCCTAGGGACAGTTTGGGTGGAGCAGTTCCTGAAGGTGTAGGATGGTCCCACACATTGCAATCTGTCATTGGAACACCGCAGAAAACACAAACATAGCCTCTGGGGTAACCAGAAGCCATGTCCAAATACCGGATTCCAAATGTTGAGTGTTTTCCAGTGTGCCATATTTGTTAGCATCATATTGTGACATTTCCAATTTTACATAGCAATAATTTCACCTCACTAGTTCATTTTACAACTCTTCTTGTTTATATTGCAAGTTATTTGCTTGCTTATATTTCATATTCATTCTTTTCTCTTTTCCTCCTTGGTTTTTCCCCTAGGTCATAAAATTTCTCACTACCTCTTGGACCCTGCCCCTTGTGAAGACTTTCCTACCTCTCCCAGCCAAAGTTAATCGTTCCTATGTCATCCAAATCATCCTTAGCACATTATTTTGTAATTTATGTCTTTATATATCTGCTTCCCTAGATTATATTCTTCCTGAAGGAAGATCATCTTTGTTTCCCAAGGTCTAACATAAAGAAAGATAGCACAAAGTCATGTCTGACTCTTGCGACCTATGGATTGTAGCCTGCCACGCTCCTGTGTCCATGGGATTACCCAAGCAAGAATACTGGAGTGGGTTGCCATTTCCTTCTCCATAGTGCCTGACTAAATTCTTCTTCAATTCACTGTAGTTCATAATTGACAGAATATAGCCTGTTTGGGGGGCTTCCCTGGGAGCTCAGCTGGTAAAGAATCCACCTGCAATGCAGGAGACCCTGGTTCAATCCCTGGGTTGGGAAGATCCCCTGGAGAAGGGATAGGCTACCCACTCCAGTATTCTTGGGCTTCCCTAGTAGCCCAGATGGTAAAGAATCCGCCTGCAATGCGGGAGACCTGGGTTTAATCCCTGGGTTGGGAAGATCCCCTGGAGGAGGGCATGGAGACCCGCTCCAGTATTCTTGCCTGGAGAATCCCCATGGACAGAGGAGCCTGTGGGCTACAGTCCATGGGGTCACAAAGCGTCTGACGCAACTGAGTGACTAAGCACAGCACAGCCTGTTGATAGGAATCCCTCTCTCCTCTGCTCTTTCCTTCGTGCTTTAGAGAGAAGGTGGATTTAAGGGGATACGTATTCAAGAGCACCCAGGTTTGTAGTCTATAACATCTCAGGTGGTGGAACCAAAATCAGATTCATGGCCGTCATCTTCTTTCCTGGCTTAAAACTGTTTGTCCTTCCATTAGTGTGCTGACGCGGAGAGCATCTTAGTTTTGTCCTCTGTCCTCGACTACAAAGGCAACCTTTGCTGTAAAAGTTAACATTTCACTTTGGTATCCAAATATATCTTTGGCAAGTTGAATTGTTTATGTTGTTAATGAGTTAATCATATTAGCATTCATAATAATGTACATATTAATGTTGATTCCTGTAGTATGATCGGGACAATTCTCTCTGCCTGTTGTTTTGAGATTAATGCAGATATCCAAGATTCTTTCTGGGTCTTATTGAAGGGAGAAGGAAAAGCACCTCTAAATATCATATTGGAGCATTTTGAAATTTAACAGCTGATATATAAATTGGCTTTCCCAGCATGTCTTTAAAACCATACAGTTTAAACATTTAAAATAAAACCCACTGAACACAATGCTCATGCAGAATATGCTAAAAATAAAAGGTAAGTTAACTTGGATTGGGTACAACTTGAAGACACATCAGACATAAAAAGCTTGAGGGAAAAATGTCTTGAGGGAAAAATGTCCTGCATCTCCCTTAACTTGGTTATGTAGGAAATGCCTATGTTGTTGCAAGTTATATGGAAGTAAGTCTGTACACGCGTTTTCCATTAATTGCTTTAACAAAATTAGGTTTGGGTCTTTTAAATTGTCAATGTGAAGTGTGATTCAGAATTAGAAGGAAAGTACTTATTTATTGATTTATTTTCCATAGATCATTTTATTTTGGACTGAAATAGAAAAATTAGTCTGTCCAGTAATCTTTAAATGAGAACAAAATTTAGCATATGCAATAATAGCCAACCTCAACATTACATTTTTCTCTTCCATCCTTTGTTTTAATTTTTCATTACAAGGTAATGTGTTTTTACTTCTTACTTGCTAAAGGAATCTTGTTTGTCACTAATACAAGTAATGTTTGTGTTCTCTTCACTGTCGTTATTATTGATTAGAAATCTGCACTTTGTCAAACAAGTACATTTTCCCAATCATCCTTAATGAACTGCCCTTGACTTCAACCGTATTGCTGAATTAGGGATTCAGGAGTGTCCTGAAATTATTCCTACCTTAATTTAGCAAATGCAATTTGGTGCCTCTGCTTTTGAAATTGCTAAACTAATTACTGCTCTTCTTGTCTGTATTTTTTGTTTCCTTTATCAGCCAATACCGCTCCTGAAACAGAAGATGAATCATTCCATCACAATGTCGCAGGAACAGATTGCCAGTCTTTTAGCTAATGCTTTCTTCTGCACGTTTCCACGGCGCAATGCTAAGATGAAATCAGAGTATTCCAGTTATCCAGATATTAACTTCAATCGGTATGTTTTCAGAGAATACCTTTTTAAGAGTAAAATACAAAAAGTTGGCATTGAGTGATTTGCCAGACATTTCATGTACAATTATGGAATTCAGTCTTTATAGTACAGTGAGTTAAGTGATACTTTTGGCATTTTGCAAGCAAGATGATTAAAATGCATCGTCACAAAGCGTGCTTGGGGCTGAGGAGCCAGTGGGTGACAGAGGTAAGGCTGATCTCAGGCCTGTCTTACTCCGAGGCCCTCGTTCTCTCTACCCTGTCAGGCTGTCCTTCCCCTCTACGTGCCCTGGATTCCTGATGCCTGTTTGATGTGATTATTCATTCACAGGGTGTTTGTTGCACTTTATATTTCTTGTATGCCGAAATAATTTAAGGCTGCACCATGAGTCTTCCTTTCTGTAAAGTGAAAGTGAAATAAAAGTCGCTCAGTCATGTCCAACTGTTTGTGACCCCATGGACTGTATGTAGCCTGCCAGGCTCCTCTGTCCCTGGGATTCTCCAGGCCAAAATACTGGAGTGGGTAGCTCTTCCCTTCTCCAGGGGATCTTCCCAATGCAGGGATCGAATCCAAGTCTCCTGCACTGCAGGCAGATTCTTTACTGTCTGAGCTACCAGGGAAGACTCTGTAAAGTGTGAGTTAAAGTTGACTTTCCCTTTTTACAGACATGATTAATTTATTAATGCAATGTTTTTAAAAGAAAGACAAAAACATGTTTAAATTTTTATTAAAGTAGTTTATTGTGATAAAGTTTCAGATTCTAGCCATTTCCCCAGATTATCGCTTTCTCCATAATTTACACAAAAACATTGTCAAATCTTCTTGGAAAATGAATATAATTTTTCTCTTCCTACACCCTCCCCTCCTCACCCCTCCAATCTCTGTTCTTCACATGAGAATTATCTTTATGGGATCTGTGGGTAGAATGTGAATTTTTCCCCCAGTGTCAGGAGTGGGCCTTCAGAAAATCGTTACAATATCTGCCCCTCTTTCCCAGTCAACTGTGTGTAATGTCCCCATCTCCTGCCCCTGAGGGGTGGGGCAGCAAGGACAGGGAGCGGAGGAGATGCAGGCAGGGAGCAGAGTCACATGACTTTGCTCACAGTTGGCACAGTTCCGTTTCTGTTCTGTGTCTGTGTTCACAGCTCATTGGCATGCTGATGCAGCTTCTTTTAGTTTACATTTTTGATATTGTCTCATTAAAACTTTATTTCAAATTAATTTAGACATGTAAAAAGGTTGCAGAGATAGTACTGGGAATTCCTGTATATAACTCACCTAACTTCCCTTTATTGTCATGTTATTATGAACCCATACAGTGTAACCGTAGGAAAATTGTCAAAGCCAGGAAATTAATATTGGTGTAATGCTGTTAGCTGGCCTTATTTTAATTCTAGCTGTTTTTTTCTGCTGTTATTTTTCGGTTCCAGAATCTTCCCACTGTCCCCCGTGGCATTTACAGTAGTCCCCTCTTGTCTGCGGCTTGCTTTCTGTAGTTTTAGTTACCTGTAGTCAACTGCAGTCTGAAAATGTTAAATGGAAAATTCCAGAAGTAAAACAATTTGTTAAGTTTTAAATTGCACGTCATTCTGAGCAGCATGATGGAATCTTGTACTGGCCCACTCCCTCCCGTCTGGGACTTGGATCATCCGCTTGTCCAGGACATCCCACCTCTTACTCACTTAGTAGACTGTCTTGGTTACCAGATCAACTCTGGAGGTATTGCGTTGCCTGTGTTAAAGTAACCCTTATTTTAGTTAATAATGGCTCCCAAGCACATGAGTAGTGGTGATGGCAATTTGAATGTGTCAGAGAAGAGTTGTGAAGTACTTCTTTCCATGGATTTGTGAAGGTAAAAGAGATTCACGCTAGTTTTGCTGTTACAGTCACAAGTTATGGCCACTCTGCCTGTAAGTGCTTAGTTAAGATGGAAAAGGCATTAAATACACACAAGAGGATATTCTGAAAGCAAAAGGCCACATTCACGTAGCTTACTATATTGTTATAATTATTCTGCTCTATTATTAGTTATTGTCATGAACGTCTTACCGTGCCTAATTTATCATTCGGTGTATAAGCATAGGAAAAGAATGCGGTATACACAGGGCTCCATACTGCCCAGTGCTTTAGGCAGCTACTGGGGAGGCTGGAATTCCCTGCAGGTAAGTGCTGTAGTTTGCTAAGTCTTCTCTACCCTGTTTTTCAGTTTTTCCTTTTCGTTCATGATGTTGACACTTTTAAAGACAACTCATCAGTTATTTTGTACTGTGTTCTTCAGTCTGGGTTTGACTGACATTGTTTTCGCAAGTGGAGTGAGGTCATTGCATTTTTAACAGAGATTCAGGAGAGCTGATCCTGTGTCCTTCTCTGTGCATCGTATCGGTGGGCTCTCGATATTGGTGTGTCTTACTACTGGGGATCAGTGGCCTCACTAAGCTGGTGTCTGCTGGGACCTTGCCCTGTACATTACAGACTCTTTCTCTGGGATTAATAAATACCTTGGGGGGGGGGGTGGACACTGTGCAAACGCTTGCATTGTGTTTCTCCCCACTCTCTTTAGCATCCCTCGGTGGATCTTGTCTCTAACAGTTATTACTGTGCTGTTGGCCTATTGTAATTTTTTAATTTCTCTCTTTCCTTCTACATTTACTGAAATTCTGTTGTAAAGAAGAGCTATCCCTTCTCACCCAATTTTAGAATCAGAATGGATACATATATTTTATTCTGTGAGTTGATATTATTCCATTTGGCCATTAGGACTCCTTCAGGTTGACATCTGTGTTCTTTTAAAAAGCCCCCAACCTTTTTTTTTTTTAAATTATTAAAGTATTTTTTTACTTTCTGGTCTCATAAGGTGCCAGGCTTATCTTATATTTTCTATTACCCAGCTGTAGAATCAGTCATTTTCTCGAGGAACCCTGGTTTTCCTTTATTGGAGAATGGTGCTTGCAGGCTAAGGTCTAGTTTACAGGTGTGTTCAGTGTTCCTAGAGTGTCGCTGTTTCTTCTTCTTCTTTTTCCTTTTTTTTTCTTTTTTTCTGGCCAAGCTGCACAGCTTGTGGGATCTTAGTTCCCCAACCAGGGATCAAACCCAGTGAAAGCACCAAGTTCTAACCACTTAACCCACCAGGGAATTCCCAGAGAGTGTCATTGTTTCCAGTGCCACTTAGTGTATAAAGACAGCATTTCTGACAGCTCCACAAGGCAGCAGAGAAATGGGGTCACAATTCTTTGCAATGGCATAGAAAGTTATCCCAAATGCTTCTCTCTCTTATGAGGAGAAAAATTCTAAAATTTATCTTATTAGTTCTTAATATACATTTTTATTAAAAATAATGCACTTTGGTATGTTTATTGTATTTTACTTTATTTCTTTGGCAAACAAAAGTAAATATAGGGATTGCCTGTGTGAGGGATGTAGGTTGCGTGCACCTTATAAGAATCATCCCGAAACCATCTCCCTGACCAGGTCCATGGAAAAGTTGTCTTCCACAAAACTGGTCCCTGGTGCCAAGAAGGCTGGGGACCCCGGATATAAAGAATAGGTGCACAGCATGATGACAGTGTATTAGAGAAGGATATAATCTAATAAGGAAGACCTTCCTTGAGGAAATAACTGTTGAACTAAGTGTGAAAGAGTGAGCAGGAATATTTTTACCAAGGAAGAAAGGAAAGTTGATTGCATTCTGGGCAGAGGGGCACAGCATGTACAGGAGTGTGGCAGGCTGGACACAGCCTGCCCAGGGGCTGAGAACGCCACTGTGGCTGCAGCCTGGAGAGAGAGCAGAGGCTGCAGAAGTAAGCGGAGGCCAGGAGGCTGTGCTGGGGAGGCCATCCTAAGGCAACAGGAAGTCAGTAAAGGACTTGATATGGGGGAGAGGGAGGCCGGTGCACTTGATTCGATTTAAAGTTTGGAAAGTTTGTTTTGACTGCAAGGGGGAACTGAGTGGAGAGGGGCCAGACGTGAGATTACCCGGTCGAGGAGACTACTGTGATGCTGCAGGAAAGGGAAGATGGCAGCCAGAATCGGGTAGTGGTGGAGGTGAAGCTAGGGAGGCTTTCGAAAAAGAAGCCAGTGTGGTGGTGCTGGGCCAGATCGGAGGGTGTCTGCGGAGAGGCCTCCAGGGCGCTTCCTGGGTCTGTGCAGTCAGCTGCGTGCCTGTAGTGTTGCCTGCTTTTCCTGAGGCACTGCCTGCCTGACTCTGTTACAATTGCCTGTTTAATCCTTTCAGTGGGACAGAGAGCTTATCTGCTCTGTTCTTCGTTGTTTTCACAAAATTTCGTGCATTGTAGTCCTCAGCAAATCCCTGTTGAATAAATGAAGGTAAACTTTATAGATGAAACATTTGAGAAATTAAGTGACTGGTTAGTGGCAGTCTTGATCTCACTCTGTGGTCTTTTACTTTTCAAACTGCACTGTATTCTTAGGAATCATGAGATGTTTTATCTTTAAGCCTCATAATTAAACGTTTTTTACCTTTGATTTCTTTAGTATTTGGGATAGGATTAAGAGAAAACAAAGAACCTTGGTATCTGCAATTGTGGTTGTATAAAGAACCTGTTTATTAAATACAACTTTTGTGCCTGTTTGAAAAATTATTAAAGAATTTTTCTTTACAAGTAGACTCACTGTTAGTTACGAGCTATTTATCTCTCACAGATTTTCTTTGTTAATATAGAAAAGGAAATGGTCAGATTTTGTATGTAAGTAAAGAAGTGGAAATTTAATTTTGTAGAAATATAATTATCTATTTCCATGAAGAGTATTATAGTAATAAGGGTTCTCCAAGGAGTAAGTAGCCTGTTTATTTGGAATAAATGTTTGGTTAGCTCTAGGATCTGTCAAGAGATGCTATAAATTATGAAATTTCTATCTGGAATTCCAGAGACAATCCCAGTGATTTGGGGGTTGTTATTCTGAGTTTTGGTAAGAAGTAGCTCTAATAATGGTTTAGAATTAGTGTTTCAGTGACTACTTAGAGTTTGTTTCTGTAGAATGGTCAGCTAGTAATATATCTTGATGGTTCCTAAGATAAACCTTATGTCTTAGTTATAAACTAAGATAAACTATGTCTTAGTTATAAACTTTCTCAGAAGATTCTTTGATTTAAACAGATTTAATTTTTTTGACAAGAATTGTGAATCAGTTCAGAAAGCCTCTTTTCTAGATAAGTTATTTTTAAACTGTATTATGAGTATTTTTAAAGATAACCCAACTTCAGTACTTAACAGTATCTGGTTTTTCTCTTTTTTTCACCTGTTTAACCCCACTTTGTTTTTCCCTAGAATATTTTAAAGCAAATTACAGACATTAAATTTTACTCATTAAGAATTCAGTATTTAAACTTGTCACAGATAACTTCAGTACTATATCTCGGTTAAATGTTTGTAGCCCTTTTCTCAGAAAAGCTTAAGGTTCTCTGTTGGTAACTATGAATATACATTCCACATTAGGTAAAACAAGAAAAAGCACAAGAAAGGGAACAGATGTTATGTGTGGTTAGAATCAGTAATTGCAGGTTTTTAAAAGAAATAAAAAATTGTATAAAAATGCAGTCTCAATTATGTCCCAATATCTGTATCTGTTAATATACTTTGTGTTTATACCTATACATAATAAATGTATGTGCACAGAAAATGGACTGACAGGAAAATGAGTCAGAATATGATTTCCATGGGGTGGTGAGATACACACGCTTCGTACACATCTGTGTGTTTTCAGATTGCTTTTATAATGATCACATATTGCTTTTTTAATCAGAAGAAAAATCAGTTAAACAGGAGGAGCAAGTCAGTTATCAGAAATGGTTAATAAAAAAGTAGACAGATTTTGTAATTTGCTTTCGAGAGTTAGAATCCCACAGAGATTTTGAGCCTTCCCAAAATAGCTGGTGTGGGTAACTTCTTCCTTCCTAATGACAGCCCTGTAAACACATTGCCATGGCCGCCCCTGCTCTCTCGGTTGACCATTCAGCATGTCGAGGAAACGCGAGAGCACAGGGCCCTCTGATGGCTGCAACACTGGCAGCCTTCTGTCCTCAGCAGTAAAGGGGACTGGAGGTTTGGGATGACTGACAGGCAGAAGTCAAGAGGTCTTGGGAAGCCTTGACTTCTGTGACTGCTCATTTCCTGCTGCCATAACCAGAATTTATATTAATTTTAATATATGTTTTATTTTTAAAGCATCTTGGTTTGTCATGTAAACTTTTGACAGGAGAATGCTGGTTTGGCAACATCCTGTTATCTCTTTTCATTGTGCGTGGTGATTTATCCTGAAGACTGAGCTTGTTGGCTCTAGTGTCAGCATGTTAGGATTGATGGGAAAAGAGGCTGAGCCATTTTCCTTAATGAAGAGAATATGGATTAGAACAGTATAAGTGTTTTATGTAAACAAGTGTTGATTTTTTTTTAAGCTGGGCATTATGTAATGACTTATTCTATCCTCTACTTACTCAGCATTATCTGAAGTTTTTGCGTAAAAATATCTAATAACTAGTATTTATTAAGTGCCTGCCATGTACCAGTGACTGTACTATTATTTTTTAATCTTCATATCAGTCCCTATAAATTCAATATTGTTTTCTTATGTTTCAGATGAGGAGTTGGAGGCTTAGAGAGGGTAGTTCACTTCACCAAGTTAACTGGTATAATTGGAGTTCAAAATTCAGGGTATGGTTGGCCTTTTTTACCTGATAGCTAGTCAGAAATTAAAACTATGCTTTGAAATAATCCTTGATCTGTAAGAATTATTTCCAATCTAGAATGACCATGAAGGAAATAAGCTTACAGCATCCCAGTCGCATTTTTATCGAATAAGAGTTTAAGTGGCAGAAGTGGGACTTGAACACTGTCTTCTGTTCAAACTTAGTGCTGTTTCATTACGTCTTACTTCCTCCCAAGAGGAGGTGCTCTGAGTGTGCTCCAGAAATGAAAAACAGTCAGTAGTTCCCCCTTTTTCTTGTGGCGTATGGACAATCAGGTACCTAGTTTGGTGAGCCGTTTGGTAAGCAGATTATGGAGCATCTTGTTGCTGGCATGCTTTCTTTTTTGCCGTAGTTGCTGTTTATGATTATAGTTTCTGCCAGTTGGGAGTTGTGTCTGTGTGTGAGTGTATTTGGTCTTAAAAGGCCAGCTAGTTAACTGCATAAGAAAAATGGTAAGAGTATGTGATAGAAGGCTGACGTCAACAAATTGAATAAGTCTTCCCTTTTTTATTTATTGTTGTGTTTTTCCAGCCCTGTTTAGTTATGTTAAACACCCCTGACCTTTTCCCCTGCTTGCCTTTCAGGGCCTAAACATTCTTATAAAGGCTTCCAATGTGATTAGCATTGATGCTTCTGAAATTGCTTGGAAACTGATGGTCAGAGATTAATTGTAGGTTGCAACAGTGGGCAGCCCAGGAGGCTTTCACATCTGTCTCTTCCCTGGATTGGAAATGCTGCCGGGGCCATATGGCACACCGCTTCACAGCAAAGCCAAGAGTGACTTTCTGGCTGGGTTCCGGATTATCATTTGCTTCCACTTTAAAGTGGAGGTTATAGTGCTTTGGGTTTGATTTATTGTATACTAATAGGATTAATCCTTAACTTGAAATCACGTGGGAGTGTGTGTGTGTCTAGAATCCAATTCCAGTAATGTTATCAGTATTCCATTCAGGGAAAGATTTCATTAAACTATGTTTTTCTTTATATGTATGGAAAGAAAAACAGTTAGTGCGTAGCTGACCCTTGAGTGACTTACTGAAAAGGAGTTTTGTTTTGAACACAAGGTCTGACTGGCCTTTTCTGTTTGTTCCCTTTAACGGTCTGTGATTACTATTCGGTGAGACGCTGAAAGGTCTTCGCTACATGAGGAGGGGATAGTATGGCCTAGTTCATGTGCATCTCCCCGGGTGCGCCTGCTGACTCTCAGTATGCCTTTAAATATGTCTGTGCATCCAGGGGCTTCTCTACTCTCAGTATGCCTTTGAATATGTCTGTGCATCCAGGGGCTTCTCTACTCTCAGTATGCCTTTGAATATGTCTGTGCATCCAGGGACTTCTCTACTCTCAGTATGCCTTTGAATATGTCTGTGCATCCAGGGACTTCTCTACTCTCAGTATGCCTTTAAATATGTCTGTGCATCCAGGGACTTCTCTACTCTCAGTATGCCTTTGAATATGTCTGTGCATCCAGGGACTTCTCTGGCAGTCCAGCGGCGAAAGCTCTGCTTCTGCTGCAGGGGACGCGGGTTCAAGCCGTGGTCTGCAACTGAGATCCTGCGTGCCGTGTGGCAGAGCCAAAAAACCAAAACCGCCTTGGACTTGAAAATCTAAATTTAAAAAAAGTGGTATCGAGGCATTAAAACCATCTGGATGGAGCTTGATGATTGCGAGAAGACCTCAGGCTCTGAGTCTCTGTGTTTCCGCTCTGAGTGTGTTTCTGTGAGTTTCTGTCTCTCACGCCCTCCCTCCGCCTCCGGCCCGGTCTCTGCTCTTTCTCTGCGCTCTGTCTTGCCAGCCCCGTCTTTCTGACTCTCCCTTGCTCGGGCTCTTTCCTCAGTGCCTTCGTCTCTTCCTCCCCTGCAAGCGCGTCCTTCGGATGGCACACTGCTTCCGTGGCTTTCGGTCCTGCAGAGTGCCTGTGTTTTTATGTTATTTTCACTTGCTGCCTCATTTATTTAGGTGGCTATGCACAAGTCTACGAATCAAAATCTGAGAACTGATGCAAGAGTTTTAAACGCTCCTCATCTTTGCTGTTCTGCCTCCTCGCTGTGTCCCAGACCTCAACCCCCACACACTTCCCCGTCAGAAAGATGGGAGAGCATCTTTGGTTACACAGAGATTTGATATTAGACTTAGAGCAATGAAGGAGAAGAATGTGTTGAGGTTCTGTTTGATTTGTGTCTGTAAGAGTTGAACCTGAAAAATAAATAGTAGTGCTCATTTGTAGTGGGTGATAATGACAGCCATATAATCCTTCCAGGAAAGTCCATATTGCTTGGGTAATAAATCTGTAGTCCCAAGAGTCTCTTAAAGTTAATAATTTGTCATCATGGTTATGAAATATGTGAACTTTTATGTAATTTTATAAACAACTGACCACATACTGAAGCTCGGGATGCCTTTTATGTTTGGGGGAATTATTTCTTAAGGGCAGTAGTCATTTTCACTCACTATGCAACAGTTCTGTGGAAGAGGAGCTTTTTCCTCTTAATTGAATTGTATACTATATCAATTCATCTCTTTAAAAACAAAAGAAGGTGAAAGCTGCCTTTATAGTGATATTTATCCTGCTTCTCTCTACTAAGTGATAAACCTTGGAAAGGGATTTTGCAATGGATCCCAAGGTATTCATTTAGTAAATCATATTTATTTGATACAGGATGTTTAATTAAACTGCCAAGTGGCTCCTTCATTTTGACTATCATTTTGATTTGAACAAACTCTATTCTGGCTGACGTATTGCAGAAGAAACCAAGCTGAAACCTGTGTTCTCATAGATTCTTCCAGAGGGCAGTTAGGTTTTAAGAGTATATTTAATAAATATTTTAGAAAATACATTGTTTTAGAAGAGTAAAAATTATCACATAGACACTCAAACTATTTTTTAACATTAATTAGATTTCAGATTTGGTTAAAATGCTCTCTGATATTTAGCATTCTTTTCAGGAAATAAGGGTTTATATAAATTGTTTTCTCAGAAATTGACCCTGAATAAAGAATTTCAGATCATTGAAAACAGGATTATTTGACATCTGCATTTCCTTCCCTTTTCCTAATTCATTTCATTTGCTCAATAGGATTTGCTCATAGAATTAACTTTTCCCTCTCTGCATAGTTACATAAGCTTGTTTCTCTAATCATGGAAAATTTTACCCATTTCAGCACTTATTAAAGTGAACTTTTACTTGAAGGGTTTCTGGTTTTAAAGCAAGAGTATGTGACCAGAGGCAGATGACTAATACTTCATCATTTATAGCCACAGAATTTCTTTATGATTTTTAAATACCTTTGTGAAGCTAGCTATTGTGCCTGAAAGCATGCATTTGCGTTGGAAATCTTTTGGTGAACTACTTACTCAGGTCATATAGTTCCAAAGCCTTGCTTTTCTTTCCTCAGGATAAATTGCATTATGTGTTACCAATAACGGTGCCACACCATTTCAGAGAAAACTGAATTAAGCTGTGCAAGTCCAGGTTGCTGGAAGCCGGATGACATAAGGTGGCCAGTGTTTCGGTTACCATACAAAGGGTATATTTGTTTGATCACCAGGGGTCGGTCAGTCCGCCAGTATCTCACCATACCTGCTTGTTGTTGTCATAGCTGCCCCCCACCGCCAAGCAATCTTGTGGATTTTTTTCCTCATACCATTTTGTTCAATCATGTAATGACCGAGTAATATTATGGCCAATAATATTTGCCATGGGGGAAATGAGCATTAACTCCCTGGCCTGATTGTCTTTAGGGGGCCAGATGGTGCTTTCTCCCTGCAGGAAGACAGCCTGGAGGAGCGTGGTGGTTAAAGAGGGCCGTCTGATTTGGACAGCTTTGAGGAAGCCTGGCTCTCATCGCTTTCAGTCCTCTCTGGGTGCTGTTTGAACCCAGATAGTTTCCCAGTTTCCTGTTGTTCCAGAATTGTCTTCTGGAATAATTACTTCTTTTGTTTCGGTAGCAATATAGATTTAGTGTTTTGTGAATCATTAAGGCGTTTAAAATCATCTTTACCCTCTTTTATTTCTGGTCTCTTTCAGGTTGTTTGAAGGACGTTCATCAAGGAAACCAGAGAAGCTTAAAACGCTCTTCTGCTACTTTAGAAGAGTCACAGAGAAAAGTACATTCCTTTCATTCTTACTTGTAATTTTTATCACTGATGGGGACAGTTCAGACAGGTCAAAAACATCGTGTTCAAAGTACACTTTCTGCCCAAACCACATTAAAACTAGCAATGCAGTAGCATAACCTAAATGTTACGCATATGTTGTGTGTATGCGTAAATGTGTACTGTAAACGTGTGGGTTTTATATACTCGGAATTTAGACCAGCATAACACAAGGTGATGGATGTTCATGAATAAAAACAGTAAATTAGTGCTTTCAAAAGAAAGTATATTGCCTGGGAGATACATTTTGGGCATTCTTTATTTAAAGAAACATTGACTGGTATAATTAGTTTATTTGCAGAGGCTAACCAGTTCGTTGCCTTCCTGCCACCCCTCTCGTTTGTGCCTCCTCTGTGCCCTTATAAGGTTCTTGTGAAACAGTGTTTGTACTTAGAGTTCACGTGTCTTGTCTTCTTCTGTAGGACCTTGACCGTCTTGTTTTCCCAGAGGCTAATCATAGCACTTGAGACAGCAGTGGTAAAAGTCTAGCCAGTGCTGGTAGTGGCCAGCTAATAATAGATCGGTATTGCCACTCTTATCCTAGGAGCTGGGGTGGCCGCAGACAAGTTTTTTTAACATCTCTAAACGGCTGTTTCCTCATCTGTAAGATGAAAGAATAATGATAATTTACTTCATAGGGTGGTTAGGTGTCAACGAGTAGTGACATGCTTAGTAAATGTCAGTTATTATCATAGGTGCCCTTTCCTGCAAATAGTTGTAAGTTTGCTTTTGTTAAGTAGAGCAGGTTAACTCTGTCCCAGTGAAATGAGTTCTTTTTAGTTCTGGTCTTCCCAGTTGTGTGATTGTCTTAAAGTATCACACACTGAATTATTAATATTACTGAATAACATAATAATAATATTACTGAATTATTTTAAGGTCATTTTTCTCATATCCTTCCCTTAGTAAGTTATCACACATCATAGTGTACCTAGGATTTTTTTCCTTTTGAATGTATTGCTGTTGGGCATGGTTCAGATTTGAGGTAAAGAAATCGATGATCAGGATTTTGATATTTCAGGGACAAATTCATAGGCTTCTTTTGATAGCGGGCTATGTATTTCTTAGCTTATCATTTTTAGTTTTGTGCCCTGTACTGAATGAAATAGTAAGAAAAGAAAGTGAAGGTTCACTAGGGCTTATGAGACATAAAACTGAGTTGAAATTTATACTAATTTGTTAGAAAAGTAAGTATATTTTTTGCTATTGTAAATCTAAACAGAATGAATACCATTACTATATCTTAATAATTTGAAGTTTATTTTTCTGTCCCTGAAGTCAAATCATGCGTGTCTGCTCTAAAAGCCAACTTGCCTTTCCAAATTTTCGGATTTTAAGTGTTTTGAGGGAAAAAGCCTAAAATTTTGTTTTTTCAGCTAAAAATTTATAAATCATCATAAATATTGGGAATTAGGCTGAAAAAATAAATGATAATTAGACCTTTTATTTTCTGACTTTTTCACTGTACATGGTAATTCGGTTCTTTGTAGACGTATAGTATGATATGCTATAGGTTTTTAGGTTGTAAAGCTACAGACTTCAGAAGGAAATAGTAGGTAGAATAAAAGAGAGGTTTGCAATTTAATAATTACTTTATATATAAAGTTCTGGAGTTCTACTGAATAGAAACTATAGAAACCTATTTAAAGTACCATATTTCATCAGCTCTAGGACAGGATCTGTGACAAGAAGTTTCATTATCTTATACGCCACTGAGAATGGAAAAACACTCAGGATAAGGCAGTTGCAGGAGATCCCCTACAAAGCTGGGACGCCAGATCTCCGTACCTTTAGCCTAAGGTTGAATGAGAAATTGCCTTTGCCATGCAGGAAGGTGGCAACGAAGGAGCTGCAGGTGTCACCCTAGGTAGAGAGGGCGCCCCAAAGAGTCTTCCCTGAGAATATGAACCACGAGCGTCAAGTCTGGGACTGGAAGTCTCATTACCAGAGTGATCCATAGACGCCTAGAGCAGAAGGCTTAATTCCGACTGGTCTCAGGTGGTTGGTGTTCCCAGAAGATGGCAGAAGCAGATGCTCATCTTCTTTGGGAAAATTCAGCTTTGATGGAGACCAGTAGCCGTGGCTAGATACCTTTGACTATGTGAGGTATATTCGTAGTTTCAGAAACTTAATATATGAAAATATGCTTTTTAGAATTTATAAAATACGATTCCATCAAGACCAGCTTTTCAGGGTTGTCAGTCTGTGTAATTATAGTGAGGCTCTTGAGACTGAATGATTTTAAACAGCTTTCTGAATTATTTTCAATATAATTTTAGATAAAACTATCTTATAAAAGGAGTATTTATAAAAAGTGATGACTCGTATGTAGTATATGCTGCTAGTTTATTAAGAGAAATATTTGATTAACCAAAATAACCTATTCTGGTATAAAAGATGCCTTTTTATGAAAGAAAGGTAATAGGCATGTTCTCAAGGGTTTTTTTTGGGGGTTATTAATATATATCTAAAGAGTCATATTCTTCTGCCTTTTCTCTTGCTTTGCCAGAAATGTTCATTTTTAAAAAATTCTCTTGGTCTCTCCTAGTACATATGAGGGCCATTTAATGTTCTTATTTGTCTGCTAAATTACTGAATGATGATACAGACTTTGCTGCTGCTGCTGCTAAGTCGCTTCAGTCGTGTCCGACTCTGTGCGACCCCATAGACGGCAGCTCACCAGGCTGCCCCGTCCCTGGGATTCTCCAGGCAAGAACACTGGAGTGGGTTGCCATGTCCTCCAATGCATGAAAGTGAAAAGTGAAAGTGAAGTCGCTCAGTCGTGTCCGACCCTCAGCGACCCCATGGACTGCAGCCCTCCAGGCTCCTCCATCCATGGGACTTTCCAGGCAAGAGTACTGGAGTGGGTGCCGTTGCCACAGACTTGAGTCTCCTATTAATAGAGTCACTGCTCTAGTATTTGAAGTATTTGACTTGTGGATTTTAATCATTTGTCTTAAAAGAAGTTAGACCTCTAGAGAATATTTTGTAGCTCATGTTAACAAAACTCTGTTTTCTACTGTAACTGCCCCATATGATTTTTGAGTTGTTGCTGATTGTGACTGAAAGCAAAGAAATGTGGAATCATCCAAAGGAATGAAATGATTGCCGGCCTTTCACTGGGACTCCACCACCATTATCACTAATAGTTCCTGACATATCTCTCTCTGCTTAAGAGCATTCTTTTTTTAAACAGAAATGGCCTGGCCTTCTTGGTTTGTTCTTTGATTTGAATCAAACAAATTACTTCTGCCCAGCTGATTTATTTGTTGCTTTTGCCACTAGTTTTAAAAAAAAAAAGTAAACCTAACACAGAAGGCTCTCGTCCTCTAAAATTTACTGCCCTTTGATCCTCTCATATCTGTTGCTCCTTGAAAACTATGTCATCATTCTTCTGTAGCCTCTTGGAATACAGTGATTCTTCCTTCTGGCTAAGACGCCTTATAAATAGAGCAACTGCGTGTCGTCTAAGCCCTGAATTTAGCTGTGGCACCTCAGAGTACATGCCAACGATTTTCTTTTTTAATCTTAGACATATTTATTATAAAACATATAAATGTATTGACATTCACCAGTCCACAGGTTTAGGGTTAAGACTTTTTTTTTTAAAGGACTCTACAGATTAAAATTCAGTTTGTCTTTGTGTATAAACTATATCCAGTATGCATCTGCCCCCTGCCAGTTTTTTTTTTTTTCTAAGTATATTCAGTTTGGAAAACTTAACCAAAAGGCACCAGCACTCACATCCTACTGTTGTGCTGCTATCTGTATAGGTTTGTGCCTTAGGGAGGGCTTTCTATTTTGTGGAAAGAATTCCTACTGTAAGGATATTATTTTGAATCCACCTTGTATTGTATTCCAACACTAGGCTTAGTATTTCCTGACTAGTTTTATAGCCTTTGTTAGACCCATTCTTTCACTAAATGTATAGTCTTCTCAAACTCAAACTTATTTTGGATGTGTTTCTCTTTTATTGCTTTTGTAGAACCCACTGGGTTGGTGACATTTACAAGACAGAGTCTTGAAGATTTTCCAGAGTGGGAAAGGTAATAATAATGTAAATCTCTGTAATCTTAGAATTAGGGCTCTTTCACCATGAGAGGATTCAATTTTATAGCCCCTGAAAAGATAGTCTTCCAGCCTCTTGATTGCCCTAGGACCAGGGAGTTTCTTCTTAACACGGTCGATTGTCAGCTCTCATCGTGAGAAAGGTCATGCCTTTTGAATCGGTCTGCAACCCCTGTCATTTCTACCCTTGTGCCTTAGTTTTGTCTTCTGAGACAAAGTCCTATTTAGAATCTAGGAGTTTTCTGTGAAAGGCACTAGTGTTAAACACCAGTATTTAATATTCCTCCTTTTACCCTCGGATTTATGGTTAGGGTTTGTATTTTATGGCTTTTCTTTCTGGAGGACGAGATTAGTGCATTTTTTAAATTAAAATGAAGTGTAAATTGTAATTATTTAGAATTTGTCTGAGTGGCAAAGAATTTTGGAGTTTGGCTGTCCACGTGTGTGCGTGTGTTAGTCGCTCGGTCGGGTCCGACTCTTTACTACCCCGTGGACTGTAGCCCACCAGGCTCCTCTGTCCATGGGATTCTCCAGGCAGGAATAGTGGAGTGGGTAGCTATTCCCTTCTCCAGGGGATCTTCCCGACCCAGGGAAAGAACCCGAGCCTCCTGCACTGCAGGCAGATCCTTCACCAACAGAGAATTGGCAATTTTGTGGAAGTTTCTAATTTCCTAGGGCTTTTTCCCTTATTATTAACCTCATATGCTAAGGATAATAGTAACCAATGTGGGCTGATTCAGATTTGCACGTTCCTTAGTGCCCTGAAATAGTTGTAACCTGGAACAAATCCACAGAGCACTTAGAGCAGAATGGGTCTGCTTTTCAGTGCAAGTGAGGACGTGTCCGACATACTGCAGGCGTTGTTTGGATGCGCACCCGTGCTAACCAGTGCCTCTTCATCTTCACTTTCTGATGGTTTTTATCATAGTTTGTTTTGTTTGGAATTAACGATGAAAGGGAGTTATTGTTCGAGGAATTAAGTTGAAAAGGTATATATGCTTAGATGACTTTCCTGTGTTTTCATCCATCAGGGATGTTTGTTTGCGAGGTGAAAGAAAAACAGACTTACTTTAGGAGGCTGACTGCATGGCTGAGATGATGATGTCATAGCAGAGGGAAGTGGATAAGAGATTAAGCAACCAAAGGAAAGACAGAAACAAGAACAAAATTGAGTCAGAAAGGAAGAGCCATGTACAGCATTTTGGAATCGTAGCAGATTAGAGAGAAAAGGGACCCAGGCAGTCATCTGTTCCAGCTGCCTGCCAAGACAGTCGACTCCGTGATACCCGTGAACAGACAGAGACTAGACTGGCCTGGTGATGGGGATCCGCTGTTGGACCGCACTCTTCCCATCGTGGGCTGCTTGTGTTATTATCTGATACTTGAATGCACTGAAAAAGTCTGTCTTCCGGAAATCTCCCTACCATGCCAAATCCCATTCCTGGTTCTTCTTTCTGGAGCTAAATCTAATTTTCTTTAACATTTGACCCTCCTTCATGTATCTTAATGTTTTCTTGATCCACCCCCCACCTGTAAAAATGCACATAAGTACATATTAAACTACTCGTTTTGCATGTAATATGGATTGTAAACCCTTTAAACTCTGCTCTTAACATACCCTAAGCAATTGGTCCTGCTTAAAATATGGTGCCTAGAACTAAAGTAACAATCTGCTGTGTCATCTGCCCAGAGTAGATACAGAAGGTTGCGTTTCTCGGCTCTGGTATAGTCTCTGATAGGAATACGTGTGAGTACAGAAGGTTGCCTTTCTCGGCTCTGGTACTAGTCTCTGATAGGAATACATGTGAGTACAGAGGGTTGCCTCTCTCGGCTCTGGTACTAGTCTCTGATAGGAATACATGTGAGTACAGAGGGTTGCCTCTCTCGGCTCTGGTATTAGTCTCTGATAGGAATGCATGTTTGGTGCGTGTCGCTTTGGTGTCGATTTTGCAGATCTTTCAGAGGAACTGTTTTTAATTTAGCTCAGAATCGCTCCTCTGTCTCTGCATTCGTTTGGCACTAATGTCAAAGGGCACTATTTGTATACCATCTGGGAGAGAAGGGATTGGTGAGGGTGCTGTGCCCATAAGATAATTCTGCCCCTTTAGGAAGATCAAGATAGTCCCCTTAACCTAGATAGGCAGAATTTAACTTGATACTTTTAAAACGTTTTTTTTTTTTTCATTTCATTGATTCTTGTTTTAGTTGCTTCATAAGTGGGTTGGAGAATGTAATTAAAATCCATCTCCAAGATTCCACAGAACCAGAAACGTGTGTTCACTTGAAGAGGGAGGATGAAGAAGAGATGAGGACTGTTTAGTTTTCCCAAGAGTACAGAGCTAAATGGATACCAGGAAGCTAGAGGCTTTTCTGACTTCCGAATTTCTGGCGTTATAGCTACCCTGTGATTATCAGTAAATATCTTACTGCTGCTGCTGAGTCGCTTCAGTCGTGCCTGACTCTGTGCAACCCCACAGGCGGCAGCCCACCAGGCTCCCCCGTCCCTGGGATTCTCTAGGCAAGAACACTGCAGTGGGTTGCCATTTCCTTCTCCAATGCATGAAAATGAAAAGTGAAAGTGAAGTCACTCAGTCGTGTCCAACTGTTAGCCACCCCATGGACTGCAGCCTACCAGGTTCCTCCATCCATGGGGTTTTCCAGGCAAGAGTACTGGAGTGGGGTGCCATTGCCTTCTCTGAAATATCTTAGTGGCTTAATTAATCACAGAGAACCAGAATAATATTTGATTCCTGGGGCAGTGGTGTGAAGAATTTGCTGGGGACAGAAGGGGAACCCTATTAGAAAACCTAATAAGGATGCTTATTAAAAAAAAACTAGTTTCTAGCAGTTTCGTAATTTTATTGAGAAGTGACAACTACAGTCACAGAGAATAGTTGACGACAGATAAGATTTCTGGATCATGCTTCTTTATCTTTCCCATAGTATCCTCACAGATGATCTCCCTTGGAATAAAACAGCTGGGAAAGGAGGATTTCTCCCCCCTTCCGAAAGGAAACTAAAAAGAATCAAACTTATGGTACTAACTTTCTCCAAGAGATTTGGGAAGTAATTTTTCTAAAAGTATAGCTTACCTCAGGCTCTCTGGATTCAGATCTTTGTTGCTTCATTTACTAGTATTAGGTCACTTAAATGCTTATTGTTTCCTTATCTGTAAAAGGGAGATAGTAATAGGGATGTTGTGAAGATTAAATGAGTACAAATGAAGCTTTTAGAACTACAGTGAATAACCTGGATTGGAGCCTTACTAGAAATATATTTGGACTCATTGATACCAGGATGAGAGCAAATCCCAATAAATAAATAGAGCTCCCCAGCTGAATTGTTTTATTGTGTTTTTTTTTTAATGTAATTGTTCTAAAAATATGCAAGTCCCCTCCAAAAAGTTTATGCCATGCTATGAAAGGGGTTTATATCTGTTACATTCTATTGCGTTCTATTATGGTTTAAATGGAGAAAAAAAAATCTAAGAAAAAATGTCATCATCAACTGCTATTAATAAAAAGGAATTTTTAACATTAGTTTTATGTGACACAGGAACCTTTATGAGGAAATGAAGACCCAAAGAAACAGATCTGTGTACTTTTATGATAGGTTTGGAGAAGAATAGACAGTCAAGGAAGAATACGATGTGTACAAAAGCGTGGAGTGATCATAGTAAACTGCAGGAGACAGCAGGTCTGGTCGTTAGAATTCTTCTTGGCATTTCTTTGTCTTCAGAGATAAGAATGCTCCTTTCTTCCAGGCATAGATAGTGCCCCTCACGTGAGAGTTTTATGGCTTGTTTCAGGCAAGAAGCATGAGAAGGGGAGGAAGTCAGAGTGACCTTTCTGCTTCTGTCATTTTCTCAGACTTCTTCAGCTTAAAGTATTCAATATGCCAGGGTGCCAAATTTGGGGGTAGTTTATCTGAACCCTGTATACACCTTAGTGACGATGGTTTATGAAAAGGAAAGAGAATAATTGTGACTTGCAGGTACTATGCTTACCTGTGAGTTTCATTAATATAAAAATACCATAGGTCAGGGTTTCTGTAGGAGTTCTGTAGCATGTCATTAAGACACCCCCCTACACATGCACACACAGTTTCCAAACCAGTGAAAATAGAGCCCCTCTGAGCATCGTATATAATTTTTGGGTCACTTTTTTCTGTTTTTCCTTAGGGTGCCAGCTCTAGCATAATAGTAACATTCTTAGATCCTAAGTTTCAAACCATTTTGAGAAATTTTTCAACTTTTAAAGAGGAGAAACTTAAACTGGTACAGTCACTGTGGAAAACAGTGTGGTGGTTTCTCAGAAAACTAAAGATAGAATTGCCGTATGACCCAGTAACTCCACTCCTGGGCATATATCCAAAAGAAGCCGAAAGCTCATTTGAAAAGATACATGCACCCTAATGTTGATAGCACATTCACAGTTGCCAAGATACCGGAACAATCCAAGTGTCCATCAAGAAATGATGGTTGAAGAGATTGTGACACACACAGACGCACGATAGAGCGCTGCTCAGCCATAAAGAAGGACACCATCTCACACACGCAGACGCGCAATGGAGCGCTGCTCAGCCATAAAGAAGGACACCATCTCACACACGCAGACGCACGATAGAGCGCTGCTCAGCCATAAAGAAGGACACCATCTCACACACGCAGACGCACAACGGAGCGCTGCTCAGCCATAAAGAAGGACAACATCTCACACACGCAGACGCACAGTGGAGCGCTGCTGCTGCTGCTAAGTCGCTCAGTCGTGTCCGACTCTGTGCGACCCCATAGACGGCAGCCCACCAGGCTCCCCCTTCCCTGGGATTCTCCAGGCAAGAACACTGGAGTGGGCTGCCATTTCCTTCTCCCAGTGGAGCACTGCTCAGTCATAAAGAAGAGCAGCGTCTCGCCATTTGAAGCAGCATGGGTGGACTTGGAGGGCATTATGCCGAGAAGTGAAATAAGTCAGGCAGAGAAAGACAAATACTGTATCATATCACTTATATGTGAAATCTAGAAAATACAGTAAACTCCTGATATAACAAAAAAGAAGCTGACTCAGAGATACAGAGAATAGACTAGTGGTTACCAGTGATGGCAGGGATAGGGTGGGGAGTTGAAGATGCCAACTGTTGGATGTTAGATAGGCCCACGGATGTTACTACATGGGGAACATAGCCAATATTTTGTAAGAACTGTAAACAGAAAGTAACCTTTAAAAATTATATAAAAATATTTTTTAAAAAACAAAAAGGGGAGAAACTGGTATTTTTTAGGGGCAAACCAGTTTTCAAAACAGTATATGACCCCATTTTAATTTAGATATGTATATTTATATATTTGAATAAGAAAAATCGGGGGAGACCGTCCCAGGAATGTGAAGAGAAAGCATCTATTTCTGACTTTTGAGATTTGGAATAGTTTCAGTTTTCTTTTCTAGTTAATCTGTATTGTCAGACTTTTCTATAGGGAAATGCTTACCATTGAAAAAATAAATGAGGAAGTATCTTTTTAAATCATAGATGTGAAAAACTCCTGACTCGATTGCACGTCACTTACGAAGGTACCATAGAAGCAAACGGCCAAGGCATGCTGCAGGTAGGTGAATCACAGTGGTGGGGGTGTGGGGGGAGCTCTGTCGTCAAGCTTCTGACAGCGAAGGAAATTTGAAAAGCTGCTTATTTTCTTCTAAGTTGATTTAATGCAAACAAGCATCATAGGAGAATGGAGAAGAACACTGAACAGGTCATCTTGACAGCCTGGGTAATGCTGTTACCTGCTGGCGTGCGTTCTCTGTATCCTACACGTGCCTCTTTAAAACGCCTTTGACAGAAAACCCCAAGATCTGGACAACATCAGGCCCCTCGGTTCAGACACAGATTGTAAATTGACAGTGGAGGAAGCTCCCAGGGTGTAGTCTTGACAAGCTGTCACCAGACACTTTTGTTCTTTTCCTTTAAAGGCTCTTGCTCTGCCCTAAATAATGACCAGCTTGAGATGTTTTTCTGCCACCAACCTTGTTTGGGTCTAGGAGGCAGACATCTAAAACTGATTGATAAGAAAGTCCTCTCTCCCATATGTAATAGTTTTAGGTTTGTGAGCCAAATACACTTGCTGTCTCACTGCTGACTCTTGATGTCCTGTTTTAGAGCAGGTAATGTTGTCCATCTCTCAATTTTTATTATTGTATGTTACTGCCATTACTTAAAAATATATTTTTGGAAAAAGGAGTTAACAAATAAAATGTTTTGTGTATCTAGCTTTAAATTGTAACGCCTAACCCGAACATGTGCTTTCCTTTTGCTTTATAGTGATCTTTGAAAATAAAAAATCACTAATCAGAGATGGAATGTGAGTGCTTTGTGTCCTCTCTTATTTATGAGAGCATTGTAATCCTGATTTTCTTTGAAAGAAACTTGTACACCATTTCATTTATGCTGAGAACAGCTGATTTTTCTTCAGAGCCTTATGTTTATATAGGGTTAGAAGTTAAATAATGCAGTTATTAAATAATAGACAGTTTGTTTGAATGTGGACTATTTTTAAAATATTTATTATAAAATGACCTGACTGATTTGCATTTGGCTAGTTACTTCATGCGTATGCTTTAGGTAGGTGCCTACATTCTTTTTAGAATGACCTTTTATTTAGACATATTTGTGTTTAATATTTTAAAAGAGGCAGACTGTATTTTGTTTTAATTCACCTTCGTCCAGTGATGAATATTATAGACTAAAATACTTAGGATAACTGAATTAATTTTTGTCCTGTACTTAAGTTTTTCTAGAATTTGTATTCAATAAGTCCCTTTTCTTCTATATAATAAAGCAATAATTTTGAAATAGGGCTAAAATTTGTTTTGAATGACTATCGCTTTTCCCCCCACATTTCCATCTTGACAAGTTTCTTAGCCACATTAACATCTTGGATTAACTGAGGGAGGCCAATACACATGAAATAAACAAAGCTGCTGCTTGTTAGCACCACAGGAATGCTGACCTTTCATTACAGTACAATTCAGCAAGGAATTATTCAACAACATTCAAGGTTGAGATTCTCCCCACTTCTTGGAATGTATTGTAGATAAGTGTGAAACCTTGGTGATTAAAAGAATACCATAAAGGTTTCTATTTATTTTTCTCCCTGCGCATGCCGTGTATCCCCAGGAGATCAGGGAATATTGTATTGCAGTGCTCCAAAGCTCCTGGTGCAGCGTATAAATTACATCATGCTGAATGGCAACAACAACCAAACCTCTCTAAGGAGTGTTATCAGTTCTCTCTTCATCAAGTTATATAATTCAGAAACTTAAGTAAGCTGAACAAGTAGCTTTAAAGTAAAGTGAGTTGGAAAAAGGCTAAAAATAAAGAAGCACTCATATGCTTGTTTTCATGTACTGCAACAGGTTTCTCACTTGTAATAGAGAGCCGTTGATTAAGAACTTTTTTAAGTAGTAGAAACTTTGATTTTCTAAAAGACTGCTGCTTTCAGAGGCATGCTGAGTTTATTTCTGTGCATCCCTTTTAAGTAAGAAGTGTTGGCCTTTTATTCAGAGAATGAACAGTGGCATGCACACTAACTGTATTTCATTTATCCTTTTCAGGGACGATATAGATTGAATAGAGCTTATCTTTTAAATTTAGTTATGTATCTTGCTCCAGTAACAATTAAGTTTAGCTGATCTCAGAACTTCTTTGTTTCTCATTTCTGTTCTCAGTACCATGATGTTTAGCCAGTCTCTCAGTTTTCAAGAGCTGTCCGTTTTATTTGTTTGCTGGGCCTCATCCCCGCCCTGCCACCCCACTGACCTGTTCGAGGCCCTAGGAGTGCTTCTTGTCTAAACTATCCACTACTTACCTAACCAGTCTTTCTGCTTTTCCGTTTCCAGTTCATTCCTTGAACTCTCGTCTAAATTATCTTCCTAAAACACAGATACAGTTGTTACTTTCCTTGGAATCTTTCTCAGAATCTTCAGAACCCAGAGTAAACCCCGTGGCCAGCTCGTTACCCACTGCGACTCTCCAGGTGCTGTGCTCCGCAGCAGGCGTGAGGAGTCTGCTTGCCGCTCTCTTCACGCAGCTCTTTGCGCGGGGTTTTTCCCATGTCCTTGTGCAGTAATTCCTTCAGCCTGAATGTCAGCAAATTCTCAGTGGAGTGCCGCACCCTTTTGTAATGCCCCCCTGTTCCCCCCATGCTCCACTTCTAGTTAACTGTCTTACTTTGGAAGGAACAAATACATCCTAATAGGTTCTTTGATAATTATCTTACCATTCTAACTATGTGCCTGACTCCCATCTAGACTATAACTGCTGTGAAGTCAGGAACCACGTCTCATTCATCTTTGTATCCCATAGTTCTCAGCATGTCTCATTAATATTTGATGAATATTAAAGCAATTTAAGCAATGAGTCACCCAATGTATAAAGACGTTATGTGTGGTAGGTAACTATTTCTAATCAGTAGACTAGTTTAATGAAAATTATTTTTCTATATCAGCTAAAGTTTTAATGTTGATTCATTATGCCAGAATATAAGCCCAAATATATATGATTCACTGTGGTGACTTATTTCAAAAACTTGTCCAGTCATATTTTTCAGTATTTTCTAAGTTCTTGTGTAATGAAAGAAGACTACTTTATCTTCTCCTGATTTTTCTGTTTTCACATATATTTCTACAAGTCAGAAGATTCATATTCTTAGGAATTTCCTGGTGGTCCTTTGGCTTCCACACTCCCAATTCAGGAGACCTGGGTTTGATCCCAGATCAGGGAGCTGAATTCCACATGCTGCAGCTAAGACCCAGTGCAGCAAAGTAAATAAATAATAAATATTTTAAAATTCATATTCTTGTTTCACTTTTGTAAAATAGGCCTCACAGGACCATTTGATCTAATTGCTTTAAAGAATACAAGTTTTAAGAAATCTTATACAACAGTCTGAAAGGATACGTGAAATCATAGGAAGTCTGTGTATTCGTCTTTGCAGCCTGTTTTTGGCAGCGACCTCCTGAAGCCCTGTGATCTCCTGCGTGGTGAGGGCACTGGGAATGCCTTTTGCTCTGATGTTTGGTCTCCGACCCCAGTTCCTAAGAGTGTCTGAACCCCTGGAAATCTCCCAGTATGTCTTTGTTCTAATAACACAACTCTCGGTGGGCTCCTGGGTACCTTCAGTATGGGGTCTGGGCACCGGAAGGACTACGCCATGATTATAAGTTTGGGACTTTGTGCCCCACCCCCCATTCTCTGGGAAAGTGAGAGGATCTAGAGACTCAGATAATGATCGGTCATGCGAATGTGCTGAAGCTTCCATAAAAACTTTCAAAGTGCGGGACTTGGAGAGCTTTGGGGCTGGCGAATGCGTGGAGGCGCTGGGAGATGACGTGCCTGGAAAGGGTGAGGGCTCTGTGCCCCTTCCCGTGTGCCTGGCCCTGGTGTCTACATCCGGCTGTTCATCTGTGTCTGTGCTTAGCCACTCAGTCGTGTCTGACTCTGCGACCCCATGGACTGTAGCCCGCCAGATTCCTCTGTCCATGGGGGTTCTCCAGGCAAGAATACAGGAATGGGTTGCCATGCCCTCCTCCAGGGGTGGAGGGATCAACCCAGGGATCAGACCCTGTTCTCCCACATTGCAGGCAGATTCTTTACCATCTGGGCTGCCATGGAAACCCTGTTCATCTGTATCCTTTACTTTATCCTTCGCAGTAAATCAGTAAGTGAAAGTGTTACCCTGAGTTCTGTGAGCTATCCTAGCAAGTCATCAAACCTTGGAAGGGGATAATGGAAACTCTGATTTATAGCTGGTGAACTCGAAGTACCAGTCTGGGGCTTGAAATTGGCATCTGAACTGGGGCAGTCTTGTAGGACTGAATCCTTGGCCTGTGTGATCGTTCACTGACTCCTGGTAGAGAGTGTCAGAACTGAACTGGATTGTAGGACATCCAGCTGGTTGTTGCAGAATTGTGGAAAATCCACACATCTGGTGTCAGAAGTGTTGTGAGTGTGGTAGTAGTGTGAGAGTAAAGAAGAGACCCAGGAGTGAGTTCTTCCTATACAGTATAGAAGTCTCTGTTACATTACTTACTAAATTCTGGGTTTTTCATTGTATATGACTATGTATGTACACAATTTGTTGTATATGTGTAATCTCAGTTCAGTTCAGTTGCTTAGTCATGTCCGACTCTTTGCGACCTTATGGACTGCAGCACGCCAGGCTTCCCTGTCCACCAACTCCCGGAGTTTACTCAAACTCATGTCCATTGCATTGGTGATGCCAGCCAACAATTTCATCCTCTGTTGTCCCCTTCTCCTCCCACCTTCAGTCTTTCGCAGCATCAGGGTCTTTTCCAGTGAGTCAGTTCTTTGCATCAGGTGGCCAAAGTATTGGAGTTTCAGCTTCAGCATCAGTCCTTCCAGTGAATATTCAGGACTGATTTCCTTTAGGATTGACTGGTTGGATCTCCTTGCAGTCCAAGGGACTCTCAAGAGTCTTCTCCAACCCCATAGTTCAGAAGCATCAATTCTTTGGCGCTCAGCTTTCTTTATAGTCTAACTCTCACATCCATATGTGACTTGGAAAAACCATAGCTTTGACTAGACGGACCATTGTTGGTAAAGTAATGTCTCTGCTTTTTAATATGCTGTCTAGGTTGGTCATAGCTTTTCTTCCAAGGACCAACCAGATGCCATGATCTTAGTTTTCTGATTGTTGAGTTTTAAGCCAACTTTTTCACTCTCCTCTTTCACTTTCATCAAGAGGCTCTTTAGTTCTTCTTCGCTTTCTGCCATAAGGGTGGTGTCATCTGCGTATCTGAGGTGATTGATATTTCTCCCGGCAATCTTGATTTCAGCTTGTGCTTCTTCCAGCCCAGCGTTTCTCATGATGTACTCTGCATATAAGTTAAATAAGCAGGGTGACAGTATACAGCCTTGACATACTCCTTTCCTGATTTGGAACCAGTCTGTTGTTCCATGTCCAGTTCTAACTGTTGCTTCTTGGCCTGCATACAGAACTCCTCAAATAGAATAAGACAGAGTTAGAAACTGTTTCTTATGTGTTGCCCCATAGAGCCTTGGCATACTGTTGAGGACATAGTAAGTTTAAGACAAATAATGCTGGCAGGCTGAGTTTGCTTTCTCTTGTTGTTCACTTGCTAAGTCATATCCAACTCTTTGCAACCCCAGGCTTCCCTGTCCTTCACTGTCTTCTAGAGTTCACTTTCTCTTGAGGATTGTCTAACCCACCCAACTTTATTAGTAGGAACTTGGGGATCCCATCATAGTGCTCCATAGAAAACTTACATGTAATTTTAAACTAAATTTCAAGTATTAATTTCTTGTTAAACTAGATTTTTTTTAATCTTCATTTTCCGCCCCTTAGGTGTATTAAAAGAAAAAGTTCATAATATTTATGCAGTTTGGGGCTTGTGATTGAATTTAGAAGGAAGAAATCTTTATCCCTTAAAACGTTATTATACTCTGTATAATAGAGTATAATAGGTTCATCCTAGAGCCTATTATGCAGGGTGAAATAAGTCAGAAAAAGAAGAGCAAGTGTCATAGACTAGCGCATATATATGGAATTTAGAAAGATGGTCCTGATGAAACTATTTGCTGGGCACCAGTGGAAATGCAGACACAGAGAACAGACTTATGGACACGGGTGGAGGGTGGGCAGGAAGAGGGTGGGGTGTATGGAGAGAGTCATGTGGAAACTTATTACCATATCATTACCATATGCAAGATAGATAGCCATTGGAAACTTGCTGTATGACGCAGGGAATTAAAAACAGGGCTCTGTAGCCTAGAGGGGTGGGGTGGCGAGGGAGGTGAGAGGGCAGTTGGATTTTGTAAAGCAGCTATCTTCAATTTAAAAATAAATAAATTTTTTAGAAAAGAAAAAAGAATTACTCAGAAAAGGTGACTTCCTAAACTTTTCAGATCTTTTAAGGACAAGTGTTTGATTGCCATGTTATATGAAACAGATGCAGGCTATGTGCCTTGAAGATATCATGGGTTCAGTTCCAGACTACCACAGTAAAGCAAGTCACATGAACTTTTTTGTTTCCCAGTGTTTATAAAAGTTACGTTTACACTATACTGTGGGCTTTTACGTGTCCAATAGCGTTGATGTCTGAGGAAATGTACATGCCTTGATTAAAAAGTACTTCTTGCTAAAAAAATTCCAGCCGTCATCTGAGTCTTCCACAAGTCATAATCTTTTTGCTGGTTGAGGGTTTGAAATATTTCAGGGATTACCAAAATATGACACAAAGTGAGCAAATGCTGTTTGTTAAATGGCACCAAGAGCTTTGCTTGATGCAGAGTTGATATAAACATTCAGTTTGTTTAAAAAAAAAAATTTGCAGTATCTGTGAAGTGCTTTAAAGCAACGCACAATAAGATGAGATATGTTTGTGTAATTATATTAATGTCATATGAAGTACATAACGGAAGTTGAGTAGTGAATGGTGGAGAGATGACCTTAAAACCTTTCCAGATAAAACTTCCCTTGATTTGTAGCCCTCAGAGCACAAATAAGGTTTCTAAACAAGAGCCCATATGATTACATTGAGGCTTTTGCCTAAACGCAAATTCTGAGGTTTTGGAATCCAAAGAAATATTCAGAGATGCTAACTGCAGTGAAGTGGAAAGAGTGCAGTCAACCACAATCCAATATCCCTGGGAAGATTGATAATTTGGGGATTGATTTATATAGGGAAGGAAAGGAAGGTCAGAGCTTAGAGGGAGTACTTCTTAATCATAAATGCAGGTATTTGAAATCAGCGTTTAACATGTCACATCTTCCCAAATAGGTGGATTTTGCAAACCGTTTTGTCGGAGGTGGTGTGACCAGTGCAGGACTTGTGCAAGAAGAAATCCGCTTTTTAATCAACCCTGAGTTGATTGCTTCACGGCTCTTCACTGAGGTGCTGGATCACAATGAGTGTCTTATCATCACAGGTTAGTTCTGAGACATCTGGACAGTGGAATAGTTCTCCATCTGTGACGGTCATGAAGACTAGAGGCCACTCAGTTATAGCTTTTCTTTTCCATGGGCATTGGTCCCAATATTTTTTTTTTTTTAACTTTTTATTTTGTATTGAGGTATAGCCAGTTAACAATGTTGTGATAGTTTTTGGTGAACAACAAAGGAGTTCGTCTTAATATTTTATTTCATTAATTTCTACTTGTTTTTTTTAATTGTTAGTTTCATTTTCATAATCTTGAGTAAGATATTTTATCCCCACATTTTCTTTGTTGGTTTCTTCATCTGAGGAACAAGGGTAAAGATGGTTCAGTTACTCTGTGGTTGGAAAATTTTATGATATAGTACCCTTAAAAAAAAGACAGTGATTTGTCTTTGAGCATGAATCCTATTACTATCCTTTTCTTATACTTCCAGAGTGATTTGTCGTGCTTCAGTATGAACACACTAAGTAGAAAAAACAGGTGCAGTTTGAAGAGGGCCAGTGCAACAGCGAGCTTTATAGAAGGGAGATGAGTCCGTGACCTTGTATTTATTCTAATTTCTAATCTGAAGAGAAAAAGTATGATTATCATAGTGCCTCTTTGACTTATGTTAACCCGGGAGGAGAAAAGATGGAAACATAGTTAAATTTGTACTTAGAAGGCTATTACCAGGATTTACAGCATTTTCCTTAAGTTTCTCCAGATTGCAGTATCACTATGTCAGAGTATTTTCTTGTGTATAAGCTATCCAAAAAAATGATGGTTAACTCATAACTCTGAAGAAACTCTTAATCAGCCACTGTAGGGAAGGTAAGCCTTTTTTATTCAGGTACCTAAAAGAACGTACTGTGTCGCATCCAGCTGTTTACAACCCGATGGACTGTGGCCCGCCCGGCTCCTCTGTCCATGGAGTTTTCCAGGCAAGAATACTGGAGTGGGTTGGCATTTCCTTCTCCAGGGGATCTTCCTGACCCAGGGATTGAACTCACATCTCTTGTGTCTCTTGCATGGGCAGGCAGATTCTTTACCACCGTACCGCCTAGGAAGTCCCCCTGAGAGCACATTCCCGTATAAAAGCCGTAACCAGCCATCAGTTGGCGATGCTTTCCTTCTTTCTGCAAAAGAAGATTCATTTCCTCTTTCAGTCTATTCCCACTTTGAGATTAGTGCAGGAGACTCACAGACTAAGTGTAGAAGAATCTGGTTGGCTGTCATTCTCAAAGATGACAGTGGGGTGAAAACCATCTCCTGTCCTATCAAATGTATAACTCAGCTTAGTCCATCTGCCAAGGGGCGTATGACAGGACTAAGACTCGGGGGCCGCAGTGTTTACCTCAGATGCATTTGTAGGCAACCTACAGGGATGTATCTAAGTTTTGTCCCTTATGTTCTGCTTTCAGGATTCCCTCTTTGTCTTTCAACTGTTCTATGATGTGTAGATCTCTTTGACTTTATCCTATTTGGATTCATTGGATGTCTTGAATGTTTATATAAATTTGGTACATTTTTGGCCATTATATCTTTAAGTATTTTTTGTGTTCCTTTCTCTCCTCTTTCTTTCTAGGACTCGTATTATGCATGTGTTGGTTCAGTTCAGTTCAGTCGCTCAGTCGTGTCTGACTCTGCGACACTGTGGATTGCAGCACGCCAGGCTTTCCTGTCCATCACCACCTCTCGGAGCTTGCTCAAACTCATGTCCATCGAGTTGGTGATGCCACCCAACTATCTCATCCTGTGTCATCCCTGTCTCCTCCTGCCTTCAGTCTTTCCCAGCATCAGGGTCTTTTCCAATAAGGTGGCCAAAGTTGGAGTTTAGTTGGTACATTTGGTGATATCCCATTGGTCTCTGAATTCTGTTCATTTTTCTTCATTCTTTTTGTTTCTGAAACTGGATAGTTTTAATTGACTTATCTTTGAGTTCACTGACTCCTCCTTCTGCCATCTCTAACCTGTTTTTTAATCCTTTCAGTGAAATGTTTATTCCAGGTACTATACTCTTCAACTATAGAATATCTATTTGATTCTTATCTCTATTGAGATTCTCTATTTGTGAGGCATTGTTCTCATATTTTCATCTAGTTATTTAGACATAATTTTCTCTAGGTTTTTTTTTTTTTAACATATTTAAAACATTTGACTTAAAGTTTCTGTTTAGTAAGTCCAGCATCTGAGCTTCTCAGGGAGTTACTCATGAATACTTTTGTTCCCTGAAGATGGACCCAACTTTCCTGTTTCTTTGCATGTCTCAATTTTTTGAAAACTGGACATTTTAAATGTGGCAACTCTTGGAATCAGATTTTCTCTTTTCCTCAGAGTTTGTCTTTGTTGCTGTTTGTTCAGTGACTTTCCTAATCCTGTGAAATCTACATTTCACGTGTGGTCACTGAAGTCTCTGGATGGTTAGATTAGTGGTTAGCTAATGATTAGACGGAGATTTCTTTAAAAGCCTAGAACTTATGAGTCACTCATTCTTTGCCAAAGGGCTCTCTGTTTATGTTGGGGCTCACATTCAACACTCCACCAGGCAGTTGACACTTCTTCCTGCTTGCATGGAGCTTCAAGATCAGAGTGAGGCTTGTTATCAAGATATACACAGCTTACTGTGTTTACCAATATTCAGTCAATTTTTCTTTAATAAACACTTCTCAGACTGATGCAAGCCTTTGGTTAATTCCTACAGTTCAGAAAAAGATTCTCACAAGTTTTACCAGTGTTAAATTATTACTATTTTTATAATAATAATAATTATTATTATTTTATAATATTAATTATTATTTATAATAATAATTATTATTATTTTTATGGATAAGGAATTCTGTGAGGTTTTTATGCCATCATTTTCGCTGATGTGTCCTGATCTTTTAGAAGTGCTTGTAGGTGAAAGGGCTTTCAACAAGTTATTCCATACCTTTTAGATAATGCTATATTATTTTTTATAATATCCTTGTGATTCTGCTGTTTTGGTGAGGTAAGGCAAAAAAATAAAAGTTGTTGATGGAGTTTGTGGGAAGTTTAGAATGTAACTTCAGCAAAGAAATTTCTTCTTTGATAGAAATGCAGCTATAACCTGAAGTTAATAACCTGAAGCATTTCATCCAGTATTCTGAGGTTGATCCAGAATGTACTAAAAGAGAAAGATAAAACCTTTGATTCTCAGCATTGTCTCGACTCACATACTGGTCATCTGTCTGCATTTGCTGTGTGTCATGTATGCAGTTAAGAAGGATGCAGTTAGAAGTCATTAGGGGACAAAAAGTGTATGGAACTACAAACAAAAAAATTAAACTGTCATAAATTCATTGTTGGGCTTATGAATACTTTGAATATTGATCTCAGACTGTTTTAGAGGGTACTGAAGGTCTGGAATGTGATTGTCTCCAGTATTTGAGTGTATCGAATAATACTCTTAAAAGATTTTTAATTTTTAGCTGTTAAGCTAGATTTGAACTGAAGACTCAGAACAAAATATTCCATCCATTTTTAAAGATGAATTTGTAAGAGATGTGTTAGAGTGCAGGGCATCTAAACTGAAAGCTCATCTGTCTCACTTGCTGCGCTTTTGCTGCACGAGAGAAGCAGTCTCCTGCCATTTTCCATCAATGTTTCTGTAAATAAAGGACGTAATTTCCCCTGGGACTAGTAAAACATTAGATTTTTTTTCCTTTTTTAAGGATAGTTTCTCCCCAGTCTAAAAAAGCTTCATCACTCTGGAGTTATATCTGATCTGATTCACCTGCAGCCACTGTAAAATAGATGGAAAATCGCAGACCCATGATTCACCTTCCCATCTGTAATTACCTCAGGCTAAGGACACCCGGGGCGACTTTACCTCAGCATTTTCCCCCATATCCACTTAACTCTATTTTAGTGCCTCCTAATTAATATCTGTGATGTGATGTTCCCTTAATGGAAATGGCCATTTCATCATCTATTTGATGTTGGATTTCTGCCATCTCCCTTCTTTGGAGACTCTTAACCATGTACTGCAATCTATCTGCCTGATCAATTCCATTCCTTCAATGATTCATCCAGACTCAGTGAGCTAATGGCTGTGACTGTGCTGCCTGAATCTGTAGAAGAGTTTGAGAAATTGGAAATAAATTAAATTTATCATCATTGTGGGGCATCTGGTTGGTATCAGACTTTTAAATGAATATGAAACAGGTCGTGCAAACAGGCAGATACTTTTATCCAGACAGTGTTATTCCTCTACTTGCTGTAATTCTCCCTGGAGCAGTCATGAGTTAAAACCTTTCAATAAGTATGGATAGCGGGAAGGAATTAAAAACTCTAATCTTCCCCCAGAACATCCAATAAATAGCTTCGGTACTAAAAGGTGTTACTGTGGTGCTGTGATATTGTTTTGAAATTTCTGTGAGAACATAAAGAAGATGCCTAGGCATGAAACTTCCTGAGCAGAATGTTTGTGTGCTTAATATAAAACCTGCCCTCTAGTGAATCAGATTGTCCTAAGCATCACAGGTCCTTACATCTTTTGTATCAACAGAATTGATAGAAAGGACAGAAGTGGACCCCCTTGTTTATAGTTCTGGTGCTTTTCATTGAGTAACACTAGAGGTGTCCATCGCTACAAAAACAGCCCTCAGTTCAGTTCAGTCGCTCAGTCGTGTCCAACTCTTTGCGACCCCATGAATTGCAGCACGCCAGGCCTCGCTGTCCATCACCAACTCCCGGAGTTCACTCAAACTCATGTCCATCGAGTCAGTGATGCCATCCAGCCATCTCATCCTCAGTTGTCCCCTTCTCCTCCTGCCCCCAGTCCCTCCCAGCATCAGAGTCTTTTCCAATGGGTCAACTCTTCTCATGAGGTGGCCTAAGTACTGGAGCTTCAGCTTCAGCATCATTCCTTCCAAAGAACACCCAGGACTGATCTCCTTTAGAATGGACTGGTTGGATCTCCTTGCAGTCCAAGGGACTCTCAAGAGTCTTCTCCAACACCACAGTTCAAAAGCATCAATCCTTTGGCGCTCAGCCTTCTTCACAGTCCAACTCTCACATCCATACATGACTACTGGAAAAACCATAGCCTTGACTGAAGTGAAGTGAAGTCACTCAGTTATGTCCGACTCTTTGCGACCCCATAGACTGTAGCATACCAGGCTCCTCTGTCCATGGGATTTCCAGGCAACAGTACTGGAGTGGATTGCCATTTCCTTCTCCAGGGGATCTTCCCAACCCAGGGCTCGAACCCAGGTCTCCCGCACTGTAGACAGACGCTTTGCAGTCTGAGCCACCTTTATTGGCAAAGTAGTGTCTCTGCTTTTGAATATGCTATCTAGGTTGGTCGGCCCTACATCACTACTAATGACACCAGCTGATTGGGAAAGACCCAAATTCAGTTGGAGTTTGACTTTTCTTAATTTTTATTAGTCATGGGAATGAAAGGCAAGAGTGTTCTTTCTGCTGCATAACCACCACTGTTTTAATGATACGAATAAAATTGGGGTAGATGGTTTTTGTATAAACCTTCTTGCTAGGGGCATAACCCATTAGTATGTAGAATTTCTTTAATCTCCAATTATCTTTTGCTGTTCTCATCATAAATTTTCATTACTAATAAAAGAAAATAAGAATTTTTCTTACTACTACTAAATCTAAGAACTCATAAAGTTGTAATAAGCTCTTGAAAAGATTTAAATGGGTTCCTTAAGTTTTTAACTTAGGTGAAGATTTATCTTTGAGCATGAAGTCTTAAGGCTATCCCTAGGGAGAGCTATCACAAAGGTCATTCAGACTTTTGTCTCTTCTTTGCTGTTATCATTGTTTACCTTTGCATTTTCAGAAAAGTTTATCAACAAATTTAAATTTTCAACAAGCTAAGGGCAGTTGTCTTTCAGAACAAACAACATAGTTGTGAAAGATGTTTCCTTAGAAAACTCAGGATTTAATTTGTTGAGAGCAAAAGCTTCTATATGTACATTTTTGATTTCCCAAGCCTGAAGGAAATAAACCTAACTTTGTTTCTCTTAGGAAAGAAGACAGAAACCACTCTAAAATGCAATAGAAATTGATCATTGGTATTTTATATTTTTCAGCCACTTTTCAAAAGACAGGTGTTTGTTATCTGTAATTAAGAGATCAGAGTAGGCATTATTATTATTATTATTATTATTGCTAAGAATAATAAACAGATTTGCCCACTGCGGGGCCAAAGACAGAAGAAGATTGTTCCCGTCGCTCTGTTTCCAGTCATGCCGGCAGACCAGGCTTCTTTCCAGCCTTGCATAAGTGGAGTCAGATGGCTTTGGTTTCTCTAGCATATGTGTCTGCGTAGTTAGTCGTGTCCAGTGCTCTGTGACTGCCGGGCTCCTCGGTCCATAGAATTTTCCAGGCAAGAGTACTGGAGCAGGTTGCCCTTGTCGTCTCTGGGGGATCTTCCCAATCGAACCCATGTCTCTTATGTCTTCCGCACTGGCAGGCAGGTTCTGTTCCAGCTAAGCCACCAGGGAATCCCTTGGTTTCTCTACTCTCTTACAAAGTTAAGTCTGATGACACCAAATACCAACTAAAGGTATTGAAGGGTTTTAAATTTGTTTTATTTGGTTTTCCAAGCAATTCTTTGAGATGAACAATATAAAAATTATTGACAGGGTGGATTTTTAGGTGTTGAAATGCAGTCCAGTGAGATTAGGCTACTCGGGGATTCACTTTGGGTGATTCCTTGTGGCTCTTGCTATGCCATGCTCTTGGTAAATGAATTTTTAAATATATGTCAGTTATGTAACAGTCCAGATTAAGTATTACTGGATTCATCCTAACCTCCATGTACTTCCTGTTTTGCTGTTAATTATGTTTATGCAGCAAGTACTTACTCAGCTGCTCCTGTATTCTTACATTGTGTGTGCGTGATAAGTCACTTCAGTCCTGTCCGACTCTTTGAGACCCCAGGGACTGAGCCCACCAGGCTCCTTGTCCGTGGGATTCTCCAGGCAAGAATACTGGAGTGGGTTGCTGTGCCCTGCTCCAGGGGAAGATGCTAATGTAGGCACAAACGTTAATAATTTATAGTTCCTGCCCTTGAGAAGCTGTCAGTCTAGTGAAGAAGATGGATTACATTTTTAACAGTTTTATTAAAGTATAACTGGCATATAACAAATTATATATATTTAAAGTATACAGTTCCGTAAGTTTTGACATATGGCTACTCACATGAAGTCATCTTTTTGCCTGTGTTTTAGTTGGGGTTTCTTTTCTTTTAAGTGAATTTCTTTATTTTCGTTGGAGGCTGATTACTTGTGGTTTTTGCCATACATCAACATGAACCAGCCATGGTACAGTCTTTTACTCTTGAGTTTTGGAAGTGCTTTATATGTTTTAGGTAAGTCTTTTATCAGGTACATGGAATAAATCTTTTCATTATCCTCAATTACTTTTGAAAAACAGAAGTTTCTAATTTTGAAGTCCAGTTTATTAATTCGGAGTTTTGGGTTTTGTTTTGTTTTCGAGGGTTTTTTTTTTTAAGTTCTTTCTGATTTGATTACTGTAGTTTTATAATAATTTGTGAAATCAGTGTGAGCCCTCCAACTTTGTTCTTCAGAGTTGTTTGTTGAATTTATCTACAAAAAAAGCTTCTTAGAATTTTAAAAAATAATTTTGTTTACTTATGTGTTTTGGCTGCGCTGGGGGTGCGTTGCTTTGTGCATGCTTTCTCTAGTTGTGGCGAGTGGGGGCTTCCCTCCAGTGGTGGTGCCTGGGCTCCCCATTGCGGCAGCTTCTCTCACTGTGGAGCACGGGTTCTAGGCACACGGGCTCAGCAGTTGCGACTCACCGGCTTAGTTGCTGCACAGCCTATGGAAATCTTCTTAGACCAGGGATCAAGCCTGTGTCCCCTGTATTGGCAGGCGGATTCATGTCCGCTGCACCACCAGGGCAGGCCTAGAAGTTTAATTTAATTAAGGCTGTTTTGAATCTACAGATCAATTTGGGAAGATTTGACTTTTAAAAATTTTATTGAAGAACAGTTCACCGTTGTGTTGCTGTCCTTGGTACAGCACAGTGACTGAGCTATATATAGGTGTGCGTGCGGTTCTCTTCATATTCTTTTCCCTTATGGTTTGTCGCGGGACATTGGATACAGTGCCCTCTGCTCTACAGTGGGGCCTTGTTGTTCCCACACCTTATATGATAGTTCTCCTTTCCTGTTCCCAAACGCCCAGTCCTTCTCGCCCCTACTCTCGCTTCCCCTTGGTTCTCTGTGTCTGAGTCTGTGTATGTCTTGTAAATATGCTCATTTGTGTCGTTATATTCCATATATAAGTGATATCATGTGGTATCTTTCTCTGCTAACTTACTTTGCTTAGTACAATAATCTCCAAGTCCATTCATGTTACTGCAGGTGACGTTATTCCATTCTTTTTGGTGGCTCAGTCATAGTTCAGTGTGTGTGTGTGTGTGTGTGTGTGTGTGTCCACGTGTGTGTGTCTGTGTCTTGGCTGTTGTAAACAGTGCTGCTGTGAACGTAAGGGTGCACATATCTTCTCTTTGAATACACTTGTCATACATTCTTTAAACTGGGACACTTTCTCAACCTTGTGTTTGTTCACCTTGATATTTTTAAAATATATAAGCCAATTACTTGGTTCAGTTTAGTTCAGTCGCTCAGTTGTGTCCAACTCTTTGGGACCCCATGAATCGCAACACGCCAGGCCTCCCTGTCCATCACCAACTCCCAGAGTTCACTCAAACTCACGTCCATCGAGTCAGTGATGCCATCCAGCCATCTCATCCTTGGTCGTCCCCTTCTCCTCCTGCCCCCAATCCCTCCCAGCATCAGCGTCTTTTCCAATGAGTCAACTCTTCTCATGAGGTGGCCAAAGTATTGGAGTTTCAGCTTCAGCATCATTCCTTCCAAAGAACGCCCAGGGCTGATCTCCTTCAAAATGGACTGGCTGGATCTCCTTGCAGTCCAAGGGACTCTCAAGAGTCTTCTCCAACACCACAGGTCAAAAGCATCAATCCTTTGGTGCTCAGCTTTCTTCACAGTCCAACTCTCACATCCATACATGACCACTGGAAAAACCATAGCCTTGACTAGACGGACCTTTGTTGGCAAAGTAATGTCTCTGGTTTTGAATATGCTGTCTAGGTTGGTCATGACTTTCCTTCTAAGGAGTAAGCGTCTTTTAATTTTATGGCTGCAGTCACCATCTGCAGTGGTTTTGGAGCCCAGAAAAATAAAGTCTGACACTGTTTCCCCATTTATTTCCCATGAAGTGATGGGACCATCACTTGGTAGAATATCTCTTTTGAGGTGTTGCCCCGTGTTTTTTCATAACTAGATTCAGTTTATTCATTTTGGTAGGAACCCCACGGAAGTATGGGCTTCCCTGATAGCTCAGTTGGTGAAGAATCCACCTGCAGTGGAGGAGACCCTAGTTTGATTCCTGAGTCAGGAAGATCCGCTCAAGAAGGGATAGGCTACCTGCTCCAGTATTCTTGGGGTTCCCTTGAGGCTCAGCTGGCAAAGCATCTGCCTGCAATGCAGGAGATCTGGGTTCAATCCCTGGGTTGGGAAGATCCCCTGGAGGAGGGCATTAGAACCCACTCCAGTATTCTGGCCTGGAGAATTCCATGGACTGTATAGTCCATGGGGTTGCAAAGAGTTAGATACACCTGAGTGACTTTCACTTTGCCACTGAAGTATATCTTTTGAAGAGAAAAGTAGGACCATAAAATCCACATACAACTTACATGTATAGGGAACTTACAAGTTAGCCCTTTGAATACCTGTTTCCTTCACTTATGGGGACTACATCTGTGGATTCAGTCAGCTGCCGATCGTGTAGCACTGTAACATTCACCACTGAAAAAAACTGCAGTGTAAGGGCGCCCATGCACTTCAAACTCATGCTGTTCAAGAGTCAGCTGCGCTAAAAATAGCATTGATCTTAGTTCTCAGTGTTGTCTTGTTTCTCTTTTTCATACGTGAAAAGTATTGTCTTGCTCAGGGTCTTCAGCTTTTAATTTTACTGTTTGTTGATTCTTGTCAAGCAGTTATTGAGTTGGCCATAGAAGTTGGAATGAGCTTATTTAGTGAAATAGTAGAAATTATTGCCACTGTGGACACCGCCCTTGTTCTTATGTTCAGGTCCCATGAATTAGACACCTGTGTTAAAGGCCAAGCTTGGTACCTGTTCTTATCAGATGTTAATTATGCTTTTCTCCCTCCCTGTCTTCTCATGCATAATATCCTGGTTATACAAAGCCCTTTGAAATATTTTGCCTTTTGGTAGGCAAATCCTAAATTTAATCTTATTGATACTTTTCTTAGGGAATGTTTTTATATAAAATTTATTTTCTCAACAATGCAAATTAAATATTACCATCAGATTACTGACCCTGAAGACAGTGGACTTTTATAAAACACAGTCTTTATGTGCTCGTCAAAGAAAAATGAATATGGCAGACTTTTCTTTGTTGATTGGACCATTCATTCACTGTACATTAAATATTGTGGTTGCTTCTGGAAGCATCATTTTTTTTCTTCATGTGAAATAATAAGTCATTAAGACTAGTGGGGTTTTTTATCTGCTTGTGTTTCTTAACAGAGACCCTTTAGAGGGTGTAGTTTCTAAGAAATAATTTTTTCTGAAAAATAATAGTGGCAGATTGTTTGTTTCAGGTACTGAACAGTACAGTGAATACACAGGCTATGCCGAAACATACCGCTGGGCCCGGAGCCACGAAGACAGGAGCGGAAGGTGAGTTCATCTCTACTTGAGTATCACACAGCCCAAAGCTACGGAATGTGGGCTTGACCCTGGTACGTTCTGCCTTCCATCTACTCTCACTTCAGAAATATAATTTTCTTCTTGAATTCGATAGTACAGGTTCACTAGTAGTTAAAACAGATTCACCAGCTCTATATACTCAGAGAAGAACAGAGAAAGAAAGGCCAGATATCTAAACCGAGACCAGGAAGGGCACAGCTCTCTGCAGGCGTCTCTGCTGCTGATTGTAAGCATCCAGTGAAGGTTAACTTCCAACAACAAACTTAATTTGAGTGGATTCTAATTACAGCTTAAAGCCTTTAAACAGCCTTCTTAGTTGTCCTTAACTTCTGTGAGATTAGGTAAGTGGGGGAAACCTGTGTTGGGACAATTTGCCTAATACCATAAAACAGTTGCTGGCAGAACCTATGGTGAGCTTTGCTGCTGCTGTCTCTGGTTTCTTATTGAAGTACATTCTTACACTTCGACATTTTTGCTTCCCCAGAGGCAAATTTTTATTGAAAACCTGTGTGTGGCAAATGTGTGTGTGTTTCAGTGGGAAGAGCCATTGTGGCAGAAAAAAATCAGCCCCCGCCCTTGCAGCCATACAGCCTTATTCTTCATAATATCTCAAGTCCAGTTGCTAGTCTGCCTTTGTTTTGGATAAAGCATATGGCTGCAACAGTTACTAAGGTGGATTTTTAATTCTTTATTATTCTTTACAGACTAGCATGAAGGCTTCTGTTGCTATTCTTCAGTGTGAAGCATTGATGGGAATATCATTATATGCATGTTTATGAAGAGATGAATATTTAGAATTTCATGTTTCCAAAATCACCATCTCATCCCACTTTTCCTGTCTCCGCAGGCAAATTGTTATTGTTTGCTTTGATTTATTTGCCTTTTAAAAAATAATTTTGTGCACTCAGCAGTTGAAGGCAGCAGGTAGAATTTAATATTGAATTGTTACACTTTTTTTTTACCTCAGCACTTGACTCCTTGGGACTAGTTTTTGGACGATATACGGTGATGTTACAAACTCAGTGACTTAGAGCAGTTCTTCCAGAACAGAGGAAAGAGCTCTTGTCCAGATACAAAGGCCAGGTCTTTGGTGTTGGGAGGAAAACAAAGAGCTAAATACCTTTGGTTTGCCCACCAGACCTTTTACCCTCGAAGACTCACTGTTAATGGAGTGTCTGGTTGCAGTGCACTCTATCTTTTCATTTTACTGATTAATGCTTGGTGCTCCACAATACGTGTGCCTTGGATGTCCTGATTTGCTGAGACACAAAGCCATCGTTTGGTTGGTTTGTAATGTATTAACCCCGCCGAAGTCTCCGACCCTGCCCTGGCGGGGGTTGTTGTCTGCTGAGTGCCTTTCCCCACTCCTCCTCGCCCCCGTCTGTCCTGCCCCAGGGACGACTGGCAGCGGCGCAGCACTGAGATCGTTGCCATCGACGCCCTGCACTTCCGACGCTACCTCGACCAGTTTGCGCCCGAGAAGATCAGACGGGAGCTTAACAAGGCCAGTAACCTTATTTCTCCGTCCGTCTGGCAGCTGCATCTATCTGCTGCCGTTTTATTAATGCTGAATTAATGCTCTCTGGTAACTCCTGCAGCGTCAGGACGTTTGCCCACAGTGCTCCTGAGTTAATGGGTCTGTCAGCTTGTACAGGATGTGCTTTCCGTTTTGTAATTGTTTGATGACTGATGCCAGATAGACTGTTGCTTGATATTAAGCCCCACACATGCATTTATCTCATCAAGTACATTTAGCTGCTTTGGAACATTATCATTTTAAAACGATATAGAAATGAATGAACCTTGAAAGTTTTTTTCAGACCTACCCAATGACACTTTCTCTGCAAGGTATGCTATCAGGATTAAAACAGATAAACCATGAAAGTGAAGTCACTGTTGTTCTCATATTGGTACGAGTCATGTAAATTATTTTTATTTGGCAATTTGACATATTTATGATGGAATATATGGCTTTCTGTGCTTAGTTTTATCTCCTGTAATCATTTTCTTTTTTAATTGTGTTACAGAAATACAAAAATGAGCTAGACCTATTGTTAGTTCAGGTTTTTACTAATTAACCATAATAAATAAACTAACTTACAATAGCATTCTTATTCTGTTCTCTAGGTAGATAGGGCCTTACCAAAACTGTCGCTTTTTTCTTTAGTTCCTCAAATTACTCTCATGGCCAAGACTGACCCAATTCTGAAAACCATTTTTTAGCTTCCATGAATAGGGTTTGGTCATGACACTCTCTGCTTAGATAAGGTGTGTGTTTTGCATGACCCCCATGTGCCAGTCCCTACATAGGCTTTTGGTAATGAGAGCCGACCGGGTGTACCGCTGCAAGGGAGCTGGGAGTGCTGCTGGACTGGCATGTGTGGCCCTCTGTATATCATCTTCACCTCTTTTCCCTGGGTCTGACCACAGGAATGGCCTCTGTGTGGTGCTCTGCTAATCCCAGCTCAAGCACCTTACCTTTCATGTTGTTTATAAAATAGCCAAATAATCCAGATAGGCTTTTACTATGCTTAAAACTTAGGGGATATTTCCAATATAAGTACATTTGTTATCTTATATCCTAATGTACTTGAGCATCTAATTTGCTGTTGAACATATTTTTAAAATATACAATTAGGTTATTTTAACATTTGAAGTTCTCAAAGGGATCCCATAAAAAGTTTGAGGAGTAAATGCATTATTTTCCGAAATTGAACTTACATACAGATTCCATTTTTCTTTAATTCCTCAGAAAAGCTGTCCAAAAAGATTGTTCTTTGATATGTCAACAGTTATAATTTCTCTTTTATATGACTCATGATACTAAGGAATATCTTTTAGGTACCTTTTAAATGTGAGCCTGCTTTCACTGCCTAAACTCTTGCCTTAAAGCAGTTGTCTCCAAGCACATGGTGTTTTTATTACACAGCATATCAAGTAGAATAAGATTTATATTTAGCTTTTCATCAAAAGTGTTTGTGAATGGGTCACATGGTCATTGATAGTAGAAGTAGTGGCTATGGGGGTCCTAGGATACCAGGGAGGTCCTGATGCAATCTAGTATCCTTATAAGAAGAGATTAGGTCATACAAAAACAAACCAAAAAAAAAAAAAAAACCAGGAGTGCATGAGCACAGAATGAATACCGTGTGTGGGTCTGCATGAAGGTGACCACCTGCACGCCAAGGAGAGGGTCTCAGAAGAAACCAAACACGTGGACACCCTGATCTTGCACTTCCTGTCTCCTAAACTGAGAAGAGTAATGTCCGTTGTTTTACTCACATAGTCTATGTGGCACTTTGTTACGGCAAGAAATACATGGAAAGTTTAGAGGGACATGTATGAAAAGGAAATGTATTTAACCATTATTGTACATTAACACACATTCCAAGGTTCTTTTTTTTTTCAATGGATAATATTTATATTCCCACAAATACTTTTCCTGCAGGAGCTGGATCATTCACTTTTACAGATATAACCCTGGACATAAATAAATATTCTCATTTTTAATTCCCCATGGCTAACTGATGACACCACAACTTGGAGAGCATAGTAAATTAAATGTTTTACATCTCACTGGGTTTTGTAAACTTAGGTTTAAAGCAGAACTCTGTATTAAATCACTTCAGAGATAACTTGTACAGTGCTTTTTTTTTTCCGTATGCCAGAAAGAAACTAGACAGGAACAGAAAAACTCCATTTTTCCAAATGAAGCAATAGACCAGCTTTCACCGTCAGAATTCAGTGTGGATCTCTGAGCTCCAGGGGGCTTGCTGCTTTGGGGTGTTACTCAGGCTTCCTCAGCGGTGCAGTGGTCTCTGAGCTCCAGGGGCTTGCTGCTTTTGGGTGTTACTCAGGCTTCCTCAGCGGTGCAGTGGTCTCTGAGCTCCAGGGGGCTTGCTGCTTTTAGGCATTACTCAGGCTTCCCGGAGGTGCAGTGGTCTCTGAGCTCCAGGGGGCTTGCTGCTTTTAGGCATTGCTCAGGCTTCCCGGAGGTGCAGTGGTCTCTGAGCTCCAGGGGGCTTGCTGCTTTTAGGCATTACTCAGGCTTCCTGGAGGTGCAGTGGTCTCTGAGCTCCAGGGGGCTTGCTGCTTTTAGGCGATACTCAGGCTTCCCGGCGGTGCAGTGGTCTCTGAGCTCCAGGGGCTTGCTGCTTTTGGGCGTTACTCAGGCTTCCTCAGCGGTGCAGTGGTCTCTGAGCTCCAGGGGGCTTGCTGCTTTTAGGCATTACTCAGGCTTCCTGGAGGTGCAGTGGTCTCTGAGCTCCAGGGGGCTTGCTGCTTTTAGGCGATACGCAGGCTTCCCGGTGGTGCAGTGGTAAAGAATCTGCCTGACAACGCAGGAGACATGGGCGGAGCCCCTGGGCTGGGAAGATTCCCCTGGAGGAGGAAGTGGCAGTCTGCTCCTATATTCTTGCCTGGAAGGTTCCACGGACAGAGGAGCCTAGTCGACTATAGGCCAGGGCTTGCAAAGAATCAGACAAAACTGAGCGACTGAGGACAGACACACAACAGATAGCAGCCGAAAGGCAGGCCCACAGAGCGCTTTATCATCTCTGGAAACAACTGGCTCTATCCAGGCTCCTCCCGGCCTGCTGGACCCTCATCATGACTGACGAGAAGAGCCGGTTTTTAAAGGGATGAGTCAGACTCCTTTCATCTGACTGATACAGTGAAGCTGTGTTTTAAACCTGTGAAAGGTCAGCTAGGTAACGTTTTCTAGGAGAACTGTCTTTGGATTGAAAAGATTTATGACTTCAGGATGTAAAAGTAACAAATAGCTCAGCAAAGGAAGAAAGAAATCATCTGTGGAAAGTTGTGTTTAGCCATGTTAGACTCAATCCAGTAAGATTAAGTAACGAATATATCCCATGGAGTCATCTGGATCAGAAATTTAACAAAGTGAGGAGACCATCTGAGCAGGAAATCACCACTTCCCTTTTAAAACTAATGTATTGATTTTGCTGTTTTTGTTATTATCACCAAATTCAGGAGTGGATTGTTACAGTGCTTGATTAACAAAACCGATCAAGTCCTCGCTGTTGATAGTTCAAAGAAGTTCAATATCTGATCATTTATAATTTTTTCTTGAAGTCTGCTACTTTACTTTTCAGGAATATTGGTTCAAAATGTATCATTTTTAGTGAGTTTTCCCTTCAGTTTCTCAATGTATAGAATCAGAATAACCATAGAAATATATAATCTAATCTCTGATTTCATACGTGGGAAATCTAAGGCCTCAATGATGCTTTCATTTTATATTGCATCTTGAAAAGGCAACATCCATTTACTAAGGTTACAGTTATTTTAAAGACAAAATATCATCTATAATTTTACATTTCAAATAATCATTTTCATTTTTGTAGGACTTTCCACACAAATATTGTTTCATATAAATGTGTTCAAAAGTGACATAAATATTGTATTTATCCTAATAACATTTTTCATACTTTCTAATGATCTTCATAATAATATGATAATGGCCATAAAATTAGTTGGATTGACATATGAGGACTTAGCTGATATACTAAGACTTAGCTATTAGTTTTTTAACTAAACTAATGGTGGTCCCAGGGTTCTCCTTATTATATACAAGGTGGTGAACATCTTTGTGGAGCTTCCCCGGTGGCTCAGATGGTGAAGAATCTGCCTGCAGTGCAGGAGACCTGCGTTCAGCCCCTGGGCTGAGCAGATCCCTTGGAGAAGAGAATGGCAGCCCACTCCAGTATTGTTGCCTGGAGAATCCCATGGACAGAGGAGCCTGGCCAGCTACAGTCCATGGGGTCACAAAGAATCAGACATGACTGAGCAACTAATACTTTCATTTTAAACATCTTTGTACAGTTGTTACTTAATCAAATAAAAGAAATTTACAAAGAAGAAATTTATAAAATTGTTACTGAATCTAAGAATAATTTTAAGACAATATTACTTTATTCTCTTCTAAAAGGTTCTTCAGTCGCTCAGTCTGGGAAAAAAAAAAAATCAGGAGTGCACGCGCACAGAATAAATACCATGTGTGGGTGGGTCTACAGGAAGGTGACCGTCTGCACGCCAAGGAGAGGGTCTCAGAAGAAACCAAACACGTGGACACCCTCATCTTGAACTTGTAGTGTCTGGCTCTTCAACCTCTTGGACTGCAGCACGCCAGGCCTCCCTGTCCTTCTCCAACTCCCAGAGTTTAGTCAAACTCATGTCCATTGAGTTGGTGATGCCATCCAACCATCTCATCCTCTGTCATCCCCTTCTCCCGCTTTCAATCTTTCCCAGCATCAGGGTCTTTCCAGAGAGTCAGATCTTCACATCAGGGGGCCAAAGTATTAGAGTTTCAGCTTCAGCATCAGTCCTTCCAGTGAATACTCAGGACTGATTTCCTTTAGGATGGACTGATTGGATCTCCTTGCAGTGGAAGGGACTCTCAAGAGTCTTCTCCAAAACCACAGTTCAAAAGCATCAATTCTTCGGCGCTCAGCTTTCTTTATAGTCCAATTATCACATCCATACATGACCACTGGAAAAACCATAGCCTTGACTAGATGGACCTTTGTTGGCAAAGTAATGTCCCTACTTTTTAATATGCTGTCTAGCTTGGTCATAGCTTTTCTTCCAAGGAGCAAACATCTTTTAATTTCATGCCTACAATCACCATCTGCAGTGATTTTGGAGCCCCCCCAAAGTAAAGCCTGTCATTGTTTCCATTGTTTCCCCATCTATTTGCCATGAAGTGATGGGACCCAATTCCATGATCTTAGTTTTCTGATTGTTGAGTTTTAAGCCAACTTTTTCAGTGTCCTTCCACTTTCATAAGAGGTTCTTTAATTCTTCTTTGCTTTCTGCCATAAGGGTGGTGTCATCTGCGTATCTGAGGTTATGATATTTCTCTTGGCAATCTTGATTCCCGCTTGTGCTTCATCCAGCCCAGCATTTTTCATGATGTACTCTGCATTTAAGTTAAATAAGCAGGGTGACAATATACAGACTTGATGTACGCCTTTCCTGATTTGGAACCAGTCTGTTGTTCCATGTCCAGTTCTAACTGTTGCTTCTTCATACAGATTTCTCAGGAGGCGAGTAAGGTGGTCTGGTATTCCCATCTCCTTAAGAATTTTTCACTGTTTGTTGTGATCCACACAGTCAAAGTCTTGGCATAGTTAATAAAGCAGAAGTAGATGTTTTTCTGGAACTCTTGTTTTTTCGATGATCCAGCAGAAGTTGGTTATTTGATCTCTGGTTCATCTGCCTTTTCTAAATTCATCTTGAACATCTGGAAGTTCACGGTTCATGTACTGTTGAAGTTTGGCTTGGAGAATTTTGAGCATTACTTTGCTAGTGTGTGAGATGAGTGCAATTGTGTGGTAGTTTGAGCATTTTTTGGCATTGCCTTTCTTTGGGATTGGAATGAAAACTGACCTTTTCCAGTCCTGTGGCCACTGCTGAGTTCTCCAAATTTTCTGGCATATTGAGTGCAGCGCTTTCATAGCATCATCTTTGAGGATTTGAAGTAGCGCAACTGGAATTCCATCACCTCCATTAGCTTTGTTTGTAGTGATGCTTCATAAGGCCCACGTGACTTCAGACTCCAGGATGTCTGGCTCTAGGTGAGTGATCACACCATCGTGATTATCTGGGTCGTGAAGATCTCTTTTGTGTAGTTCTTCTATGTATTGTTGCCACCTCTTCTTAATATCTTCTGCCTCTCTTAGGTTCATACCATTTCTGTCTTTTAAAAGATTCTAAAGGCACTTTAAAAAATCCCATGCCGCAGTCCATGTGGTTGCAAAGAGTTGGACACCACTGAGCGGCTGAACAACAACTGGGCCTTAGCTGTGGCTTGTGAACTCTTAGTTGCGGAATGTGGGGTCAAGTTCCCTGGCCAGGGATCACACCCAAGCCTTCTGCGTTGGGAGCGTGGAGTCTTAGTTACTGGGCCACCAGGGACATCCCTTTAGGCACTTTCTATGTTTGTTTTTAGGAAATCACAGTATTCTAAAACATAAAATCATTATCAGTATGAACTCTGGATTAGTTTGTTAGACAGATATGTTATATTGACAATATAAACAACTCCTTAGGACAATAATTAAATCATTAATCTAGAAAACAGTATGATGTATTTACGTTATAATGAAGGACGTGATTTAATTGTATTCTCTTAGGCCGGTTAGAGTTGGCTTTGCAGCCTGAGTCCCGCTTCAGCCCGTGTGCTCGTGCCTGTGTGTCGCAGGGATGTTTGCACAGAATATTCACCTGAATACCGTCTGTCTCCTGGGCCCAGTTCTGGGCCTATAGGTTTTGAAAATTGTTCTTTGTTTCCTTTTTCAGTTTCTTGGCTTCCTTTCTCCATGTCTTTTACCACTTCCCCGCTGGGTGCTAGTTTTTAATTCTAGATACCAGTATTTTCCTCCTGCCACTTGCTTCTCAAGGCTCCCCTCGGGATCCTTCAGGACCCCAAAATTCCCTCTCTTCTTAACGTCCCATCAAAACTCGTTCACTCAGTCGTGTCCTGCTCTTTGCAACCCCATGGACTACATAGTCCATGGAACTCTCCAGGCCAAAATATTGGAGTGGGTAGCATTTCCCTTCTCCAGGGAATCTTCCCAAACCAGAGACTGAACCCAGGTCTCCCGAATTGCAGGTGGATTCTTTATGAACTGAACCGCAAGGGAAGCCCAGGAATACTGGAGTGGGTAGCCTATCCCTTCTCCAGCGGATCTTCCAGACCCAGGAATTGAATCGGGGTCTCCTGCATTTCAGGCAGATTCTTTACTGACTGAGCTATCAGGGAAGCCCCATTCTGAGCCAGGAGTATTTATTGGTATCTTCTGCTTACTGAGGTTTGAATGCTGCTGCTTTCCCCCACTTTTAAGTAGTTTATTAATTAGTAAAAAATGAATAGCTCTGTCATGGTGAATGTTAGGTCAGGCTATGATGAGAATTTAGTGAGCAAGGTCTCTTTTACTGCTCTGATTAATCTTCTCAAGTGCTCTAGCTCATGTGGGGAGAAATTTGCTGCCAGTGTGGAGCTCCTGAGAACTCCTAGCACATTCCCCTAGGAAGAAAGAACTTGACGATTCTTTCGCCGTCTCTATCACTATCTGATCTTTGTTTCTTACCAAAGAAGCTCAGTTACTATCCTGATTAGTGCCCCTGTCCTGGTCTCTGACATGTGAGGGATCTCTCTCCTTACTGGGGAATGGAGAGAAGCAAGGGTTGTCCCTCTAAAGGGGACTCAGAGGAGCTTGCTGCTCCTCTCTGATTGCTGACCTTGGAAGTGGTTGGTTTAAACACAATAAAAGAATTCTGTAACAACAGCCAAGATATGGAAGCAACCCGAGTGCCATGCCCACCATCAGACAAATGGATAATGTATACGATGAAACATTATTCAGCCATTAAACAGAAAGGAGTTCTCCCCTTGCACAGCAGTGTGGATGGGCCTAGAGAGTATTTATGCTTGGTGAAATAAGAGAAAGGCAAATACTATATGATATCCCTTATATGGGGGCTTTCCTGGTGGCTCAGATGGTAAAGAATCCTCCTGCAATGCAGGAGACCTGGGTTTGATCCCTGGGTTGGAAAGACCCCTGGAGGAGGGCATGGCAACCCACTCCTGTATTCTTGCCTGGAGAATCCCCATGGAGAGAGGAGCCTGGCTGGCTACAGTTCATGGGGTCACAAAGAGTCGGACATGACTGAGCGACTAAGCACAGCACAGCACCATTTATATGTGGAATCTGTGTATACAAAACAGAAACAGGCTCACAGATATAAAACTAGTGGTTACGGAGGGGAGTGGGAAGGGATGGGGGCGCATCAGGGTCATGGGATTAAGAGACACAAGCTATATAAAATAGATACACAACAAGGATATATAGGGCAACACCGGGAATTATAGCCATTATCTTGTAATAACTTTTAATGGAGTGTAATCTGTAGAAATACTGAATCACTTTGCTGTATACCTGAAACTAATATAATAAATCAATTAGACCTCTATAAAAAGGAACTTTGTATTTAATCATTAGTTATTCTTTTCCCTGTTTTACAAGTATTTCACATCATTTAATTTCTATCTGATTACCTTTTTAAAGTTTTATTTTATTCGATCAAAACAGCAAATGCAGGATAACTTCAGTTTTATAGTTTGTTTCTGTTGTGGCCATTTTTCCAGATTTTTTTTTAGTAAAACTGGTTAGATTTTGCTTCGGATAATCTAAATATTTCAAATTCTCTGTTGTTTGGCTTTAGTTTCACTAAGCTATTTTTGCTTATTTTAAAGAAAATTTAGCCCAGATACGTAGAGATAGCAGTATTGGAAGAGACTAAAGTCGTTCTGATGGCATAAAATAGAAAACATTAACTAGGAGGCTAAGAAATTTTCCTCTTCATCTAGGCATGTTTGAAGGATTTGACAGGAAAGCAAGTGGCAAAGTTATGTCTATTCTGACAGAAGGTCTATTCCTTTGTTGGCATAAAGGCAGAGAATCTGTATCTTTCAAGAAGAACCTGCTCAAAAAAAATTGAGCTCTTTGATAGTTTTGACCTGAAAGAGATTTTCAAAAGCTCTGTGCATCTGATTATACAGGTAATTTGTGAGTTCTAGCGTAAGCTCTGTACCGCAGCATTGAATGATGGTCTGGTACCAACTTATAATTAATATCTGCCAGGATTTACAGCCTATGAGGAGGTGGAAGAAATAGCCTTGTTAATCCATCCAGACAGTGTGTAAAATAAATTTTTATACCTTTGTAGCAACTTCAGAGAGCAATTTACAGTATTACGTGTGGGTTTTGTAGAGGCATCTTTCTCTATCCTTGGCTTTTCTCTGGGAACATCTGTCACACATTGTTCTTTTTATTTTATTCACTGTTATACATAAGATATATTTTAGGCTTTGCTTGGTACTTCAGAAAGCCCAGGGGATATTTGCTTTGCTATTATATTAAACTTCTTAACATAGTCTGATGGTTTCAGAAAACTAAGAACCCTTAGGAGGCAGAAAGGCCAACTAGCCTGACAGCAAAGAAATGGAAATCAGAAACTCTAGGGCCTTAAACTGCGATCTTCTCAAATATAAAATGAGCTGTTCATTTAATTAATATGCAGCCAGCATCCTCAGGATATACTGTGCTTTTTGCAGGTAACTGGAAAATTTTAAAATAAAGTAATCTAGCTTAAAATACAGCTGTGAAACTAGAGTCTTGGAGCTGGAAGGGATATTAAAGGTTATCTTATAGCCAGGCATAGGAGTCCCTTTTATATATAGGGACTCATTTTATATATAGTCGCTTAAGTGTTTCAGTGGCAAGAAGCACATTTAAAAGCTAACCACAGTTATTAATCTAGTCCCAATAATTCAGAGAGAGAGCTGAGGAAGCCTAATAGTAATAACTCTTTACTGTAATGAAAAATAGTAATCAAAAGTTTTCAAATAAAACTCTGTCTTAAATGCCTTTCTGTCCATTAGTCCCTCATAGTTCGTAACTGGAATCCCATTAATTCTTGAAATATCTCTGATACTTTCATTTGTAGTTGTTTGAATTGGGGAAGGGGGACAACTGAGACCCGTATTGGCTTAAGGGCTTTGATTTGCCCAGCATCAAAGCAAATCAGTAATTAGAACTGGTCATTTCTTACTCTCTTCCTTGTGTAATCCCAGGATTTTTTTCTTTTCTCCGTCTCCTTTGGCCCCTAGGAAAAAAAGGAGAAAGAGAGATAACACAAGCTTGATAATGGGTACTGACCCTAGAACATCAGTCAGAAATACTGCTAGTGTCTAGTCACTCACATTGCTTTGATGTTTCTTTCATTGTTCAGGCTTACTGTGGATTTCTTCGTCCTGGAGTTTCTTCAGAGAACCTGTCTGCAGTGGCTACAGGAAACTGGGGCTGTGGTGCCTTTGGGGGCGACGCTAGACTAAAAGGTGGGTGACTCTGTTGTTACAAGAAGGGCACTCGTTTTTTGACTAAGGAACAGAGTTAGTCCTTCTAACCAGATTTCTATTGATCTGGACCAATAGACCACAAAAATCTAAAACAAAAGAAAAAGAATATTTGATACAATCGTTTTTTTATTGTATATGCAGGAATCTGTATTTTTATGTTTAAATCTGTATTTTTATTCCCTGCAGAGGTCACATCTCTCTGATTTATCAGACACAGCATTTAGTTGAATAAAGAGGCCAAAATGACTCAAGTTTCAACCCAAACCACCCATGCAAGCCCATTCCTTTACGATAGTGAGTTTTACGGACAGAGCTGTTTCACTGAGTGCCTTGTTCATTCACCAGACTTAGGGCACGTCTGCCACTCTCTAGGCACTGTGGTAGGTTCTGAGAATACAGCGGTGGATAAGGTGTGGTCTCTGCTTTGGAATTCACAGTCTAGCATCTGAGAGAGAGGCCTGGACAAACACAGCACAGAGAAATGAGTGCTTCAGTAGAGGCGCATGATGGGTGGGCATACAGCATGGGAGAGCTGCATTTGGCACTCAAGAAGGATAAACATTTCTCGCACTTTAGGTTTGTACCTATCAACAGAGCTACTGGTTATTTATCGTATTATGACTTTTTTCTCCTCTCAAGAGTATCAGTTATAGCAAATAGTATTATACTGTTAGGTAGGAAGGCTGCTCTTCTGTGTCAGCCCGGCTGGTCTGACACAGCTGGGGGCGCTGCAGGACAGCCCGGACACGCGCTGGAGTCAGTGCAGACCCCGCAGGGCACGGGCACGCATCCCCCGCTGGGCCTCCCCGCTTCAGGCTCCAGCCGCAAGTCTGAGGCTCGGCTGTCCTGCGCAGGGCCGCCTGCACCTCTGATCAGCCAGCCGCCAGTGGGGAAGCTCCCTCAAGCCTCTGAGGAACTCACAGAACCCAGGAAGGTGCTGTGACAATTGTGTTACAAAGCATATACATAGGGTGAGATGGGGAGGGAATACAGAGGCTCCGTGCCCCGCCCCTGTGGTGTCAAAGCATATCACTTTCCTAGCACATGAATGTGTTTGTTAGGAAGCTCCACCGACCTTTGGTGTCCAGAGTTTCTATGGGGGCTTCATTACATGGGCGCCATTGGTCATCCCTGGCCATGCTCCAGTTCCCCTCTCCCTAGAGTTCAGTGACTCAAAGTGCAATCCTCAAGCAGTTAGAGGCCCCCTGGCAGTCACTCTCACCAGCATAACAAACACCCTATCACTCAGTTCAGTTCAGTTCAGTTGTTCAGGCGTGTCCAACTCTTTGTGACCCCATGTACTGCAGCACGCCAAGCCTCCCTGTCCATCACCAACTCCCAGACTCCACCCAAACCCACGTCCATTGAGCTGTGATGGCACCCTACCGTCGCATCCTCTGTCGCCGTCCTGTTCTCTCGCCTTCAATCTTTCCCAGCATCGTGTCTTTTCAAATGAGTCAGTTCTTCGCATCAGGTGGACAAAGTATTGGAGTTTCAGCTTCAACATCATTCCTTCCAATGAACACCCAGAACTGGTCTCCTTTCGAATGGACTGGTTGGATCTCCTTGCAGTCCAAGGGACTCTCCAGAGTCTTCTCCAATACCATAGCTCAAAAGCATCAATTTTTCGGCACTCAGCTTTCTTTATAGTCCAACTCTAACATCCATACATGACCACTGGAAAAACCATAGCTTTGACTCAGGAAATGGCAAAGGTTTTGAAGCTCCTGCCAGGAACCCAGGACAAAAATCTGACAGATATTTTGTTTATACTACAGTTGTCAAAATAACAAGAAAACGAAGCAAATATAAAACAGCCAGCTGGCCTTGATAGCTAAACTAGATACAGATGAAATCCTTCTCAAATGCTCATTGGGAATTTCTCTGTAACAGTTTATGTAATCATCTGACATTAGCAGAATCACACTATGTATGCTACGCTCTGACCTCCTCTTCTAGAAAACCCTGTAGTCTCATGATGGCTCGCAACACCAAAAACTGCCCAGTTTTTAATATTCTGTTGTATGTACCTATATGCCATTGTTTATTCCACCAATTCTCCATTCATACAGTTTTTTTAATTTTATATAAGCAGAGCAAGTTTCTGCTTATATATGTTATACATAATTATTTTCTTAGGGTTAATTCCTAGAAGTGAAATTAATGACTCAAAGGACAGGGATACAACATATTTTAATATTTACCACAAACTGTTCTTCTGAAAGGCAGTATCAATTTACAGTGTCTTCTTTGCAAAGGCAATCTCACCACAGTAGGGTTTTGTCAATCTTAATTTCTCTGAGGTTCAGTAGTTTTCATATGTTTTATTGGTCATTTTTGTTTTGCGAATTGTTTGTTCATGTCATCTGCCCTTTAGCTTTTAGTCAATAGATTTGGTTTTCATGGGCTTATAATAACTCTTTGTATATTCAGAAATATTAATTATCTGTCATCCAACTTAGCAACTGAATAATATATGTTACAGGTATTTTTCTCTGTTTTTTTCATTTATTTCAGCCTGTTGAGTTGTGATCAGCCTGTTATCCTATGGGGTTAATTTTTATGTGTTTACATTTTTGTGGCATGCTTAAAAAAATTTCTTCTATTCCTTATTCTAAAGACTTTCACAGACATTTTCTTCATATTCAGAAATAAAAACCACATTATTAGTTTCAGTGTTTTGAATGTCTATAGAAGAAAGAATTTCTGGTTTTTATTTTATGAAATTCTTTATCATCCTGAATTTGTTTGAGGAAACCTGTTTTTCACTCTGGCCTTATTGATCTTATGACAGACACTTTTTTCTGTTTTTCTCTTAAGTAAAATAAATGAGTAGATTCACATCATCAATCCAGAAGCCAGGTCTGCCACAAGCCTTGGTCATTTGTGATGGACAATTTGGGAAGCTTTATAAATGTGTTCATTTTGCTTCTTTTCTTTATGGTGTAAAAAAGCCTTTCAGACTGCAGCTTTGCTTGCTCTGGTGACTGCTGAGGGTAGTATTCCAAGATTTTCACTGTGTAATTTATTTTCAGTTATCAACAATTTCTGTTGTGAGCATGTGTTTTTTTTCCAGTTTTATTCAAAAATAATTGACATACAGAACTATGAAGTTTAAGATGTCCAACATAATGATTTGACTTACATCATGAAATTAGTATCAAGTAGGTTTAGTGAATATCCATCATCTTATATAGATGCAACATTAAAGAAGTAGAAAAAATTTTTTCCTTGTGATGAGAATTCTCAGGATTTATACTCCCTTGCAACTTGCATTTACAGTGTACAGCAGCGTTGATCACCTTTACCTTGTTGCTCATTACATTCGCAGTGCTTGCTTATCTTGGACCTGGAAGTCTGTACCTTTGGGGGACCTTCATTTAATTCCCTCTCCCCCTGCCTCCTACCTTTGGTAGCCAGAAATCTGATCATGTTTTCCTATGCATTCGTTTTTAAAGTGTGATTGACCTACAGCACTGTTAGTTCTTGGCGCACAGCAGTGGTTCTGTGTTTCTGTACATTTCAGAACGGTCTCCATGACAAGTCTGGCTGTCTTCTGTCACCGCGTGAAGACCTTACGTGATCACCGACTGTACTCCCTGCACTGTGCATCCACACCCACGACTCCCTCCCACCTCACTTCCGGCAGCCACCTGTTTGTTCTCTGTATTTGTTGTTGTTTCTGTTTGATTATGTTTGTCCACGTGTTTCGTTTTTAGATTCAGCCCGTAGGTGAAATCGCACAGTCTGTGTCTTTGGTTCATTTCGCTCAGGATAATACACTCTAGGTCCGTCCATGTTGTTGCGTAGCGCAAGATTTCATTGTTATAGCCAAGTAGTAGTTCATTGTATAAATACACATCTTCATCCGTTCATCTATGGGTGGGCAATTAGGTTGCTTCCATATTTGTAAATAATGTCGCAGTGAACGCAGGGGTACATGCATCTTTCAGGTTACCTTCAAGTTGTCTGGAGAGAGTGGAATGGTTATTACCGGGCTTCAGAGATACCACTGAGTTAATGGATTTGGAAAATGGCTCTGGGAGTTTTTTTTTTTTTAACTCCCTGGGAGTTGCTGATAATCAGCCAGGTTTAAGAAATACTACATTCTCTCCTTTCATGTTGCATAGTCACCCTTCAATCTGTGGCCTCATTTTTAAGATGAGGAAACCAAGGTTTTATGCAGAGGCTAATAAAACTTCCCAAGGAAACACAGCCAACAATCAGAACCAGCATTCATATTTGGCCTGTTTTCCTCAAAAACCAGTGCTGTGGCTGTGGTTGCTATTAGACAACATGTTGAAAGTGTTCTGTGTTGTACTGTTTTCCTTAGATGTACGAGTTCGTAGCAGCCTACTAGGTATGAGGTATTTTTGTCTTTGTGACTTAACTGAGGCAAGGAGGTAATAGCCTCAGGTCACGAGGATGGCAAGTGGCAGGACTAGGATTCAAACCAGGATCAACGCCCGAGAGTCCAGTGTCTGTGCGTTTAAATGTCATCTTTATTGGCCACAGACTCTGTATCTAGGTTTAGATTTGGAAATTGCCGCTCTAGAGATGGTGGCTGAATTCTTGACGTGAGTACAATTAAGGCACCAAAGATTGAGGCCTTCATAATATCCACTGGAGGATTGGGGGTGGTTGGTAGGGTCACATGGTACCAAGATTAGAAACCGTAGCCAGGGCTTCCCTGGTGGTCCACTGGTTAAGAATCCACCTTGCAGTGTAGGGGACACAGCTTGATCCCTGGTCCAGGAAGATCCCACGGCCACAGGGCAGCTGCGCCTGCGCACCGTGACCACTGAGCCTGCGAGCCACAGCTGCTGAAGTCCAAGCGTCTGGAGCCCGTGCTCTGCACCCAGAAAAGCCAGCTCAGTGAGAAACCTGTGGGCCACAACTGTAGCCCCGCTTGCCCCAACCAGAGAAAGCCCACATGCAGCAGCAAATAAATAGTAATACTTTAATATATATATATATATATTTAAAATAAAAACAGTAGCCGGAGTGCAAGACCAATTAGACAATAAGAGTTGGCTGTTTGAGCTTTCATAGTAATCAAGACATGAGTTCGCAAAACAACTTGGGTTTCATGAGAAGGACATGAGTAACACTTTCAAATCTATACTATTTTAGCTTCCTGCCAGTATGTATTTAAATAATGTAAGTAAACAATTTGAGGAGAGTCTTCTAACAGACATATGGTAGGTTGGCTTGGAGCATAGCAGGCTGGCGTGGTATGGCAGCTTGCCACCACAGTGGGTGAGGGAGAGCCCTGGCTTGGGCTGCCCACTTCAGATTCAGCTCCACCACTTTCTGGCTCCGTGACCTTAGACAGGTTACTTAATCTTTTGATGCCCTTATTTCCTGATTTTCAAAATGGAGATAATGCTAATATTTATTCAGCTTTTATAAGGATTGAGTTAATCTTAGTGAATCTTAAGCTTATCCTTGAAAAGCTGCTGGACCATTCAGCACGCTATAGTGTAGAGCCCAGTGTTAGCAGTTGTCACTAGTGTTACCTGTTGATGGCCTCAGACCATACCTGTGTATAGGTATCCATGATTTTGCTCATTGTTTTGCTTGGTTCATTTGTCGTAAGATGACACTATGACTTGCTTTTTGATATTAGTGTAGTGTGTGTGAGTCGCTCAGTCATGTCCGACTCTTTGTGACCCCATGGAATGCAACCCGCCAGGGTCCTCTGTCCATGGAATTCTCCAGGCAAGAATGCTGGAGTGAGTTGCCATTTCCTCCTCCAGGGCATCTTCCTGACCCAGGCATCAAACCTGGGTCTCCTGCATTGCAGGTGGATTCTTTACTGTCGGAACTACCAGGGAAGCCTTTTTTGATTATTCATACTTATTTGAAAATTTTATTGCTTAAGATTGATGCCAAAAAGAAAATTAAAACCAAACTCCCTGCAGGTTAATTTAAGTGATTATTTTGGCACCTAGTTGTGCTTCAATTAGGAATTTGATGCTTTTGTATCATTCTTGGAATCAGTCCCCACATCCTGTTAGATCTGTGATTTATTCTCATCTCACTTGTGATGCAGGAGAGCTCACTTAAATGGTGAGACTTAATTGTCTAGATGCACAAAGACCTTGGGGATATAGTGAGGTCTGAAGACAGTTTTGTTTAAAATGATCTTTTGTTAGTGATTACTGATGGATTTAAGGTCAAGGTTGTTATATTTCTGAAAATTTACTCTGTGTATTTATAGTCTAATATCCAATGCAAGAAGAAAAGCTCTGTAGTAGAGGCTGTGGAACTCCGTACTCTGAAAGAGTCTTTCGGGATGATCTGATCTGACTTCCTCTTTGCTTAGATGGGAGAATGCAGGCACGAGAGCGAAGTGACTTGGCCAGAGAGTCCTAGAGCTCAGATAGCCAGCAGAAAGGTGAGGCCTGAGCTCAGGTCTTCAGTCTCCGGTCCCAGCTTGTCTGCCACATGCTTTTGTTATCATGTGCTCCAAACAGAAATGGATGGGAAATAAGAATGTAATGTAAATTCATTCTCTTATTAGGATTCAGCCTCTTTTTTGGTAGATCTGTGAAACTTAACTCTGTGAGCCTATCCAGAGAGACAGAATGGCCTTGAAGCATTTAAAAAATAAACTCTATAGGGAGAAAAAAATAAATAAATACTATAGGGAGATACATTTTAAATGTTCTTATTAATATTTTATTTTCATAAGTGACAAGTGCCCAGTGAGCTAGTGTTTCTGTGTGTGAGGGGAAAACAAGACTAGAAGGACTTTCTTTGGGTCGTTCTCTCCTCTTAATAGGAAATATGGATAAATTTCATTCAAACCAAAAGACAAGAAATACCTCTTGGTAGAAGAAGATTACAGCACATTGGTTTCCATTTTTATATGTAGTTTAGGTTAATTAGGAACCTTTTAAAATTGATGGTACTGAAGCTTTAATGTTTGCGTAAGTTGGTTGAGCAGTTTTAATTAAAATTTATCTGTATTTTGGGATCAGTTACTCCAAGATTAATGAGGCCTAGTCGTGGTGCCTCACATGTTGTGGATACTCAATAAATATTAGTTTGGAAATTAGGAAATACTCATGTATTCAGAATCTTGTATGTATTATAACATCTTAGATTCTTTCTCAAATCTGGGGATACTCAGCCATATCAAATATACTAGTTCAATTTTTAAAAGTTTTTATTTTGGTTTGATCTCCTTGCAGTCCAAGGGAATCTCAAGAGTCCTGTCCAACACCACAGTTCAAAAGCATCAATTCTTTGGCCTTCAGCTTGCTTTATGGTCCAACTCTCACATCCAAACATGACTCCTGGAGAAACCAAAGCTATGACTAGACGGACCTTTTTCAGTCAGTAACGTTACTTTACTGACACAGGACAAAGGACAATATGCTGTCTAGCTTCATCAGCTTTTCTTCCAAGGAGCAAGTGTCTTAATTTCATGGCTGCAGTGATTTTGAGGCCCAGGAAAACGGTCTTTCACTGTTTCCGTTGTTTCCCCATCTACTTGCCATGAAGTGATGGGACCAGATGCCATGATCTTAGTTTTCTGATTGTTGAGCTTTAAGCCAACTTTTTCACTCTCCTCTTTCACTTTCATCAAGAGGCTCTTTAGTTCTTTGCTTTCTGCCATAAGGGTGCTGTCATCTGCATATCTGAGGTTATTGATATTTCTCCTGGCAGTCTTGATTCCAGTTGGTGCTTCATCCAGCCCAGCGTTTCTCATGATGTACTCTGCATAGAAGTTAAATAAGCAGAGTAACAATATACAGCCTTGACGTACTCCTTTCCCGATTTGGAACCAGTCTGTTGTTCCATGTCTGGTTCTAATTGTTCCTTCTTGACCTGCATACATATTTCTCAAGAGGCAGGTCAGGTGGTCTGATATTCCCATCTCTTTAAGAATTTTCCACAATTAGTTGTGATCCACACAAAGCCTTTAGCATAGTCAATGAAGAAGCAGCAGATGTTTTTCTGGAACTCTCTTGCTTTTTCTATGATCCAACAGATGTTGGCAACTTGATCTCTGGTTCCTCTGCCTTTTCTAAATCCAGCTTGAACATCTGGGTTATCGGTTCCCATACTGTTGAAGCTTAGCTTGGAGAATTTTGAGTATTACCTTCTAGCGTGTGAGATGAGTCAATTATGCAGTAGTTTGGGCATTCTCTGGCATTGCCTTTCTTTGGGATTGAAATGAAAACTGACCTTTTCCAGTCCTGTGGCCATTGCCGAGTTCTCCAAATTTGCTGGCATATTGAGTGAGTACTTTAATAGCATCATCTTTTAGAATTTGAAATTCCAGCTCAGCTGGAATTCCATCACCTCCACTAGCTTTGTTCACAGTGATGCTTCCTAAGGCCCACTTGACTTTGAACTCCAGGATGTCTGGCTCTAGGTGAGTGACCACACCATCCGGGTCATCTGGGTCGTGAAGACCTTTTTTGTATGGTTCTTCTGTGCACTCTTGCCACCTCTTCTTAATCACCTCTGCTTCTATTAGGCCCATACCGTTTCTGTCCTTCGTTGTGCCCATCCCTGCATGAAATGTTCCCTTGGTAACTCTAATCTTCTTGAGGAGATCTCTAGTCTTTCCCATTCTGTTGTTTTCCTCCATTTCTTCGCATTGATCACGTAGGAGGGTTTTCTTATCTCTCCTTGCTGTTCTTTGGAGCTCTGCATTCAGATGCATATATCTTTCCTTTTCTCCTTTGCCTTTTGCTTCTCTTCTCAGGTATTTTGTCAGGCCTTCTCAGACAACCAGTGTGCCTTTTTGCATTTCTTCTTGGGGAAAGTTTTGATCACCACCTCCTATACAATGTTACGAATCTCTGTCCACAGTTCTTTAGGCGCTCTGTCTGTCAGATCTAATGCTTTGAATCTATTTGTCACTTCCACTGTACAACCGTAAGGGATTTGATTTAGGTCATACCTGAATGGTCTAGTGATTTCCCCTACTTTCTTCAATTTTAGTCTGAATTTGGCAATAAGGGGTTCATAATCTGAGCCACAGTCAGCTCCCAGTCTTGTTTTTGCTGACTGTATAGAGCTTCTCTATCTTCAGCTGCAAAGAATATAATCAATCTGATTTCAGTATTGACCATCTGGTGATGTCCATGCGTAGAGTCATCTCTTGTGTTGTTGGAAGAGGGTGTTTGAGATGAGCGGTGCATTCTCTTGGCAGAACTCTGTTAGCCTTTGCCCTGCTTCATTCTGTATTCCAAGGCCAAACTTGTGTGTTACTCCAGGTATCTCTTGGCTTCCGACTTCTGCATTCCAGTCGCCTGTGATGAGAATAACACCTGTTTGAGGAACACAGCATTCGTTGCCCTTGTCTGCTCTTCCCTCATCATTAGGGCGGGGCTGTGCATTCGGGATCAGAGTAGTGCGCAGGTGCAGCGTCTAGAGGCACTTGGTGGTCATCTGGCCCCACTGGTGATGTTGGCTTTGGTCACCATCTGATTTTTCCACCGTAGAGATGTTTTTTCCTCCCTTGTAGTTAATAAGTAGTCTGTGCGAAGACGCTTTGAGTCAAAATTCCCCTTAGGTTTAGCGTCCTTTATTGATCTTTGCCTGATCCAGTCTTTACCATGATGAATGCGGAAAGGGCTCTCTCGTTCTAACACTCCCTCTGGACGTACCGGTTAGTCTTTAGCTTTCTCGTGTGAGCAAGAGCCCTTCTTCTCCACTTATTTATTCTGTGTTGTCATTGTGGACTCAGGAATGGATATTTTTTCAATGATTTGTAACTTACTGCTATACATAGTATTTTGGTGCTTCCGTCGCCCAGATTTGGCTGATAGATGCTCCTTCAAACTGGCTTCTGTATCCTTAGGACAAGCACTCATCAGTCTTTCCCCATCTGTTTTGGAGTACTTCTTCACTTCCTGGTATAATGAAACATTCTGGGTTTATCTTGTACCTATTCTGTCCCAACCGTGGAATCAAGTATTCCTTGAGGAATCCAGCTGCTTTTAGGGAGAATGGTATTAGACCACTGTCTGGGCACTAGGTATGCTAACTGCTACTGGGGTGTCTTCTTTTTGGCCCTTTCAGCAGACAAAACTAAGAAACACACACACACAGATGTTCGTATTTGAAAGTCATGAGTGCACACCCGTTTCTTGCATTTCAATTGGTGACCACAGCACCTTTTTGTCTTTCCCATTCCATGTTTACATGTCCCCTCTTCCATTCTGAGAACTGTAACTCCCAGCAGCATCGACAAATCAACTCATTTATTCAGTCCTGAAATGTATTTTGTTAATAGTCTCAGAACTGTCTCACCTAGACTGCTGTGGCAAGCACATCCAATAAGGGAAGTCTGGGGTTTGTTTGCAGTTCTCTCCTCCTGGTCCAGGACTGGGGCATCTCCGTCACATGCTGTGCTCATGAGTTCCTTGGGCCGGCTCTTACGTTCGTTCTTCCCTTTTCCTTTCCCTGCCTGTCGTGCTTTTCCTTTTAAATAAAATTAGGCGGTTTGTTTTCAGTTATAAGCTCCTCCCCTTTCCCATGTTTTATGTTTTGAAGATGTACAATATTAACATGCTCTCAAAAGTCAAAATTATATGTATCCTCCATAGTGTTTTGATTCCCACCTCCCCTTTTATGAAGGAGAAGATATGTTACTAGCAACAGGGCGTTTATTGTACCTATGTTCTTTTTTGGTATTTAAAGTAAATTTTGTCTATTGAGATTAAGATTGTAAAGGAATTTGATTTTTGGAAATATACTCCAGGCTCAGCGATTTGTACCTCTGATTCCTGGGGACAGGGCTTCTCCATGATTTTCCTATGCTAGCACACTGGAGTTAATGTCCAGTGTTATCAGTAACATTCACTCCATGCTCTAGTGATTGGGTGGAGGTTGGAGTGCGGAAGGGATGGGGGTGTCTTCTGGAACCCATTTGGAGAATGCCTGCTTGCTGTAGAGCTCACAAAAGCAGAACCTCCCAAGTACACTGGTCGGGGAACATCACAGACCTTTGATACAAAAAACCAGTGACTGTGTAGCAAGATAAATCAAGCGAGCAAACACAGAACTTTTGGCTCCAGATTAATGTACGTGGGGGAAACCACCGTACCGCCTGCAGTGTGCCACTTCAGGCGCACCTTCCTCTCTCTGTTCTCCCACAAAGGTGCTTACGTGGGAGTTCTGTGGCTTAATGAGAGTCTCAGCAGCATGTCTGGAAAGTCACACAACCAGATGATTTATATTCATCCTCTATTTGCCATTTCTAATAACGTGTATATTAGGTTTATAAATCTTTAATCCAGGATATAGCTATGGCATGCCAGCTATAATTTAGCTGGCTGAAAGAACTAAAGGTATCCTGATGGGAAGTGTCGTAATATAGCTGTGTTTTCCCTCTGTGCTTCAGCCTTAATACAGATACTGGCAGCTGCCGTAGCTGAGCGAGACGTGGTGTATTTCACCTTTGGGGACTCAGAATTGATGAGAGACATTTACAGCATGCATGCGTTCCTTACTGAAAGGAAACTGACTGTTGGTAAGTAGGGGATGGCTGGTGTCTAGATGGATTGTACACCATCCAAGAGGAGCACCTGCTAACTCTGGATAGATCCTAGTGGATAAGAACAAATGGAAATGTGAGTTGGGTTGGGGTGGGGGACAAGGTCTCAGAGGGACAATGCTTGCAGGCCTTATTTTTCTGGCAAAATTTCATCCTCAGTATTCAATGAGTATGTCAGCTTATTAAATGAAGGCCAAGAAGTTGGAGTTAGTGTCCATTTTTACTTTTGTGTTTATGGAAAACTGAATGAGGGGATGGTATTGGAAGGTACATTAAAACCTAAGAGGCCTTATTCTGAGTCACGTTTATCAGACAGGCCAGCACACGTTCCATCTACTGTGTTTCAGCTGGACCTGGAAGGCCTTCCTGTCATGGGAGCTAAATGTAAAATTAAAGTCGCCGTGAACTCCGAAAAGGACGCATGGATGATGAACCATGTGTAGCCTGCTGTAATTATGAACTAATAAGTAGTTTAAGGTATTTAAAAAATTTTTAGCTTTACATCAGGAAAGCCTTCCAGACTTATGGACCTCATGCTCTTTTCAAAAGCCAAATTTGAGCATATGTTATTTAGGATAGAACTGGGATGTTCTGTAGTCGATTTATGTATCTACATATCTTAATGTGCAAACTGGTTTGGCTTTCTGCTCTTCAGGAGAAGTGTATACGCTGCTGCTACGATATTACAATGAAGAATGCAGAAACTGCTCCACCCCTGGACCAGACATCAAGCTTTATCCATTCATATACCATGCGGTTGAGTCTTGTACACAGACCACCAACCAGCCAGGACAAAGGACTGGGGCCTGAGGGGCCACGTGACGAGAAGCCCCTCCCACTTCTGTAACAGGAAGGCGTAGCATGGACCGACATAGTTTACACGTGCATATGATCCACATTTGTAGGCAGGGTGCAGTCCCTTCCGCACGCGCACCCGTCAGTTGGCACACCTACACCTCCTCCATCCCGACTTACGTACACTGAGACAGACTTTGTTTTTTCCTATTTCAGCCTTGATCCTTTGATTTTTCTTTCTTTTGCCCATCACACTTCTTGTGAAATTTCATCAGAGTTTGTGCTCAGCCTGTCAGGTGTCTTTTTTGATGCCTAAATATTATACAAATCACTTCTGCAGCTAGCAGATGCCAAGGAAGGTGGTGAAATCCTAGGAGCTGTTTCTGAGTCTGCTGTAGATATCCTTGTGAGCCTCTCACCCCCTACTCTTGTTATGATTGTGGTGTTGGAGGTTTTTTGATTTTTGAAATAAGAGTTGGGTTTGTTACATAATACAGATCTCCTAGGTTAAGAGTTTTATATTTAAGAATACTTTCCAAAAAGTTATTTTGAGATATCACCTTTATTTGTAATGGTAATTTGTCTGTCCCTTTTCCCCTGATCAATTTTTATTGACTGTTTTTGGAAATTGACCCAAATGAAAGGAAATATAAGAATAAAAGAGTTTCCCAAATAGTGTTTAGAAAACAGACAGATTCAAGAGACTTGAAGGACCTCGTTTCTTGGGATTTTTTTTTCTTCTTTTTTTGAATTAGGATTATTGTTTGTTCCTTGGTGCTTGAGACATATTCATATAACCAAAGTTTAGGAACTGGGAACTTCATGGTGATTTGTACATATTGAAGTTTCTCTGGTATTCAAAGGTTATGTAGTTAATAAATTTTCATTAACAAGTCATTTGTCAAACTCTTATATCATCTAATATATATATATATATATATATATATACACACACATATGTGTTCCTTTCTTTAAGTGTGTCTACATGCAAGCACGTAAAATCTAAATAAAACTGGAATTGTGGAAATGATTAGATTTAGGCTTTATTAGGGGCTCTGTTTAAAATCTTTTATTTAAAATTGTGTCCATTTAAAACAGGCAACAAGCATAAATAATAATGTCTCTCAGAAGTTAAAAAGCAAATGCCAGTTCTATGCTAATTAAAAGCAGAGTTTAATTGCAAAAGCACTTATTATTTCTAAAGTAATTCTAAACCATACTGTTGAAGTTCTAGCTTACAGTCAACTGTCAGGAAAAGCTATTGGTAGTCAAATCCTATTAATAAGGAGTTGTAAGTAGATGGTCCGACACCTGGTATTAATATTGGCAGGGTAAAAAGGGGCCTTGGCCAGCATCTGCAGCTCTTTTTATTTGTGTACAGATGCTAATGGAATTTGGCACTGAAGTGCCTGAAGACAGTCACTTGTCATTAACAAAGTTCTTTAAGATTTTTCATCATCTCTGAGTCCAAGATATCTGGCTTTTTTTTTTTCCTACTGGTACTAAAATCCTTCCCGTTCTATGCTTTCGTTAAGCATTTATGGTATATTTCATTTCTTTTTATCTGTCTGCATATTCTTTCCCTCTTATCCAGCCCCAAGACTAAGTGACCAGTTCTTTAAAATGTTACATGAACAGTTTAGGAGGTTCATGTGGCAAGATATCCTTAAATCCAGGTAAGACCACACCTGACCCCGAGCCTAGTATTACAGCACACACATTCTAAGACTCGGCTCTTAATGCTGAACAGGTCGGTGACCAGGCCATCTGACTGCCTTTCTCCTCTTGAGGGGTTTTCAAGAATGAAACCTACTTTGTCTCAGTACATTCTTGAATTGTGACTGTGTGATCAAGTGGACTGTACAGAGAGAACTAATGTCCGTGTTCTTGAGGTGGAGAGGGAGGTGGAAAGAACTGATGACTTTGCTCCTAAAGCGTTAGTCGCTCAGTCGTGTCCGACTCTTGGCGACCCCATGGGCTGTAGCCCGCCAGGCTCCTATGTCCGTGGGATTCTCCAGGCAAGAATACTGGAGTGGGGTGCCATTCCGTTCTCCTGGGGATCTTCCCGACCCAGGGACTGAACCCAGGGCTCCCCCACTGCAGGCGGGTTCTTTACCATCTGAGCCGCCAGGAAAGGCCTTGCTCCCAAGGAAGTGAAGTCGCTCCGTCGTGCCCGACTCTTGGCGACCCCGTGGGCTGCAGCCCACCAGGCTCCACCCATGGGGTTCTCCAGGCAAGAGTACTGGAGTGGGGTGCCATTTCCTTCTCCAGAGGGTCTTCCCGACCCAGGGATCAAACCCGCATCTCCCGTGTTGCAGGCAGACACTTGACCTTCCCAGAAGCCCTCTGTAAAAAGGAAAAATCAGACATCTAATTAACATACATATTTTAAGACATTTAGCAGCACCTTTCTGTTCTCTTTCATTAGGGATTATTGTTTTATTTCATGTTGTTTGCCCTTCTCGTCTTTAATCTATTGAGGCACGAAAGGATATCTGTAGTGTAGAATTCTTAGGTTTTTAATACAGCTCGCTCACTTTTCACTTTCTGTCTGGCTCACTCAAATGTATAATAATGGTTTAAGGAAACAACGTGGAGTAATGGAAAAGGCATGAGGTTTAAAGTCAAACAAGCTGGGTTCAAATGCTGGCTGTATCCCTGGCTAACACTGTAACCTTCTTTAAATAAAGTGACTTGCTGAGCCCTACTTAACTCATTTAGAAAGTGGGCTGTTAGTAACTACTGAGAAATACTGTATATAAAATGAACACAGGGTCTGGCCCATGGTTAGTTCTTAATAAATGCCAACTATGACAGTCGACCAGGAAACATTTATGGGGCGCCTGTTGCATATTAGGGACTGTGCTCACTGCTCTGTATATTTTAGCCCATTTTCCCCATGGGCTAACAGACGCCCAGATTAGGGAATTACCATCTCAGCTCCAGGAGTTCATTATGAAAGGAGGTTTGCTTTGTCATATGATAGAGCAAAAGCTTTGACACTCTTGATCTCTACCAGGTTCCCAATGGAGCCTAGTCTTCATCATGAATGACTAGTTATCAGTGGGGTATATTAAATAGTCTCAGAGAAGTAACTCTTTTCTTGATGGTTGAATTGACATTAAAGGCAGGGAGAATCAGTATTTAAAAAGGAGACTATAAAGATCTAACCAAGCTCCAGGACTGCTATGTTGAATATGTTCCAAAGCAATATACATTGCTTTGGAAACCAAACATTAAGGTGCCCCACTCCAAGAATATGATGGTACAAGAATTCACGGGATTATATTCTTAAACACTTCAACAGGAAGAAAAGTAGTTTCATAGGTTCTCACCTGTTTTCTTCCATTTTCTCCAGTCTGTGTGCTCATGGTTCATATGTTTTTTGATTAAAGGAAGTGAGTCCTGGGATGTCTGCTTCAAAGACAAGCAGAGATTTAGAAGCTTGCATGTCCTTCTCTCAGCCCTGTGGTTCTGACCCAATCCTTTGTCTGGAGGGAAGGGGAAAACCAGCCATTCCTGGAACTTGAGCTCAGGATGTTTAACCCTGTTCTTTGGGGGCCGGAAGTGTGTCCTAACGTGATACTCATCAGAACAAACTGCCCAAATCCACTAGCCCACTACTCTTCCTGTGCTCACTGAGGTTCCCTTAGTCCCTCCTTCCCAGATGGACCCAGGTCTGCTGAGCCTTTAGACTGGAAGGGTTCCCAAACAAGACACCAAAACTGTTCATCTGACAACTGTTTTTACTTTTCCTGACTGTATTAAAGATAGTGCTAACAGGTCATGATTTTGAACTTGAGGATGAAGCGTGAAAGTGAAAGTTGCTCAGTCATGCCCGACTCTGCGACGCCATGGTCTATACAGTCCATGGAGTCCTCCAGGCCAGAATACTGGAGTGGGTACCCTTTCTCTTCTCCAGGCGATCTTCCGAACCCAGGGATTGAACCCAGGTCTCCTGCACTGCAGGCAGATTCTTAACCAGCTGAGCCACACAAGGGAAGCCCAAGAATACTAGAGTGGGTAGGCGATCCCTTCTCCAGGAGATCTTCCCAACCCAGGAATTGAACCAAGGTCTCCTGCATTGCAGGCGGATTCTTTACCAACTGAGCTAACAGGGAAGCTCGGGGATAAGGAGAGATCTGTGCTAATGTTTACAGGATTTTTCTAGGAAGAGAGTAAAGAAATTCTGGTCCCCTGGTCAACACCTCTTTAACATACATGCTCTCATTTTTTAAATATACTGTGTGTCTGAGGCATTTGTTTAAAATTTTCACTTGTAGATTTGTTAGTCCTCATTCAGAATCAGGCACATAGAAATGGCCACTGGCCTAAGGAATCTTCCAAAGGGAAAGAGAAGGCTGACCGCACTAGTTTATCTTCCTTGCCAGGTTCCTGAGGTCATGTTCCCTTTCATTTCCTTTTCCTAGTTTCCATTTTCCCTCAGAAGAGCTCAAGTCAGGGAAGATGTCTTGAATTCATTCATTCACATATTCATGGACACTTCAGTGCTTACTCTGGGCAGCCACTGAACGGGGATGCAGGGATGGATGGCTTGTCCTCTGCACTCAGATCTAAACTAAGGCACAGAGAGAGGGTGGGCGATGTGAAACCCCCCAGAGAGCATTTTCTTTTCACTACTTCGCTTCGGCTCAAATCTAGAAAGACCAACTGAATTTTTATGTTAACAGTTTTAGGAATGTGAATGGGCCCATGGGTAATGTCAGATCACCAGTGGCTAGCACTCTTAAACGCAGCTTTCTCTGTTGGAGAGGTGTGTAAACAAATGGCTAACTGAGAACCTTAAGATGGGCACCTCACTGGCCTTTCTTGGCTTAATATGGGTGCTGTCATCTCAAGTGCCTGCCGTCTCTGGTTCTTGAGTTCTGAGAAAGAGACACGGGAGGCTAAAAAGTAGATTTCCTAATAGAAATGTTACTTTTCCCTATGATGAGTCCATAGAAGGTCAGTAGAAGGTCAGGTTTCTTTTATTTTAGCTGGAAATTATTATTGTATTGCCTCAGTTTGAATATGCATATTTAATAGATGAAAAATGAAAATTAGCTTTTACTTGATATCAAGTAAAAAAAGGAATTTTACATGGTATCAAAATATTTCAAAGTATGGGAACCTTGGGGATAAAATAATAAAAGGGTCCTTGGTGGTAAAAAGATGGGAGACCATGTCAGAATGTTGATTTTTCTATTAAGATTTGTCACAATTATGTATAAAGTTGGGCTTAAAATTTCAATATTTAGGAAGAAATATATTCTCAAAACTATATCCTGATCTGCTCTTGAACATGTATGAAGCCTCTTCGTCAGAATCTTGACCTCAGAGTATTCATTTACTCCACAGATACTGTATTTTATTAATTTAAAATATTTTTCACATTGTAGCATCTGAAATCCAAGTACTTTTAAAATAGCATATTATAATTTTCTTTGCAGCATTTTTTAATGATACATAAAAGTATTTTTGTAACATTTAAGTATTTTGACAGGCTTCCCTGGTGGCTCAGATGGTAAAGAGTCTGCCTACAGTGCAGGAGACCTGGGTTCGATCCCTGGGTCAGGAAGATCTAGAGAAGGGAATGGCAACCCAGTCCAGTATTCTCGTCTGGAAAATCCCATGGACAAAGGAGCCTGGTGGGCTACAGTCCACGGGGTCACAGAGAGTTGGGCACGACTGAGCGACTAGCTCACACAGAAGTCCTTTATATCTGTGGCCGCTTATATTTGAGGAAACACGGTAATTAGAGTGCCAACCATATGCCAGTGAGCTCTAAGCTTTGGGGCTGTAATTGTGACCAGGATAGACGAGGTCGTTACCATCAAGTTTATACTGTAGTGGACAGCACAGACAAGAGACGGTAATAAACTTAGACTGGGAGCCAGGAAATGCTTTTCTTTCCAAGAAGAATTTCAGACATAGAAACTAAAGGAGAGCAATAAGCGTCTCCATATGTACTAGTGCTCATCGTCGGCATTTATCAGCTCACAGCTGCTCTCGCTTGCTCCACTCTCCTGTTGCCCACTCCAGTTTGATGAGATCCAGAGCAACAGGGAGGGATGCAAAATACGTAAAGCAAAAACGGACAGAAATGAAGGGAAACAGACAAATATAAAATTTTAATTGATCACTTCATAATCCCTTTCTCAGCAATTTATTAAACAACTTGATAGAAAATCAGCAAAGGGAATTCCCTCATGGTCCAGTGATTAGGACCAAACACTCAGAAAACACTCGATGATGACAGAATGCGCAGATTTTTCAAGTACCTGAGGGCAGATATGCCAAGATAGCCCAGGCTGTAGATAAGCCTGTCTGCAGCAGAGTTCCAAAGAATAGCAAAGAGAGATTTTTTTCAAAAGCCTTCTTAAGTGAACAATGCAAAGAAATAGAGGAAAGCAATAGAATGGGGAAGACTAGAGATCTCTTCAAGAAGATTAAAGATTCCAAGGGAACATTTCAAGCAAAGATGGGCACAATGAAGGAGAGAAATGGTATGGACCTAATAGAAGCAGAGGGTATTAAGAAGAGGTGGCGACAATACACAGAAGAACCATACGAGAAAGATCTTCATGACCCAGATGACCAGGATGGTGTGGTCACTCACCTAGAGCCAGACATCCTGGAGTTCAAAGTCAAGTGGGCCTTAGGAAGCATCACTGTGAACAAAGCTAGTGGGGGTGATGGAATTCCAGCTGAGCTGGAATTTCAGATCCTAAAAGATGATGCTATTTAAAGTACTCGCTCAATATGCCAGCAAATTTGGAAAACTCAGCAGTGGCCACAGGACTGGAAAAGGTCAGTTTTCATTTCAATCCCAAAGAAGGGCAATGCCAAAGAATGTTCAAAGTACCATACAATTGCATTCATTTCACATGCCAGCAAGATAATGCTCAAAATTCTCCAAGCCAGGCTTCAACAGTACATGAACCGAGAACTTTCAGGTGTACAAGCTGGATTTAGAAAAGGGAGAGGAACCAGAGATCAAATTACCAACACTCGCTGGATCGTAGCAAAAGGAAATTCCAGAAAAGCATCTGCTTCATTGACTACACTAAAACCCCTGACTGTGTGGATCACAACAAGTTGTGGAAAATTCTTTGAGAGATGGGAATACCAGACCACCTTACCTGCCTCCTGAGAGACCTGTATGCAGGTCAGGAAGCAACAGTTAGAACTGGACATGGAACAATGAACTGGTTCCAAATTGGGAAAGGAGTACCTCAAGGCTGTATATTGTCACCCTGCTTATATAGCTTATATGCAAAGTACATCTGTGAAATGCCGGACTGGATGAAACTCAAGACTGCCAGGAGAGATATCAATAACCTCAGATATGCAGATGACACCACCCTAATGGCAGAAAGCAAAGAGAAACTAAAGAGCTTCTTGATGAAGTTGAAAGAGGAGAGTGAAAAAACTGGTTTAAAACTCAACATTCAAAAAACGAAGATCATGGCATCCAGTCCCATCACTTCATGGCAAACAGATGGGGGGGGGGGGGGCGGTGCGGAATGGAAACAGTGACAGACTTTATTTTCTTGGGCTCCAAAATCACTGAGGATGGTGATTGCAGCCATAAAATTAAAAGACACTTACTCCTTGGGAGAAATGCTATAACCAACCTAGACAGCATATTAAAAAGCAGAGACATCACTTTGCTGACAAAGGTCCATATAGTGAAATCTATGGCTTCTCCAGTAGTGGTGTGAGAGTTGGACCATAAAGAAGACTGAGTGCCAAAGAACTGATGCTTTTGAACTGTGGTGCTGGAGAACATTCTTTAGAGTCCCTTGGAACCAGTCAATCCTAAAGGAAATCAGTCCTGAATATTCACTGGGAGGACTGATGCTGAACCTGAAGCTCTAATAATTTGGCCACCTGATGCAAAGAGCCAACTTATTGGAAAAGACCCTGATGCTGGGAAAGACTGAGGGCAGGAGGAGAAGAGGGGAACAGAGGATGAGATGCTTGGATGGCATCACTGACTCAATGGACATAAGTTTGAGCAAACTCTGGGAGACAGTGAAGGAGAGGGAAGCCTGGTGTGCTGCAGTCTGTGGGGTCACAAAGAGTTGGTCATGGCTGAGTGACTGAACAAGGCTTAAAACAAACCTCAACAAATTTAAAAGAATTGCAGTTATGTAAAATGTGTCCTCTGGCCACAATCAAATCAATTAGAAATCAGTAACAGAAGGCTAAAATTTCTAAACACAGAAACGAAACAGCACACTTCCAAATAATTAATGGGTTAAGTCTCAAAATTTTAAGATAAATGTTTAACAGAATGAAAGTGAAAAATATATACACACTACTATATAAAACAGATAACCAACAAGGACCTACTGTATAGCAGAGGGAACTATACTCAATATTGTGTAATAATGAGGGAAGATAACCTGATATATATATATATATATATATATATATATATATATATATATATGCCTGAATCACTGCTATACACCTGAAATCAACTATACTTCAATTAAAAAGAATATCTAAAATCAATCTAGGAGACTATGTCATGAACCTAATGTAAAAATTAATAAAAAGCTGAAATGACTAGGATTAAAAAAATTGAGACACGCAAAAGAAGCAAGAAGCTGTTCTTTGAAACGGTTGATCATATTGACAAACTTCTCAAAGACTGAAAGAAAATACTCAATTGCTAATATCAAGAAAGGAATAAATGTTACTACAGATCCTGTAGAATGCAACTCTATACATACACTTGACAACTCTGACTAAACTGAGCAATTCCTCAAAAGGTACAAGCTTCTACAACTCACCAAATAGAAAATGTATAATTTGGTAGCCATATAAATATTACAGAAATTGAATCTGTACTTTTATAACTCTCACAAAGCAATTTTCACACCTATATCGTTTCACTGGAGAATTCTACCAGCTGTTTAAAGAAGAATTAACATGTCTATACAATATCTTCCTGAAATAGAAGAGGAGGGAAAACTTCCTAATTTGTTTTATTACCTTGATGCCAAAGATGTTAAAAACACAAACAGAACTGCAGACCAGTGTTTCTCATGATTTAAGATAGAAAAATCCTTAACAAGTGTTAGCAAATAGAACTCACCAATATATCAATAGTGAAAAATCACACACCATGACTAAGTGGGATCCATCTCAGGGATGCAAGGCTGTCTCAATTAATGTAGTCCTATCAGTAGGCTCAAGAAGTCATCTGACCATATCAATAGATATGGTCTTGACAAAATCTAAAATATATTTGTGATAAACGCTCTCAGTAAAGTAATGATACAAGGGAACTTCTTTAACCTGACACACACAGAAAACCTACAAAAACCTCCAGTAAGCACTGTGCTTCATGCTTAGAAACTAGATGCTTGCTTCTTAAGATCAGGACTAAGGCAAGATCTCACACCACGTCTATTCTGTGTCATACTGAACGTATGCATTCTAGCTAAGGCAGTATGACAGTGAAAATTATACAGATAGGTTGAAAAGGAAGAAAGAAAACTGATTTTGTTCCCAGTTACATGATTATTAATGCAGAAAATCCCAAAGATGAACAAAAATATTCCTGGATATTTTTATAATATCTGGGAATTATTTTATACATAATATATATTAATATAAACATTTTATTAAGGTTTCAGGATACAAAGTTAATATACAAAAGTCAATTACATTGCTATATACCAGCAACAAACAATTGGAATGTGAAATTTAAACTAAACAACATTCACATTAGCACTCCAAAAATAAAATATTAATAGTATGACTCATAAAACATGTACAAGATCTGAGGGAAACTACAAAACTGATTAAACAAACCAAAGAAGGTCTAAACAAATGGAGACATGACCTACGTTCATGGATAGGAAGACTCAGTACTGTTAGGATGGCACAAGACACACTGATCCATAGACTCAATGTAATCTTGGTCAAAATCCCAACAGGTTATTTTTGGATACAGACAAACCGATTCTAAAGTCTATATGGAAAGGCAGAAGGTCCAGAATATCCCACACAACACAAAACAAGAAGAGCTCCATCAGCTGGCTTACGTGGCCTGACTTCCAGTCTGAAAGAACAGTAATCAAGACAGTATGAGTGTGACTGACCTAAGCACAGACTAACAGGTTAACGGACAGAATAAAGAGCCCAGGGATAGAGCCATGTGAATGCAAGCGAGCGACCTTTGGCAAGAGAACAACGGCAATTCAGTGGAGAAAGGACAGCCTTTTCAGTGAGTGTTCAAACCGGACATTCACATGCAAAAAAGTTAATCTAGACCTTCCCCGGGTTCGACCCCTTGGAGGAGAAGATCCCCTGGGGAAGGGAATGGCAACCTACTCCAGTATTCTTGCCTGGAGAATTCCATGGTCAAGAGCCTGGAAGGTTACAGTCCATGGGGCTGCAAAGAGTTGCACACACCTCAGCAATTAACACTTACACAAACATTAGCCATAAATAGGTCATCGGCTGTATGTAAAACACAAAATAAAATTTCTTGATGCTAACACATGCCAAAGTCTAGGCGACTTGACTGGTTATGAGTTTTTAGATACAACACCAAAAGCGTCATCCATGAAAAAAAAATAGATTAGTTAAAATGAGTAACTTCTCCTGTGCCAAAGACACAAGACAGGAAACAAAAAGACAAGCCAGCCTGGGAGAAAATATCTGTGAAACGCACATGTCATAAAAGACCTATACATTCCAAAACTATGAAAAACACTTAAAACTCAACAATCCAATTTAAAAAACAGAGCTACTACACAAGTATTGCAATGGGTAAAATCCACAGCGCTAACAACGGCAGATGCTGGCAAGGATGTGGAAATAAAAGAACTCTCACTCGTTGCTAGTAGGAATGGAAAATAGAACAGCCACTTTGGAAGACCATTTGGCAGTTTCTTACAAAGGTAAACACAGTCTTACCGTATGATCTAGCAATCACATTCCTATTTACTCAAACGAGATGAAAACTATGTCCGCAGAAAATTTTGCACATGAATGTATATAGCAGCTTCATTTATCACTGTCAAAACGGGAAGCAATCAAGAGGTCCTTCAGTTGGAGTAGACTGGGACATCCATACAGTAGAATATTATTCAGTGATAAAAACAAATGGAATATCAAGCTACAAAAAGGCATAGAAGAATGCCAGATTCACATTGCTAAGTGAAAGAAGGCAGTCTGAAAAGGCTACGTACTGTTTGGTTCTAACTATACGACTTTTGGAATAGGTGAAACTAGAGAGACAGTAAAAGCAGCGGTGGTTGCCAGGAGTTTGGAGTAGGGAAGATGGGGAAGATAAGCAGCAAGAAGCTGGAGCATGGAATTTTTAGGGTGACCGGACTATATGATAATGTCATGTTAGATACATAACATTGCTGCTGCTGCTAAGTTGCTTCAGTCGTGTCTGACTCTTAGCGACCCCATAGACGGCAGCCCACCAGGCTCCCCCGTCCCTGGGATTCTCCAGGCAAGAGTGCTGGAGTGGGGCGCCATCGGCTTCTCCGTTGTAAAAACCCATAGAACTGAAAAACAGAAACAGTGAGCACTGAAGTGAACGAGATACTTTAATAATAGTGTCACTATTGCCTTACCAGTTACAGATGTACCACACTAATACAGGAAGTTAACGGGAACCTCTGGGGAAGAGGGAGTGTGTGTGTGTGTATATATATACACACACGCTATCTGCTCAACTTTTCATAAACCCAAAACTGCTCTAAAAAATACTCTCTTAAAAGAGGGAGAGAGGGAAGGGAAAGACAGAGAGAGAGAGAGAGAGAGAGAATAGAAGTATGAGTTGATTGTGGAGCCAGACTGCATAGCTTTGAGCTGCCTCTGAGATTTCACGAAGGACAACGGGCTGCTACTGACAGGACTCAGGTGCCCAGTGTCAAGGCTGAGGGTTAAACGGCCACTGTTCCTGGGCCTCTTGATGATGATGGGGGTCTTGAGACATTTTCAGTAACTACTGAATGTAAGTCTCTGTACCTTCATGTATCTGTGAACATACTAAAACTCTCCCTTTTGTAAATAGTAAAACTAAATCCAAAAACCATTCGCTCCATATACTGGAGCTTTAGAGTTTGCAGTCTTTGAGGATATGAAGGGGCCCAGAGAATTCTACATCTAGCAGTGAATGATTTTAAGAAAACAACTGTCCTCTAGATATTACATACTTTTAAGGATTTTTTTTGTTCCTGAGAATTCCCACATCCCTTCAGCCTTCCTCCAAGTGAGTTAAAATTAAATCTAGGAATAGCAAATGGGAACAAAAGGGTTGTCGTGAGGGCAAGTGCCAATAACTGCACTATGTGTATTACTATACTTTGGCCCAACACAGACGAGGGAATGACTAGGCAGATTAGAAAAAGAATCAACTAAAACCAAAACAAAAAAAGAAAATGAAATTGATTATACAATGGATGAGACACAGTAGAAGAGGTTAGAGTGGCAACTATATCTGAAGAAATTACTCAAAGTGAGATTCAGAGTTGAGTCAATGGATAAAATTAAATGAGATGGCGCATTTGAAGGCCTTCATGGGTCTGACTTTTGACTCAGTAGTGTTTGGGTGAAAGATAACCCAGAACTATTCTCCTAGGCTCTGACCACCCTTCAATGTTCTGTGAAGCCTCACCCTCCAAAATACCTCTTTGCCAACCCGTTTCTCCAAGGTTAGCTAAGTACCCTGTCTCCAACAAGAGCTCTCAGAGCCTTCAGAATGATTCAAATAAGGCCAAGGGCCATTCATGAGCCACTGGCCAACCCGTATTTGTGAACTTCTAACACCTGACCCTCTCTGGGCTATTTTCATTGCAACAGTGTGGCTCTCTAAAGGATCCATGCCACTTCTGGAAGCTGGTGAGGCGGAAGCACAAGGGTGCCAGATGCCTCCTTGCAATACCAGTGTAGTGACAGTCTCTTACAGGCTTCTGAAGGATAGGACAGCCCACTCCAGGAAGCGGGGAGTCGTGGCTGTGATCAACAATAAGCCTGGTCTGGACTTGAATCCAAGCTCTGAACACCTGGCTGTGGGGTCATCCAACTAGCAGCCACTGAGTCCCAGGTTCCTCCTCCGAAACTGGGGCCAAGGACAGCTATCTGGCGCGGCTAGCGAACGAACTGGAAGGGAGCGGCTGTGGAGCATCCGTCAGCGCCAGCACCTAGTGGGAGCTGGCGCTAGAAGCCCGTGTCTTTGTTTTGTTGCCACGGCTCTACATTGCAGCATGGTTAGTCCTCTCTCCTAATGCTGTTTTTTCTACTTCTCACACTTAACCCTCCAGTTAATAGTCTCAGTGGCTCTGGGACGTTTGCTCCAATAAGGCAACCTCAGATGCCAGGACAGAAAGTGGGAGGTGCCTGAATTATCCACGGTAGATCAAAGGCACTGTCTCATTTTGCACCCTTAAGAAATCAACTGTCATTATAATAGCCGAGTAGGACAAGTGCTTTCTGCCACTTTTAAAATGCCTGTGGGTTTCTCTGGCTCATTACTGAAAGGATCCAGCCAGTTAGAAGACACAGGAAGGCTTAGGCCTGCACAAGGGCGGTGATAACACCCAGAGCCAGGATCCTGGGCAGAGAGTCAACATCCGGTTGGTCTGATCACGGTTGTTAATCAGAACACCAGATCATTGCTCCTGAGCTGGCACTGAGTTTCAGCCACAGTGTGGCAGGGATTGTCTATCTGCTTTGGCTTTTCATGGGGTTGTTTCAAAGATTAAACAGTTGCTACTTTGCCTCTAAGAAAACTTCCCAGTCCCTCTGTAATATGTTTTGGTTTAATACCATTTACAGGAATTGATCATTTCCTTGCATTTATTGCCTTCAGGGGAAAAAAGGGGGGCCTTTAGATAGAAATTTTCTTTTCTGCTCCCTATCAAATTCATGGAAACTGCCACCCTCTGTGAGTACACCTGGAGGGTACCAGTCTGCCCCAAACATTCCCACAATGAACAAGGCAGCCGCTCTAATTGCATTGAACACTCTGACACTGATTAAACATCAGCACGGCTCCTGGAGAACGTTCTCCCTCCTTCCCTGATTTCCATACTTAGGAAACAAAGAAACCTACATTCCTTAATATAGCAGATGGACACTGTCAAAATCAGATTCCAGCCTATGTTTCCAGCTCAGCTTCCCCTCAGTCAGCTACTTTTTCATTCTACCCCTTCTACTAGGAATTTCCTTGCTTCTCTTTTCAAACGAGTAAGTTCCGCTCAACTTTGAAGATCCGGCACAAATGTGACTTCCTCCAGGAAGCTGTCCCTGACCTTCTAAGCCAGTCTTTCTCCTCCCAACCCCATGCTACCCACAGCCCCTCACCATATAGATCAGTGCTTCTGAAACTTTGGGGTTCCTGATAAAATGCAGATGCTGATTCTGAAGCCTGGACTGTGCATTGCTAACAAAATCCCAGATGACACTGATGCTGCTGCTCTGTGGCAACACTCCAGGTGGGAAGAATACAGAGCTCATAGCACAGGCTTTGGCTCTCTAATTATTCTTGGCTGAGCTGGGTCTTCGTTGCTGAAGACTTTGCTCGTTGCGGAGCGCGGGGGCTACTCTCTAGGTGTGGTCTGCAGGCTTCCCACTGCCCTGGCTTGCCCCGTTGTGGGGCGCAGGCTCTAGGGCACGTGGGTCAGCGCTTGAGGCTCCCTCGCTCTAGGCCACTGGGTCAAAAGTTGGGGCGCGGCGCCTTAGTTGATCCGTGGCGTGTAGGATGTCCCCAGATCAGGGATCAAGCCTGTGCCTCCTGCCTTGGCAGGTGGATTCTTTACCACTGAGCCACCAAGGAAGCCAAGGGTTTGGTTCTTATTTCTGTATCTCTGCTCCTCCTGCTTCAGCAGGACAGCGGCTGAGTGCCCAGCCGTGAGTGAGCGCAGTGCTGACTGTGAAACTCTGAACGTTTGCAGAATGAGGGTTCCTCCCAGTCACCCTCACTGACATCAGCTTCCCCGCCTCCCATTTATACAAACAGTCCATAGATTTTTATGCTACTTTCTTTTTCTTTTTGGCACATCTTTCATTGTTGGTATTTTCTTTATTTTTAAGACAGGCTGTGGGTTGCTTTTTAACGCAAGAAACAAAACAGATACTTAGAGAAAGAATGCACCACCGCCCACCCGCACTGGTCTGGCCCACTTTATTATGCTGATGAGGCTGGTAGCTTCCTTCGATGAAAGCTTGCAAGATCACACTGCCACAGTGCCTCGTTTACACACTCAGTTCTCACTCCCTATGCTTCCTGTCTTGTGTCGTTGCTTAGTCAGTATAACTCAGATCAAACGGAAGTGGGCCTTGGAGGTCATCCTCGTCAGATTCCAGTTAACTGATGTGCGCCCCTGGTTTAGATGAGGGTGATGGAAGAGGTATAGAGTTTGTGGAGTATGAGGGGCCCTCACTGACCCCATCCCAGGACAGTATTGGGTAGTCTTGGCATGATAGGCCTTCAAGATGTGAAATGAGATATTTCCTGCTGTATTTTGAAACACGAATATCACAGCCATCAGGGATTCCAGCCTTTCAAATGTAAATTTCTGAACTCAATACAATACCGGCTATCTGATAGCCATCAGCCACTTCCCCAATGAGCTGGTTGGGGGGACGAAGAAAGCTCAGAGAGGCAGCCATCCGCCACCCTACGGGTAAAGGAGGATTTAAGGGTACACTAGGAATTAGGAATTTAACTCAGATGACCATTACATCTACTACTGCGGGCAGGAATCCCTCAGAAGAAATGGAGCAGCCATCATGGTCAACAGAAGAGTCCGAAATGCAGTACTTGCATGCAACCTCAAAAACGACAGAATGATCTCTGTTCGTTTCCACGGCAAACCATTCAATATCACAGTCATCCAAGTCTATGCCTCGACCAGTAATGCTGAAGAAGCTGAAGTTGAACAGTTCTATGAAGACCTACAAGACCTTTTAGAACTAACACCCAAAAAAGATGTCCTTTTCATTATAGGGGGCTGGAATGCAAAAGTAGGAAGTCAAGAAACACCTGGGATAACAGGCAGATTTGGCCTTGGAATACAGAATGAAGCAGGGCAAAGGCTAACAGAGTTTTGCAAAGAGAACGCACTGGGTCATAGCATACAGCCTCTTCCAACAACATAAGAGAAGACTCTACACATGGACATCACCAGATGGTCAACACCAAAATCAGATTGATTATATTCTTTGCAGCCAAAGATGGAGAAGCTCTTTACAGTCAGCAAAAACAAGATCGGGACCTGACTGTGGCTCAGATCATGAACTCCTTCTTGCCAAATTCAGACTTAAATTGAAGAAAGTAGGGAAAACCACTAGACCATTCAGGTATGACCTAAATCAAATCCCTTATGATTATACAGTGGAAGTGAGAAATAGATTTAAGGGACTAGATCTGATAGATAGAGTGCCTGATGAACTATGGACAGAGGTTCATGACATTGTACAGGAGACAGGGATCAAGACCATCTCCATGGAAAAGAAATGCAAAAAAGCAAAATGGCTGTCTGGGGAGGCCTTACAAATAGCTGTGAAAAGAAGAGAAGCAAAAAGGAAAGATATAAGCATCTGAATGCAGAGTTCCAAAGAATAGCAAGGAGAGATAAGAAAGCCTTCCTCAGTGATCAATGCAAAGAAATAGAGGAAAAGAACAGAATGGGAAAGACTAGAGATCTCTTCAAGAAAATTAGAGATTCCAAGGGAACATTTCATGCAAAGATGGGCTCGATAAAGGGCAGAAATGGTATGGACCTAACAGAAGCAGAAGAGATTAAGAAGAGGTGGCAAGAATACACAGAAGAACTGTACAAAAAAGATCTTCATGACCAAGATAATCAGGATGGTGTGATCACTCACCTAGAGCCAGACATCCTGGAACGTGAAGTCAAGTGGGCCTTAGAAAGCATCACTAGGAACAAAGCTAGAGGAGGTGATGGAATTCCAGTTGAGTTGTTTCAAATCCTAAAAGATGATGCTGTGAAAGTGCTGCATTCAACATGCCAGCAAATTTGGAAAACTCAGCAGTGGCCACAGGACTGGGAAAGATCAGTTTTCATTCCCATCCCAAAGAAAGGCAATGCCAAAGAATGCTCAAACTACTGCACAATTGCACTTATCTTACATGCTAGTAAAGTAATGCTCAAAATTCTCCAAGCCAGGCTTCAGCAATACGTGAACCATGAACTTCCAAATGTTCAGGCTGGTTTCAGAAAAGGCAGAGGAACCAGAGATCAAATTGCCAACATCCGCTGGATCATGGAAAAAGCAAGAGAGTTCCAGAAAAACATCTATTTCTGCTTTATTGACTATGCCCAAGCCTTTGACTGTGTGGATCACAATAAACTGTGGAAAATTCTGAAAGAGATGGGAATACCAGACCACCTGACCTGCCTCTTGAGAAACCTATATGCAGGCCAGGAAGCAACAGTTAGAACTGGACATGGAACAACAGACTGGTTCCAAATAGGAAAAGGAGTACATCAAGGCTGTATATTGTCACCCTGCTTATTTAACTTCTATGCAGAGTACATCATGAAAAACGCTGGGCTGGAAGAAGCACAAGCTGGAATCAAGATTGCCGGGAGAAATATCAATAACTTCAGATATGCAGATGACACCACCCTTATGGCAGAAAGTGAAGAGGAACTAAAAAGCCTCTTGATGAAAGTGAAAGAGGGGAGTGAAAAAGTTGGCTTTAAAGCTTAACATTCAGAAAACGAAGATCATGGCATCTGGTCCCATCACTTCATGGAAAATAGATGGGGAACCAGTGGAAACAGTGTCAGATTTTATTTTTTGGGGCTCCAAAATCACTGCAGATGGTGACTGCAGCCATGAAATTAAAAGCTGCTTACTCCTTGGAAGGAAAGTTATGACCAACCTAGATAGGATAATCAAAAGCAGAGATATTACTTTGCCAACAAAGGTCTGTCTAGTCAAGGCTATGGTTTTTCCAGTGGTCATGTATGGATGTGAGAGTTGGACTGTGAAGAAAGCTGAGCACCGAAGAATTGATACTTTTGAACTGTAGTGTTGGAGAAGACTCTTTAGAGTCCCTTGGACTGCAAAGAGATCCAACCAGTCCATTCTAAAGGAGATCAGTCCTGGGTGTTCATTGGAAGGACTGATCCTGAAGCTGAAACTCCAATACTTTGGCCACCTCATGCGAAGAGTTGACTCATTGGAAAAGACTCTGATGCTGGGAGGGATTGGGGGCAGGAAGGGGACAACAGAGGATGAGATGGCTGGATGGCATTACCCACTCGATGGATGTGAGTTTGAGTGAACTCCAGGAGTTGGTGATGGACAGGGAGGCCTGGGGTGCTGTGATTCATGGGGTCGCAGAGTTGGACACTACTGAGAGACTGAACTAAACCGAGGAATTGGGAATGTGATCTTGATTGTTCAAGCAGGATTTGGCCCCAGGCAGCTGCGATGCACATGAAAGCAATATATTCCGTGAGCCCAGATGCTTGCATCTTCCCATACAAAGAAGAGCACTAAACTCCTCGGATACCTGGTTTTCCTTAATTAACAGACTGCCTGCCTCCACCCCTCCATGTTACAATCTTCCATATATCTTGACTCCTTTCCCCATCTCCTTGGAGCAATCTCTCTGGGTCACTTGAGATGCTGTCTCCCAGGCCTGAAGTCCTCATAATTCCCAAAGAATACATCTAACTCAACTTCCAGGTTGTGACTATTTTTATAGTCAATAAGAGTTTTAAAAAGCGTCAAAAAACCCCATTTTCTTTTTCTTCTTCTCTTTGGCTTGCCTTATGCACAATGGGTAACAAACAAAACTAAATTGTATCATGAAGTGATTCAACAACATACAAGGGAGATGGCTTGCAGTGAACTTTTGAGGCGGTGCAGTTCAGCGCCTCTTTCAAACATCAAGCAGCCGTAGATGTCCCAGCCTGAAAGAAGCTTGCAGAGGTCATCCGTTGTGAACCTATTTTCAGATAGGGAAAGCCAAGTTTCTGAGAAAATAGGCAGATGGCATTCAAGCCAAGACCAGAAGCCAGGGCTCCTACTCACTCCTCTCTCGCATCTGGAAGCCCTTGCTCCTGACCTGGTAGGAAGGGCCAGTCCCCTGCAGAGCACTTCGGTGTCCAGGGGACTCTGAGGCCCCTTTGGGCCACTATGAGATAACCTTTCTTTGCTCCTGTTTAGGATCAGGTGCTTCACTATTTTCTCTAGATTCCCCTTGCTCTTCTTCAGCTGACTCACCTTTATGGCAGCTCTAACTCCAACGTGACCTTCTCTCTTCTCCGGCCCTGGGCCCGGCGCTTAGCACTAGACACACCTTATAAGATGCTCGGTCACAGTCTGTCGTTTGCTTCTGCGTCTCCGCTGCAGAGGCTGCGAGCCTCTTGAGGTCAGAGGTCATGTCATGCTTACTGTCCTGAGCACACTATCTGGCACACAGCAGAGGCTCAGTGAAGCGAGTGTCTCCTCGGCGGGAAGAGGAGAACATTAGTGCCCTCAGGGGGCATTCACATTTTGCATGCAGGTCTCTCACAATCACTGAGTAATGTCTGGCTGCAGGCTTGGTTGGCTCTACCCTTTGGATAAGGATGCTGAGAGGAGCTCTTCCATGATGACTCATGTATCTTATAAATTGGTATTAGTGTTCAGACACAGCTAAGCTACAACATTCTGAGAAACAGAAAACCATAATTCATCAAAGCAAAAGCCATCATACGCCTACCACCCATTCACAGCAGAAGTGATCAGATCTTAATGACTAAAAACAGTCTTGGAAGACCAGTGCACACATTTATCCTACTCCCTAGGCAAAACAAATACTTCACACCAGGTTATTTCATCCAGTTTATATTCTAGACATTGTGACTAGACCAGGTTGACTCAGTGACAATTCTGGGACTTAGATGAAGTCCTCAGTGACCTCCTTTATCACAGCTTTTCTCCTATGATGAAGCAATAAGGCACTGATGAATTGTGGTAAAGGGCTGGGCTCCCAAAAGTTTGGAGGTCATGAGTTTACCTTTAACCACCAAGGAAGTAAGAGCACAGCTCTTCAGCCTCCCCAGATATTTGTTTCCTTAGCCATGCCCTGAGCCAGGGAACCGTCTACCTCCAGTCACAGCTTGGCCCCTCTCTCTGAGTTGGGGTCTGCTTCACGTTATCATCTTGAAAGGATGGAAAGCCAAAGAAAAGAATGAGAGCCAGCTGTAAATGCGTAACAATAATTACAACGTTTAAAAGATGTGTACGAAAAATGCGATGCAAACTTTCCTAAGGAGACATGGCTGGCCTACGACTCACGCTCAAGCTAAGCCCTCCTTTTATATTCCTGCAAAACTCCAGAAAGTCATGGTAGAAAACACTCCCCAGCAGCACTTGGGAGAAAAGTAACTGCCTTTCGGAAAGGAAAAAAGGAAGACATTCCCAAAGATTGGGACTGCTGAACATATAGTCACGATGAAGTTTTTCATGTGCTTAATAATCAAATGTCAACCCACGGCTTCCTGGACAAGATGGTGGAGTGGAATGGCCTCGAGCTTACCTCCGCTCATGAGTACACTGAAGTCTCAACTAACTGCTGAACAACCATTGATTAAAAAGACTGGAATCCAACAACAACAACAAAAGACAGTCAACATCCAAAGACATAAAGAACCCACAACGAGACAGCAGCAGGTGTGTGCTCACGATATAATCACACCCCAGACCCCCCAGGGAGGGGGCCATAGACTGGAGAATAACACGCTGCAGAAGCTCTCTTACAGGAGTCAGAATTCAGAGCCCCATGTCAGGCTCCACAGCCTGGGGGTCTGGCATCGGGGAGAAGAGCCCCCAGAGCATTTGCCTTTGAAAGCCAGCAGGGCTTGATTGCAAGCACTCCAGAGAACTGGGAAAACGGAGACTCCGAGCTCGGAGGGCACGCTCAGGTCACGTGCACCAGGATTCAGGAAAAAAAGCAGCGACTTCATGGGAGTGTGGGCCAGACACACCTGCTGGCCTTGGAGGGCATCTGGGGGGAAGCACAGCTGACTCACTCTGAGGGCAAGGACCCGGGGGTGGGGATATCAGGGCGCTCATTAGGACATGCTCTTCGGGAGGCCACATTCTGACACCAAGACCTGGCGCCACTCTAACAGCCTGTGGCTCCAGTGCTGGGATGCATCAGGCCAAGCAGCCAGCAGGGAGGGAACACAGCCCCACGCATCAGCGGACGGGCCGACAGCCCCGCGCGTCGGCGGACGGGCTGAGCCCACAGTCGACTCTAGATACATATGTTCATCTCAATATAAGCAGAAAAAGCTTTTGATAAAATTCAACATCAATTAATGATAAACACTCTCCAGCAGACACACAGGGACCATACCTGAACATAATAAAGGCCAAAGAGGACAAACTCACTGCCGTCATGTTCTGGTGAAAAGCTGAAAGCACTTCCTCAAGATCAGGAACAAGAGAAGGACGTCCACCCTCGCCATTTTTATTCAACGCAGTTTGGAAGTTTAGCCATAGCAATCAGAGAAGAAAAACCTAAAAGGAATCCAAAGTGGAAGGGAAAAAGTAAAACAGTCACTGTTGGCAGATGATATGATACTAAACATAGAAAACCCTAAAGATGTCCCCAGAAAACCACTAGGTCTCATTGCTGAATTCAGTAGAGAGGCAGGATATAAAATTAACACCCAGAAATCTGTCGCATTTCTATACACTAACAACAGAAGATAAGAAAGAGAAATTAAGGAAATAGCCCCATTTATCAGTGCATCAAAACGAATAAAATACCTAGGAATAAACCTACCTAAAGAGGCAAAAACCTGTACTCTGAAAACTATAAGACATTAATGAAAAAGTTAAAAATGACATAATATGGAAAGATATACTATGTTCTTGTACTGGAAGAATTAATTTTGTCAAAATGCAATCCACAGATTCAATGCAATCCCTATAAAATTATCAATAGTATTTTTCACAGAAGTAGAACATGAAATATTAAGACTTATAAGGAAACACAAAAGACCCTGAATAGCCAAAGCAATCTTGAGAAAGAGAAACGGGGCTGGAGAAATAAGGCTTCCTGACTTCAGAATCTACTACAAAGCTACAGTTATCAAAATACCCTGTACTGGCACAAAAGCAGATAGATAAATCAGTGAGACAGAAAAGCCCAGAATAAACCCATGCATCTGTGGTCAGTTAATCCACAACTAAGGAGGCAAAAATACACAATGGAGAAAAGACAGCCTCTTCAGTAAGTGGTACTGGTAAAACTGAGCAACTACATGTGAAAGAGCGAGAGGAGAAGATTCTCTAACACCGCACACAGAAATGAACCCAAATGGATGAAAACCTAAAGGTAAGATCGGATACTGTAAAGTTCCCAGAGGATAACACAGGCAGAACACTCTTCGACATAAACTGCCGCAATATTTACAGCGACAGAAATAAAACCAAAAATGAGCAAATGGCACTTAATCAAACATAAAGGCTTGTGGACAGCAAAGGAGACCGTGAACAGAATGGGAAAAGACAACATGTGGAACGGGAGAAGGCATCTGCAAATGATGCGGCCAACAATGGGTTAATTCCAAAATATACAAACAGTGCTTAAAGCTCAATATCAGAAAAACAAACAACCCGATCAAAAAATGGGGAGAAGATCTGAACAGACATTTCTCCAGAGGAGATGCACAGATGGTCAGAAGACACACGAAGAGATGCTCAACATCACTAATCATTAGGGAGACGCAGAGCAAAGCCACGATAAAGTGTCACCTCACAGCAATCAGAAAGGCCAGCATAAAAACGTCTGAAGATAGTAAATGCTGCAGAGAGTGTGGAAAAAAGGGAGCCCTCTTATGCTGTCGGTGGAATGTAAGTTGGTGCAGTCACTGCGGAGAGCAGTACGGAGGTTCCTTAGGAAACTGAAAGCAGAGCGACTATATGGTCCTGCAATCCCACTTCTGGGCTCATATCCAGAGAAAACCATACTTTGAAAAGCTACGTGTACTCTAATGTTCACTGTGGCATACCGACAATAGCCAAGACGTGGGAGCCTAAATGTCCATCAGCAGGCGAAGGGATAAAGAATATGTGGCCCATATACACAGTGGGATACTAGCCATCAACAAGAGTGAAGCAAGGCCGTCGGCAGCAACACGGATGGTCCTAGAGGCCATCACGCTAGGTGAGATAAGCCAGACAGAGACTGGCAATATCGGGCGACATCACTTATATGTGGACTCACACAAATAAACTCATAAACAAGACGGAAATAGACCGCAGACACAGAAAACACACCCACAGTTACCAAGGGGGAACGGGGCGGTGGGGAGAGAGGACCGGGCAGTGATAAATTAGGAGTGTGGGGTTAACAGACACCCTCTACTATATACTAAATAGATAAACAAGGACCTCCTGTGTAGCACAGGGAAGCATATTCAACATTTTATAATTTATAAAGTAACTTAAAAAATAGGTATGTATCATACATACAGCAGAAGCACTTTTCTGTGCATGTGAAACTTGCACAATATTGTACATCAACTATATTCAATTTTTAAAAAAAGTTAAGCCCCAAAGTTGGTCCCCTTTAAACATCACTTTTGCTGACAGCCTTACCCAGGGTCTAATTTTTCTGAAGGAAAAAAGCTGGAGGATCTGGCTGTGACAGAGAGCAGTGCTTCTCAAATTGAACATGTGTATCACCTGGGGATTCTTCAAATAGGAGTTCTGATTAAGTAGATCTGGGTAGGGCCTGCTAACAAGCTCCCAGGTAAAGCCGGTGCTTCTGGTTTGTAGAGCCCACCCTGAAGAACATGGACATTGACAATGCCGGAGCCCAGTTCCTGGAAGATGTTGAACACTTGTGCTCCTGGGCATCTGAGCTTAAAACATAAGGCCTGTTCCTAAGGTTTCCTTAAAGGTCAGCAGAGGCCCTCTTTCTAGCTGTGAATAATGACAGATACCTCCTTCCCTCTCCTGGGTCAACCACTGAGAATACACTGCAAACTATTTTTTTTTTTCCAGTGGAGTTTAAATAATAAGACAGAGTCTGTATCCAACTATGTGTCTATTCATTGGAAGGACTGATGCTGAAGCTCCAATACTTTGGCCACCTGATGCAAAGAGCCAACTCATTTGAAAAGACCCTGATGTTGGAAAAGATTGAAGGCAAAAGAAGAGTAAGACCGCAGAGGATGAGTTGGTTAGATAGCATCACTCAGTGGACATGAGTCTGAGCAAACTCCAGGAGATAGTGAAGGACAGGAAAGCCTGGCATGCTGCAGTTCATCGGGTCCCAAAGAGACACGACTTAACGGCTGAACGACCACCGTGTATCAACAGCTCAGTTGTTTCTTATGAAATCAGTTTGAATGCAACCAAGAATGGCATTGGTTATTCCCTAGAGCCATCGTCTCTACGGCCACACGGTTCATATCATACAAAGACACTACCCCAATTTTATTAACTAACCTCAGCCCACACTTCATCCTTGCTTCCACTAGAAGTTAATTATACTGCTGCAGTTTCTAAGTCACGTCAGTTAGGGTTGCCCAAATCTTTTTCCAGGAAAAAAGCTTAATGAGCGTGTGGAAGCTAGGTTTCTTACCTTCTGCTCTAATGCAAAAGGCAAGTAAATCAAGTGGACCTGCATTCATAATTTGCAGATACACTGGCGTTTAGGGGTCACGGATTAAACTGAACCTGCCAGGCCAAGATTGGGGTGACCTGTTCAACACGGCAACATTTAAGGTGAACTGGGAGAGTCTGTTACATCATGGGAAATGCCTGTATTCTAAGAAGTGGCTCTGCAAGTTGTGAAGACAACCCAGCCACGGCTGTAGTAGAAGTTTGAAAACTACACAAGGAAAATAGAAACAAAACTCTACATGATAAACTCAACTGAGTAGTTAAGTTTGAGTAAAAGGATAGAATATGATTATTTTTCTTATAATTTTCTGTGCTTTCAAACTTTTCTGTAAAGAGTATCAACATTGCAATTGGAAAAAAAAATCTTGACTGTAAAAATCAACTCAGTTAAGAGTGCTCGTCTTCTGATTCGCTAAACACTTCAGTGTTTTCTTTTCGTTCTGTTCCCTTGGTTTCTGTTTTGCCCTTCCTGCATATACAGGGTCGAGGACTCTATGAACCTGCTGAGAGCCACCTATGTATTCTGAAACCACCATGAAAGCAGGGACTGCTTGGGTCTCTCCCTCCATTAAGCTCATGTTAGTTTTCCAAGGGTAATGAGGAAATATTCTCTTGGCCTCAAAGAATAGTGTGGCCCAGCGCTGCATGAGGCAGTAACCATCTCACAGAGAGACAGGAGGGGTCTTGGGCACCCTCCAGGATCCTGGGGTGCACACCGGACTCCTCTTCCTCAGGACTCAATGCCTCAGCCCAGCTGATCCCTCTCGCATCATACTCCATCATGAGTGGCTCTTCCCCAGACCCCACGGGTACAGCTGCAGTTCACACAGGTTTTTACTATTCTTTCCTTGACTGGGGTGCCTCCTCCTTGCCTCAGCCCTGTTTCCTCCACCACCTTCCAGAACAACATATTTTTCTAAAACAAAATATGACCATGTCCCCTACTTAAACAAAGCTTTGAGGATGCAAAAGTCAGCTAGAACATCAGAGGCGCTTCCCTTGGGCCTGTCTGATACCTCCATTCTGACTTCTGCTCCGGAGAACTAAATGCCCAGCCAGGGAGAGCCACCCTCCAACCAACTCCCCAGACCTGCCCCACCCGTGCTTGCCCCGCAAGCCTTTGCTCCTTCACTCCGCCAGTCTTTCCTTCTTTTCCAGGAAGCCCTTCCTGATACATCTGTACACATCCCGATTCCCTAAGAGGGCAAGCTTGACGGGCTGCTTGGCTCTGCTTGGGTGAGAGCCCCCCATATCTAAGTGCTCGCCTGTTGTGTAGGATTTCAAGCTGATTGCCTCCATTTTACAGGAGACAGGCCCCTCTTGAGAGAGTCACGGCTTTCTCACATAGTTGGCCGAGTCTCCCCACGAGAGGCCTGGACTGGATTTCCCGGGATATTCCTTGACAAAGCTCATCAGGAGTGGGCGCAGGCCTGTCTCCCAGGTACCCATCTCAAAAAAGGACTGGCTCCTTCCTGTCCCCTCCTGCAAACAGCTCGATGACCCACAACTCACCCTGACCGTGGAGCGGGGCCGGCTCTAGCAGGAGAGACCTGAGACTGAGTAGCCGCGTCCGTTGCAATGCCAGGTCCGGGTTCAGAGCCTCCTTGGCCGGGCGTTACCGGCGGGGCGCGCTTGGCGCGGGCACAGTAAGGGCCGGGAGAGGCAGCCGCGGAAATGAGGAAGGGATCCTTTTCAGCCCAGACGTCGGGTCTTCGCTGGAGCGCACTGCGGGGCGTCACCTCCAGGGGGAGCCCGAGGCCCGCCCCAAACAGTGCCCCAGCGATCTTGCGGGGCTGCCTCAGGTCCTCGCTGCTGGGTCCTTGTGCAGCTTTGTCCTGGGATCGTGTCCCTCCACACACGTGGGGGAAGGGATGTCTGGCCCTAACCTGCCATTGCAGCCTCCCCTCCCTTCTCTACAGTCTCCAAAACCTGCTCTCCAGGAGGCGACTCTGCATGCCCTAAGCAGTCAGGCAAGGTCTCAGCCCGAGCTCTTTCCCTCTTGCTGCTTCCGCCTGCTCGCCAAGTCATCTGTTAAACTCCACCTTCTGTAAAACTCTTACTCGTAGTTCAGGACTCCAGCCCAAAGGCTTGCTTACCTCCCTCCCCACCCCATCCCGCGAGGGACTCCCCGAGCTCCCGGTCCCACCGACTAATATCAACTGGCTCACTCGAGGCCAGCACGCAAGCGGCGTCCATGAGCTCATCTGGGAAGACAGTGGTTCACCCACCGGATGCCTACCATCCTGCTGGCGCGGTGGTGGCGATTAATGAGTGGGCTGGGAGATCAGGGGCAGGCACAGGCCGGCCACGCCCCCTGGACCCCTGCAATGAGTACAGGATACCCATTAAGAAATAGGAGGTGATCCTACGAACTGAAATTAAAATAAAGATCCTCAAGACCAGTAGGAAAAGGAAGCAAATTGCAGAACTGTCATTTAGTGGATGCAACTTATGTTTTTGTAAGTGTGTATCCATTCGAGTAGACTTGGATAAATGCATAGACAGTTTTGTAATGACGTTTACCAGCTGAGGCCAGTAATTATCTCCAGAGGGGGACAAAGGTGAAGCTGAGGCAGGTGGAAGGGAGATTTTCACGGTTTGGTCTGAATCCTTCTGTATCATTTAAATTCTATAAACAGAGTAAATAGACAACCAGAAAGAATACAACCAGAATATATACCAGAATAAATACAGACTTGCACACAAGTTCTATCAGAAGGGGGAGGGGCAGGTTTCTGTTTCTGAAGATCTTTGCAGAGCCCATAGCTAGGCCTGGGACCTTCTCAGTCTTCTGAGAATGGCGACCATCCTCCTGGGAGCCTTAATTGCCCCAAATGTTTTCTTTAATCAGTATAATTAGCAGAGCATCAATTAGGCTGAAAGGTTCCTGCAGCAGCTGCTTCCATCTTTCACTGACCCTCACAGCCCTTTCAGTGACTCAGCTCCCCTCCGTGGCTCTCTATTTCCTCTTGCGACTCTGAAGATAACTGTGGGCAAATGGGAGGCTCTAGAGCCTACTGATTTGCTAGGGTTTGGTTCTTGCCTGCTGTTTCATCTTGTTTTGAAACTTTTTATTTTATATTGGGGTATGGCCAATTAACAATGTTGTGATGGTTTCAGGTGAACAGCAAAGGGACTCAGCCATACATATACACAACACACACACACACGTATCCGTTCTCCCCCCAACTCCCCTCCCATCCAGCCTGCCACATAACATTAAGCAGAGTTCCATGTGTGTGCTTGTTAGTTATCCATTTTAAATCTTTTCATCTTTCCTAAGTGGCTCATTGGTGGCTCCAACTTGAATACTGCTCTTTCTCCTGAATCTGTATCTCCTATTTTGCAGTTCATTGACAGATTCCACTGTCCACCGGTCACTAAAGCCAGAAAATCTATCTGTTATCTTTGCCCCCAACACTCACACCCAGTCAACCATTACACCCTTTAGAACTGGCTCCTAAATGTCTCTCGAGACTACCCCTCTTTCTCTAACTCCACTGCCAGCCAGTGCGTTATTGCGTCATACCTGGGGTTTTGCTCTTGCCTTTTACTACTCCATTCGCTCTCCAAATGCCACAGAAATCTTTCTAAAAAACAAATCTGACCATGTCCCTCACAGCTTAAAATATTGCTGGTACCCAGTACCCTCCTGAATAGAGTCCAAGCCCCTTAACATGGTAGACAAAGGCCACAACTTCTCTGCGTGCATCCAGGCAGTTACCATTCCCCTCACGCTCCATAGCTCTGCCTCTGCCTGCTGAGCTTTCCTGCTGGAAGTCTTCTGTGCACACACGTCGATTATTTTTCTTTCCCTGTATCCACTGCTATTTCTTGTGCTACCTGGCACCCATGAACCATCTGTGTGGCTTCTCAATCCAGGTGTATCTCATATGGCTGACTGCAGATCCCCTCTTCCTCACTTAAGGCAAAGCCAGATCATTTAATATCTCTCTTCTTGGAATTCGGATTTTAAACATCATAAGCTCCTTGAAGAGTTAGTCCATTGCTGGCTCAGTCCTGCTTCCTGAGACTAATTCTCCAGTTTTCCTGTGATTCTAGTTGTTCTTTAGACAAGCTTCCAGTTAGTTTTTTTCTAAGCTAGCCAGATAATTTTCTGGTGCTTTTAATCAAAGAACTCCCAATGAACCCAGCCCTTCTGCATCAGAGAAACTCTTACTTATCCTTCAGAATCCAAACTAAATATCCATTTACTCATTCAACAAGTATTTACTGAAAATATGCTATGAATTGGGCACTATGCTGACTGCTGGAGATATAATATTAAACAGATATGCTTCTTGGCCATATGGACCTTAAAATATCTCCAACTGAACAAGTTTTTTTGGAAAAGGGACTTTAGGTGCAGGATAGAGTTAATGACTCCATCCTGGCACCCTACCAGTACTGGTATGGGCAATTGCTTAATTACCTCATATCTGCATCCCTCAATCATCCCACAGGGAAATTCTACTGTGTTGAGATTAAAATTCAGAGGTGCAAGTGTGGAAGCAAGGAGACCAGTTTGGGGGCTGTTGCAATAATCCAGGGGGCAACCAATGGTGGTTTGAAACACAGGCGAATGTGTTCCTCTGCCAGGACCTCTAAAGTATAAACGAGATCAAAGCCCAAGAGAAGCACAGCAGGAGCTCCCCAGACTAACAAACAAGCCACTGATAATGGGATACAAGCCACTGATAATCAGAGAAAAGTGGATTAAAACAATTATGTGACACCGTGTCTGTTTTTCTGGCAAAAATTATGGCCAGACACTGCCAAGTTTTGGCGGGGATATGCAGATTTAAAAATCCTCTTTCACTGTTTATGAGAACGTAGAATTGAGAAGCGATGTAGCACTGCCGACTCAAGTATACACATAACCTGGACTTCCCAGGTGGTGCTAGTGATAAAGAACCCACCTGCCAATGCAGGAGACACAGGAGATGAGGGTTTGATCCCTGTGTTCGGAAGATCCCCTGGAGAAGGAAATAGCCCCCACTTCAGTATTGTTGCCTGGTAAATTCCATGGAGAGGGGAGCTTGGTGGGCTACAGTCCATGGGGTTGCAAAGAGTCGGACACAACTGAGCATAGCACAGCTATACACATATCGTGACCCAGCAATTCAGCACCCTGTTAAATATTCCAGAAAATTTCCACACAGGTTCTTAAGGGAATGGGTAGGAAAGTGTTCACTGAGGCAGCAAGGAGGTGGAAGCAGAGTAGGCCTCCGTAATTTGGATAGTGGATGGGTAAAATTTGTATCAGATTTTGTGATAAGCACTTAATATGCCTTATCTCATCTTTTCTTCAAAATAACCCTAAGACTGGGACTTTTAATAGTATTCTGTTTTACAAACGATAAAACGGAAGCTATCCTTCCATACGCAAACCGTCGTTTATTTTCTGGTTCACTCTCCTTAGTGTTCGAACGAAGACATTGGGGTTCAGGGGCTCAGTAGAGTGCCAAGTTTCCCAGACAGATGGGACCCTCTCTTCCTGGCCCCGGGAGCTTTCCTGTCTGGGCCTTCAGCACCGCGGACAGCGCTAGCGGGGCAGGGCTGGGCGGGGCGTCCTCAAAGACGTCAAGACGCGTGGAGCCTCCCAGGCGCTCAGCCCGCGTCGCCGCGTCTCGTGACCCAGGTAGCTGGCACCTTGCGCTCCGCATCATCTGCTCGCAGCCCCTTGACCCGCAGCCTCTGGATCGCGCTGCCGCGCCGACCCCCGCCGGCCGGGTGAGCGCGGCGGCCCCGCCCCTCCAGGTCCCTGCGCCTCCTCCCCTCTCGCTGTCTCTCGGGCCTCCCCGCCGCTCCTCTCTCCCGGGTCCCGGGGCGCCGCAGCCCGGAGCAGGGGCCCCGTGAGGCGGGAGGAGTGAGCGTGACCTTGGCTCCGTCTTTGGCTGGCTGCGGCCTCCCCAGGGACACCCCCGCCTTTCACGTTCATCCGACCCAGCCGGGTGCAGCTCTGTGAAGCGTTGTGCGCAAAGGAGCGAAGCTCTACCGGTGGGGCTTCAGACATCGGCGTGGGGTCTCTAGCCCAAGACTGCAGACTTGTCCGCGCCTTTCGTGGCCCGGGGAGGGGCCTACTGCCCTTCCCCTCCTGAAGGAACCTGGGCTGTGGAGAACAGCGCTGGGGAGGGGGATGGTATAGCGTTATGTGCTTGGTGGGACAGGCAGGCAGCTTCGAAGTCTCAGGACCTCGTCGGGGGAGGCGGGAGGTGGGCAGGGCCCTTATATACGGCTTTAATCGCGGTTTCTGCTCACAAATGGGGAAACTGAGGCCTTGAGAGAGGCAAGACTGGCCGGAGGTGGCAGCCAGCCTGAGAACTGATTCTCCATCTCTCAGGGAAATGCGGGGGATGAGACAAGGTCCCAGCAGGGTACCAGATGTCCATCCCTGCACCCCCTCCGCGCATGTCCTGTAGCATATTAGGACAGGCCCCTTTTACCTTTGTCCTTTTCCCACCCCTGGGCTTTCGCTCAGGCCCTCCATCTCTGCCAAGGAAATAAGCACACCCCCTTTCTACCCTGCTTCCTACCCCAAGATCTGCCTCCTTGACCTTCTCTTGGGTTCAGTAAACTAAGGTTGGGACTTGTTCCTGAGAAAAGGCCACCCAGATCCCAGAACAGGGTGCCATAGCAGGCCGACAGGAGCGTGAGTCTAGGCTCTGCTGCTGCCCAGCTTCAGGGTCTGGGGAAGGCTCTGTTAACTGATCTCTACAATGGGCCTATGGCAGAGCAGTCCTCAGCAGGGCTGCCCAGGTAGGGGCTTATGTGAGAGAGGCTCGGGGGCCAGGGCTTCTGCAGTTGTTATGCTTCTGGGGGTGGGGATGGGGATGGTACTGACTTTGGCCTTAGGGAGGAGACCACCAAGACCTATCCAGAGCAACCTGCCTGTTAGTCCACTGGAGGCTGAGCTGGGCTCTTCCCTTTCACCTGAGTAAGCGGAGCAGGCTGGGACTTTGACTGCAGGTACTGAGGCCGACTCTGTGCCCAGAACCTCCAGGGCTCCTGCACCCCCAAGCCCTGCTGGGGTTGGGCAGGGGTGGTTGGCTGGCTGCCCTCCTGTCAGGCTGGGTGAAGGCCACAGCAATGTGCAGTGGCTTCCCGGATTACTCAGTATTTGTAAAACACAGTTTTCCTGGGCTGGGCCGGGCAGGACACAGGCAGCCCCCCATCCGCACCCCCCTGCCCCAAGCCACCCCATTTCCCAGTGGGAGTGGTTGCCGGCAGGGAGCAGCTCTGTGTTTACATCACGACTGGGCAGTGAGGGGGGCACGGGCTCCGGAACCACAGGGCCCCGCCACTCGCCAGCTTAGCCTCTCTGTGCCTGTTTCTGTATTTGTAAAATGGGACGAGAGAAGTGCCCACCTCCTGGGACTGTTGAAAGGGAGAGAGGAGCACGGTGCCTGCCCCCAGGCCAGCGCCGGCTCACTGTGCTCTTATCCTCATTGCCACAATGGGCATCTTGCTGTCAGGCTTTCTTGCCTTGGGATGCGGAGGTCAGAGTTTCCCCACTGGGTTGTTTAGAGTCTTCTGATGTTCCACGCCAGTAGCGCCTAGGCCCTGTGGCCGTCTGGGCAGGGGCAGCAACCCTGTATTTGCCCAGGTCTCAGGGGCTATTAGAGGTTGAAAAGGGGTTGGCACCCTGACCCTCTGACCGCAGATCTCAGACCTTGGGGCCCCAGCCCACACCTGGAGGGTGCCACTCCAGGAAGAGCCAGCCCCTGGCAACCCTCACTAAAGCCTAGTGTCACTGGGCTGGTGGGGCTGGACAGGCCGCTGAGTGTGTGGAAAGGAACCTTCCAGCACTTGGGACTCAGGTTCCAGCTGAACCCATCTCCTTCCTCCCTGCAGTGCAATGCAGTTTTGCTTTTTAATTTTCCTTTGTTTGGACTTGCTGCTGGTTGCCCTGAGGAGCCCACTGTCCCTCACTCAAGGAGACCACCCTCCCCTTCCCTCTGCCTCCTGTAAGTTTGGAGGGAAAAGGGGAGGAGATGCGCCAGGAGGGCTGTGCCCTGCCTTGGAACATGACTCCTTGTAAAATAGAAGGTCCAGCCAGCTGTTCTGGAGACTTGGTTGAACTGGTGGGGAGGGGAGCGCCCTGTGGGCTGGGCACACCTGGCCCCAGGGCCATTGACTTCCGGCCAAGCCTAGGCAGGGAGGTGCACTTTCTGGGATTGAGTTATGCAAGGGGAAGCCAGCCCTCTTGCCTGCATGGCCCCTGGTGGGGTGGCTCTGGTGCTGCACCCCACTCACAGGCTGGGGTTCTCTGCTCAGAAGGGCATCAGCAAGTATTCAGAGGGAGCTGCTCTGTGTTTGGGCAGTGCTGGGGAAGAGAAGGGAGCTCTGCGTACAATTGTTTTGGGGGTATTATGAAGGAACAGAGGTTCTAAGAGAAGGGTCTTCTCAGAATCCCTGTCTTCTGTTGGGGGCGGGGAAGGAAGGCCCCCACCCCATATAGACATAGACTCCTGAAAGCCCATTGTTCATGCATTTTTCCTGGGGAAGAGCAGGTGGCTTAGTGGGGTCAAGGAAAGTCGCTTGTCACTTTTGGTCACGATGACCAGAGATCCAGCAGTGCCATGGGCCTTGAGATAGTACAGCTCGGCCAGACCCCTTTCTTCTGGCGTTTTCCTGACCAGGCATGGTGCACCCAGTCCTTGAAGGACTTCCCTGCCTGAGTTCCAGGATGGCTAGGGGGCCTGGCCAACTGTCTCTCTCTCTCTGTCTTGTGCTGCCTAGCCCAGGGTCACCTGCCCAGTAGGCCCGCTAAAGGCCATGTGAATGGACAAGTGGCTGCTGGAGCCTCCTTCCATCCTGGTCCTGTGGTTTATGCTTCTCTTTTATTGCCTGTGTCCAGGATGAGTCAGCTGAGGCTGCTGCCATCCCGGCTTGGGACACAGGCCTCAAGGCTCCTGGCCCCACATGGAGTCCAGACGTTCAGCTGGTGCAGCAGGTCGTCTGGGCCACCAGCTTCCTTTGCAAGCAGCAGAGTTGGAGGTGGTTCCAGTTATATGGAGGAGATGTACTTCGCCTGGTTGGAAAACCCCCAGAGTGTCCACAAGGTTGGCACCCCACTATGTGCGAGAGAAAGTCCTGAGACTGGGCTGTGGAGGGGCAGTGGGGAGAAGCAGCTTGCCTGCTGTGTGACCCTGGGTAGTTTCTTTGCCTCTCAGGTCCACCATTGTCTTTGTTTGTGAAAGAGCTGGTCCTCATATTAGGTGTGGAAAGCTCATTGCTCTGCTGTTGCTGAACTAGCCAGTGGCTGGTGGTCTGGTTTGAGACGCCCAGATGATGCCTGCTCAGACACACTTCCTCTCTGTCACGCTGCACTGTGCCAGGTGGCCACTTGTCCTGTGGTTAGGAGCACGAATGTTTATATATATATATATATATATAGAGAGAGAGAGAGAGAGAGAGAGAGCGAGAGCAGGTGAAATAAGTACACACTGATGGTAGAAAATAATCATAATGAAAATGAAAAAATAAAATCCGTTGCCAGGGCAAAAGTAAAAAGTGAAGCTGCTGTCTCTCCATTCACAGTCCTCAGAGGAAAGGAATACGTTCATGTGATTCAAAACGAAAAGTATTACGTGCTACAGTGAAAAGCCTTCCTCCCATTCCATCTGCTCTACTCCTACCTGTCTGGTCCCCAGTCTATTCTTAATTTCTTCTGTATCTATTCAGATTTTCTTTAGATAAACTTATTGCAAACATAATTCTGGATTTCCCCCACCTTTACACCAACAAATGGCTTGTAATGTCCACCATTTTGCCACAGGCTTTTTTCATTCAGCGTGCATCTCTAAGATTTTCAGTGTCAGCACCTTAAGAGCCCCGTTTCTTCCCCCAGCTGTGTTTGGACGGACGTGCCACACCCACCACCAAGGATGGGCCTCTGGCTCGATGCCCGTCTCTGGCTGCCACGCCTGCTGCTGCACTGCGTCGCCTTTGCATTCATCACCTCGAGTGTGTGCAGCTCACTATGGGATAAACTCCGCAAAGTGCAGCTGTTGGGCAGAGGGCATCTGTACACGCAGTTGTGAAGGATGTTGCCCAGTTGCTTCCCAAACCGGTGCTGTTTGGGAGGATGCCAAGGAAAGCTCGTCCCCTGTGTGCTCTGCTGGGCCACAGAGGTGCCGGTGCATTTGTCTGTCTGGTTTTTGTTTCTGCTCAAAGAGTAGCAAACCATACGTCCTCTTCTGTTTTGTTCCTTTACAGCATATCTTGGCAATATTCCACATCCATAATAATAGATGCATCTTAAAAAAAAATACTACCTGATTTTCCAGAATCTAAATTTACCATTTATTTAAATGGTTTCCTATTGATCACCACTTAGATTGTTTCTATGCTGCCATTTTTGTAAACTGTCCTGCGGGGAACATCCTTGTACCTGTAGGCACACCTGTCCAAGTACATCTGTAGAATAAATTGCTGGCAGTGGAATTTCTGGTTCAAAAGATACATACATTGAAAGTGTTGAGGACCTGCTTGCCACATTGCCCTCTACAAAGGCTGCCTCTAATCCCAGTGTGTGAGGGCATGTTTCCCCCAGGGATGGAAGTCTCTTTCATACCTGAAGCCCCTGGATCACAACTTATAACTCCCCAGCCAACCCTCTACCAAGCTGGGTCCTGGAGAGATCTGACTCTGGATGGGGGCCTGGGCTGGTTGAGAGGGATCCCTGGACAGGGTCTTAGGAAGGAAGGTCCTGGGAGCTATAGTGAGGAAGGAAGACCAGTGTCCCCTGGGGTCCCAGTCTGGGCCACACCCAACGACTCTCAGTCCCTAACTCGGCTGTTTTCTTGCTTCTGCCCCCGTCCAGTCCTGGGACAGCTTCTTCCGGAAAGCCAGTGAGGAAGCCTCTTACAGCCTGGCTCAGCCCCAGGGTTCTGTCGTCTCTGAAAGCAGGCCGGCAGCATCCAGCCGGACCGAGACCAGTAAACTGGTGGAAGACCACCTGGCTGTACAGTCCCTGATCCGGGCCTACCAGGTGAGCGACTGGAGGGCGCAGGCTCCTGGGTGTGGCAGGCGCTAATGACAAGGAGACTGGCTCAGCTCCAGGCCACCTCAGAGCCCTTCTCCGAGCCCTCTGTGGGGGGCTCTGACCCCCCCTCCTGCTCTGAGACCCCCCGTCCTGCTCTTTGCCACACTACCATTCACATCGCTTGCCATCTCCCTTCATTTTTTTTGTGGACTGGTTTGTTTGTGGTCTTTCTCATGGAGTGTTATCTATCTCCCGCACCACTGTGCCCCAGTACCTGGAGGGGTACTTAGTGGGTGGTCGGTTTCAGTGAGTGCTGAATGAAAGGTGAATACATTGATCCTTGTTGATGTCCGTTTTCTCCTCTTGACTGGGCATTCCAAGAGGACAGGGCTGATGTCCAGCAGGTGCTTAGCCAGCGTTTGTGGGACGAATGAATGAATGAATGAGCAGTTCATTAAGCAGCCCTCCGCCTATCGCTTGCTCTCTGTCCTGGAGACTTAGGCTGGGTTCCCAGGCTCAGCCCCCGCTATGTCAGAGTCCTGATGTTCCCTATTCTTGGTCTTGATTCAACAGTACTAATTGGAGGGCTGTTCTGGGTGTTCACGCCATAAAAATGCAATCATTTAGGATCTCTCTGGGAATCGGTGGCAGAAGGTATTTCATAAGAGAAACTTGTCTTGAAGACATGCAGAAGGAAGGGTGAGAGCATCCTGGCAGCGACTGAGTGGGAGGGTGCCGCACAAGCTGCTGCAGGGCTCTGGGGCGAGAGGGAGGCCTTAGCACATGGAAAGGGCGCCTTGCCTCTGAATGAGGCTCTCTGCGTGGGTTGGCAGCTGCCCACCCAGGGTGTGCCAGCTGTGCTGGGGTGGAAGAGGACGGTGCACAGGATCGGGCTCCCCTATTGGTCTCAGGACCCATGGATCATGGGCCACTTGGGAGCAAACAGGATTGGTGGTAATGACGTTTGTCTTGGCTGGCTAATAGGCAGGAAGCGATCTAACTGTTGACTCTGAAAAAGAAGAACAAGGAACATAAAACTTTATATGAAGTATAAGGTATCATTCAGAGTGCGGCCCGAGGGCCTGATCTTCCAAGCAGAGTCTCAGTTCTGCAGTGGGCCTTTGGTCTTTCGTTGTCGGAGATCACAGCACCAGGGTCCTGGGCAGGTTGGTCTCTGGATTCAGGAAGGTTACTTTATGCTGGCTTGATAAAAATCTGCCTGATAATGAGTACTTACGGGGTGGGCTGCGGCGCCTCACAGGCCAACTCGGGGCTGAGCTCTGGTTTAACTTGGTGCATACACTACTGAAAAAAAACCCAAGCTGCTGCTTATTTGCAAACATATAGAATGTAGAAGAATCATGTCTCAAACCCTCAAGCCCATCATTACAGTGCCGCTCTTGATTCATCTTACCCACCTCCGGCTCCACCCACAGGCCACTGATTATTTTGAAGCAAATCCCAGATGTCGTTTCATTTCATTCATTGAATGTTTCAGGATGTATTTCCAGAGAGAAAGCCTCCTTTAAAAATTTACAAATATACATAATAGCATTATCACTGCTAAAAATAGTAATAACCTTTAATGTCATCAAATACCCAATTGGTATTCATTTGTGCCTGTTTGTCTCTAGGATTTCTTTTTTCTGCTTATTTGAATCGAGATTCAAACAAAGCCACAGGTTGTGATGTTGACACGGCTCTTCAGCTCTCATTCTCTTCTCTGCAGGCTCTTCTCCATTTCTTTCTGTATTCCTTGTTTGTCCCGTAGAGTTTTCTTGAGTCTGGATGTTGCTGATTGCATCCGCGTGGTATCACTTTATCTGATCCTTTGTCCCATGTGATTTCTGTAAAGTGGTGGTTATATCTAGGTGCTTGACCCAACATAGATTTGATTTCTTTGTTGCAAAATCAGCTTCCTGGTGGTGATGGCACTTCATCAGTTAGTAGCTAAGGATAATTATTTCCTGGATGCATTAAGTCATTAGGAGCGGTAAAAGTGGTGACAGTCTAATTCCGTCTTTGTTTGGTACCTGAAATATTTCCGTGGGGAGAAACTTTCCTTTGTTAGCTCGTTTAGCCTCAGGTACAAATTGTATAGGGAAGGTAGGGTCAGTGCTTGATTTTTTTTCTTTTTATTGATGGATTTTCAAAATTATGATTTGCTTCCCTAGCATCTTCCAAATATGGCAAATAAGGGCTTTTCTTCTTTTTCTTAGTATGATATGAATGCTTGGATTTAAACACATTTGGTGAATTTCAGTCTGCTACAGATATTCTCATTATTGTTGCTCAACATGTGTCCTTATTCCCAGCCTCAGTGGTGTTTGGTAGGAGAAGATGATTTGAGCTCATCTTATACGTTTCTAATAAGCCAGTTCTCCAGAGAGTGAGGGAGTATTTGCTGTTACTGGTTTGGACGTAACTTTTGGGTTCTTTTGATGGTTAGAGACAGGAAATATGTCTTTTTTTAAGGATACCATACTTTATAGGTTTGTACTGATGCTTCTATACATGTCAAATATAGGACTGAGGGTTTGTCTTTGACTCCATCAATCTTATATCACCATCTCCTTTTAAAAATATCAAAAATAGAGGTTCTCAAAGACGCAATACAATGACATATTTGATTTTTCTCATAATCCATACATGAAAAGCTAAGGATACAATTCTAGTACTACCACTGCTGGTTGGAAATATAAATGAATTTATGATCTTTTTATTTCTGCAGTCCTGTTTGCCTTTGGGGAGCATTCTGCTAGTCGATTGGAATAGTTCCTCTCTATATAGTTATGCCACAAAATGGATGCATTAATTCATTTATCTTACTTTCATTTTTTAAAACAATTTTTAAAAAATTTATCTTTAAATTGAAGGATAATTACTTTTCAGAATTCTTAATTTTGTTTTATAGTGATAGAAAATATTTATAAGATTCCAAAGGCAAGATATAGTCTTAAAAGTCTAGCTTCTAGCCCTGCCACTCTGCCCTATTTTGTCGTTTCCCTGTAGGTAATAATTTTTCTTATTTTTTGGTTTTATTATTTTACTACATATTGTTCTAATGCTCACGTTTATTTGTAGACATTCAAATAGATACAAGTATATGCAAGTGCATATATTTACTTTTGTCTTTCCTTTCTCAGATAACAGGTAGTTTATTGTAAACATTTTTATATAATTTGCTTTTTTGCTTAAGAATATTTTGTGGAGACAATCTCATTGTAGCAGTTAGGAATTTTCCTCATTCCTTTGAGCAGCTCTGTGCCTGCATGAGTTGCCCGTATCCATTTGTCAGTGTCCTGCTGATGGGCATTTGGGAAGTTTTAGAACTTTGCAATTACCGATAGTTACCATGGTAATTATTTTTGTGTGTGTTCCTTCCTGTTTCTGAAAGCTGCTCGATGTACTTTTAAACCGAGTGGAGCTCCTGCCACCTCAGTTGCTGTGCTGGGGCCTCACAGGCCTGCTGGGACCTGGGTGCTGGGCACGTGGAAACTTGAAATTCTGAAGCCGGAAGTGAGGGGCCCGGAGTCTCAGTGTTGGTGGGGGTCTGCCCGGCTGCGCTCCACTCTGCCTTGGCCTTTTCTCCTCTCCAGATCCGGGGCCACCATGTGGCCCAGCTGGACCCCCTGGGCATTCTGGATGCGGACCTGGACTCCTTTGTGCCCTCAGACTTAATCACCACCATTGATAAACTGGGTGAGAATCGAAACCCTCCTGTTGCCCTGGCAACGTGAGCCAGCTGATGCCTGTGCCTATTGACAGGCACTGAGCCTGCGGTGCCCTGGGTCTCGGGTCTCAGCCATCAGTCTGAGAGGCTTTCTTCTGACCCTTGCCCATCTATGCATTGGGTCCCTGCGAGGGAGGGCTCTCCATCCTCCCCAGCTGGTACACCCACTCAGCAAGTTTGAGACACCCGTCCAGGCCCTTCCTTGTGATGGCCAGCTCGGTTCTGACTCTCACGCTCTGTGCCCTGCGGACAGAGGGCCCTTGACCTTTAGGCTGGACCTGGTGGGAGGGTGCTGGGGGCACTGGAAGGAGGTCTAAGGGTGCAGCTAGGCTCACCTGCGCCTCACCTCCCTCTCTCCTGCCTGCCGCCCGGACTCTGCCCCATGGGCCTCCCAGCCTTCTACGACCTGCGGGAGGCTGACCTGGATAAGGAGTTTCAGCTGCCCACAACCACTTTCATTGGAGGCTCCGAAAACACCCTTTCTCTACGGGAGATCATAAGGCGCCTAGAGGTGAGCACGGGCAGGCGTGTCGGGCACACGTGATGAAGCTCGCCAGCTGGAGGGGGGGAGGGCACTGCCTTTCCTGCTCCAGGCCCTGAGGCGGCCCCTCTGCTACGTGGCTCCTCGCGGAGTGCCCCCTGTCCCCGCAGAGCACCTACTGCCAGCTTGCGGAGTGCCCCTGTCCCCACAGAGCACATGCTGCCAGCTTGCGGAGTGCCCCTGTCCCCACAGAGCACATGCTGCCAGCTTGCGGAGTGCCCCTGTCCCCACAGAGCACGTGCTGCCAGCTTGCGGAGTGCCCCTGTCCCCACAGAGCACATGCTGCCAGCTCGCGGATTGCCCCCTGTCCCCACAGAGCACCTACTGCCAGCACATTGGTCTGGAGTTCATGTTCATCAACGACGTGGAGCAGTGCCAGTGGGTCCGGCAGAAGTTCGAGACCCCGGGCGTGATGCAGTTCTCCAGCGAGGAGAAGCGGACCCTGCTGGCCCGGCTAGTGCGCTCCATGAGGTCAGGCCCCCAGCACCTTCCTGGGAAGCCCCAGTGGCTGGGGGGCCTGCTCCAGGGCTGTCTGAGACATCCCAAGCCCTAGCTGATGAGGAGATACCTGGCAAGTGAAGGCAGGGCTGGGTGGGGCTCCAGGAAATGACACCCAGTGAGGATGGAACGGACATAAAGATGTCCCTGCGTCGAGTGAGTGTAGCAGGGACTTCCTGCAGGTCGGGCAGAGCTGGACTTCTGTGAAGCTGGGTCTGCCCAGGACCGTGGGGCCCTGGAGGAGCCCCTGGCCCAGCTGCTGGGAATAAAGTGGCTCCCTGAGCAGTGACATGTGGGCTGGAATTTGAATTGAGCCGTGAGGAGGTCTTTGGAACGTGATGAGAGAGCTCCAGGGCACGTGTGCTGGAGGGCAGCGAGCCGAGAACCGTGGAATGGCTCGTGCAGCAGCTTGGCTGGAAGGGGAAGAGAAGGTGGTTCCTGGGAATGGACGCAGCTCGAGGCCTCTGGTTAAGCTGGGAGGAGCCTCAGCCTCCCCCAGACCTATGCTCCTTGCTGGTGGGGCATCATGGTGTCTGTGTTGGGCCCCGGATTGTGCAGAGAGACGTGACTTCGTAGCTTCCCCATCCTGGCACCCTACTCCAAGCCCTCAGGAAGAGCCCTCATGAGCCCCTGCCTCTCCACCCGTTTCTTCCCCTCCCCATGCAGGTTTGAAGACTTCCTGGCCAGGAAGTGGTCTTCTGAGAAGCGGTTTGGCCTGGAGGGCTGTGAGGTCATGATTCCGGCCCTGAAGACCATCATCGACAAATCCAGCGCGATGGGGATTGAGAACGTCATCCTGGGGATGCCGCACAGGTGGGCCCTCCCTGCCTCGGCCTGTGCTTCCCCCCAGGCCCGGCCAGCTGAGATGGGTGTGAGGCTTTGAAAGTAGAGTAGGGGTGTTGTTGGGACCCAGGGGTAGAGGCAAAGGGGTCTGGAAAGGTCTGACTCCCTGGGCCCTGGCTTGCTCATCACAGAAAGAGCTGAGAGCGTGGCCAAAGCCTCTGGAACCAGGTTCTCTTGGGCTCAGCTTCTCTCTCACCATGCTGCCGCCATCCCCAGCAATACTGAGATGACAGAAGGGGCTATGTCATCCTACTTGAGGTTCCTGTGGAGTGGCTCAGCCCAGAAAAGTGTGATGAGGGCAGAGCCTGGACACATGGGCCTGGGTTGGCCTCACCTGGTGGGAGGTCTCTGGAGGTCAGCTGAATGTCTCTTTCCCTGGCTTCTAGCTGACCACTCATTTCCCTGGGACCTTGGTAAAGACTTGGAAGGTTGGCCTGGCCACTGGGCAGTTACCTCTGAGCTGGAGCCTGTGGGATAATGAGGAATATAGCCAAGGCAGACAGGGGTCCTGATGAATGGGCAGGGACAGGACATGCTGTCTGTCTGAGGGGCAAAGCCCCGGTATCTCCCATGCCCGTTTCCAGCTGCTCACAGCGGGGCCAGCCCCCTACTGCTTCAGCACTGGGGCATCAGGATGAAGTGTGAGGAGGGTCCCCACCCGTGGGCCGGCCTGCCAGGAGTCCAGGCTTTGTCTCACAGGCTCTGTGCCCTGGAGGGAGCAGAGAGGACCCCGTGGTTTCAGGACGGCGAGGCTTCAGGAGAACTGTGGGGGGCGGCGAGAACGGTGCTGGGCCAGCAGGCAGCTCTGGGACTCTGATGGCGCGGCACGGGCTCCTGGCCTGAGGAGGCTTCTCGGGGCCAAGGACTGCCCTCGGCCAAGCCTCCGTAGTTGAGAAGGGGCCTCTGAGGCTTGAGGGCTTTCCCCAAAGGGGCTGAGGGGTGTTCATCCGGTTCCTGTGTGCACACAGCCCTCCCTCCACAGAGCAAGAGAGAAGCCCGCCGGAAGAGGGCTGCCCTCCTGTCACGGGGCCCCGTGGGGCTGGAGGTCACGCGAGAGTATGTGCAGGCCTAGGGCTGGCGTCTGCTGCTGGGCTATGGGAAGCGAGTTCTGAGTCACGCCTCGCGCCTGGCTCAGGCTGGCGTCCACCCCTGCATGTCTTGCCCCGTGATGGCAAGTTCAGGCTGGGCTGGAGAACCCCTGGACCTAGCTGCTTCCCCACAGCCCCCCTGGACCCCCTCCCCGCCCACCAGACCTCAGCTCGTCTGGACAGGTCCTCTGGTGACTCCTAAGGGTAGAAACGTCACCTCTTCTGTATCTGCTCCAAGACGCTGCTAGGCTGGGCTGGGGAGCCGTGTGGGAGCGGTTGCGCTGCGTTAGCAGGTTGGGGTCAAGATTCTGGGTTGGGCTCAGCTTTTGGGTCAGGGAGGGAGTGAGTGGACACTCGGCCATGAGGCTGGGTGGCTCCCTGCCCGTGAAGGCCTCCTGAGTCTGGGGGGTGTGGGCGTCTGCTGGCCAGCTGAAGCTGCTCACATGCCTTGCAGATTGAGACAGGAGCAGAGGGCCGTTCCTGCTGGGTCCTCGGTGGGCAGGGAGCATGGTTGTGCTGGGGTGTGTTGAGGGAGGTGGCCCCTGTGCCGGGTGAGAGCCCTGTCCCCTCTGGCCCAGGGGCAGGCTGAATGTGCTGGCCAACGTTATTCGCAAGGACCTGGAGCAGATCTTCTGCCAGTTTGATCCCAAGCTGGAGGCGGCGGACGAGGTGGGTGCCAAGTGTGGGCACCAGAGCCCCTGGAGAGCTGGGTATTGGGGGATGGACAGGCACGCAGACGAGTGGGAGAAAGGCCGGGGGTCAGTGTGAGGCTCCTGAGGTGCTTTGGAGCCAAGTGCTCTGATCTCAGATAACTAGGAGAATCCTTGGATAATCTGGGCCAACCTGCTATCTCCAGCCAGGGAAACTGAGGCCCAGAGAGGTGCAGGGGAGTGCCTGAAGTTACTCAGTTCAGCCCATGTAGCTGTGTCTCTGTGCCCAGAGTCCTGCCTGCCTGCCCGTAGGGACTGCTCACTCGCTTGTTTGCCCAACACAGTGTTGGGAGGTCAGGACAGTTTCCTGTGCCCGCTGATGAGCAGAGGGCACAGCTTTCCACCCTCACCCACTTCCGGGTATGTTTACGTGTCATGTAGGCCTCGTATCTCATGCTTTTGTGCGTGCTGGGCCCTCAGCCACGTTGCCGTCTTCCCTTCCTCTCTCTCTCCCACGTCCTGCCCATCACCCCGTTTGATGGCTCCCCCGTCTGTGCCTCCTCCATGCTCCCTTTGCCTGAAGAACCGTGTCTGCTCTGGCCTCTTCCATTCTGTGTGTACGTGTGTCTGTCTGTCTGTTTTCCCATCCAGGCTGGTAGCAAGGTGAGGGCAGGGGCCTTTCCCCCGAAGCCTGAGCACCCAGTCCTGGAGGATGGTTTGTTAAAATGAGCCACGTTAAATGACTGCTCTAGAACCGTCCAGCACATTAGACCAGAGCAGGACTAGAATCCACATCTGCTGGCTCCCAACTCATAATCTTTCCGCCATCACGTTCATTTTCCTCAAGCACCTTCATTCTCTGAGTCTCACTTTCCTTTCCTGTAAAACAGGGATAAAAATTCCTGGCCCCAGAATAGGTTGTGAGCAATTACAGATGACATGAGTAAACTATAAAACCTGGCCAAAGAACTCTTTAAACAAATTTACTTTTTTCTTAATTGAAAAAGCAGTGTGAGCATCATTTGAAGAAAAGATTTCATAGTGAGAGTGAGTTTCCCTTCTGAGCCTGCTCTCCTGCTCCTGGGAGGCTCTGCTGTGGTCAGTTTTCATGTTAAGGTGTGTACTTCCAGAAATGTTCCACACAGTGCAAGCACATGTAGGCGTCCAGCACAGCTTTATTTGTAAGAGGCCAGGTGAGCAGCTCAAGATGCCGCTGGGCACCTTGCTGGTTTCACTTGATGAGCCATCACTATTTTAGAGCTGCATGCCAAGCTCCCCGGGCTTCTAATGCCCCTCTGGTTTCCACTGTCTCTTGTTGATGAGCATTGGGTGGTGGGATGAGTGTTCTTGCACACATGTGTGTGCATTTCTAAATAGTGTCTGAGAAATGCAGTGGCTGAAGCTGAGGAGGCAGGACTGAATTGCCCTCCAAACAGCCTGCAGACAGCAGCGAGTCTGCCTGCTGTGTGCCAGAGTCCCAGGACACGCCCCCCTTCCCTTACTCCATCCACCCTTTCCATCTTTGCCAATGTGACAGGTCCAGAAGTGACTGCATTTGAACATATTTCTCTGTTATGAATTTGAGTGTCTTCTCACGCTTTTAAGCCATGTATTAAACCATGGTTTTAAACCATGCCTTTTCCTATAAATTCCTTTTCCTGGCTTTTGCTTGTTTTTCCCTGGGGTCTTGGTGAAAAGTGCTTTATGTATTGAAGGAGTTAGCCCTTTGCTTGCATTTGTGTGATAAGTATTTTCCCAGCTTGATTTTCTTGCCCCCTAATACTGTGCATGGATCTTCTTCCCCCTTGACAAGCATATTAGATTTTGGCTGTCTTATCCCTGGTGGCTTCTGAGGCTTGTATGTTGTTTAGAAAGACTCCTTGCTCTAAGATCATAAAGCATGTCATGTTTCCCCCGGTTCTGTATTTTTGTCTGTTGTGTGCCCATTTTTGCTTACTTTGGTGTAAGGAATTTAGTAGGGGTCCTGCTCCAGTGTTTTCCCAGAGGCCTGGCCCGTGGTCTTAACTCCAGTTAAGGGCTGTCCTTCATTCCTTGGCCTTCACGTCGCTGTTGGCCCCTTCCTAAGGGTGCCTTACCCGTCCCCAACTCTGCCATCACTCATGTGGAGAGTATGGTAGCTGATAATGTGCAGGGGTTCTGATGAGGGATCATGACCCAGAGAACCCGCCAGCCTTTCTTAGAGCAGCTGGAGGACAAAAAGGGTGTGTGCCAGGGTTGGGGGAGGAATGCAGGGGTGAGTCAGGGACAGCACGATTTTCCCAGGGAGCAGACTCCGGGGGATGGCCCAGCCCCGCTGTGGACTTGCATGTCTGGGATGGTGGGGGCTTCATCACAGGCCATGTCAACCTTCAGGGTTCCGGAGATGTCAAATATCACCTCGGCATGTACCACGAGCGGATAAATCGAGTCACAAACAGGAACATCACTCTGTCGCTCGTGGCCAACCCCTCCCACCTGGAAGCGGTGGACCCCGTGGTGCAGGGCAAGACGAAGGCGGAGCAGTTCTACCGCGGGGACGCCCAGGGCAAGAAGGTGAGCTCTCCTGGGCCCTGAGGACCTGGGTTCTGTGGGCTGGGCTCCTGAGGGGTGAGCTCCGAGGGGTAGACTCCAAGGTTCACGGTTGGGGCTGGGCAGCACAGGCTGGAGCATGGGAGCCCCTCCTGACTGATCCCCTGTCCTGCAGGTCATGTCCATCCTGGTCCACGGGGACGCTGCCTTTGCTGGCCAGGGCGTGGTCTATGAGACCTTCCACCTGAGCGATCTGCCCTCTTACACCACCAACGGTACCGTGCACGTTGTCGTCAACAACCAGGTGAGGACCAGGGCTGCATGCTGGCCGTGTCAGCGCTATCTGTGCCTGGGTCCAGGCAGCACTCTGAGGGGCAGAGTGGGACAGTCCTGCTTCTAAGCCCACTGCTCTGCCACTTAGCAGAGCGTGACTTCAGCGAGATGCCTGATCTCTCGGCCCTGGTTTCCTGGTCTGTGGAATTGGGAGGAGTATCCATCTGTGTGTCTGTCTCTGTGTATATCTATCTCTCTGTCCTTCTCTCCTCCGTCCCCATGTATGTGTGCGCGCACACACACATATACACATGATAAAGCTGTAGGGACAGAGGAAGATGGGTATAACCAGCGTCTACCCCAGAGGCTGCCCATATAAAATTAGATGCTGCCTTAGCTCCATGCAACCCAGTCTTAGAACACAGCTCTCACAGCTTTTGTTTTTAAGGCAACTGAGGTTAATGACAGCTCGTCTTCTGAGCCTGTAAAGCCCTGGGTTAACGACTTTATTTGCATAGTCATTTAAGTCATTTAATCTTCACAGTGTAACCCGATGAGGCAGGAATTTAATGAGCCCTTTTAATCAATGAGGAAACCGAGGCTTCGGGAGTTTAAGTGCTGGCCCAAGGCTGTAGAGTTAGTAATTGGTGAGACTGGGTTTTATCCCAACTTGGGCTCCCTACTCCCCCTGTATAAAAATGATGGCAGGAGAAAGAGCAGGTGTGACTCGCCTGGTGTTGCTGCTGTCCCCGTGATTTCAAGGTCACTCACTGTTACCTGGCCATGTCCCCATCACCTCCCGACCACGCCTGATGGACCTCAAGGCAAAGGCACCCCTTCCCCAGCCGCCAGACCCCTGGCCTTCCAGGCGGCTGTAGCTGCCCAGCTCTCAGCGCCTCCTGCTTCTGCAGATCGGCTTCACCACGGACCCCCGGATGGCCCGCTCCTCCCCGTACCCCACCGATGTGGCCCGCGTGGTCAACGCACCCATCTTCCACGTGAACGCGGACGACCCAGAGGCTGTGATATACGTGTGCAGTGTGGCAGCCGAGTGGAGGAACACCTTCAATAAAGACGTCGTGGTAGACCTGGTGCGTGTGGGGATCCTGGCTGGGTGGGCTCGGCTGTCCCTGCTGCACCAAGCCCTCCAGGGCTGTAGCATCTTCAGCAGTCAGGGCTGGGCAGCAGGCTTAGTGCCACTGGGCGCAGTCTCTGCAAAGGCCTGGAGGGGGGTCATTTAGTGACGGGTGATCGTGAGGGCTGGTGAGGTTTTGAAGGGTGTGGCCTGCCAGGTGTGCCCCAGTGGGAAGTGACTGTGTCAGGCACACTGCCTGGGCACGGGGACCCGCCCTCTGCCCCTGCAGGTCTGTTACCGCCGGCGTGGCCACAACGAGATGGACGAGCCCATGTTCACGCAGCCTCTCATGTATAAGCAGATCCACACACAGGCGCCTGTGCTGAAGAAGTACGCAGACAGGCTCATAGCTGAGGGCACAGTCACCCTGCAGGAATTTGAGGTGGGCCCCGTCAGCCCCTTGCTGCAGCCGACACTCCGAGGGGGCTGCTGATGTGACCACCCCAGGACTGGGTGCTGGCGACTTAAAGAATTAGCCGCTATCATCCTTGTCCCCAGCAGCCCGTTATCAAGGGGGACAGAGGACCAAAGACACTTACAGCCTGGTGGGATGCACCAGTGCGGCGATGCCTGGAAGCCCACCCTCAGGCAGGAGTCCAGGAAGGCTTCCTGTGGGAGGTGGCCCTGAGCCGGGTTGTCCCCAGTGTCTTCTGTGGACATGCTGGCCCTCCCTCTTTCAGCTGCTCTGGGAGCAAGGACCATGAGTCTTTCCTGGGTTCCCACAAGTCCCTTGCCGAGTGCGATCCCGTGGACTCTTTCCAAGATCCCCTGAACTCTGGGACTTTAAACTCTGGCCATAACGTCCCTGTGCGTTAGGGGAAGACCATTCCTCTAGAGCACGGTCACTCAGCCTGTGACTGCCCAGGGCGTCATTGCCTCAATCCAGGCCTTCACCCTTATTTCAGGAAGAAATCGCCAAATATGATCGGATCTGTGAGGAGGCGTATGGCAGGTCCAAGGACAAAAAGATCCTGCATATAAAGCACTGGCTGGACTCTCCCTGGCCTGGTGCGTGAGCAGCGTGTGGCTGGGAGCCCCCTGGGGCTGTGGGAGAGGCAGGCCTCCGAGTCCTAGGGAGATGGGCTGGTCCGGGGAACTGAGGCCCCACCGCCTCCCAGAAGTCACAGAGTCTCTGCCCTCTCAGGCTTCTTCAACATGGATGGGGAGCCCAAGAGCATGACGTGCCCAGCCACAGGTGTTCCCGAGGACACGCTGACCCACATTGGTGAAGTGGCCAGCTCTGTGCCCCTGGAGGACTTTAAGATCCACGTGGGTGAGGTTGCTGTCTGGCATGGGCCACTGTCCCAGACATCAGGCCCCAAGGAAGGTGGTGTCAGGAGTCAGGGAGGCCCAGCCTCATCCCTGCTTGGCTGTGGGTAGATAGCTGAGCTCTCCGTGCTTCCTTCATGCCCGTGAGGGATCTGTGATAATAACTCATCAGGTGAACAGATGTGGGTGCCATGCTCCCCAGTGAGTGCCGCTGACAGGCCTCCATGGACACCTTGGGTCTCTCCAGTGCCTTTGTTAGGGGTACCCCTGGATCAGACAGGAGGAAAGCAGGGGGAAAAAGGCTTCCCGTGGAAGGGGCAGTTGGGTCTAGAATGTTGGGGGGCAAGTGTGCCAAACTGGGTAGATGGTAGAGGGGGACCCTGGTCTAGCAGGTGGCCACTGGTGTGCTTCCTGGCTGTAGCTGTTGTGGCCTCCACTCAGGCAGCCTGAAGAGCCCCGTAGTGGTAGTGGGGCCCCCGTGCACCCTCTGAGCAGCTGTGGGTGTTCCAAGAGGGTTTCACCACTTCTGGGACAAGCCCAGGTGTCTTGGGGCACCGGCTCTGTGCGCAGTCACAGCAGGTCTGTGTGGGTGTGGGGCCGACGGCAGGCCAGCCTAGGCCAGGTGCCTGGGCTCAGATGCAAGCGCCTTCTGTATGAGGGTGAGTGAATGACTTCCCTCTTCTGAGCCTGTCTTCTCATCTGAAAGGCAGTGAAAGTCGGTACCTGCGTTTCATTGGAGAAATGTCCCCTGCTCAGTGTATGTGGCACGCGCACGTGGCCGACGCTCACCTCCTCCTTCCCGCAGGGACAGAGGCGGTGGGAACATACGCGCGGGCCAGCCTAGCACCTTGGCTGCAGTGGTGGGGCTGGAGGAGGGGTCCCCTGCGCCCTGCCGGGCCCCTGGCTGGGGGGGAGGGGTCCCCTGTGCCCTGCCGGGCCCCTGGCTGGGGGAGGGGTCCACAATGAATATGCTCACACCTGGCGCAGGGCCCGGGGACCATAGCTGTCCCGGGCGAGGTGGCCAAGCTCCTGCACCCCTCAGGCTGGCCCTTCCCTCCCCCAGGCCTCTCTCGAATCCTGCGGGGCCGTGCAGACATGATCAGGAAGAGGACGGTGGACTGGGCACTGGCAGAGTACATGGCCTTCGGCTCACTGCTCAAGGAGGGCATCCACGTGCGGCTCAGCGGGCAGGACGTGGAGAGGGGCACGTTCAGGTGAGGTTGGGGGCGGAGGAGCCCAGGCCCGGTGGGCACGAGAGCTGGAATTCAGCTGTGCTACAGGTCTCTCAGTTGGCCAGGGACTCTGGATGGTCATTTCAATGAGGGTTAAGAGGAAAGCTTCTTAGAACTGATTTTTTTTTTCAATCCCTGGCTGAGTGTTATGGTCTGGAGGAAAAGCCACAACCACTGACCACCGTGCAGGAAAGGCCCACCTGTGTTTTCCCAACACCCAGTGGCAGGACAGCTGCCTCCACATGGCTCCACTAACTTGTGGCAAATCAAGGACAGGTCCAGGGCCGCTGGAAATTGGTACACATTGGTCTCTACATATTCCTGAACATTAAATTCGCTGGCGTCCTAATCACTATTTCCTCATCAGCTCCCCAAGCTTGAAGGCTGGATACGTTTCAGGAATGACAGGTTAATAACTTGGCAATGCAAGTGATTGTTAACTCCAGTGTCCACAGATTGATTTGCTTATTGTGTGTTTTGCTGAACTTCCTCAAAGGATTTTCCCTGTTGGACTAGGTGCTACAGTGAGCTGCACCCGTGCCTCACTGAGGAGATGGATGTGGCATTTCTAGGGTCTACCCCTATGCTCCACCATTCAAAACTAAGGAAGGAAAATCTCAGAGTCAGAAGGGATTAAAACAGTTGATTGGCTGAGCCCTTCGAATAGATCTGGAACACCTATGATTCAGCAAATGGAGAATAGCTCAAAGAAATACTGATTCAGATAGCCAGGCCATCTGAAAGCTCCTGGGCCTCCTCTCCACCCCCATGGGGCCAGCATGCAGAGCTGACTGCTCTGCGTAAGCTCTTGGTTGGTTTCAAGTCTTGTGGTCATCAGTGGTCCTCAAGATCCTGTTTCCCTTTGAACTACTGCCACGCCGACTCCCCACTGCCATCTTTCTTGTTTGCAGTTTAGAGTTCACACTTCCTCTGTTGGGGACCCCGGATGTTTGGGATCTCCACTCAGTCTCTGCCATGTCAGTGAGTCCTGGGGATGTGGCTTCCAGAATTCAATAGGCTATCCCTCCCTTGCCCCAGTCCCTCATCGCTGCTGGCCCTGTTCCAGCCAGGGCTCAGGGCCACTCCACTGCGCCTCCGTTGCACGTCAGTCCCGTGAGGCTTGGCGTTCAGCCAGGGGCCCCTCCTAATGTGCCACAGTTCCTGTCTCCTGTGATCCTGGGCAAGGCAGGCGAGTGGTGAGGGAGCTAGCAGGGGGCCAGGGGACAGTGCCCCTGGAGTATGGCTTCCTAGGGCCTCGGGTTCCACCCAGGGCCTGGGAGGTTGGCATGGCTGGTCTCGTGGGACCCTCCTTATGTAGGAAGCTGAGACTCATGTCTGTGCTCCAACACCCTCAGGGCGTGTGTGAGGCGCGTGCCACTGGGAGGGGAGGCTGCCTGGAGGAGGGGCCAGATGGCTCTGGCTCTCCGCAGCGGCTGCCCGCCTGTGGGCTCTGCCAGGTGTCTTGCCCAGCCCACCGCCTCCCACCCTTTCCTGGTCTGTCTCTCCAGCCACCGGCACCACGTTCTTCACGATCAGGACATCGACCGGAGGACGTGTGTCCCGATGAACCACCTGTGGCCTGACCAGGCCCCCTACACCGTGTGCAACAGCTCCCTCTCGGAGTACGGAGTCCTGGGTGGGTCAGAACTCTGCCTGCAGGCCAGAGAGGCTCTGGCCCCTCAGGGCATCTGGAGCTGGGAGGGGCCGAAGGAGCTGGGAGGCCCCCGGAGGGACCTGGGTCATGAGACAGCCCTGGGGGACAGTGGTTGGGCGGCCTCCACCTGAGGCCACATCAGAGACGTGCTCCTGTCCCATCTGGCCCTCAGAGGGCCAGTTGAGGGTCAGTCTTGCCTGGATGGGGACTCTGGATACCAGAGCCTGTCCCTGGGTGGCATCATTGGGCCCAGACCAAAACCCCATTGAACACACTAGGGGCCACTGCCACTGGCTGGCCCTGAGCCTCCTGGCCTGGCCGCCTCCACATCCCTCACCCGCCTCGTCTTCTGCGCCGCTGCGCCCAGAGGCCCTGTCCTCAAGCTAGGCTCTTCTGGGCTCTGGCTCCCCAGACTATACCCTCAGCTCTCCCTTGGCTCAACCTTTAGCTGGCCTGTCTCCTCTGAACCTGCCTCCTCCAAGGAGCAGTAACCCCCGATGCTGGCCACCCCTCCTGGGGAGCAGCCTCTGGGGCTGGTCCTGCACCCCTGCTCATTTTGGGGGGACTCCTTGGCAGGTGGCCCCTGAGGGCCCTGCAGGGTATCTTTGGACTTGGCTCCTGGTCTAGCTAAGGGTGAAGCCAGCTGTACGTGAGGTCAGGGCTGAGGTTGGCATCTTTGGGCCTGTTGTCAGCTGCCGGAAAGGGAGATGCTGGCCTTTGGTCCCATGGAGTCCCCGGGTCTTCCGGCCTCCAGGGAAGGATGGGCAGGGCAGGGACGGGGGATGAGCACAGGCGGGGGCCCCAGCCCTGGGTGACCGCGCGGGGCAGGCTCTACTTCCCAGTGTCTTCCGTGTAGGTTTCGAGCTGGGCTACGCCATGGCCAGCCCCAACGCCTTGGTGCTCTGGGAGGCTCAGTTTGGTGACTTCCACAACACGGCCCAGTGCATCATCGACCAGTTCATCAGCACGGGTCAGGCCAAGTGGGTTCGACACAATGGCATCGTGCTGCTGCTGCCCCACGGCATGGAGGGCATGGTGAGAGCCGCCATAGGAGGGCTGTGGCTGGCCTGGAAGAGGGCGGCTGGACGCTTGGCCACTTGCAGAGTCGAGGGGGTTGTGTGCCTTCCAGCCCCTTGGAACTGCACAGGACGCAGGTGGGGCCCGCGTGGGTCTGTGTTAGCACTGCCGCAGACGATGACGCCACTGTTCTAGGTCAGAGACGGGACAGGCGTGTCCGAGTGCCTGCTGTGTGCCAGCTCTGTTTAAAGCCTTCTCTGTGTATCAACTCCTCCAGTCCTTACAACAGCCTAAAGAGGCAGGTCCTGTTCCCACTTTCCAGATAAGGAAGCTGAGACGCAGAGAGGTAGAATAGCCTGCCCAAGGTCACACGGCTAGCCACTGAGATTTGAACCTCTGTTGTTGGGGGCCACATGTCGGGGAGGAGGAGGACACGCAGGTCGTCAGGGGAGGGGAGGGAGGCGCGTCGTGAGGTCCCACCCTGCGGGCTGTGCGGCCTGACCAGGTGGGGCATGGGTGGGCCTCGGTCACTGCCTGGCTGCACTGGATGTCCTGCTCAGCCTGGACCGGCCATACATTCAGGGGTTGATCAGCACTGCTCGGAGCCAGCTCTCGTGGTGCTGGGCACTTCCCATGCCATGTATTATCCTGTGGCATCCTCACCAGAAGATCGGTTCTGTTCCCATTTCACATGCGAAAAGAGAAGTCCTGTGACTGCCCAAGGCCCCCCAGTTGTAGAGGTAGCTGGCCTCTCACCTGGAGCCAGGCTGGATGAGGAGCTGAGCTGGCCTGGCTGGTGCCTGTGACTGTGGGTCCGTGGGGCTATGCCCCTAAGGGAGGGGCAGGCCACCCCTGTCCCATGGGGAGCCAGCTTGGAGGACAGTGGGGTGTCCTGCTGCTCTTATGGAGCAGAGCAGCCTTGTGGGTGAGGGGAGGAGGAGGAGTCAGACCTGGGTTTGCAGTTGCCCCTTGCTGACTGAGTAACCTTGAGGTCGCTTCTTAATATCTTCGCCCTGCACCTTCATCTACATTACAGAGCTGCTTTCAAGACAGAGCGTATTGTGTGTGAGGTCTGTAGAATGATGTCTGGCACACAGGAAGCACTCAGCAAATGGTCCCTGCTGCAAGGCAGAACGTTCTAGAGACAGAGCATCTTAACTCGGCCTTTTCACTTCTGCCCTATGTGTTCACACGTTTTGGCTCTGGCTGGACCCTCCTTCCTGCTCTCGTCTCACATTCCTTGCTTTTTCCTATGGTTCAGGTTCTGGAGTTAGGGCATCTCCCCCAGAAGCGCTCTAGACCCTGCCCTGAGCCCCAGGTCCCCGTCTGGTGTGACAGACCCCCAAGCCCCCTGAACTCTGGCCAGCCTGGCCCTCTGGCATTTGTTCCAGGGCCCAGAGCACTCTTCAGCCAGGCCTGAGAGGTTCCTGCAGATGAGCAATGACGACTCAGATGCCTACCCTGTGAGTATTGCCCGCTGCCCGCCCCTCCCCAGGACAGGGCCACACGCTGCTGCTCCTGGCAAGGCCAGGATAGGGGTACCACAGGCAGCCCGCCTCCCAGCTGCACCGCGTCCCTCCAGGCATTCACGCAGGACTTTGAGGTGAGACAGCTCTACGACTGCAACTGGATCGTGGTCAACTGCTCCACGCCGGCCAGCTTCTTCCACGTGCTGCGCCGGCAGATCCTGCTGCCCTTCCGCAAGCCGGTGAGCCGCCCGCGTGGGTCATCGCTGGGATAACGCGGGGGTCGAGTGCAGGGCGCCCTGGCCGAGTGGGGGCAGGCCGGCAGCCAGCCACCGTGTTTCCCTTCCAGCTGATCATCTTCACACCCAAATCTCTGCTGAGGCACCCAGAGGCCAAGTCCAGCTTTGACCAGATGGTGTCTGGTGCGTGCCTGGGCGGGCTGGGGAGGTGGCTGAGGGCGGCCCGTGGGGCGGCCTCTGGTTCCGTGGCTCTGTTGGCCCTGCAGCTTCTGACACGGTCCCTGCCAGCAGCTGGATTGGCAGGTTGGTGCGGCGGCCAGATGTCTGGGCCTGCCTGGGTCACTTGGGCTGAGCACCAGGGTCAGGAGCGTGCACTGGCACCCCGCGGCTGCCCAGGAGGGCCGGCTTGTCTGCACCGGAAGAGCTCAGAGGCTGGAGGCCTGCTGCAGCTCCGCCTGGTTCATGGGAGGCCGAGTGCCAGTCATTCACCCACTGTTTTCAGTCCTGAGCCCAACAGGCATCACTGGCCCTGGGGACCTGGCACCCCCTCCAAGACCTCTCAGCCCTGGTGTTGGAACTGGGATGTGACCCAGTAGAGGATGAAGGGGGCAAGGTTAGGGCCTTGAAGCTGGTCACAGCAGAGCTGTCTGGGAAAACAGTCCTGGGCTGTAGGGGAGGGGCAGGAGCTGGTCCAGGGACCTCAGTGGCGTAGGCAGGCGCTTGTTCTCACTTGCGCGTGTGTAGGCATCTCCTCTGACGTGCCCAGTGGCTGAGCCAGCAGTCCAGAGCCCTGGCATTGGGCTGGACTGCCTAGGCTGAACACTCAGTGCTGGTGGGGCTTGGCAGCCTGTGAACCCTCTGCTTCAGGGTCCTTACCTGGGATGCAGTGACCCCACAATAGCTTCCTCTGGCACCTGGCATGAGATCAGGAAGGAAAAATGGGTGGGACTGGGCTGAGGGAGGAAGAGCTGTGCCAGGGTTTACTTTCCAGTTTGATGGTGGGGGGAATCGAGTGTGCCTGGGAGGTGGGCGTGACTGGCTGGAGAGCAGGTCTGGGACAGATGACAATTCCGTAGATGGGAGTGTGACATCACCTTCTCTGTCCCCTCCGGGGGCTCTCCCCGTCAGCCCCGCCTCACTTTGAACCTGGTGTTCCCAGGGCTTTGCCCTTGGCTGCACCTGCTGTCTCCACTCCCCTCCCTGGGGCGTCCCAGGGCCCACTGTCTCCTGTTCTGTTGTCTGGCTCAGGAGGTTCAGGTTGCAGATCTCAATCCGGGGCTTGGCTCGGTGGCCAAGGGAGCCTGGAGGAGCCAGGAGTGGGGACTCGGTTCCCAGGCTGCTCTGGCCCCTCTGGGGGCCGACGCCCCTTCCGTGTCCTGTGGGTCCCCAGGAACCAGCTTCCAGCGGGTGATCCCTGAGGACGGGGCTGCGGCGCAGGCTCCTGAGCAGGTGCGGCGGCTCATCTTCTGCACGGGCAAGGTGTTCTACGACCTGGTGAAGGAGCGGAGCAGCCAGGGCCTGGACGAGCGCGTGGCCATCACACGCCTGGAGCAGGTGCGCCTGGGCCCCTCAGCTGCCCAGCCTGGTGGGCAGGGCCCAGTCGCCAGCCCCCTGGCTCTGGGCAGCATGCCGGGGCTGGAGCCAGTGAGGAGGGTGGGGGCTGCTCTCCGGGGGGCCTGTCTGTGGGCGTGCCCCCCTTCCCCTGGCTCTGCCCCTCATTCTTCCTGCCCTGCCCCAGATCTCTCCGTTTCCTTTCGACCTGATCAAGCGAGAGGCAGAGACGTACCCGGGCGCGGAGCTGGTGTGGTGTCAGGAGGAGCACAAGAACATGGGCTACTATGACTACATCAGCCCGCGCTTCACGACCGTCCTGGGCCGGGCGCGGCCCATATGGTACAAGGCCGGGGGCGGGGGCTGCCCGCCACCCACCCCTCGGGTCTGCCAGGGCCCCACCTGGCCTGACCCGCCCCATTTGCTGTGTGACCCGCACCTGCCACTGCCCTTCTCTGGGATGTATTGAAAACCGAGGAGTTGGGCGCCCTAGTCCCTGCTGGCTCTGGGACTGTCAGTGACAGAGTATCTTCCCCATTAGGGATCCTCTTCAACATGGCCGTATGGAGAGCAAACCTTTGTGTTTGTTCTGAGGCCAGAACTGAACTGAGAACCTCCTGCCTGTCTCAGATCTCCTGCCTTTGGTCTTAGGCCACGGACTTTGCCCCTTGGAGCCTCAGGCTCTTCATTCCTGCAGCTGGGTGACGATAAGCATAAACCCCATGCGGTCCTAGGGTAGCCGGGAAGCCAGCCCAGCCCTTCCCATGAGCTTGTCTCTCCTCCTCCAGGTATGTTGGCCGAGACCCAGCAGCTGCACCAGCCACAGGGAACAGGAACACTCACCTGGTGTCTTTGAAGAAGTTTCTGGATACTGCCTTCAATCTCCAGGCCTTTGAGGGCAAAACATTTTAGAGCCTGTCTGAGTCTTGCTGTGGGGTTGCCTGGGGACATGGAGGATGTTAGGGGTTGGCTGGCTCTGCTGCCCAGGAGAGAGACTGTCAGGAGCCCCAGGATAAAACCTACCCATATGGTGATTGAGGCCCAAATGTAGGTACCACCAGCTTTGGTATTAAGCCATCTCGGGCCTTTGTGTTTATTTCAGAGTCTCTCAGGGCTGAGAAAGCCAGAGGGGTCTGATGGATGGGCGGTAGCTGCGGGGTGCTTCTCCGGCTGCCCTGGTCTCCAGGGTTCTCTGCGGCTTCTCTGTCTGTGTCACTCACGTCTCTGCAGACAGCCAGCCAGCTGCCGAGGAGCCCGTGTCTTTGGCCTCCCTCCAGCCCGGCAGACTTGGCCGTTGCTCTCCCTGCCCTTGTTCATCTGTAGATGCAAGCCCTGTTCTCTGCTGTGCTCTTAGGAATAGAGATTTTAGCAATGACAGCCAGCTGAAGCAAAACCGTGCCAGGTGATTTTTATGGGCTCTGCTCTGTGGGGCGCGTCATAATGCGGTGTGTCAGCTTCCATGTGAAATGCGGTCATATTTGCCATGTACCAAAGTAGAAAACCAAATAACAGAGGAATTAAAAAGTGCTTGAGAGAGACTCCCTGTTGTCACTTCTTGTTGTAAAGTTGGGGGTAGGGGCAGATGGATTAGGGAGGGTAGAGGATGGGAAGAAAGAGAGACTTAAGGGGCAGACTTACCCCTCCTGTGGGCAGGTTTCCCTTTGGGCATCAGGCGGTGTTTACAGATCTGTCGGCATCTCCACTCTTTAGCCTTTTGCTGGTTTTGCATCCCTGCAAAGATGCCAAGGACAGCGCAGGAAGGATGTTTTGCTTTCTACAAATCATTTGCTCACTTATTCCCTTCTCAGAGCAGTTCTGTCTAGGTGCTGGGACTCAGGGTGAAACAAACACGTGTCCTGGAGCAGGAAAGACGTTATAAACAGTTCACAGGTGGCTCTCCATGCCCATGGGTTCCACACGGATCCAAGTATGGATCACAAATACTTGGGGGAAAAAATTCCAGAAAGTTCCTCAAAGCAAAATTGGAATCTGTCCTGCACCAGCTACTATGTTACAGGGCATTTACACTGTATTTACAATGATTTCTTGGCACTTACACCTTACTAGGTATTGTAAGTAATCTAGAGATGATTTAAAGCATATGGGAGGATGTGTGTACATTACATGCAAATACTACACCATTTCATCTGAAGGACTTGAGCATGTGTGAAGTTTGGTACCTTCAGGGAGGTCCTGGAACCAACCCCCCAAGCATACTGATGGGCAACTGTAATTCCCTGAGCTGTGGGTTATGTTGGAGGTAAGTGCAGAGGATTGTGGGAGTCAGGGAAGGCTCCCCGGAGGAGATGGTGTTTAAAGGAAATGTCCTACAGGAAAGCTGGAAGAGATGAGCCTCTTCTGGAGCAGACCCCGAAACACTGATCATGGGGTTGGGGTGGGGAAACCCGAAGAGAAAGAGCAGTCTGAAGTTGGAGGACAGAGTGTTATAATTCCATCTGCTCGAGTACAGCTTCTTGGAGTCGTACTGAATCACAGGCAGGAGCATTCTAAGTGGCACGAAATAAAAACGACTAGAGCTGCCGTTGGTAGTACGTGTGCCCTGGGCCCTCTGCCAGGGGTCCTACAGATTTACTAATATTCTTCAACCTTTACCGTGGCTTTGCCTGCTGGGAATGTGCCCATTTTACAGATGAGGAATATTTATGAGCCTTGAAGGTCATTCGCCAAGGCTACTTGGCCTCTGTCTGTAAGGATACACTACTTCCCTTGGAAAATAGCCTCTTATTCCTGGCCCTGTGGGGATCTAGTGGTCTGGGGTCTTTCCCTGCAGTTGGGCTGTGGCAGTGGGTGGGATGTCTCCTCTGAGGCCCCTGGCCTGGGACAGAAGCCCTCATGCTCTGGAGCTGCCTGGTACAAACTGCCCCTCCTCACTCCCGGTACAGGGAGGCTGCACACAGGCTGGTGGGGACCAGTGGCTGAGACTGCTAAACTGAAGAAAACCAAATACACGAAATGAGGCTCCAGACTTTACCAAGATAATAACTAATGCTAGGAAGTAAAACGGAGCTCACAGAACAAAGGCTTCATGTGAACTGTAATGACTTCAGAGAGCAAGGGTGATCTTGCTCCTATGAAGCTGTAGCAGGCTTTTAAAGAAATAATCACATGTTTAGAAAATGCCAAATATTGCCAACACAAAAACGCCAACAGATGGGCTGAGTGATTTCTTTCATTGTGAGCCATGTCAATGCTGTCAATGCCCTTCAGAGTTCAATTCCAGGAAAGAACATCTGATTGGCATTTCTTGGGTCACCTATATCTTTCTTAGAGTAATTTGACTGACAACCTGTCCAAGACTCTGCTCAATAAATGGAAGAGGAACTAGAAAATAAAATTGGGGTGTGGCTTCTAGAAGAGGGGAATATGGTTGTTGAACAGAACAAATCATAGACGGGCATCTGCTCTCCCTGCCCCGAGGCGGGTGTGAGAACAGCAACCGTTAGTGTGTATCAAGGACTTTCTCTGCACCAGCCGCTGTCCTCAGCCTCAACCCCCCGATGTCACCTCTGGATTCTCACTGTGCCCCTTGAGAGGCATATCACTTTCTTGCTGCCTGTTAAAATGTTGAGGGTCAGAGAGGCTGAGTAACTGTCTTTAGGCCACTAGCTGGAGTTTCCATCCGGCGGGCTGGGGTCTGCTGTCCTTATCCTGCGCCATGAGCCACACTGCTGTCTGGACTCGGGGGCTTCTTCCTAAGGGTGACTGAGAATTAAGTGAGGCAGTGTGGGCAAGCCCCTGACACAGCAGTCCACCCAGAGTGACTGCTCAGTGTTGCTCAGTGGGTCAGAGCGGGTCTAGTTGAGCTCGTTGCATTTTCCTCATACGTGGGAAGTAATCAGAGGTGATATGAGTTATTGTTTCTTTGAATACCCAAGGAAACTTTCATACTAAGATAGAATTCTCAAGAGTTGGAGGATAGAGTTGAGTTGTATTACAAATCATCTGTCTCCCATGCTGTTTATCATCTCTCTTTTCCAGCTGAAGTGCAAAGTGAAAAATACTCATTTCCTTCTCTGAACTGCTGGACCCAAAAGAAAGGCCAAAGAAACAGACGCTGTGCTTTTCTGCAGAGGAACTTAAACCAACTTCATCTTTTTCCTGATGGGAAACGTAGTGTATGTCCTTTGAGTAACAGTGAGACACTCCAGATAATAATAAAGGATAATAATCCTGAACATTTCCAGACAGATTCACGGTGTGCCAGGATCTGGGATCTGCTCCTTATTTTCTTTCATTTTGATTCTCATAATAGCAACATACTGCTGCTGCTGCTAAGTTACTTCAGTCGTGTCCGACTCTGTGTGACCCCATAGACGGCAGCCCACCAGGCTCCCCCGTCCCTGGGATTCTCCAGGCAAGAACACTGGAGTGGGTTGCCATTTCCTTCTCCAATGCATGAAAGTGAAAAGGGAAAGTGAAGTCACTCAGTTGTGTCCGACTCTTAGCTACCCCATGGACTGCAGCCCACCAGGCTCCTCTGCCCATGGGATTTTCCAGGCAAGAGTGCTGGAGTGGGGTGCCATTGCCTTCTCCAAAGCTGTTATTACCACCCCCATTTTGTAGATGGAAACACTGAGAATTGTGGGACTGAGTAATTTCTCAGCTACACAAATCCTAAGGAGGGAGTGTTCATACCCCGCTCTGAATTTCCAACCTGAACCATGCTTATTGAGTTGGTGGCAAAGAAAACAGCCATCTTTTTTTTTTTTTTTCTGTGTCCCCATTCCATTAAGTGATGCACACGTTTCTGTCTGGCCAAACTTCAAAGCATTTTCTCAAACATACATGTGCCCAAGCTCACTGTGTTCAGTAAAGGAATCGGGGGGCATTTTTTGTTGAGATCTTACAGCCTATAGGAATGTGCTTGGACCACCAAGGGCGCATTCCGGCTGCATCTCTGGACACCCAGGGTGGGCATCCCTCACTTTACTAGCAAATCAAGCTCCCTGGGAAACAGCGACAATCACTGTGACAAGCTGAACAAGTCAGGAGATGGAGTGATTGCCCCAAACATATCAGCATCACAATCATCTTTCTCAGGCAAAACTCCACAGCACATATTCCTGTTTCTTTGCCGAAAGCCCTAATGTGTTCTGACAGCTTTTCTGTGTCTGATGAAGTGAGTCCTGGTGTTCCCAGTCACCTCGGCTGCCTCTCCCCGTCCCCACCGGCACGCGGCTGGGCCATGCTGCTCTCTGAGCTTCTTCCGGGTCACGAAGGCACACTGGGCTTGAGTCCTGACCGCCCAGCAGCCTTGGGGTCACAGGCTAGGTGCTTTACTCTCTACAACAGTGTATTGTTTTTGTTTTTCCAGTGGCTTAGTTTAAGATGTTTAACTTAATCTCTCCAGAATCTGTTTGTTTTTATTTTTAAATTTATTTTAATGGAGGATAATCACTTTACAATATTGTGATGGTTTTTTCCGTTTATCAGTATAAATTGACCATAGGCATACATGTGTCCCCTCCATCCTGAACCCCTCTCCTTCCTCCCTCCCTGCCCTCTCCCTCCAGGTTGTCACAGAGCACCGAGTTTGAGGTCAACAGTGTTTTCAAGGCTCCGGCTAGCAGGCTTGGTCTCTGGCAGCTTGTTGAGAATTCGTTAACATACATAAAGAGCTAGGCAGAGTTTCCTAGCCGAGAACGGCTCACCCAGGGAAGCCCAGCAGCCTGCAGCCCATTTTTGGCCTGGAATTGAGACCAGGAGGAGGAGTTTGCTGTCTGAGGATAAAACAGGAAAGTGCTTCTGCCAGCAGGGTGGAGGCAGAGACCCTGAGGGGACGGAGAGGTGGTGGGAGGAGGGGGCTTGTTGTTGAGGGCTTTGTAGACAAACAGGAAGACTGAAAACCCAAAACCCTCGCTGGGAGTGGCAGAAGCCCTTCCTCTCTCCCTAAGGAAACGTCCCCAAGTTTGGCTCTGTGCACGGCTACCTCTGGGCATGCGGTGTGTTTGAGGGTGGCTAAGAGGAAGATGGAGAGTTCAATGGACAGAGAAGCCTGGTGGAGTGCGGTCCATGGGGTGACAAGCAGTCGGACAGGACTGAGCAGCCAACGCACCAAGAGGAAGACGAGCTGAGTGTGGGAGCTGATTCAGGTCTCAGGCTGGGGCGGGGCTGCCTGGAGTGTCGGGGAGCTGCCCCCGTTCCCACAGGCCCTGCAGCTGCTCTGAGTCACGCCCGTTCAATCTTGCCTGGCACCGTGTTGTGTTTGGTGGCTGGCATTTTGGTTCCAGGTGGTAGGAAACCTAACTCACACTGACCTACTCTCGCCTGAGGGTGTCGTGCTCTGATGAGCCGCTGTGAGTTTCAGCTGCCGCAGAGCAGAGCTTGGGATCCCAGTCAAACCAAGAGTAGGGCAGAGGTGAAGCCCTGACAACAGGGCTGTTCCTGGAAGAAGGTGGAGGGCAGGCGGCAGAAGTGGACAGCCACTGCCCACCGCAGTGGCCACAGGGAAGAGCCCGACCTCCTCTCCTCCATGGACCCGGAGCTCTCCCAGCTCCCGAGAACCCCAGGAGATACTTTTCTCCAGCAGGTCAACTGATTCCCCAAAGGGAGATGCTAAGAAATTGTCAGCAACAGTTTGTACTAAGCACATTTCTCCGAGGCATTTAAATGCTTTCCCAACATGCTTTATTAAGCGAGAATGCCACACTGCCCCTTCAGCAAGGGCTGACCGCTGATAGCTGAGCTGTCTGTTGTCAACAACGTGTTAGCGGGAGCTGGCTTCCTGGGTGACACTCACTGTGCCAGGCTCTGGGGCAGGAGGCACAGAGACGTGAAAGATGACAGGGCTGCCGCTTTGAGGAGCTCTATGACCCCCTCGGCGCTGGTCGTAAAGAACCCATCTGTCAGGGCAGGAGACATAAGAGATGCGGGTTTGATCTCTGGGTCGGGAAGATCCCCTGGAGTAGGAAGCGGCCGCCCACTCCAGTATTCTTGCCTGGAGAACCCCATAGACAGAGGAGCCTGGCAGGCTACAGTCCATGGGGTCACAAAGAGTCAGACACCACTGAAGCGATGAGCACTCACACATACGTGACCCTCTCAGGAGTCAGACACACTCAGACACAAGATGCTGGGCATTCGTTCAGAGGCCATGGAGAATGAAGGCTGCGGGAGACCGCAGGAGGGAGCCCAGCAGGCCGCTGGGGAGGTGCGGTGCGGAAAGATGATGAGAGGAGGAGCTGTTTGAGTCGGCAGCATTTACCCGATGAAGTAGGGCCCAACAGGAGGGCAAAGGCCGAGGGACCTGGAGGGCCTGGTCTGGTCGCTGAGCGCCGTGGAGTGGACAGCAGCCAGGTGGAGAGGGGAGTGAGGCCCACATCATGAAGGACTCTGGTGCCCGGCTGAAGAGTTTAGGCTTTATCTTAAAGCTGTGCAGGCGTGTCTCAGTCCTGGTTCCCAGCTGTGAGCCACAGAGCTGACTCTGGCTGAGACAGATTCGAAAGGAAATGTGTGAGGGGAGGCCAGGGAGCTCACAGAATTGCCAGAAAGGCTGAGAAAGCTGGCTGGCTTTAAAAAAAGAAAAGGGGGACAAGACTCCAAGCCAGAGGAACAGCTCAAGTCACACAAAAAACCAGGCCTGGAAGGACTCTGTGGCAACGGCTACTGAGATGGTGGCCTGCACCACTAGCCTCACTGGTTGCTGGATCCTGTGGTTGGCATGACTGCCCTGCTGCCAGTGGAAACTAGATGCAGCCGCCACAGCTGGGGCCACAGAGCACTCTGTCTGTCCTCTCTTTATCCTGACGCCAAGAGGTCGAGAGTCAAGGGCTGGGTAAGGCATCCAGTTGCCCAGGTGGGGGTTCCCTGCCCATCAATTCTCGGCTTCCACCAGGGCCCGAAGGTGGGGATCTCCAAGCACAGCAAGATGCTCTGCGGCCCAAACACACCAAAAACGCACAGGGGAGAAGCAGGGTCTGATGTATACTTTAGAAAGGTTATTTCGGCAGCGTAGAGAGCAGTTTTCAGGAGGGGATAGTGGAGATAGAATCACAGAAGAATCTAGTGAGTCTAGGCAAGAGATGGTGAAATTCCAAACTAGGACAGAAGCGCTGTCAGGAAAAGGGCAGATCAGCAGTGTTTCAGAAGCAGGAACAGAGAAGATGCTGAAAGAGTAATCGGCTGTCCCCACATTTCCAAACTGAATAAGTAGGTTGTTGACCATAACTTTATTTACTGTGGGGAATCCAGCTGAGCAGATGTGTTGGGTTTACCACAGCTGGTCTATGAGTTGCTGGAGATGCTCACGAGATGTGGGACAACTGATGGGGTTTTGTTTTGTTTTTTGCTACTCAGCCTCTATATATTCTGGAAACAGGTCCTCTCTTTTCCTTTTGGGAAACTAACCTCTTTCCCGCACACAGTCCCTTGGGTTTCAATAAGCTTGGGTCCCCCTCTTCTCAATTTTAGAAATGTGCATGTCTTCCAGGCCTAATCAACCCAGGTCACTGTGATTAATTCAGAAATGGACACACAACCCAACCTGAGCCAAGGAGAGTCAGGCCCGCAGGCTTTCACTGGAACATTTGGGAAGGTAACATTTTCTTCTACTAGAGCTGTTTTGCTACTGAGAGGTCAGCCTGAAGCAGCTGGTCATCCTGTCACTACTCTGGGTCAGCTTACGTGAGAATGAAGCCAACACAGAAGAAACCACTTAGCAGAGATGCAGACAGGGCCTTCTATCACTGACTGAGCACTGGAGTCCAGCCAAGCTTGAAGCTGCACATGGCATCTTCAGTTAGAGGAACCAATATACTTCCTATTTTCTCAAGCCAATTGTACTCGGCTTAAGACATTTGAAGACGAAAATTTCCTGATTAGACCACTGGGATTTGACATCTAGCACTTAGCAAAGAAAGGACTGGGAAAGATGTTGGGAAGTTATAGCAGCAACTGTGAATGTGACTTAGAGAGTGAAGGGAGAGAGGACCACGGACAGAATAATTCTGTTGCTGTTGTTCAGTCACTAAGTTGTGTCTGACTCTTTGCAACCCCATGGACTGCAGCATACCAAGCTCCCCTATCCTTCACTATCCGCTGGAGTTTGGTCAAATTCATGTCCGGTCTAACCATCTCATCCCCTCTGCTCCCTTCTCCTGCCCTCAATCTTTCCCAGCATCCGGGTCTTTTCCAATGAAACGAGTCAACTCTTTTCATCAGGTGGCCAAAGTATTGGAACTTCAGCTTCAGCATCAGTCCTTCCAATGAATGTTCAGGGTTGGCATCCTTTAGGATTGGCTGGTTTGAACTCCTTGCTGTCTAAGGGACTCTCAAGAGTCTTCTCCAGCGCCACAGTTTGGTGGCGCGCCTTCTTTAGGGTCCAGCTAGAATGATGGGGTGAGCCAATATGAGGAATGTTGTTGTTCAGTTGTCAAGTCGCGTCTGACCTTTGCGACCCCAAGGACTGCAGCACCCCAGGTTTGCCTGTCCTTCACCAAACTCCCGGAGTTTGCCCAAGTTCATGTCCATTAAAATATGTGGGTACTGGTATAGAAATATGTTTAGAAACACTTCCAAATCCCTTCACAGTTATACACAAACAAATAAGTAATCTTTCTTATAATGTGCTAATGCTTGTAGCAGATTGAGAAACCTTTTATATAACATAGTTAAAAACACCAGACTAGTTTTATTTTGTATTTCTACAGAAAGCCACAGAGACACTATTGGATGTTTTGGAAGCATTTTTCAAAACCAGAGGAAACAGAAGTCTCTCTGAAGACAGTTTCCAGGAAGGCACACACTATTCAAACGCCACGGGGTGCTCACTGCAGACAGGGCAGTAATCAACAAGCAGCCCTGGATATTTCTTCACGTGAATCACGGTCTTTAGTACATTTAATTCATTTAACCCATTTCCCCAGCGGTTCTGAATTCCTAGTGAATATTTAACTGACTGGAACATTTTAAAGACAAGAATCTGTCAAGCCTTGGAGCCTGATCACCAGCTGCTATGAGCCTTCTTTGATGTTATTTAGGCTGTTACTTGATTTTGGTGAACTTTGAAATTTGTTGCCCAAGACTGGTTTATTTTATATGCACACTTTAACGGGATTATTGTTGTCCTCTGTTACTGTTGAAGTAGACTCTCAGGAGGTCGGTTTGGGGAAAATCACAAAAACAGCTTGAGTCCCATTCCAGCAAGGGGAGGGGGTGAAGCTGAATGCTTAGGCTGAGGACAGGGGCTCAGCTTCCAGACGCAGCCACCTCTCACCTGTGCGAGGGAGCCTGGTTGAGTCCCTCACCTCCTTTGAGACGCAGTCTTCCTACCCAAGAAGGGAAAATGCTATGTAGGGCTGTATAAGGGTCTTTTAAGGGTGAGATGAGATCAGGTACAACAGGAGGTTAGAACAGTATATGGCACTTGGCAAAGGGTAAATAATTGATAGATGTCAGTAGAGAAGCTCAAATTTTGCCTTTTCCTATTTTTTATTGGATACTAATAAAATAGAACATACTGATTTTTTAAAAAATCAAACAACATAGAAGTATATAAAGTAAAAATGAAAATTTCCCTTCTACCTATTTGTCTTGATTGCCAGTGACCCTGGGCAAGATTCCTGACATATATTTACTTGTGCAAATCTGTGTACATGCAGTATGTACACACTGGGCAATTGGTCACATATATGTGACACGGACATCTTTACAAAAGCAACACCTATAGATAGATAGATAGTATCTTCTTTTTAAAGTTGTCCAAATAGTTTGGAGCGAGGAGGTAACTGACTTTTTTTTGGTAACGGTTTTATAAACCGCAATAGATGTATAATCACGTGTCATACAATTAACTCAGTTTAATGTATACAATTCAGTGGTTTTTAGTATATTCATGGACTTGTACAGTCATCACCACGATCAATTATAGGCTATTTTTATCATGTCGAAAGGAAACCTCATAGTTTATCAGCTCCTCAACTCTCTACACCCTCCCTCCCCCTCCAGGGTCTGATTTCTATCACTGTGTGCCTATTTGGGTATTTCATACAAATCAAGTCATATGTTCTGTGGTGTTTTGTAACTGGCTTACTTCACTTACCATAAATATTTTCAAGGCCCTTCCCTGCTGCAGCATGTACTTTGTCCCAGCAGTAGTTTGTTCCTTCTTACGACTGAACAATATTCCATTGTACGGATATACCACAGTTTGTTTATCCACTTATGAGCTGATGGACATTTGGACTGTTTCCGACCTTTGGCTATTATGAATAAATGCCGTGAATAATCATAGGCAATTTTTTGTCAACGTGTTTTCGTTTCTCTTGGGAGAGGAATCGCTGAGTAATTCTGTGCTCTACTTTTCAAGGGACTATCAGGCTGTTTCTCCAAAGCAGCCGCGCCGCTTTACTTCTCACCGTCAGGGCACAAGGCTCCGTCTTCTTTATACACTCACCGTATGTGTTGATGTTCTGATAACAGCCTGATGTATGTAAGTGACATTTGACTGTAGTTTCGAGTTTCCATTTCCCGTGATGGCTAATGATGCTGCGCTTCTTTTCATATGCTTGTGTCAGGCATCTGTTCATCTTCTTTGAAGAAATGTCTATGCAGATCCTTTTTCCATTTTAAAACTGGGTTGTTGGTTTTTTATCATTGAATTGTGAGAATTCTGTATGTATTCTAGATACAAGTCTTCTAACAGATGTATCATTAAATTTTTTTCCTCCTATTTCTGTAGGTTATCTTTCCACTTTCTTGATGCCGTCCTCTGAAGGACAGAAGTTTCAAGTTTTGATGAAGAGTAATTAATTTTTTTCTTCGTTGTGTGGGCTTTTGGTGTCATATCTAAGAGACCACTGCCTTATCCAAGAGCCACGAGGATTTGCCCTTGTGTTTTCTCCTGAGGGTTTTATAGTTTTGGTTCTTACATATGAGTCTCACCCATTTTGAGTTATTTTTTTCATACAGTGTGATGTCAGGATCAAACTGCACTTTGCATGTGTTGTGCAAGTGTCCCGGCATCATTTCTTGAGGTGACTGATTTCTGGGTCTGCCTCCACATACTGGAGGCAGGCTCTCTCTTCAGACCAGGGAGTCTTTTAGCTGATTCTTGTTTCCTGTGTTGTTAACAACCCTCTGCTCTGTTGGGATCTGGTTTTTCTGTCAATCTAAACCCAGAAGCGTCATTTTTTAAAAATGTTATTTATGTTATTTTTATTTAATGTTATTACATACAAATTTAAATACACAAATAAAAAGTAAAAAGCATGCGTAGTGAGCGTCTTCCTCTTGCTGCTCTCCCTCGGCAACCCCAAGCCCGTTTCTTGGTATTTCATGCAGATTCAGGGTATCTGCATATGTTCTTTCTCCTTTTTTTCACAAATTATAACAGTATGTACACACTTATGAGCCATGTTTTTCATGGGATTTTTGCCTTAAATAATATAGCTTGGAGATTGTTCCATAACAGTGCTCCAAAGATCTCTCTTGGTCTTTTTTGCAGGATGAACCGGCTTCCATTGCCTGAACTGTGGTTTATTTAACCGATCCCCTGTTAGTGGATATGGGGCAGCTGCCAATCTTTTCTTATTACAAGTCATGCTGAAAGGAGGTTTTGTACATGTAAACGTTTGTATGTGTATAAGTGAAAGAGACATGTACACCAATGTTCACTGCAGCACTGTTTACAATAGCCAGGACACGGAAGCAACCTAGATGTCCCTCAGCAGATGAATGGATAAAGAAATTGCGGTACATATTCATATATACAATGGAATATTACTCAGCCATAAAAAGGAACACATGTGAGTCAGTTCTAGTGAGGTGAATGAACCGAGAGCCTGTTATACAGAGTGAAGTAAGTCAGAAAGAGAAAAACCAATACCTTATACTAGCACATATACGTGGAATCTAGAAAAATGGTACTGATGAACCTATTTTCAGGGCAGGAATAGACACTCAGACATAGAGAACAGACTTATGGCCACAGCAAGCGCAGGAGAGGGTAGGGCGAATTGAGAGAGTAGCCTTGAAATATATGTGTTGCCATATGTGGAACAGCTAGCTAACGGGCAGTTGCCGTGTAGCACAGGGAACTCAGCTTGGCGCTCTGTGACAGCCTAGAGGTGCCGATGGGGTGGGAGGCTGGAGCACCTTCAAGAGGGAGGGAGCGTGTGTGTACCTGTGGCAGAGTCATGCTGATATACGGCAGAAGCCAGCACAACATCGTAAAGCAATTATCCTCCAATTAAAAATAAATAAATTTCTAAAAAAATTCTATGGGCACATGTGTATCTTTAAGATAAGATGAATCTATTGAATCAAAAGGTGCTTTAAAATTTTCACAAATATTGCCAGATACCTCTGCAGACATTTTATCGATTTATGCTGCTGCGGGACTTCCACAGCTGTCCAGGGTTTAGGACCTCAGGCTTCTAATGCAGTGGGCATCGTTTTGATTCCGGTCAGGAAATAAGGATCTTGCATGCCGCACAGCATGGCCAAAGATAAAAAAAAATTTTATGCTGCCGCCAGCAACACACACATGCCTATTTCCTACATCCTTTTCAACTGGAAGGCTATGTCATTTTTGATGTAATATCTCAGTTTCGGTTTGCATTGATCTTATTGGGAGTGAGGCTAAACCTCTTTTCCTATGTTAAGGTGAGTGAAGTCGCTCCGGGGTGTCCGACTCTTTGTGGCCCCGTGGGCGGTAGCCCCCCAGGCTCCGCAGTCTATGACCATCTATAACTCCTTTCCTGTGAATTGTCTCTTCATGTCCTTTGCCTTTTTTTCTGTTCGGTTGTTAATCTTTTTCTTATTGATTTGGGGGAGCTCTGTATAGATTAAAGGTATCAATCGAAAATACTTTTCCATGTCTGTACTTTAACTTTTGATGTTAGCTGCATTTTAAAAAATACGAAAAAATTTTTATTCTTATCAAGTTAATTATCCATTTGTTTGTCTATGTCTTTGGGTGTTGAGTCATACTTAGAAAGGGATTCTTCACGCCAAGTTTATAAAAAATTTCAAGTGTGTGATTTTATTTACTATATGTAAATATTTGCTCCATCAGGAATTTTTTCTGGGATAAAGTTGAGAGGAATCTAGCTTTCTAAAACATTTTTAGAAGAAGTGCTCTTTTTTTTTTTAAAAAGAACTGATTTGAAAAGCGCTTTATCATACCTACATTCCTCTATCAATTTAAACTTTCTAGTCTATTTTTGACTACAGTTGCTTGTACATATTTCAGTGTAAACTTTATAATCGGCTTTCCTTATTTTCAAAAAACCCTACTGGCAAACATTACATTTCTAGATTAACTTAAGGAGAGTTGAATTTTTCTTTCTTGGCTGCAATATGCTGCTTGCAAGACCTTAGTTCCTTGACCAGGGATCAAACTTGGGGCTCCAGCAATGAAACTGCCAAGTCCTAACCACTGGACCACCAGGGAATACCTGAAAGTTATTTTGTGATAAGTCTGCTTGGATATCTAGGAGGAGGAAGGAGATATAAGGAGAGGGGCTTTTGAACACAGCATGGGCATTCCAGGAGGTGGAAGGCAGCAAAGAGATGTGGTTTGTGTTGAGGAACTGTGAGAAATATGGGGGGTTTCCAATCTAGGGTATCCTATACCAGATTGCTCTGTGTGTATGATAAATTCTAGGTCAGTGATAGGACTTAAAAGGCATGAAATAAGAGGCATGAATAAGTATAATGAATTCAGGGGATAACTTGTAGCCCAACAGTTATAGTAGTTCAGAAATGTGTCTCTAAGTTTAAAAGTTAAAAAAGAAACACTTTATTAAAAATCATAGGTGTGGTTAAGATAGGTTCCCCTGTTCAAAAACACTCATGTTAGTAACATTGGTTCAACTTGCTAGCAGCTCGCTCTCCTGGAGAGGCTCAAGTGTGTGTTCCTCTTTGAGTGGCTACACAGAGAGGTCCAGAGCGGAGACCCAGAAGAATGGTAAGCGCCAACACCCTCTTCATGCAAGACTGACAGGCTGGGGGAGGCTTAGCCTGGACTGCGTCGGAGGCCCTCAGTATATGATATTTAAGACCAGAGACCTCTGACTCCAGGAGTGCGCTGACACTACGCTCTCTTCCCGCAGTGTCTGGACTCCACTCCTAAGCTTTGGTTTAAGTTGGCAGTAATGGAACCCAGGGATATGTATTTTAACATGTGCTTAGGCAATTTGCATCCAATTAGACCCTCTCCACTCTGAGAAGAGGGGCCTTAGGAGTCTATGGCAGAATCCACAGACGTCTGCAGGTTGAACAAGGCTGAGATCTGACACGCCCTCTATAGGGTCTACCCGTCCTCCTCCCTGCTCCCCCTCCCCCCGCCCCCCGTCTAGAATCAGCTACCTACCCAGCCAAGTGAGGATACTTGCACTGGCTTTTACCCAAAGTTTTAAAGACCTAATCATGTGAAAGTAAAGTCGCTCAGTCGTGTCCGACTCTTTGCAACCTCATGGTATGTAGCCTGCCAGGCTCCTCAATCCACGGGATTTTCCAGGCAAGGATACTGGAGTGGGTTACCATTTCCTTCTCCAGGGGATCTTCTTGACCCAGGGATCAAACCCGGGTCTCCTGCATTACAGGCAGACTCTTTACCATCTGAGCCACCAGGATCAACCAAAGTGAAAGTGAAGTTGCTCAGTCATGTCCTACTCTTTGGTGCACCATGGAATGTATAGTCCATGGAATTCTCCAGGCCAGAATACTGGAGTGAGTAGCCTTTCCCTTCTCCAGGGGATCTTCCCAACCCAGGGATCGAACCCAGATCTCCCACATTGAGGTGGATTCTTTAGCAGCTAAGCCACAAAGGAAGCCCAAAGAAAGGCAGTGCCAAAGATGCTCAAACTACCACACGACTGCCTTCATCTCACACTCTAGCAAAGTAATGCTCAAAATTCTCCAAGCCAGGCTTCAATAATACATGAACCATGAACTTCCAGATGTTCAAGCTGGATTTAGAAAAGGCAGAGGAACCAGAGATCAAAGTGCCAACATCCGATGGATCATTGAAAAAGTGAGACAGTTCCAGAAAAACACCTACTTCTGCTTTCTTGACTATGCCAAAGCATTTGACTGTGTGGATCACAATAAACTGTGGAAAATTCTTCAAGAGATGGGAATACCAGACCACCTGACCTGCCTCCTGAGAAATCTATGCAGGTCAAGAAGCAACAGTTAGAAGTGGACATGGAACAACAGACTGGTTCCAAATCGGGAAAGGAGTACATCAAGGTTGCATATTGTCATCCTGATTATTTAATTCACATGCAGAGTACATCTTGAGAAATGTTGGACTGGATGAAGCACAAGCTGGAATCATGTAAATGTGAGTTTTTATTAAATGGATATTTGTGGTGTGTGCTAAGTTGCTTCAGTCGTGTCCCACTCTTTGTGTGCCGATGGGCCATAGCCCCCCAGGCTTCTCTGTCCACAGGGTTCCCCAGATAAGGATCTGGAGTGGGTTGACATTTCTTACTCCAGGGGATCTTCCCACCCAGGGATCAAACCCGCGTCTCCTATCTCCTGCACTGGCAGGCAGGTTCGTTATCACTAGTGGCACCTGGGAAGCCCTAAGCCTATACAGGCAAATGATTCTTGTATGTCTAACCCAGGGAATGGAGCCCAGGAACTGCTGACAGGAGGCCGCAATATCGGTGCATCCCTGGAGTCAGAGTCTTTGGTCTTAAATATTATACACTGAAGGCATCAATGATGCAGGCTGGACTGAGCTTCCCCCCAATTTGTTACTCCTGCATTAAGAGGAGTTGACACCACTCTTGTGGCTCTCAGCTCTTGACCTCTTCTGAATAACTGCTCAAACGGGAACACGCACTTTCAAAAAGATCCATAGCTACGCAGCCAAAGGTAGTCCAATACCTCACTTAGAGAAGGAACATTTCCTATCAGGAAACACCACCCTCCGCAGCGTCCTGCCCCTCTGCCCAGGGAGGGGAAGCCAGGGCCGAGGGCAGTCATTGAGGTCTTTGCTCTGCTTTTACCAGCTTAGTGTCACTCAGCCTGGCCTGCCCTGACTGGTCTCTCGCAGGGTGACCTCTGGCCCCCACGGAGGAGAACACGGGTTTCCACTCCAGACTCAGAACTTCAGTTCACATCCAGGACTGACGCCCTTGATCACACTACCACGCTGCTGCTGCTAAGTCGCGTCAGTCGTGTCCGACTCTGTGCGACCCCATAGATGGCAGCCCACCAGGCTCCACCGTCCCTGGGACTCTCCAGGCAAGAACACTGGAGTGGGTTGCCATGTCCTTCTCCAATGCATGAAAGTGAAAAGTGAAAGTGAAGTTGCTCAGTCGTGTCTGACTCTTCGCGACCCCATGGACTGAAGCCCACCAGGCTCCTCCCTCCATGGGATTTTCCAGGCGAGAGGACTGGAGTGGGGTGCCACTGCCTTCTCCGGCACTACCATACAAGTAACCACAGATAGACACTTTCCCATGAACAGGACAGGCAAGCCGGGCGTGCTGCAGGCCACGGCATCACAAAAAGCTGGACGTGACCGAGTGGCTGAACGACGACAACATGAACTGTCCAAGAGACTTGGGGAGAAAATTTCTTCACGCCTTATTGCCAGTGGCCTGGGCTAGCATTTTCTCGTCTTTTGCCTGCATCTGGCCAACTACGTGTTTCTTCTGGAAACCTCGCACCCACAGGGTGTACACACAGTCGTTTGAATTATTCTCCTCCACGGTGCCACCCACAAGCTGGGGATGAATGTTTGGTGTGGGGAGACTTGAGCATCAAATCCCAGAATATTACCTTGCTTCTGAGGGTGTTCAGGATACTTTGGAGTCCTTCGGAGTCCTTCTCATCTTTCACTGCTCAAACAGCCCAGCAGCTTACCCTGGAAACTGATCTGTGACACAGTTCTCTTGATAAGTTTTGCTTGTCAAGGTTTTAAAGGGTGAACTCACCAAGAGAGCAAGTACAGCCAGGCAGAAGCAGCCCCGGGTGGCCCCTAAAAAATCTCCATTCTGTAAAAAATTTTAAGGCTAGATGAAAAAAGCTTAGCAATTCCAAATTTCATTACAAAACTAACAAGATAGTTCTATGCTTCGAATGGCACCCCACTCCGGTGCTCTTGCCTGGAAAATCCCATGGATGGAGGACCCTGGTGGGCTGCAGTCCATGGGGTCGCTAAGAGTCAGATACGACTGAGTGACTTCACTTTCACTTTTCACTTTCATGCATTGGAGAAGGCAATGGCAACCCACTCCAGTGTTCTTGCCTGGAGAGTCCCAGGGACAGGGGAGCCTGGTGGGCTGCCGTCTATGGGGTCTCACAGAGTCGGACATGACCAAAGTGACTTAGCAGCAGCAGCATGCTTCTAAATTTAGTCTGAAAAGACACTTTCTTTACACGTTCCAATAGGAAAGAAATAGATTTCGGCGTCTTACAAAACTTAAATGTGATTTAATTAAATGGCACTTTAAAAGCATTAAAAGGCAGTCCAAATGTCTAGTTTGTTGAAGCATGGAGTACTTTTGCCTTCAATTGGGAATAAGCCATGCTTCCTGTATCACTGCAGGGAGATATCTTTTAAAGATGGGAGGCAGAGGGAGGCAGAGAAGAAGGATAAGGGCAAGGTTCCTTAGATCAAAAAATGATTCCATTTCCGAAGGAAAAGCTCTTCTTAATCCATGCCAGAGCTAGGGCATACAGACAGACCACTTCTTGCCGAATTCTTGATTTCATTTTGAATGTTTATTTGAAAAGTACCCCGCTCCCCAACCCACACACACACACACACACACTCACACACACACACACACACACACTCACACACACACACACACACACACACACACACACTCATATGCAAAGTAAAAATAAATCCCATTGCTGAAAACGTTCACATAAAGGAAGAAATGATAGTCCTGCAGGCCTCCTCTCTCCACCCACCCCACCCACCTCTCCAAGCCTACCACGCAGAAGTAACCCTGGGATTCTTCACGGTAATGCCGATTCATGTATCATGTAGCTCTGATCTAACTTGGAGCACAGTGTCCTGGGCACACGTATCTCCCAGACGCTGTCTGTCCTTTTTTTTTTTTTTTTCTTAGACTCTTGTGTAATTTTCCCCTGACCAGCCTTTCTGCTCTGGCCACGGGGAAGGGGAAAGAAGGTTGGGTGCATGGAGGGTGGGGTCTGCTCTGAAGTGCAAATACAGACCAGGGTTGGGGTGTGTCAGAGGAGGGCAAGGTGACTGCAGAGAAGCTGAAGCTTCCACAGCAAATGCAGACGGGGAAGCCTGCGATTCTGTTTCCCAGTCTAAGAAGTTTTGGCACTAAAAGTGGGAATCACTATTCAAGCAGGAAGAAGTTTCCCGATTCAAGATAGAATGCTTAGACAGTCAGCAAATATTTTAGTCACACGGGAGGAAGTTAAACATAAAATGTGAAGTTTAAAAAAGAGATACGTAATGGATATGTATGGCGTGATCCCAAACTGGTGAAATCTATTTCTGTGTAAGTCTAGCTCTTAATGAACATCTGGACACAACTGGAAGAAACCCAGATTGAAATAAACCAAAATTATCGAGTTTACTTTACCTGTATTGTTTCATGTTACTGTAATGAAAATGTACTTCCCTTGTAGGGAAATGTTCGTATGAAAACAATCACTTAAACGGATCTTTGAGAAAAAAGGACTAAATCTAGAATTACTAAAGCCGTGTGACAACTGGCACCAGACACCAGGAAGACTTGTTTTTAGTCTCAGGTTCACAGGAAAGATGATTAAATATTTCCAGAGTCCTAAGCAATTCGTCATCTCTGAATAAAATCTGATAAGTGAAGCTTGGGCTGAAAATGAAAATTCTATCCCTTATTTCATCACATGCGAGAAAGAACTTGTCCAAGTGGTTTCATGGAGCCCCAGACTCCTTTGAAGCTCTGGGGTGCAGGTGGGGGTTGAGGCTCCCTGGAGCAATGGGAAGGATGGCTCTCCAGGTGCAGGGAGGCTGTAGGGCGCAGGGTAGCCGCCTCCCTGTGGGATGTGTGCCCAGAGCCAGCTGCTGCCTATTGCAGGCCCTGAAAGCGCTTCTCTTTCAACACAGTGCCCAGAGTCTTCTGTATCCGGCTTTCTTCAGTGACGCTTTCTTACCATGACCTCACATTTAACCTCATTAGACCCATGCCTACATCTCTCCCCTTTCCTCTACAGCTGAGAATGCATGCTACAGTTGGTACATAGAGCCCAAAGGAAAATGAACACCATTCTGACATGGCTGAGCTTGGCACTGACAGCTAAAACTCTTCTTTAATTTCACCGACTCTGTTTTCCTCCAGAGTGAATGGGGAGCGACTTTCCCCTTCTGTCCTGGCCTCTTTGGGGCCCTCTACAGACCAGCCTGTGGGTCTGGCTAATGCAAAAGAAGGCAGAGATCATTTGCTTGCTTTAAAGGAAAATAACTAAATATTTTCCATTAGGTGATTGTATATTAGCATGTTCAATATTATTCCCCTGGGAGCAAGAAGTCAACCTGTAGGAATAGGCAGGTTTCCAAATACTGACGTGAACTTTTGGTTCAGATTCTCAAAGCCTAGTGTCCTCCCACCCACCATCCCCCTCCTGCCTTATCTTTAATTTTACCACCTCCTCTCTCTTCACTTACTGTAGAGTGGAGCCTCTGATGCTTCTGGCAACTTTGCGTTATTAGCAAGGGATGGCGTCTTGTTATTAGATTGCATTTTATTATTTCCTTCAGCTCAATGTGTACCTGATATTGGAAGGCTCACTCTCCCTATGGGTTGAGATTGAGAGATGCTGCAAATGGTGAGGTTTTATTACTTTTGTGGGCTCTGTTTCCTCGCAGCCAGGTGAGAAACCTGTGCTGTGCAGGCTGAAGGACAGGGGGTGTTGTCTTGTCTGAGCCCAGCGTCCAAGGCCTGGAATGGCCGCTTTTGTCTGAACTGCAGAATGGCCGGAGGCAGCTGCGCTTCTGTTGACATGGGATGCCTGTTCCTGCGAGGAGATCAGTAGGCATTTAGTACAGCTGTCCTGGCCTCTCTGCACAGTGGGTCTAGTTTACCGCCACCTCCTAGGGACATAGATATAATTTTCTTTTAGCCAGCTTTATACATTTTACAATGTCATCATAGAAGACATACATACAGCTTCTACCAGGAGAGCACTTCGGAAGGTTCCAGGCGTGTAAATTGTTAACTAGCCTTTAATAGAGTATTAGTGTAGTGGGAAAGCTTTGGCTTTGAGCGGAGTGAGGCATGCACAATGCCAGCCTGCTAAGCCCAAAGCTCTCTGGGGCAAAGAAACCCATAGACTGTGGCTGATGATGCCACGCACTGCCGGCTTATTGACTCTAATTGTCTTAGCCGGCCTGGATAAAACAATCAAACGGAACCAAAACCATTTTCAAAGCAAGTAATAATAAAACGCACATTATTAAAATGAAAAGCAACACTAAACAACCTATTCTCCCTGAATGCGCACAGTCCCATTTGTAGTCTGGAGCTAAAGATTCATCTTCTTTCTAACCCTCTTCTGTTCTCGGTGTCCCATGAAGAAGCCTGGAGCATCAAGGCCTTTATTGTGTGTGGTTTAGGATGCACTCACTCGTGCGCGACAGAGTAAGAACTTAAAACTCAGAAGGGAACCCAGCTTGAATCTGGGCAGAACACAGTGGCGACTAAACTAGGAACAGAAGGGCCCTCGAGAAGCAAAACGCGGGCGGGAGGGTTTACCAAACTCCAGGTCTTTGATGTTGCAGCGGAAGACAACTTCTCCGTTCACCATGAGCTCTACCATGTTCCAGTCTTCGATCTTCTCCAGGAGGACCTGGTGTCCATCTTCAGCCAGCACAGCTGGAAAAGACGGAGGAGGGTGTGGGCGCCCCGGGGACAGGCGGGCCCGATGTGCAGATGTCTTCATGGATGGCCGCTACTGGCCTGCTCTCCAGTTGTTCAAGGCCGTAACTCAACCTCCCCGGTGGGTGTCCACCTGGCACAGCCTGGCATGCATTCCGCTCTGCTGGGAAGCACAGCCAGAGGCCTGAGAAATTTCGGTTTGGGCTGTGGTCTGTGCCAGAGTCACATGGTCAGTGAAAATATGAGCTTTCTCTAGGAAGAGTTTTTGAGTCTTCCTCATAGTAGGTGATACTCAAGTGTTGGAGGGGATATAGGAAATTAGGTAAATTCTTATCCTGATAATGGAAATATCAGTTGGTCACCTTTCTGGAGGGCAATTTGGAAGTAAATGTCAAAAGTCTCAAATGCCTCAAAAATTAGAATTAAAAAAATGATTCTAATCTCTGACCCAGGAAATTGCACTTACAAAAAAAAAAAATGCAGACTTTACAACAATAAGCTCCTTTCTCTAGGCATATACTATTATACAATTAGTGATGAAATACTGTGAATCACTTACATGCCCAATAATAAGATGGTCAAGTAAATGGTGGTAAAGGCACATGATAAGATTTTATTTTGACATTTAAAAAAGTCTATGAATTAATAGCAAGAAAAATATTTGTAATATAAGCAAAAAATCAGGGTTACATTTTAAGATGTATTAAAAATATGTATTCCGTGTAATGAAAGTATGTGTATTTATTAGGAAAAAGGGAACTATCCAGTGGTTATCTCTCTGGTGAGATGATGAGAAACTTGAAAAAAATTCTTTTAGCATATTCTAGGCTTTTTAATAACAATGAGAAAAAAATGTTTTCAAAGTTAATGGACTACATTTTTATTCTTCTCTTTGGAATCTGCATTGTAGTTATTTCATTCAACAGTGCCTTCCCTAGAGATCAGCTATGGGAAAATGGTTATTTTATTAAAAAACTTATTCTTTATTATGGAAATGCAAGGGTATATGGGCTTAGGAGAAATGGCGTGCATGGGACAGCCTGGAGCTCTGTTTTCGCCAACACATTTCTCCCCAGGTCCTGATATGTTCACACTATAACCTCTGTGTTGGAGTTTGTGCACTAAATCACCACATTTGGCAGTCTTTGTCAGTGAGAATTTTGGTGAGGATGGAAAGAGAAATCAGATGGGAGGAGGGCATGTTTTTCAAAGTTTCAGCATTTCAATCAGGCCTATGTGGAGAAAAGCTAACAGTTATGATAGTTAATTGCATTTAATTACAGAGACAATTGCTGTTTCAAAATGTTGGCGTGTCCACTTCTTCATCTTTCAATCAGTTCAAGAACATCCAGCCCCAACTGTGAACATTTTGATTGTGTGATTTTAATTTCACTTCTGGAAAGGAACTTCAGCAAGCAACTCAGCGAGGATCTCCATTAACAGGATAGCGCCCCTTGGGCGCCCAGGGGTGGCCCTAATTGTCCTCGTGTCTGCTAATATCTCCCTGCACAGAACACCCACATCTGTGGCATATTTGTGTTCCTGCATTCTATTTCAGCGTCTTAAACGACTTTGGAGGGAGGCACTCAGTTTGGACCAGGGACTCATTTAAATGAAGCCGTCCGCCCAGTTTGGAATAGCGAGTGGATTTTCCAGGGCATAAAGGCATGATAACTGTCTATAGGTGGTTTTCTGGGGGTCCTATGCCCCCTGGCAGTGCCCGCTCAGGAGAGGGGAGGCACAGCCTGAGAGGGAAAAGCTGCAAACTGGTAGGTGGGAGGAAATTTGGTTTCCACAACCCTGGTTGTGCATTGTCTGAAGACACTCCTAGGACATGTAGTTCAATTTGATTGGAAAAAATCGGGAACAAAACAGCTTCTGCACTCTCATCTTACACTCCACCTCTTTCCTAATAACCTCCAAGCCTGGGGGTTCTGGAGAGAAGGAGCGCGGGTTCTGTCTGGGGCTGGCCCCTGTGGCCACAGGATAAGGACAAGAGGCTTTGTAGGAGAACTGGGAAGATGTGCCCAGCCCCCACAATCCGACATGGTCCCCTCTCTGCAGGGCACATCTGACCGAGCCTCACAGGAACCTCTGGATTTGGGGTTCGTTTTATGAGAAGAGCGGCGCTCTTTTCACGCAAGGTGTACCTAAGACATAGGGTTTGATCCACCAAATAACCCACCCTACGGAGGTGGAGGGCAGTGCTGAAGAATGGGCATCTGCCTCAATATCTGAGCAGATGAAGCCTCCCAGGAAGAAGTCCTCGTAACAGAGCATGTCCTTCTTCAATTTGCCTTATAATGCTCTTTTTCCTTCACTGACCAGAATCCATCCTCCTCCAGGGCGGAGAGGGGCCTGTTAATGCAGCTCATTGAAATAAACAAGCTCATAATGGCACTGGACACCTCCAATGACTCTTTGGACATAAATCTGCTTCTTATTAAAGGGATAAGTCACCTTGGAGTCTACATTGCCTATTCATCCTCAGGATGGCCATCCGCTTCTCACCAGTCCACAGTCCAGGATGTGTTGAGCCTGGCAGGAGGGCAGCGAGTACAGGCTTAAGGGATCACACTCAGAGAAGGACCAGAATTCCTGCAGTTCATCCAAATGCCACCTCTCTACGTGGAGGACCCATTTTTTTCCTATGAGCTGCTATGGTTGCCTATTCAAAGAAAGGTCAGATAAATATACTCTGTGCAACAAAGTCTTTGCAAAGGCAGTGGCTAAACTCCAGCATAAATCAACCAGAAGCTGTAAGGCCACCTGCAGATAGCCTGACTCTTTGAAGTGGCACCTCATTCTTCATGGGGGAGCTGGGTGAACTGGAGGGATATGGAAAAGCCTCCCTCTTCTCAATACTGGTGTAACTGTGCCATCTACAAATGATTTAGAAAGTCAAGGCAAGCAAACAGGCATCTCTCCCTCCTCTGCTCACCACAGATGCAAAGTCGATGACCATTAACAAGGGCAGTTAATGCATAACTAGGGACAGGAGGATGGCACCCAGAGCATCTCAGCTAAATAGGGACGGATTCTATTCCCATGAGTCTCTTCCTCTGTAGCAGGTCATCTGGCAGACTTAAGTACAGCAGGCAAGGTGTGACCGTGGCTAGGGAACTTAACACTCTTTGTTAAGTATGAGTTGGTTTAGTTTCATCAGTCTTGAGGCCATAGTCAGGACGTATTTGCTGAGCTTTTATAATTCATGGTAATAAAGAAAGAACTAGACATTTCAGATTGCTTAAGGGCAGGGTAAGTTCAGGAGCGATCAGGCATATTTCCGAAGCCAGCAGGGTTTCGGGAAATGATAGAGGACTGTGATCTTTAAAGAAACACACAGAACTTGGGGGCAGGTTTTACAGACGCGGGTCTGCAAAGGCACCTCTCCGTGCCTGGTGTGATGTTGTGTGGGCCTGTGTGCTCCGTCCTGTCTGACTCTTTGTGTACCCCATGGACTGCAGCCTGCCAAGGTCCCCAGTCCATGGGTTTTCCAGGCAAGCACACTGGTGTGGGTTGCCGTTTCCTCCTCCAGAGGATCTTCCTGACCCAGGGATCAAACTCACATCTCCTGTGTCTCCTGCGTTGGCAGGTGGGTTCCTTAACCACTATGCCACCATGTTCGTTGGGTCTAAAGGGATGGGGGAGTGTTGGACAGAGAGAGGGGAGCAGATGCTCCTTGTTTTGCTTCTGTTAACACCTTGGAACTTGTCACCGGCCCTCAGTAAATATTGGCTGAGAGAATTGTATAAATTACCATTCAGGGATACACAGAGCTAACTTTAAAAATCAACCACCTGCTGACACCTTGCAGTACTCAAGTCTCCTTCAACCATACAAATTCTCCCTTCAATTTTCTCAAAATACTCCCTCCCCTCCCCTACTGTGGGGAGAGCTGCCTGGACTGTCTATTTCCTCATCTTCACCCACTCCCTCACATCCTGCGGCTGCAGCCTCAGCCCCCCTTCGGAACCTAAACTGTCAGGGGCAAAGACCCATCAGTACATTTGATGACTCACACAGTTCTTCCCCACAACCTTCCAGCAGACTGACGCTCAGACCTACCTGCTTCCTTGCTTCTTAAAATACTCGGGCTGCTAAAAAGTATTGTAAACTCTCAGTCTTATCAGATGGTGAATGTAATGCAGACTACTGATTTCTTAAAAACCTTAAAAATCACAGAAAACGAAGGACAAAAATTTAAAAATCCCTTATAATACTTCCTCCCCCCTTTGTCTTTTTCAATGGAAGCGAGCTCATAGTGTAGGTAAAATTCAGGAGTATGCTTTAGTCTTTTAACACTGTGCTGTGGAGATCCAGCCTGTCAGTATACACAGATCTGCCACAGTGGGTTTCACGTGATGGATGAACCGCAATGTATCCAGCCGTTCCTTTTTCCGGTTGTTTCCAATTTTTCACAATGACCAAGGAATGCAGAAGACGTTCCTGGGCACGCTTCCAGGTGTGTGTGTGAGCTTTTACATGTCGATGTAACTGAGAGATGGAGCAGCTGGATTCCACGGTGTGTGGTTAAGTTTCAGGACGCTGCCAGGCTGCCCTTCAAAGTGACTGTGCCAACTTCCCCTCCCATCACAGGCCTCTGAGAACACTCTTTTTCTGTGTTCTTCATCAATCATGAATTCATCTTTTTCTGAAGGTAACTCCTGCTGACAGTGCGGCGCCCGTTCGCCATTTGCTCTTGAAATTCGTATCTTACCCTACGCCTCCAGGCTGTTTGTCTTTGCCCCCCTCAGCGGGACCACTGCCCCGTGTCCTGTGGTCCGCCCAGCTCCAACTTTCCTTTGTTTCCTCCACAGTCTCACCTTCGGTGGCTCCAGTGTTCAGCTCTCTGCAGGTTCATTTTAACTAAGATTTGTCCATCCTCAAGACATTCTAGGCACAGTTTCAGACTCCAGGACACAGTGGAGAATAGAACAGACAAAAATCCCTGCTACCCTGGAATCCTGGTAGGAGAGAAGGATAACAAGAGAAATAGGTGAAACAGAGTTATGTCGGATACTAACGAGCACTAGGAAGAAAGAGGAGGAGGGAAGGGAGGTAAATGGAGGCAGAGGGAAGTGCTGACATGTCAGTGGAGGTGCTCGAGGAACAGCTGCCCATGAAGGGGACTTCTGAGAAAGACCTGAAGGCTGAGCGAGTGAAGACCAGGCAGGAATTTGTAGAAAGAGCTTCCCAAGTAGAGTACTTCCAAGCTCCAAGACAAAAGTGGGCTAGGTGTGTTCAAGGTCGGCGAGGAGGCTGATACGGCTGGATGACAGTGAACAGGAGGAGAGGCTTAGCAGCAAAAGGAGGAAATGAGGTTAGGGAAGTCACGTGGGGCCTGGCTGCCCACTGTAAGCCTTTGGCTTCTCCCTTGAGTGAGCTAAGAGCAACCAGAGTGTTCTTGGAGGCAAGGGCTGCACTCTCACTCAGGTTTAATGGCATCGCCTGGCTTTGGGGCTGAGAACAGACTACAGCGGACAAGGTGGTCACAGGGGACTCAGTGAGGAGGCCAGGGCAGGGACCCAGGCAGGTGACTGACAGTGGCTTGGACAAAGAGCCAGAGGGTGGTGGGAGGGAAGGTAAGACATGGCTGAATTCTGCAGGGTGCTTCGAAGATAGAACCAACGGGATGTGCCGCTAGACGAAAGTGGGTGTGAGGGAAAGGGAGGCGAGGAAGGTGCCTGCAGGGCTTTTGGTTCAAGTGAAAGAACGGCACTGCCAGGCACTGAGATGGAAAAATGCAGGAGAGACTGGTGAGTCCTAGGGAGGCTGGTTTAGAAAGCCTACGAAGCTTTCCAGTGACAATGAGAGGTCCTGCTTGCAGACGTATGATCTGCAAATCTTTTCTCCCATTCTAGATTTTCTTTTTACTTTCTTAGTATTGCTCTTTGATGCACAAAAGTTTTCAATTGTAATGAAGTTCAGTTGTTCTATTTTTTCTTTTGTTACCGATGATTTGCTGTTTAAGACATACTTGACAAATCTAAGGTCATTCAAATTTGCCCTTATGCTTTCCTCTAAGAGTTTTTTAGTTTCCAAATTTAGACCTCTAATCTGTTTGGAGTTAGTTTTTAAATATGGTATAAAAAAGTCTAATTTTATTCAAAAGATATTCATGTGGACATCCAGTTTTTCCAGTAAAATTTGTTAAAGAATAAAAAATGTGCCCATTGAAGAGTCCTGACACTGATGGCAAAAGTCAGTTGACTGGAAATGTGACAGTTTTACTGTTAGATTCTTGATTCTATTCCATTGTTCTATGTGCTTATCCTTATGATAGGATCACACTATTTTGATTACTATAATTTTGAGTAAGTTATGAAATCAGCAAGTGTGATACCTCCAACTTTGTTCTTTCTCAAGATTGTTTGGGCTAGTCTCAATCCTTTGAAATTACCTATAACTTTTAGAACGACTTTTTCCATTTCTGAAAAAAAAACCATCATCAAGATTTTGATATGAATTGCACTGAATCTGTATACCACTTTGGGAAGTATCGTCATCTCAGCACTATTGAGTCTTCCAATCCACGCACACGGTGTATTTTCCCATTTACTTTGGTTTTCTCTCATTTCTTTTAGCAATGTCTGTAGTTTTCAGTGTATAAGATTTGCACCTCCTTGGTTAAATCTGTTCACATGTGTTTTGTTCTTCTAGATGCTATTGTAAATAGAGTTGTTAATTTCCTTTTTAGATTGTTCATTGCTAGATATAGAATTACAACTGATTTTTGTGTGTTGATTTTGCATACTTAAACCATGCTGATTTTATTAGCTCAAGCAGTGTTTTTGTGAACTCTGGGGTTTTCTAGCCAGACACTGGCTGGATCCGAAGCACATCCTCCTGACCCGCTCCTCCCATCTCCATCCTCGTAGGGAGCACCAATACTTTTACTTTAACCCACCACCCCTTTATGGCTGTTCTGGCCCAAGCTACTATTCTCTCTCCTTTGGACCCCTTATCTCCCTGCTTCCATTCCTGGCCTCCTCTAATCTGTCTTACTTGCAGCAGCCAAAACTTCATTCCCCTGCCTAATACAATACAGCCTGCTGGATCTGGCCTCTGTCCACCTCTCCAGCCTCACCCTCTCATCAGTTCAACAAAGACACAGGTCATTTGTTCATGCTTCCAGCTTTTGCAGACATCAGTCCCCCTGCCTGGAATGCTCTTTCTTCCTTTTCCCTAGTTAGCTTCTCCTCATTCTTTAAAGCTCAACTCAAATGTAATTCAGGCAACTAAGTCTTTCTAGTTCTCTTTCCTCTCCCCTCCAGTTATGGCCAGTGGGAGGTCCCACTGTGGTTATGCTGCTCTACCAGAAGCACGGCACAGCTGACAGTTAGTAGCCGACAAGGACACACGCACTTCAGGGTCCTGCATCTTGTTCACCAGAGTGTCCTCAGTACCTGGAAGAGTGTCCAGCAAATATCAGATGCTCGGTAAAGGCTTATTGTATGGATGAAAGATCAAGGAATAGACTCTCTGCCATTTTCCAGCCAAGTGACCTTGGAAAAGTTGATACTCCTGATCCTCAGTTTCCCAGTGTGTAAAGCAGGCATGTAACCTCGGGAAATTTACTACTCAGCACCCAGTGGGCTCACCGTGTATGTGTGTTCTCCCCTTAATACTAGGCAGCAGGGGTTTAGGGAAGATTTCCAGAGAAAGGAAGGAAGGAAGTCTAGGCAGAGGGCACAGCCTGCACAGATGCTCAGAGGCTGGGGTGCCCCTGAGTCCATGCAGTTGGATGGCCCTTTGGCCCTTGGATGGCCTTTGGGCGCTCGGCTGCCTACCTAGCAGGCCCTCCAGGCGATAGGTGCGGTGCTCCACTGACAGACCGATTGAGCTGTATGGCCCATAGCGCACGACGACCTGCGCGTTCTTGGGCATGGCCAGGACTCTTGCCGGGGTAACGGCGCAATACACACTGCTAGGCAACTGCTCTTCGGGCCTTTGGCGGGGGTGGGCGTGGTCACGCATGGGTGGGCGGGGCCACGGAGGTTGTGGGTGGAGCCGGAGGATCTGCACCCCATGCCACCAACCAAGTGCCTGGCGTGGGGACTGGGGATGAGGAAACTTGAATGCCTGCACCTACTATGTGCCTACGTCTGAGGGGGCAGAAGAATGTAGTGATGTCGGAAGCCACTTGCTCTCGCGACCCTCACAACCCGGTAAACGGTAAACGGTAAAAATTTCAACCTGGTGTGGCAAGTGTTAACGATAAATAATAGCAGTTAACAGCATATAGGGCTAGTTACAAAAAGTTTATGTCAGGCGACAAGCTAAGCACGTTCCGTGTTATCTCATTTAATCATTTTGCCGTTCCTATGAAGTAGGTTATGTTTTCTATTTACAGAACAGAAGCTTGGAATGGCCAAGTCACCTCCCCAGGTAAGTCAGGCACGTGGTATAAATTGGAAACCTTTGTAAGGTCTGTATAATGTCTTTTTATTTCTCTAGCCTGGTATCTGTTGGAACTCTTGAAACTGTGAGTTTAAGTCTTTCATCTGTTTTTGGACAATTTTGAGCCATTATCTCTTCACATGTTGCTTCTGGCCCCTTTGCTCACTTTTCCGGGACTCCAGTTAAATCTATGTTACACTTTCTCAACGCATTCCCATTGCATTCCCACTGTATTATTCTCAAGGTCTCTCCTGTGTCTTTCTTCCATGCTTCTTTTGGGATTGCGTGTGTGTGTGTACATACGTTCATTTTTGCTTGTAATCCAGTTTACTAATTTTCTCTGAAGTTGATGCTATGAAACCCATCAATCTCATGCATTATTTCAGCTGTTTGTTTTTCAACTCTAGAATTTTAGTTTAGTTCCTTTTCAAATTTGCTGTGCCACTTTTTCATAGAGTTGAGTTTCCTGCCAAGGTTTTTAGGCCTGGTATTATCTTCTTGATCATATAAAAATACTTGTTTCATACTCTGTGCTTGGGAATTCCACTATCTGGAGACCCTGTCTGTCCGTCTATATTGTTCTTTCTGCTAGTTTCTGTTGATTTGTCTTGTCTCCTAGAGCGCTTGGTTTACTTTAATTGTGTACTGGACACTGTATTAGAAAAATTATTTGTAAAAATAACTTGAGGCCAAGCATGATGTTATTTTCCTCTATGGAAGACTTTATTTTTTCACTTCTTGCCTGGGCCTGGTAGCACGAGCAACACAGGATCATCTTAATACAATTTCAGGGTCTGAGATTTGCTTAGCCATCCAGATGGCCTGAAACTGGGCTGCAGTCCATGTGGAGGTTGGTTTATTTGTATTTTTTTCCCTCATTACTGTGGTGCAGTCTTTTTTGAATCCTGGCCCAATGAGGGTGGTGGCTTACCAAGATTCATTTGGTGGTGTTTAATACTCCAGTTTTTGGAAGCCTAACTCTGCAAACTCAAAATTGCATCTCATCTTTTAGGTTGCCTATTCAAGATCACTAGATAGCTCCAGAGAAAAAGCATCTCAGTGCTATGCTTGCTCTCACTGTCTCCCCGATCTTAATCCAGTTAGCTCTTTTATGATTTTCAAGAAGATTTTAAAAATATATATGCCAGGTTTTTAAAGATATCTTACGTAGGAGGCATAGTCTGAGTTAAACTACTCTATTGTAACCAGAAACAGAAGCTCTCCCACTGAGAATCTTGCTGGAGTTGCATTGAATCTAGGGATCAACTGGGGGAAAACTGAATGTTTCTGAGGCCTTCCTGTACACCATACTGAAATACCTCTCCTATGGGGCTTCCCACGTGGCGCTAGTAAAGCACCCCCCTGCTAATGTAGGAGACATAGAAGACAGATCCTTGGGTCAGGAAGGGCCTCTGGAGTAGGAAATGACAGCCCACTCCAGTGTTCTCGCCTGAGAAATCCCATGGGCAGAGGAGCAGGCGAGCTACAGCATATGGGGTCACGAAGAGTCAGCTGCGACTAAGCTCGTGTGCGCACACACCTCCCCTTAACTTAGATCTTCCTCATGCCCACTCCAGTCCTCTCGCCTGGAGAATCCCAGGGGCGGGGGAGCCTGGTGGGCTGCAGTCCATGGGGTCGCGAAGAGTCGGACACGACCGAGCGGCTTCACTTTCATGCATTGGAGAAGGAAATGGCGACCCAGTCCAGTGTTCTTGCCTGGAGAATCCCAGGGACAGGGGAGCCTGATGGGCTGCCGTCGATGGGGTCGCACAGAGTCGGACACGACTGAGCGGCTTCACTTTCACTTTTCACTTTCATGCATTGGAGAAGGAAATGACAACCCACTCCAGTGTTCTCGCCTGAGAAATCCCATGGACAGAGGAGCGGACGAGCTACAGCTTTTGGGGTCACAAAGAGTCAGCCGCGACTAAGCTCGTGTGCGCACACACACCTCCCCTTAACTTAGATCTTCCTCAATGCCTTTAAGTGTTGTTTCTCATTATCTGTGGATGGTTTCACATGTGATTTGTTAGATTTATTGCAAGTCATGTATTTTTTTTTCATTTTTTTTGGGGAGGGGGCCACACTGTGTAGCTTATGGAATCTTAGTTCCCTGACCAGGGATCAAACTCATCCCCATAAGTGAAAGTGCCGAGTTCTAACCACTGGACTGCCAGGGAATTCCCTAAGTCATGTATTTAGCATTGTGATTTTATTGTTGTATAAAATGAAGTTGACTTTTATATATTGATCTTATGTAGCTACCTTAACCATTTCTTATGATTTATATTAATTATTTATTTATTTATTTATCCCCTGAGTGGGAAGATTTTAAATCACCACTTCAGTTTAAGATTATGGCACTATCCAGAAATTTTCTTTCTTCTTACATCAGTCTTAATTAATTATATTTTTCTAAGAAATTTTCAATATGAGTTTTTTTGACATTTTTGACATAAACTGGTTGATGTGTTTTTGCCATCTTTTTATTGGCTACTTTATTGTGGTTATGTCAGTTTTTATTCATAATATTACTTATTTCTAACCTTCTCCTTTTATTTTATTGGTTTTACCTGTGACCTCTCTATTTTGTTAGTCTTTTCAAAGAATCAGCTTCTCCGTCATTTAGCTCCTCTGTCGTTCCGGTTTTTCTTTCACTGATAGCTGTTTTTGTCTTTATTACTTTCTTTGAGTTCACTCTTCCTTCTGCTTTCCTTGAGTCTACTGTTGGTCCTTTTTCTCACTTTTTTAAGCCATCTTTACTCATCAGTCTTGAGTCTCCTCTCTTTTCTGTTGTTAAGAATTTCCCACAAAGCATCACTTTTGTTGTATCGCAGAAGCTTTTTTTTTAAAAAAAATACAGTTTCCTGTGCTATACAGTAAATCCCTGTTACTCATCTATTTATCTTATTTTTTAATAAACCTTTTGGTCACTCCATGAGGTATATGGGATTTTACTTCCCCGACCAGGGACTGAACCTGGGCCCCCTGTATTCGAAGCACAGTGTCTTAACCGCTGGACTGCCAGAGAAGTTCCTATGCCAGAGGTCTTGATATGAGGTCTGTATTTTCTTGCTCTAAATATTTTAAAATTTCCATTATTATTTCTTTTTTGACCATGGGTTTTAGAATGATGTGTTTTTTTGATTCTGGAATATTCTTAGCCATTTTCTCTTTAAATAGTGCGTTCCCCCCATTCTTTCCCTTTTTCATAGATTTTCTTTCTTTGCAATGTTAAATGAATCTATTTCATGGCTCCTCTCAGTCATCTCTTTTCTCTAGCCTTTGTAGTGTTGTTCACCTGTTTGTCTTGTCTGCTGCTTTCGCTCCCGTAAGCCATTTCTTGTTCTGTTTGTGTTTTGCCCGTGACCTCATTTTTAATGCAGCGTCTTCCCCCATGGGGGTTTGGTGTGTTCAGGGTTGTGGAAAGTGGTTTTGTAATTGATCCTGCTGAGGTCCTTTGGATCTTACTGACCTAGGCAATTTAAATAAATTATTGGTTTGGAATGCCTGCTTTAGAAATAAGATTCTACATCCACATATAGCATAAATTTATAATTAAATTTCTTGTGGATGTCTTTTTTCCATCATCTGCAGCTGTGTGTGAATAGCATGGTTCCTCAGTGCTCCCCTGGACTGATGGGAAGAGTGTTTCTAGTGCTTTTTACAGAGTTAGGACACCTCTCTGAGGTTCTGGTTTAGTGTGGGGCATTTAGCTGCATCTCCGACCCTGGCTGGGCTGAGGTTATGTCCTCTCAACTTGCAGGGGTGGAAAAGACCACTGTCGACCACTGGAGTCTGTGTCTGGTCCGGTACACCTTTAGCTCCTGCTCACCACTCTGTTTTGGACAGCATTTCCCCCCCTAGAATGTGGGTTTATTTTCTTTCTTTTGAACTTGACTATGTGCTTAAACTTTTTTCCTCTTTTTGCATATGTTTTATAGGTGGAAGGAGCCCTCCTCTGTCAGTTCAGCCTGCTGTCTTGCAGTTTCTTATGTAAGAGATGGAGGCCAAGGACAGAAACTTGGGACCCAATGATGTGGAAGGAACAGAGACAGGAAGTGAAATCCCACGAGGAGATGGAAGAAGCAGAAGAGAGCAAAGAGAGAGCTGGTCCTTGGGACACGAGGGTGAACGGGGCTTTGAGAAAGGCCCTCTCTTGTGATGTGAGAATGCCACACTGTTCACCCTGCAGACTCAAGAGGCCGCTGTGGAAGAAAGACTCAGAAACAGAGAAGCTGAGAGGCTGCCTCAGTTTATAAAGGGAAGCCACGGCACTGGTTCTCCCTCTGTCCCCAAGGGGAGCTGCTTAGGCGTAATTTAGAAACTCGTGGTTGCTCTTGTGAACCCGGGCGGGACTCCTCCTTACGTTTCTACCTGAGTGTGCCAATGTCCACTCCCAGGACCTTCAGACGAACAGGAGAGGGGTGGCATTATTTTGCTCATTGGGGTTGGCTTGCCTGTGACTCTTCTCTGTCACCTACATCTGGTTATTTTGGGGCCAACAAGAGCAAAGCCACATTACTTTCATCCTGTTCCTTCGTATCCCCTTCATTGCTCCTAGAATATTCTTAGCCATGTCTTTTTGGATAACGCCTCCTTTGCATCCCAATCACACAAATTCATACACTTGAAGGTTCCTGTTGGGCTTTGATCAGAAAGCATTTGGGCTTCTGTTTGGAGGGATCTTGGTTCTCGTTCAGACTTCCCAGATAAACAATCTTCCTGCCAATTCAGGAGACTCAGGTTCGATCCCGGGTTTGGGGATCAAAGGAAAGGGCCACCTACTCCAGTATTCTCACCTGGAGAATTCCATGGACAGAGAAGTCTGCTGGGCTACAGTCCATGGGGTTGAAACGAGTTGGACATGACTGAGCGACTAAACGATAACAATGACAGTTCCGGTTCTGTGGACTCTTGGGGTTGTGGAGGGGTTTGCAGTTTGGAATATATCTGCGCCGGCTGCAGGACCATGCAGGGTTCAGGAAGTGTGTGCGCATGCACTTGTGAGCCTGCAATAAGAATGTCGAATTTTTATATCACTTCTAAGTTTTCGAACAATGACCATTTTATGTCATTTTGCCACAACCCTGGAAATGGGTAGTGCTGATATCAATATTCCCATTTTACAGATGAGGACACTGAGGGCTAGAGAGGTGAAAGTGACATTCCCCAAAGTCACTCCATCTTGCTATCAGAGCTAGAGCTGTGTCTATAGTTTAGGCATCCCCCCCTCCAAACCTGATGCTTTTCCCTCCGCTTCATTCTGCTTATGCATGTTCTTCCAGACTTAGGTGGAGACACCCATCTCTATACCCAACCTGATCACAAACACCCCATGAACCCTCTCTGTCCCTCACCCTATACATGCCACACACTAGGAGAGACTAAGTTCTTTCCTGCTCTTTCTCTCCCAGCTCCTGTTTTTCATCCACTGTTGCTGTTGTCAGACCTCAGACAAAGGCGAATGAATTGTTGACCCAGCTGACAGAATTTACTACACAAGTTTTTATAGCATTTCTGGGCAGCAACAGCAGCCAATGCCATCTTTCTTGGCATTACTTTTTTATTGAATATAGACTTACAGTCTTTAAATAATTTGAATATAGTGCTTTCAATATACAGTTCTTTCATCACACATATATTTCTTTAAAGCACAAAACTATAACTTAAAATCAAAAGGCTATAAACACACATGTACATATGGCCATAAATCTAGAACTGTTTTATAAAAATAGAACTCAAATATCAACTTTATATATTTTGGCAACTGAGCAGTACTGTAAGGTGGCCACACACATTTTATTATGCATCACTGTCCCCCCAAATCTGAGTCTCCAAGTTTCATTTTCCACCTCTCTGAGGACTCTTGGGACAGTCTCCTTTACCAGGGTCCCCACAGAGATGGCCGTGGCTCAGCACTGCCTTTACATAAACGCTCAGTGTGCCCACCTGAACTGGGAGGGGGAAGACCAGCTTCCAGCCCCTCCCTCAGAGGGAGGAGCTGTTCCCTCCTGCCAAACGTCTGCCGTCCACACATGGTTGATATCGGAGCACATAGTCAGTTCCCTTTCCCTAAGCTCAGAAAATGGCAGATGTGTTTGGTTCTGACAAATGGGTGTTTGAGAGAAAGTGTGAAACAAACATCACCTGAACAGTGCCTGCTGGGGTAACATCATCCCGACAGTGGGCACCAGGGCCCACCTGCCCATGCAAGGCCCTTCACACATGTGACCTATCATCCTGACAACCTCACAAGGCTGGGACGCGCTTGTCCCCATGTGATGATAGAAGAACTTGAGTCTCTGGGCTCTTTAAGTCTCTTGGCCAAGACCAGTGAGGCTGCCTGATCCCCAAACCAGAGCTGTCTACCTGCCCAGAAACTTTTGGAGAGAAACCAGAAGAGAACTTGGATCTTCACTGTGGTCATTTGCTGGAAACAAGTAGGTAGCTTTGAGTCAGCTTACAGCAGGTGGACAGCAGTTCCTCAAACATTCCTGGGACTCTTGGGCTGTGCTTTTCCAGGCGGAGCAGAAAGGTGGACGCGTGAGGGAAGCAGCATGGATCTGCAGACCAGTGGCTCTGAAGGGGCAGGGCCAGAATCTCCCGGATCACACAATAGAAATTCTCAGCCTGAACCGCGCGGCTCAAGGAATTTACAGCTTAGGGTTGTCTGTGTTATCAAAGGTCCCAGCAAAGGTCAAAATGTTCCCCCCATCTCAGCCCTGCCTGCTTCTATGTTAGTCAAAGGGCAGAGAGCTTGCACAGTGCTCCAAAGAAGAGACACATTGAGGGTCCCTGGGCCACAGTGGAGGGTGATACAGAGCAGGATGGGCGGGTCACTGCCTCATGTCTTTGCGGGAGGAGTAGAGGGCTTTTCTTTTTTTTAGGAAAACCCGCAGGAAGCATGGCAGAACTCAGTGAGATAGGAGCCCAGTTCTGCACCTCCTCTGGACAGAAGCAGGCTGCCTTGGCTATTTGCAGTTTTGATTTTTCTGGTTGCTTTCCCATAAAAATATGCCCTAGCAGAAAGTGCCTCTCATCTCCCCCATGATCACTGCCTCCCTGGACATTCTCAGCTCAGTTCTGTGGACTGTTGGCCCCTCCATCAGGGCTGGCTCTGTGCACAGCCTTTCCCTCCTCCCAGCCCCTCTCTTCACCAGCTGTGTCCTCAGCCCCCAGGCCGGTGAAGAGCTCTGATTTGGGCTCCTCCACATGCCTTTTAGTCCCAGCTGTCTAAGGATGTCCAGCTTAGGCCACTGAGATCGTATTCTGAAATTAATGTCACAGTGCTTTTCTTAAAAGCCTCTCTTAAGAATGAACGAAACAAAGCAAGCAACAGCAGCAGAAAACCCCTGAAGCACCCTGCTCTCCTCCTAAAGGCAGATCACCGACCAGGGCATGTTTCTTGTGAAGGCGAGTGGGAACGCAACCAGAAAAAATGCAAGCGGCAGGATCCCTGGGGAGGTGGACCGGTCCCTGCCAGGCCCCCAGGGAAAGCAGGGAGCGGCAGCTACTGCAGGGCAATGGCAGACCATTTTCTTCCCCTTTCAGAATAGCCAGACCAGATTTTCTGAACTCAGTGGAAGGCTGCTTCCGGGAGGCAAAAGGAGAAATGTGTTTGCAGGCCCAGATCACTGTATTTTAAATTAACTTGGGCTGTGTGTGTGTGTGTGTGTGTGTGTCGGGGGGTGGGTGCTGCTTACAGGACCACGTGTCTCAGGGCGGGTCGCTCTGAATGCCGTGATCAGACTGCTTTGAATCTGAAAACAAAGCCCTCTGCTCCTCCCTAGGAGACACAGGCAGTGACCTGGGGTTAGCCTCTTCCTTCACGGTTCATTTGGGTACACTGCACATAATAAGGTGACTCATTCTTCCACTGGACATGCTGGGTCCTGCTGGGAAGCACACGCCAACACTGAGCTGCTGTGGCTATGGAGGGAAGTCAGTGGGCTTCCCCATCTCACCCGGGCCACCTCAGAGCCAGGCTGGTCTTACTTCCCAACACACAGGCCCGAGGACACCTTGATAAATAATGATGATCCCCGTGCCTCATGAGAAGTACACTCCTCCTGCCAGTCCAGCTCTGTGTGAACCCTCAGTGTGGTCTGTGTTGGGTCTGGAGTTATAGGGAAGCTACAGAAAGCTGTGGTGAAGGCTGGGAGCAAGGGGTTCGGCGGGGTCTGGCAGCTGCAGAATGCCGGATTGAGGAGTTGAAAGTTGGTGTCAGCCATCAGGGTTGGTGCCCCTGACTGGGCCTTGTTACTTTTTCCTTTGTTGCTGGTGGCTTGCCTGTGGCAGACAGTGGCAGACTGCAGAGGCGTCTCATTTCAAGGAGGCTTTCTTCCACAGCTTTTGCAAACTTGGTTGACGATGTCTCCTTGCAGTTGTGGAAGCTGGAGATGCAGAAAAGGATGCTCTCTGGCTGGGGGTTGTAGCAGGTACCGTACCCATTGGGCACCACGGGACCGTAGCAGCAGAACATCTCCATGGTGGTGGGCACCTGGGGGAGAGGACAGGTCAGAGGCCGCCTGTTCTGAGAGCCTGCTCAAAGCATGACGTTCTAGCAGTCCAGGGGCCTCAAGGAGATATTTGCTTCTCTTTGACTATTTCCCACCTGGGTGTGTGACTGAATTAAGCACATCACCTGACTGCTTCATCATGGATGGCCACAGCCAGAGTCATCAAAACAAACCCATCTAACTGCATGAATCAGAAGAGAGGCCATAAGCCCCTCCCTGGTGTGAAATCTGCTCTGCTCGTGGAGTCGGAAGCCCCCAGACTGACCCGGTGCTGGGCCGAATCTCTCCTTCACCTGGGGGCTGTTTGAATCACCCAGGCAATCAGAGCAATTTACTAAATGGCACCCTGGTGGCACCCAACAGTTAGATGGCTTCCCAGAGGGAGTAATTTATGAACTGGAGGAAATCTGGCTCCTCTCCTCTGTCGACTTTTTCCCACATCCTTAATCACTGTCGGTGTTGCCTGGCTGGCCTGCTTGTCTCTCCACAGCCTGGTCACGCACAATTACCCAGCATCGGGTGTTTCAGAGATTGCCATCAACTGGAGTTTTTAGTTATGGACCTGATACATTTTGAATTCAGAAGGCTGCGATTTTGTAATGAGGATCACAAGCCAAGAGAAAGTGCTTCTGAAGGCACTGAAACCATCAATGTTCATTCCAGTTGGAGAAAAAAATACCACCACACCCTGAATTAATTGTATTAGCTGGCTTCAGAGGGGAAAATGGAGCACGTTCCAGAGCAGGTGCAGGGCGGTGTGTGTTGTAAACCCACAGGCCTTCAGAAATGACACTGGCCGTTTTAATGGGGCAGAACAGACCATTAGTCTTGCTAATAGAGTCACCTCATTGTCAGATAAATTTGGCGTGCAACAGCCGAAGGCCATAAAGCGTTCCGAAGCACTTTTTGCCCACGGATGGTTTCCTGAAGAATTTATGTTGTTCTGTTCTGCCCTCGTTTACTCACGTCTGCAAGCTCACTGCCGTAATGACAAAGCGAAATTACCGAGTGGGCTTTTATCCTCAAACACAGCTTTATCAGCCCTTTTTATTGCCCATGTTCTGCTTTTCGCAGATGAGGTGGAGTTTTCGTAAACTGACATTTGCAGGGTGGGGTGGGGGGGGTAGGTATTTTCTCTTCTAAATGGCTGCCTTTCTCTAACAGATCGTGTTCTGCTTTTGTGTCGGCAGTCCTCCAACAGAACAAGGCTGTAGCGCTGGTTTAGGAGATGCCGGAGTGGCCCCTTACGATGAGGTCTGTGACCTGCTTGGAGGACCCTGTCCATGCCAAGCACTGGGGTATGGGCTTTCTACTTACATCATTGCATCTGATTGAGCCAGGACTTGCCTCTGGGCCCATAGGACACTGCCTCTAGGGCAACATTGGAAGAAGGAGGCCTAATGGTTAGGGCACCAGAGTGGGTATTCTTCCATCCTGCCCACCTCTGCTAAGGAGGCATTTGTGATCATGCACATTTAGAAGATGGGGAAAACCGCACTCGGAGCATTTCGGTCCTTCTGCTGAAGGGCATGCAGTTCCCTGGAAGCAGAGCCAGGACCGGGCTGATTCCAAGCAGTGGGCTGTAGTCACTCAGCTTGTGAGAAAGCCCACTGCTTCCACTGAGTGCTCTCGAGTGCTGGCTGCGCTGGGGCAGTACCTGGCTGGTGGAGAGCACGAAGCGGTTGCTCATCAGGTACGTTTCATCCGTGAACATCTCGGGCAGCTCCTCGCACGTTTCCCGGGCCAGCTCCCGCAGCCCCAGCAGGTGGTTGTCGATGGCCATCCCTGTTATGGCCTGGGACAGAGAGCAGGGCTTGAGGCACGCGCTTCCCCTTCTTCCCTCCTCTCTAGTCTGCAAAGCTCGTGGGGCCTCTAACGGCTCTGGCCCACCCAGTGCTTGCTGGGACCACGTCTGCGCGTGGTGGCTGCCCAGGACCAAGCACTCCTACACTCCTCTGCTCCTTGTGTATTTCTTCACACCCGGGATAAGCCAGAGCAGGGAGGGTTCTAGATGAGGATGCCCGAGTTAAAAGCCAGTGAGTCTGACTGCCCGCCCCCCAACAGCATGCTCCCTGCTGATGTTCAGCGTGTATAACCCCTCATGCTCCAAGTGGAAACAGCAGGGCTGGCTTGGCCCTCCTGGGCACCCCTTCAGGGGCAGAAGCTGGGCAGGAGCACAGGTGCTGGCTGGAACCCATCCAAGCATGGGTAGGGGTACCCCAGGCTGTCACTGGATGGGCTTTCACCACAACCAACACTTCATCCTCCAGCAGGAGCCCAAGGAACAAGGGGCAGAGGGTGCTGAGGTGTCCTTGAATCTTGGCTGCTATTTCACAGGCTCAGAATCAATTCAACTAAACTGGACTCATAATCTAAGAGTAATTTTGAGACAGGAGCTAGACAGCTTAGCAGAGGCTCAGCTCACATTTTCAAGGGTTGTTGGAGGAAAGAAAGGGTCTTCCTTTTTGTCACAGGTATTTGAAATCTTATCAAAGGATAAGAGAATAGCAGTGGAGACTCCTACGTAAGAGGAGCTCAGGGGTGGTGGTGTGGCTGGAAGGGGACAGTGGAGCCAGGGCAGGCACAGGGGTTTTGTGCAGCAGGCACAGGGGTTTTGCACAGATTACATGTTTGATTGGGGCAATTTGTGGGGCCCGATTTGTGAGACATAGAGGCCTCTTTCTTTTAAAATAATTTTTAAACTTATTTTATTTTTGGCCATGCTGCATCTTCATTGCTTTCTGTGGGCTTTCTCTGGCTGAAGGGCGTGGGGGCCACTCCTCTTCGTGGTGTGCGGGCCCCTCATCGCGCTGGCTTCCCTTGCTGCAGAGCACAGGCTACAGGGCTCAGGTGCTTAGGGAGCTGCAGCATGTGCGCTCAGAGCTGAGGCTCACGGGCTTAGTTGCTCCACACCATGTGGAACCCTCCCGGACCAGGGATAGAGCTCGTGTCCTCTGTATTGACAGGTGGAGTCTGGGCCACTGTGCTCCCAGGGAAGTCCCTCCTCTGGCTTCTTGTAATAAGCTCTGGATCCACATCAGGGTAACTGTGAGTAACTCCTGGGGGTTTCACAGTTACATAAGATGGCCCCTTAGCTGTTAATGCCCCACATAGGCGGAAATCTTCGACCACAGTGAACTTTGCTCAGGTTTACAAGGTACCTTTTGGAATTTGACTGCTGTTCTCTTTCAGTTGAGAATGGATGCATAAAGATGACTCAGGGGCCCCAGTCTCTCCAAACACACCTAATTACAGGCTGGAAGGACACGTTATACAATCACCACTCACTCTGGACGTGCCCCGTTAGGACAGAGGCGAAGCCCCGTGAGGCGGGCCAGCTATGAAGCAGATGTCCGTCCAGTTCTCAGGTCGCCGCAGTCTGACGGCCGCTCTGTGTGGGTTATCAGAGCAGCCACACAGTCCAGCAGCCAATCCACCTCGGCTTTCACCGTCTCTGAAGCTACTGTAGCAACTGGGGTTGATTCAACAGACTCTTTGGATCAGAGCCATGAGAAGTAACGAGCAAAATGACTCAACATCCAGTCTTTCGCTCATTCGAGAACCTTACCTGCGTGCCTACTATGTGCCTGAGAAGCTGCTAGAGAACAAAGCAGTCGCAGACTCGGCCTCATGGAGCCTTGGGTGGCGTCATATCAACCAATCGTACAAATAGACTTGTGATCATCGGCTGAGAAAACACCAGGAAGGAGACGCACACGGCGCTTTGGGAGGATGTGTCTGGACCACATTTGCTCCTTTCCTCGGAATTTCCTTTCTCCATAACCTCTGCCAAATACACTTGCCAGATACACGGAGGTTTCCTGGTTTCCCCCTCCGTCCCTTACCCCGCACATCCAACCAGGGGCCTACAGGGCATCCTTACGCCTCTCCTCTCCCCACCCCTGATCTCTTTCCTTCAGCTGTTTTCACCAGCTTAAAATAGTTAACACAGCAGAACCCAATGGCAATGCTTTGGAGAATATTTTCCTAAAATTTTCATAAAATTTTAAATTTTTATCAAAGTTGTATATTTATAGTTTGAAAAAAAAAAACCCAAATAAGCCAAAGACTTATGTCACTTTGCCAGCACTGAGCCCCACTCCACAGAAGCAATCACTTGGAGCCCTTTTAGCGAGTGACTTTCTTAGTTCAGAATAACAGGCTTAGACTGCTGCTGCTGCATTTTCAACTTCCTTATTATAGAAGATGAAACTTTGGCTCTTTGCTACCCTCCTTCCCAAATATGCTTCCACTCCCCTATGCTTCCAGCAGAGTTAGGCTTGAACTCCTTGTCACTTGATCAACATTCACTGTTTACATGGCTATAATTATGCAAGTATTCACAGCTGAGTCCTGAGTCCTGAGTGTGTTAGGATTAGATTTCCTAAATCAGTTTTTTGCGTTCCCTAGAATCGACAGTTTGTAAATGATTAAATTATGATTTTCCCACTTGCTTACCTTTCTATGTATCTACGATTTATTGATTCGTAAATCCTCAGCCAGAAGTGTGAAACTCCCCTTAGTGCATAAAAATGTATCAGCTAATTCATCAGCTTACTTTCTCCTTTCACTTCTTGCTTCTCCGTGGACTGACTGTTCCCTGGGTCTGCTGAACAGCTGTCAACTTGGGGCCTCCCTTTGCTCTCACCCTTTTTCTCGACCTCTTTCTGGTGCTGAGTCTTCTGATGTTTAAGTCTCTGATTTTCTTTGTGTTTCATCCTCTTACGTTAGTGGTCTACACCCTCCAACAGCTTTACGAGAAAGAGCTTAATAAGGAAGAATCGTAAGCCCTTGCCTTTGCACGTGCTGTCCCCTTCTAGGGCCATCCTTCCCGTCTACATCTACCTGACGAACACTTCCTGCTTTAAGTCTCGTATGAAGCACTGCTTCCTCTGGGGAGCTCACCTCGCTTTCCCAAGCAGAAGGAACTTATTCCTCCATGTTCTCTGCTACTTCCTGAAATACTTAAGGCCTCTTTTCCCTTCTACCTAGTGAACTCCCCAAGGATAGGGCTTCATTTTTTATTTGCCAGCACCTAATGCCTTGCCTGGCATAGAGCAGAAAATCAAAGGATACCCACGGAAGACATGAGAGCAAGCTTGATTTTCCCCAAACAGAACAAACAGCTATTCAGATGAATCAGGGACCTAGCAACTGAATTGGAGAAAAGCCTATACTGGCTAGTTCTCAAACCCAGATCTACGTTGTGCTTGCTTTCAGATACACAGATAGTAAGCAAAGTAAATACACAGTAAATTCCTTTTCATAGATTGTATGATCCTTCAAAGGCTGTATCAGAATGATTCACAATTGATATATTGATCACCAGTCCAAGCAGTAGCTTACTTTTGGTTTATATGCAAATGATGGCTTTGCAATGCCAGAAAATACATTATTTTCCTAACCCAGGAAAGCATTTCCCTTACCATTTCAATTTCATCATTAACTTTCAGCAAAAAAATCTTTTTATTCACAAGCAGTATAAATAAATAAATACATGGAGAATAAGAAGGCAGAAACAGCCCTTGGTGGGAATAAACACTGCCTCACTGAGATTGCGCGAACCACACACTCTGCCTTCTCTTATATAAACTGTAAGGCGCTTTACATGTTGGTGCTATTATTACTGGTGTTGTTTCAAAGACCGTTCATTGTGTTCCTGTAAAATCCATGTAAAAAGCAGGAGTGCTGTGTTACCCAGCTTTTAAAAATAAGAAAGAGGAGGCTCTGAGAGGCAAGGTGGCCTCACCAAGTTGCTGCTTAGGAGGTGGCCCAGCTGTCACCCTGAGTCCGTGCCGAGGCCCCAGCTCTGGGCGCAGCCGGGGTCCTGAGCTCAGGCGAGGTCACTCACCATGACTGTGTACTCCGTCTGGGCTCGGATGGCGTCCTTCAGGAGCAGCAGCTTCTCCGAATCCTGTAAAAGGACAGAGACACAGTGCATGGGGCTTTAAGAGGCTGCTCAGGTACAGACCAGCCAAAGGAGCTGGGTGTCCCGGGGCTGAGCCACAGGCGGCCCACAGCTGCCCCACTGACCTCCCTGAAACCCCTCAGGCCAGCAAGACTTACCGGCACGGCGGCTGTGTGGTGGTCAGCGATGGCTTTCACAAAATGCAGCGCCTCCGGCGTGGCCGATCGGATGTTGTCCACCCGTCCCTCGTGGAACCGGCGGATGGAGGCGCTCTCGTAGGTGGGCACGAGTTTCCCGTGGAGCCTGCACAGGATGAAGGGGGAACGGCAGACAGCACTGCCTTCTCAGGGAGCATAAATGCTGAAGGAAAAATAGCCTTGCCGGCCTTGATTTTTACAGTCCTGCCTTCACTCGGCACAGTCTTTCATTTTAATGCTAATAGAATTCTGGAGGAGATTCCCCAAAGATGAATGTTGGGGAGCCTCCGATATGAAGAGCTGAGCACACCTTCCTGCGAGGGTGATACTGTGTGGATATAAAATATAAGGAAGACATGACTGGTAGCTGTTGTTTTTTTTTTTTAAAGTCCCAGTCTGGTGGGAAACCTAGAATTTTCTGCAAGACCCAACGAGTGAGTGATTAATAGCACAGCATGGGATAATTCATCATTCCCACTCTTGAGGGAATCCTGCTTTATTTAAAAGCAATTCAAGCATGACCTATGGATCGAGGCAAGGAGGGGGCCTTAGTGGCCATGGGTGCCGGCTGCTGCACAGGCCTGCCGTCCAGGGGCAGCGCTGCTTCCAAAGTGACCCATGGGCACCAGGGCTGCGTCTCTCCTTCCTCACATCTGTGACTGCTGGCCTCACCAGCCAGGGCGAGTCTCTTCCTCAGACATGTGAACTGAGCAAGCACCCTTAGGCTTGTGCACCAGGCTGGCAAACACCTTTCCCACCAGTCCGTGAAGCTGTTGGTGTTAAGGGGTCAGGGAGGGGAAAGACACAGAACTCGGAGAGGGGCAGTGACCGCCCGAGGTCACACCGCATGTTGTGGCCTTGTATCTTGGCCTCCTCCAGGCAAGTCTCCCTCGCCCTGGGTGAGTTCAGGAGCGGGGCATCGAGAGTCTGATTGGGTACAGTGCTTGACACTGTACGACTTGCCAAGAAAATGGCATTTCCTGCACTCATGTCTCATTTTCCCTCAAGACTCTGGCAGGGAGCTCATCTCCTGTATCTCTACAGCCCCTCGGAGCAAACACCACGCTGAGCACAAAAGTAGACGCCATCACTGACTGGTAGCTAATCAGCCCCAATTTAGGCCGCTTCCAGGTTTCTGCTGAACCTAGAAGCAGATTAAAAAATTTTTTTTCTTATAGTTGAAACTCCGAAGCATTCATTCCATAGGCAGCAGGTGGTATTTTGCCTATTCAATGAGCCTGGGAGCCTCTGGCCTCATCGATTCCTGGCCATGTCCAGTGACAACAAAGCTCCCTGGAGGGTAGAAGAAGGGGGCTCTGTCCCCATCCCCTCTGGGACTTGGATCAGAAGCTCTGAAGTGCCTGAGCACCAGGGCAGCAGTGTCCCCAGCTGCGGCATGAGCAGGGCACTGACCTCACGGCCCACTTCAGCCACATGCCATCTGAGTATCAGAACGGCGTTGACTGCAGTTCCAGAGGCTGGGTCCTTCCACAGCCCAGTGCCAGCGAGGTCTACACATCCTGGTGGTGAGCACAGTCCTCGTGTGGGGTGACGTCAACCTGACCGATGACATTCAGAGTGGCTGCACTCCCTTCCCCGTGAGTCACACCCCCTGCGGGGCACACTGGAGTCTGGGATGCCACGCACTCATTAGTGATACCTCCATGCCAGGGCCTTCTCCAAGTTGCTTTATGCCTCTCCTGATTGGAGACCAAGAGCAGGTTCTGGTGGGGCTGTGGCGCCATTTACTATACAGCACCTGTGCTGGTTTATGAACGGCTGCTTCTGGAATGCTGGGACCAACAGGAGCCAGCCCTGTCTCGAGGAAGATCTATTTTGCATTATTTTTCGCCTCTCATAAAAGGCCAGTTTGGCTCCCTACCCTGCCTTCAACTCTTACTCCCAACTCTGCATCTCTTCCCCAGGACACAGCTACTACTTAAGGGATTTTTATAAACCACACACAGACCATGCCACCCCAGGCTAAAACCCCTGCAGTGTCTTCTCAGGGCTCTGACAGTCCCTGGTGCCTACTCTGTCCCAGGCACACAAGATAACCGAGAACATCACGCCTGGGGGAGACAGTTTAGAAAACAAAGTCAGCAAATCCATGAACAAGGGCGCTGACATGCGTAACAACTGCCACGAATGAAAAAAGAACACAGCGTGCTGTGAGAGAGCTGGTGGCAAGAGGCCTCTGAGGGCTGGCGCCCGAGCCGAGACCTGAGCTGTAGGAAGGAGCTGGTGTGTGAAGCGTGGCGGCGACAGGCGGGTAGGCAGAGGCACTGGCACAGAGCAAAGGTCTGGAGGTGGGAGAGAGCTTGGGGGCAGGGCCCCGGGAAGGCTCGTTCACAGAGACCCTTTCTAAGCCTGGACTTTGTTCTAAGCATGATGCGAAACCACTGGGAGAGTTCGAGGTGGTAGGTGATGGAATCTGATTTGGATATTTCAAAGTTCATGCTTCATGAAGACAGGATTATTGGGGACAAGAGCAGAAGCAGAGGCCTGCAAAGGCAGCCTGCAGTTGACCAAACGTCGGATGGCGGGGGCGTGGAGGTGGAGGGCAGAGGATGGGGGGAACTGCTGTGGGGTGCGGGGAATGAGCGACGGGAACCAGTTAAGCCCCAGATGTCTGACTTGACCCACCAGGGCGTGGGCAGGGATGCTAGTTCCATCTCCTTGTCAAGACCAGGAAAACTGGGTGGAACAGGCCACAGCTCCAGCGTCCCAGCTGGGCTGGCTGAGATCAGGAGGGGACCACCTGATGTTCTCGCCACCTGCCTGGCCTCCGTCAGCTCTGTGTCCCTCCACCCCCATGAACTCTGCGCCCCTGGGCCATTGCTTGCCAGCTTTAGGTGACAGGGTCCTTCCGTGCAGCCTGCCCTGGTCATAACCCCATCCTCTAGGCTCACAGAGAGTTATCCTTCCCGCCAAGATGCTTCTAGACCCAAGAGTAGCTCATCAGTCAGTCCCCCTGGGCAGGCTGTGCTTACCTGTAGAAGGCCAGCTGGAGGGCCACCTGAATAAAGGCATCAGGGCTGCATTTCTGCTGCTTAATGAATGTTTTCCCGTAGTCATCAAACTTATAAACGGTGAAGTCGAGATTCTTTACTATTCTGTGGAAGAAAAAGGAAAGCAGCTTTCACTGCATGCAAAGCAGAATGCACTCACCACAGAGTCTAATGAAGTTTCTCGAGCCTGATCCATGTCAAAGCAGTAAGGTGTCCAGGACACAGTCAGAGACAGGCCTTGGTGTATGGAAGTGGCAGAGGGCATGCTGACCAGGGGGACTCTGAACTGAGGGCGAGGCTTGGCTGGATAGGGCAGTGGTTTTGTACTGGGGGTGGGGGAGGTGGGCCTGGCTGCAGGGAGGGACACAGAAGTACAAGGGTCATTTGCAAGGGCAAGGAGAACACAGCCTACAGAGTCCTAGAAATTCATTGCCCCCAGAAGCAGGCCTCACAGAGGTCATGCATTTTGACCTGTTTGTGAAGTGTGTCCAGCATCCCCATGGACTCTTTGGGCCTCTTGGCCATCTTGCCAGACCTGCCAACCCCCCATGTTCAGGGAAAAGCCTGCTTCTCTGATGGCTGCAATCAGGATCTCTCACTGAGACTCATCCCCGTTGTGCTATGGGAAGAAAAGCTTGGGGCCTGGTGGCTGGTGACAGTCACCACAGCTGAAGCTGCTCATCCGGGCTTTGTTGGTGACTGAAAATCCATTTTACCCAGAAATTGATGCTGAGCCTCCTGTGATATGCCCAGACCTTTGCTGTCCACAAATCACTGTCAAGTAGAAGGAAGGCTCCCTGAGTCCACACTGAGACAGACCTTCAGCACTGCTCTCCCCACGCCCTTCCCCTCACTACACTGACCAGTTTCTTGCATAATGAGTTTGGGGTCCGGGCTGACGGCTTGCAGGGGCAACATGTAGCAAGGTCCCCATCTCTGGCCACCAGCCGTGCGTGTGTGTGTGTGCGTGCGTGTGTGTGTGTGTGCAGAGCCCTGGGTGGGCAGCCCTGACCCCTGCTCCCACCCTCCCTCAGGATTCGGTGTTCCTTGCCTGCCTTGCCTTGAATTATTCCTCCGGTCATGCGAGCTCAGCTCTTGGTTGGTCCATGCCAGGTTCTGAGGACCCAGCAGGACTCGGAGAGGGCCCAGTTCTCATGGGAACTCACCCTTCACTGTCCCTGGACAGGCTGAGCCCACAGTCACCCCAGCCACCTGGAAAGCTTCTTGGCCAAGCCCTGGCCCCTCAGACCCTACCTACCTTCCGTGGCAGCTCAGGACCCCACGGCTTCTGCTTCCCCACCCACAGGCCTCACTTGGCTCTTCCAGTCCTCTAGAAAGGAAAGCTGGGTGCTTGGGACCACATGCCAGCTGCCTGAAGCCCTGAAATAAGCCAACTCTTTCTTCTGCCCAGGGCTCACCAGCCCACCAACTCACCTTCACATCCCAAGAGCAGCCCCATGGGGCTGAGATACAACCACTTACAGATGAACACCCGAGGCCTCTCTCCTTCCCCCTGGAAAGTCCATCAATACCTCCAGCAGCTTGCAGTGGGCTCAGCCTCCCCATCCCTCGGCGTCTGAGCCCAGCCACGCTCTGTCTCGCTCACCCGCGCCATCCTCAGTGTCCTCACTGGTTCCCTGAAACCCCAGGCCCTAAATCCTCCAGGGGTCCCTCACCGCCGCAGCACAGCTTCCAGTCCCCGTAATGTAAGGACATGGAGCTCTCTGCAACGTGCCCCCAGCTTCCCTTTATTGCCCCAGCTCTGGTCATTCTCTCACTTGCTGGCCTCCAAACAACCTGACCTTATGAACCTGTCTCTTTCCCAGCTGCTGGCACCACGAGCTCCTAGCTATCCTTCAAGGCCCATTTCTGCAAAGCCCTCGCTCTACCTCCTGGCAGAACCCAGCTCCAGCGTCCTCTGTGGGTTCAGCACCAGATACCTGTCTCTGGTTTGGGCGCTTATTGCTCCTGACATTTTTGCTTTGGGGATCCAGTTCCTCCACCAAAGTATGGAGGGTGGGACGCGTGGCACCTTGATTTCTGCATCCCCAGAGCCCTCTCGGTCAGAGGCCTGGAGCACACCGGAGCTCTGCACGTGTATGAATGAGTGAGAGAGTGGAGCACACCGGAGCTCTGCACGTGTATGAATGAGTGAGAGAGTGAGTGAGTGCACCCCTGCTCATTTACCGAAAGAGGGAACAAACAGCCAAAGTCCCGTCTAGCTGCCAGACCATGACTCCCAGCACGCCTTGCGACCGCCAGCAAGGGCTCATAACCCCCCGGGACCTCCTGCTGGGCCCCGTTAGGGCTCCTCTTGGGGGAGAAAAAGGCCCCTTGTCAAGCTGCAGTGTAAATTCAAGCAAATGGAAATCTCCTGGATTCAAATGACTTATTCAAACCAGTTGGCAATAACTCCCCTCCCCCGGAAGCTGGAGATGATTTCCCCGCCTTGACTCAGCTCAGTCAGGTGAAACCTGTGGAAAAAAATAGATGCACGTTTGCATTTTATGGAAATGAAGGATATTCGGCAAGGTCGTTTCCCGAGAGGTCCAACTCCCCTTTAGTTTGACTGCGTCTCCATGAGGGCGGTGGGCGGAGGCGGACGAGGGGAGGCAGAGGAGCCGGGGTCTTTGGAAGCTTCTAGGGCACCTTGGCAGCTGGTGGGGTGGGGGAGTGGTATGGTGATCCCCCCTGGAGCATCACCCCCAAAGACCCGGCATTCTCCTTACTGTTGAAGTTTCTCTGCTGAGGAGGATAAGAGGCCTTGAATTTCCGGGGAGCATTTCCACCTCAGCCTTCTGGGTGCCGGGAGCTCGCTGACCGAGTCAGCTCGGACCATCTTCTTGCTGGCCTTCACCCTGCGGGATAATGGGGTGACCTCCTGCGGCCCTGCAAGCTGGGGGGCTGTGGGCAGCTCATTTCTTTGCCCTGCAGTCATGTTAGCTGTTGGAGTTTGGTGTGCCCACCAAACCACGACACAGGTGAAAGGGCTGAAGCTCTGAGAGGACACCTCAATTAGTGAGCGGTCGGGCCAGGATTCCATCCAGTTCCACCTGACTGCAAAGCCCGGGATTTCTGTTCATGTTCTCCTGTTTGACCACGCTACACCAGAAACTCTTAAAACCAAACAAACAAAACACTTGGGGACAAATGGAACAAGCAATTTGTGTTTTTCCGTCGATGAGGGCTAGTTTGGGTTTTCAGTGATCCTAAAGAGTCCCTTTAGGGAAGCCCAGGCGGCGCTAGTGGTAAAGAACCTGCCTGTCAACACAGGAGACGTGAGAGTCTCAGTTTCAATCCCTGAGTGGGAAAGATCCCTGGAGGAGGACATGGCAACCCACTCCAGTATTCTTGCCTGGAGAATCTCATGGACAGAGGAGCCTGGTGGGCTACAGTCCATGGGATCACAAGAGTCGGACACGACTGAAGTCATGCTAAGTCATGACTTAGCATGCACGCACAGAGTCCCTAAATCATGGAAGAGATTCAGAACTTATAGATTCAGGGAGAAGATTCTAGGAGGGGAGAATGAGCAAAATCATGAACGGAGGAAGGGACCCAGTGTGTCCCAGGGACAGAGAAGTACTCAGTCTGGCGACCTTGGAAGGTAGGGAGAGAGACCCAGGCTGAGGGGAGAGAAACAGGTGCAGCTCCCCGCTGCGCTGGGTCAATAGTGGGCCCACACCTGACTCCGGACAAGCAATAGACATCGACCTAGGCTTCCCTGGACCAGAGCAAATGTTCCCTTAGAGCTGAGAATTCTTGGCCAAACGCTGCCCTGACTGTGCTAAACTTGTTGCCCAGTCTGCCCCTTCCGTCTAAGCTCGGAAAAGCATATGATGTTTCATTCAAGCTGGTTTTCAAATTCGCCTCTTCCTAGGACATGTGCCAGACTAATGCAGCCCCTCAGTGGCCACCTACATTTTTCCTGGCCTAGCTTGGCCACTGCTGGGCAGTCTGGCTTTGCATCCCGTGGCTGCTCAGCGGCTCAGGAGGGGCCCTGCCCCCAGACTCACATGTGCTTGAGCAGATGCTCCGTGCACTGCACCAAGACGATGCCATCGAAAGGGGAGTGTTCACACACCACGCCACAGGTGCCATCTCGGCCCACCACGAACTGCAACAGCAGAGAGAGTGAGCAGGCCTCTGGGTCAACACTCCACATCAGCCGTTTGGCTCCAGGCCAGGACCCCTGTATCCCTCCCACCTCCCCCACCTCTCAGGGAGACCTTTTCTCCAGGAACACCAAAGCACATCATCTCCTGAAAAGAACACAGTCGCCATGGTCTGAGAATAGAGGAGCCTCAAGACAGCGCTAAACTGTGTGGCCTCCTCCCAGAAATGCCCTGGGTGATGAAGGCAGAGCCCACAGCTGCTGGCTCAGGTAGCCCAGCGATCCCTAAGAGCTCAGCCGAGGCTGTGCGTGCTCTCCTCAGGTCCCGGGCCAGCCCCTTCGGCTCCTGTTAGCCCTGCTTCCCCTTCCCGGCGCACATCAGGGCCACCGCCCGGCTCTGCTTTGTGTGGCTGGCCACCCCTGATATTATCCCCAGGACCTAGTGTCCACCCCAGGGCAGGTGCTTAACGACTTCTCTAAATGAGTAATGAAGGATGATGACCCAATTTGGGTGGCATGCAGATTCCCAGGGAGAAATAAAACATCTCATGATAGGAGTGAAAGAAAGGTGTGTCAGGGATGGCCCACCCACTGCTCCCTGGGCTTCAAGTCAGGATCCCTGATTCCAGCTCTGTGGTTACCGCCTTCCAGCCGGGAGAGCTTTGACAAGGCGCATCAACGCTCTGGCTTCAGTCTGCGCTCATTTGAAATGGATCCAATAAGGCTCAGTTCACGGGATCAATACAAGGATTAGAGAGACGGTCTATGTAAGGCCCATGGGAACTATAAAGGTTACTCATGGTCTTTCTAACTATACAAAGGCTGGATTTAGCTGACTTCGGAAATGGAGATGCTCGGTGTGTACAAAGGTCCTAGCAGGAAATCACGAAAAGAATGAGATCTTGATTCTAAAAGCATAACCTGAATACAGTCAAGCTGCCTTGAAGTCCACCTCAGCACAGCATTACACTCCAGAGGTACTAACCCATCATCCATAAGCAAAAAACCAACAAGCCAACAAATACACAAGCTCTTGAAATCTGCCCGAGACCTTCCGGGGAACTGTGGCAAGGCACACCTCTGAGCCGACTCCCAGCCGCCCCCAGTCTCACAGTATGCCAGCTCCCAGAATCATTACTCCTTTTCTTCAAACAAGCACACTTCCCACAGAGTTTTTCTCCAGGCCCATCCATGCAGGCTCTCTTCTCTTTCTCCCCGATGCCCTCTGCCTTTCTGTCCTGAGACTTGCTCTCAGACCTTTCCATTCAGGTTCACGGAGCTTGTTGGCCTTCTCCAGCTCCCCTGAGAATCTGTCTTGCCTGCAAAAAAGAGCCCGGAAGTGGGCTCACATAAGGCAGGAGGGGAGGGCACGCCCACTCACACATTAGTGCTTTCCTGTTCCTGTCACTAAAAATAAGGGTGGAAAACAGTGCCTTTTAAAAACCACTACCAAAGCTTACTGTGTTTCAGGCCCTGTACATCCATTATAGCATTTCATTCCCACAGCTGCTCCATGAAAGATTGCAAGCCATTAACACCACTGGTGGAGGCTAAATAGCCAACACAGCAGGGAGAGAACTCATCAGAAATAGCAGAATCAATATGCAAACCAATAAAAGGGATAACCTGCAGAATGTAGGGAACAGAGAGAGAGAAAAACGAGGCCGTCTAGAGAAGCTTACCAGAGGGAGCTAAACCAAAACCAGAGCGACGCTAAACCACAACATAAACATGGTCGGTACCACTTAATACAGCTACTGTGAGAGCGTTGGAGCTTTACAAACAAGGTTCAACTCAGGATCTGCGCGCTGGAGAAAAAGGATGGGGGGTGGGAACGAACGGCCCGAACTTCATCCCCATCTGTGTGAGCACTGTCCTCTAGGCCACCGTGAATGTCTTATTTCTGGGCTGATGTCATGTGAATGAGACACCTGTGAATGGCTTTGCCTCATTTTATGACTCTTCTTCTGTGGAGATGCTGGCTGCCGTACTCCTCGGGGATGAAGGGAGGTGTGTTGAAATGTCGGGGCCAGGGAGATGGAAATCAGAAACACTGTTGTCTTCGGGCATCGGACGTGACTCTTGATGAATGCGTTGAGGATTTGTTTGAAGGGAGTCCCCGGCATGCCCCCACCTGACAGTGTGGGATGGAAAATGGGGAATGAGCCCCAGGTCTAACCCAGAGGCCCCCTGGGCTGAGCACAGGCTGCGGGAAAGTCAGCGAGTTAGCACTAGGTTTGGCCACTTGCTCCTGAGAAGAGTTGTGGCCAGTCCAGGGGCCAACACGAATAGCATGTCTCCTTGGTTCCCCTGGCCCCATATGCAGCATCCTGGGTGGGCGACAGAGGCCGCTGAGTGAGCATGCTGGACGTGAGCACGAGGTGGCTCAGGCCACTGGCCGTGCCATGGGCAGGCTTACCTGCAGGGACTTGTCGTACCAGCGGTTGGCCCCGTTCTTGCTGCAGCCCCCGCCGTGGAGGAGCTGGAGTGCCCGGTTGGTGTCACTGAGCTCCATGCCTCCAGGGGCGTCCAGGCACACCAGGCAGAGGCAGCGCTCGATCATATCCAGAGAGTCCCGGTTGGTGGAGTCTGCAGGGTGGGCCAGCACAGCCTGACTTAGCACCTGCCCAGCCCTCGGCCTGGGGTCCCTTCTGCAGAACCCATACCATAGGCAGATACACATATGGAGACCCAGACCTTGAGCCAATCCTGAACCCCCTCCCCTGTACTCCAGGGGGTGGGCTGGTAAGTCCAGGTTGCTGTCCTGAGCTTCACCCCCTGGGGGTGGCACACCCCCAAGATCCTGTAAGAGTCCCGCCCTCCAACTGTAGCCAGTTCCGCCCCAAGATGTGCAGTTACTAGTCCTGCCCGCCAAGATGAAGGGGGTGGTATGGGGTCGTCCCCAGACGCATTAGACTCTCAGGCCAGAGGAGCCCCAATTCCCCCATCCAGTGGCCCCCTTAGAGGAGCCCCAATTCTCCCATCCAGTGGCCCCCTTAGAGGAGCCCCAATTCCCCCATCCAGGGGCCTCCTTAGGGGAGTCCCAATTCCCCCATCCAGTGCCCCCTTAGAGGAGCCCCAATTCTCCCATCCAGGGGCCCCCTTAGAGGAGCCCCAATTCCCCCATCCAGGGGCCCCCTTAGAGGAGCCCCAATTCCCCCATCCAGTGCCCCCCTTAGAGGAGCCCCAATTCCCCCATCCAGTGCCCCCTTAGAGGAGCCCCAATTCCCCCATCCAGGGGCCCCCTTAGGGGAGCCCCAATTGCCCCATCCAGGGGCCCCCTTAGGGGAGTCCCAATTCCCCCATCCAGGGGCCCCCTTAGGGGAGTCCCAATTCCCCCATCCAGGGGCCCCCTTAGAGGAGCCCCAATTCTCCCATCCAGTGCCCCCTTAGAGGAGCCCCAATTCCCCCATCCAGGGGCCTCCTTAGAGGAGCCCCAATTCCCCCATCCAGTGCCCCCTTAGAGGAGCCCCAATTCCCCCATCCAGGGGCCCCCTTACTCACATCTGCCAGCCACATCTGGCACATAGGCAAGTTCATTTGTCCTGAATTGTGATTTTCAAACATCAGTTGCCACAAAGTTTTAATTAGTCAATTTCACATGAAAATTGGAAGTAAGGAAGTGAGGGTGTTGCTCTCCCAGGTCACCCCTCACCCCAGCTGTTGCTTCTATGCGGAGGGCAGGTGGAAGGGCCAGTCTGCCCCTGAATCTGTAGCCAGATGAGCTGCTGGGGCAGTTTCGGGCATGCAGAGTTCATCAGGACAAGCGGACTGAAGGTCACGGAGTTGTACCAAAGGCATGCCACTGAGAGAGCCTGACTTCTCCACGGGGGACAGTGGGCATGGAGTTCCCTCCAAAGTAGAGCCGGGCCAGCCAGAGGGGCTGCCCCAGGCAGCTTCCTCTCCTGAGCGGAAGGAGGTTTGAAAAGCCTGCCCGGTGGGCCTCACTATGGCCACAGGTGCCGTGACTGTGGGGCCAGACACCTTTTCTCCCAACCAGGAGTCTTTCCTGTGACTGCGTTATTTCTGCGCCACCCCACACAGGTGCTGGGGCGTCAGGACCCGACGGTGAGGCCTGCCATCGTGCAGGCATCCTGCTCTCTGGGCCAGATGGGGTGCAGGGTTACACCCCTCCCCCAGTCCCAGTGTGTTCCAGGCACGAGAAGATGCGTGCGTGTTATTTGAGGCAAAGGAGCATTATATGGCATATTGCAATACCCACACCCACTTCAGTCATAGCACACCTGGTCTGCAGCTTGGCACATAGATGAGCGGGGCTAAAGCTACATTTCCCAGCTTCCCTCACAGCTGGGGAAATCATGTCTCAGCTCTGCCAACAAAAATCTAGAAACACCATCTGACAGCATTCAAGAAACCTCCTCAAATACAGCGAGCACATTCTCCTTGCTCTTTTTTCCACCTTCCTCGGTCCTGCTGCCTGGATCACAGGTGTGGTGGCCAGAGGCCTAGCCCCCACTCTGGGCCAGGAGGATGCAAGCCACACCCTCGGAGCGCGATGGAAGAATTCCAACCATCTATCAGCTCTGGAGGGCTAGTATATACGCGAGAGATGGAGAGAGAGAAACCTCTGTTTTCTTAAGATATTTTGGATTTGGGGTCACATGTGACCAATTCTAATACTAATCTTATACCGTGTAGTGATGCTGAATTCGCATCCTCACACTGCAGGGGTGAGCTGGAGTTGAGAAGCTGTGCCCTTGGTGCCACAGTCTTCCCATTTATTTAACTGTTGTGTCTGCAGATATTTAAGGTCCCGTCCAGGATGTTATTCTCTGTGTCAGATAGAAACATTCTGGGGGCTGAAGAGCCTTCGGAGAAGGCAGTTGGTTGAGTCAGCTCCCAGCTCCCTCCTGCCCTAGCATGCAGGCAGACCTCTGGGCGGCCCCGGTTCTGGCCCTGGCCCTCCTGCGCTCCCCGACTCTGAGCCCGGTATGCAGCCCTCTGCTTCTGCAGCCACTTGCTCCTCTCCACTCAGGCTCTCCCCCTTCCCTTTGGAAACCCAGGGACTAAGTCTGAACTCCTCTTTTCAGAGCCTACCCCCATCCCACCCCAGCCCCCAGGTCTGGAGCCTTCTTTCTCTCCAGAGCCTTAAGCTAAGAAATATACCCATCGTGTGTCACAGTTATCTGGAAAATGCCTTCCTGAAGCCCAGGGAACGGGTAGGAGCAGCTGTGACTTCCACGCCCTGAGGCTCAGATCTCCCCGCAGCCTTCGTTCACCAGCCGGGTCCTGCCCGTGGGTTGAGCCGGGCATGGCAGCACCTTCCCCAGTCAGGGGGCAGCTGAACCCACAGCTGGCATGCCCACTGTGGGCAGCTGGCGTGCCTCACAGCTGGTGAGGACCATGCCTGGGGCCTGCCCGTCCTTCCGTCTGTCCAGCTAAGGGCCTGGAGGGGCCATCGAGGAGGTCCTCTCTGCTCCTCCCTCCGCTCGGCCTCATCCCGGGCTCTCTCGGCTGCTCCCCGCTCCTGGCACAGGCAGCCTCGAGAGAGGAGACACTTGAGACCCTCCCCTGGGGCTCTCAGCACCTCCCCAGACGCTAAGGCCACTTGAGCAGCCCCTGCTCTGCCGGGGTGAGTTCACGAGAGGTGTCCACAGACGTCCTCCAGTGAAAGGACACTGTGGTCCTTATCATCGCCTTCCTCCCTCCTCTTGCACATCCTGGGGAAGGAGAAGCCTCTCAAGCTGGCCTTCCACTCTGGAACGAGGCTGGCCAGCAAGCCAGCCCCTTCTTGGGTCTTCCTCCCCTCCCACTCGTCTGGCACATGGGTTAGGGGAGCCCTCTGTGTTCAAGATTCTTCTTGATCCCTATGTGTCCAGAGTGACTCATCACCTTCCGCTTGGCCTCTCGGGCTTTCCTGCCTCCTCTGATCAGCTTGCAGGCTTTGGTCCCAGCCCTGGGGACTGAACACTCAGCGAGACTCCATTGCGGTGGCCAGTGGGTGCAGGGAGGAGGAAACTCCCGCTCCTCTTCCCTTGAGTGTGGCACAGTCACCGCTTCACCCTCTTCAACCTGAGCGAACTTCTACTACCCGCAAGGTAGACTCCAAACCTCTCAACACCGCCCTCTGGACTCCATGGCTCGCCCATGCCGCCCCACTGGGCCACCTCCTCGGAATCCTGGCATGGACCTCACAGGAGCACCTGCCGCTCCTGGATACCTGTGCACATCCATCCCCTCGGATCGTGCAGGCTGCCCCCTGGGTGGGAGCCCTTCTCCCTCTCTGCCTGTCAAAGCCCTACTCATCAAATGCTCCTGAGATCCCAAACCCTATCCAGTGTGGGCCCTGCATCCCGTGTGGGTGAGAGCAACCCAGAGGGCTCCTGCCCCGCCCCAATCGCCCCATCCCGGTAACATGCTGGCCCGGGCGCCTGCTCAGGGCAGACAAGGACCCTCTGCTTGCCAGACTGGCCTCACATAGAACCTGAGCCAGCGCCAGACCAGTCACCTCTACACCCACTGCCCCCCACCACACAGTGCGCGACCTTACAGTGTGGGGCCCTGTAGCTGCCCCAGACCCCAGCCACTGACCATCCAGCCCTAAAATCTTGGTCTGGCCGCCTCCTCTCAAGCTTTGAGCTCACAGAGAGCAGGGCCTGGTTCCCTGGCTTAGGTGGGCACAGGAAGTGTCTGTGTCTGGCAATGGACTTGAGTGTGCATGGACGGGTGGGGCTGAGATCTGTGGGCATAGCTCAGACGTCCAGGCCCTTTGGAAGACAGGAAACCACTACCTCTGGGGCAGGGAGTTTCACAGGATGAAAGGGGTGGAGGAGAGACGGAGACAGGAAAGGGATTCCTAACCTCTGCAAGACTCCCCACCCTGGCTGCTGCTGGAGCCCTTGCCAACAGCCATGGTGCCCGGCCCTGCACTATGTTACTCTGGGAGTCCTTGGGCGCAGGGGGGCTGGTGACTTCAGAGCATAGAGAGGCCTTGGCCAGGCCTGGGTCTGATTCAAAATAGGTGGAGAGGAAGGAAGGAACACATCAGGAAGGAAGTAACAGTGCTGGGAAAGGCTCTGAGGCTGGGCAGCAGACACCCAGGCTGGTGAGTGGAGCTTGCCAGCGATGCCTAGCTGCTTGGGGAGGGCCTGGGCCTGGGGACCACGGGCAGCCCCAATGCTATACACGTCGGCCTGGGTCTCAGTGAGCTCTGAGAGCCCAGGCTTGGTATCTGCCTATGAAACAGCCCCAAGGGCAGTGTGGAGTAGGCAGGCTTCAGCTCCCTGGGAAGCCCAAGGCAGGCCTGTCCAGCTCAGAGCCTGGGGAGCAGGCCTGATGCAGCCGCTGGGCAGAAGAGTGAGGGTTGGGCACCCTCCTTTTCAGCTGGGTGACTTGAGGCTGGTGGCATAAATGGACAGCTCCCTGGGCATCAGTGCCCCAGCCGCCTCCAGGCAAGACAGAGGGACCCCTGAGGAGGGGCTGAACCATCACCGCTGCATGCAGGTCGAGCAGGACCCCGGAGCTCAGCACCGCTCAACAGGAACCAGGTCCTGGCTCATTAAACAGAGTGAAATAGGAGCAGGACAGCAGAGCCAGGATGCCAGGTGGCCTTGCAAATGGACTCCCTGCATACGAGCAGCTGCTCGGTCAGACGCTGACAAGTTTATCGTGTAAGGCAGAAAATGAACTACATCCAAACTCATCCACCACGACTCTGGCCCCAGCGTAATGGAAACGTGGGGCGGTGGGCCGGAGGCGCACGCAGGAGCCGTTTGTCTTGTGGCATCCTCATCGAGCACAGGGAGGCTCGTTTAATGTGGTAAATCAATCTTCCTCAAGGAGCCCCTGCTTAATAGGTAGAAGCCAGAGTCGAGTGATAGGAGGAGCTCGCTCTGCCACCCACGCCTGGGGAATTGGCGACCTTGGTGATGCAGAAATTCCAGAGGCCAGGAGGCCTTAGAGGACCCTAGAGCTTCTACTAGAGGCTGAAAGTTCCCAGTCTGTGACTAAGGTGAGCGAAGAGAGAATGAACACAGCACCTCTGCCTTTGAAGGCCTGCAGACCTCTCAGGTGCTGATCCCCAAAACACCCACCTGGGCACACGCATACACACACACGCAGCCCTCTCTGGGACACTTGCCGTCTCTGATCTAGTCCCTGGGAAAAGGACGCATATCAGGCTTCTACTGCCCTGCCTCACATAGTCTGGGGAGGGGAGGCACTGGGTCCCTTGCAGATACTTAAGAGCTTCTAAATATTTGTCATGCACATCTGAGTATCTTTACTCCGCTGACAAAGGAATCATAGCCCCTTTTGGGAGGAAAATCGGTCATCCCACCTCTCAAATCCTTCTCTACTCTATGGCTCATGGTGATTTTTACACTCCCAGCCCCTAGAGGCTATGAGGATGCCAACAAGTATACATCCAAGCTATATTCTATCTCCAAGAAACTCACATCAAATATACGGATCTTGCAGACATCAAAAGGATATTAAGAGAATACTATGAACGTTACAGCGTCTGCCTGCAATGCGGGAGACCTGGGTTCGATCCCTGGGTTGGGAAGATCCCCTGGAGAAGGAAATGGCAACCCACTCCAGGATTCTTGCCTGGAGAATCCCATGGACGGAGGAGCCTGGTGGGCTACAGTCTACGGAGTCGCAAGAGTCAGACACGACTGAGCGACCTCTCAGACATAAATTCGACAGCTTGGATGAAATGCACTAACCACTTAAAAAGTATAAACTACCACAATGCATAAAATATGAAACAAATAATTTGGAGAGCCCCCTAATTATTAAGGAAATTAAATCTGTAAGTTTAAAGTTTCCCCTCCTCACTAAAATCTCCAGGCCCTGATGGTTTCACTAGAGAATTCTACCAAACATTTAGGGAAGAATTAACCCCAATCTACACAATTTCTTCCAGACAATATAAGAAAAGCAAACATTCCCCAGTTCATCTTAGGAACCCAGTGTTACCACGACACCAAAAGCAGATAAGACGGTACACCGCCCCGCCACCCATAACCACACACACACACCACACACACACACACACAACAACCCGCTACAGACAAGTAACCATCATTAATACAGAAACAAAGATAGCTAACAGTGGAGCAGCAAATAGAATTAAGCAACACGTGAAAAGTATATACTGCGACTAAGTGGGGCTCCTTCCGGGGACGCAAACCTGGTTCCGTATCTGAAAATCAACTGACGTAATCCACAGCATTAACACACTGTTGAAAAATCACATGGTTAGATCAATTGGTGAAGTACAAGTTACAAAGTTCAACATCTTATCACGATAAAATCTCAGAAAACTAGAAATAGAGTGGAACATCTTCAACTTCATGAAAAGACTCTACCCAAAACAAAAATGCATATAGCTAATATACGTAAGGGTGAAAAGATTGTGTGCCTTGCTCCGAAGATAAGGGACAAGAAAGGATACCCGTTCCCACCACCGCTGTTCAACTAGTACTGGAAGTTCTGGCCACACGAAAAGGCAAGAAAAGGGAATAAAAAAGAAATATATCAGTAAGAAAAAGCTGCCTATTTTCATATGACATGATCTGTCTGTGTAGAAAATCATAAGGAATCTACCCCCAGAAAACTCCACCTGGAACTAACAGATGAGCTGGAAGTTCACAGGCTATAAAATAAACATACAAAAACCCAACACCAGTGACAAAGATATGAACACCGAAAGAGAAAATGCAATGTCATTTAGATCATGCAAAACAAATGAAATTCTCCAGTGTAAATTTACCAAAGGCATGCAGGACTTATATAAAGAAACTGCAAACCACCTAATGCAAAAATCAAAGGTCTAAGTGAATGGAGACATGTGTCATGTTCATGCACGCGGAAACTCAGTGTAGTGAAGATGCCGATTCTCCCCAGGTTGGTACACAGGCTTAACCAGCTCCCATCAAAACCCCAGCAAGACTCTTCGTAGCTGTAGACAAGATTATTCTGAAATCTGTGTGAAAAGGCAAAGGAATAGCTAAACAGTTTTAAAAAAGAATAAAGTTGGAGGAATCAGTGTATCCGATTTAAAGACTCATCACATAGCCAAGAACGTGCAGTGTTGGCAGACAGATGAACACACGGATCAATGGCAGAGAACAGAAAACCCCAAAATAGACTAACACAGATATGCCCGGTTGACTTTGACAAAGGTGCAAAAGTGATTTAACGGAGGAAGGATGGCTTTTTCAGCAAATATTCCAGGGACATCTGTACATCCATAGGTACCCCTCCCTGAAACCCTTGGATAAAAATCTGACACCTTACAAAAAATTAGCACAAAATAGATTGTCAGCTTAAATGTACAATGTTATAAAACTTTTAGGAGAAATTCATCTTTGGGATATGAGGACTAGACATATAATTCTTAGGCTTGTTGCCAAATGTATGATCCAAAAAAGAAAAAAACTGATAAATTGGACTTCATCAAAACTAAAAACATTTCTTCAGTGAAACACCCTGTTAAGAAGATGAAAAGATAAGCTCAGATTGGGAGAAAATATAAAGCCACATATCCAATAAAAGGTTAATAAAGAATATATAAGCAGCTCTCAGAACTCACTGGTTAAAAAAAAAAATCCAAAACCCAAAACCTAAGCCCCAAACAATCCAATCAGAAAATGAGCAGAAGACGAGAAATATTTCCCCAAAGGTGAGACATGGAGGGAAGGGTAGCACATGAAAAAATATTCAACAGCACTAGTCATCAGAGAAATGTAAATTACAGCCTCAATAAGATCCCTGCACACGTATCAGAAGGCAATAATAAAAGTAAAAAATAATGACAATGAGGAGAAACTTTCCCATGCATTGCTGATGGGAAAGTAAAATGGTACAGTCACTCTTAAAAACACTTTAGCGGTTTCCTGTAAAACGAAGCATGCAAATATCATATGACCTAGCAATGTCATTCTTGAACATTTGAAACGAAAACTTATGATCACACAAAAACCTATGTATATATTCACAGTAGCTTTATTTGTAGTAGCCAAAAAGTAGAGACAACTCAGATGTCCCTCAATGGGTGGATGGTTACGTCACTTATGTTGAAACATTCAAATTGTGGAATACAGAATGAACTATTCACACATACAATAACCGGGATGGATCTCTTCAGAGTATTATACTGAGTAAAAAAGCCAGTCTCAGGAAGTCACACGCTGCATGATCCCATTTATATGACATTCTTGAAACAACATCATAGCAATGAAGGATGGGTTAGATACACTATAGCTAAGACCCAAACTGGGATTAGATACCCCACTATGCTTAGCCCTAAACATAAATAATTATAAAAACAAAATTATTCGCCAGAGTTGCTAGGGATTAAGGAGGGGTGGAGTTGGAGGGAAAGTGGGTATAGCCGTCAAGGGAACACCAGGGGTCCTTGTGGGGATGGAGATGTTCTCTATCTTGACTGCATCAGCGTCAGTGTCCTGGTTGTGATACTGTAATTTTGCAAGATGTTACCATTCCCTGCGGGGTAGGGCTGAACGGCACAAGCATGTTTATTCCATACAAGTGCATGCGCATCTAAAATTATCTCCAAAGTTTCATTTAATTTTTTTAAAAAAGAAGTCAGTAGCCAAGAACTGCTCTTCCCTCTGGGTTCCAGCTACCCTTCCCACAAAGACAGATTTAAAGAGCTATCACACTTTCAGGATTTCAGAATTAGGGGAGGGGTGGTAAGTGGCGAAAGACAGGAGATACAAAAAGACAAACCAACCAAAAACCCGCAACCTCTCAGCCGCCCTGAAACGGAACGTCACAGTGCTGCCCGTGAAATGGACAGTGAGGGCCAGAAAGAGGGCACACGGGGAGGAACGAGGGAGTGGAGGAGTCTGGAGTGTGTCCACGCAGGGCACGTGGCACCTGGGGAGCCGGGGGAGGCAAAAGAGCTCCCCAGAGTCAGCAAGAGTCAGGGCTCCACACCAGGACGATAGCCATTCAGTCTGAGGCCACGGGCCACTGTCACTGACTGCAAGAGCTGTGCCCATCCACACAAGTCCATTTTCAGCTCGCTGGATTTTTCAGGGTGGTTTTGGGCTTGGGAGAACATCCCCAGAGCGTTTCCCTGAATCTGGTAAGAGGTGTCCTGAGTGATCGCCCTCTGTGCAGCAGGCCTGGGAACCCCAGCTTTGGATCCCTTAGATGGCTGCCATCTCCCCATCCTGGCCTAAGGAGCCAGACTCAGAGCCTCAGCAAGGGGCCGGTCAAGCCCAGACCTCTCGCCCTGGACCACAGGCCTCTCCCTGTCTGATTGCTCTCAACCAGGAAAGCCTTCACGCTTCCACTGTGAGAGGGAGGGGTTGGCCCAAAGAAAGGAAACAGCATTCAGCCTCAAGAGCCAGGAGATATTTCTGGGGCAATTGAATCAGAGAGGCTGTTATTGCTAATGTGTAATTGGTTTTAAAATCAGCAGGCTTGCCTATCTCTGGATGACAATATTTAAAGAGCAAGATGCCCCATCCCGAGTGGGTCTTGTAAACCATGACCGAGGAGGCCCTCTGCAGACACAGCAACCTTCTGTCAGTTCCCTCCTTGGAAGCTGTGGCTCAGCTCTAATTGGCTGCTGGGAATAAATATTTACGGGACTGTGCAAACGGAGGCATCTGCTTCCAAAGTCTGTTCACAGGATCTCCACTGCACCCGGGCAGGCGAGCCAGCAGAGGGGCGGATCTCCTAGCTGGCGATCCTTTTCCTGCAAATTGACAAGTGCTGTAGTCTTCCAGACTCAGGGCTGGATGTTTAATTAAATTTCTAGACAGAATAACGGTGTTGGCTCCTCCTGGGTTCAGGAAGGCCATAGCTTCACTTTGGGTGGGGAGGGAGGTCGTGAGAGGATGCACACAGCCCTCCTGAGGCCCAAATCTCACCCGAGTGCCAGGCCCTGAAGATGTCAGGCTGGGGAGACAGACGTTCCCTGGTCACTCCCGGCTCCACCACCCTCCACCTAACCTGTGGGAGATACAGCCTCCTCTGCTCGTGGGTGTGCAAGTCCCACCTCACAGGCTGTTATGAAGACTTGCAGCAACAAGGGGCAAAAAGCACCCAGGACAGGGCCCAGCAATAAGGGGAACCTCCACACATGGTGGCTGCTAACATCTGAATAAGCGGGTTCCAACCTGGACTGTACCTGAGGGTCCTTTAATAATACGAATTCCTTAGCCTCATTCCAATGCCACTGGAAAATCACCAGGACCCAAGAACCTGGTTTGGTTTTTCTGATTTGTTTTTTTCTGATTTCTCTAGATGACCCTCATATGGTCAGCTAGCCCCAGCCACACTGACCCCAACCCACCTTGGTTTAGCCTCAAGTCTCACTTGGCACAGCAAGTCCTCGTGAACTATGAGATGCAGAGGGGTGAGGCCCCCAAATTCCCACAGGACTCCTAAGGGAGACCTTCCCTTCGGTTTTATCTTGTCTACTCTTGTCCTGATGATTCTGTTTATTCTAGTCTCCCCAGCAAGATGGCAAATCCCAGGGGCAGAGACAGTCCCCACAGGTCTTGCAGCCCTCCATGCCCCCAGGAGGCCCCTCAATGTGACCTGTGTCCCACTGGCAGCTCCTGGACCTCTGTGAGATCCACCCTCTCCATGTCCTGGCAGAGGGTCAGGCTGGGCAGCCTGGGAGCTTTCAGAGGGGGCCAAGCTGGTTGGGGGATCAGGGGCCATCACTGGAAGGAGAGTGGGCTGATGCAATCAACCGCCTCTGTGGGTCTCAGCTGACCCCGTGGAAATTCAAGGGGGAATTTTGTCTGAGCTCAGGCTTCCTGGTCTAGGCATCCACCAGGACAAGTGGAGCTCAGCTTGGCTGAAACTTTCTACTGCACAATGCCAGCCTGGACCCAGTGCCCATGGACACTGGTCTGGAACGGAGGTAGAGACCTTGGGACTTCAGCTGAGATACCCTGGAAAGCTCAACCCGTTTTCCAGTGTTAGTGGCGGTTCTCTCGAGAGCCAGAAAGACCCCAGCCTCACCACAGTCAGCAGCTGCTCCTGGAACCAGGAGAGAGAGGGGCCTAGAAGAGGTCAGCGCTCTGGGAGCGTCGTGCGCAACGATGGCCGCCCTCCCCAGCGGTCCCACCCCTGCTGCCCCAGTGCCCCTGGGTGGGCCTGGCCCTCCCCTGCTCTCTCTCCTCCTCCTGGGCTCTCCACAGTGCCTGACTGGCTCTCCCCTTGCCCTGTTAACCTTCTTTGAAAGTGTTCTGTTGACCTTTTGCCGCAACTGAAGGGTGCCCCCTCTGAGGGCCCACTTCCTTGCACCCCCTCCTAGAGGACTGTCATCTTCCCTCACACTCAGCCCAGCACCAGATGGCCAGGCGGCGTCCCCTCCCAGCTCCCAAATGACCCCCCTCCCGTCCGGCTCTCTCTGGGGAGCTGCAGCTGGTAGGCTTTCCTCTCCCCCCACGCATCCTCCTCCCTGTTGCTATGCTCCTCTGGCCTCCTCACAACGCCCGACCACCAGGGCCTGCCTGTAGCTCTTCCTCCCCGTCACCACTCTGGGCATCCTTTCGGTAGCTTGAACATCCCTGTGCGTGGCCTGGCTGGCATCCTCCTCTCTCGGCCGTTTGACCTTTCACCTTTGACAGTCAACCTCAGCACCTACTCCTACCACCACATCTGGAGGCATGTCCCTACCAGGACCCAGCCCCTCTGGAGCATCAGCTCAAGCTCCCCGTACCTTGACCACTCTGACTCCTGCTTCACACACTGTCACGACCCACTGCAGCACGTCTCACCGACATCCCCAAGACCCTTCAGCCCCGCTGCCTATTTCCACTCTCCACCATCCACCTCCATCTTTCACTTCCCTCCTGTGATGGGCTAAACTGTGTCCCCCCCCAAATCCCTAAGTTGAAGTCTAATCCCTGTCCCAGGGACTGTATTTGGAGACGGGGGTCTTTATACAGGTAATTAAAATGAGGTCACTGGGGTGGGACCTTAATCCAACATGACTGGTGTCCTTATAAGAAAAAGAGACGAGACACAGACATCCTTGTGCACAGAGGGAAGACAAATGCAAAGATACAGGGAGGAGACAGCCGTCCTGGTCAAGGAGAAAGGCCTCAGAAGAAACCCCTCTGTCGACACCTTGACCTTGGACTTCTAGGCTCTGAAAGTGGGAGAAGATAAGCGGCTGTTGTCTAAGCCCCACAAGGGTATAGCAGGGTGTTGTCGCAGCCTGAGCAGACTAATGCGCCGGCTTACTCAGTTCAGATTCCGGCATTCGACCGTTCCCCTCCACACCCGCCTTCTCTCCCTCAGTTACACTCACTGACCTTGGCTAGACGACGGGCTCCTGGTAGAGGAACCAGCAACCCACCTTCTCAGCAACCCACCTTCTCCTTGCCTGAACCTCAGCACCTCACCATTATGTGTGGGGGAGAGGGGGGGTTGCAAAATAATGGTATGGTTTCTTCTAAAGTGTCTGGCCCTCAAATATGAGCTCAACACAGTCCATGAACCTTAGCGAGTCTCCTGAGCAGGCTGTCTGTCTCACTTGCCATGAGGCTCTGTCACGCACTCTCTTCTGCCTCCAGAGCCCCGCTCACCACTGCTGGCCTGAGGCCAGGTTCGGCTTCCTTGTATCAGTCAAAGGCTCTGATTCTCTGTGCTCCACCTCCTTTTGCCTTTGCAAGAATCCCACCCCTCCATCCGTCTCCTCTCTCTTCACTAACAATTTCACTTGCTGGATCACTTCCAGGCACTTGCCTCTCCTACTGAAAACACTTCCCTTGACCCCCATCCTCTTCCAACCACTTCCGTTTTTCTGCTCCTTCTAGTACCAAAACGTCTGAAAAGAACCACCCACCCTTAGCTGCTTCTGCTCAGTGACCGTCTCGTTAACAGTTTCTTCCTGCTGTGGGATGGCCTCCACCACCGTACACCTTCCCCCGTGTCTAGTACTCTGGCCGGACTTTGGTGAAGGTCATGGCTGACTTAGGGTTGCCAAGCCCAGAGTCTCCTCTCTGCCCAGAGTTCTCAGCAGCATCCGACGTAGCTGGCGGCTCTCTCTCTTCCCTCTTGGACTCTGTGGCTCATCTCCGGCTTTCGTCCTGACTTCACGGCCTGCTCTTTCTCTGTTCCTTCTGGACCTTTTCCTACCTGACCTCCAAGGCCCCGTCTTCCGTTTCCAGATGATCTCATCAAGGTCCATGACTTTAACTATCACTTCTGTGCTGATGGCTCTCAAATTTATATCTCTGTACCGACCTCTCCCTTGAGCTCCAGACGCATAGATCTAACTTGACGTCTCTACTTAGATGGCCCGAGGCGTCGCATCCCTGATACACCAGGAGAGGACTTCTCCCTGCTGTATCGCTCCCCTCGGCTGCTTCTCATCTCAGTGAACGGTCCCACCACCTACTCAGTTGCTCACATCAAAAACCTAGGACTCCCCTGCGTCCACAAGCCCACTGTCTACGTCTGTTTCTCTACGCTTGCCCTGCAAATAGGCTCATCAGTACCGTTTTTCTAAGGGGAGGGTGGGACGAATTAGGAGAGTGCCACTGACGTACATAGGCTCTGATGTGAGGCAGAGAGCGAGCGGGGGCTGCTGCGCAGCACGGGGAGCTCAGCTCTGCTCTGCGATGGCCCAGGGGGCTGGGATGGAGAGGGTGGGAGGCAGGCTCAGAGAGCGCTGGCGCTACATATATACAGCCGACTCACTTTTGTTGTGCAGCAGAAACTAACATAATATTGTAAATTATACTCCAATAAAAGAAATACATTTCTAATAAATCTATTTTTAAAAAAGCTCATTCCTCTTTTCCTTGTTGCTGCTTCCACTTTGAAACTTCTCTAGACCCCACCCATGTCTTTCCATCTTTCCATCTTCACTCTCAACTCTAGCCCAAGCTGCCTTAATCTTTCACTTTGACACTCAGATCGTTTCCTAAGTGGTTTCCCCGTTTTCCTTCCGTGGGAAGGGGCGCTCCAGAGAGGAGAGCTCAGTGAAGGATCAGATTCCCGCTGCACATGACACAGCCAGTGCTAACTGGATTAATTAGGTTTCCAGAGCGAAGCTGTGTGTGCACTCGCCTCCTTTCTGTCATGCTTCCTCTAGAAGCAGCACTTCCATTCAGAAGCCAGATCAAGTGCCATCAACAAATTAATTCCGATTAGCGCACCCAGGCACTCAGACCCCAAGGCAGTCCTGGTCAGTCGTGCGGGGTGATGGCTTGGGCCTGGCCTGCTAATAAAGTGGGAAGCCTCCTGGAAGCAGAGGCAATTCTTCTGATGCCTGTCTCTGTCCCTGGAGGGGAGAAGAGTAGATGTGATTATACCATGGTCTCCTGAGGGAATTAACTCACTTTCAAATCATAAGTTATTAATTCTCCCATGTGGCCATTAGACTGGGAAGAAGAGGGTCACCTCTGGCATCTACCTGTGATCCACACAGCCTCCAATTCAAGACCATGCACTGGAAGGTGACCAAGAACTGAATGAAAGAAAATTAAGTGGTAAGTGGGAAATAGGGCTGGGGCCCAGTATCCTTACTGTCCTTCATTCCCTTATTTAACAAGCACGACTGGGGATTACCTGTGTTTGGGACAGCAGATTCAGAAGTTAAGCCAGGTAAGGCCCCTGTCCTCCTGGGTTTTACAGACTTGGGTGGCGGTGTGGGAAAGGGACAGGTAATCAGCATGAATCAAACAGACAGAAAACTGACTTCAGAGAGTAAGAAATGCAACCAAGATGAAAACCAGGACAAGGGGCAGAGTGTGCTGGGGAGAGGCGGGGTGCTCCAGGAGAGTCTGGGGTGGACACCTAAGCTGAGCTGGGGACAGTGCAAGGAGCCAGCCAGCCCTGGAAGAAGAGCTTTCTAGGGAGAAGGGTGTGCCTGCTGCTGGACAGTCAAGCCCCATCACCTTCTCATTCTCCCGGTACGTCCAGCACGGCCATCTTTGCCGGCCAGACTGCTCTCCTCACGGTACTGGGCAGGTCAGATATGGCCCTGCTGGGCGGCTAGCGTTGCCTGCAGTTGGTCTGCCTGCCTGGACACTGTCCCTGCCTCCTGTCCCTCTCACTCATGTCACAGGGTTCCTACCTCTTCCCTCAAAGCCTTTCAAAAGCCTCCCAATTAGAAGGGCTCCCTCCCCTCTCTGAAGTCCTGGAGCATTTATCTGGTTGCTACTGGCTCTGCTGCCTTACATGGGGAGATACTGCATTACTAGGTACTTGAATCCATCCCCGATTCCTATCGAGGGGGCTGCTCAAGGCCAAGGGCTCCATCCTTTTTGTTCCTTACACACTCCAGGCCTAGCCCAGGTCCTCAGCTTACAGACACTCAAGAACTCTGAATGGTCACCTGGCTGGAATGAAAGCCCAAGGGGCAGATAAAGGCTCAAAGAAGTCCCACTCTTCATCTGGGAATGTAGGCAAGAAAGCAAGACTCTCCACACAGTTCCTGAGAATAGGGCTTGCTTTGGGTTTGAAAAGTAGTTTCCAGAAGGACAATTTGAAAAACGTAAGGCTGTTGCTGGATTTCTTATGGGAAAGCCTAGAAACTTTCTTAAGAGCAGCAGCCAGAAGGATAAGAGCAGCTTGACGAGGAAGAATTTTGGGACCAAGAAATCGCGTGAAGGAGGCAGCCAAGCACCCTTCCAGAGGTGGGCCCATCCCAAACCCCTGCCTGACAGCCCTCCCAGCAGCTCAGATCCCGGAAATGAGCACCTCCCTTGCCCACCAGTAAAACATCACTGCTTCAGTGCAGCTGGCCTTCCTTCAACTCGAAACCTTGCCCCGCACCACGCTCCCAGACATCCTCGGATTCCAGGGCTAGTCAGCCTCACCCAGAAAGTCAGCATGCCGTCAGATGAATTACAAGGGTACAAAAGGTGCCTTCAGCTGACCGCAGGCCAACTGCAGGATATGCCACTGGGTCCTGGGCTGAAAGGAGGCCTGAGCTTCCCACGCTATGGCAAATGGGGATGAGGTACACCCCTGGAGGGAGGGAGGCCAATGGGTGTGAGGATGAGATGAGCATGGAGACGTGCTGGGTGCTGCTGCTGACCTTTCATGAGGACCGTCCTGGCCTCAGTCCACTCGCTCCTCCCGTCTGACGTCAGCAGGCCGATTGGAGGCAAGCGTTCATCCTCGTTGGAAGCCATTCTGACTATCTTTCTCAACTGAGTGAACAGATCCCCCTCACTGAGACGGCGGAAATTAATCACAACATCCAAGACAAAGAACTGTGGGGGAAACAGGTCAAAGACGTCACTCAGGGCGGCCCGCCCGAGACGTCAGGCCTTCCCCGAGCCTCTGCATGGGAGCAGCACGGGGGACACTCAGGCCCCTGGTTCCCAAGGTACTTGATGGTTCAGAAGAGCCACAGGGTGGGGACCAGCCCGACACTGTCTACTGCGCCGGACTCCAAGCTCTCCCAGATCAAAGAAGGCCAGATTAAACTTAACCAAAGAAAGTTTCTTTTCTGTAGTTCCTATTTGACGTAAAACCATTGTATTTGTGGGAAACGGAGAGGAAATTGATACATCTGCTTGCTGTTGGAGGGCTGTGTCAATCAACACTGAAAACGCGTGTGCCCTGTGATTCAGTAGCTGCTCCTGCTAATGCACACTTTAGTCTAAGGCTTAGAGAAACATATACTTGTGCTCCGGGAGACGCATAAAGGAATGCGCTGATCAACCTTGCTCGCCACAGAAAATTGGTAGAGAGACCCCACATGTTCTGCAGCAAGGGAATGGTTAAGCGAAACGTGCAGCGCCTGTCCAATGCATGTCTGCCCCGCAGTTGGAAGGAATGACCTAGCTCTGGATACAGCTACAGGGGTAGATTTCAAACACACTGGTGAGTGGAGGAAAAAATGGCAGCAAACAGCATGCAGAGAAAGATTAAAATGGAAGAACACCACACAAAATGCTCCATGCATGCATATGTCCCTATACACGTGTGCTCGGGTGAGCTCTGTAGGTGAGGCCTGTGAACTGGCACTCAGTAATTTCGCAGCTAGAGCCTCAGCATTGTAAAGGGTTCTACTCATAGTCCCAGGTCAAGATCCCTTCTCTGCTGACTGACGTGTGCCTGGCCCCATGCCCTGAACAGCATACAGGTGGTTTGGTTCAGAGCAGGAGTCTTGCCAGCATTTCTAGGAGGGATGGATACTATGGTGTGTGTGTGTGTGGCGGGGCGGGGGCCACTGGGATACTCTGGGTTTGACTTTTGAATGAAGGTGGAGAAAGCTTCTGTCCTGTGGCCAGCCAGGTGTCAAGTGGACTTCCAACCTGGGAACAGCCATCTTTTGATGGCAAACTTAGGGCTCCCAATTTAGACTGAAAATGTCAAATGAGCCTAAGAAGAAACCACTACAGAAAAAAATTCCAGGGGAGTCCCTGGGCGGGCATCAAAGTTGGGTTTTAATGAAAACAAATGGCTTTTCATCAGATGAAATATTCATGTGGAGCCTCAGTATATAAAACACACTGTCTGGCGTCCCCTGGGCCTGCACAGGCTCTTTGGTGCTCCCTGGAGCCCAGTCTGAGGACCTGAGCTGCAGAGGATAGAGCATGGACTTGCGACATTGGCAGACCGAGGAGTCCTTCCCACCCTTGGACAAGCCACTTAACCTAAGTCTCGTCTCCTCATGTGTCAGCGGAGACCCAAGGCCTCCTCTGCAAAGCCATCCTAAGATCAGATGGGATGAGTATAGATACCAGGCCCACCTGGACGTGGGTGCCCAGTCAGTCAGTCTGTAAGCTGTCCATCTGTGTGTGGTCTCCAGGAAGGCCACGACCTGGGTGACTGCATGTGGAAGGGCTGAAGATATGCTGGGTCTCATTAACGACTCTCAGTCCATCCAGGCAGCTCACTGGACCTGACTTGGCTGGACAGGACTGAAATGGGAACCTACCGAAGGCGTCTCGACTGACGACGCTCCTCCTTCTTAAAATCCAACCAGTGGAGAGAAATGGGACTCACGGAAATCAAGAGACCCCATTTCGGGGCCACCCTGCCCCAGCTCACCGTGTGACTCTGGGAGGGGGCTGAACACTGTGGAGAAGCAGGGAGGGATGAACACGTGTGCGCCCCTCCCCAGGCCCGAGAGGCTGCAGGAGCGAGGGGCCACTTACCTGGTTGCAGCAGGCCACAATGATGTGCTCTGGCTCAGGCATGACACTGCTCTTCTGGGCCACCAGCGTGTCCTGGGTGTGGCCGGGGAGCCGGTAGGAGGAGAAGAGCCCGTAGTATTGCTTCATACAGAGCGGCTGCCCTGATAGCTGGCCCTTGGCACAGTCGGTGGGGATGGAGTGGCTGGAGGGGGAGGGAGGGAAGAGAGGCCGGGAATCAAAATCGGTTGTACTCTAACCTGACGCCAGAACTGCATGGTGATGGCCGTTCAGGAGCTTGATTCCCGTTTTCCAAAGTAGCGGAGGGCCCCAGGGAGCCCCTCGTGTCCTCCGGCCTCCATTGGTCTCCCTTTCTCCAGCCTCACGCGCGACATGTGCAGGTAGAGATCTGGCCACTCCGGGCCTTTGCTACTGCTGCTGCTTGGCACGCCTTCACCCTCAGCCCTGCACTCAACTGATCTGCTTAGAAAACTCCCTTCGCTCTTCTGAGAGCTTCCTCCGTCCTCAGCTCTTCCGGAAGCCTCCTCTGAGTTCAAGGTGAAAAGCTCTCTTTCTCCTACGATCTCGGCATGTCTCAGGTGCTTCCTACCTCCCTCCTCCTGCCCACTTCCTCTTCTTCCTCCTGCTCTCTCCCTCTCTCTCCCTCTTCCTGTTCCACCCTCCCCTCCACATTCCACCTCCCTTTCCCCTTCCTGCTTTTCTCTCTCTTTTTCTGCCTCTTTTCCCCTCCCTTCTTCCTTCCTTTCAGCCAACAAATGTGACTGAGCACCCTGCTGGACCAGGCACCATTCGAGCCTCTGGGGAGGCAGGTGCAAGCAAGAGCTGAGCTTCCTGTTCTAACGGGGCACAGGTCGGGGAGCAAGGAAACAGGCAGGCAGTCAGATGGGGTGAGGAGACAGCGACTGGCAGGGCAGGCGGAGTGACCAGGGATGGTCTCACTGAGGATCAGACTCCAGAGCTGAGCCCTGGGGTTAAGAGGCAGCCACGAGGTGAGCTGGGGCAGGGTGAGGCCGGGGGGGTGGGGTGGGGGCGCTGGGTGGAGCATCCCACTGTCCTGCTGCTCCAAGCGTGGGTGTCAGATTGAACTGGAAGGACCAGCTGATGACAGGCTGGTTGCGGGACTCCAGGGGGAGCTTTCAGAAACTTGTAACAACTTGACAGAGGATGTTTATATGTGCTAAATCTAACAAGGAAACAAGGGGTCTTGTGCTTTGTATCTTTGTTGGTGGCTCAGATAGAAAAAAAACTGCCTGCAATTCGGGAGACTTGGATTCGACCCCTGGGTCAGGAAGACCCCCTGGCGTAGGAAATGGCAATCTATTCCAGTATTCTTGCCTGGAAAATTCCATGGACAGAGGAGCTGGTGGGTTACAGTCCATGGGGTTGCAAAGAGTCGGGCAAGATTGAGCGACCAACACTTTCACTTTCAAAAACATTTTACTAAATAAAATATATATTGGTCCTTCACCATAGATTGTTTGAGGAACACTGGTCAAAGATGAAAGGAAGCCAGTCAAAGCTGAGTAAAGAGATGGACAGAGAAGCGGGGAGGCCTGTGGCCTCTTTGGCAGCAGAAGTCAGTGCCATTTCATTCTTGGGGCAGTGAAAGCCCCGGGAAGGCGAGAGCACTCGGGGGCATGATCTGATCCGCTTTGCTGTCATAAAGGCACTGGTTCTGGGTGGAGAATAGGTGGAAGCTGGTCATGGGAAGGAGGCTGTGGGCTGCTGGGAAGGTGACGGGCCTGGGGAGGGCGATGGGAGTAAGAGGAGGGTGTGAGTATGGGTTCTGGCTGCTGCTGCTGCTGCTAAGTCGCTTCAGTCGTGTACGATTCTGTGCGACCCCATAGACAGCAGCCCACCAGGCTCCCCCGCCCCTGGGATTCTCCAGGCAAGAACACTGGAGTGGGGTGCCATTTCCTTCTCCAATGCATGAAAGTGAAAAGTGAAAGTGAAGTCGCTCAGTCGTGTCCGACTCTTAGCAGCCCCATGGACTGCAGCCCACCAGGCTCCCCCGCCCCTGGGATTCTCCAGGCAAGAGCACTGGAGTGGGGCGCCGTCGCCTTCTCCAGTGGGTTCTGGAGGGAGTGTGATATCCCTGAGCTTGGGCTAGATGAGCAGGCAAGGGAGAAAGATACTGCGGGTGACTTACAGGATCCTGGATTCACCACCAGGGCTGTGTGGCACGTTTACTGAGATGGCAGGACAAGGTAAAGGGCCTGCGGGGCATGGGGAGGGGGCCCAAAAGCCCACTGGGGATGACTCAGGTTGCAGTGACTAGGAGGCGCCCCAGTGGGGATGTCAGGGGCCAGATACTGGAGTGAGGGGCTCAGAGAGGATGCACACAGCTGCATTTGGTGCTGTTCATGTGCCTGTTTCGCTAGAGAGTCTGAGAACCTTTTGAAGACGGGGATGGGGCCTTATTTCCCTTCATCTTTCCAGCATCAATTTGAAAAGTGAAAAAAATCGGCAAACAATAAATGCTGGAGGGGATGTGGAGAAAAGGGAGCCCTCTTGCACTGCTGGTGGGAATGTAAATTGATACAGCCACTGTGGAGAGCACTGTGGGGATTTGTTTAAAAACTAGGGATAAAGAGCTATCACATGACCCAGCAATACCACGACTGGGCATATACTCTGAGAAAACTGTAATTGAAAAAGACACATGTACTCCAATGTTCATAGCTCCTTGGCTAGGCAGACAGATGAACAGGGCACTACCCTTCCCAGGTGGGGCTCAGTCCTACCTGTCCAGCAGGGCCTTGTAGCTGAGCACACCAGAGATGAGGTTGGCGGCAAACCTGCAGAGAGAGACGAGGCCTTAGTCTCTCCTCTCTGGGGCCCAGGGGCCCTCCCTCCTTTCTCCCTCCTCCTTTCATTCCTTCTTCCTCTTTCTCTCCCCCTCTCCCCCTCTCCCCCTCCTTCCCTCCTCCTCTAGTCTCTCCCATACTCGTGGACCACCCACCAGATGACTGGCCTTAACGGTGCAATAATCAGATAGGGTTCCTGCTGCTCCATCCCTACCCCCAGGCTGTCAGTTTCCTTCACAAACCTGAGACTAAAAATGCTCCTGAGGAGAGGAAACTGGAAGGTGAACGAGAGGAGGAGGAGGGAGAGGGAGCCAGGAGAGGCCGAGGAGCAGGCAGGAGGAGGCTAGACCGTTAGGGGCGGTGTTCTTCCGGGGGAACGCCTGTGCTGGGCCTGGACTGGGCCCAAACCCAGGCTTCTGGGAGGTGCTGTCCGCAGAAAAAGGCACCAGAAAACCTTCCCATGGGACCCTGTCATCTTAACTACCCATGGACGAAGAGCCTGGCTTAACTGCATCAGGAGGAAAACACCCCCCTTCAATGCAGTTTTGGGAACTGTATCCAGAAGTCATTCATCTGTCCACGTACTTCCTCTGCCCAGGGAATGCCCAGCTGTAGGGGAAGGGGAAGGCTGCCCCCCCTCCCCCTCCAGCCAGCAGGTTGATTGGGCTGGCTGAAGAAGGAGGGGGCGGGGGTCTTCCAGCCTGGCTCAGAGGCCAAGGTGGACCCTGCCTCATGTTTTTATTTCCTCCCTCTGAACTGTCCCCACGCTGTGCCACATTTTGGTCTTGAGGCCAGAGACCTGGGTTTGGCTCTTAGAGACCCTCCGCCCTGCTCCTCTCCTGCATAAATGGCCCCTCTGTTGCAGTCATCAGCGCACCCAGAGGCCGTTCCAGCGGCTCAGTGAGCTCTGAAATTGCAGCAGATGGCAGAGACTCTGGTGGCGGCTGGCGGGAAGGAGCCATTCCCACTCCCCGGGAGCCTCTGCTCAGAGCTGGGGGCTGCAGGGAGCAGAGGCCTCCGAATCAGCCTGGGGCCGCACATCCCAGTGGCAAGCCCCAGCTTCAAGCACCAGCGGGATCAGAGGCTGCAGGTTTCCTCCCAGGACCTCAGCCAGGCCCGACTGCCGTGGGGGCACCTGGGGCCCATGACCTCCCCACCCCACCCCACTCCACCCCAAATAGATATACCTGAGGAAGACCTTGTGTTTGTTACCCACGTGCCCCTCACCTTCCCTTCCTCTGACCCCTTGGCCTGGATGGCCACTGTCTCAGGGCCATTTGGCCTCAGAAAGCTCAGCCAAGGCACAAGCTTCAGCCTCTCCTTCCTAGGGGTGCGACCAGGCCCCCTCCTCCAGGCAGACTCCCAAGCTATGAGCCTGGGAGCCCGGTGTCCTCACCTTAACTGGTCATTGGTGTCTTGGAAGTGCTGCCGGGCAAAGATCACAGCTGGGCTGGAGTTGACAGGCAGGGCCAGGCGATTGTTGAGATACATGTCGTTCAGCCAGTACTCGGACACCTGCCAAGGAGGGTGCCGTTACCCGCAGTGGCTACACACACCCTGCCTGGGGAACACATCACCCCCACCTTGGCATCCCGGAAGCAATATGGGGACCCTTCACGAGATCATGTACTTTGTTTCATTCATTCATTCCACAAGCATACACTAAGCCCCAGTTATGGGCTGGAGCTTGTGGCTCCCTGAGCCACCCGCCTGCCCCTCAGCTCCACCCAATGCTTCCCTTTCTTCCACCTCACTGTTCATCCTGCGTGAGGGCTGCTTCATCCGTGTCCCCCGCCCAATCCTACGAGTGTCTCATTCCTGCCTTTCATCCCTCTCCCCTGACTTCATGCTACCCCCGGCTGCTCCCAACCCTATTACTCACCTGCCGCCATCTGCCCGCCATCTCTGTACCCTGTCTCTCCCCATGACCCCATCTCCATCTGCATCTGTCCCCTCTCAGCCTCTCACCCTTGCCCCTCACTACCCCTCTGGGTCTCCCCCATGCCTGTCCCTCCCTCTGCCCCGTCTTTGTCGCCTGCCTGGCCTCTATCCAAACCCCTCCATCTTCTCATCTAGCTTCTGCCCTTTGCTCCAGGGGCTCCTCGTCTGCTGCCCCAGCAGCTCTTACCCAGTTGGCAGTCTTCTCCTGCCGTTCCAGCAGCTTCTGCTGCAGGGTCTCGCCGAGGCCGCCAGGGGCCCCAAACTGCTGCACGATGGCCTGGCTCCTCCTGAACTGCTCCTGGGGCACCAGGTGCTGCACGCACCGCAGGTAGGTGGCCAGGGTCTGCTGCAGCGGGGGCACAGGGAGTTTGGGCAGCCCCTGGAAGACAAGGTTCGCCGGCTCTTGTGCCTGTCCTTATGTGTGGGCCCTGCCTGTCCCCAGATTGATCCCCTGTGTCTGCCTCCGTCTGTCCCATCCCTGTTCCCTACCCTGGGACGTGTCTGTTTCTAGAGCTCAGCTCAGCAGAGCTGTGAACTGAGGAGGCACCTGTTTGCTTTGTCCCACACCTCAGCCCTGCCCCGAGCAGGGGACCAAGTGCAGAGGAAAAGACCTTGATGCCTATAGCAGACAGAACAAACTGCGGCCCATCTGTGTGACCTCTGGCAAGTCACCCCCACCTCTGTGCCTCAGCTTCCTCCCCTGTAAAACGGAAGCAAGAAACTCTACTTCTTATAAGACCAAAGTGAGCGTGGATGTGGAAGTGCTTATAGACCATTAAGAATGAGTTTACGACCTGTTCCTGATATTGGCTGCTGGCCACTCTTAGTTTAGGAGCTGTTCCCAGCTGGGGCTCCACAATCCAACTGATCTCCGGACCCAAAGGGTGTGACTCTAATGGAGGGGTTTGGACAGGTGAAAGATGGAGAGAGGAATAGCTCACTGCCTGCCCTAATGACCAGAATTCTGCAAGATGCTCCGATATTCATGATATGGGAGGCTGACTCGTGCACTGGACTCCTTATTAAATCCCTCCCTGTTACGAAACCCAGGGAGGGGCATTGAGCTCCATGCGGGACAGGGATGGGGGACGATTGAGTTCTTCCACTCTTAATCTCTCCAAGCTTCAGCTTCCTTATCCATAGGACTTAAACAACAATCCCTACCTGAAAGGGGCACAGGTAAATAAGAGAAACAACTGGCCCCAAATAGGCACATCATAAAGCGTCATGATGGGACCATCCTTACACCTCCCAAGGGATTGCTGAGAGAAAACCCATAGCTCCTGGGGTCCCAAAGCATCTCGAGAATCTCAGAGGAATTCCCCACCCACGTCCTCCTGATGTGAGTTTCCCAGTTAACAAGCTCTATCATTGTGGGATCTTGTGTGTTCAACAGGGCTGTGGCTTAGCCTGGGCAGGAATTTTTGTCCAGTTTTCAGGCGAAGAAACTGAGGGCCCAAGAGTGAAGAGACTATTCCAAAGTCATCCAGCCGTTCAATGGCAGAGTCAGCACCTGAAATAATCCCCCCCCCGCCCCTCCCGCTCCTTCCCACTTGGTCCTTCTCATTCTTGCTTCCTTTTCCATCCATCCTTCCCCTTCTCCCTCACTTAGCTGGTCACAATGAGAAGCCAGGATTTTTCATATTACTCACTAAACTTTACAAAGCTGGCGAAAAGCGGGCAGCCTTCTTTCAGGGCTTTCTTCTCGGTGGGGCGGTAAAGGGAGTGAGTTTTCTACCCCAGCCGGGCTGTGGGGTGAAGCGGGTCCCCTGAGTATTTGCCTGTGCCCTGCCCTGCTGCAGGGACTGAAGCGAGCCCCCCGGCCCTGGAGAGTGAGTGAGCTGGAGCGCATGCCCGGATGAGAGAAGAGGACCCGCCTGTCTGAGCCTGCTCCTCCAGAGCTCACTGCCCTAGCGGGAGGGAGGAGGGCGTCACTGCCAACTATGGGCTGCTCCTGCTGCCCTGGGGAACACTCGAGGATGGGTCTGGGCAGCATTCTAGGTGGCCCAGCCCACTCCCAGAGAGCCAGGTCCAGCCTCCCTACCCTCTTCTCTCTCCTGGGGTCTTGGGGATCTGTGTGGTGGGTGAGTGGGGAAACGTGTACAGAAAGCCCAGTCCAGCTGGTGACTTGTCCAAGAGTGACTGCACGTCTGGTTGGAGCCACGCTTCTTCAGGGCTGTGACAGGGACTCCGCCTGGGTCATGGGGGATCAGTGATGCGGAAGAAGGAATGAAGCAGGAACTCTCTGCTGAAATGTCTCAGCCCCTCAGGGTTCTTCGCAGACTCTCATGGATTTCTGACTTTGCCTGGGTACAGAGACAGGGGCTTGTACGAATTTGGGTCCTGGGATCTTAGGTCAATAAACATTTCTGGGCAGTTTATATGAGCCAGGTCCTGGGCTGAGCTCAAGAGACAATGGGGAGACAGAGCCTGCTCTCAAGGCAGCCGCAGTCCAAAGGGAGAGACGACAACACAAGTGTTTGTCAGACTGTCTGTCTAGACAACGTGGTGAGCAACTTCGCAGAGAGAAGCCAGAAAGTTCTGATCAAGTTTTCAAATGAAGCCCTGGGGTGCAGGTTGGGGTAAAGAGGTGTCAAGAAGACAGCTGTGGCACACTCACCTTGGAAGGTGAGTATGATACGGAAGGAGGATGCCTGCCCAGGGAAGGATGGCACTGTCTCAAGCTGGTGGGGAAGTTGGAGCCTTCAGGCTCCGGGGGCTGCAATGGGGCAAGGCTTAGAGCGGGGAATTCAGGCTCATCCTCAGGCAATCCCACTGGGCTCAAAGCCACTGGAAGCGGAACTTGCAGAGGGGGAGGCTCCAGGAGAAAAGAGCGCGCCGGGCCCAGACCAAGGACTCTCCCTGGCTTTGGGGTTAGAAAGTGTAGCTGTCAGCATTCCCTCGGTATTCCCTGAAGACACTCCCAGCTCCGCCAGGCCCTCCCAGGCTCCTCAGCAAACTAGAGGCAGGGTTACAGCTGGCATTCATGCCCAGGAGAGCACAGGGATGGGGCCAGGCAACATTCGGAGGCCAGCCCCACTTAGTACTGTTCTGGAACAAGGGCTTGGGGACGGGGAGCAGCGATGAGAGAGGGGGCTTGAAACCTCACTTACAGGCTCCTCCTCACTGCCCGGACTTTTTGCTGCCATCTTTGGGGGGGCTTTTTCACAGATGGGCATCTTGGTGACTTCTGATTTGTGGACACAGAGGTGTGGACCTGGGGACCAAGAAGCAGACAGACATCAACACAACAGCCACCTAGACCTGCCGCAGCACCCTTCACCTCCCACAGCCTGTCACCCTGCCCCTGTTCTGACCAGAAGGGTTCCCTGCGCCTGGGAAGACCAGTCCCCGTGACCACAGCACCCTCTCTGCAGCTGCAAACAGGAGAGGGTGGGACCTGAAGCGAGTCTCCGGCTGGCCCCTGCTCCACAAGACTGCGGTCATCCAGCCTCGACCTAGCAGCCCAGAGCAGCACGGAAGGCAGCCGGGCTGGGCAAACCGACTCCAAATGCATAGGGGCCGCTGGCAGAGCCCTCGTGCTGCCTCGGCCTGCGCTTCGCAGGCTAAAGCCTCTCTTTCCCACTGACTACGAGCTTCTCCAGCTGAGACTGCCCTTGTCATGTTCAGTTCCTCTGGGCCCTAGCCTGTGCCTGGCAGGAAGTAAAGTCAGTGTTGGGTGGCTGAGCGCAAGGAATGCACAGGCCCATGAATGGATACAAGGTCCTCTAAGTCTCTGGGCTGATCGCAGACTGGCCTGTGGCCGAGGCAGGGAGGACCCTGCTGGATGGGTTGTGACAAGCTGTCTCGAGGCTGCTGGCTCCCAGTGTAGCTGGCATGAGAATGCTGCGGGAGCCCAGGGCAGCTGGGCAGCCCAGGCCCTAGGGGCCACCTGACCAGGCCTAGGAAGAGATGGATTGATTGTGAAGGTGCAGTAGAAGTCAGCCAGGCCAAGGGGGGCAAAAGCTTGTTTTTAAGGCTAGTGGGGCCCAACCTCTACCCCTAAGCATAAGTTTGAATCACCACGAGCTCCCACCCGTGGCTTCCAATCATCCATCCCCTATTATCTCCCAAGAGCCTAGATCTAAGGGTTAGCCCATTCTACCCTCAGGCAGGCAAGGTGGAGGAGGGGGTGTTGGGTGCAAGGCAGTTAACTCAAAGACAGCGCATCCAGAAAGACAGATAATTCTGGCCCGGGGTGGAGGAGCCAGGGCTTGCCTGGCAGCACTGGGCAGAGAAGGTGGAGTCCTTGTGGGTCCCATGCCACCACACTGGGGACCAGGAGGTCCTTAGGCCAGTGAGCGCCCTGGAGCATAGGCCTGTGGCTACGCACTGCAAGGCAGAAGCCGCAACATTCAAGGGCGAGTCAACCCTAGTGCCGTGGGAATTTTGAGAGGATGAGGAGGGCAAGGTCAGATTGGTGAGGGCCCTATAGACAGTGAAGCCAATGCCTCTTCTTGCAGCAAAAGCCTACTGTCTCAGTATGTGTCTTTGTCTCTGGATAATATTGCAGAAGTTTATTTATAATGAGCTCTCAGTTATTTGGCCTAAAGAAGAGTAAGTGCTTATAAATCAAACAGTTCTGAATATAAGAAAAATTAAATGAATTTCAGCTTCACGTGAACTGGGAAATATTCAATATTAAATTAGCACCTAGTATTCATGCTTCAGTTAGTTGATCTAACTACTATAGACATGTCTTAAGAATCATCAATATAATAATCAGTATAATACCTTCATTGTGCCTAGATTTAATATAAGCTAAATAAGATCTTATTATATCTGTTACACATTTGTCAGCAAGGAAAATAACTCAATGTGAAGAAACTTTTAAGACAAGATAATGTAAACTGGATAAGAGCTTTTGATAAACTCTCTTAAGAATAATCATGCTTTAGGAATGTCTATCTATTTTAGTCCCTCCAGAGAGTCAACACCTTGAAATTTTAGAGTTGTGCTAAATTAAGTGATGGAAGTTTGTTGAACAGCTAGTTCACTCCCAAATAAAATAAGACGCTAAAACATTAATTACTGAATACTGTCTTCCTCTTACAGAGAAACAAAAGATGTTTGGACTAATAACGAATATGTTTGGTGCCATCCTGAGACTGTCTCTATAAGAAAGTAAATATTTTCAGAAATTATGACTGGTATTTATGCTCACCAACCTATAGAATGCTAATATAAAGGACAGTCCATAGTTGCTTAAGGAGAGTGGACGTGAGTTTTCAGGGAAGAAAGCAGGAGAAATGGAGTTGCATTTCATTAAGGGAAAAGGAATTAGGTCTGACCCACAGGTTTGGGATGAGCAAATTAAGTGATGGCTACATAAAATTAGGAAGGTTTGTGGCAAGTGGACCCCGAGAAAATTCAGGGCTGACTCCCCTGAATTTTGTGTATGGAACGATTTTTCTTAAGATGTTGAACTGCCTCTAATAACAGATTTTAAGCTTCTTTATCTCTTAAAGGATCTTCTATTGTAACTTTGGCTAAGTGAGTAATTATTGTTTCTCAAGTGACCTATGACCCCATTTGCCTGAGTGTTCTAAACTCTTGATATTTATTGACCAAACTTCCTAAATCAAATTCTAATGAAGTCTTTTTGACCTCTCTCTAACTTTGGGATGCTTCAAAGGGCCCCTGAAACATCCCAAAGAGAGATACTAAACTAACTATGTTCATTCGGTATGTCAAATTACATGAGAAGCACTGTCGAATGGCCAATAAACATTCTTAGGTTATATTGTATGGCAAATGTTACTAATGAAAGTAGTCTAGAAAGTATATAGCTTTCCTAAAATCTGATCTGTTCTGGTAAAACGCCACCAGTCCTAATTCTGGTTATTCTCTTACAGCGTTGTCTGTCAGAGCAGTACCCAACTTTCTGAGTCAATTGCACGTAATCAGACTCTAAACGTGCCTTCTTAAGCCTGCTGTCATTACTGACAGTTATGATTTCATTCTGGTGCCTTTGCAAAATGCTGCCTCCTCAAAAGGATTAACAGAAAGAACTTTGGAATAAATACAAGTTTCTGGCTTTCAGACTATAATGCTGAACTAGGTGAGAAACTGAAAACCCTAAAGAGAAACCTGATAGCTTCACAACCTGTTAACAAAAATTAGTTACATCAGGATAAGTGAACTGTTGAATATGGCTAGGATGCTTACGGTTTCTGTCTGAAAAATTACAAATTTGAATTTGCATTTTCCAGGTGTAAGGAAAATCTTCCCCTCAAACCAATTAGGACTTAGAGTAATTTGGTAAATTATACTTTTGTAAGCAGAATTGAAACATTTATCTTTTTGCTCTATCTGCTCCCTCCAGAGATTGTAAACTCTTATGTTTCCAGCAACTTTATCAGATAAATTAGGAAAGCTACCTCACCAACAGGTACAAAAATCTCAAGGTATTTGGGGGGCCTTGCTAAGGGAAAAGTTCACCTGGATCTGTAATGTGAAACATGTGATAAACATTTGCCATGACTTTCCTAGCCTGGAGTGGCTTTTTTTTTTTTTAAAGTTCAATCTGAGACTCCTTATAAAAGTTTCAACAATGCAAAAACTTTTGATCAATTATAGTTATCTAAATATCAGGCCAAGTTTTTTTGAGATCAGACTTATTTTGCAACAGATTAGTCTTAATTTGAATACATGTGGTAGAAATGAGGGTAATTTTAGAGATAAAAAGATTACATTTCAATGAATATTAAATCCCAGTTTTGTTAATGGAGATCTGTATTTACTGACTCACAGCCCACATAGTCCCTTGCCTTTGTGCCATACTAATGTAAAGTTTAACTGATTTATTAAAAGAAGACTCTAAGTTTTGTTTCTGAAGCTTATCTCAGTAATCTTTGGATGAAGATCAGATGCTCCATATGATCTTGGGGATTATACAAACTGGACACTTTATATACACATTTATAAAATACATATTATATATATACGGGACAAGACATACTTTAAAGTCCCTTCTCCAGCCTGGATGGAAGGACTTTTTATCAGGTACTCTTTAAGTAGCTCATGTATGGTGAATCTTAAGGTGAACTGACCCTTGGGTTACTTCCCACTTCCAAAGTCCCCTACACCAGACTGGTCTATAGAGAGGACTGCTGACCTCAAACTCACCTTAAAACAATGTTCAAATGTTCAAATACTTATACCAGGATGAGAAGAAGACAGCATCAAAAGTAGACAGCTTTCCCAAGATGCAGGACCTGATTTGTTTGATCATTTATAATGTTTTCTTGACTTCTTCGACCTTTGCATATGGACCAAATGTTTTCTATCATGGACACAATCCTATGCTAGTTTTTTTTTTTTTAAATCAGTCTAATTGTTGGGTTGGGGCCAATTATCTGTGTCTAGTACTTTTCGATTACCTAGGTGGATTTCTCTGCTCCAAAGCTCTAATTGGACAAGCCTTAAAAAAATTTATTTTAGAGAAAGAAAGTTCAGTCCCATTCAGGCTACTCTTGATATTACTAGGTGGGATCCTCTCACCTAGTCAATTAAGAAAACCTGCTCTGGTACTGGCCATAAATATGAATTTTCCTCTAAGTTACTCAAGATCAATCAGAGAAACAAGCACAAATTCAGCCAAGGGATAAAACCTTCCACAATTATGGGATGGATTTATGTGGTTAACACCAGGCTGTGGTCATTTAAGATTTAAGGGGAACCTTTATTTTGGGAACAATTAAATTATACTAAGGATAACCAGCCTAGTAACTAGAAAATCAGGTAAGAGCCTTATGGATAGTGCCAATATATAACATCCTTGAAAGATAAAGATTGGAATAGAACAGACTAAGTTAATTGACCTGAGGATATACTGGACTGCACCTAACGGAAGTTCTTGGTTTAATTCTTGCTCATGACTTTAATAACACTGCTAGCTATGTTATTTGTACTTTGCCTGTATTACAAGATTATTGTTTCTTGCGTTACCAAATGTGTCACTGAACCTCCAGTAAATATAATGATGACTAGGTGATGCAATCAGTGGTTGTAATAACATAACTCTAGATATGGGAAGATATAACAAGAGGGAATTTTTCCTCGACCATAACAGATTGAGTAAGACAGGTTGGTCCAGAGCCCTTTGATTACTGTTGATAAACCCAGTCCAGTAGCTGCGCATTAAGTGGCTTTTAAGAGAAATCTTCGCCAGACTTAGGAATGAGCCTTCCTAGCACTGTGGGACAAAATGGTCTTGAAAGGTCTCCCAAAGTCTTGTTGAACTTATAACCATGAGGGGGGGTCCTGTTAACTTCACACTGGCACTTGCCATCCACCTCTACAAAGATTAAATCAAGTGCTGCGGCTGCTGACCTTCAACACCCCCTGAAAGGAGTTCAGGGTGGAGAGCAGAAATGGGGGTGAGGGTCCCGGGGCCACAGGTCTGCAGATGAAATGTTTTCAGGAGCTGATTTCATGGGTCTGCTACAGTCGTTCACGTGAAGACTGACCTGGTGACTGGCAGGAAGCTTCCCCAGACTAGCAGAAACCCTCTGGAAAAATCTGTGCTTGACTGCACGCATATTCTCCCTTCACCAGAATCACGTATATACTGACCTTCCCCAGCGCCTCTTTGGAACAGCGTCTCAGAGCTTTCTGAGGTGCTGTCTTACTGCAGCCCTCATTTTACCTCAAATAAAACTTAACTTGCAGCTCTCACTTGCACAACATTTTAAATTCGACATCGTCGTCTAGCCCCCTGTCCTCCTGTCCCCACCCTGAGGGGGGAAACACCAGAGCCGGGGAACCCCGCATCCTCCCGGTTTTCCCCGACGGCGGCTGCCCTGGGCGCTGGGGGAACTCCGCAGGTCCTGGGGCCCTCTCCCCCCGGCACAGTCCCTGGACCGAGCCTCCCTCCGATCGTAAGCCCAGCTCCCCGCTCCCGCTCCGCGCTCCCGCTCCGCGCTCCGTGCTCCCGGAGCCCAGCCCTGCTCACCTGCTCTCCTCCTGCTCTCCTCCTCTCTGCCGCCGCCTCGCCGCACCCAGCAGGACTAGGGGCTAGAATGTGAGCCGGAAGGGATTCCGGGGCGCGTCAGCCGTGCGGGGGTGGGGGCTGCCGCCTGGGGCCGTGGTAGAGCCTCCGACGTCGCCGGGTCCCCAGGCCTCGCGACTGGCTGCGAGCTAGCCGGCCGCGCCAGTCCCCTCCCCGCTTTCACCCTGTGCCTCCTCCCTCCCCTTTCTCCCTTTTCCTCCCTCCCCCAGCCCCACCCCTGCCTCCCTCCCTCTCCATCTTGCGTCCTGCCCCCTCCTCCCGCCTTCCGGGCTCCCACCTCCCAGACCCCAATCCCGTGCTCTGACGGCCTCCCGGAAAGAGCTCTCAGAAAGGCACCAGAATCCAGGCCCCAGAAGAGGGGTCCAAACAAGCCTCCCCGGTGCCCACCGCCCTCAGCTCAGCCTTCCCAGTCCCCTCGCTCCAGCCTTTATCCTAGCAGTGGCGGGCTGACTCTGCAGAACTCTGGGGAGGGGTGAGTCTGGGTAAATCTGTGCCCTCCCCACCGTCTAGGGCAGGTCCAAACCTCACTACAACTCCTTTTAGAATATAATAGTGATAATAACATTAGTAGGACTACTAATGAACCTGCCCATCGCTGCAGGTCCTCCGCTTTCTATTCCCACTGATCCTGGCTGGTACTGTGGGGAATATGGGCGATACACACCTGGGGATGCTCAGAGACACGCAGTCAGAGGCAGACATTTCTCCTAGACAAAGCGTACCCCCTCCCCTATAGATCTTTACACCGCAGGCACACAGAGCAGACCCACAAAGACAGACCCTGCTCAAACACGCGCAGAGCGGGACACGCAGACTTAGAACACACGTGCACACACCAGGCGTGCAGACCCCCACAGACGTTGTCTGACACACAGGCATACCCCCAACGCGGCAGCCTCTCCACGGCGGAATCCGGGGAGTCTGCGGCCTTCAGCAGGCGGCGGGGCCGGGAATGCTGCGCACATGCTAGTCTGGGACTCTGGGGACCCACACTCAAGGTGGGGAGACTTTTTTGACAGCCCAGGGGGCTTGCTTCTTCTACTCAGGGCCAGGGAGGGTGGAGGTTGGTATCAGCGCACACACTCGCATCCTCTCCAGCCCTGACTCAAGTCTGCACAGCCAGGACCAGTTGACACACCGACAACTGTTCCCCGTATTCCTCGTAGGATGGAGTCTAGCTCTCTAGGGAACACACTCACACACACACACACACACACCACACGCACACACACGCACCCCACACGCACAGTTTCCAGATACCGAGCCCTTAAACACACGGCCGGTTTTTCTTCCGCTGCCCGTAACAGTTCGGACCCATTCCCTCTTGGAGCCTGGACGGGACAGGCTGCCAGTCTCAAGGGAAGACCGGCTTGAGCGCCTTAGTGCAGAGCTCTGAGGCTGATTCAGGGTGTGTCCTTAAGGGGCGGGACCAGCGCACCCGGAGGGAGCGGCTCCTCTGGCTCCCCTGGGCGGCGCCCTGGAGCGCAGCGCTGGGCTTGGGTTGGGGAGGGGCTGCGGCGGGCTGAGGGCGGCGTGTGCACCAGAGTGTTCGTGCGTGAGAGCCCTTGTTGGGTTAGCTTCTTCCGTATCTCCTTTTCCCGGTTGCGAAAGAGCCACGGGCTTCCTGCGTGCCCGCTGGACTGAGACCAGGATTGGGGCTGGAGGCACAGCCCACCCTCCCGTTCTTCCCAGGTCCCTTGCCCGGCCGCCCACCCCCATCAGTAAAGAGACTCGGCCTCGCACAGATATAGTTTATTGAATCGGCCCGGAGGCACCGTGGTGCAGCGGGCCCAGTTGGCACTGGAAGGAACGCAAGGAAGGACAGGCAGAGGCTCGGCTCTACATCGGGGAGACCCGAGGTGGCGGCCAGCGCGCCTCTTCATCTTTTCCCGAAGCACGTCAGTTTTCAAGTGCCTAGATGCTCCACGCCGGGTTGGAGGAAAGAAAGGAGGACACAGAAGGGATTCTAGAGAGGGGACTTGGGCCGGGGAAATAGAGACAGCCGAGGGGCTGGGTGCTCGCTGGAGGTGGCAAGCCCTGAGAACGGGCTGCCGCCGAGGAGCCCCCTTGACCCGCGGTGGGGGTGGGTTGGGGAGTAGGAGGGGGCCTAGAGGAGCAGGGCCGCTAGCTGCGGGTGTAGTAGTCGTAGTCGCCCTCCTCGCAGGCGTCCAAGGGGCCGGGCGGGCTGCGAGGTGCGGCGCCCCGGTCGGACATGGGGCGCTCCCGCAGGCGCACAGCGTCATACAGACCCTGCGGCGGCTCGTCCAGCAGCACGTCCCTCTCCGAGCGGGAGCGCTTCAGGAGGCCCACGTTGCGCAGCAGCAGCAGGACGGGCGCATAGAGCAGGTTGGCCAGGCCCATGCCAAGGCTAAGCTGTGCAAAGCCAAGCGAGTGCACGATGTGGCCCGCCACGATGGGCCCCAGCGCATAGGCCACGCAGTAGGAGATGTCGGCAATGGCGTAGACGCTGCCATAGACCGAGACGTGGCGCACGTCCACAAGAAAGGCGAGCGTGGGCAGCAGCGCGGTGTCCACCAGCGCAATGCCGAAGCACAGGCCGCAGAGCGAGATCACTAGCGGTGCGAAGGAGCGGCAGGCAGGCACCAGGCACGAGCTGGCGCCGATCACCGCCAGCCCAAAGGCGCCATACAGCCACTGCAGGTGGGGGTAGCGCGCCGCCAGTCGCACGGTGAGGTAGACGCCTAGCACGTGCGGCACGAAGGCCGGCAGCCAGGCTATGCCTGCCTCCCACTCGGATGCTGCCATCGTACGTTCCATCCACGTGGCGATGGTGGGCTCCAGAAAGGCGAGGGGGATGTTGCAGGTGGTGAGCGCGCCTGCCACCACTGCGATGTAGGGGTCCAGCATGAGGCGGTGGATGGGCGTGCCCACAGGCAGGTTGGCTCGCGCCCGCGCCGCGGCCGAGAAGGGCTTGGCCACCACCAGCAGCAACAGGGCGTCGAACAGCGAAACGGCGGCGAGCACCAGAAAGGGCGCTGACTTTCCGGCGAACTCGTGGAGGAACCCTCCGAAGGGCGGCGCCACTAGGCTTCCGAAGCTGATGAAGGCCAGCGCCAAGCCCAGGGCGCGGCTGCGCTCTGGCTCCTCCGGATACTTGTCTGCAATCATGGCGATGCCAGACGTATCCGCGAAGGCCGAGCCAAGCCCCTGCAGGCTGCGTGCAGCGAAGAGCGTCGCGTAGTCCTCCGCGAAGGCAAACATCACCGTAGAGGCGAACAGCACGCCCAGGCCCAGAAGCAGTGGCAAGTCATAGCTCATGCGGTCGATGAAGGTCCCACTCAGGGGGTTCACCAGCAGCTGCAGGATGGCCTTGGAGGCGAACAGCACCCCGATCTTCACGTCCTCGTTGTCCCTGGGGTGTCGGGGCTTCACAGTAGGCTTGGCCGGCAGATGAGCCGTCGGGGGCTCTGAGGTGTTGCCCGTGACGGCGCTGGCATTGGTCGGAGTGGGCGGCGTGGGGCTGGAGGTCGGGGTGGGCTTCTCGCCGGCCGCGTGCACGTAGTAGGGCACGATGGGCACGATGACCATGTACAGCATATTGTCCAGGAACAGCGCCACGCACACGATGACCAGCACCAAGCGCCGCTGCCGCCGGGGGTCTTGGAGCGCCGCGCCCACCGCCTCCGACAGCTTGCTGGCGGCCGCCGGGGCCCGACCCGCCGGGGCCTCCGGTTCCATCACCCCCGCCCCGCCGCTCTTCCGAGGACGCTGCCGCCGGGGTCGGGCGCGGGCGCCCTGCAGTGCAGAGACGAAGGCGCGGGACTTCGGGGGACCCTGCGCGCCAGAAAAGGCAGGGACCCTCCCTACACGGCGAGGCGCCGCCGCTGTCCGGAACCGAGCCCCGAACCCGCCGCCGCTGGGCTCAGGGTTAGTCAGGAAAGGAGGGCTGGCCCAGGGGCCGGGACCGGAGACTCAGCGCGCTGAGCCTCGCGCGCGCCGGGAGCCGCCCCCGCAGCGCCGAGAGGCCGCCGGTGCCGGCCGAGGGGCATACTGCTGCCGCCAGCCCGCCGGCTTGCTCGCCCCGCCGCTCTCCCCTCCCCTCGCGTCGGCTCCTGCCTCCTCCTCCGCTGCCTACTCTTTTTTTCCCTTTACACTCGGGGCTGTGACGCGGCGAGTCTCGGCCCCCGAGTGGTGCCCGGGCCACTCGCGTCGCTCATGCTAATGCGGCGTCGGCGGGCGGGGGCGGGGGGCGGGGCGCTGCCGGAGGGGGTTCCCTCCCCAGACGCTGCGAGGCTGGAAGCCCCAGGAGGGGGTCTCGGTGTGCAGAGTCCCGGCCAAGCCCCTGGGGATGGGTGCGCCGCGCGACAAGCGCGCTTTCGGCCCCAGCAGTCCCAGGACTCGTGGGGCCCGCGTGCGGTCTCTCCTCGCGGAAAGGGGCGCACAGCTACCGCTCCCCCCGGCCAGGGGGCAGAGGGGGGAGCGAGGGGCTCCAGGTCTCCTCCTCAGGCTGCATCCCGGCGCGCAGCGGGTAAGGAGTCCCCGAGGTGAGCCGCGGCTTCTCCCATCTGTCCTCTCAGCTGGCCTGCGGGGCGGGAGCTGGAGGGGCGCCGACGACAGGGTCCCCCAACCATTTCTCTGGCTCCGCCCCCCGGCCCCTTCCAAGCCGGGAAGGGAGGCTCAGAGATTGCTGGACCGGGTTCAGACCGACCGGCCCTTCGGGAGAATGCCACAGCAGAGAATTCCGACCGTGAACACCTGGGAACGGAGGGGAGAAGTCGCGTCGTCCCCACCCGAGGTCCTCAGGATCAGCTCTGCCCGCCCAGCCTCCCGCCTCGCTCACCCCCCTCTCCTCACCGGTGCGCCCCCCTTCCGTTTTAACTGCCTGGGCCCCCCAGCTCCGCCTCTTCTCCCTTCCCTCCTCCGCACGCCCTCCTAGTTCTAACTCCTCCCAGGATGTCTCCGCACTACACCAAGGCCTCCCTCCGCTCCAGCGAGGTCCCGCCCGCTTTCCAGCCCCACCCCCACCGCCCATCTCTAGAGGGGCCTCCAAGTCCCGGGTGGGCTCAGGGAGTGATGCAGCCGTGGGCTACCCTTGGAACCGTAAGAGGCCCCGCGTGGGCGCCGCAGCCGCTTTCCAGGCAGGAGCCGCCAAGTGTTGCTCTCAGCAGAGGCTCAAGCGGGGAGCTCATCTTAAGAGGGCCACACCCACTGAGACACCCAGTTCTCAGCACACAAGGTGAGCAGCCCTGAATGTGCGCTGGGCCTGGTGCGTCCCCAGCGTTGACCGTGGATGGCACATCGAGTCCGTGTTCTGGCCTGCGGACTGCCCGGGAGAGAGGCTCTGAGGCAGTGGAGGCAGGGAGATTTGTGCTGTTGAGATTACAGTTTGTCTCTTTCTTCCAGAGTCAGAGAGAACTCTTCCCATCCTTCTGGCCTCAAAAACAAACTACAGTTAGGTTCAGCTTCTTCCCTAATGGTGCCCCCCACCCCAAGGAGACATCAGGATGCAGTGGAAAGAACTTGAGGCAAAGAGGTCTGAGGTGGTTCTTGGCTCTGCCACATACTACTTAGGATGTCTCGAGGGAAAGGGGGAAACCACTTCCCCTCTTCATCCCTCAGTTTCTTTATCTGTGAAATGGGTGATATTTCCTACTGCTTAGGATGCTTGGGACATAGTAATGTGAGTGCTTGCTGTGGTAATTATTATCGTCTGCAAAATGTGTTGTTTTACCTTCGTTTTACAGATGTGGGTCTTGTGAAGAGCAGATGAAAGTTTCAGGGGGTATCCCTGGCTTCCTAGCTAGTCCCTCTGGTTAAGTTGTCCAGGCTGGTGGGAGGCCCAGAAGGCACTGGAAAACTAACTTCTCTTCCTGAGACAGCTATGGAGATAGGTGATGGAGACCAGCACACCAGGGTGAGAACTTGCCACCTGTCACCCAATCTCTTCATTCACCCCAGGGAAGGAGAAGAAATTCTTCCATTTAAGGAGCTGCTGACACCGGCTCTGAAGTGTCCAAACTGTCCTTGGTCTGAGGGAGGGAAAAAGTTCCAGGATGGATACAGGCCCACCTCTGGATGATCTTGGGCAAGTCACAGCCTCTCTCTGGGCCCCAGCCTTGGTCTCTGTTAAGTAAAGGGTTTGGGGACTCCTAACTTGCCACAGCCTTCAGGGTCAAATGGCTGCTATAGAAGGGCTCTGTTGGATGATATAATTATTTTACATTTTATTTGAAGGCCATAAGTCAATACATACCCTCTCCAGCTCCTTGCAGTCTCTCTCCAGTTGGCTTCACAAATATATGTCACCTGCTTCGTGCTCTCTGGCTCATTTGAGTTTAAGATCTCTAGTTCCTTCTGACTTTCCCATTATGAGGCTTTTAAAGGGAGAACCTACTGAGCAATTATTATTTATATTGTTTGCTTTATGTGATTTGAAAAAGGGAGCTTGAAATTTAAGGCAGACGTTTTCTGTTTCATGGCTAAAGAACAGTGAAATCTTGGAGAAGGGCGACTTTCCCAGGGCTTTCAAGATGCAGATCCCTCCTGGCCCATAGAATTCATGACTATTCCTGAGCATGATGGCAAGTTATCTCTGGGCTCATGCGAAATTCTCCAGTCCCCCTTTCCTCTAAGGCAGGAAACAGGCTCACTTATTAAGCACATCTCTGTGCCAGACGTGTTGTGTCTGTTATTTTGTTTAACTCTTACTCAGCCCTGGTTCAGTGTGGGTGCTACTGTGCCTGTCTTATTGATGAGGACGTTGGGCTTGGCGAAGCTGGACCACGTGCCTGAGAGTCCAGCAGCAGAGCCTGGATTTAAACTGGGGCCATGGGACCAGTCTTCTGATCCTCATGCTGCTTCCAAAGCACCTCTGCTGCTCGTTGTGCAGGGCAAACACACTCTCCCTGGCAACGCCAAGGAGAGGGGCAGATGAAGATCCATGGAAGGAAGAGGGAAGCTGCTTAAGGAAATTCCAGGGACACCAAACTCCCTCACCCAGCTTCCAGCTTAGAAGGGCTCCCCACCCATGTATCAGCAGCCCCAAGGACTAGGATGGAGGAGTTAGCAGGGAGGCCAAGACACCTTGCCTCAGCAAAAGGCTGAGGTTTGGCAGGAAGGGAGTAATCTCCATTCTGGCCCTGGCCTGCAGGGAGCTGTCCAGGGTGCTGGTGCTGGCTTTCCAATTTGCCAACCAGCCTCCCACGATGGCCCCAGGCCTCCATCTTCCTGCACCTGTGGCTGCTTCTTTGCTAGAACTCTTGATAAATTCCTTCCCAGAGACTCCTTTATCTGAGCATAATTTGCAGTCGAAAGGGAACTTCCTATCCAATTCTGTAGGAGAAAATGGAAGCATTTTCCCCCCTCTTTTTTCTCAACCAGATATAGTAACTGTTGCTACAGAGTACATATCTGGTACTTGATATATAAGTGGGATGAGTAAAGGAAGGAACTTACTTATAAGATACATAAATGTGTTTATATAATGCTAGGGTGCTGTTTCAAGCATTTTACAAACATTAATTCATTTAATCTTTTCTAATCAACCTTCATAAAAAGGTAGGGACACCAAGATATAGAAATTCATCACAGCCAGAAAGCTCAGAAGTTGTGAAGACAGAATTCAAATGCAGGCTACGCCAGCATCCAGCTCTCAGCAACCATGCTGTCCTGCTCCAGGATGAATGAAGATTATGAGATGGCCTAGCTCAATGCGTGACACTTAGTGGGAGCTTAATTATTGTTGCTTTGTATGGACTGGTGACTTCTTACTGACAATCTTTCTTCTCATTTTATCCATTGTTTATAGTTGTGACCTCATTCTGCTAGGAAAAACAGTCCTTTCCACTCTGCCCCAGAGCCATAGTGGGGCTTGTTGGGGACTTGGGTATCCTGGAATATGGCAGCTTGGGAGAGAGTGAAAGGAAAGCTATCATGCACCTGTGCCCAGGTGATGTCTGGTGTGTGTGTGTGTCTGTGTGTGTGTTTGGGTCAGGGGAGTCCTGAGGGAACTATGTGTGGAGGGTGTTGCTTTGGAGGCAGGCATCATCCATCCTGGACTCTTTTCTGAGAAGGTCATGGACCAAGTCACCTCCAGGGCCTTGCCATTTGTTGCTTCATGGAGACCTCTGTTCCAGGAGATGTGGGAAAGCAGGTTGATGGTGGAGGCAGCGTGTGGGCGGGGCACCTGCTCCTGATTTCTTATTTCTTTGTCTCCCAGAAAGCACTTAAGTGCCGGCTTAGTTCCAGTGACGCTCCTGAGCTCTCTGGATTCCAGTACAGGGAGTGGGGGTGCAGTTTACCCTGCCCTCGCTATCCCCTCCCTTGTGTGCTTCCTCAGGAGGGCCTTGGGGCCTCAGCATCACTTAATTAATTTAGGCTTCCCTAGCCACATATTTTCAGATTCAAAGGAACACAGCGGCCCTGTCAGCCTTTCCCGGAAGCCTGTGAGTCTGGTGGCTGGAAGCCAGAAGGACTACGTGCCCGCCTGCCCCTGGCCAGCCCGTCCTTAGGGGCCAGACCTGCCTGTGCACAGCATAGCTAGGCTCCAATGGGAAAGGAAAGGGGTTGTAGCTCCTGCACTGTGTGTGGGACTCGTAACTCCTCCGTACTGCTCCCAGAGAGGGGGCTGCCCCGGCCTGCTTTCCTGTAAGTCACTGAGTGGAAGCAGAGCCTCAAAATCCCCTTTGTCTCTGCCCCTTCCACTCAGTTCTCACCCCAATCCGATGAGTCTCTCAGGTTCATCTCCCTTCTCCATCAAGACCACCCCTTCTCCTGGCCCTGACACCATATCTTCTCCTGCACTGGGGCAGTCAGCTACCTTCTGACCTGTCCCTTCCCTCCTAACCTGGCCAACTCACTCCTGCATGGATGCCAAACTTTTCTCTGTAAAGTTTCTGGTGCATTCTCAGGGACCAGCAGACCTTGCAGGGGCGCTTGCTGCCCAGGACTACAGTCCAGCTTCGTCTCCCAGCCTCGAGACTTTCCACCACGTTCCCCCAAGCCCCTGTTCTCCCTGTCTTCCCTAATGGCCACAGGAGCTCCCACGTCTGCACTTTGGACTGGATGTTCTCTTGGTCCATGCCCAGCTTTCCCTCGCGTCCATTTTTATACTTGCCTGATTCCTGGATTGATGTGAATGACCTCCTTCCCTCTCACCTTGAACTCTGCTGTGTCTTCTGCTCCTCTTCATGAATTTATCACGCATGGTGTTGGACTTCTTCCCCGACATGAAGGCAAGATCTGAGTCTGGGTATCTAATAAGAAGATTTTGCTTTGTACGCATTCAGCAGAGTGCTGGTCATAGGACTTTGCATAGGAACTGATGTGTCGGTGGTTTATTGATCCATCTCTACATGTATTAAAATGAAAATTAATCACATAAATAGTATATAAATAGAAATTGCTTGTAGAGATGGCTCATAGAAACTAGGGCATTGTCAGTGTTTCCTTCTGGCTCCCAACCCTGGTTTGTTCTATTACCTCACAGATACTACCACTGTTACTGTTTTTAATATGTATTTTCCAAGCCCTTTCTATACATATGCATGAACGCATATAAAATGTAATATAAACAGCCTCTATATTTAAATAAACATTTTTACATAAATGCTGTTGTATATGTCTCCTTCTGCAGTTCTCTCCTTTTCCACTCAACAATGTATCCACTTTAGTCTACACAGAAATAGCATGAGTTTCTTAGCTGCTGCACAGTATACACCAGTGTTTACAGCTGCTTCCTTAGGTGGACATTTGGGTTATGTTTAATTTCTACATGTGACAATGTTGTATTGAACCTCCTTGTGTTTCTATTGGAGGTGCTTTCCCCAGAGATAAAACAACTTGGTAGATATGAGCAATCTGTGTGCTTTTTAGATTTGAAAACAAATTTCCAAATTGCCCCCCAAAATGACTGTGGAAGTGTATACCCTCACAAAGCAGAGGACACGGTCCTCAACACCCTTGCTAACAGTTGCTCTTTTCTTGCTCCCTTTCGTCAGTCTCATGGGAGATGAAAATGGTGCTCCTTATTGTTTTAATTGTATAATTGTTCTAACTGGCATCTTTCCGTGCGTTTACTGAGCATTTGGATTTTCTTTCTTTGTAAATTTCCTGTTACTTTTCTTCCCCATCTGTTAGACTCCTCAGCCTTTCCTTCCTGAGCTGTAGGAGTTCTGATTAAATAGAACATCATCATTCAATAGAATAGCCTCATTAAATAATAAATCTTTATTCTGGACAGGTCCATTGTGGCTATAACTGATACCACTTCTTCACTACTAGAAATTATCAGTTGTAGTTATTGGGCAGGATAAATCAGAGTGGGTGTGGCAGAGTTGCCACACCAATTAAAACCCTTCATGGCATCTTCATCTTAATGAGAAAGAGTCCAAATTGTTTAGCTTGACATAAAAGGTCCTCTATAATTTATCTGCCTCTGTGGTCTCAATATGATGCCTAGGTTTGATTCCTTATTCCATCACCTATCTAACCTTAAGTGAAGTGAAGTGAAGTCACTCAGTTGTGTCTGACTCTTTGCGACCCCATGGACTATAGCCTACTGGGCTCCATTGTCCATGGGATTTTCCAGGCAAGAATACTGGAGTGGGTTGCCATTTATTTACTTAAATGCTCTGGATCTAGTTTCCATCATTTAAAAAACTGTACAGAGTTGTCTCTCCTCTGCAAGTTCCTAACCTCTAACCTTGTGGAAATTGTTTAACCTCTCCAAACCTTACTTATACCATCTGTAAAATGGGTGCATTGACAATGCCTCACAGGGTTTTGTGTTCTTGGAATGAGATTCCTTGTGAATTAAGTTGATGCTGTTGTTATTTATACATCTCCCTAGCTTCCTAGATGACTTCTACTCATCTTTTATGATCAAAATCAAGCCTCTTTGTCCCACCTTCCAAACAAAGCTGATTTCTTCTTCCCTTGGGCCAGTATTAGGTTTCTATCACTGTTTCTGTCATATTGTATCAGGAGGATGTGTTCCCGTGTCTGTTTCCTCTACCAGGGTGTGGGTCCTTGTGGAATGAGTCTGAGGCGGCTGGGTTGTGCTTAGCACCTGTACACAACACCCCCAGGAGATGACTGTGCAGTGGAAGAATAAAACTGTTTATCACTTTTGAAAAATGATAGACTTTCTCATTGTGCCAAAATTCTGTTGAGCCTGGAATGGATAGAGGGACACTTAGAGAAAAGCTTAAGTGTTCCTGAAGAATACTCCAGATATACCCTGGGGAAAGCCAGGAAACGGATTGGCTTTAAGGCATATTGACAATGTAGCCTCACTGAAAATCTCCCTTGATTGAACAGTCAGGTAGGCAAAAGGTATTTAAGGGAAACTCTGTATTTTATATTCTGAGTTGGCTCTGTTGAGAAAACCAGGATCAATGAAGGCTGCGAGTCATCTCTCTCGGTTTTGGAGGCTTGTCTTGATCCAAAAAGGGAGCGTTGACTAGTCAGAGTCACTTCCATTGTCAGAGGTGAGACGTGTAGGTTTAAGGCAGAGAAATCTTGGCAATCAGCATGGAGGGAAGGTGGAGGATTACCCCGGAAGGATGTTCCTTGCAGGTTGTGTGCTGCACAGGGTCGCAGCCTGCTTGAGTGCCCCCAGCACCCAGCATACTCTCTGCACACAGAAAATCTCGGTGAAAACCCAGAGGTGATGCCTGCTGTGGAGCAAGTTGTTCTGAATGGGTATGCAGTGACCATCTTTACAAAGAGCCAGGGAAATCGCCTGTGCTCAGGTAATGTGGCCACACTTGCAAGATCATCTGTCTTAAAGCCTTTGAAAATGGATTCCCCTCTTGGAGACCTCTGGTGTGGATGGTGGGGCCTTCCTCGGGTGAGAGAGCCAGCCACACAAGGCTTGCATGCTACATATCCTGAGGCTCCAAGCCACTGGGGAGGAATGGGCCTGAGTTGTGAACAGGGGGCTGGAGAGGGCAGCAGTATTGTAAAATCAGCCCAGTTTTCCTGACTTGTGAGTGGCGAGAAGTTGGTCCTTTCTCAGGCTGCCTGCCAGCACCTTCTCCAGGCATGTCTGGGATGTAAGAGAGGTCAGCAAGCAGTCCTAGTGTGATCCCTGGCCCTGTGCCAGACACAGTAGAAGGCTTTTACCGTTATTAGCTTTCAATATCATAACACCCTTGTGAGCTAAGTGTTCTTCTAGGCCAGCCCCATTTTATAAATTGGCAATGCAGGGGCTTGAGTAATGTGCCAAGGTCACAAGGCCCCGTCTGACTCATGCCCGTCGGTTTATCCATCTGACCATGTGACTTCCATGCTTTTTGGGGGGTGCGGAAATTTTTCTGTGACCTCCAAAGCCCTCCTCGTTCCCCTTGACATATGTGCAGAGTCATGGCTACCATCCTCCCTTGGGCGTTGGGGACCAGCCAGCCAGACACAGAGGCTGCACCTGTCTCCTTCTCCAGACATTCTGACCTCTGGCCTTATTATCTCATGCTAGGACTATTGCAGTAGCCCCATAGCAGATCCCTCTCTCTGCAGTATTGCCAGTAGCTCCCGAGCCCCCAAACTGCTCTCGCAGTCAACTTTTTACAACATGAATCTTCCCTATCATAGGCACTCAATAGATATTTGTTAAATGGGTCATCCTGCTTTAAACTCCTATTTCCTAGGGCCAAGTTCAAAAGGTAACCTTGACTTTCAAGGCCCTCAGTATATGACTTCATTTCCTCTTCTTGCTGTTTCTCTTGGCACTGTCTGCCACACACGCAGAGCTGCCTGTCCAGGACACCAGGGCCCTGACATGCCACAATCCTGCCACCCATATTTTCTTCCCAACAGCACAGGCTGAGAAATAGGGTGCTCACCACAGAGACTATCTTGGTCCGTGTACTCACAACTTGAACCTAGCACTTGCAAGATGGATTCCAGGCTTGGGTTGCATGTCTTCCCCCCAGCTTGGCCTGTATTTAATCCATCCAATGTCTCCCAAGCCCACAGTGTTGCCTCATAGGCAGGAAAACATCTGGGGATGGTTGGTGCACCTACGCACACAGATGAGTGCCAATGCCTCCAAGGCGAGGCATACTCTTGCTTCCACTCTATGTTAAATTATGGTCATAATCCACTAACCTGGTTTTATAACCAAAAAAATAATGGTTGGTGACTCGCAGCTTGAAACCTTGACGCTGGCTCTCTTGTTCAGGCAGTGTGGCTCATGCATGGGCGGAGACTCTCTCAGATCCGTCCCCACCGCGTCCCCAGCACCCGACACCATGACCACGGAACCAAGAGCGGCTTTCTGGGGGAGACATTTGTGGGAGGAAAGTGAGAGTGAGTAGTTCAGCCCTTTCTTGTGGAAGCACAAAGGCCTTAAAATACAACTGAAGAGTTTAGGGCGCCTGTACTGCAGACAGGTGATAAGATAGGGCCCTGAAGGGAAGAAAGTCTAGGCCGCTAAGTGGGGGATTCCAAACCCCAAACTCTTGGTGATGTCTTGGGAGGTTTTCCAGAAAAAGCTTCTATCTTGGTGGAAAGAGCTGCCCCCTCGGGGCACAGACAGGGGTCCCAAACACCTCTGACTGACAGTGACTCACCACACTGACCACTCGGGTCCAGTCCCACGGCGAGTCCTGACTCAGCGTGGGCGGGGGAGGGGAGGGGAGTCCCCTGCATAGCCCTGTAACCAGGGATGGTGACACTGGCAGGGACAAAGAGACTTCATAGCCGAGACACAAATGCGATTGTGGGGGGCTTCTCCCTATGTGGATGTGGGGACCCCTCCCTATGTGGATGTGGGGAGCCGGAGGCTGTGGGGAATATCGTCCGACTCAGTTAAAAGCATGATCAGCTTTGAGCATCAAGAAACTAACCAGAGCGTTGCTTTCCCAGGTAATTAAGATGCTATTAATTAAGCTTCCATTGTAAAGCTAGTTTCAAACTAATTCTTCATGACACATGTGCGCACCCCTCATGAGGATTGTCTTTATCCCCTCCGGGCTGTAATGCCTCAGCTGGGGGCTGAGCCGTTGGCTGGCACAGAGTGGACTGTCCGCGGGTTTGTAAATGAATAAATGACAGGTGGACCAATGCCATTTCCTCACTTGAACATCTCAGATGCCATCTGGTAGCAGACGGTATGACCTGGAACGTTCTTCTTGTCTGATCCCAGAGACTGAGCAAATTCCAGCCTCCCTTGTGGAGGTGTAGTCTGCACAGTTGAAGGGCTCACAAAGCCTCTGTCCTTCTTCTAGTTAGGGAAAAGGGGGTGGGGCAGGCATGCCCCAGCACGTGCAGTGGGGGGAGGAGACCGAGGCCATACTCTAAGGCAGATGTTCCAGATGGGAGTGCAGGCAAGGGGGCTGGGGGAGGGAGTGGGGTGCTGGAGTGCAGAGGCCTGGGTCTTGGGCAGAGGGCAGTGGGCCAGGGCTCCAGGGAGCCAATTGGCTTTTCATGGCTAATTGAAAGGAGCAATATAAGGATCCCTGTGTTTGGGATTTGTCTCAAGGATACAGTCCCAGATGTGGAATGACTGGTGCAAACGGTAAGATCATTTTTATGTGTGTAACCAGACAACTTTCTAAAAGCAAGATGTGGACTCCATCCCCACTGGGAGGGTGCTTCTTTCCACCCTGACAGCACCCAGGGTTATCACCTTAAAAAACGAGCAAGCTACCTGAGAACTATGCCATCTTGTTTAATTAATGTCCGTGATGACTAGATGTGAGCATCCTGCCCTCTGGTCTAGACCCCGCCCTCACCAAAGCTGACCTGTCCTCTGAGTGCCTGCTTCCCCTGCCCCAGGCCCTTTGCACCTGCTCTCCTCTCTGCCTGGAAAGAAGTCCATCTGCATGCTCATCCCCTCATCTTCCCATCTGCACTTAATGATGACGCCTTCCCAGGCCACCTTGCTCAAAATCGCCCCCCAGGACTTCCTACCCCTCCCTGGTTACTTTACTTTTTCCAGTGTGCCTGTCACCATAGGCACAGTTTGTAGATTGTGTTGACTGTCTCCCTTCCCCAGGATGGATGTTCCAGGAAGACATATGGAAAGGGAAAGGAGACGGGGCACAGCTGAATGTAAGCTAGAAAGAAGTCATGCCCTCCTCCACCAGAACCTAGCCCTGGCCCCCTAGACTCCGGGACCCAGCAATGCCTGCTCAGCTGGAGTGGAGGGAGGAGCTGAGGGAATGGGGGTGCCTCTTGGGGCCTGACCTCTCTTCTGCTCTTCGGGGAGGTCTGGGAGCATTTCACTCACCCCTGTCCCCCAGCAGAGTGTTAATGCAAGGGAGACCTCCGGGACATTCTCTGCTTCAGCTGCAGTTCGAGTGACAATGCATGGGGCTGAGTACGCAGTCCTTCTGACAGGGATGTGTCAGAGGTGAAGTGGCCTGGGTGGGGCACTGGAGGTGACAGGCACTGGTACCTTGAGGGGCTGTTGAATTAATCCAAGGGAAGGGTGGGAAGGAGATATTGTCCCAGGAGAAAGCCAGGCTTCAGGAAGGCCCAGAGGTGGAGGGGGTATTTAAAGGAAGCATAATGGAGGATTCATCCACAAAACCAGGTAATGAAGGAAGGGCTATGCTGAGCCAACGACTTGTGACTTTGAGAAGAGAAGCAGGAGGGGAGAGGGTTGATGGCATCTACCTGCTGCTGGGATTATGGAAGTGCCAAGATGCAGCCCAAGTGTCCTGAGCTGTGACCTTAGCTGACCTCTGCTCCACAGTCGCTGGTGGTCCAGACTGCCCTTCAGCCTATCCGGGGACAGCCATCACTGAGACTGTCACCTGGCCCTTCTGCCTGGGGGACATGCGTCCTTCTGTCTCAGAGCCTCTGGCTCTCAGGCCTTGATTCCTGAGTTCCTCCTCCCCTGCTCAAGACCACTGGGCTGGAAGGCTGCATCAGCAGAGAGCTGGCCACAGCTCCTTAGAAGAGAGCAGGTCAAAACCACGCCCGAGCAGAAACGGAAGCTGCCAGGGTGAAGCCTGGGTGGGCTCTGTCTTAGTGAAAATCAGAGCTCACACCTCGTAAGTGTAGACACTCCCTTAGCAGTTGGCCCCAGGCTGGGAGCTGTGCATCCCACTTTCACTCACTGGGAAGGCAAGGCCGTGTCCCCCAGCAGCCAGACCCGAGTGAAGGAGCCCAGAGAGTCTCTGAATGGCTCATTTCAGAGGTCTGGAAACCCCAGGAGACCTGAGGAGCTGCCGAGAAGCCTCTAGCCTCCCAGTGTTCTGAGTAACCCAAGCATCAAGCTCCATGGAACTGGACAAGCAGATTCTGCTCTTGACTGATGGAAAGACAGGTGACACCATGAATTCTTTGGGAGGTCCCCCCTTTTAATTGGTTCTTCAGCATCAGAGGTGGGGTGTGGCAATCTCTGGGAGGCAGAAGCAGGGAGAAAGCTGCCTAACAGAGCTGGCTTGGCCTTGCTCTGAATTTGGAAGGCCTGACCGAGGGCTTGAGGTGCATGAAGGATGGGCTCTGGGGGCATATTTATGGACAGGAGGGCCATACCTGATCTATCCTGGGAGGGGGGCTCACCCCGTGAATAGCTGCAGAACTGGCAAGGCCAGAGGGGACATCGAGGCTGGGGAGAGGACAAAGAGCCAAAGGTGCCCTAAGAAAGTAGGTGAAACCAGGGGAAGGGGGGCGGGGGGTGGTGCAGGAGGAGGAGGGTGTCACCAACATGCAGCCACACTCCTGATGTCTCCCTCACCCAGCACTTGCCATATGCTCTACCCAGAGCAACTTTCCATAGCTGCCACATTTACTCTCCAGCCACTCTGTGACCCATAAATCCTTGTCTGAAACCCTGAGGCCTTGGGTTTTGGAATTGAAAATCTTTCCTATTTTAGCAAAAAAAAGATAATGCATATACTGAATGTTTTCTAAGTTTCCAGCAGGGTCTGGAAGAGCGCCCTATAATCTAATGCATCAGTATTTTCTGCAGGGACATGTGTGAACAGCCAACACTTTGCAGCATCAATAGAGACCATAAGAAACAGAAAAAGGCTCATGTCAGTTCAGACAGGTTTTGCCACCCAATGAGTTAGCAGTGGCGCCCACTTCAGTGCTCTCGCCTGGGAAGTCCCATGGACGGAGGAGCTTGGTGGGCTACAGTTCATGGGGCTGCGAAGAGTCAGACACAACTGAGCGACTTCCCTTTCACTTTTCACTTTCATGCACTGGAGAAGGAACTGGCAACCCACTCCAGTGTTCTTGCCTGGAGAATCCCAGGGACGGCGGAGCCTGGTGGGCTGCCGTCTATGGGGTCGCACAGAGTCGGACATGACTGACGTGACTTAGCGGCAGAGTTAGGTCAAGACAGATTTTGCAGCCACGTGAGTTTCAAGCCGTCTCTTGGCATTTAGCTCTTCTTAGATTTTGAAATGGCAGATTAGAGGCTGTGGGTCTGCTCGTCCCCAGACTGAGGTTCTGAGAGGCATAGTGAGGGCAGAACTAGGGAGTGGCAGATCCGGGATTCGGGGGCAGGCTCTCTAATTCCAGTAACAGTCTCTGGACCTGCGCAGCACTTGGTGGGGGGCACCTACTGTTGTTCTTCACAGCATGTCTGCAGGGCCATTGAGGAGGTGATGTGAAGAAACTGACTCCTAGAATCCCAGATGGCCAGACGCTTGGCTGTTTGGAATCCGGAGCAAGAACGGGACATCCTGGTAGACACAGGAGGACCCAGGTCAGAGGGTGGCTATGACTCAGAACTAGTCCCATCTCCAGCCCAAGCTGGAGCCCCAAGAGAGGGATTATCAGACAGAGCATCCCACATGACCTTACCGTTATGGTTTCTAAGCAAATGGGACCCGAGGTCCCACCTCTCAGAGAGGAGCCGCTGCGCACGGCCTTTCTGCGACTTGGTTGTGTCACACACTGCTTTCTCTAGACGTGTTCCTGTGCGCTTCCTTCCCCCAACCCCCCAGCAGCCCTGCTGGGATGCCCTTGGCGCCCCACCCGTGGCGGGCAGTCTCCTCAGCTGTCCATCCTACTTTTGCTGGGCTATGGTTGTGCATCCCTAGCGGTCTTTATCCCATGGGCTTTGTTATCACTGATTGACAGGAAAGTCTCAGAGCCCTTTCCCACATGCAAGTTGTACTCAACCCCCACTATAGACTGGTGAATTCGGGGTTATTGCCTGCCCCCATTTTACAGATGAAGAAGAGGAGGCTTGTGTTGGGGTACAAGCTTGTGTTGTACCCCAACACCCCAACCTCTTGTGCACAAGAGGAGGCTTGTGTTGCGTTACACAGTGGGGTACAAGATCTCACGGTCAGAAAGTGCTGGAGCCAAGATGCAGAGTCGTGTCTGCTGACTGGGAACCATGCTCTTCCATCCTCTGTGTTCCGGGGGGAAGGCCTCCGAGGTTGATGGCTTCAGCTTGTCACTCACAGCTGCGTCTCAGCACGTGGAGCCCCTCCTCTGTGACCCTCAGGAGGCAGGTCAAACTGGATTTCACATACACAGCTGTATTTCCAATTTCTCTCGAAAATAGGAAACTGACCACTCAGGGCCCTCTTTTTCTCCCTGCAGCAGCCCACTTAGCCGAGCAGCAGCATCCCCATATAGACAGGCCATGCGGTCCCCAGCCTCTCACAGGTCCCATCTGGCTTCTGCACTGACTTCTGTTAGTCCGCTGCACCGTTTGAGCTTGTCATCTCTGCTCCTGACAAATGTCTCTGGCAAAAGGAGCAGCGATCTTTGTTTACATACTTCTTGGGACAGAAAGCTCATTGCTTCCTAAGGGAAGGGAAGACATGCAGAGAGCCATGTAGGTACTAGGCGTCGTGCTAAACGTTGTTTGACAGTGCAGTAAGCCTGTGAGAAACGCAGGTTTAGCTCCTCCATTTCACAGATGTAGACACTGAGGCTTGGCAAGACTTGGGGATTTGTGCAGATCCTGCAGAATGTGGGGTCACCAAGACTAGACTGTTCCGGCCTGTCTTCTCCTGGAGCCCCTGCTCTTCCAGCTGCTGCACCCAGAGCTTGTTCCAAGGCTCTGTGGACAGTATCATCTCCATCTCATTACCTCCCTCCACTCACTGCTGGTGTGATATCCCCGTGGGGTGTGACTGTGAGTGCCGCCCGGGCTTTCACAAGAGAAACCAGGGCTGACCCCGGGTCAGATCAGGATTTTCCCTCTAATTTACTGACTGGGCGACTATGGAAAGAAAGAGGTGCAGGGTCTGACGGCCAGCACCTGGGTGGGGAGGGGCCAGGACCCAGGAATGCAGATCCTGCTTCCTGGGGTTGATCACAGGGTACTTTTCCAAGAGGAGAACCAAGATTCAGGGAAGTTGCTATCTGCGGGTCATCAACGTGAGAAGCATTGTGGTGAGAGAAGGAGGTTGAGCTGGAGACAGGACAGTCACAGTTCCCAGGCTGGGAGGACAGGGGATGAAGGTGGCCAGCCTGGGAGCTGTTGCTATAGACACAGGGATGTGACCTGCCCATCTCTGTGTCAAAGCTGGAGACAAGGTTTAAAGTGGCAGGCTTCCAGGTCTGACGTAGAGTCAGTCGCTTTCTATTTCATATAAAAATAAACAGTTTTAAAAGTCTTAACATAAAAAATGTAATATATAGTGGAACTATATGTAAGTTTGTTCTGTATTTTCGAGGTCTCCTGTAAATGTTATCATATCTTTGTAATTTAAAAAAATTTAAAAAGAAGTAAAAAAAAAAATCCACTAGGAGGGAAGAACCATGAAGGCAGGTAATGAAAAACATATGGAACGTTTCTAAATGATTCTATGTAACTGAGTCACACTACACACCTGAAACTAACACACTGTAAGTCAACTGTGCTTCAATAACAGTTTTTTTAAAGAAAAAAAAAAAGCAGTTTATTGGCTAGGCAGAAGCTGTTTGGTGAAATAAAGAAACATGAAATCAACTCCTTTAGTAGTACCTGCCAATTGCAGAGAAAACTGAGCTGGGCTTGGAGGCAGGGTGTCCTGAGCAGGTACCAGAATCCCCTGGAAAGCTTGATAAAGTGCAAAGTCCTGGGCCCTACCACCAGCAGTGTTTGATTCACTCACTGGGTTTGGGATTTGTATTTCTAACAAGGTCTTAGCCGGGCTTTGCTCTGTTCGCTAAACAGGCTTCTGGTCCAGAGACCACACTGGCCTGGATGATTCCATTCCTGGCCTTTGGTGCCACTGTCTGGCTGCTCTTGAGAATGACATGTTCTCCCTCCTACGGTATCAACCTTCTTGGACAACTGTTTCAACAAAAGCTGGGGATGTGCTGACCTCTGTCAGTTTCTCCCGGGCAGCACTGTGTGTCTCCAGTGATAGCTGTAAAACATCGCCTTAGACCTCTTGGGGCACTAAGCACAGCACACACAGCGCACATTTGGGGCAGAAAGAGACTAAAGATTTCCCCCAATTTATCTATTAAGGGATATAGCAAGAGTATGCAAGCAGGATTTTTTTAATTTAATTTAATTTAATTTTTTTTTAGAAAGGATAATGGATTATTTTTTTTTATTTTTTTAATTTTTATTTATTTATTTATTTTTTAAAATTTTAAAATCTTTAATTCTTTTTTTTTCTTTTTTTTTTATTAAATTTTAAAATCTTTAATTCTTACATGTGTTCCCAAACATGAAACCCCCTCCCACCTCCCTCCCCATAACATCTCAGTGGGTGATCCCCATGCACCAGCCCCAAGCATGCTGTATCCTGCGTCAGACATAGACTGGCGATTCAATTCTTACATGATAGTATACATGATAGAATGCCATTCTCCCATAAAATCTTTAATTCTTACATGTGTTCCCAAACATGAACCCCCCTCCCCTCCCTCCCCATAACATCTCAGTGGGTCATCCCCATGCACCAACCCCAAGCAAGCTGTGTCCTGCGTCAGACATGGACTGGCGATTCAATTCTTACAAGATAGTATACATGATAGAATGCCATTCTCCAAAATCATCCCACCCTCTCCCTCTCCCTCTGAGTCCAAAAGTCCGTTATACACAGCTGTGTCTTTTTTCCTGTCTTGCATACAGGGTCGTCATTGCCATCTTTCTAAATTCCATATATATGTGTTAGTATACTGTATTGGTGTTTTTCTTTCTGGCTTACTTCACTCTGTATAATCGGCTCCAGTTTCATCCATCTCATCAGAACTGATTCAAATGAATTCTTTTTAACGGCTGAGTAATACTCCATTGTGTATATGTACCACAGCTTTCTTATCCATTCAGCTGCTGATGGACATCTAGGTTGTTTCCATGTCCTGGCTATTATAAACAGTGCTGCAATGAACATTGGGGTACATGTGTGCAAGCAGGATTTCGAAACTGACTTATGCATGCTTTACCATATATAATTCATTCAAAGTAGTCCATAAATAAAACAAGCAGAATGTTTAAAGAAAGAGGACTTCATTCTATGTGGAATATAAAAAAAAATGATACAAATGAAACATTTATAAAACGGAAATGGCCCTACAGACATAGGAAACAGATTTATGGTGAGCAAAGGAGAAAGCGGAGGATATAATTGAGGGTTAGGGATTAACATATGCACACTACTACATATAAAATAGATGACCAGTAAGGACTTACTGTTCATCACAGGGAAAGAGAAAGGGAAAATGTTAGTCACTCAGTCTTGTCCAACTCTGTGTAACCCCGTGGACTGTAGCCCACCAGGCTCCTCTCTGTCCATGGGATTTTCCAGGCAGGAATACTGGAGTGGGTTGCCATTCCCTTCTCCAGGGGATCTTCCAACCCAGGAATAGAACCCGGGTCGCCTACATTTTAGACAGATTCGTTACTGTCTGAGCCACCAGGGAAGCCCCAAACCAACTATAATTTTTTAAAAAAGTGGCTTTCAAACATCTACTTGAGACAGGAGTAGATGTCCACCTTTCTCAGAGCAGATCCCTAGACCATTTTTCTTTTGGAAGACACATGGAGGGCTGGCATGCGTTGCTGAAGAACAAGGGGACGGTCCATCTGTCCCCAGGAGAAGAAAATTAACTTCCCAGCTGTGTTCAGCACTATGAGACACATATAAGGCATTTCCCTGGGATCTCTTACAGCAAGGAGCGTCATTATTTTATTTGCATCAGGGACATGCTGACATCCAATGTCGGGCTATTCAGTGATTGAAATTTGACCTTGGTTTGCCTAATTTTTAATCCCTCCAAGCTCTCTGATTTCTGGCAGTGGGCACATCATTTTCTGCAGGTATTTCAGACTGGGGATGAAGGGCAAGGTCCTGAACTACATTAAACAAAGTAGAACAGGTTTGGTTTGGGGGTTGGTTGTTGTTGTTGTTGGTTGTGTCTTATTGTACTGAAGAGCTTTTTGGAAACTTTCATGAGCTTATCCAGTGATTTCCAAACTATATGCTTAAGTGTAAAAGACTTGTTTCATAGCCTGGAATATCTTGGTGAATGTTCCATGTGTCCTTGAGAAAAATGAGACCTTTCCATGGAGCCTTCTACGGTGTCAAACAGGTCACGCTGGTTGCCATATTGCTATTTTCCGTGTACTTGTTTTATCAACTGTGGAGAGAGGAGTGTTGAGATTTCTGAGTATAATGTAGATTTGTCTGTTTTTCATTATAGTTCTATCAGGTTTACTTCATGTATTTTTAAGTTCCCTTATGAAGGGTCATAAATGTTTGAGTGTTATGTCCTCCTGAGAGACTGACCCTTTATCTTTATGAAATGACGTTCTTCATCCCTGATAGTACTTTTGGTTCTGAAATCTTCTTTATCTGATGTTGATGTAGACACTGCAGCTTTTTTTTTTTCTTTTTTGACTACTGTTAGGATAGCGTATGCTTTTTTTTCCACCCTAATGTTTAACCTCTTCCTGTCTTTATATTTAAAGTGCATTTCTTTCAGGCAGCATGTAGGTTTGGAATTGCTTTTTAAATCCAGTCTGACAATCTCTGAGTTTAATTGGGTGTTTAAACCATGTACATTTAATATGATTTTGATATGATTAAGATAAAATGTATCCTCCTATTTGTTTTCTGTGTATCCTGTCTGTTCTTTGTTCCCTTTTAACTCTTTTCATGCTTTCTTTGGATTTAATATTTTCTAATATTCAATTTTCTCTTCTGTTGACCTATTAACTCTTGGTTTTGTTATTTTAGCAGTTGCTCTAGGGTTTATAGTATATATGTTTAACTTAGTCTACTTTGAAGTGATATTAAACTTTTTCGTATACAGAGGTGGGTTTCTACTGGGGGCAATATTGTCCTTCGGAAGACAGCATGATCTAGAGACTAGGGCCCTCTAATGGATAGAAGACAGGGATGCTGCTAAAAGTCCTACAGCGCACAGAATAGTCCCTCACAATGAAAAACTATGCAGTCCAAAAGATTGACCGTGGTCGAGAAACACTACCATACAGTGTAAGAACCTGATAATAGTCTATTTTCTCCCCAATCTGTATTCTACTGCTGCCACTTTTTGCCTTTATATATGTTATAAAATTTATGACATATTGCCATCATTTTTGTTTAAACCATTATCTCTTTAAATTTTCATTTCTATTCATTTTTATTGGATGTAGTTGTTTCACAAAGTTGCGTTGTTTCTGCTGTACAACAAGGTGAGCCAGCTCCATGTATCCTCTGTCCCCTCCCTCCCGCCCCGCCTCCCGCCCCCAGGTCATCACAGAGCACCGAGCGGAGCTCCCTGCGCTACAGCAGCTTCCCAGAGCTGTGTCCATTCTACACGTGGTCACGCATCCGTGCCAATGCAGCTCCCTGCGTTCGTCTCCGGCGCCTTAACCCCTGTGCCCGCAGGTCCGCTCTCCTAGTCAGCTTAAACACTTAGGAAACCTCCTACACACGTCTCCATATAGTGACCACTTCTGCTATTCTTTGCAGAGACTCGGATTTCTATCTGGTGTTATCTTACTTCTGCATGAAGGATGTCCTCTGACATTTCTTGTATTGCTGATCTGCTCGTGATAAATTCTCTCGGCTTTCATGTCGGAAAGAGTCTTTACTTCACTTTTACTTTTGAAAGGTGTTTTTCGTGCGGTATAGACACCTGGATAGGTGTTTCCCCGCCTTCACTTTAAGCCTGTGCCTCCACTGTGCTCCTGACCACACTGTCTCCAAGGAGAAATCCACAGGCGTCTTCATCTTTGTTTCTCTGGATGAAACCTGTCCCTTTCCTCTGACTGCTTTGAAGATCTTCTCTTAATCACTGGTTTTGAGCAGTTTGATTATGATATGCTGATTTCTTCATAAGTCACTGATGCTCTTTTCATTTTAAAAAGTTCATTTTTCTCAGTGTTTCATTTCATATAATTTTATTGCAATGTTTACAAATTCATTAATCTTTTTAAATTAATTAATTTTTTTTCGGAGGCTAATTACTTTACAATATTGTATTGGTTTGGCCATACATTGACATGGATCCACCACAGGTGTACACGTGTTCCCCATCCTGAACCCCCCCCACACCTCCCTCTCCATCCCATCCCTCTGGGTCATCCCAGTGCACCAGCCCCGAGCACCCTGTATCCTGCATCGAACCTGGACTGGCCATTCACTTCACATGTGATATTATACATGTTTCAATGCCATTATCTCAAACCATCCCACCCTCGCCCTCTCCTGCAGAGTCCCAAAGACTGTTCTATATATCTGTGTCTCTTTTGCTGTCTCGCATATGGAGTTATCATTACCATCTTTCTAAATTCCATATATATGCATTAATATACTGTATTGGTGTTTTTCTTTCTGGCTTACTTCACTCTGTATAATAGAGTCCAGTTTCATCCACCTCACTAGAACTGATTCAAATGTATTCAATAGCTGAGTAATATTCCATTGTATATATGTACCACAGCTTTCTTATCCATTCGTCTGCTGATGGACATCTAGCTTGCTTCCATGTCCTGGCTATTATAAACAGTGCTGCAATGAACATTGGGGTACACGTGTCTCTTTCAATTCTGGTTTCCTCGGTGTGTATGTCCAGCAGTGGGATTGCTGGGTCATAAGGCAGTTCTATTTCCAGTTTTTTAAGGAATCTCCACACTGCTCTCCATAGTGGCTGTACTAGTTTGCATTCCCACCAACAGTGTAAGAGGGTTCCCTTTTCTCCACACCCTCTCCAGCATTTATTGCTTGCAGATTTTAGGATTGCAGCCATTCTGACTGGTGTGAAGTGGTACCTCATTGTGGTTTTGATTTGCATTTCTCTGATAATGAGTGATGTTGAGCATCTTTTCATGTGTTTGTGAGCCATCCGTATGTCTTCTTTGGAGAAATGTAAAAATACGGAATGCTTCACGAATTTGCATGTCATCCTTGCGCAGGGGCCATGCTAACCTCTGTATCGTTCCAGTTTTAGTATGCGTGCTGCCGAAGCGAGCACAGATTCATTAATCTTTTATACCGTGTCTGTTCCTCCATTGATCCCATCCAGGGTGTATTTCAATTTACACATTATGGTTTTCACCTCAGGAATTTAACTTGGGTCTTTTTTTTTAATAACTTTTTTTCTTATTTTTTAATTAATTAACTTTTGGCTGCACTGGGCCTTTGTTGCTGCACGTGGGCTTTCTCTAGGTGTGGCTGCTCCCTGGTTACCGTGAGCCGGCTTCTCTCTGTGGCGGCTTCTCTTGCTGTGAGCCCCGGCTTGAGCGCCTGTGGGCTTCACGAGCTGTGATGCCCGGGCTTAGTTGCTCCATAGCTTGTGGAATCCTCTTCGACCAGGGATTGAACCTGTGTCCCCTGCGTGGTGGGCAAATCCTTATCCCCTGGACCACCAGGGCAGTCCTAAGAATACCTTTCTCATCCTCATCAGGGACCGTGTCCTCCTGCCCCTTTGTGAGACGTGTGATCAGTCGCGTCTGACTCTTACAGCTGCATGGACGGCAGCCGGCCAGGCTCCTCTGCCCAGGGAGGTCTCCAGGCGAGAACACTGGAGTGGGATGCCATTTCCTACTGCAGGGGATCTTCCCAACCCACGGATAGGACCCACATCTTTTGCGTCTCCTGGATTCGTGGGCAGACTCCACACTAGCACCATCTGGGAAGCCTCTGGCTGTTTGCTACTGCTGCTGCTGAGTCGCTTCAGTCGTGTCTGACTCTGTGTGACCCCATAGACGGCAGCCCACCAGCCTCCCCCGTCCCTGGGGCTCCCCACGCAAGAACACTGGAGTGGGGCCTGGCTCTCTGAATGCCTGATACTCTCTGACCAGATGTCACACTTGTTAGGTACTGAATAATTTTTTAATTATAAATCTTCTTGAGCTTTGTTCTAGGATGAAGTTAATTTACTTGGAGACACTTTTATCCTTTAAGTTTTGATTTATGATTCTTTTGGTGAGTCTGGAGCAGTGCCCAGTCTTGGGTTAATTATTCTGCTTTATTGAGGCAAGATTTTCCTAAGTATTTCTGTTGTGAATTATGAGGTATTCCAGTCAGCCTGGTGGGAGCAGGCATTATTCCAACCACTGTGTGAGCCCTGGGTATGGTCCCCCTGATAGTCTTGGACGGCTCCTTTCCCAGACTCAGGCTATTTCCTTACACGAAGGTGCTGGGCAATACTCTGCTAAGTGCCCAGGAGGGACGCACTGCAAGTCACCCTCGTTCTCTTTTCTCTGGTACTCTCTTCTCGGAACTCTGTCTCGGTTGCCCCCAGACTCTCAGCTCCATGTTCTCAAATCGGAAAGGCTTCTGGTTCTGTTTGGGTTCTCTGTGTACTGAGGGCTGAAAAACTCCAGGTGGCAAGCCAAGGCAATAATAGGGCTTATCTCAATTTCTTTTTCTCTTTCTCAGGGATCCCTGAATTTCCTTGTCTGCTGTCCAATATGTTGAAATCCATTGTTTCATATATTTTAATTGGATTTTTTACTGTTCCATGTGGGAGGGTAAATATGGGTCTTATTATCCCCTCTCAAAATCTTGTTTTGTTTTGTTCTGAGTTTCTCATTATTTCTGACCTGTTAGCATCAAGCGTAGAATCTGGAAAAGAGTGAGTGATCAACACATGCTTACTGGATGGGCAGGTGGGCGGGGCGTTTCCCACGGCTCGTGAGTAATTAGATGACTAAAGGTAGAGCAAGGTCCCGCTGAGCTGCCAGGGTCAGTTATCATCAAAGAGAATGCAAACGACAAATGCTGGCGAGGGCAGGGGGGAATGGAACTCTCGGCCCTGGTTAGTGCAGCCGCTGTAGAAAACGGTGTGAAGATTTCTCAGAAAACTGAAAATACAGTTACTGTCTGACCCCGCAATTCCACGCTTTGGGTATATATTTTTAAAAACTTTGAAAATGCACATGCTTCCCAATGTTCAAAGTAGCGTTATTTACAATCGCCAAGACATGGAAGCCACTTAAGTGCCTGTCAGCAGGTCAGGAAGCTGTGGCACATACATACAGTGGAATGCTGCTCAGTCATAAAGAAAAACGAGACTTTCCCATTTGCAGTGATATGGATGGACTTCGAGGACATTATGCTGAGTGAAATGTCAGACAGAGAAAGACAAAGGCTGTGTGGTATCACTTAAATGTAGAATCTGAAAAAGTAGGTCAAAATAGGAATATAACAAAAGAGAAGCAGATTCGCAGATAGAGGCTACAAATTAGCAGTTACCAGTGGGGACAGGGATGGGGGAGGGGCAAGACAGGGTAAAGGGATAAGAGGTGCAGACCGTTCGGTAGAACATAAGCCGTAAGTATATACCGAGCAAATGGGAAATATGCCAATATTTCATAATAACTGTAAACGGTGTATGACCTTTCAAACCTGTGAATCACTGTATTGTACACCTGTAACTTACACCATTTGGGATGGGAGTCTCCTTCCCTGGCTTCTTGGGCTTGAGTTTTAAAGATTATAGGGTACAGAGCTTGATCCATCTTTTCTATTTACATACTGCCTCAGGGTGCTCTCATCTGATCTCATGACTAGGTTCCACCCAGGTACTGAAGACTTCCAACCTTACCTTTCCGCCTGGACCTCTCTCTTCAACTCTAGGCTCTTATCTCCAACTGCATACTTTGAATTTCCACTCACATATATAATAGGTCTCTCACACATAATCTGGCCAAAACATTCTCCCTGCTTCCTCCCCTCATGCATATATCTGCTGCTCTTCCAGACTTCCACATCTCAGCAAGTGGCACCACCAGCCAACCAGTGGCTCCAGCAAAAGCTCCTAGACTCATCCCAAATTTCCTCAACCCTCACATCAAATCTGCTGGCAAGATATGTTGGGTTTTCTCCTGAGGCATATTCCAAATTTGTCCCTGTTAGACTCCACTGTTTCCATCCCAATCTTTCTTGGGCAATAATAGTCACCTGCTTCTGTTCCACCCACTCCCATCCCCACCCCTCCCCCCCACCATCTACTCATCAGACACAAACAGACAACAGAGTTCTGGAAACTGCAATCGGTTCTCCTTCTCTTGGGGAAAATCAGCCAGTGGATTTACGTTACAACAAGAATTAAAGTTAAACAGAGAATCCTGTAGCTCACAGGACCCTGCATGATCCAGCCCCACCCTTGTCTTGGAACTTGTCAGCCTCCACTCTTTGTGCTCACTGCCCTTCTGCTCCTTGAATAAGTGGAACTTATTCTGACCTCAGCAACCTTTCCTCCACTGGGTCATCAGAGCTCATCTCCTAGAGTGGCCCTCCCTGACCCCACTGTCCAAGTCCCCGCTCCCCTGTCTAGCCACAGGCCCCTGTCCCGCGGACCTCCTGTGTGGCGGGCACCACCGAGTGATGGCACTGCATCTAGTTATCTGGTTACTCATTTATCATCCTCCTGTCTTTCACTGATGCAGCGGCTCCGGGAGAGCAGAGGTCGGATCTTTCCTGTTTGCTGCTGTGTCCTCAGTGCCTAGAACAGTGCAGGCACACAGCAGGCATTGAATGAGAGACAGATGAGGAAACGAAGGCTCCAAGATGCTGACTCACTGGCCAGGATGCACATCGGTGACTGCCCAGGGCACCAGGGCAGTCATGTTGCCGCCTGGCTCCAAAGCATGTGCCCTTTGGTGCACTCAGTGGACATCATGAGCAAGAGTCCCAGAAACCTCTCCTCCAGTTGCCTGCACAGACAGAAAATGTGCCCATGACTCAGGAAAGAGGGCCAGATCTGATGTCCTTGCTGCAGACTTTTAGAATCAGCCACTTGGGGAAGGTGTGTGGCTGTGTGTCCTGGATGCCAGGCATTAGGCCTGGCGGTGGCTGCCATGGGCTGGGGTGGGCCGGGTGCCAGCACTGGTGTGCCATGCTGGCTGTCTCTACAGGGAGAGAGCTGCTCCCACAGAACCTGGCTGTGGCAGTGGAGGGGCCTTCCTTTCAGGAAGCTCTAACCACAGAGAAACTCTCTAGGGCCCTTGGGGCATGCTGTCTACCATCTAAATGAAATCAGTCAACAGAAGGAAGATGGGGTTCAGCTTTCGAGGTGCTTAAAGAAACCTCTCAAAGCTAGGGTGCACCTGGGGAGTGTATGGTCAAGAAGTTGTGGTCTGGGTTGCCAGGTGATCATGATTCCATGAGGAAGAGGTCTGGCATTTTGACAGCTAAGTGTATGGGGATATCCGAGACACTGCATAAAACATGCCGCCTTCTAAAAGGGAGTATGACTTGCAAGTGCAGCACCACGGTCCTCAGCCTTTCCTTGGATTGAGTCTGGGGATAACTGGGGATGGAAGGAGATGGACGGGAAGAGACTGTCAGGCTCAAAGGAGGTAAAGGCTGTGTGTGAGCGAGTGCAGATGCACGGCAAAAAGAGGGGCTGGGTCTAGGCGAGGACTGCCTGCCGGAGCTGGTGACAAGTGGGCTGGGACGCTGGCGGCAGAGAGGGACTCGAGGCCACTGCAAACATGCCTCTGCAGGCCCGGAAACTTCTGTAGGTCCTGCCCCGGGGGCATCTCGTCCTGCCCATTCTCTGTGTCCCTGTCTTCCCAGTCTCTCAGAAGCATTTGCTACACTCCCGGAAATCCTGCTGGCTGGTTTGGATGGAAGTGCAGCCTCTCTGGGCGCTCCATTTGACCGGAAGGCTGGGGCTTCCTGTGGGGAGAGGTACGTGCGCCCCCAAACCTTCATTTTCCTTCAGCCCAGCACTCCATCCCTCATCTCCACAGAAGCAGTCCCACGGTAGGTCAGTAACGCTTCCAGGCAGGAGCTGCCCCGGCAGTCCAGAATCTGCCTGCCAGTGCCGGTGATGTGGGTTCGATCCCTGGTCTGGGGAGACTCCACATGCCACAGAGCAACTAAGCCTGTGGGCCACAAATACTGGGCCTGCAAGCCGCAACTGCTGCGCCCTCGTGCTGCAACGGCTGAAGCCTCAAGGCCCCAGAGCCTGCGTCCCGCAGCCAGAGGAGCTACGGCAGAGAGAAGCCCGGGCGCTGCAGCTGAAGAGTAGTGCCCCCACCCCCTGCCCCCAGGTTTCCCACAACTAGAGGAAGCCGTGGGCAGCAGCCAGGACCCGCCGCAGCCGATAAATATGCACCAATCGTAAGAAAAACGGCCTCAAGGCAGCCAGTTTTCTATCACTTCCTCTCTGCTGCGTCCAACATGCTGAAGAGCTGCCCACCCGTGCACCTCACAGCCCTGTTCGGTTTCTTACGAGAATGCACATCCAACAGGCCACAGCCTTATGTTTTCAAGCTTTATGATGTCAAAGATGACTCATTAGGTCGATGCTAGCTTCACTGATTAATCTTACTTATGCACATGTCTTATTTCTCCCTGAAGGCTTGCGGGCAGAATTTATTTCTGCTGCACTAGGAACAAAATAGTAGGCAGGTCTCTTGAGCATTGCATAATGCCGACTCCATCTCTTTGGCCTTCCACATTAATTTCCCTCAAATGACACCAAGGGGCCAATATGTTGAGTGCACACATCTTTGCTTTGATGAAATTTTTGCTTTTATTTCTAATTGTCTGCACAAAAAGCTCTGGTTTGGGTTTGTTTAGGCCTTTTGGGCAGGGAATTGATCTCCAAACCATTTTCAAATTGCTTCCACTTTGGCATCTTGCTGAACCTGACATTTTCCCTCCTAGACCAAAGGCCTCAGTTGTTATCAGTCAGAAAACAATACACACCACGCTGGCTCTGGTACACAGTCCTCATCTCCAGTATGGATTTTTAAAACTTTAGAGCTGTGATCCCAAGCCATTGATTGTTTGAAAGGGCTTTGCATACTTTTCTTGAATATTGTTTTGTTGGATTAGGATTTTTCCTGGGACCTCTGCTGATTTTTGTTTGTTCCTCCGTCCCTACCTGTATCAGTTCTGTATTGACTCAAGCTAGGACAGCCAACTACAAATAAAGTACCATAATTCTTTTTCTAAAAAAAAATTTATTGGAAGTATAGTTGATTTACCATGTAGTGTTAATTTCTGCTGTACAGAAATTTCTGATTCAGTTATACATATATATGTATTCTTTTTAATATTTTCTGTTACCTTTTATCATGGGATATCGATATAGTCCCCTGTGCTACATGATAGGATCTTGTCATTTATCCATCCCATACATAATAATTTGCGTCTCTAACTCCAGACTCTCCATCCACGCTTCCTCCACCCAGCCTCCTCTCTGGCAACCACGAGCCTGTTCCCTGTGTCTGTGTCTGTTTCTGTTTCATAGAGAAGCTCATCTGGGTCATACTTTAGATTCCACATATAAGAAATGTCACGTATTTGTCATTCTCTCTCTGACTTACTTTGCTTACCCGATAGTCTCTAGGCCCGTCCATGTAAAAGGCGTCGCTTCATTCTTTCGTACGGCTGAGTGGTATTCCATAGCATGTAGGTCCCATATCTTCTTTATCTATGCACTTGCCAATGGACGTGGAGTTTGTTTCCATGTCCTGGCTGTTGTGCATAGCGCTGCTATGAACAGGGGTGCACGAGATACCACATTTCTTGAGCGGGAAATAGAAATCTGTGTAACTTTACAGAAAACATTACCACCAGACTCCACAATAGTTATACCGGTGTGCAAAACAGGCCAAGCTGATAGAGGGAGATATCAGGAGGTGGAGGTAAATGTAAGGAAAGGAATTGTTGGTTAAATCCCAGGGTGGGGGGAGGTGCATGAGGATGAGGACGAAGGAGGAGACGAGGTCCCCTGAATCCCTGAGGGGAAGGAGTGAAAAGGGCCTCCCCGGGTCCAAAGTCCCAGGGGCCTCTCCTCATTGTGTGTCGGGCCTCATGGAGCTGGGAAGATAGTCCTGTTCCCAGCCCACTCCTGGGAATTCCAGTTCTGCGGCCCAGGGGAGGCCTGGGAACCTGCTTTTAGCAAGCACGTGATGCTGATGTAGGTATGCATCGGTCCCCACTTGGAAAAACATTGTTCCAAGCTTAAGAAGAAGGTGTTAAGACCCAGGAAGGCAGAAGGAACTCTCCAGTAGACCATTCCAGAACCTCACGCGTCAACCTCCCATCCATTTCATAAACACCAAATAGAATCACGTGTGAGGCACCCATTTCTGTAATGCATATTTCTTGCCACTCCCTGCACATTTGCACACAGTTGTTTGAATTCAGCCCCAGCTGCATAAAATAAAAGGGAAGCAATTCATAATAAAGGAAGATTCGTCTGAACATGTAATGCTTGGGCAGGCCTCCACTGAGGGACAAAATGACTCATCAGATGCCTGCGTCTGTGCACAGAATCACCTTCAAGGTGACCAGCTACAGCGCAGGTGGAGGCGGGTCTTACGCCAGAGAGGTAGATATTGGGTGGAGGGCTGTTTCTCCTGTCTGCACGGTCGTTGTGTCCCTGGAAAATGCCTCGGTGAAACCGTGCAAGATGGACTTTATGGTTAAATGGAGTCCAGGTCTAAGCCCAAACAATCATGAGCAGGTTTTTACTTACGTGAATGGCTGGGAAAGCCTTTGAAAGGCAAGTGGAAAGGACTTCCCCGGTGGTTCAGGGGTTGGGACTTCACCCTCCAAGGCAGGGGGTGCAGGTTCAGCTCTGGTCAGGAAGCTAAGATCCCACATGTCTCTTGGCCAAAAAAATCAAACGCAAAACAGAAGCAATATTGTAATAAATTCAATAAAGATTTAAAAAAAAAAAGAGAGAAAAGCAAGCAGGATGTGGGGCACTTCTCGCTTTTATTTCCTCCACATTGAGAAAGTCAGAATTCCAGACCTCTGCCCGCTAACCGCCTACAGTGCGGCCCTATTGTGTCTACTGCTCCCTTTCTGGAGATCAGAACATTAAAGCACGCCACAGCTACACAAAGGGACATCCTATGTGCTACTGTTTGCTTTCCTTTGGGGGGCGGTGGGGGAAGAGCCAGGAAACTGGAACAGTTCCTGTGGAATTATTAGTTAATAAGTCACACCAAAATGGGGATTCCACCTCCTTGCAAATCACACCCCAGTGGAGGAGCTCTCTGTGGCCTCCTTTCTGCTGGCCCTTCACTTCTGCTAAACCATATCACTTGCCGTGTGACACTTTCATTATTTGCTGCTCTGAGGCTCAGAGAGCAAAGCGGCCAGGCTGGTCTCCACTCACTCGTTCATTAGTTTTAATTAAACCCTCTAATTTTATTTATGCTGCCACAAACTGATTAACAATTTACCAGCAAAGAACAGGAAGTCTTAAAAAGCATCTTGAGGAATTCGTGGGTCTCTAAGCACAACCTTTGCAGAAATGAGGTGGGTTGTGGGTAGAGGCACATGCCAGGCTGGAGGAGGCAAGTTTTTAAAGCTTCACCGCTTGGTACAACCTTGGTACAATAACTGATGGCTCTGAGATCAGCAGGTCCCCAAGGGCTGATGCATTGAGAAGCAGTGGCTGGACCTCTTTATCTGAAGTGCTTGACAGTCCTTGTAGCTCTGGGAAAGGGGACAGGGCTAGAGAGGCATTTGGTGCCTGTGGAGGGGAAGGGTGAGCTGGTGGGGGCAGCAGAAAGCCCAGTTCCTCATCAGTGGGGGAAATGGACACTGGCCCAGCCAGTTACAGAACAGTCTGCTGTACACAGAGTGCTGTGCTGGACTCAGAGAGCCAGGAAGTGCAGCCTGAAGGTGATGGGAAAGCTTTACGAAAGGACTGGAATTTGAGGCAAATAATAAGGACTTATAGAATATTACTGTACTGACAGCCCAGAGAGAAGCACTTGAACGAAGATTCAGACGTTTACTTCCCCACTTTCCAAGGGTCAGACACATTGCCAGCTCCAAATATGGGGGAGAGAAAAATGAGTAAGGATATAACAGGCTGAATTGGGAGTTTAATCTTGCAACGCGCATATACACCCCATCCCCCTCAAAATCACCACTATTAACATCGCTTTTTTAGGTCCTTCTTCCTTCCCGAATGTGGGAGGGAAGAAAACTGGCTTTCTTTCTAGACAGTATTAACTCAGACCACATCTGATAAGTTTAGCCAATGTTTTTTCAGAAATGTTTATCCAAGTACTTTTTGTTTGTTTTAACCGGTTTTTCTTTCCTTTTTGTTGTTGAGTCAGAAGAGTTCATTATTCTGAAAACTAGACCCTTGTCAAATAAAAGACTTGCAAATAAATATTTCCTCCAGTTCTGTGGCTTGTCTTTTCCCATTCTAGAGAGTGTCCTTTGATGCACAAAACTCTCTGATTTTGGTAAGTGCAATCGGCTTGTTTTCTTTTATTGCTGTGCTTCTGGTGTCACAGTTAAGAATGCATTCCCAAATCCCAGGTCATGAAGATTTACCTCTTGAGTCTTCATCTAAGAGCTTTAGTTTTAGCACTTAGGTCTATGATCCATTTTGAGCTGATTTTTGTTTGTGGTATGATGTAGATTCCAACTTTATTCTGTTACATGTGAAAATCCAGTTTCCCAGTACCGTTTGTTGAAGAGCTAACCAGTGAATGGTCTTGGCACTAGTGTTGAAAATCAGTTGACCATAGCTATGTGGTTTATTTCTGGACTCGGAATTTTATTTCGTTGACCTATGACTGTGCTATGTGTTAAGTCACTTCAGTCGTATCCGGCTCTCTGCAACCCTGTGGACTGTAGTCCATCAGGCTCCTCTGTCCCTGGGATTCTCTAGGCAAGAACACTGGAGTGGGTTGCCACGCCCTCCTGCAGGGGATCTTCCCAACCCAGGGATCAAACCTGCACCTCTTGCATCTCCTGCATTGGCCGGTGGGTTCTTTACCACTAGCCCCTCACCTGTGACTACCCGTATACAAAAATATTTTTAAATAAAATCTTATCATGTAACTTCCTTAAACTTCTAGTGGATTTGATTTGCACTTGGAATAACATCTAAATTCTAGGCCTTGCTGACAGAGCTCTAGGTATCCAGCCTCTGCCTTCCACGGCTTTAGCCATAGTGGCTCAATTTTCTAGTGTGTAAATTTGCTAAGTTTGTGTTTCCCTGCTGTTGGGCTGCACCCCACAGGCCTACATGGATTGTGCTTGACCAGCTTTAAGACCAAAGAAAGAGCCGAGTCAGTGACAGGGACATCAGTGGTTTAATGGATAGGCGGAGTGTACATGTCTGAAGTAGCGTCCTGGAATGGCATCCCACTGTATGGGTCATGGCAGCAGCCTCTGCTCTGGCAAGGGGAAATTGCCAGTTTCAGGGGGAACTGACATCTGTGGTTGGCTCATTGGTTACCAGGGAAACTAGCAGGCTCCTCTCTGCCCCTTCCATAAGAACAGTCACTGGCTGGGCTTGGGGCCAGTATGTAGGAAGGTCAGGCATGTGAACAGGGTGTAGGGGAAACAGGCGTTCGCCACGCAGCGGATGCACAGAGAAGGGCCGCTGAGTGGTCCAGCCGCACACATGCCCTCTTCTGCTTCTTGTCCAGGACCCTCTTCTGCCTAATGCCACACGGTGACTTTCCTCCTATCATTCAGATTGCAGCTGCAATGCCTCCTATGGAATACCACTCCACCCTGGCTCGGGGCCTCGCAGTCACTCTCGTAAGAGGTTATCCTATTTCATGTTCCTTAACAGCATTTACTATTTCATCTTTTTGCTTAAAGCATTTGTGGCTTCCTCCCTCTGATTCTATGAAAGCCTCTCGAGAGCAGGGACTCCGCCTCTTCACCTGAGTCCCCCGCATTCATCCCTCGCTGCCCTCCCACGCAGCCGCCTATATCCAAAATAGAGCAAACCTTCCTTCCCACCAACCTTGCGTTTTTATTGGCTTTTGAACAGGGAGCACCCTGACTTCCACTTCCGGTTACTCAAGCAAATGTATCTATGGAAATCAGCCCAGAGCTGATGCTCTGCTTCCTCTAGTGGCCATCGGCGTAACAGCATGCTTTGAGAGTTGGCTGCTCAGAGGGAGCTATTCCGATAAAGAACAAGCACGTGAAATTGCTCCACATTGTAGAGCACAGGAAGATCTATGTCAGTCTACTCTCCACGAATTTCAGCTGGAATCCTATATCCTGCGGACACGTCCATGTCTTCAGGTTATTCTTACAGTTGCTTAATTCCTCATGTTCACCCTCAATCAGTAACCAGTTTCCATTGATACGAAGAATACATCAATGATAACTTTTCTTCTCATGTGTTCAGAATCACCACAAGTTCCTTAGACATCTCCTTAATGTACAGTTGCAGAGAATAGTCACAGTGCTGGTTACTGACAATAAAAAATTACACTAAGATTGTGGAACCTGCTAAAATCAGGGCACACTGTTACCTCCTTCTAAAGTTTAGGTAAAAGAGCTGCTTACACATATTGGCTCTCTTCTTTCTATATCAGCTTTGGAGAGCAAGGTGTTTGCTGAAGATTACCAAAATGACCCTAATGTTTAGGTAAAAAGCAAGCAATGCCCAAAAGTAATGGGGGAGGGATTTGTGAAAAATCGGGAAAATAACAAAGTTGGACAGAATATATGAAACGATGAGATTAGGACACCTAGAGGCTGTATCAATGAGAGACACAGTGGTGGAGGTGTGACTGAAAGTAAGGAGACCATCCCTTATGCTCCCCCAGCGTGCACACTGCACACAGGCACACACACACACAGATATACATACATTTTCAATGGAAGCATATGGCTTTATATGGCCTTTGTTCGCTCATTTATTCAACATACATTTAACGTTATCTTCCAGTGGCTGCCAAGATAATTCTAAACAATACGCTTTTACCTCTGTTTTTGGATTTATCAAATTTGTGCAGTATTCAATGCACTTCCAGTACACATTTTTTTCCGCCATGGTTATGGGGAATGAGAACCAAACTGATGCATTGTCACTACCCTGAAATTTTTAACAGAGAGTCGACTTAGCTCTCCTGCTTCGTAAGAGCAGGGGGAGAGTTTCTTACACTGATAACTAAATAGAAAGTAAAGGTAGGAGGGGGGCTCTCATCATATTTAAATGAGTTAATATTTGTAAAGCACTCAGGACAAAACCTGGCCCCCAGTCAGGGCTGTACAAGTGTTTGTTAAGTAACATGCATTAAAATCCAAAACAATAATGCAGGACCAATAGGGACTGAGTGAATATGGAGGAAAGAAGGTCTCGACTGACATCTAGAGATCTCAGTCTGTAAATGAGTATTATGAATAAGTCACTAAAAATCCCACTATTACATTCTATGTCCATGTAGGCTGCCAACAAAACATCACAGACATCAACAACATACAAACATCAGAAATTTCTCACCGTTTCAGAAGCTGGGAAGTTCAAGATCGAAATGCCAACAGGTTCTGTGTCTGGTGAGAGCCCACTTCTGGGACCACCACCTTTTTCGTGGTGTCCTCACATGGTGGAAGGGCTGAGGGAATATCCCTTTTCCAGTGCACTAATTTCACTTTTAAGGGCCTGGACAAAAAAAGGGTCCCGTATGTTCAGGTGGGCACAGGAATCAACAAAATCTGCTGCTAATAGGACTTTATTACTACTCTCTGTCTAGAGAGGTCAGGGGAAGCTTGACTGAAAGTATAAAATCCATTAATTAACTAAATACAGATTCATGTAAAAAAGCTTTACTGAATTGACTCAGAGTCATCATGCATTTTCTAAATTAAAGGGCCATTAAAAGGATAATTATAACTGCATGGGATATGTTGCGTATGTTTGATGTTCTCATCTCTCTCTACCCTGCCCTGTGCTCTGAGAGACTGATCCGTATGGGTGGGCGTCTACAGGCTCCCTCGCCTCTGGCTCTCAGTGTTTTCTGTTTTGTGGTTGTGCCACTCAGCCCGTGGTATCAGTTCCCCACAAGGATTGAACCTGTGCCCCCAAGAGTAGAAGCGAGGCGTCCTTACCACTGAACTGCCAGGGAATTACCACTCAGTGGTTTTGAGAGGGGAGGCTCCAGCAGGTGAAATAAGGGAGGAGAGTGAGGCCAGGGAATTTATCTCCCCAGGTCCCCCCTGCTGAGTGAGCACGGTTGTTGCATTTCTCTGGCCCAGTGGTCTTCCCCACTCAGCTACTGTCTTCTGAACCCATGTCCTCCCATGATGCCGTCAGGTCCAGGGACGATGCATCTATTAGCTCATTAGGGCTGCCATACAAAGTGCCACAAAGCAGGCAACTGAGGTCACAGAACTTCTGTGCAGCTCTGGGGGCCGGAAGCATGAGATCAAGGTGTTGGCAGGGCTGTCTTCTTTGGGGTCCTCTGTCCTTGGCCTGTAGATGGTCATCTTCTCCCCGTGTCTGCACACGGTCTTGGTTCCGTCTCTCTGTCCTAACCTCCTCTTCTTATAAGGACACCAGTTACATTAGGGCCCACCCTCATGACCTCAGTTTAACTTAACAGTTTTTAGGGTTTTTAAAGACCCTATCTCCAAATACAGTTCTGTATTTGGAGGTCCTGGGGGTTAGAATTTCAAATGAATTGAGGGATGCAATCTAGCCCAAAACAGATGGCAACAGAGGCTCCTGGCCTCTCACTAGCCCCACGGTTACTATCCCATCCTGAGTTGTTTCCCTAAATCCTGCCCACACCTCTGTAAACACTGTTACTAACTCTCCTCAACTACCTAGTCTTAGTGCACCATTTGCTTCCTGTCCAAGTTCTGAATGATTTATAGGGGCTCACCCAAACAGTGCACAGTAAAAAGGGGACCTCATTCTCAAAGTGGTAACCACTATACACCTGGGAAAACTGCTCTCTCATTCAAGCACTCCAACTAATATCTTACGAACGCATCACTCTTTTCAATATTTTATTCAAGACATGACTAGAAGTCTTCATTCCTTTTGAGATAAGAAACAAGTTATTTTGATGCGGGATGGCTCCAGGCATATGCAGATTGGCAACGCCAACAGGACAGATACAGTGCCATTACTGAGTGTCACAAGTACACTTCCTACTCCCTTTTCCTACTCAGACCCGGAAGGCCCTTCCCACAGTCACTAACTCCCAGAAGGCTCTCTGGCGCTGACGCCTGGAAAATCCACCCTCTCCCAGAGCAGGAATCTCTGGGCAAAGAAGCTGCTGTTTGATACAGCTGCCACCCAAAGGGGGCTACTCCTTCCTCAGGTGAAGCTCAATTTTCTCCCCAAAACCTGTGACCGTTCTGTTTCTTCAAACGTTCCCAGCTGAATTGTCACCCGGCTCAAAAATCCTCCTTTTTGATCTGAGGACAAATATTAAGTGACTGACTAACGCAATCAAGACACCGACGTAGGCCCACTATGTACACACACCACTCGGGGTGCGTATGTGTGTGTAAGAGGGGGAACAAAGATAAATAAGCCCTCTCCCTATTCCTCACGTACTAACAGCCGTGCCAGATGACATTTCAGCCGGCTACTGAAGCGTGCGGAGGTCAAGACAGCTCCTCTCCCCAAGCTTATTTTCTCTTTGGGGTTCACGGTTGTCAGCATAGTCGCTCGGCACACTGCGTATCCCTCTCTGCCTTTTCTGGAAACATTCTTATTATACCTTCTTTCGATTCTGATAATCGCCTTTACTAAAGATGTATTTTTCACCACGCGTGAAGCGCTAGCCACAATCCAGAGATCAGCAGCCAGGACCACTTCCGCACTCGGCTCCCAGGCGGAAAGCACGGCTGTGTCACGAGCTCAAACCACGTGGCCTCACCCGGGTTCAAAAACCACCCCGCGGCCGGCGCATGCGCTCTAGGCCCCGCCCGCGCTCGGCCGTCGGGCCATTCTCGGGGGCGGCGCTTACGGCGCAGGAGACGTGAGGACGCACGCGCCGCGCCCGGTCCTAGCCCAGGTTCCGCGGCGGCTGACTGCGGCTGCTGCGTGTGCGTTTCCGTCCGGGTGGCCGCGCGGCCCAGGGGTGAGTGTTCTGGCGGCCTGGTTGAAGGTCAGGCGGGACAAGTCCGGGGCCCGCTCCGGCTCTCCGGGCGGCCGCAGCCCCGCCTGGACCCCTGGCGGCGGGGCCAGGGCGGCAGCTTCCGCGCGGGCGGCCGGGAGCGGGCCCTCGCGTGGGCGCGCGGCTGTGGCGCCAGCCCACCTGCGGCCGGAAGTGCCGCTGGGGAGCGCTCACCTGGCAGGGCCGGTGGGGCCGGGGGGCCGCGCCTCTGGCTCCGCCGAGGGCACGGAGGGCCGGCGACTAAGCACCAGCTTTCCGGCTCTGTGTCCTCCCCCTCCCCGCCCCCCCGCCCCCGCAGTTAGGGTCAGCCCGGCCTTGTTGGATCTCGGTTAAAACTGGAGCTGGTATTTGAACGAGACAGTCGGGGTGAAAACAAGTCAGGCAGTTGATACAGTAAAGTGGGAGTATGTGAAGGAGGAGTGAGCAGTCCGCATATAAATGCTGAGGCATGAAGGTTGCCCACGTAGCATCTTATCCTCGCTGCTGTCACCCTCTTCCAAGCTCCTGCCACTTTTCACCCGCACGGGTCCCAGCGTGTCCATGGTGCGCTGTCTCCTCCAGTCCATTATCCGTACTGTAGTCCAGCTGGTCTTTTTCAAACATAAATTGGGTCATGGCATTCTCACCCTGTTTGAAACTTTTAAGAGTCACACCGTTACACTTGGAGAAAAATCCAAGCTCACGTTTCCCTAGGCTCCCTGTGATCTGGCCCTTGCCTATGGCTCCATCTCCAAGCACACCCCTTCGGCTTCCCAGTTCCGCATGTATACAACTAAACCTCCAAACCAGTATCCAGCGCCTCCCACAGACGCCCCAGCGCTTAAAGGAGGACAATGAAGATAATGTTTTTCCAGATGGTTAAGTCTTGCAGAGTGTTAGAAGACGTTCTGTAAATGAGTCATTATCACTTTCTTTAACTCTGTAATTCATGTACAATAGAGATTTGTCAGAATGCTCCAGCCTTCTTCCAGTTTTTCAATAGCACCAACTCTTACCAGCCTTAGAAATCACACATGCTGTTTCTTTGCAAAATATTCACTTTTGGCCTATATTTCAGCCTTCAGATGGTGGTTCACATATCAGTTTATCAAAGAGGTCTCCCTGACCTCACACCTACTTCTATAATATCAGGCTCCTCTGTTTCTTTGTTATAAAGAAGTCTCTACTTTCCTATAGCAGTTACCACAGTTATATTTCTGTGTGTGTAATTTATGTGTAAATACTTACTTATGTTGGAGAAGGAAATGGCAACCTACTCCAGTATTCTTGCCTGGGAAATTCAGTGGACAGAGGGGGCTGGCGGGCTGCAGTCCATGGCGGGGGCAAAGAGTCGGACATGACTGAACCACTAAGTGCGCATATCCCAGGGAAGCCATGTATGTAAATACATATATATAATTCTTAAAATACGTGTCATCTGCAAGAGCTTTCAAGTTCTATGCAGACGGAAACTCGTTGGCAGAGTACATTGTCTGGTGTAATTGACTCAGTAAATATCTGTTGAATGTCAGCTGATTTATTTCATTTCTGAAATTCCTCCTTCTAACCGAAACTTCCTGGTTTTCATCTCTTATTCCCAGGAGACTTGCCCTTTGGTGTAGTCTCCAAGTGGCTTCTTGTATCCCTTTCTTCCTTCTTTTCTCCTTTTCAGCTGCCTTTTCCTTCCTCACTCTTCAGTGCCTCCTGGCTTGTTTGTTTTCTTTCCCTGATCTGCCCAGCTTGGACCCCAAGGTCAGTTACGTGAAAGACTCAGCATCTTTTTAAAAACATGCGTTTATTTTTCATTGGAGGGTAGTTATTTTCACCACATTGTGTTGACTTCTGCCACATCTCAGCATCTTTACCCCAAGCGGCATCTGCCTTTCTACCCTGAGGACGCCCAACATTGGCATTTCCCCTGGGACTGCTAATTACTGAAGAAGGCAGTTGGGCTTGTTGGCAGTTCCTGGTTGGGGAGCTCGCCTCTGGTAGGCCTTCCACCCCTGTCACCGGTGTTTGTTCCCCGTCACCTTTTCGCTAATACAGGTTACTTGGTTCAGATTCTTGCTCTCCCCCACCTCCCATCCCAGCTGTGTCCTGTGACTCAGGTAATGCCCGCATTTCCTGCCTTAGAGCGTTTTCTCTGTGGCCCAGCTGAGCTGCTCTCCTCTGCACCTCTAGTTTAGGTCCGTCAGGGGTCTTCCTCCTGCCAGAGTCGGAGAGAGGTGTGCGGTGCCCTCTTCACTCTCTGCTCGCTGCTGTCTCACGCGCCGCTTTCTGTGCAGGTTCTCTTTTTCTTGACCAGATTTTCCTTCCCCATCCTTTGATTACTTTATTATTCCAGTGATCTCTCTGCCGTAGCCTATCCTTAGGCCTCTGTTTCCTTATCCTAAGATAACCACTGCTCAACTTTCCAAATCCACTGGAACCTTTGTAGTTTCCTTAGAACTTGCCCTATTATTTTCCACGTTTGACCATTCCTTCCTAACTCCTTATTAGACGTTTTCTCCAGACATCGTTATTTTAACTTCGTCTTTGCACTACAGAATTATTACTTAATATTTTGATTGATTAGTATATTTTTTAAGAACTGAAAAGGAAACCCTTGTATACATACAAATAAGAACAATTTAAAAATTCCAGCTAGTATGAAGGCTCGGAGCCAGAATCCCGCTCTCTGTTGAAAGTAATAGAGTGCCAATCTGATCCTTCCTCCTGGAAATAATCAGAAGGGCCCCAGATAGAGGAATTTTCTTTCTCTGCTGTTCTTGTTTAACCTTTTCAACCTTTGTCTATTTCTTATCCCCTGAAAGACTCTCTGGTCCCCGTCAAGAGCCCTGGGGTCCCTGGGGCTGTTTACTCTGCTGCTGTTTCCACATCTTGTCCAGATTTTCTCTAGAGCCCAGGTTCATATTTCTGCCTGCATTCTGTCCGGACGGCTTTGGCTGCTTCCCATCTGCTTCCTTTCTGATTCAAATTTCGTGACTGAATTCACCAGTGACTCAGTTGTCCAGACCAGACTTGCTAGATTCCTGTCTGAGCCTTCCTTTCCACACGTATGAACACCTTATGGGCGTCAGATCGTGGGCCACATGTGCAAAACTGCCTGTGTTTTTTGAACTCCAGATCCAGTGCGCTGTGCCACCTTCTGTGTCCACCTGGCCCCTTATCGGTGCCTCTTCTATTGACCTGCCCCACTGGCATGCTTCTGCAGTAGAGAGTGAGCCCCTTGGGACAGGGGGGCACTAAGTTCCTGGCATCTTTGTACCCTAGTGCTTGGCCACTGGGATCACTTTATTTAATGAGGAATGAGTGGAGCTTGTTAGGGAACTTGTGAACATTTCATAGAAATAAAGAGTTTATTCACAGTTAAATAAAAAGATAAGCTGTCACTTAAAAAAAATCTGTTTAAAAGTATTTATTAGATGGAGTTCCACAGGCAGTATAGCAAACACATTTTCATTCAAGGAGTTCCTGATTTCTTGTAAAATGTGAAAGTTCCCCTTTATTCCTACCTTCTCCTTCTGTTTCCCGCCTTCCAGTGCTGCAGGTTTAGTATGTATCTTCAGATCATTTTGAATGCGTTCCATACACACAGATGTGGGTACCCATTTTTTTCCAATATAAATGCCTTCATACGACGTGGCTTTTCATTTTATTTGGGTTTTATATTGGTACTGTTGAGAATATTTAATGCCAGTTTAAAACTGTTAAACATGCTACAATAAGTAGCCTGTGTATATGTGAATATTTCTCTGGAATAAGTGCCTCGTAATGTGCATTTTAAATCTTGGTAGATATTGCTAAACTGCCTTCCAAAGGAATTTTATTAATTTATATTCCCACCAGCATTATGTGAAGGTGGCTCTTTCTTACCTAAGTGGAGATTATCAGTCATCATGTTTTTGCCAGCTTGTTGGTGAGAAATTAAATCATGCATTGAAATGGAGTTGTTTTTGAGACTTTTAATTAATCTAACTGAGGTTCTGATTTGAGTGGTGTTATTTATTGTCTCTTTTCAGAGGTTTCTACTTACTGGAATAAGTAGTCAACCTAAAAGTTTCTAGTGTTAGATCTGTAGAGAATCTCTCTACGAGTCTGTCTTCTTAAGTCGCTAGAGCTGTGTACCACGGCTGACCATGCAGCTCTGATGTAGGTCGGTTGTGCCAAAATGCAGTGAAGAGGCTCACTTGGAAAGCAGCAGGGAGATGACCTCACTTGACTTGGAGAAGTCTCTGTGGGCATCGCTTGGGATGCTGGTCGCCAGCTTTCTCAGCTGGCTACCCCAGGGTTCTTGTTGTTGATACTGCATTCCTTTTTCTGTTGTTGCTGGGAATTTTTCTTAATTATTATCAGAACTCAAGATGGTCTATAGTTTGTGCTCTTTTAAGAGAAATAATACTTGGAAACTTGATTTTATGTAATTGGAGGATTATTGCTTAGTCTTTTGAGAAATCAATCTGCTGTAATTATAAAATATTTACTCAACTTTATAAATACAATTCTATATAACTGATGGGCTTGCTGAAAAATTTTTTCCTTTTAGATAGTCTGAAGAGGATGCCAAATGAAAGAATCCCCCACTCAAGTCAAACTCAGGAGCCAGACTGTTCACAGAGCCAGGATGTCAGTGGCAGTGAAGAGGGGACAGTCAAGCAGGAGAAGGGTGGTGACGTGGACCTGGGGCAGAGCCTCCCCGCTTGTTCCTCTGCTGATGGACCCTCCAGTTCCACCGAAGGCTGTCTCTTGGAACTTCCCAGGAGAGGGCCAGCCGTGCTGCACATCGACAGGCATCAGATCCAGGCGGTGGAGCCCAGTGCGCAGGCCCTGGAGCTGCAGGGCTTGGGTGTAGATGTCTATGACCAGGATGTGCTGGAGCAAGGGGTACTTCAGCAGGTGGACAGCGCCATCCATGAGGCCAACCGCGTGGCCCAGCTTGCCGAGGCAGAGAAGGAGTATCGGTCAGTCCTGGACGACCTCACGTGAGTGTGGACCACCTTCTCTCTGATTTTACGTACGACTGAAAAATTTAGACAATACCTGTGGTAGTCCAGAAATTGAGGGGATTTATAGAACCTTTAATCAGAAGATGGAGTCAGTAAGTCCTTGACCAGTGTTTAAACCCTAGCATTGTAAACAGTAGTTACTCAGTTCAGTTCTTGGCTGCTTGTTTACACATGATGTCCTGGTGAGAAGTGCTGTTCTGAGTGGCCCAGGTCTCGCAAGCTTGTGCACAGATGATTCTCAGGAGAGGTGTTTCTGAAGATCTGATGTGTCCTACTCCAGATAGTAGGAACATCCCCTGGCCCTCTCCCCCATCCTATAATTTCTTTCTAGTTTCCTGTTCCTGAAGCGAGGACCAGTCTTTTGGTACCTTTTCAGATTTGCATTTCTGGAAACAGTGAGAAATTCCTCCCTGCTTTTCTTTTCTTCCGTTGTACTTTTGGCTGTCTAAGGAAAGGTGAGGTTCCATGGAGGCTCACTTACGCTTTAGAGGAGAAACAGACCTGGGCTGTGCTGAGCAGAATGCGTTAGTTGTGGAGAGCCTTGGACCTGGGTTGAAAGAGGGGGCAGAAGACTGAGGTGAGCTCACGCTCCATTGCCAGTCTGCCCCCCCATAGCCAGTGTTCTCAGCAGAGTGTGCCGCAGGCAGGGAAGAGAAGGGGAGGCCAGGTGGAGGGGTGGAGCAGCGGGAGGGGGCAGCAGTGGGAGGAGGGGGCAGCAGTGGGAGGAGGGGGCAGCAGTGGGAGTGGGGGAGGGGAGAGGATGGAGCTGCTGGCCCCCCGTGGAGGGCACCGTGGCCTCTTGGCACGCAAAGGGCCTGTTTTCTGCCAGCGGTTTTCTGGTGTGTTCTTTGAGCCTCTTGGGCAGCAGGTGTTCTCCAGTAGTTGTAGTCTGACCTTCAGGTGCGAGGGAAATGTGTCCACTGCTTGCGGAGGTGACAGAGCAGGGTGCTGCGGGGTCATGAGACTGCCTAAAGCTAGAGAGAGGGTGACACGTGGTGCCAAGACCACAGTAAGTTGCATTGATAACATCTTTTCTGCTGAAATCCACAAAGGACACAGACAGCAAATTACACAAGTGTAAATATTGAATTTGTCTTTTGAAAGTTGGGAGTTGCAATTCTGTGTCTATTTTAGGAGCAATCTATTATAAATTGGCTTTTTCTGTTTGTACTACAAAGTGTAATAATATAGCAGTAAGTCTTCTAGTCATGCAAAAGAAAAATACTATCACAGATGTCTGATTTATATTAGAAAATGTTTAAATATGTTTAGTACTTTTCCAAACTCTGGGAAACTCCCATAATGGGCTTTAAAAACCCATATTTGGGTTGCTGCTCATGGGGTAGTCTGTGCATATTTGGGGCAAGGAGTATATGGGAAATCTCTGCCTTCTCCTCAGTTTTTCTGCATACCTAAAACTGCTCTAAAAAATCACCTTAAAGAAAAGTGTATGCATTTTTTCATATAAAAGGACAGCATTGCCCATCATTTTTTCGTAGTCCCTTGAATAGACACTTAAAATGCTTATAGAATGAATGAATCGGTTTGCAAATGGGAATAAGCAGATTAAAATTAGTCAGATTAAAAAGAAAAGCATGAGCAGTCGTCGTAGATTTGTAGCAGCTCTTCAAGTTCTGTTAGTGGCCAAAGAGAACGTGTTAGTCTGGTTTGGTTTCTTTTGTAGTTAATGAGAAGTAAAAGGGACATGTTTTTAGCATTCCTCTTTTCATATTATTCCGTAAAAAATGTTACCAGAGTGGAAAATAGACATTTTCTCTTACTTTTCAGGTCATGTACGACATCCCTAAGGCAGATTGATAGAATTATTGAACAACTTGGCCCTCAAGCTGCCACCAACAAAGATATCAACAGGAAGCTAGACTCTGTAAAACGACAGAAGTATAACAAGGTGACTCTAGAAAACACACAAGTCTTGGATTTTTGAAAAAAGTCATTATTTAAGCTCATGTAATATTTAGGAAATAGGTATTTCTGCAAAGTACTTGAAGATGTGGAGCAGATTTACAGTAGAGAATTAACTTTTATGCATTTAATGTTTTGGCTGTTTCCCTTTAACATCCTCGGTTTCAAGAGTGTTTCTAAGCACACATACACACATGTGCAGGCCCCTTCCCAGCTGGGAGGCAGTGCCCTGTCTTGACTTTCCGCCTCCGCTCACGCACTTCCGTGGCCCCCTTGCGTTGCCGCTTTCTCTCCCCCAGCTGAGGCCCCTCCGCGGCGCCAGCCTCTCACGCCGTCTGGCCTCGCGTGGACTTGCGCTCTTCCTGCTGGGCTCCTGCTTGTGCTGACTGTCTCCACCGTCTTTCCCGCCAGCACGCTCCTGCCCACCCCCGACACTCACGTGCCCTCTTCTAAGAGGCTGGCCTTAGGCGTTCAGCTGCCACCCAGCCACGCTGACTGGCCTGCACTTAGGGTTGTTGGACTTAAGGCTAGGGAAGTGTCTATTACTTTTGACATTGTTCTTATAGAGTCTGAAACATTTCTTTAGAACCTGCGTGCACTCCGTAACAACGTGGCAGGAGGCAGAAATGACTGGTTTCAGTCACTGTGTTGCTGCCGTCCAGAGTGACTGACAGATGGCCTTGAGCTTGCGGTCGATTCACTGCAGCGAGGAGGGTCCTCACCACGCCTGCTTGGGCTTTACCTTTGGGGGTCTCGGTAGCCTTGGCTCCTTTTGCTTTCCTCTCACCGGATCATGGTCTTCGCTGACTCCTCACTTAACTGCGTAGCAGCAGCTCACTGGTCGTTGCTTACAGTGGAGTGAGGCAGCCGGGGTCTCCCCAAAGCAGACGGGACCATCTGGCCTCTGTGGGAGTGTGTGAACAGTGGGCTTCTGGTGGGTTGAAGTTTCGAAGAGCAGCGAGGACCACTTAGGTACTAGTCTCACTTGGTTGTCTACTATTTTTCTGTGGCTCTTCTCTGATGTTTAGAGAGAGACTGTTCAGAGACAGGCTGTTTTAAATGAGAATTTGCTGAGAAAAAAACTGCAAGGTAAAACAAATTACAAGTCGTTACAACATGGTGTCCATAATCAGGATGTCCCCTCGCCCCACGCTCATGTCTGCTCTTTGAACATTCTTGACCTTGGAAAGAAGAACCACCTACCACAGGCCTCGTTAACTGGGGAGTCCCTAGGAATGGCCACATAGCTGAGCTCTGGTGATGTAGGAGGAAGACAAAGGGGGGCCCACGGAGGACAGAGTAAGAGGGTCTGTCAAAACAGATTTCATTTTCGAATGTTGTGATTGAGTGGTGTGCTGCAAAGGACAGTCACAAACGTGGTGCATTATCGGGGGGCTGGCTTGTTCCACTGTTGGAACTTTGATGCGTTTCTTTGCCATGTAGCCTGTTGACCCCATAGCCCTTTGGCTGCTAAGGTCGGAACCAAATGTAGTGATTTACCCCGTGTGTGATGGGGACACCAAGAAAGAGCAGCGCCACCTCCCAAGTCAGTGGGGTCAGTGCACATGGGGCTTAGGTGCTGAGCAAGTAGCGGACTGCGCCACCCAGTCAGGAGGGTGGGGACGGTGCTGCCTGGGGGAACGCGCTACTTCCTGCGAGAAAAGTAGCAGTTACTCAGATAAGTTTCTCTGTAGTAATAGTAACATATGGCCGCTGTGTTTTATTTTTATTTTGCGCTTGATTAAAGTGTTTAAAATTTTTTGATGCTGCCTTTTGTATTTAATCACTTCACTGCTATTTTTTGTGTTCAACATTTACCATGTAAGGAACAACAGCTGAAGAAGATCACAGCAAAACGGAAACGCCTCCAGGCCGTCCTTGGAGCAGCAGAGGTGAGGGTGGACCGAGGCCCCGGCAGTCTGGAGGAGGAGGATGCAGGTGAGGGTCCTGGGGACGGCGTCTCTGTTTGCGAATCACTGCCTGATGCCTCTGCTCAGTGGAGGGTGTCTCTTCAGCCCCAGCCTGGGTGTTTGGACAAATACATTTATTTGCTTAGTGTCAAAACAAACACAGGACATTTTATTCTCGACACCTGTAGAACCTAGTCTAACCCTAATCTTAACCCTAACCTTGGTCTACTATAACTTGTTTGTATTTTCCTATCTTTCTTTAGCAGCTCTTTGATGTTTCGATAGAGACTGTTCAGAGAGAGAGAAACTGAGAAGAAACGAGTTATAAGTCTTTTGGTGCTTCAGAGAATGAAAGTAAATTTTTAACTCAGCCTGATAGAGGCTCCTGGTGCCCATTTAGTATTACGTTTAATAAATTAGAAATCTTAACATTTTGTATAATTAACTTCATAAAGACACCTAACATCTTGATTGAATTATATTTTGTTGACCCAGTATCATCAGTCAGCATTCATAGAATTGCTTTTACAAATCTTTTTGGGACCTATTTGACAGGCTTTCTAACCATCAGTTCTGTTGTTAAGGTATCTTAATTCAGGTTATTTAATTCATGGCCATGATTTTGCTTATATCACTGCCCTGGATGGGTGTCATTTGGAAAACCTTTTGGGAAGATACATGAGCTCTGAAACGAAATGTCTTGAGTGTCAGTGTGTGTGTGTGTGTTTAGAAATTGTTGGTAGCTGTTCAGCTATTTACCAGTTGAAATACAGATTTAAGCCCTTCAAGCACATATTTTGTGCTGGCTCCATTCAGTGAGGCAGAGAGGTGTGAAGATTCAATTGGGGTGATGGGAAAATGTCAGCCAGCATTGCCTTAGGGGGCCCGCTGGGCCTGCGGCCAGTGCTTCCTGCTGCGGAGGTGCTGCCATTTCTCATTGGTAAAAAATGTTCTCTTGAGCTGGCCGCCTAGAACTTGCTGTTATCTTTTGCTTCCTGTTATTTGTTTGGTGAAAGTCGACCCGGGGTGATTGTTGCTTCCCCCAATCCAAGAGCTCCGCTTGGCCTGTCTGTAGCAGCTGCTACTTCCCTGCCTCTCAGGAGCCATGTCTCTCTGCTGGTTTTCCTTTCAGCCTTCTGACCATTTCTATTTAGTTGTTTTTGACCAGATTTTCTAGGCTTATCTTAAATAGTAATTACTCTCAGAATTTCTTGCTGAGCCCTCTTTTTATAATACTGCGTCTCCCCAAATAATCTTACCCCTTCCCTACGGCTTCTCTAGCCACCTGGGTTCTAGTGTCTTACAAATCTGTCCACTTACGGCCTCTCCCTTTTTCTGAACGCCTGTTTCTTATTATCTCTTTCCACTGGGGCTCTAGCCAACACTTAAGACTCCTGGTCTCTCTTGCCACCCTTCCTCTTCCATCCTTTCTGGGGTCCCTCCCGTCCCCCTGGTGCTCTGTGCCCTGTCTGGAGAGGCAGGAGAGCAGAATGTCTAGGCTTTACGCCCCCAGCTCTTCATTGCCCAGGTATAGACCTTGGCTACATTCTCTAACCTTCCAAGTCTGTCTTGAGATGGGCATGAGCATAGTAGGCCTTCATTTCTTTGCTCCCGTGCTTTCCTGAGGTTTCCTTTCCCCTGCTGTCCACATAATGACCCATCTCTTAATCGCTGTGAAGACTACCTGATTGAAGAGCCCTTCCCTGGAATTCGGTGGGACCAACTTCGCAACAGTCGGCTTTGCTTCTCTGATCAGGGATGATACGAGGTGCTTGCTGTCACCTTTCCTGTCGCATTGCACTGGGTAGGGTAGTAATGTAAGAGAAAGAGAAAGCCGTCACTGTTTACCGAATGTGTGATTGCTCATCATATTGAAAGTCTGAAAGAATCAGTGGGCATTCTCTTGGAATTACTATGTGAATTTAGCAGTGTCATTGAACACCAGGTCCGTATAGAAAAATCAGTCATATTTCTGCATATGAGCAAAAGTAAAAAATAAAAATTCAGTAAAGATGGTAATTATAATAAAAATCAAAATGCCTGGAAATAACTGTCAGTTTAAAAAAGTCGTTTTCTTTGGTGCTCTCCACATTAAAGACAAACTGTCATTGAAAAACCGAGAGAAGACGAACGAGGGAGGTGCGCCATGAATGGTTGCAGATGGGAGAGACAGCATTGTGATGGCGGCAGCTCTGTGCTGCTGTAGTTCCATCCCCCCCGGTATAAACCTCAGGGAGTTTTCTGAGGGAGAGGGTGTAGGGCAGGAAGAGTAGGCTGAGGTGAGTGACGCTAGTAAGCTGATTCTGAAATTTGTATAAAAATGCATTGGGTCGGGAGTAGCCACGGCAATCTTGGAAGAAGAATGAACTGTCCAGACCCGTTATTAAGCTACAGGAAGTAAGACAGTAGTGCAGTGGTGGCGTAAGGGCAGACGCCACACCAGTGGGCACAGTGGAGGCCAGCAGGCAGACCCACCCCTGTGTGGCCACTTGCATTCCTGATACATGTCGCGGTGCAGTGCTGTGGAGAAGGGTCGTCTTTCCATGAAGTGTGCCGGGTCAATCCACATGAAGATGAAGATTGGCCCATTACATAGCGTACTAAAGTGAACTCCAGATGGATTCTTCCAATGTGATGGATAAAAAAAGCTTTTATGTTATAACATAGTAAACACTTTCATGATCTTGGGGCAAAAATTTAACAAGACAACAAAAATGCTCACTGTAAAGGAAAAGATTTGATAAATGAACCATATTACAACTAAGGTCTTGTGTTTGCTGAAAGATAGCATTTAAGGGAGGGAAAAGGCAAGCTGCTGCAGAATGGGAAAAAATGTTTGTAGTATCTGTGTTAATCCAGGGACTTGAGTCCAGAATGTATGAAGAATTCCTGGAGACCTTTTTTTCCTTCCTTTTAAAGACCACCTGTGAGAAAAATTGGCAAAAGATTTGGACATTTTCCTTAGAAGAGGCTACCCAAAAGATAGCAAATCTGTGTAGATGTTCCCTAGTTCATTAGTCACTTAGGGAAATATAAATTACAGCCACTGAGTGGTACTACCACACACCTACCAGAATAGCTAAAATGGAAGGGCGAGAATATGGATCAGTTGAAACTCTGAAACACTGTTAATAGAACCTAAAATTGACAGAACCACTTTGAAAATGTCTGGTGTTGTCTACCAAAGCTTAATATACCCAAAGAATTATATACATAGCGCTACCAAAGGACGTGTCCCGGAATACTCGCAGCAGTGTTATCCTCGGCAGTCCAAGCCTGGAAACTACCCACGTGTCCATCAGCAGCGGAATGGAGACGTGGTGGTAGGGTGGCGTAGTAGAGGACTGCACAGCAACAGCAGTGCGCACCAGCCGACCGCAGCCGGATTCAACAGCAGGCGCACCAGCCGACCGCAGCCGGATTCAACAGCAGGCGCGACTCAGGCACAGTTTCGGACAAAAGCCAGACATGAGCACAGACATTTCCGAGTTCAATGCCAGGCCCAGCTTATCTGCAGTGTTACCAGGTCAGGCAGTGTCCTGTGGGCTAGAAGCTGCGAGACACCGTGAAGGGCAGCTCTGGGGGTCGTGGCGATTCGCGCTCCCTGAGCTGGATGCTAGCGTCGAGGCGGTTTAGTCGCTCAGTCGGGTCTGACTCTTGCAGCCCCATAGACTGTAGCCTGCCAGGCTCTTCTGTCCGTGGGATTCTCCAGATAAGAATACTGCAGTGGGTTGCTGTTTCCTCTTCAGGTGTGTATGGGTATAGTCTCTGAAAATTCACTGAGCTGTGCACTTAGGATTTCTGCACTTTCTGATGTACGTTTTTCTTTAGTGTACATTTAATGAAAAACTGCGCTGGTGTTACTGGCCTGTGAGAGAATAGATTTTAGAATGTGGTTTCCTTCCCGTTAAGCCTTCCTTTGACATTTTGGCTATGGATAAAGTAATTTTGCTAGAGATTGATTTCAGCCAATGAAAGACGAATGATTTCTGGGTGGCTTTCTATTATTATGGCATAACTTCCAATTTTAGTTGGTCCCTCAGTCAGTTTATGCATCTAACGTGGTGCCGTCCAGTAGGCGTAGTTGCAGTAACGGAAATGCTGTCTGTGTTGTCTGGCATGGTAGCCTGTAGCCACGTGTGAGCTCTTGAAATGTGGCAAGTACAACTGAAAAATGAATTCTCAGTGTAACTTAAATGGCCACGTGGTGGCTCTCCTATTGAACGGAGCAGAGCCACCGTTTATGTCTAACCTGTTTAGGTGCATGCTGATTCTTTAGAGTTCTGTTTTCAGTCCTGCTGTCTCTTGAATTTAAGTCCCTCTCAGTGCTGGTGTTAGCAGTGATGTGCAAACTTGGGAGATTGCTTGTTCAAGGACTACCCTTTACTTGATAAGGAAACATGGCAAAATTTCCCTCTCTGTATGTTACATATGACTTGGTCTGTCTTTGGATGCCCAGAAAGCATATTTATAATGCAGTATTTTGGGAAAAATTACTGAGAAGTTACCTTTTTGAGTAGGAGTAGATTTCACTGTGTTCTTCATATATAGTATGGTAAGTACATCAGTGTGTGTATGTGTGTGTGTGTGTGTGTGTGTGTGTTTGTATCTATGTGTTGAGTAGCACACATGTCTCTTGTTCTCCTGGAAAGTTTCATGTTAGTACCCAGTGCATTGTCGTCCCTTTTTCAGAAGCAGAGCCGTCCTGCCTTGGCAGCATGCTCATGCCTGCTCAGGAGACCGCTTGGGAAGAGCTCGTCCGCACTGGTCAGATGACACCTTTTGGTACCAAAATCCCTCAGAAGCAGGAGAAAAAGCCCAGAAAACTAATGCTCAACGAAGCATCAGGCTTTGAAAAGTATTTGGCAGATCAAGCGAAACTGTCCTTTGAAAGAAAGAAGCAAGCTTGTAATAAAAGAGCAGCTAAAAAAGCTTCGGCCTCGGCCACTTCTGAGCTGAGCTCAACACTCAGTGAAAACAAACCAGACGAGAGAGGCAAAGTTGTATCGAAAACAGATAAACGCCTGAAAAAACACATCAAGAAACTCCAGAAGAGGGCTCTTCAGCTCCAGGGGCAGGTCGGATTGCTAAAGGGAAAAAAACCCTGGGATTGTGATGTGAGACCACAAGCGCAGGGGACCTCTGAGGGTGAAGAGTCTGAGTACTTGCCCACGGAGGAGGAGCTGGAGGAGGCGGTGGGCGCCGACCTGCCCGGGGAGGGCGCCGACTGGGAGCAGAGGCTGGGGCTCAATCGCCGGAAACGGCAGAAGAAAGTCACTGTACAGGAGATCGATGATGACTTTTTTCCAAGTTCTGGGGAAGAAGCTGAAGGCACGGGAGGAGGTCGGAAAGTGGTGAGATGCCGAGACGATGGAGACGAAGATTATTATAAGCAACGATTAAGGTCAGTCCACGGGGGCCGTATTTTATTGTAGGTGGCAGGTTTATTAATAAATAAGAGTTCTGGCCTAGCTTAGTGTGTTAGACCCCTATTCATCCCAAGATTGGACTTCCTGCAGCCTTAGCCCAATAGAACATCAGTTCAGTTCAGTCACTTAGTCGTGTCGGACTGTTTGCAGCCCCATGGACCGCAGCTTACCAGGCTTCCCTGTCCATCCCCAACTCCTAGAGTTTACCCACACTCATGTCCATTGAGTCGGCGTTAGAACCATCAGAGCCCCTGAATCCTCAGTGGAGCTGACCCAAGATGTTTCTACTTCTGGGTCATCATTCAGATTGGGGGGCAAGTCTAAGGAGAAAAGCCTAAGGGGAAGGCTGGGTCGAGAGGCCTGCAGAGGACTAGAGCAGGAGCTGTGTGCCTGCCTTTGGAGCGCTGGGTGCCTTGCCACAAGGCTGGGTGGAGGAGGAGGCTGGCTTGTGTGGTGTCTGCTGGGTGGAAGTAACTTCAGGAGGACGTGTGTGCATGCTCAGTGGCTTCAGTTGTGTCCGACCCTGTGTGACCCCGTGGACTGTAGCCCACCAGGCTCCTCTGTGCTCGGGGTTCTCCAGGCAAGAATGCTGGAGTGGGCTGCCACGCCCTCCTCCAGGGGTCTTCCCAACCCGGGGGTTGAACCTGTGTCTCTTACGTCTCCTGCACTGGCAGCTGGGTTCTTTACCACTCGCGCCCCAGGAAGCCCAAAGAGCTGAAGTTTTAAGTTTTAGTGTATGAAAAAGTAAGATTGCTTTCCTCAGTCCCTCCTTCCTTGTCTTAAAAAAGTAGTTGTTTAAAGAATTTAAACCTTCCAGTGCCGGAAATGGGCTTCGAATGTCCAGGATGCCCTTCCCACTGTCTTCTTGGTGTGTGTGCTAGAGACTAACTGGCTTCTCACGTCCATGGTTTTGTCAGTATCTGGCGTAAGTAAGATAGAAGGAAGGTGGACACTTCTGCTGTGGAGTCAGCATTGCCTGTTGCCACACATTTTCTGTGAACCACGAAAACCAGTTGGCACACTGCAGTGTCCACTGAGTCTCATGGAGCACTGCGCTGTGTGGCTCAAGTCTCAGCACTTAGCTTGCCAGGAGCACTGAGAAACTCAAGGGGGTGTGAGAATCTGCTTAACAGGTTACGGGTTTTTTTTTCAGATTACTTTTTAAATATTTGCTCCCAGGATATTTTTTTCCCAATCTTCAACAGTTTTTTCTTTTTCCTCAGTGTAGGGAGACCTAGTTTATTGTAATTTGGTAGCTTCCCACTAACTAAAGGAGATCAGTCCTGGGTGTTCATTGGAAGGACTGATGCTGAAGCTGAAAGTCCAGTACTTTGGCCACCTCATGCGAAGAGTTGACTCATTGGAAAAGACCCTGATGCTGGGAGGGATTGGGGGCAGGAGGAGAAGGGGACGACAGAGGATGAGATGGCTGGATGGCATCACTGACTTGATGGACATGAGTCTGAGTGAACTCCGGGAGTTGGTGATGGACAGGGAGGCCTGGAGTGCTGAGATTCATGGGGTCACAAAGAGTCGGACACGACTGAGCGACTAAACTGGACTGGACTGAACGTTGGAGAATGAAGATTGGCCTGATATTCTTTCCTTCTTGTTTAGAGCTGCTGACGTGCCTCATCCATATTGCTGCACACGGATATGCGCATATCCATATTCCCTGCCTAACCTTTTAGAAGGAGAGGAGGCATGGTTCTTTTCATAAGTGATTCGAGCGCCTGCAGCCTAGATCCAGGTCTTTAAGAGAGCCCTTACACTCGACGCTGCAGTGATCCCTTACATGGCAAGACAGGGCTGAGGAGTGGCTTCATATTGGTTGTTTCTTATTGCAGCTTTACAGTTGGTTTGCGTGTTCCATATTTGTAGAGTTGTCTGAGGGGTATTGCTCAATACTCTTAAACAGTGAGTGGCATGTTTTTTCCTTGACTACTGTAGAGAATTAATAAAAGTGTTAATCTCACCATATTGATTGTAAGTGGAATGAATATTCTTGCCATTAAATTGAGTCAATATTAAATGTATTTTAAGTATATCAGTATTTTGATCAAGAGCAGTTTGTTTTGATTGAATTTTAAATGTGGGTTTAAATTCATGGCAATAAGTTTTTCTTAATAATGTTAAGAATGTAAAACTGTTATATCCAAAGCCATATCAGAAAGTCAGTTTTTGCTCAAGTTACAGTAGAATCTCAGATGAGTTTCAGAAATATCAATAACTCTAATTGCCACCAAAGTACTATAGCTCTTAAAATTTTATAGCTACAGTTATTAAGGCAGATAACTGTTGAACTGCAGATATCTGCATTAAATGTTTATATTACATCTCCCTTGGTACTCTTTGGGTTGGGGGATATTAAAAGAAACCAAAATACTCCTGATTGAGAAGCATATTAAGGGTATTTAAAAACTGCCAGTCACTCTGTATTTTGTTATTTCTTGTTGTTGATCTTTGTAGACAGATTGAAATTGTAATGGTAGCCCCTTGAGTGAAGAAAAAGATTAGAATTTTTTATCTTATTAATAGCCTGGTTTGATGATCGATTGATGATCAGAATAAAGCCCCATGTAGTTTACAGGGGGCTTCCCTGGTGTCTCAGTGGCAAAGGATCCGCAGGAAATGCGGGCTCCATCCCTGAGTTGGGAAGGTCCCCTGGAGAGGAGAATGGCAGCCCACTCCAGCATCCTTGCCAGGAGAGCCCCATGGACAGGGAATTCTACAGACTATGGGGACTGCAAAGAGCAGGGCGTGACTTGGCAACTGAACAGCAGCAACAGCTAGTTTACAGCATAGGAAAGGAGTTGTTCCTAACGGTTAGAATTTAGAAATCTATGTCCAGGGCAGGTACCTTTTGAACTTAAATATGTGTTGAGTTATATATATTTATGTAACAGGGCTTAAATGATAACCATGCTAATTGTTTTGAACTCTTGGAAGTAAAAGTGGATGATTCCTAGACATCTCACCCGCTTAAGTTCTCTCAACTGGAGAGTCTTACGTCTTTCATTAGCCCTAGGTTAGTCCTAACTAGGCATCTTTGATTTTAGTTGATGTTCAGCAGGAATACCCTGTCAGACCTTTTCTACAGCTTAACAGTTTCTGGATCTGGGTAATAGCACTTACAACCCTACTTTCTCTGCCTTAGCCCAAGATTTCAGGTCAGTCTTGGAAGTTTCAGCATCTTCTGTACTGTCTGTGAATTTCGCCTTTGCCACATTTTGTCCCGTTTTCTTCTCTGTCCTGTTGTGCTTGCAGGCTGTCCCCTCAGTGGTGCTCCCTGATTTTCATAGCTCTGGTTTGTCCCGGGATGAATGGGCCACTTCTTAGAAGCAGCCATTCTGCTGGCTCCTGCTCATGTCAGTGCTGACAGATCTTACAAAGCATCCATAATGTTTTATTTTAATTTTGTGGTACTCAAGTTTCCATTAGGGTATGGCTCTCAGTTGTGAAGTCTTCCGTAAAATCCATAGTTTTAGGATCTAGGATCTCCCGGGGCCAAGCACTTAATAGAAATGAGACACGTTCGGTGTTGGGTGATATGTGTCCCAGGTGGAGTCCAGAGTGGCCTGGAAGACCACACGTTTCATACAGGCACCTTGCCCTGCCAGATTATTGGTCCTGGTACCCTCAGTGTAGTTGGTTCATCTCCCAGTCGAGATAGGAGGTCAGCTCCACGGCTTCATCTTTATTCTCACTGCATGAATGCCCGACTCCATTCTAAGACGCCATTCCTGCAAGGACTCTTCAGTGTTCTGGGGAACAGGGGCACAGATGGGACCTACTGGGGTGAAGAGTGTAATGAAATAAGCTGGAGGTGCTTTAGGGGAGATTTTGTGGGGGAGGTTGGCCCCAGCACTGGGCCTCGTGTGTGGAACGGTCCAGATCTCTTGATGTGGACCTGAGGATGCAGGTTAAAACACTTGCCCACATTTACCCTCAAACTTCAGTGCATCGTTGAAAAGGAGAGTACTGCTTTCCTTTTGGGGGCACGTTATTTCTGCAGGGGAAGTCCCTCTTTCCAGTCTTTGATCCTGTGTGTATATAGCTGTCACATGTTATAATTATAGCAGGGTGTACACTTTATCTTGGCCTTTTCAAGTTTATCAACTTGCCCATGATCTCACTGGCTAAATGGGCAATGTCTATATATGGCCACATGGTGGTGCCAAGAATCAGGACATGGCCAGCCCTGCTTCCCTGGACTGGAAACCAAACCCCAAACCCAGGTCAGTTGGATGAAGGTTTGGGGAGGTTGCTGGGATGTCTAGAAAGCTGGACAGGTCTGATGTGGATGGGGATAGAATTTTCCTCATGGTGTGGTATAACCCGGACCTATAGTCATGGTACCCGTTGATAAAACTGGTTTCTGACACATTTTTAATCTTAAAGGTTTTTCTTTTATCACATTTTAAACTTTATTTTCATGTGAATAGCTTGGAGTTAAAAAGTCAGATGACTCCATTCATTGTGTAAATCTTACAGAATATCTGGAGCCTCCACACGGCTGAATTGTCTGGGAAAATGGTGTCCTCGTCACCCCTCCCCTGAGCACTGCGGCTTCTGTGGCAGGGCTGAGCTGGATCCTGGTTTGGAGGGTTTGGCTGTATACATGCCTAGTTCTAGAAGGGGAGGGCTATTGTTATTCTCAGATGCCAAGAGGAGTTAAGTCCAGGCGGATAAATGCTGAAAAAAGTCTCTTGGATTCGAAATTTGGAGGCCTGAGCAAGGGGGGCATCCAGGAGGAAGGGGAGGAGGTTGTGTGAGAACTAAGGTAACTGACCTTAGTGAACGCTTACCACTTGGCAGTGCTGCCATCTCTGTGGGCCCAATGATTTAGTCCTCACGGCCCCCTAGGAGATGGGAAACTGAGCCGAGAAAGCTGAGGTCTTTCGCCCAGGGTAGCAGCAAGTGAGAAGTCTGGGGTTGGGATGGAGCTGAAGGTGGTTTGGATCAGGAGGGAGTGGTCTGGGGTTGGGGAGGAGCTGAGGGTGGTTTGGGTCTGCAGGGAGTGGCCTGTCAGCCAGGACTGGTGCCATGGACCCAGAAGATCCTGGCCTCAGCGATCAGTTTCTCCCGTGGCTTGATGAGGACAACCTCACACTTCTGCAGGTTCCAGCCCTGGCTTGAAATGGTGCTGAAGGCTGTGCCTCCCACATTCCCAGCTGTTCTGTCTGCATTTAATTGTCTTCACAGAGCCTCTTCCTCTTGTCTAGAGCCAATCCCTTTGCACTGTGATTGTCCCATGTTTATCCTTCAATTAGATTTTTGTTTGCACTGCACTTAAATTCAGGTCGCAGTTAGGCAAAGGCCAAATTACATTGTAGAGCCTGATTTGCTTGTGCCTTAAAAACAAAGCAAGCAAACAAACAAACAAAAAGAAACCCAAATCATTTGATCTCTAAAAATCTGAATTTGGTTAAAATTTAATCTAGATTTGACCCGTAAACTATAATTATTTATTGACAGTTCTTGTCATCAGTTTCTGGGAGTTAATTGTTTTCTTAAGAGATAAACTTATATATTTTTTTCCTTTTTCTTTTCTTGTAGTAATCTATATTTTAAAGAAAAGAAAAAGTTAACTCCCTTAAGGAGGTTTCATAGAGAGCATCTTGGCTTCTTTTAAATGACGAAGCTAAGACACAAATGAAGACTGATTCTCCTTCGTGCTCTACACACACCTCTCGTCCTCAGCTCCAGTGCGTAATTGTCTGCATCAGTCTTAATTTACTCTGTGAGATCTGGACTCCTAACTGAGGGTATTTCATCTGCTCAGATGTGCCAATTAAGTCCACCCAGATAGACCATAAAAAGGCAGATAAGAAAAGTAAACCACCGAGCATCTCAGTTTAGCAAATTAGACTAATCTGTGTGGGATTCTTAGCTGTCTGCAAGAGAAAACCTATTGCACCGCAGAAATGCAAATTGCATTAAACACCCAGCTTGGGGCCGTGAATATATTTTTAAAAATCAAATTGTCCTCACTGTGCTTCTGTTGTAGAATTTCTTTCATGGATATTGCAGTAAGTGGAGAATGACCCTGATACTGAAATTTCACCCCATATTAGGAATGATTTAACCATACGATGTGTGACTTTCCCCTCTCAATCACTACAGATCTTATCGGCCCTTGCAACTTAAAACTGAAAACAGCAATAAGGTCAGTGGTAAATTTCAAGCAGCAAAATATGTGACTTCCTTGGAAATTTTGGAGCGGGCATATTCATTTTATTAATTTGTGGTCGCAGCCTCCTAGTATTTGACAGTCCCTGTAAGAGGTATAGTTTGCTTTCTCCGTAGGTTAGTACAGGCTTTCAGTATAGGCAATACAGACTGAAGATAAACTTGCCTTAAGTCTGTCATTGCCATTTTTCCAATAGCATTTGCTCATTTCATATCTTTGTGTCACATTTATAATTCTCACAGCTTATCAGACTTTGATTATCGTATTTGTTATGGTGATCTGTGATCAGTGATCTTTGATGTTACTATTGCAAACAGGTTGACGCTCTAAAGGCTCAGATGAAGGGTAGCAGTTTCCAACTAACCATTTTTAAATCAGGGACTGTGCGTCGCTTCTTCAGACATAACGCCATTGCACACTTACTGGACTGCAGTGTACTGTGAACGTGACTTTCGTGTGTGCTGGGAAACCACAGAGCTCACGTGCCTTGCTTTTCTGCAATGTTTGCTTTGCTGTGGCGGTCTGGAACCGAACCTGTGATATCTCCAAGGTGTGCCTGTGTATTGGTGTGTCTGGTATTAAGTGTATTATGTGTTTTTCTTGACGAGATCTCTAGTCTTTCCCATTCTCTTGTTTTCCTCTATTTCTTTGCATTGATCACTGAGGAAGGCTTTCTTATCTCTCCTTGGCATTCTTTGAAACTCTGCATTCAGATATGTATATCTTTCCGTTTCTCCTTTGCCTTTAGCGTCTCTTCTTTTCTCAGCTATTTGTAAGACCTCCTCAGACAGCCATATTGCCTTTCTTTTTCTTGGGGATAGTCTTGATCACTGCCTCCTGTACAGCGTCACGAATCTCCATCCATAGTTCTTCAGGCATGGACTAGAGATCTATTCAAGAAAATTAGAGATACCAAGGGGACATTTCATGCAAAGATGGGCACGGTGAAGGACAGAAATGGTATGGACATAGCAGAAGCAGAAGATATTAAGAAGAGGTGACAAGAATACACAGAAGAACTATACGAAAAAAGATCTTCATGACCCAGATAACTACGATGGTGTGATCATTCACCTAGAGCCAGACATCCTGGAAGACGAAGTCAAGAGGGCCTTAGGAAGCATCACTATGAACAAAGCTAGTGGACGTGATGGAATTCCAGTTGAGCTATTTCAGATCCTGAAAGATAATGCTGTGGAAGTGCTTCATTCAATATGCCAGCAAATTTGGAAAACTCAGCAGTGGCCACAGGACTGGAAAAGGTCAGTTTTCATTCTGATCCCAACGAAAGGTGATGCCAAAGAATGTTCAAACTGTATGCAGGTCAAAAAGCAACAGTTAGAACTGGACATGGAACAACAGACTGGCTCCAAATTGGGAAAGGAATATGTCAAGGCTGTATATTGTCACCCTGCTTATTTAACTTATATTCAGAGTACATCATGCAAAATGCTGGGCTGGATGAAGCACAAGGTGGAATCAAGATTGCCAGGAGAAACATCACTAACCTCAAATATGCAGATGACACCACCCTTATGGCAGAAAGTGAAGAAGAACTGAAGAGCCTCTTGATAAAAGTGAAAGAGGAGATATTACTTTGCCAACAAAGGTCCGTCTAGTCAAGGCTAGTAGGGAACCCCAGGTGGCTCAGAGGTTAAAGGTATGGATGTGAGAGTTGGATGATAAAGAAAGCTGAGCACCAAGGAATTGATGCTTTTGACCTGTGGTGTTGGAGAAGACTCTTGAGAGTCCCTTGGACTGCAAGGAGATCCAACCAGTCCATTCTAAAGGAGATCAGTCCTGAATATTCATTGGAAGGACTGATGCTAAAGCAGAAACTCCAATACTTTGGCCACCTGATGTGAAGAACTGACTCATTTGAAAAGATCCTGATGCTGGGAAAGATTGAAGGGAAGAGGAGAAGAGGAGGACAGAGGATGAGATGGTTGGATGGCATCACCGACTCGATGGACATGAGTTTGAGTAGGTTCCGGGAGTTGATGATGGACAGGGCATCCTGGTGTGCTGCAGTCCAGGGGATTGCAAAGAGTTGGACACAACTGAGCGACTTAACTGAACCGATGTGTTTTTTCAGCCCAGATTATCTGTAATCAGAAGAACTGTTAAATTGGCTTCACTATTACTTGGATAAGTTAGCAGGTGTCCAGTGAAGAGTGAGTTTTGACCCACCCCGCACAGCAGCACGGTGTAGAGGGAATCATGTTATTGTACACAAAAAGTGGCCATCTTTACTCTCCTGAGACTTTCACACTGATACTTCTCGAGACAAATTTGAATTGACGTTTTAGAGTTTAGTTTGCTCTTGTAGAAGTGTTTTCATTGTATAGCATTTAGAGAGGTGATTATTGACCTTTTTGGGTGGTGTTGTGAGAAAAAGGGTGATTTTTTTTTGCAAGTTTGAAAGTGTTTTTGAAACTCAAGATTATGTAATAGGAGCACAGACTCCAGTTTGGACCCTCCGCATTGGCGGTCTTGAGCAGGCTGCTTCCCCTGTCCCTGCCTCCCTTTCTTTAATTAAGAAAAAGAGATTAAGAATAGTATTTGTCTCATAGAGTTGTAAGGATTGAATTGTTTAATACATGTAAACACTTAAAGCAGCACCCCGCACGCTTAATCAGTTACTCTTCAGTTCAGTTCAGTTCAGTTCAGTTCAGTCTCTCAGTCGTGTCCGACTCTTTGCAACCCCATGAATCGCAGCATGCCAGGCCTCCCTGTCCATCACCAACTCCCGGAGTTCACTCAGACTCACGTCCATCGAGTCAGTGATGCCATCCAGCCATCTCATCCTCTGTCGTCCCCTTCTCCTCCTGCCCCCAACCCCTCCCAGCATCAGAGTCTTTTCCAGTGAGTCAACTCTTCACGAGGTGGCCAGAGTACTGGAGTTTCAGCTTTAGCATCATTACTTCCAAAGAAATCCCTGGGTTGATCTCCTCCAGAATGGACTGGTTGGATCTCCTTGCAGTCCAAGGGACTCTCAGGAGTCTTCTCCAACACCACAGTTCAAAAGCATCAATTCTTCGGCGCTCAGCCTTCTTCACAGTCCAACTCTCACATCCATATGTGACTACAGGAAAAACCATAGCCTTGACTAGACGGACCTTAGTTGGCAAAGTAATGTCTCTGCTTTTGAATATGCTATCTAGGTTGGTCATAACTTTTCTTCCAAGGAATAAGCGTCTTTTAATTTCATGAAATATATTATGTATTAAAACATAATATGTATGTATATATAATTGCAAAACATAGCTTGTCCACAGCCAGGGGGGGCATTTTGGTTGTTGTCCAGTCACTAAGTTGTGTCCAACTCTTTGCGACCCAGTGGACTGTAGCACACCAGGCTTCCCTGTCCTTCATTATCTCCCAGAGTTTGGTCAAACTCATGTCCTTTGAATTGGTGATGCCATCCATCCGTCTCATCCTCTGTCGTCCCCTTCTTCTCATGCCCTCAATCTTTTCCAGCATCGGGGTCTTTTCCAGAGTTATCTCTTCACATCATGTGGCCAAAGTTTTGGGGCTTCAGCTTTGGCCCTTCCAGTGAATGTTCAAGGTTGGATTTCTTTTAGGCTATATGTCATAGTGGGTGCAAATCACAGGCCATGAGTCAGAATGCCTAAGTCTTACTGAGTAGCTATGAGGTCTTGTGTATCTCCACGTCTGTAAATGACAGTACCTTCTTCAAGGGTGATGTTAGAATTACAAAAGGTAATATATCTGAGACATTTGGCAGATATCAGACACTCAACAAAAATTAGCTAGTCTTGTTATTTGTATGTCCATTAGATAAAACATTTTCTACTAAGATTTCATCAAGCCAGTAAGAGGGTCTGGGAGAATCATGAGGAAGAGCTTATATAAATATCCATATGTATAAAAAGATAACGTTTTTCCAGGGTAAAAAGCGCTTTTAACAGTTATATTTAATATGCATTGGAGAAGGCAATGGCACCCCACTCCAGTACTCTTGCCTGGCAAATCCCATGGGCGGAGGAGCCTGGTAGGTTGCAGTCCATGGGGTCGCTAGGAGTCGGACACGACTGAGCGACTTCACTCTCACTTTTCACTTTCATGCATTGGAGAGGGAAATGGCAACCCACTCCAGTGTTCTTGCCTGGAGAATCCCAGGGACAGGGGGTCCTGGTGGGCTGCCGTCTCTGGGGTTGCACAGAGTCGGATACGACTGAAGCGACTTAGCAGCAGCCAGCTCATACTGTATATGCTGTTATAAACTTAGTTTTGTTTAATGTTAGGCTTTTCTTAACTTTCATATATTTCTTATTAATATGATTATGTCTACTTAGTGATAAAATCTCTATATAAGTACATTATTAACAGTTGGGGAGAAATAAAAATCATTTCTCCTTTGAACACACTAGGGGGCACTAGACATCTGCCCAGGGTGTGTGCTTCTAACCAACAGCCTACTGGTCGGCTCTGAGTGTGGAGGGGCCAAGGTTACGCTGATTCTTCATAGTTTGCTCTGTTCAGAGGTCAGTGTTCCAGATGCTTCTCTTGTGCCTTGTAAGGCTTGGTTTTCTACGTCTTTGCTTCGCTCAGTGAGTAGGACGTTGTGCTCAGAGTGACCGTGATAGTCTTGGTCTTGGCGGGTAGTACAGGCACAGTAGCGAGATGGTCTCCTAGACTTGTACACTTAACTCCTGCCCACCCTAGATTGCAGTTCCACAGTGTCCTGAGATCTGTTACTATTCACATCTAACCTACAGTTAATTCAGATTTCTCAGTTTTGCTTTTCTGTGTAATCTGCCAATAATTGTGATACAGTATCTGACATCTATGCAGTATTAAAAATAGCTTCCAAAGCATATAGTAAACCTATCACTTCATTTAGTCCTATAAGAACCTATTATTTGGCTCATTTTGTGGTCGAGGAGACAAATGCAGCGCTGTCCAATGTTATTTCTGAAGTTCAGACCTCCCCTTGCTAATTACAGACCTGCAGTGCAGCTCTCTGCCTGCGTCCGGTTTCCCCTTCTCAGTGGGCAGCTTGCATTTGTGTGTTTCGCTAGTTCTGCTCTGGTAGCTACCACTGGAGTCTGAGGGACTAGAGGAATTAGAAAACCTCCCAGTGAGTGACACACTCACCTCATTCTGCTGGGTTGCAGCTGTGACTATTATATGTTGGATTAAAGAAAAGATGAAAGTGGGAACACTAGAAACATTGTTTCCTTTCTGTTAATGTAAATATAGGTTAGGGCTAGTAAACTTTTTTCCTCTGCCAAGAGATGAATCCTTTCATAAAAAGTTGAATCTTTTACCCAGCCTTTCCCACCTGGTCCTTGGGAGCCTTGGACCCAGACTCAGGACTCCTTATTTATTCCCATCAGCTGGTGTGCAAAAACCAGTCCTGTTGCAAAGTGAACCCCCTGGGAAACCCAGAAACACAGAAACGAGGAATTGAGAACAGCTTGCAAAATTTTTGTCGTTCGCTGTGATGAGCTTCCTCTCCTCTCTTTTTCTCCTTATAAAATTCTGAATTAAACATCTCTGACTTCGCAGTCGCTCTTGGCCAAGCCTCATTCTTTGCAGCGGACCCAGCCATGTTTATGCAGGGGCTGCAGCCCAGAGCAGTATTTCAGAGTCAGGCATATAGAAGGGGCAGGAAGTGCGGCAGGAGGCAGGCCTAAAGGAGCTAGAACAGGACGTTTCTTGAGCCGTTGCCCATGGTACTCTGCCCCTGGGTCTTCCTCAGCCAATTCTGAACCCTGTTGATTCATCCCTTTAGCATTCATCGAGCCTCTGGTGAGGTGGGCATTATGCTAGTCTTTAAAGATATTAAAATGACTGAGACCATCTCTGACCTCAAGTGGCTCCCAGTCTAACAGGGGAGACAGATAGAGATATCAAAAGATGCTCACACTCTGGTAGTGGAGACATCAGGTGTGCCCAGGGCACGTGGTGTTTGGAGGACTGGACACCTCACTGACTGGCTGGGCAAGACTTCTTCCAGAGGTGCTGCTCGGGCCAAGGTGTGAAGGGTCCCCAGGCCCCTGAATGAACGTGTGTGTTGCGGGAGGAAGCTTGGGGATAGCACGGGGCATACCGATGCGCAGTGACGCGTGGGCTTTGAGGTTCAGCATGGTGGCAGCTGGCTGTGTTCTGCTCTGGCATCTTGAACATCCTTGAGATGCTGGAAATTCTCCTTTGAAAAGAAATTAACTTCTCAGGTGTATTCTCAGGGTTCCATCGACAAGGCATGCCAGTAGGCTACAAGGGAAGGACATACTGTTCCTGTGCAGGTCAGCTGGCTGTGCAGCGTTGCTCTGCCGGGCCCTGGGTCCGAGCCGCTGCTGACAGATCGTTACCGCAGTATCAGCCCCAGGGCCCACAGCCTGGGCCAGGTTTCTCACTCCCGCCCGAATGTGATGAAGCCAAGGAGCATTTGCCCTGCCTGCATCTGATTGGAATTGCAAGTTTATGTTTATTACTGGGTTCTCTCCTAAATAGCTGCCAGCAGCGTCGGCAGTGGGCTGACTACGGCAGCGTGTGGGGAGTTGGAAGCCCTGCCAGAGAACACCAGGCCCGCTTGGTTTTGTGTGGCTGCAGCTGTGACTCTCACATGTGGGACGCTTTTAAAACGAGGGGGTGGGAAACATGAGAAGTCGTTGCTTTTTCAAAAGCGTAAATATTGGACTATTTACTGCCCCATTCTACTTTTAAAATCCGTCACCTAGCTTATTTATTGAAATAATTGAATTTAGACATTTCTGAGGCCACTTTTAAGATTTCAGATCTCTGGGTCCAGATCTTAATTTTGACTCACTCCCAACCATTTTTAGGTTACTCTATAGTTATTTTGTTGTTGCTATCATCTAAAAAGGTGGCCATACTTCATGACAATTTACTATTTACAGATCTGTTATAGAACTTTTAAATGGACATTTCCTGCGGCTGTCTTCTGATGGCTAAGTGTCTTTACTCATGGTGATCATGCTCCTCACAGTCATTTACTGAGCATCCATTCGACAGATTGCCATGGTCTTTGAGCAGAGGCGCCTGTTCAGAGTCCTGTCGCGTGTTCGTGCGGGTTGGGTTAGCCTGTATCTGGCCTCTCTTTATTCCTCTGTGAGTGAACGCCGTGACAGTTCCCTCAGGGTTGTGTGCAGTTTTAGTAAGTGCGTGTGATTATATATAGCACAGTAACGCATTGAGCAGCTGTTAGATTCCTGCCTTATGATAAGAGCTTTAAATGTGGCGCCTCATTTAATCCCCCCCGAATCCAGTGGCGCAGGTGCCCCTCTTCCCTCATCTCAGAGACGAGGAGGCCTAGGTGCTAAAGAGGCTAAGTTGCTTGCTGAGGGCTGAGGTGGTAATGCATGGCAGTGGGATTGGGTTCTGGACCGTCTGAGCCTGAGGATTTGGGCCTGTGCTCACTGGGCACATGTCAGAGCCGCTTTATTCACAGCAGGGAAGCCCCTTTTATACCTGCAGACTGGGCAGGCCGCTCAGCCTGCCAGACGGTAGGACCGCGAGTTAAGCACCCTGAAGAGAGCAGTTTTAGACCCTTTCGGCATCTGGGACGGGAAGACATCTGTTTCTCCCGGAGCTGAGGTGTGTCTGGCTCTCCTCCACCCCACTAGCACGCCACGTGGCGCTTCTTGCTGACCAGCACTTGGTGCTGCCCCATGTTGGTGGCGCTGGTTAGGCCGTCAGGCCTCCTGGTGGTTTGCCGCGTGAGGAGTTACTGCTCTGTATACCAGGAGAATCTCTTAGCTGGAGCCGCACGTGCATGTGGTTTTATAACGCTGGTATTTTCTGTCTTTAATATGTGCATATGATTCTACTGGGGCAGTTTGTCTTCACAATGATACAAATACTTGTAGGCAATAATGGTTTTTTTCTTCACCGCCTTTAGTCATCTGTCAGCCGAACTGGATGAATGTTTGTCTCTTTCCATCTCTCTCTGTGAAGCGGAAGGCACTGGGATGCAGTCATTCTGCAGTGGCTTGTGTGGTTTCCTAGGTGCTGCGTGTTCAGTGGCAACATGCTGCCTGTATATTTCAGAGAAGAAGGAGTGAGAGGGAGGAAGCTGGAACTCTGTTGCAGCAGCGTGATGTGGTGGGAAATTTAATAGCCACAAAGATTGACTGGCTAAGTCTAAGGAAATAGCTATCATTGTCAGTGAAGTTTAAGGTGTGAAACTCTTGTATGCAGAATATTCAGTGACCTTGCTGTGCCAAACTTGTAAAGCCAGCATCTTCTAGTGCTTTGCTTTTTCTCCCTGTAAAATTATTTTTGAGTAGAGGCAAAGTGGAGTATTTTTAAGTGGCTGTGATTTTTTTTTTAAGTTTTTGTGATTTTTTTTCCTCAGAATTTATATTATCCACAAATTTGCTAAAAAGAAATATCTTTTATTATGCAGATGTTTGGTTCTGAGCTCTGATAGTAAGAATTTGGGTACTGAGGGCTATCTCGTTATCTGAAATTGCCTGCTTGCTAAATTTCAGATAATGAGAATCAGATATGTATATATCTGCTAAATTTCAGATAATGAGAATCAGATATGTATATATCTGATATATGTATATATCAGGAAAATGGATGTACATCATTTTAGTTTCTACGTTCTAATTGTAAGGGATACTTTTGTATCAGAATTTCTCAGCCTGGCACTGTTGACGTTTCAGACTGGATAATATTTTGTTGTAGAGGACTGTCTTGGACATTGTAGGATGTTTAGCAGCGTCCTGGCCTCTACCTGCTAAATACCAATAGTATGTCTCCCTTCCCCCCCAGCACTTGTAACAACCAGATTGTCTCCAGACATTGTCAAGTTACCCTGGGGGGGTCACCTTCAGAGGACACCCAGGTTGCCCCCGCTGTTGCCTCTGCTGTATACCATTGCACACCTCGATTTGTAGGTAATGTGCAACTCAGAAGAGGGGCTAAGACTGTTAGAGCCACTCAGAGGTACTTCCTGAATTGGATGGTGATGACTTTTAAGAAAGAAAAATACTGATTGAAGAGAGGAAGAGATTGCCTTTAGAAGCTAAGCACAAAAAGGCCATTAACATTTTCCCATGAAAACACTGTCACGTATGCAACCTCACGGTTAAGTGGTGGCTGTTTGCTTAGGCGGCCATGCACTGCCTCTTCCGTTGTCTGTTCTCTGAAAATCAGCAGCAGTGCTTATTTATGGGCTCTGTGAAGTAGTTTCAGATCACCAACTAGTTCTTCCTTGCTGATCACAGGTGAGCCTCGGCCAGCCCTTCTTCTCCTTACTCTGAAGCGCTGACATTGTCACCAGGCTGGAATTAATCAGAGGACATGCTTCTGAGGTCTTCCAGCATCTACGCACAGGGCTGCCTGTTGCCCCTGTGTTTGGCCTTTGTGCTGGCTTGGTGGTTGGTTTGGAGAACGCGTTCTTCCCCCTGGGCCGCGTGTGCAGCAGCGTCCTCTCGTGTTTCCCTCTACCTTCCCTCACACTTTCTCTGCTAGTCCTGCAGAGTCGGGGCGGATTAATGACTCCTTAAACGCGCTGCTGTTCTCATCCCCGTCCTGAGAGCGTTCTGCTTGGAAGGCGTTTATCTGTGTTACTGCTCTGTTTCATTTCCACCATTTTGTGAGATTCCAAGTGTCAGTTGCATGCATACTAAAGAAGCTATCCTGTTATTTTGGGAGCAACTAGAATGTGAGGCTGTTGACTTTTTTCCCCTCCCTTATGACACCAGTGTCCATTTTAGTTATATGGGTGCAAAATTAGTCTGACTGAATGGCTGCACCTCCCCAGTAGCCTTGCTGTGCCACTAATACGCTCAGATCTTGAGACGTTTCTTTTGTTACACATACATGGAGTCACTCTACTGAAATATAAATGTTCATCCTATTTCGTATCTGAAAAGCATCATATAACTAAATTTATAACTTAGATTTTATTTAGCGAAGACTTTTCCTCAGTTGTACCATTATCCATACTTCTATATGGCTGATGCCTCTCCCTAATTAAGCAATCAACATGTGAATCTGATGCACAGTAATTTTGACCAAAACCTTGCTTTATGTTCCAAGATGTTGTGCTGTTTTATGCTCTGACCATCATATCTTTAGCACAGAAATAGTAATTATAAATAAAATTTATTTTTTCTTACATTGTCATTTTGGAGCTATGACATTTAGTATCTATAAATTTAGTTATATTGAAATTTCCACTGAATCTTTTCTAGAATTAAGTTCATATATCTTAGGAACTAGCAGAGAAATTTTCCCTTAGGGTATGCCGGGAGAGGAGCAAGTAGTTTTGGTAATGAAATGAGACCTTACAGGAATATTTCTAGAGCAGCTGTAATAATTCAAATGAGAATTGAACTGAAGAGGGAAAAGATGATCTTTTTTTTTCTCTGGCACATCAGTGTGTTGGGTGATGGTGGCAGCAGAAAGCTAAAGGACTTCTGTTTGTCTGTTTTTTTTTTCTTTGTATTACTTTGAACTATCTATTTTAATCTGATTTGGAACCAAAGTAATGAAAATACGATTTTTGTTTTCATGGTAGGAGATGGAATAAACTGAGGCTGAAGGACAAAGAGAAGAGTTCGAGGCTTGAAGATGATTCTGAGGAAAGCGATGCTGAATTTGACGAAGGTTTTAAAATGCCGGGTTTTCTGTTCAAAAAGCTTTTTAAGTATGTGCCACGTGTCCCTGTCTTTACATCTGTCGTCAAGCCATTGTGTTCAAATTAATATTTCAGCAACTACATAGTGGTTACCTGCGGGCCCTGAAGGTGCTTGCCGCAGTTTATTGTAAATACGGTTACTGTCAAATGAAGTTTTAGCCACATGCTGTTCGTTAAAATTAGATGATAATAAGTTGACTAACGTGTGCATTCAGTGTGTTTATAAACTTATAAATCTATGTGGACCTGTATCAGCAGACTAAAAACAACACTTTAAAAGCTATTTATATCAAGTTATTTTGTTGTTTTTAAGGGACCAAATCTCTAATTTCTTAAATCAGATTAATTAAGAAGAATTCCTTATTAAAATCAATATTGCAGAGGTCTTATACTTCTGTGTTGAAATAAAAAACTTTGTAGAGATTATTTTTTTGAGTGTCTTGTATTGTACCTAAGGGTATAATACTTTTGAGCTGACCAGATGTTTATCTAAGTATTTCCTGTAGATGTTATTCTTACATCAGAAGGGAAAATGTAGGCAAACACCTTCAGAACTGAGTTTCTGCTTGAAGCTGTGTTTCATATGTGAATTGGCCCAGGGTTGCAGATAGATGGATGCCCTGTGGTAGATGCGTGTCCATAGCCTACAAGGTCCAGCACTGTCTCCGTGATGAGTGTAAATACTGAGCCAGGTTTGCAGTCTCATCCCTCCTGGGATTTACTTAACAAGGTACTTTAGGAAAGCGTCCTTGATGCATATAGGAAGTTAAAGCGTTGAGTCGCTTCTTTCTGTCTCTTGGATCATCACTTGGTGGTTGGGTGCAGGATGTAAACGCCCTTCTTTGAGACACTTAGGTTTAATCTCCTTTATAGAGTCAGCTGATCGCCGTGCCTGAAACTTGTGCAAGATGGCTACTTAAAAAGAACCTGCTTTTTATATTTCCTCTCAAAGAGCTTTCATTATAATTTTAACTTTTCTCTAGAGGGTGGAGGGGACAGAGGGAGCAGTTATTTTATCCCGATAAACATATAAGAAGCTGAATCCTAAAGATGTGAAGTGTCTTGGTTGGGTTGCTACACTGGACAGAACTATAAAGAAGAACTGTAGGGAATCTCTGGTAATTTTTGGAGGTGTTTTATAGCCCGTAGAAGTGGCTACTTTGGCTGTTGCTTTTCCCAAATGAAAATTAACTATGGAAAGATGAGTAGAGATGATATTTATTGGCAACTCTTTTCATGTTCTCTAAAGTGATTTCTTACTAAGAAACAGGCCAAATAGTATCTGTGTTGTACTAGCAGAAGGAATGCCCAGGTTACAGATTAATTTAATGAAGACAGGATAATTCTCCATGAGTATTAAGTGATTTGGCAAATACCCTCAAGAATGAAATTGAATGTGCATTTTTGTCTAAATGTGGGACTTTCTAGCAAAGAAATTTCAATTAATAGAACTAAACTTTACTTACTATTAAGAGTGTATCAAATTCAGTGTATCAAACAGTGTATTGACTGTTAACCTTATTGTAGTTAATGTAAATACATGTTTAAAAAAATTTTGTCTCAATTGCACATTCCTTGAAAGTATTTTGTTTTCATTTTTCATTTCTCAAAAGCAGAATTTTAAATATTTCATAAATGTTACAAAACTTCTGTTTCTTTTATTCTGGTATATGAAAAAAAATGTAATATCATTGGCAGAGTATCCATTTTTCTTTCATGATTAACTTTTAGCCAGGCCAATTTAATTTTAAGCTGTAGATATATTTGTACCGTATTTACCACACTCTGTGGAATGAAATTAATAGGATATATTTGTACACAAAGGAGTCAGCAGATACTGTTATCTATTTAAGTGCTATTTTCTGCACCATCCTGGTTAACTTTTAAAATTCTGTTTTGAAAAGTGGCCCAGCGAATATATTTGACTCTGATTTAACAATCAAGTGACAAAATCCACTCTTTTGACCTTACTTTTAGCCACACTAGGAAGTGCAGTCCCGGGTGAATGTGACAGTGCCAAGATACACTGGTTATCTGTGGTTCTTTTGTGGTGCTTCAGGCTCCTGGGGGAAGCAGAGTATAGTAATTCTGTTACTCTTTTACAGCAGTTTGTAAAAATCCTTGAACTTTTCCTGAAGAGTAATTTTTTATGTTTTCAGAACAGTTCTGAAAACTGAATTCCATAGCCTGCTTTCATTTAAAGTATGTAATTGTTTTACAGTGTTTTATTTTTAAGGAGATTAAAGCAATAAGACCTGAGTCAGTTGGTGCCACTGCTGGAATCAGAACCCAGGTCCCGGAAGTGCTCAGCCAGTGATACGTGCCTACCATCCAGGGTGCTGGTGCAGCCCAAGGGCCTTCGTAGAGAGAGGGATCTGTTCTTGGCCATCTTTGCGCAATGTCCCCAGGTGTGGTTGGTGATTTCCATGTAGTGATGTGACTTACAAGGCTGCCTAGTGGCTGTTTTCCCTTAAGTCATTTCTTTAGTGTTAATCAGCTTCTTATACATACAGCCGTATGCTGTTTTGAGCGTAGATGAGGAGACGTTGAGCACACTGTGTCTGCCTCTCGTGGGTCACCTGGAATCCGGACAACCTGACTCCCTCTGGCTACCACACTGGTCACCCTTCTGTACCCCTTTCATTGTTTCTCGATTGTCCCTCTCCAGGTTCTTTCCGTTGATCGGCCCCAAACAGAGAGGGATTGGAGCCACGTTGGGTGGAGACGGTTTCATGTAGTGGGAAGGCACTGGAATGCCCACCGGGACGTTTTGGCCCCTGTTCTTCCCAGAGGACTTGGCCCCCTAGTTTTGTGCCTCAGTAAGAGGAGGCTGGTTGACTGGAATTTAGGGGATTGTGAATGTCCATGAGTTTTTTGGGGAACTTTTTGGACTAGATTTTTTTCCACAGCTGATTTTCAGAATACTGGGGGAAAGTTAATGATGACAAGCTTACTGAGAGAAGAGTGAGTAAAACTAGTTTCCCAGAGACTGAGATCCGTGAGGTTTTAGTTAGAGATGCCGTGTACCAAAGGGTAAACATGTGGGGAGTGAAACAGCAAAGCCGCCTTCTTCCAGGGCAGCCGCCTCACGAGCCTTGGCATTTTCTTGAGGGGGCGGGGGCAGAATCTTTAGCTTTCACTGTCTTTTAAGTGCTTTCCCCTTTAGATTCTTAAACTTGGCATGTAATCTTCATGCCATTCCATAGTGTTAAATCTTTCTTCCATTCTCAGAAATGCGTTTTGCTTTGTTGCTTTTTAAACTTCCCATTTAGATTGTTGAATTAAACATGCCATCGATGGGAAGGGGCAAATACCAAGTCTCTTCTTTTTAGAGGGGAATGTATTATTTCTATTTGACCTGTACTTATTTAAAATTTTATTGAAAATCAAGCTTAAAATTTATTTATTTAAAATTTTAATAGCTCTGGCCTTTGTATCTATGATACAGTCACTGAGTCAAGTTCTACTTTAGAATATTAAAAGACCTTTTGTGTTTTTGAGCCTTTAAACCCCCCCTTTTTTTTTTCTTGCCTCTGCTGTAATATGACAGACTCATACGTTATGTACTCATTTTGTGACTAGCCCTATTCTTTAGACTTGTTTATGGCCTTAAATTTTAATTTTTCCTCTGAAAAGATAATATGATTACCAGGTGACTTTTCAACAGTATAGACTGTAAATTGTAGTCTTCTCTGTCCTGCCTTTTTATGCTGTTCAGATTGGAAAAGTAAATGTTGATGCATCTTTTCATAGAAAAATTATTACAACTTTATGTAACTAAAGACAATTGAGTTTTTTTTCAGGAAGATATTGAATAAAAGATAATAAGTTTATGCTTGTTTACCAGGCTATTTCTAATGTTGAAAAAGAAATGAAATAGTCCCTAATTACCCTATCTATCAGTTTAATTAGAAATGTGTTAATGTTCTGTAAAGAAAAATGTGTGATTTTATGCTTTAGGTAATCAAAAATGTATGACCTTATGAATATAATACTCATGTAAAACACACATCCGGCATGTTTCTCTGACTGGTGCTAGAACCTCGCTAAATGATTAATTCATGAGTGCTTTCTGTTGCGATCTGTATCACCCACCATGTGCCATTCTCCTTTTCTTGCTGGTGCTTGCTGGTGTAGGTACCAGCAGACAGGTGTTCGGTGGCTGTGGGAATTACACTGCCAGCAGGCAGGAGGCATTCTGGGAGACGAGATGGGATTGGGCAAGACCATCCAGATAATTGCCTTCTTGGCAGGCCTGAGCTACAGCAAGATCAGGACTCGCGGTTCAAATTACAGGCAAGTGCTTCTCTGCAGACTGTCAGTCTGTGGAGCTCAATTAATATTTCATCAGATGTATTGCTGTGGAGGAGGGTCTTGTGAATTATTGATGACATTTCAATTACAATATTCCTTTAATTCTTTTAGTGGGGGACATCAAAGGAAAATTTTTACGAGACAATGGAGCTGTAGGGCAGGAGAAATTAAACATGTAACACTTTTAATGAATTCCAGGCATTGATGCTTCATTTTGCAGATGAGCCCCACTAGATATTTTGGGTCAATACAGTGTCTAAGGTTAGCTTCTACAAATGGATTGTTTACAAACTCAATTATGTTAATATCAATAGTTTACACAATATGGAATTTTAAATTAGACATAATACCTTTAGTTCCATTTATTAAGTTTTACATTAAAATATTTGTTCTGGCAGGAGACCAGGTGAGCATTACAGTAAGTACAAAGTCTATTCATGGGGAAAGTTGGATCTTTGGAGGATTTCTTTTATAACCGTTATGTGTGATAGCATTCATAGATGGTACTTTTTTTTTTTCAAATGACATTACATACTTGTCTGCTCACTATGCTTTCTCCCTACTCTCCCAGTCTTTAAGAATTTTATATAAATTTGGAAGTCAAAGTCTAAATAATAGAAATAGAAAATGATAGAAAACTAGTTTTTGGTTGTAATCTTTATTTTCTTTAGGATTCAAATAAACTATTAAAACTTTAATCTTCTGAAAGAATAAACATTTAAACTATGCTTTTTCTTTGTGGTGGGACTGAAATAGTTTATCTTGAAATCCAGTGAGTATTTCCATATTTAAGCTGTAAGTTGACTTCTTCTGTAAATCAGTAATGGTAGATGAATTATGTAAATCAATTAATGCTAGATGAATTATGTGGAATATTTAATTTTAAACCCAGATAATCCAACAGCTCCTTGGATTCTAATAGGCTTTACCTAATGAGTAACAGCAAGATATTTACCAGACATTTATGTCTTAGAAACCCCAGGCAGTCACAGGATGTGATTTGACGACCCCTTTAAAAGAATGTTAGCGTGCCTGAAGGCGGCCACAGCAGAAAATGACTGTCTACACTCTGGTTCATCAGCAGAGAAATGTTTACTGGAATGTTGTGTGTGTTGTGGATTAAGCTGCTTCAGTCGTGTCCGATTCTTTGCAATCCTGTGGACTGTAGCCCGCCAGGCTCCTCTGTCCATGGGATTCTCCAGGCAAGAATATTGGAGTGGGTCAAATACAAACTGTAAAGTGTTACGTAAAGAACTTTTTATTTTAATCTTCAGAGTTTTTTGCTTTGTTTTTATTCCTTACTCTTCTCATTAATTTAGGAGATCAACACATCCCATGAGCAGTACTTAAAGTTTTAGGATATTTTAGAAATACTTACACTGTTGTAAAAAGGGGAACATATATTGGGAGATTTTTAAATATTAAATATTCTGTTGTTACTACAATAAAGTGTTGAAGCAGATTTTTTTCTTCCGATATTGAAATTCTGTTATGTTTCATGTGAAAACATTCCATCCCAATGGAAAAGTCAAAGTTGAAAATGGGCATTTAGTGTTTTCTTACCTAGGTATATCATTAATTTACTGTTTATAAAATGCTTTCTCTGTTCTAAACAAGCTGTTTGGTTGGCTTGCCTCTGCATTTCTCGTTTGCTTTGGTTGGGTTTTGATAACTAGAATGCCCCAACCTGCCCCAGATAGTTTCTAAGACTATCTTTCTTTCCTTAAATGATTTATGGGATTTTCTTATTTCCCATCTCTTTTCTTCCCTTCCTTTCCTGTTACCGTGAAACTTGTGTGGGGTCTCGTACACCGGGCCTGGGAAACCTAAGATCATCCCTGCTGTGTAGTTTTGATTGAAAACTTAAAACATGTTTTCTTGAATGGTGACAGTCCAACTAGGCGTGAACTGTGGGCTGATAATGAGCAGCAGCTGTGATCAATTGACTATCAATGTACATCTCCTTTTTTCCATAATGAAATAGTGTGGCATGTGGGATTGTAGCCCGGATCATCTTTATTAAGGTAGTGTTGGTAGAAGTGGCTTCCCAGAATGCAGTTACACATCAGCCAAACAGCAGGTCTCTGTGAACAGAGGTGTTCAGAGGGCTTGTCCCCTCTCTGTGCAGGGGCCAGGGCAAATTGTTCAACATATTTGCTCACAGTTTTACAGTATGTCCTCCTTTGAAATTAGATGAGCTTGGAGTCTGCCTCTAGGTTTGTGTCCTGAAGAGAAATAGCTGGATGCATAGTGAAACCAAGCTCTGCGTGAGCCAGCACTGCTTCACGGGCTGTGTAAATTCCCTCTGAGCTCTTGCAAGCTGTAGATTTTGGGGCTTTCATTTGAATGGTCTTAGTATTGTAATTTTAAGGTCAGTGATCCTGAAACCATGGATGTCCCTGGGATACCAAGAAGGAACTTACTGGTAAAAAGAAGTTTTTGATTTTTGTTTCTTTAATGTGTTTCATATGTAATGTCTTTCAAAAAGAGGGAGAAGCATGCTTACTGTGGTTAATAGAAGTCTACACTGGTTGCTTTCCCAGTTCATAGTGTAGACACGATATACTTTCTCTTGGCCATTCATATTACAATGATAGGCCCCTGCACTTTATGATGGAGAAGAAATAAGTGGTTAACCTTGCAAACTTCAGTTAATACTCTGAAGTCTTGGATATCATTTAGGAAATTCCTCATTACAAATAAATGGCCTGAAAATGTTAATAAACTTTCAAAGGTAAATATTTTTACTTTGTAATTCCTGATAAGTTCAAGGCTATGAGGGGCAGATTTCTGTCCTGCAGGTTGAAATATTTGACCACGGAGGTATTGACTTGTAAACCTACTAGGTAATCAATGAGAATCAAAGATGAAAGAAACTGTAGCCAGTTCAGTAATTGGTACTAATTGCTCGAGTACATTGAGCCCTTTCTTAAGATCATCTCTCTGGTATTGAGGACTGGAGAAGGGTCATCTCACTGGCATTGAGGACTGGAGAGGGTGGGGCAGTTGATGTGACTGCTGATGGATGTGATTGCCCCTCTGAGGTTCCGGAGCTGTCTAGGTCTGCTCCTGGATTCCCGCTCTGTGTGAAACCCTCCATAGCTTCCTAAGAGAATGGCAGAAATGGAAGGGCATGATAATGCCAGATAGATGTTGAGCCAGAATAAACTGTTGGCCTTACATAATATTGTAGCAGCTGACAGCAGCCAGGTTATAAAAGGCGTGTAAATGCCGTGTGACCTGCAAAAGCATGTGTACGTGTTCATGTTTACTTGAAAGTGAGTTTGTTTTTAAATATTTTAGACAGTAAGTGTATATTGATAGCTCTCTAATTGCTCTTGGAGGATATAAGAAATTGCTGCGTTTAATCCTTTTAGGGAGTATTGTCACAGAAGGGGCCAGGGCAGAGCTGTACTCTCCCCAAGGAGTTTGAGGGGACCTGCCCTTGCTGGGAGGCTGAGACACTGCTGGAAATTCTTTAGGAGCTGTCAGCTCCTGGCTTCTTGTGATCTGAGCCCATTCTCTGGAGCAGAGGGGCAGGGGCAGTAACTAGCTGAAGGCTGGGAGGATTTAGAAATGGGTGGAGGAATTTTGTTACATTGGAGTAAACAGGTCAGCCTTATTCAGGTTATGGCTTGTTTTTCTACAGAATTGCAAAGTGTTTCCAGTTGTGCAGATTATTTTCAATATTTCCAGCACTGTGTGGTTTAGTTTACAAAAAAATTTTAAGTTTGAGAATAATTTATTGAACTGTAGCCAAAGGGAAAAAAAAGTCAACCATGATCTCCATCTCAAAAATAATCTCTCTTAATGTTTCAGTATAATTGCGCACACACACACACACACACACACACACACACACGGTGATATGTATTATGACGGGGTTAATGTGGGGTCCTAACTAGTGTGGATGCACCAAGGAAGGGTCCTTAACCTACTTGGAGAGAAAGGGACAGGAAGGGAGGAAGTTGAGGGCTGAAGGACAGGTTGAGGGTGGTTGGAATAAGAGGGAAAGAAGGGACAAGGTGAAGGCCGAGAGGTCAGAGGGGTGTACACTTTGTAAGAACTGAAAGAGTGCTGCCAGGGGGAGTGCTGAACTGTGAGGGGCCGGTCAGGATGAGGGCTCTGTGGAGGGGTGATGCTGAAGAGGTGGCCCGAGGTCCAATCCTTGTGGTCTCATACAGCGGGGTGAGGTGTTTGGACTGTCTCAAGAGTAAGGGACAAACATGAAAAGGCTCTTAGGCAAAGGGATGAGGCATTCTGATTGTGCTTTCTTGAAAAGATGGTGCTAGAAAGTGCAATATCCTGGGTAAGAGATGGTAGTGGCCAGAAGGGGAGTGTTCGCAGTAGAGAGAGAGTGACTCAGAGAGGAAGCGTATGTGACATGAACTCTGTGTCAGTTGGATGTGGCGAAGAACAGGAGTGGGCCGAGGTCTGGATTTCCACTGAGGGTGCCTGGAGCATGGGTGCCAGTGCTTTCCATTGGACTAGGAAACCTGGGGGGAGGGGCAGTTCGGGGGAGGACGACGTGTGGTACTGTGGGGACATCTGAGTGCAGAGCCCAGCCGGCAGTTGGACATCTAGGCAAATGGTACTTTGGAGCTCAGAAAAGAGGCTGGGGCTGGAGACCTAGGTTCACGTTACCAGTGTAAAGAGAGTGAGTGAAACTGTGAGGGTTAGTGAGATGGTAGCTTGGGGAAAGTGTGTGGAGTGGATAGCTTCAGATACTCAGCATCCTTGTGGGCAGAAATAGGCAGGGGACAGAGAATGACAGTTTAAAAGTCGCCGGTGACTCTGCTGCAGACTGAGAGGTAGGCGACGAAGGCTCCAGTGTCCTCCGTCAGCCTCAGCTGCTGGTTGCCTCTGGCGGCTGAGCGTGAGCCTCGCATTGAAGAGATTGGTGTCGCTCGTCTGGCTTAGGCTTCGTGTTCTGCACCGGCTGACAGCCGTCTCGCGGCAGGACTGAAGATGGAGTAGCAGACGCACTGATGTGGTGGGGGTCTGGGCTCAGACAAGGAAAGGGGCCCTGGTTCCATGTTGACAGGTAGGAAGCAGGGCGGGGGGGCACTGGTTCAGTCAGGTGCCTGTGGTGTGCTATGGATTGGGATATTCTGACTGCCAGTAAAAGAATCCTGGTTTCAGTTTGGGTTAAATGTTCACATAACGTGCGCTACATCTAGGAACCTGCCAAGGAGGCAGATCGTAGGCACAGCGTGATCAGAAGCAGCGCAGGTTCTCCTGAGGCCAGTTCTTCTTGCGGTCATAAGGTCTCTTTGCACAGTAACTCAGCTGCCAGTGGCTGCTGGCTCTTGTTCTCATGCTCGCGTGCAGCAGGAGAGACCGAGAGATGGCGCTGTCGGGACCTGGAGCAGAAGTGCTTCCTCACCATCAGCCAGCCAGCCCTCCCAGGCCCCTCGGGACTGGTGAGCCTCTCTAGGGGAATGCTGTGTGCTAACAGGCCGCAGATGAACTTCCCTCCCCTCCGTGACGAGACAGTGGTCAGAGTCCCGCCAAGTACGGGTCTGGGAAGGAAGAGGGGACGCCTGCACAAAGCTGTTCTGTTGGGAAGGAGGAGGGGAGAGGTGACTGCTGGCCCAGCGGCCGTGACCAGCCTTCTGGTTCCCTGTGTGTGAATGAATTGGGATGATTCCGTAAATTATGTGGTTTTTAGAAAGACCTCAAAACATTTTCCAGGTTTTAAATATTCTTCAAAGATGATTTTAATGGTTATATGGTATATTCTATCTTAACAAATCTTAATAGTATTTAGTATATACTATTCTAAGCACTTCATAGTTATTGATTTAAACTTCATATAACTGGCTGCTGTTCCCATTTTGAGATGAGAAACTGAAGTTGAAGAGCTGTGCAGAGCTGGGGTTCAGACCTCGGCAGCGCTCCTAGCTACTTGCCTGTGCAGTAGTAGAGAAACAGGATGGTTTATTTAGCCGGTCGCTTACTTACACATGCTCAGGTAGCGCCCACTTTTTTGCAGGCAAAGAATGCTGCCGTGTGCGTCTTGGTACACAGATGTTTGTCTTGGGATTGTTTGGTCAACACGCGCCTCTTGTTAAGGCTCTTGCTCTGTAGCGCTCAGCTGCTTTCCACAAAAACTATGACACTTGAACTCTGCTGGCTGGGGCTTTCTGGGAGCGACGGTCACTGGCGCTCACCCACTGGTTTTGTATCACGTGGAGAAGCGAGCAGCGCGATGTAGCGCAGAAGCAGGCTGCAGCCAGCAGAAGACGGACTTGAGGCGCTGCTCCATCTCCTGGTAGCTGTGGCACCTTGGGCACACCAGTCTTCAGCGGCCTGAACACTGCAGGATTCTTATCCTGCTGGCTTCCCGGGGCTGAGAGACTGACTGAAATCCTGTGGATGAAAACTCTTGATGAACTATAAAGCTTCAAACTGATTGAATGTATTCTTATGTTCACTTAGGTTGATATACCGTTTATGCCTTTGCTAATCTGGAATAGAAGAAGAGAGAAAAGTTTCCTTATTAGGTAGTTTTTGTTTGATTTGCTTTACTGTGGATGACATTTTCAACAGATTAGTTGGTGGTTCCTCTTAATGCATGCGTCCACTCATTGATGAATGGGGTTGTAGGGATTTCACTAGGTGGGTTTATCCTCAGTAGGATTTTCTTTTTCGAGCTGTAAGGTTTTGTTTCTCTCTGTGTGTGTGTTTTGGCAGTGAATCGTCCGTATACCGTCATTCATGGTTGTCTTTTCCTCTTGGACATTTTGGGTGCAGGTTCGAGGGGTTGGGTCCGACCATAATTGTCTGTCCAACAACGGTGATGCATCAGTGGGTGAAGGAATTTCACACGTGGTGGCCTCCATTCAGAGTGGCAGTTCTGCATGAAACCGGGTCCTTTACCCACAAAAAGGTAACATTACAATACTTCAATACCTTTTTCCCTGTTTTTGTTTTAAAACCTTCCATTTTACCTGACGGTTGTTGCTTTGATCTGTTTCTTTCTCAGATGTATGTTCTGATGTTTCTTCCATGCACTTGTTGTTCTTGATTCATTTTAGAACTCTTTATTTTCAGAACAGTTGTGAATGTAGGCTTTATCATTCTAACAGCCCATGGTGATGACAAGACATGTTCTTGTCCAGTGAAACACAAGCCTGATACCCTGAGTGGGACCAGAATCAAGGGCCTTATGCAGTAGTTAACTGGCTGGATTTGAGGCATTACTGGCTTTAAACAGTTTTAGGAAAGTAGGTACAAAGTGTAATTAGTGTTTTAATCAGTAAAGGCATTTGTTAACATGCTTTTAAAATGTGTTTTTAATGAGCAAAAGAACACCCTGCCATTTTGACATTTTCGTTATTTGTATTATTGCCTTTTAGTTAATTAAGTTGCTTTTTGTTCTCTGAATCCTTGATTGCCATTTAAGTATAATCACTGTTCTTTGAAGGTGGCATTTCTTCACTTAACTTGTTTTAGCCGCATCATCAAAAAGGAACATTATCGTCTGTTCTTCTATGGGTAGCATAGATAGCTTGTATTATGCTTTTTAAATTCTCATTTCTGTCTATCATCTAGACTGCAAACTCTGCAGAGTGGAGACTATGTCTTCATCATTGTTGTATCCCAAGTGCCCCTATAGCTGAATAGATGATAATTACACATTTCCACTGGGGTTTGCAGGTTACTCTGTAGATGAGCAGTGGCAGTTTGTTATGAGTTCTTTGCTGATTTTCATAGCTCTTGAGTGAGGTCTTCGTGCCCCCATGAAAGCAGTGCCAGCTGAGAGGGCTGGTGAATGTTTGCCTTGCTGAGTTAAGTGCATGTGAGCCACTAAGCTCCAATGTCTTTGTAATTCTGCCAAGACCCCCTTTCCTCCAAATTCCTGTTTGTTCATGATCATGAGTAAGCAGAGCTTTTGATAGAAGTGAAACAGGAGTATCTATAATTTGGTAGCTCAAGTTTGGTGAGGTGGAATCTTGCTTTTACTAGCTGTTGTTGAAACCAGCTGACTTTGCCCTGAATTTTAAATGATAAATGGAAAACAGGTGAGTTGAAATAATTAACGAAGTGAGGTAAACGCTGCAGTTTTTAAAAAGTGGTTTTTTTAGCAGCATGATAATAAGTTTCAATCATTTTTCTAGTCAAGCTAAATTGTTGTAACTATCTTGTTATCACCCTTGTAAAATATTTTTGATTCCTTCTTTCACTTCTTTGTCTTTTGACGTTTCTTAATGTTCTGTACTGCAGAATCCTGTACCAGAATTCTTTAGTTGATGGCGTATCTTTAAGAAGCACATTTTCCACACGTTCCTCTTTATCCGTTTATTTTCTTTGGCGCTTTTTCTATTACACCTTTGCCGTATCATGGCCCACTTGTATTTCCTCTGTTAGCCTGAAAAGCAGCCTTCGTGCAAGCGAAATGCACTGACTAATGAATGGAAATGGGATTGACAGGGTGGGATGATTTTGGAGAATGGCATTCTATCCTGTATACTATCATGTAAGAATTGAATCGCCAGTCTATGTCTGACGCAGGATACAGCATGCTTGGGATTGGTGCATGGGGATGACCCACTGAGATGTTATGGGGAGGGAGGTGGGAGGGGGGTTCATGTTTGGGAACACATGTAAGAATTAAAGATTTTAAAATTTAAAAAAAAATTAAAAAAAATAAAAAGAAAAAAAAAGAAATGGGATTGACATTGATTGGTCAGTGCCTCTGTTGAGGAGGCTTGCTTCCTTCACTTGCTTGGAGGGCAAACAGAACCTTAAAGAACGGATTATTCACCTTTTTACAGTGATCTGCACCTTCTGAGGTGTCTGGTTGTGCACAGATATTTGCATACATATAGTTGTTTATAGTTTTTCCAGTACTTAATGCTTTACCGAGGACTTTAATTTGAAAGTTTCTTACTTAAGTTTTGAGGAAAAGTAAGGAGGCTTGTGTTTTTACTCTGACCCTTAACTCTTTGTATAGTTCCTTTTCCATTATAAAGTGTCTCATATCCCTAAAGATGTAAGTTGTTACGCAAAAGATTGAAAAGGTGTTCTTCTGTATCTTTCAAACCGTACTATCCACTTAGAAACACAGTCTGTTACTAATGTTAGTATCAGTTTATTGTTTGTGATGATAGCATCTTGAATATGCGTTACTTCCTCCACACAGACCTTGTTTCCAATCCTGGAAACAAAAGTCCTTGTGTCTGAACATCTCCGAGATCAGAGCTGTGGCTTCTGGATTGAAGCCCTGAGCAGCATCTGACCCTCTGCTCTTTCCTTCCGTATTTGTACAGACCGTGCTTACCACCGTGCGCACTTGCTGGCTCACAGGCGAATGCTAAATTGGAGTGGAGACTACATCTCTCAGTCACACTTGAGACCTCCTGCTCGTGCTGCTCGTCCTCTGAGCCAGCGTTTGATGTCTAACTTCCTCGCCATTGTAGGCTGAAATTTCTCTCTTCCATGGGGAGACATTCTGTGCCCCCTGGCTGTCCTGTCTAAATAAAACGGCAGCACTCTGGTATAGGGACATTCAGTGCTGGGGAAACAGGGAAGGGAAGAGAATTTCTCTTTGGGAAGCTTAACAATGTAATAATGCCAGAATTATTATTCTTATTCAGTAGATTGTTCTTATTTTTCTAAAGATTTGTTGTAACTGGCAGATGTTAAACTTTGAAAAATTTTAGTTTTTCATTTAGAGAATAAATATCGAATGATCAAACAATTTCTAATGGAGCTTATCTGTCATTTTTCTTCCCTCAGTTGCCTTTTGGCTTCCCACCTCTCTCACCATGTGGTCCTGTATTACCTTTGTTAATATTCTCTTTGGTTGACAGCATAATTTTGAATTATCAAATGAATACTCAGCAACCATGCAAAAAAAAATATGTGGCCAATATTTTCAGTCAAATGATCAAATCAGATAAGATTTTCAGGCTCTGAATCTCCTTTAATGGTCAGTTGAAATCTCATTTACTAGGAACCTAGGGTTTTCCTTTTCTCCTTATGTCTTATGATCCCCTTTTCTAATGGAGAGAAACTTGATACATAAGTTGATTAACCTTTATTTGTTGAGTAACTGTAAATACAGTATTGTAGGTGTGTGATGTTACTTGGGTTGCAAAAAATGGATATGATGTTGCTAATTGGCGTTGGAAAACTAAGCATTTTCTTGGGGAAAGAAAATACATGAAAAGATAATAAAAGGAGATAGTTTTATAATACTTACAGCTCACAGCAGGTGGTGGCATCTTTAGCACCGTGTTGTATAGTTTATTTAATTATTAAGTACCCTTTTTTCAATTTGTTGGAAGATGTTTAGTGAGAAATGTCTTGGTTAAATTCTGAAACAGTTGTCACTTTAAAGCTCTCACCTTTCCCTGCTTTGTAAGACATGGTAATACTGTGGAATAGTTTTGCTATTAATAGCTCACAGAGGTTTATGATTCTGATCCATTTATGATATCTATGACATTTAGAGCTGTAGGGTTAGGAAACGCAGCAGTGGCATAAAGATGTAAAGGCATAGATTCTACAATCACCAGGCCGGGGCTTGACTCTGGGATCTGCCATTTCATAGCTTTGTGAGCTGGGGCCAGTTGCTCAGCTTTGCTGAGCCTTGTTTGAACTCCTGAAAATGGGTATTTTTTTTAGTAATTTTTTGAGAGTTTGTTGGGTTCATATAGGTGAACAATAAACTTAGTGTGCTCCCCAGCATATAATGTTTACTCAGGTAATTCCTACTGTTGAAAACAAAGAATATGGTAGGCCTCTTCATCCCAATACTTGAGAAAAGGCATTCTGGTGTTTCTGATTGATTCAGTGTAATTATACTTGAGATAGAAAGTTCACACTCACTTTATCAAAAATATTCCCAGTCCTTCACATGTAGACCTTTTTCGCCCTGTGTCTAGGTACGTTGGCTCCCAAAGGACGCGGTGAAACAGTGCTGAAACTCTTCCGTGGGAAAGGCAGGGTGTGAGCAGAGAGCGGGCCACACGGGGATGGCCACCTGGCGCCACTGCCGTCACGTGCTCTTTCAAAGGCCCGTCTTCCGAAGCGCTAGCACGGGAAGTCTCGGCTGTTCAAAAAGCTGGGAGTCAAGAAAAAGCATAACTAAAGCAGGAAAGGACCGCGCGGCCCCTCAGGCACCCTGAATGTTTCAGGTCCACTGCGAGTGGACACAGAGCGCTGCGAGTCCCTGTTAGCCTTGGAGACGCGTGCACGCCTGGTGCGAGACGCTCGCTCGTTCCGTAAGGGACAGTGTAAGATTAGGTTGCCGGGGCCCTTTGTTTCTTCATTGTCAGCACAAACCCGTGTTTATTAGGGATTTGGCTTGAAGGGAACTTTAATTAATTGCAGGTGCGGTCGCCTGTGCCTGGGCAGCGCCGGGCTGTTTGCGGAGAGTGGCCTTCGCGTGCCTTGCTCCTCCCCGCTCCCCCTGCTGCCTGACAGTGTGATTTATGTCTGCTGGTTTCCACCAGCCCACTGTTTGCCCTCTAGGAGGGATTGGCCTCCTGAGCCTCCATAATGACAGCAGCACTTTCACAGACATCTTCTAATGGCAACAGCGCTGCATTCAGTGAGTCAGGCTAATTGCAGATGTACCCTATTAATTGCAAAAACTAGGAGAGGTTACATATTTTACAAGCTTTTAATTTGGAAACCGCCCGAGATGATTTGTCTTAAGTGTTTGGATAGAGACCTCCGTAATATTCAACAATTCAGCATTATTGAAACTCCGGTCTAGGCAGTTACAGAATTCTGAGATTGAATCAGGTGAAAACAAATAGTCTTAGATGTGTTTTTACCCAGTGGCTGTTAAGTGGAGGTTATATTTTCAATGCAGACGTTCAGCAAATTTCTTACTCTTTTTACAAAAGCATCTTTGATTCTTACTCATCATCACACATCTTTCTGAATATGGTAGAAAATTTGTATTTCTCTTAGCTATAGCTTAAATCACAGAATTTTCCAAATAAATTTCAGTTCTTGGACATGCCCATGAAGCTAAGCATCACCCTGGTGGTGTGTAACTGGGGGGCTTGGTGTCCCAGTTTAACTGTGGTACAGGGATGTCCAGAATCCAGTTCAGGGTGGTGTTCTTGGAGTGTAGTGGAATGACGGTGGGGAGTGGGTGAATTCCAAGGCCGTGAACAAGTGGACCCACGTGGGCAGGGTTTGGCTGTGATGCAGTGGACATTTTATACGCGTGAGTGGTAATTTCACTTCGGCCGTTGTTGTTCTGCTCTCCCGTTTCTCTCTGTGCGCACAGCTCCGTGCCTGGAACTCACAGCACAGGACGCGGCGGTGTGTCCATCTGCTGCTGCCCCTCACCGCCTGCTTCTTGGTTCCTAGCAGCCACTGCTCTCCCAGGAGGAGGGAGATGGGGAGAGAGTTGCGATGGCTGCCTGCTCAGAGTTCCAGTGGAAAATTAAGATGCAGAGGAGCTGTTGCAGTCACCTCCGGCTTCTGACTCAGCCAGAGGTGGGATCTCAGCGCCGGTGGGATGAGCGCAAGGTGGAGCAGTGTATCTCTGGACAGCTTGTCTGTCTTCCCTGGACACTCGCTGCCATGGTGGGGCCCGAGGCCATGGATAGCATTGTGGTTAGGGAGAGCTGGGTGGAGGCAAGGCAGTGTATTCATCATAAGGTACCAAAAAAAAAGTCAGGAAATGGTTAAGTCGGTGTGGCCTCTGTGCAGTTCTGTGCAGGGACTGAAGCTCGTGAATAGGGAGAAGGCACAGCGGTGTCATATTGGTGATCCAGCTCTCACTCGCAGAGCCTTCACTAGCACCAGGTGTTACAGCTCTGACCGCTGAAGTTCCGGGTGAGCCCTGAGGTGTGTCTGGTATAAGACAGTTTCTCTCTTTTTCTCTTTCAAAATTTTCTTGGTCAGTGTTACACCCTTTATATTCTATTGAATTAAAAAATATTCTAATTCTTGTTTATTAAGATGATAATTTTGGAGGTGTTGAGTTTATAAAATTTATATGATTATGATCATATGAATAACTGTATTGGTTTTCCTAATGTTTAGCGGTTCTACTCCCGTGATGCCTTATTCGCTTAATATAGGGCTGAATTTTTATTAAAGGAATGACTCTCTAGTGAGGGGTGCCTGTGAGTATGTTGCTTCTGTCAGTTTTGCCAGTCTTCTTGTTCTGTGTTTGGAGCCATTTAAATCACAGAGTTGATACCCACTTTGCTGATAAAACCCTTGGGTCTGGTAGACGTCTGCTGGGAACAGTTTAACGTTGTTTTCAGGTCTTTAGGTACGGTCTGATCGGTGTGTCAGGCTTCAGATGGCATTGACTTGTTTCTAGTAGACGTCTGCTGGGAACAGTTTGCATTGTTTTCAGGTATTCGGGTGCGGGTCTGATCGGTGTGTCTCGCTTTTCTCGGGTCCGTTTGGTGTCTTGTTCATGTCTAGTGGGCGTCCTCTGTCAGGCTTCAGATGGCGCTAAATTCCGCACTGCGTGGCTGCTGTTTCCATGCCCATTGCCTCTGTGTGACTGACGTGTCTCACGCTGCCATGTTAGTCTCTTCTTCAGGCTGACTTTACAGAGGTCTCTCTCTTTTGGGGTCTTTTCAAAGAGCTGTTTACACTTTTTCTTTTTCAGTTCTGCGAAGTTTTGTCCTTAAGCGTCACTGATTTTTGTTTTTATCTGGCTGTCTCACTGTCCCTTTTTCACCTCTTGCTGTGGCTGCTTGGTTTGATTTCAGCCTCAGGGGGGTGTGAGGAATGAGGACCTTGGTGTGGCCTGAGGCTCTGCTAAGAGTTGGCAGGAGGAGCTCACTGATGGTGAGCCTCGGGCCCTTTGTCCCTGACTGTAAACTTCAAGTTGCCTGTGGTCTTCCTCTCTCTCCTAATGTGGATTCTGAGGAGCAGGGGCCGCGCCCCCCAGGTTCTGTTTGCATTTCCTTGGCGTCTCTTTAACAGTTCCTGTGTGCTTGGTTCCCAGTGCCAGTCTGGGGTGGGCCAGACTCTCCTAGTGGAAAATGTCACTGCCGTCAGCCCACTGTCACATGGCAACCCCAAAATAAATGTTAGGTCTGAAGTTTAGTTTTTTAAGTTTAGTCGCTCAGTCGTGTCTGACTCTTTGCAGCCCCATGGACTGTAGCCCAGCAGGCTCCTCCATCCACGGGATTTCTCCAGGCAGGAGCACTGGAGTGGGGTGCCATCGCCTTCTCCAGTTAGGTCTGAAACCACCTGTCTGCTGCCTGTTCCTGTCTTTGCCTGACAGTGGTTTGATAGTCCTGCAGTCTGCTGCTTTTCTGATATTTGTGCCGAAGACACATGATGAAACGACCATTATCAGGGCTCCCCAGTGTTAAAGAATCTGCGTGCCAAGTAGGAGACCCGAGTTCTGTCCCTGGGTTGGGAAGATTTCCTGGAAAAGGAAACGGCAAGCCACTCCAATACTCTTGCTTGGGGAATCCCATGGACAGAGGAGCCCGATGGGCTGCAGTCCATGGGGTCAGGAAAGAGTTGGACACGACTTAGTGACTGAACGGCGGCAGCAGCTGTTAATCAGAAAATGGGCTTACATCTTGGCAAGTGTACGTTAGCCTGTTTTCTGTCATGATAAAGAACTGAACCCACGTACAGCCCTTCCTACCCTTGGATAGGGATTTTTTTTCAGTGCACTCTTAGTTTTCCCTGTTCTCACTGTTGGTCGTTACACTGGACTTGCAGCAATGCGACAATAGATCCTTTATGTATATATTATATATAAATATAGGTATATGATCTGTGTTTTAGACCCTTTTAGCAGTTTCATTAGTATTTAAAACAATATTTTAATGTTTAATTATTTTACTATTTTAATGTTTAATATTGCTGTAATAATTTAAGATTGGTAAGTATATTACATGTAATCTTCCCTTAAAAATATTTTCTTTCACAGTTAAGTAAGAGGCAGTGTTGCCTAAAGCTTAGGCTCTGGAGTCGGCTTCTTTGTTACACTCAAATCCCGCTCCGCCACTTCCCAGCTCTGTGACCTGATAATATTATTTATTCTCTAAGCCACAGTTCTATCTTCTGGAAGTTGGGGTCAGTAAGGACCCCCGTCCTTTCACAGAGGTGCTGTGAGCTCCCCGTCTGTGCTGAGCCCTGGGTGGGGAGCTCTGCTGTCCACTCCAGTGCAGAGTGTGGAGTCCTCAGCCCCCTCCTCCCACCAGGCAAAGGGACCACACTCTTATAGTGGCAGCACCCCTGCACCAGCTGGATGGAGCCTACCGTTGCTAGGCCGTCTCCTGCTAGTTTATTTTTTGTCCTTGACTGTCTAAAGTTGGAATGTACTTTTTTTCTGGCAAGCATGACTGCTAATTTGGGATCACTGCAGAATTCCAGAATCTTTGCTTTCTCCTTAGAATTATGGGAAGGTTTTCCCTTTGCTCTCTGACATTTTTAGTGTTGCAGAAAAGATATTCAACACAGGTAGAGTCCTTTTCTTCTGAAGGGAACCTTTTTAAAACATCTGTCTTGTTCTGATTAGAAGCTGCAGCATCTCTCTTGCTTGTTTTGTTTTTGGAATTCAGACATCTAGCCGGTATGTGTCTAGGTGTGTGGCTTTTCCAGCGTGTCTGCCTGGTACTCAGGAGTGTTTCGCTCCATGGGCTCGAGTCTCTCCTCAGAATTCTTTGGTATCATTTTAAACAATCACTTCTTTTAATCCCTTGTACTCTGTCCTCTTTGAATCCACGTTACACATCATTAGAGCTTCTGGGTTTGTCCTTCTTGTTCCCTTGACTTTTCCTTCATTTTCTTGCTTTCATTTTAAAATCATAAATCATTTTTTATCTACCTTGTTGTTTTAAGTTTAATATGAAAGTGAAAAGTGAAAGTGAAGTTGCTCAGTCATGTCTGACTCTTTGTGACCCCATGGATGGTAGCCTGCCAGGCTTCTCCATCCATGGGATTTTCCAGGCAAGAATACTGGAGTGGTTTGCCATTTCCTTTTCCAGGGGATCCAACCCAGGTCTCCCATACTGTGGGCAGACTCTTTACTGTCTGAGACACCAGGGAAGCCCAGTTTAATATGGAAGGAAGTTTAATATGGATTAACATAAAGGATGTTTTGGAAAAATAAAATTTGGGCAAGTGTTTACATGTTACATCTTTTTCTGGTTTTCTTTGACTCTCTTCCCCCATAATAGGGAATATATTATCAGCATTTACAACTTACAGATTAATGAAACATAAAGTAGATTTCCAGTCTGATACTACATAACTAGGTTGTATGTATGATGGTTATGTACATGTTTATAAAGTGCCTTAGACTGTATCATGGTTGAAAGGTTGACTTTAAGAGTCATGCTTGGGATAGGAAGGGGAGGGAGGCTTAAGAAGGAGGGGGTGTGTGTGTGTGTATACACATATATGTCTATATGTAAAATTATGGCTGATTCACATTGTGTGGCAGAAACCAACACAACATGTAAAGCAATTATCCTCCAATTAAAAAAAAAAAGAATTGAAAAACAGTCATGTTCATTTAACTTATTTAAAAGTGGCTTTGCCGTTTTGTCATCGTTTTAGGAGAGACTAGTTCGAGACATTGCTCATTGTCACGGGATTTTGATCACTTCTTACTCCTACATTCGACTGATGCAGGATGATATTAGCAGGCACGACTGGCACTACGTGATCCTGGACGAGGGACACAAAATTCGGAATCCAAATGCTGCCATCACCCTTGCTTGCAAACAGGTGTGACCTCTTATAACAAGGGGGTATCCAGGTGGATATTTCATTGAGAATAAACTCTCTGCTTTTAATAACACACTTAGGGAATCTCTCCTTATGCTTTTGCATAAGGAGTTTGAAATACATGTTTTGCCTTTAATGCTGAACACTTTTTGTTCTTACCCTTAGTCATGTTTTCTCAGATTCTGATTGTTATTACTGAGTGTCTCTTGTACAGATCAGTTGTTAGAGTGTAACTACATCCAACTCTAGTCCATAGTCTTCAACTTGAACAATAAGAAAAATTCTTCCATATATATATATACATTATCTATGTATATATATTTTTATCTATGTGTAATTGAAGAATTGAAGTTACATAAAATGTCTGCATTTTAGAGGAGACCAAAATGACACGCAGTTGTGTTAAATGACAGGTCGTATGGCAGTGTTTTGGGGTAGGGCTGGTGATCATGTGTTAAAAGGTGAATTTAATAGAAAAGTGCTTTCTTTCCTGTGTTAGTTCCGCACGCCTCATCGCATCATCCTGTCTGGCTCACCGATGCAGAATAACCTGCGCGAGCTGTGGTCTCTCTTTGACTTCATCTTCCCAGGAAAGCTGGGTACATTGCCTGTGTTCATGGAGCAGTTCTCAGTCCCCATCACCATGGGGGGGTATTCAAACGCCTCCCCAGTACAGGTAATGTATTGGGCAGGTAACACTTCTGGCATTTTAATACTTAAAACAGTCTTACTAAATACTGTACTTTGTAGCCAGGTCTTTCAGAATGTAAGGCGAATGGCCCAGCTTATAAAAATCACAGTTATTTTTGCTCAAAAGCACATAATTTTCCAAATAAGCTTTTAAAAAATCATATAAAATATTCAAGAGCAGTCAGGTTTATGAGACAAGAGTGAATTCGTTCTGGACAGCATATAATGGTGCAGATTGGGGAAGTGCGTCTTATAAACTAGTGTAAAAGCTTAGAAAAGGGGAAACCAGGAAAGATTGAAGAAGGCATATATCCTGATTCTGGGAAAACAGGCTGGAAAGGGTGGAGCGTTCCAGGTTAGAGCAACTTTTTGCATGCAGCTACTCTGTATGGCCACGGGCAATGAAGAGACATGCTCGACTCAACTGGAGATGCTCGTGGGGGAGTTCCAGGAAAGCTGTGGATGCTGGCAGTGGGGTCCTGAGGGGAGGCAGAAATGCTTAGGCAGGGAAAAGCCACTGAAGGTGTCTGAGCAGGAGGCTGGGAACAGCTGTGCTCGAAGGGTCACTCAGGCTGCAGGAAGTGGTGGGAGAGAGGCTGGCTTTAAGGGACCTGCTCAGTTGTTGGGAGTGAGGGTAAGGAGAGCCTGGACCTGGTTGTGGGTGGTGGTCCTGAGAAAAGAAGGTGGAGAGCAAGAGTCCCAGGTGGCGCTTTCTAGACAGAACAAACAAGATGTGGAGGTGTATAAGGAAACTGATAAAGGAAATTGGCGGGGGGAGACCAGGCGAGCTCTGCTGCAGCTGACCCCTGAGGTTTCAGGCCTGGGTGACTGACAGTGGGATTGTCACACACAGAAACATCGGGCCAACTGGAGGGCAGTTTGCGGCATTTAGGGGCAGAGTCTCTGCACAGCCCTCAGGTGGGGCCTGTACCTGCCAGGTTATAACAGAAATAAAGCCTGCCACCAAAAGAGGTGGTCACATATTTTGAAATATTAAAACTAGAAAAAGGATATTAGATCTTTAAAACTGGAGGACTATCGAAAACCATTTTAATACCTTTAAAATTTTGAGATTAAATGAGTTTTGATCTTCAGTTAACTTTTATAAGAGTTCTCTTCCTCCATTGAGCCCCCATTATCCTTTAGGTATCCTGATTTTTGTTTTTTTTTTTCCTAACTTTTTATTTTGGGATAATTTCAAACTTAAGAGAAAGTTGCAAGAATTGTAAAAAGAACCCCTGTACCCTCTTCACCCAAATTCCCTGGTCTTTAGCATTTCGCTGACATTTTGCCATGTTTGCTGTATTTCTCCTTCCCACCCTCTCCCCTACCTCTCACACACACACACACACACACACAGACACGGAGTTTATCTTTTTTTCTGAATCTTGCAAGTTGCAGACACTATACCCCTTTCCTCTACATCCTTCAGTTGTGTTTACTAAGAACAGAGATGTCTTACATAACCGTAGTGTAAACAGGAGTGTAAATCAGGAGACAGGTTGCAGCAGTGATGTAATTCTGTTATTTAATCTGTGTGTCGTTCACGTTGTGTCGGTTTCCCAGTAATTCCCATGTCTCCGGTTTCCTTTCATCTGACCTGGTTCCTCTAATCTTTCTTTTGCCTGCATGACTTGACATCTTTGAAGACTACAGGCTTATTATTTTGTGGAATGTTCTTTACCTTGGGTTTGTCTTTCCTTTCTTCATGATTGGAATCAGGTTACACATTATTGGCAAGAATATCCCAGAAATGACGTTTCTTAGAGTTCTGTTCCTGTCTGGAGGCACATGCTGTGGGCTTATCCCTTCGCTGGTGGTGGTCTGATTACTTGGGTAGGGTGATGAGTGTGCCAGATTTCTAAACTCTTTGAAGTTGCCTCTTCTTCTCTATAGTTGATAAGTCAGGGGGGAATACTTTGAGATGATGTAAATACAGTCTTGTTTCTTCCTTGAAGTCTTTGTTTCAGAAGTTTGTGCACTTGACTTTTTTTCCTTTTTCAGATTGTAAAGTCCTTGGGAGCAAGGGTGTTGCTATTATTTGCTGCTCCTTTTTGTTTAAGATCATCAGTTCAGTTCAGTCACTCAGTCGTGTTGGACTCTTTGTGACCCCATGGACTGCAACACGCCAGGCTTCCCTGTCCATCACCAACTCCTGGAGCTTGCTCAAACTCATGTCCATCGAGTTGGTGATGCCATAGTTGCCATTCTTGGGTAGCTCAGACGGTAAACAACTCACCTGCCAATGCAGGAGACATAAGAGAAACGGGTTTGATCCCTGGGTCGGGAAGATCCTCTGGAGGAGGGTATGGTAACCCACTCCAGTATTCTTGCCTGGAGAATCCCATGGACAGAGGACCCTGCGGGCTACAATCCATAGCGTTTCTAAGAGTTGGACATGACTGAATCGGTTTAGCACGCATACAGACTTGAGTGAGGTGTTCTTAGGATGTTTTGAAGTGTTTTCTTTTCTACCATGTTAATTTTTTAACATGAATTTTTCTGTATTAATGTATTATGGTCAAGCTCCTTTTATTGTTCATTTTGCCGGTAACTTGTTTAAGCTTTGGTTGGAGATTTTCTTGTTCCATTACCTGATACACAGTAGGTTGCTAAGCCTATGTAGATTTTTTTTAAGTATCAATAATTTATTGAAGTCTTTGTTTGCCTTTAAGTAAATGGTAGGGGGTGTGGTTTCCTGCGCTGTGGGGCTTTGTTTTTCTCTGGACTCTTAATGCCCATCTCCTGTGGCCAAGCTCCATTACAGAGCCATATGCTGCATTTTAGGCTGCAGTGACCTTTCATTTCTGGGATCATAGGGCTTTCCTTGAATTTACGCTCCGAATCTCCTGTGGGCAGTAATCTCTGCTTATTATCTGCTGTTTCCCTTGCTGCGGCATTTCCCTAGAGTTAGTGTTTGATCTTCAGTTTTGTGAAGTAGCAGCCCCTTTGTGGTCATTGGAGAATATAAGATTATAAACTGAAAGCAGTTTTTTCCCTGCGCTGGGGTGGGGTCAAGCACTGAATAAATCTCTACTTTAGGGTTTAAGTATATAACAGTAATTAAATAGAGGTGGAAGAGGGCACAAAATTTCCTGGTTGCTCTTTTGTACATTTTTGGTTAATGAGAAGTTTTTTTTATTTGTTTTTACTGATCATCTTATGAAAGCTATTGCATCTTGGAGTGTATGGAACTTAAATTTTTCCAAATCATTTTCCAGTAGTTTTGTACAACCATTGATCATTCTTTTTTTAAAAGGAATTTAAACTTTGGAATCACTTGTGAGGTAAGAGCAAATGCATTCCTTAGGCAGAGTAATTGTTTCCCCTTCTCTCTTTCTAAAGGTTAAAACTGCTTATAAGTGTGCGTGTGTCTTACGAGATACCATAAATCCATACCTGCTGCGGAGAATGAAGTCGGATGTCAAAATGAGCCTTTCTTTGCCAGATAAAAACGAACAGGTCTGTAAAACCAGGCGTTATCAAAACCTTGCTAAAGCACGATGTGCCTGCCATTCCTTCTGCTTTTTGCATGCAGAACTGGTGGTGCTAACGGGGGTGGCTGCTGGTGCTGCGGGGCGGGTGGGCCTGCTGTATGCACCTCCCTGTGACATGTGAACCTTCTGGGCTCAGGAGTGACTGGAAGGCGAGAAGAGGTGGCCACTGTGCATGCTCTTTCAGGGAGTTTTTCCCCTTGGATTTTGGAGCATCTAAGACATGGAGCACTGACCTGATGAGGATGAGTAGGTTTTTGGATCTAGTACAAAGAGGGAAGGGTTGTCCTGGAGCTCACGTAGGGACCTGTTGGATAAAGAAAAATAACCACAGGTGGCAGATGAAGTGCTGATAGATTATTTTTGAGACTGATGATTAGGAAATCAGGCCTGATAGCTTCAGTTTCTGTTTTTATTGTTTTTGTTGGATTAAAAAAAAAATCTTTTATTTATTTTAATTGGAGGATGATTACTTTACAATATTGTGATGGTTTTTGCCATACATCAACATGAATCAGAGGTTGAGACCGAGGCGGTGGCGTGGAGTGCTGGGCGCAGTTGGCCAGAAGGGTCAAGAAACCAGTCTGGTAATCCTGTGTGTGGCTTAGAACTCAGGAAAGGGGGCGCCAAGCAATGTTTTGGAGCCTGGTCGGGCTTGCTGAAGTGAGGGGCTTGCAAGCTGAGAGGGTCTGAGCCCTTGGAGGCTGGCATGGAGGAAGGGCTGTGGACCTGGTCCTGAGCTTCCTTGGGAGCAGGAAGCCAGGCTTCAGAGACTCAGAGACAGTGGGGTGGGGACCATGGGGCATGGGGATCACGAGGTGGGGAGATGATGGAAATGGAGGGGCTGTGAAGGAGGGTCCTGGTCATTGTTCAGCTCTAAGGTATATTTTTGTTTTGTTTTGTTTTGAATGAGAGGCACGTTGTAAAAGTTGTGTACATCATGCTTGTTTTGATTAGTTGACTGTTATTTTAGTTATATTGTACTGTTAAATTTTTTTAAGTCTTTTTTAAAATTCTTCCCCTAGGTCTTATTTTGCCGTCTTACAGATGAACAACATAAAGTCTACCAAAATTTCATAGATTCCAAAGAAGTTTACAGGATTCTCAATGGAGAGATGCAGGTCAGCCAAATGATACTAACAGAAGCTGGAGAGAAAGAACTGTGGACCAGGGGGCACGGCGGGGTGGGGAGGGAGCCTGGTACCAGTCAGAGAGTCACGGTCGTTGCCGTCTTGAAGCCCTTCCGGAAGCCAGCTGCACGCAGTCTGAGGATGCTGCCTTTTTATCCGTGCTGCAGCACTGTTCCATCTGAACCCAGAGCCACGTGGTCTAGTTGGGGGGTCCTGCAGGGATTACCAGTCCTATGCAGAACGTCGGGAGCAGCCCAGGGCTGCTGGGTACACGGAAGAAGAGTTATTATTATGCCTTTTTGTATAAGTAATAGTGTTTTAGTTATTGGCCATACTCAGCAATATATGTGGGTAAATGTCTCTTTATTAAGCCTACGTAGTAATTTTATCATCAGCTTTAGTCAGAAGCTCCATGTAAACTCTTCAGCTTCTTTGTGCTTCAGTCTCTTAAAGTGTGAACTGTAATTTTATTTATTTAACATGTAAAATTCCTTAGTCTTTGGTTTGTCCTCTTTGGAGGTGCAGCTGAGGAGCAGGGGACGCTCTGAAATTCACTGTCCTGCCCCTACACGGAGGCAGATGGGGATGAATACGGGTGACAAGGCTGCTTGAGTCCCATGATATCTACATGTTTTTTCTTCCAGATTGTCATTTTTGTTCTTTTGACCATCTCTTAACAGTTCATTTCATCTGTCATTGGCATCTGTAGGGGTTTTTAAACCATTCACATTTATTCCTCTCCTGTATCTCCCCTGACTTACCTTCACGTGCCTCCAAGTTGTGAAGCCTTAGGTGGGTAGGATCAGCACTGTCCAGGGGAGAGAGAATACAAGCCATATGTGTGATTTTAAATTTTCTAATGGTCACATTAAAAAAGGTGAAAAGCGTAACAGGTGCAGTCAGCTTTAATAGTATATTTTATTTAACCTGGCATATCTAAAATGTCATTTTAGTATGTAATCAAGAATTTTAAATTACTGGACATTTTACTCTTCTTTTTTTGTGCTGAGTCTTCGGAATCGGGTATTTCACTTCGCAGCGCATCTTCGTTTGGACCTGCCACGCTGCATGTGCTCAGTGGCCACGTGTGGCTCATGACTGCTGTGTTGGGCAGCAGAGATCTCAAGGAAGAAAGATCAGTTACAGATGACTCTGGGGAGTGCTGACGGTGCTTCTGCTTTGTTCAGCTCGTGTGTTATCATACTCTTGGATTATTGCTCAATTTGTGGTCTGTCTTTTCCATTTGAACTTTTGTACTGGTGAGTGTGACTTGAGTCACGGGCTGAAAGCTGTAGAAGGTGCCTGCTTGCTTGCAGGTGGCTGAGTGGGCGCTTTCTCTGGGCCTCCCCAGCCCTCTAGTGAGCCATCCCACACATTGTTGCCATCTGTGTCTTTTCCATGTGGCATGTTTTGTGATATACTTCAACCTCTGACTCACACAGTAAACTATAGAACTTCTAGTGAGGTTCTTAGGAGTGTAATACTTAAATGCCTTTGCTAAATTACATGGCAGATTTCCCTAAATTTAGTCACTCAGTTCAGTTCAGTTGCTCAGTCATGTCCGACTCTTTGTGACCCCATGAACCGCAGCACGCCAGACCTCCCTGTCCATCACCAACTTCTGGAGTCCACCCAAACTCACTTCCATTGAGTCGGTGTTGCCATCCAACCATCTCATCCTGTGTCGTCCCCTTCTCCTGCCCTCAATCTTTCCCAGCATCAGGGTCTTTTCAAATGAGTCAGCTCTTTGCATCAGGTGGCCAAAGTATTGGAGTTTCAGCTTCAACATCAGTCCTTCCAATGAACACCCAGGACTGATCTCCTTTAGGATGGGCTGGTTGGATCTCCTTGCAGTCCAAGGGACTCTCAAGAGTCTTTTCCAACACCACAGTTCAAAAGCGTCAGTTCTTCAATGCTCAGCTTTCTTTATAGTCCAACTCTCACATCCATACATGACTACTGGAAAAACCATAGCCCTGACTAGACGGACCTTTGTTGACAAAGTAATGTCTCTGCTTTTTAATATGCTGTCTAGGTTGGTCATAACTTTCCTTCCAAGGAGTAGGCATCTTTTAACTTCATGGCTGCAGTCACCATTTGCAGTGATTTTGGAGCCTCAAAAAATAGAGTCTGACACTGTTTCCACTGTTTCCCCATCTCTTTGCCATGAAGTGATAGAACCAGATGCCATGGTCTTAGTTTTCTGAATGTTGAGCTTTAAGCCAACTTTTTCAGTCTCCTCTTTCACTTTCATCGAGAGGCTCTTTAGTTCTTCACTTTTTGCCATAAGGGTGGTGTCATCTGCATATCTGAGGTTATTGATATTTCTCCCAGCAGTCTTGATTCCAGCTTGTGCTTCATCCAGCCCAGCGTTTCTTATGATGTACTCTGCATATAAGTTAAATAAGCAGGGTGACAATATACAGCCTTGATGTACTCCTTTTCCTGTTTGGAACCTCTCAATCATATCCAGCTCCTTGAGACCCCATGGACTGTAATCTGCCAGGCTCCTCTGTCCATGAAATTCTCCAGGCAAGAATACTGGAGTGAGTTACTATTCCATTCTCCAGGGGCTCTTGCTATAACCCAGGGACTGGACCCAGGTCTCCTGCATTGCAAGCAGAGTCTTTACTATCTGAGCCACCAGGGAAGCCCAGATTTCTGTTGAGAATGGGCATGATATTTCTTATTTATGTTTAAAATATGAACCAATTTTTTATGCACTGTGAACTGCATGCCTCTTTTTTAGAGGGAGAATCATCAGCAATTGAATATGACCCCATTAGATATGTTTGTTCCAACAGGACTTTCTGTTTTTAGAGAACTTGCCCTGTCAGGAAAAGATGTGTAAAGGTTCTTCTGCTGTGATTGGGGAGAAAACTAAAAAGCTGATGAAGGATTACTTCTTAATCTGTGTTATGTATTGAACAGCCTGCTTCCTTTTCTTCTTGAGTGAATATTATTTTCCGTGGGGTGATCTGAGTGGACATAATTCTTTTGTACCATAGATTTTCTCTGGACTCGTAGCCCTAAGAAAAATCTGCAACCACCCTGATCTCTTTTCTGGAGGCCCCAAGAGTCTTAAAGGCGCCCCAGACGAGGAGCTAGGGGAAGATGAGTTTGGATACTGGAAACGTTCCGGGAAAATGATAGTTGTCGAGTCCTTGCTGAAAATATGGCACAAGCAGGGCCAACGAGTGCTGCTGTTTTCTCAGTCCAGACAGGTGCGTATGCAAGCCTCATTCAAGAAGCAAGTGGTTCTTTGTGACTTATAACCAATAAAAAAAAAGAGGGCTATGGTTTAAAATGATCTACCCACTGATACTGAAGTGGCAGGCTGCAGAGCTCTCCTGGAGGTGGATCTTTCTCTAGAGTTGGTGCCCAGAAGTTGCCTTTTTTAAAAAGAGACGGTATTGCCATGTGATTTTGGGGTGCAGGGGAGTTTTGTCTGAACTCAGATGTCTTGCCTTTTACAAAATCTGTAAGAACAGTATGGAAATACCAAAAATACTCCTGTAGTAGTTTTATTTATCCACCTCGAACCAAGAAACCCTTTTAGTTTAAGCCTGTTGGGGAAGGTGTGCTCCTGTTTGCATGAGTGTTGCATACTCACCGGAGGCGCACCTCTGGTTTTTAGACCCTTACGTCCTCCACCGCTTCTCCCTAACAGATGTTGGACGTCCTTGAAGTGTTCCTCAGAGCCCAGAAGTATTCTTACCTCAAGATGGATGGCACCACGGCGATAGCTTCCAGACAGCCACTGATCGCAAGATACAATGAGGTGATGGTGGACAGGGCCGTGAAGCCGCGTGGTGCCGCGGTGCGGAGGGGACGGTGGGAGAGGTCTGCACCCACAGCGCCTGCGTCTGGGATTGGGCAGCTGTTAACTCGATGCGTTTCTGGGTTAATGGGATGTGTATGTGTGTTTAAACAAAGAATGTGTATTCCTTCTTAAAAATCCAGTTTTCAAACATTGATACTGTAAATGCTATGAAAAGCAGAAGCTGTGAGTTGGCATCTTGACTGACCAAAGGTCTCTGCGGCGTAACCCAGTGCTTGCACTGCAGCCAGGCTTCCATGCATAGAGTGTGTGAGGGCTGCGGTGGCAGCGGTGTGGACTGAGTGTCGTGTGTCTCACCCCCAGGACACGTCCGTGTTTGTGTTTCTTCTGACCACTCGCGTGGGTGGCCTAGGAGTCAACCTGACGGGTGCAAACCGCGTCATCATCTATGACCCCGACTGGAACCCAAGCACAGACACGCAGGTCTGTTTATTTTCTTAAAGCAGTGTGTTGATGACATGCTGTCTGGTGGCTTACCTGCAGGAGCAGCCCTCCATGCCGTGTTCGCCTCCGCTTAGAGCTCACATCCTGGCTATGTCTCATCTTCCGCTTGGAGGGAGGGTCTTCTCAGCATATCTGCAGCCCGCACTAGACCTGTGTGCAGAGAAGACGTGGGAGGAAACTGGCAGAGCTGGCTTGGTCTGTTTTGTCGCCTGCCTGTTTGTGTTCCTTAACAGGTGGAGGATGTAAATGAGGTATTTAGCCTCATTAGCCAAAGCTCTAATTTGGGGAGTGGAAGGAAGTGACTGGCTGTTAGTCAGCGCTTGTTGCTGAGAAGGGCCCTTGTTGAGCTGCATTTCTCTGCTGTGTCCTGGAGAAGGAAATGGCAGCCCACTCCAGCACTCTTGCCTGGAAAATCCCATGGGCAGAGGAGCCTGTTAAGCTACAGTCCATGGGGTCACAAAGAGTCGGACGCGACTGAGCGACTTCCCTCTCTTTGTTTGGTGGTCTTCTCTGCTGCAGGCCCGGGAGCGCGCGTGGAGGATCGGCCAGAAAAAGCAAGTGACGGTGTACAGGCTCCTCACCGCAGGCACCATTGAGGAAAAGATTTACCACCGGTCAGTGCACACAGCCGCGCCCCTGGGCCAGAGCTGCCTCCAGGCCGTGGGTGCGAGCGAGGGTGGGGTGGGGGGGGACCTGCTGCCAGGGTTTGGAGCAGGGGGTTTTTAAGAAGTGTTACTTCAAGAAATCTTGCCATCTCAGAGAAATAGTTGCTGTAACTTGAGAGATGTATGTGTTTTTTTTTATAATTTCTTGTATTTTTTTTCTTTCTCATTAAAATAAGCTTGGCTTATTGTGTGTGTGTATGTTTTTTAATATTTTTGAGTCTGATTGTTTTTAACCTTATTAATAAACAGTTGCTGTAAGTTTAGAATCCTGAGGTGCAGCTGAACATTGTTTCATACCAGCTTAATTTTTATCTTTTTAGACAAATCTTCAAGCAGTTTTTGACAAACAGAGTGCTAAAAGATCCGAAGCAGAGACGCTTTTTCAAGTCCAATGACCTTTATGAGCTGTTTACTCTGAGCAGCCCTGACACATCCCAGAGCACGGAAACGAGCGCTATCTTTGCAGGTATTTTATCCCATGAGATAATCCAACCTGAAGTCATGAGATGGTAGGGCTTCCGCAGTGTGGCGTTAGCGTGCTTTCTCTTTCATAGGAACTGGTTCAGATGTTCAGACACCCAGACGCCATTTAAAAAGAAGACTTCAGCAGGCCTGTGGAACAGACCCGAATGTCCCAGTGGGCAGACAGTTCCCTGATGGTAAGACGTCTGCAAATGCCGCCGTCTCATCTGAAGAGAGACCTGCAGCACCAGGCAGCGAAGTGCGTGCAGGAACTTCTGACCAAGGTGTTCCTTTGAAAGACGCCCTTCAGACACCTCATAGTCTGACCAGCAGTGAGAGGCTTGGAGAAGAGGCAGATGCAGTCTCCAGACCACGGGAGTCCTTAGTGATTCATGAAAACGGGGACAGTTCAGATTCTCCAAGAATCAGCAGAACGTGCGGGACGTCTGGTGAGGAAAGCATCAGTGAAAAGGAGAGTCTTTCTGATAAAAGAGAAAGCTGGCAGGTTCAGAGAGAGCCTCTTTGGGAGAACGAGCAAACGGAAAATAATTGTTATAAACACAAGTCGAAAATGAAACATCATGTGGCAGAAGAGGCCAGGGAGAAACACCTGAGGTCGAATCAAAAGCCAGAGAGCTCTAAGCACCGCAGAGACGCCAAGTTTGAGGGAACTCGAATTCCACACCTGGTGAAGAAGAGGCAGTACCGGAGGCGAGACAGTGAAAACGAGAGCGAGGCCAAGGAGCGCAGCCACGACGACTACGTCCTGGAGAAGCTTTTCAGAAAGTCAGGTACTCCTTTTGCTGAACTTGCCACGGGTATGCCAGGAATAGAACCGAGGGGCTGCTTCTGTGGGAGCAGGCATCCCTGACAGGGCGGAGTGCGCACTCAACTGGAAGTATTTTTCCTTCTAGAAGTCAGATTGGAAGTATTCCAACACTTTGAGAAATAATCTTACTTGTTCGTGTGTGTTTGGCTGTGCTGGGTCTCCTTGCTGTGCAGGCTGCTCTCTCGCTGTGGTGAGCGGGGCCTTCTCTCTGGCTGTGGTGAGCAGGGCCTTCTCTCTGGCTGTGGTGAGCGGGGGCTGCTCTCTGGCTGTGGTGAGCGGGGCCTTCTCTCTCTGGCTGTGGTGAGCAGGGCCTTCTCTCTCTGGCTGTGGTGAGCAGGGGCTGCTCTCTGGCTGTGGTGAGCGGGGCCTTCTCTCTGGCTGTGGTGAGCGGGGCCTTCTCTCTGGCTGTGGTGAGCGGGGCCTTCTCTCTGGCTGTGGTGAGCGGGGGCTGCTCTCTCACTGTGCATGCAAGCTGCTCACTGCTGTGGCGTCTCTTGTGGAGGAGCCCAGCCTCTCGGGCACACGGGCTTCTGTGGTGGGGGCGTGTGGCCTCAGCAGTTGCTGCTCACGGGCTGCAGAGAGCAGGTTCAGTAGTCACGGCGTTCGGGCTTCGCTGCTCCAAGGCATGTGGGATGTTCCCGGATCAGGGATCGAACCTGTGTCTCTTGCATTAGCAGGCAGACTCGCTGCCACTGAGCCACCAGGGGGGCCCTGTACTGACATTAAAAAAAATCACTCTCACCTCTCTCTCCCAGGAGAGTTTGAACCTTGGGTGAACAGTGGGACCTGACTTCTAACCACACACAGGAAGAGTGCATGCTTAAGATAGCTTTGTACCACCTGAACATTCATAGAATATCTCTCTGCATGCTCTGTGTGTCTGGTTTTCCAGCCACAGAAGAGTCAAGTGACAGATGATGGGGAGAGGAAGGGGCATGGCCAGAGGCAGGCACTCTGGAAGGAGGAAAGCTGGTAGCTGATATCAAGGGAGAAAAGTTAGGAAAGCAGATCTGGCAGTTGCCCAGGACCCTGTGGGACAGGCCAGCCTGCACAGCTGAATCACCCCTGGGACTGTCCTGCTCAGATCTCACAGGTCACTGTGTTCCCAAGGTGACGGTCTTGGGTTACCAAGGGTCTCCGAATGGGTCTCTATTCAGGAAGGCAGGCTTCCATACAGTGTCTCAGGAGGACAGCCTCTGGGCTTGGTGCTTTCTTGTAAGGTAGTTCATTGGTGACTTTCTCTGTTTTTTCCTACAGTTCCGGATCTGCTTTCTTAAGAAATTATCTATGTTATTTAATTTTCAAGTTTATTTGCATGGAGTTGTTAGAAAATACTCCTGTAATAATTTTTTTTAATTGACTATTTCAAGATAATTTCCCCCTTGTCATTTCCAATTTTTGTCTGTTTCCCTCCTTGTTCCTTGATCAGGTTAAACCAGTAGATTGTTTTGTGATTTTTTTTTCAATAAACCAGGAGTTTGATTAATTAATTAGATCCGTGGTTCTTCTCTGCCTCCATAATTTTTGCTTCTATCTTCAGTACTTTCTTCCTTTTTGTTTTTGTTGTTGTTTTAATGTTTTTGGTCCTAATTTTTATAAAACTGGCTTGGAATTCAGTTCACTTATTTTTGTTTGTTTGGTTTTATTAATATAAATATTTAGGTCTATGAATTTTTCACCTATGACTGTATTGAATTCTTCTGGTGTGCAGTGTTTCTATGATGATTACTTTTTAGAAATTGTGTAATTTTTGTTTATATTTTCCCCCTTCAATAGGGGATACCCTGGGTCGGGAAGATCCCCTGGAGAAGGAAATGGCAATCCACTCCAGGACTATTGCCTGGAAAATCCCATGGACAGAGGAGCCTGGTAGGCTACAGCCCATGGGGTCGCAAAGAGTCGGACACGACTGAGCGACTTCACTTCTTCACATTAGTAGAAGGTTTTAAAATTTTCCCGATAGCCGGGAAGAGCTTGTGGAAGTGTGGTAATTAAAGCATTATGCTTTGATGATACAACTCAGTGATAGTTGACAGTCCAGCCCTCATTGGGTAGAGATGCAGGTGAAGATCCGCAACGTTTGTAGAAGTTTGTGGGTCCTGGTGGTCACGGGTGAGTAGCAGCCGAAAATGTTCATGGTTTTTCCTCCACCCGCCACACACTAGCCGGGAGAGAGGAAAGCGGGTGGTCGCGCCTGAGCTGAAATGGCATGCTCACTGTGTGCTTTGCTGTTGCCAGTGGGCGTGCACAGCGTCATGAAGCACGACGCCATCGTGGATGGAGCCAGCCCAGACTGTGTCCTGGTGGAGGCGGAGGCCAACCGCGTGGCTCAGGACGCCCTCAGAGCGCTGAGGCTCTCTCGGCAGCGGTGTCTGGGCGCAGCGAGTGGTGTGCCCACTTGGACTGGCCACAGAGGGCTTGCTGGTGCACCAGCAGGAAAAAAGTAAGAGGTCGCCACCCTGACATGCTTGTGAGGAGGCCAAACTGGCCGGGCTGGGAGTAAAATCGGGACAGGTGGAGACACTCCTGCCGTTTATCTGAAGGAGGAGAAAATCCCTCAGGGAGGGACTGGCCCAGCCAGATGTGCATGACTTAAGAGGAGTACGCCTGCCCGCTTACCTTCTTTGCTTTCATTCCTTCCTTCCAGAGCTAATTTTCTGGGGCAAGGAGAAATCTCTTTTGAGGTGATTTAAGAGGTGATGTTATAAAATAGTGAGAGTTGTAGGATAGCAGGTAAACTTCAGTAAGTTGATTAGGTGTGTTTCAGCAATCAGTAATTACTCTGCTCTTTTAGAGTAGTTTTCCTACCTAGAATTCGAGGGTGGTTTCCACTGTGACTTGAGCCAAGGGTACTAAGTGGTTCTTGCCTTGGGATGCCTTAGTAATTTCCCAAAAGAGTAAAGTATAGGAATCTAAGGGTAGAGCAGACGCATCACAGCTATGAGAGAATAGCCATGCAGAAGAAAATTTCTCCAAGAAAAGTTGAGGTGTTGGAGGGACGTTCTCATCTCTAATTCACAGAGTAACATTTTATCAACTATGACTCTCTTTGTTACTTAGGAGCAGATTCGGTCAGAAAAGGAACTCCAGTTTCTCCGTGCAGCGTCCCTCTTCAACATCTCCAAAGGAAAAATGCCAGGTAATCTGATAGCCTTTCTGCTTTCATTCACAAGATTTACTTGATTGAACTGCCATGGAAATCTCACTCAGTTCCACGTTGGAGGGTGCATAGTGACATCTGCTATTTGCATTTCATGAACTTTCATGCATTTATGAAGCACTTTTGTGTGAATTTAAAAGGGCCAGCTAACTTCCTAGAAAAGGCAAAGCCTTTAACCCAAGATCTGTAGTAGAGTCTGTTTTGTCTTCCAGAAGTTCACATTGGATAGGTGATATGTGTTGCTGCCCATTCTGCCCGCCCCACTCGGAGGTGAAGTGCTAGCTCGAGGGACCACTGCTGTCTAGAATAAAGATCTAGAAACTCGCCCGAGTGGTGTTTGTGATTTACAAACTGCGAGAGCGTCGTGTCCGTCTCTCGCTGCCCTGCAACGCCCTAAACGCCTTGAGTGCCTCTCTGAGAGTAAATAACAGGCCATATTCTTATCGTTTAATACTTTCTTTTTTTTTCTTCTGCTTAAGGTTTGTGTTATTTATGAAATTTGAAAGCTCCAAGGTTCAGATTCCTTTTAGATTAACTTGACACACCTAGAAGTAGAGAAGCTCTTTTCATCCCCGTGTTACGCTCTTTTAGCAGTAGGAGTACGAAGAAAAGCTAGGTTTCTGTTGCTGTTCTGAGGAAACTCACATGAGGTGTACAGAGAGTAAAAGATTTAAAAGTGAAGGAAAAGAAGTACAGCTCTGATACTGTTCCTTATCCCATGGTGCCCAGATCAGGGAAATTTTGGGAGGAAGAACAGGAAAAGCCTGCAGAGCCCGTACCTCCTGCAGACGGTTTTCCTAGATGTCTTCTCTGGAATCCTGGCCCTCCCTCCATGCTCACCACTCAAGATAGTGATGAAGTAAATAGTGTAGTTTGGGGGTGTTTTAGGAAATGTTCTCTAAGAGCAGGTGAATTTAGACACTTAAACCTCCTCCTTTCGCTTTACGTCAGATGGTGTCTTGTTCTTCCCCCATCAGCCTCAGCGCCCTGGGCACATGTGTTGTCTTATGGCCCCTCAGAGCCTTTGGAGAAATAAGTGGGAGCATAAACAGGAGATTAAATATACCCATGCACTGGTCTTCTTTCTCCAGGACAGCACTGTGAAGAAGGATGGGAAAGATCATGTTTTGGAGCATTTTAGTGGAAAAGTTGAAGATGCAGAGTCTTCATCTGGGGCTCTCACTTCGTCCTCACTGTTGGCGAAAATGAGAGCTAGGAACCACCTCATTTTGCCAGAGCGCTTAGAAAGTGAAATTGGGCGCCTCCCAGAAGCCGCTGCTCCGCTGCCCTGCAGCACAGAGCATGATGACCTGCTGGTGGAAATGAGAAACTTCATAGCCTTTCAGGCCCAAGTTGATGGCCAGGCCAGCACCCAGGAGATACTGCAGGAGTTCGAGTCCAGGTTATCAGCATCACAGTCTTGTGTCTTTAGAGAACTCTTGAGAAATCTGTGCACTTTTCATAGAACTTCTGCTGGTGAAGGCATTTGGAAACTCAAGCCAGAATACTGCTGAGCAGCATTACTCTCTGGACTTCTAATTGACTTTTCTGATGAAAAGATTAATTATTTAATTATCATGTTTGTCAGTGGAAGTTGGCTGTATTTGATGTTTACTTTGAATGATAGCTACCTCATAAAACTTTGGGGAAGAAGAAATTCTTCTCCAAAACTTAAGTTTTAAAAATACCTGGGTTGACTTTTTTTTTCCAAAATGAATTATGTTATAAATTCAGGGACCTAACCGTTAATCCTTGGAACACACTTGTTCTTTTACCCAGAAGATGCTATCAGGGAACACATTACTTACTACTCATTGGAAGGTTATAGACCAGAACTTGCAAGAATTCTTGTTATTGGTGCTAAAAACGTGTCTTACATTCAGTTACACCTGTTCAGATAACCAGTCCATCAGCAGCTATTAGCAGTGTCTTTTGGGTGCCTCGTGCTTAAATGCTTAAAGCGATCATTTGCCACTCAAAAAAGAGATCAAATTTGTTACCTTTTGAATCCTGTTGATTGCCTTTAAGCAATCTTCCATTAAGGTACTGTTAAATTGGCAAGTTTTTTATTTGCAAAACATAGAATAGTTTGGTAATAAATTATGAGATGTGTATTTGCAGAAGGTTAGAGTTTTCTCAGTTTAAAGTTGCTTTATTTTAAGCCAAGGGCACCTTTTTCCTCCTACACTGACTCCTGGTTTTAGGAAAATGAAATGTGTTATCTTTTAAAAAAACAAACAAAGCCCAAGGTTAACCAAAAGTAAGTACAGATAAAACTGCCAGCACGTGCCCATGCGTAGGAACGCCACTCCGACCACACCCAGGTGGACCGCCATCACCGCATGGTGCTGCCGGGAGGGAGCCTGGAGCGCTGTTTGCTCAGCTCGCTGTCCTCCTCTCTGAGGACGCCGGTAGCCTTGGCCAGGCTCCGCTGTTCTCTGCCTTCTGTCGCGGCGTTGCCGTCCCTCCTGTCCTGCGTTCCCCGTGACTCTCCTGTTGTGGGCGTCTGCTTTCTGTCTGCGGCTGTTTCTGGCTGTTTACGTGTTTAGAGTTCTGTTACGCTGTCGTTTCGGTCCTTTGTTTTCTTACCCTGTTTCTCTCTCCTTCTCACTGTTGCGCTTATCGTCTCAGCTCTGAGGTCTTGTTTTCTTAAACTGACCAGACTTCCTAAGCGTCTCCTAGAGCTGCCGTGGTCCAGTGCGTTCGTTGTTTTCTCCGGCTTGCTGCTGGCCAGCGCTCTGATTTCCTGCCTTGCCCTTGCCTTCCTCCCGTCTAGCTCATGCTGAAGTGAGCAGCGGGTCCCAGACCTCTTTTGTGCTCTTCTCCGCCACTCAGGAGAGGAGGACTGTGGGTTTCAGAGTCGAGGAGAGGCTCTGCTGGGCAACGTGAAGCTTTTGACTAAAGACTTGGGTTTTAGTTATGTTTTCTGAGATTTTGTTAAATAACTTGGTCTGTGATTCCCTCCCTTTAGACAGGAGATGTCATAGTCAGAGTCGTAATTCCCAGCAGGATTTTGTGCTGCTTTTTCTGGATTCTGGCTTGTTCATTTCATTCCATTTTTAGCGTGTTTTATTATTAGAGGAAGAGGATCCTACCATCTTCATTCTGCCATCATTGTCTGGAAATAATAGACTTTTAAACGGGTCAGTGCATCCCAAACTTGACTACTTGGCTCAGAAGGGAGTCAAAACTCATGAATTTTGTTTCTGCGAAGTTCTTTTTTTGTTGTTGTCTTTAACCTATAAAAAAAATTGCATCCCTCTTGTTCTCATATTTAAGTCCTGATGCTGTTCCCGAATATGAAGTGCTTGGCATCATACCTCTATTGTCTGAAATCTAAAGTCTACTGAGCGAGGGAAGTTGTAGCCTTCTCTTCAAGTAGAAAATGCGGGCAAAAGTTATGATGCAGTCGCAGGGCGATGGTCTTCACTCCCAGCCTGCCTCAGCCCTACCGGCAGCTGAGACCCTGGGTAGTCACTGCCATGCCTGTGTCTCAGTGTGGACATTGGTAAGCTTTGTCATCATGCCCCTGGGGGAGATACGTAGAGGAAAATGCTCCAAGTATCATAATTTTAACAACGATGGTTATACTGGTATTAAGCTACAATGAAGGATTGTAAAATCTTTGTGAAATGTGGAAAATCCCTTAGTTAAAACATGACCACTGTTTAAAGCATTTCAGGCAATGCAGTACTCTGCCTCCCACTCCTCTCGCTCCTGTTCCAGAGATGAGGACTCTATTTGGTGTGTATTCTTGCGGGCTGTTTTCCATGCCTTTGCAGATACATGTGGCAGCTGCTGCTGCTATAATGTCCATTTTCCCCTTCTCCTTTCCTGCTAAGACTCCTGCTTTGTACCTGGACACCAAGGCTGCTCACTTAACACTCTGCTAAATGGTTAAATGTGGCCACATGACAGGCAGTGGGATGTGAAGAGAACGTCCAGACTGCACCCTGAAATGAGGAGCTGGGTATCTACTTTTCTCCACATTCCCCGCTCGTGCTGGCCAACATGCCTGTGGGAGCTTAAGCAGGGATGCAAGAGCGTCAGAGTTGTGTGCTGAGGATGGAGAGTCTGGCCTGCCAGTCTCAAACTGCTTCCTTTTCACCTGTTACTTAAGAGCAAAATAAATTCCTGACTTGTTTAAATCACTGTCTTTTGTTGGAGTCTCTTTGTTACAGCAGCTCGTTTTATTTTACATGTGATTTACAAAAATGCAATTATTATCATCCTCGTTATTTAACAACTAACTTCTCATTTAACATATGCTAGAGACCTTTTCATTTCTCTAAGTGTAACTACCTTCGTGGAATTGCTGGACTTAAAATTAGGTAGATTTTTAAATGTAATGGATGTTGTGGAACTACCTCCTTCAAGTCACACCCCATAAAAGGACTATTTGTCCACACTCACAGCAAGCAGTAGCCCACGTCAGTCTCGGGAGTGTGTTTTCCTAGCCAGTGTTGTGTGGTTGAGAATACCTTGTGTTAACTTGAGTTTTTCTGATTACTTATAAAGCAGACATTTCCATTTGTAGGTCCTCCTTTACAAGTTACCCGTTCATGTCGTGTTCACCTAGTTTTACTGTAGGTTCCCTTCTGTCTTAGACATCCTCTGGGACAGAAAGGCCGCTGTTCCTACTGTTATTGAACAGTCCAATCTTTTCTCCGAGCATTTGAAAGATGCCAGGTTTATCATGCGCCCACCTGTCTGTTTCTGGACACTGGCTCTAGACTCTGCTGCCCGGCCGCGCGCTTCGCTGTCTGGCTCGGCACAGTGCTGCGCTGCCTGCAGGCCGGCTTCCTTTCCTTCCCCTCAACGCCGTTGTCTTATGCTTGCGCATTTTCTGTTTCAGGTGACACTTAGAATCAGTTTGTTAAGTTCCACTAAAATTGTGTTGCTCTTTTGATTGAGATTGTGTTAGTTTATATATTAATTTGAGGATAATAGACAATATAGTTTTTGCCATTAGTATCACGATAGGCTGTTTTTAGAGTAATTTTAATACCTTTCTTCACGAAGGCCTTGCACAGTTCATATTAGGTTGATTCCTATTCCTGCTCCTAAAATAGCTATTTTATAGATGTTCCTAGAAGGAAATGGCACCCACCCCAGTGTTCTTGCCTGGAGAATCCCAGGGACGGGGAGCCTGGTGGGCTGCCGTCTATGAGGTCACACAGAGTCGGACATGACTGAAGTGACTTAGCAACTTAGCAGCTATTTTATAGATGTTTTGTTAGGGATTTTTTTACTTCTGCATAAAGCTATGGAGAATTAGAACAGAGAACTTTATTATATACAGGTTTTTAAATATAGCCAAATTCAGTTTCATTTTGTTTCCTTGAGAACCCTTTTCCTAACTAAAGCCATGATTACACTCTCATAAATTCTCTTATAAACTCCATGTGGATAATTAAACTTTTTCTAGCGCCTTTAAAAACATATTTCATCCTTTCCCTCCTGATTTATAAGGCTTCATCTATCATTATATCTGATTTCTATAATTATGGGAATATTTCTGGTCTCTACTCATGTTAAATTGGTCTACTTAATTTTGCCAATAACCCACTGTTTTAATCATTGTACTTTATAATTGGCAATCATAATATAATAGAATGATTCCCTTCATCTTCTAAGAAATTTCTTATTTCTTGGACCTTTGTTCCTAAGTTTTGGAATCAGCTTGTTACATTTGGATCTTGTTTTTGAAATTGTAATGACTCTACAGGTTGCTTGTGGAGGATTGTTTATGATACTGAGTTTCTCAACTATGAATATAACACGTCATTCTATTTATGATACATATTATAAAGACATAATTCCATTGTGTCTTTCACTTACATCTTATAAGGTCCTGCACATCTTACATTTATTCCTAATTCTACAGTTTTGGTTGCTATCCTGACATTTTAAATATCCCATTTTTTAGTTTATAAACTGGAGTATTGTTGGATTTTACATATTGGTCTTGCACTTAGCAACCTTGCTGAACTCTTATTAAATCCAGTAAGTCTATAAATTGTCCTGCTACAAGTAATGACAGTTGTATTTCTTTGATTTCAATACTTACACTACATATTTCCAATATGATAATATATTTGACAATGATTGGCATCCTTGCCTTATTCCTGACACTGAAGATTAAATTTCCAAAGTTTTACTATTAAACATGTGGTTGCTTTTATTTCCTGGCAAATGATTTTTATCAGTTAAAGAAATGCTCTTTCCAGTTCTGAATCCAGGGCTGAATTTTATTAAATGCTTTTTCTGCATCTATTGATTTAATTGTGTTGTTTTTCCCCTTTAAATCTCTTAGTGTTGTAAAGTTCACAGTAATTTTCCCACATGAAAACATCTTTTAGACTCCTAGAATGGCAGTGTGAAGGGCTGTGCAGAAGTGCAGTCCAGAAAAGGACTGTAACTGGATGAAATTCCAGAAGACAAACACCCCTCCCCTCCCTGGAAAATTTAATGTTTCTGGAAACAGTCCTAAGGGTATACTGTAAATAAGAGACAGTCAGGAAATCTGCTAAATATTGGTAAGAACAGCTCGAGTCTGTGACTCCTGACACAGACCATTCCTTCCCTGGTTCCTCCCCGTCTCAGTGTGAGGACAGATTCTATAGTCCAGGTAACCTGCAATCCTAGAAAAGGGGGTTCCCTCTTTCAGGTTCCAGTCAAGGAATATAGCATCTCATGGGAGAGGGACGTGCATTAAAGACACGCACTGGCTTGGGTCTGCTTAGGCGGAAAACCATGACTTGCTCATTTGGTTTGTCTTATGGGGAACTGGTCCATATTAAATTTACTTATCTCAACACAGCTTACTCCTAAGTCTCAGATTCTTTATATGTAAGATAGGAATAAATACAGCACCTACTTTATGGGGTTACCGTGAAGACTGGTTTCAGATAATGCAAAATATCAAGTGTCTGGCATGTAGAATGTTCCCAATAAATGCTAACCACTGGGGGGGAAAAGCACTCAGCTAATAAGACCCAGAGTTGGGCCCAGGTTGCATGGCTGCAGGGCCATCCTGTTTGATCCCTGTTTGGACCCTGGCATCTCCAGGTGTCTGTCTGGATCCCTATGAAGGCCTCGGCCAGCAGCTTTCTGGGTTTTGCCGTCCTGACTGCAAACAAAATGGGCGTGTTGCAGGACAGCTACGGCAAGATCAACTGGAAGTGGACAGCAAAGAGGACAGGAACCCCTTGCTGGCCATCCACACCAACAACAGGGGCAAGGAGCCCCCTGGGGGACTCCCCAGCCCTGCGATGGGAGGATGGCTTCACACTCAGCCTGGGAGGGCGAGCGCTCTGTTGACAGTGCCCTGAGTGTCACGGCCCCTCTGACAGGCAGGGGGGACATTAGAGATGAAAGCTTTCTGGAACTAGCCCTTTGCACACTGAGAATTCAGTCAAAACCCTGAATGAGCAGGACCAAAGCATGGGTATGCTGGCCACTGGGCCAGATGGAGTAGAAGCTGCATTCAGAGTCCTTCCCCAGCTCTTGCTGGACTCTGACCCTCCCCTCTCTCTGATCACTTTCCCTGCCGGGTCCTGCCTGGCTGGCCAGCATGAAGCTGCTCAGGCTCCCCTCCTGCCACAACGACCTGACCCCAGTGACCCAGGTTCCAGTCCTGGCTGTTTTTCCATCAGTCCATCGTGATGGAGTTGAGGTGGAGGGGGTACTAGCAAGGCCTTGTTCTGCCCCAGCTCAGGCCCTCCATGGCTCTGAGGTTTTATCCCCCTCTCTCACCTTTTGTGGGGCTGGAACCTGCAGAGCCACTTGACAGTCAGAGACCCTGGTTCATGAGTCCTCCAGCTCCCAAACATCCATATCCCCGTCACAGACAGAAGCTTATCATTGTGCAGTAAAACCCAACTGCATAGGCCCATGTCTTTGGGAACACTGGCTGTCTGGAGATCCAAATGGGAACGGATTCTTTAAGTCTGCAGAGCCTTCTGCTGTTTTGCTATGGCCGTGCCCTGACACCTCTGGATGTGCAGGACCTCTGGGTATGTCTGGGCCCTTCTAGCCTGGCAACAGTTTGTTGACTGAATAGATGGAAGCACACCCATACCCACTTTCTTCAAATAATCCCCTGTCTGTAGTTGGTGGCGGGCAGACAAGCCTCCCTCATGCCTCTGTTCCCCTCCATGTTTTTGTGTGACCAGGACCAGGGTCAGGCTGAGCCAGGAAATCCCATGCAAGGGAGCGGGGCGGGGCGAGGGGGTTACCTATGCCTTCCTCCCAGGGCTTCAGCTCTTGCAATGTTCAGGGGCAGTTTGTGAGTGGCCAGTTGTGGCTCTGCAGAGCAGAGTGTCACCTGAGGGAGGCCTCAGCTGTTTCCAAGGTCCATCCGCCTTCTCTGCAGCTGACAATGCCTCCCCCAATTCCTCCATCAGATGCTCCTTTAAGGGGGCGGCGGATGCTGAAAGCAGTCCCCACTCACCCCGCTCCTGGATTGACCCTGACTTTAGAAGGTGAACATGACAAGTAAGGCAAGCCACCACGCAGGGAGCCTCAGGCTCCTCTGTGTGCAGTTTTTCTGGATAGTTTCTTTCCCCTGAATTCTCAGTGGTGCTCCAGGGCTGCCTTCTCCTGCTCCTGCCCCCTCCTAAGCAGAAACAAACATTTGATGGGTCCGGGGGCCTAGATGGGACACTAGAATAGAGGGAGTGTCTGGGAAAGCAGGGAAGCAGGCGTGCAGGGAAAGTGATGTAGGTGATGTGAGAATGGGGTCCTCCTGGGGCCGGGGAGGAGGTGTGTCCCTTCCTGGGTAGCCAGAGAGCCAGTGCCTTAAGGAGGAACGAGGGCTCTGCCTCCCCCGACTCATAGCAAGGGCAGTGAGGGGACAGCCTTGCTTCACTGAGATGAAAGCCCAGAGCAGGTGGGATTGTCCTGGGTAGACACACAGCCACTTCCGCACAATAAATGAAGAATATACACAGCACAGATGACAGACAGAAGGGGAAAATCTTACTGCATTTAAAGCTCTTACAAATCATCAGTCCTCCAGTAGGACTCGTGAACCTTCCAATAGGAAAGTAAGCATGGAATACTCAGGCCCTCCTTAAAAAAAATCAAAGAAATACATCACAGCAGAAGCTATAGGCTTTCCTGGGGGCTCAGCAGTAAGGAATAAGCTTGCGGTGCAGGAGATGCTGGTTCAGTCCCTGGAGAGGGAAATACAACCCACGCCAGTATTCTTGCCTGGAGAATCCCAGGGACAGCAGAGCCCTGAGGACTACAGTCCATAGAAGCGCAAAAAGCAGGGCATGACCTAGCCACCAAGCAACAAACAGAATATATGCACAATAAACTGTTTAACCACCTAAAATGAAAGAAGAAGAGAAAACAAGATGCCATTTTTGTTTGAGGCTTATCTGAGAATATCTGAGACTGTCAGAAACTATTTAAACAGTTGTCTGCTGCCTCCATGAGTATGGGGAGCAAGCCGGGCACCCGGCCTATGGGAGCTTCCATTGTCCCCCGTGGTCCCTGGGTTGCGACTGCTCTCCATCAGGCAGAGAGGCAGCCATGCGACAGCAAATGAAACTTCAGGTAAGGCTCTCGCTCACCAACACCTCTGCACTGGTCTCCCCTAAATGATCTCCTTTCGTGCACCCTCACCGTAGTCCCACTATGGCTCATTAAACAGCGATAATTAAAACAAAATATATTAGATTTGTGTATCCTGGACTTTGTAAGGGAATGAAGTTTACAGCGGTGCTGGTGCAGAGCTGGGACTGCAGGACCTAAAATCAGCAGAGTAGTTAAGGGGAAGTTGCCTATTGTTGTGCAGAGTTTCACTTCTTAGGGGCAATGAGCTCTCCCTGGGGGTGGGAGTCCTGGCTGGGGTGGGGGAGGGAACCAGGGGCTGCTGGCAGCTGGTCCAGCCAGGGGAAGAGCTGGAGTTTGCTCAGTTAGCAGAATGCTGTCTGCCACGTGCAGTACCAGACACCGAGTTGCTCCACTGAGCTTGCATGCTAGCAGGGAGGTGGGCCAATAAAACATGGGACAGTGTTGATGGCGAAGAAGGCAGTTAAAGCGGGAGAAGGGCTGAGAGCTGGGGGTGTGGGGAGAGCTCTGTGGTGGCCCCGGGAGTCTTCTCTCGAAGAGGTGACTTTGAGCTGGGAATGAGTAATGGGAAGGCCGGAGCTTTGAAGGTGGGAAGACGCTGGCCAGCCTGGGGTGGGGACGGGGTACAGAAGGGGTTTCTCTGATCGCCGTGGGTGAGATCATTAGGACACTCCCAGTGATCTCTTGCTCTTCAACCTCCCACCCTCTTCACCCCCTCCTCATAAGCAGGTAAACCACCAATCTGTATAATAAAGACACTGCCCAGTCTGTGGGCCCAGAAGGAGCCAGAGGCGGAAGCTTCAGGAAAGGCCCGTTCTTGAGCTAGAGCTACCTGTGAGGCCCAGGGTGGACCCCAGCTTCATCTGTAGTGCTCACCTGGAGAAGAAGACATTCCCAGCTCTTGCAGGGGTATCAGCTCTATCCACGCATCCATCCGTCCATCTGTCCGTCTGTCCTGCAACCAGAAGACATTCACACATTCTGAGCCCCCACTCTGTGCCAGGGCTTTGATGGGAGCAGGCAACACCCGGATAAATCAGCGGGGGCTCCAGTCTTCCTTGGAAAGCTGTCTGTACAGGACTTCCTGCTGAAGAGGAAGGGGCGAGTGTCTTTGCAGTTTGGTGCCACCTAGTGGCAAGTTGTTGGCTCTGGCTTAATAGGGGCGACTCTGGGTTGGGGCAGGGCCATGGGACGTCAGGATAACAGCAGCACTCTCAGAAGCTCAGCCAGTGGGTAACAGTCCTTCGCCAGCCCAGTCTGAGGAGACTGGGCTGAGCCACCTGGGGACAGAGAGAGCCCTCCTCCTTCCCGTTTTCTGGTCCCCAGGATGGGGTTGCTCAAGGTTTGCCTTCCTGCCTTCCTCCCGCTTCCCCTCTTCTCCTTTTAACCTGAGCTCACATTTTCGTCAAATCGCTAGCGCTGACCTGTGACCCAGGATGTACGGCCATTCTGTCGGGGTGTGAACAGAGGCCCCATCTGCTGGTGGCAGGCCTGGTAGTGGAGGAGCCGAGATGTGGGGAGCCCTGAGGACCATGGCTTATGCCCCTGCTCTAGGGAGGAATTAGCTAGCAGGCTGGAGAGCTGGAGTCCTGACTCCTCTGGTATTTGACCCGTGACTGTCTTCCTCCTTAGCCTGGGAGAAAAAGCCCTGACCTCATGCCTCTCCCAGAACCTGCCTACACCACCTTCCGGCTCCCACCCCAGTGTCCCCTGGCTTTGGGTTTCCTGATTGTGTCCGCAACCAGCCTCCCAAGGGTCTGTTTAGGGGATCAGGGTCTTCCATCCAGATTGTCCCCTGGCCTGTGAGTCTTTACATCTGACTCTCTGGGCTGTCCCTGAGACCCTGTCTCGTTTCCGTGTTGCCACCCAAGACTAGAGAGGGCTGCTGCAGGCTTGTGGGATTTGTGTTACACTTTTCAGTTTGGGGTGGTGGTCGCTGATGTCTGCCATTCATGCAGGCTGGTCTCCTTGGTAAAGGATGGAGAGTTGAAGGGTGCTCGAGGTAGTAAAAGTGAAAGGTGCTCAGTTCAGTTCAGTTCAGTTCAGTCACTCAGTCTTGTCCGACGCTTTGCGACCCCATGAATCGCAGCACGCCAGGCCTCCCTGTCCATCACCATCTCCCGGAGTTCACTCAGACTCACGTCCATCGAGTCAGTGATGCCATCCAGCCATCTCATCCTCTGTCGTCCCCTTCTCCTCCTGCCCTCAATCCCTCCCAGCATCAGAGTCTTTTCCAATGAGTCAACTCTTCGCATGAGGTGGCCAAAGTACTGGAGTTTTAGCTTTAGCATCATTCCTTCCAAAGTACACCCAGGGCTGCTCTCCTTCAGAATGGACTGGTTGGATCTCCTTGCAGTCCAAGGAACTCTCAAGAGTCTTCTCCAACACCACAGTTCAAAAGCATCAATTCTTTGGCGCTCAGCTTTCTTCACAGTCCAACTCTCACATCCATACATGACTATTGGAAAAACCATAGACTTGACTAGACAGACCTTTGTTGGCAAAGTAATGTCTCTGCTTTTGAATATGCTATCTAGGTTGGTCATAACTTTTCTTCCAAGGAGTAAGCATCTTTTAATTTCATGGCTGCAGTCACCATCTACGGTGATTTTGGAGCCCCCCAAAATAAAGTCTGCCACTGTTTCCCCATCTATTTGCCATGAAGTGATGGGACCGGATGCCATGATCTTCGTTTTCTGAATGTTGAGCTTTAAGCCAACTTTTTCACTCTCCTCTTTCACTTTCATCAAGAGGCTTTTTAGTTCCTCTTCACTTTCTGCCATAAGGGTTAGTCATGTCCAACTCTTTGAGACCCCATGGACTATATAGTCCACGGGATTCTCCAGGGCAGAATACTGGAGTGGGTAGCCTTTCCCTTCCCCAGGGGATCTTCCCAAACCAGGGATCGAACCCAGGTTTCCTGCATTGCAGGCGGGTTCTTTACCAGCTGAGCCGCAAGGGAAGCCCACTCAAGGTAGAGGGGAGCCTAAAGGAAAAGCATTTGAGCATTTGAGCATTTCAGCAGGCATAGGCTTTCACAGGGTTGGGAGCAAGCACAAAAGACTCGGGCTTTCCAGGTGGCTCAGTGGTAAAAGAATCCTCCTGCCACTGCAGGGGATGCGGGTTTGATCCCTGAGTCGGGGAGATGCCCTGGGGAAGGAAGCGGCAGCCCACTCCAGTATCCTTGCCCGGGAAATCCTCTGGGCAGAGGGATCTGGTGGGCTACAGACCATGGGGTCGCAAAGAGCTGGACAGAGCTTAGTGACTGAATATGCACGAATGACTCTCAGGAATCTTCAGCATGTTTATTGCTCGTTCAAGCAGTTTGTCTACTGGAAGATTTATCTTAGGAGGTAAACAATGGCTGTACGAATGTTCCACAACAGCCCCTCGATGGAGCAGCGCTGTGGCGGACAGTGACTGTTGCCCCCAGTGTTCACTCTCCTTTCTCCCAGGATAACAGACCCTGTGGTACTCACCTGGGCACACGGATGTCTCCCTGCCAGCTGGGTGGAGACGTGCTCCTGGCCATGGGGATTCAGGCAGAGGCAGCGTGTGTGCCTTCCAGATGCTGGAAGGGCTGCGCCCTCCAATGAAGGGTGCGCCACCAACCCTCCTTCTCTGCCCTCCCTGCTGGCTGTGAGGCAGATGTGGAGAGGGTCCTCTTGGGCCACGTGGACACGGGCCACACCCGAGGGATGGTGTAGAAAGCAGATTAAAGGGAGCCCTGCCACTTCAGAGAGGAGAGCCAGCAAAGCAGAGTGGACATCCACACAAGAGGGAAACGCGCTGTCTTGTTTAAGCCACTGTTAAAGGTCTCTGTCCCAACAACTGAACATATACTCCAACTGTGTGTAGAACCACTAAGAATATTGTGGAAGAACATTTAATGACGCAGAAAGACATTCACAATATATTGCGAAGTGAGTAAGAAGCAGGTAATGTTATGGTCCCACTTTTGTTCTTTAAAAAATATACATAAAACAAATCCATATAAAACATCTGTAAGCTCGACTATAAAATGTTAATAATGGTTCCCTTAGGTTGTAAGATTGTGGATGTTTTAAATTTCATTGTCTTATGTGCTTTTTAAAAATTATCTTCACATTCAATTCATTGATTTTTCCTTTAAACACTTTTTCTGAGGAGCAGAATAAAAGGGACCTACCACTTCAAAAAAATCTATTCACTTAAACAAATCTTATAATCTCTTGTAAGTCCAGATGCCCTCAGATGTCAGGTAGAAACGGTCTTTGTGTAAACGGACCGGCGTTACAAAGAGGCAGGTGTGGAGCTTGGCCAGTGGCGTTCCTACAATCGTTTTCACCTTTCAAACGTAATAAAGCCAGTATCGATTCTGGTTGAACAACAAGAACAAATCTTTCACCACAGTAGCCAGGTGGACGCCCCTTCAGAAATTAAAACCTGAGGATCCTCTCCCCTCCCCCATTTCTTCACTGGTGCCGCCCCCCATCCGAACTCTATTTCCTGGTTAAAGGGGCAAAGGTGGTGAGAGGTCAGAGCCCAGAGACAATCTTGGAAGAGCTAAGGCAGACAGGGCATCCCTTAGATAGGACAGAATTTAGCACAGGCTTTGCCAGTGAGGGGCTGGACTGGACAGAGGGCACTGAGGGAGAGGGAGGGAGGGAGGGGACAGGGAGAGAGTCGGAGGGGATGCAAAAGCAGAGAGCTCTTACCCATTCCCCAAACCCGCCCCTCTTCAGGGCCGGGCCTCATGCGTGCTAACCTCCACCGCCACATCTGCGGAGCCTGTTACTGTATCATAAGGCATTCTCCTGAGTCGGGAATCATGTGTCTGTTGCAGAGAGGAGATGATGCTTAGGAGCTGGAAAGCAGTACAGGGGATTTCAGGCGCGGAGCACCATGTGTATTCTAGCACTGCGGGTTAAGTGGGGAGAGCGAAAGCCCTCAAATGGTTTGTGAGTCAAGTTGGGCAAAACAGGAGAAGAGCTTTCCTCCTGTAAGCCTGCACAGTGTGTCCGTTTTGCTCTGTGACTATTCAAAAGCCCTCTGCACCAGGAGAGAGGAGACAGTTGGTTGGCCCTTGATTCAGGTGCTTATTTGTGCCCTGGCTTACCCTAGGGAACATTGAAGGACACAGGCCAGCACGGGAGGGAGAGGCGCTGGTCGCCAAGTGCTCTGCCGACGTCCGCGTCCTCCTGAGCTTGAGCCCATAGACCTGGCCTCATTCTGATGTGTCCTGCATTGCATGTCTAGTAGTAGGTGCTAGGCACTGGGCCAAGGGCAGAGAGCGTCATGATGAACCCACGCTGACCTGTTCCCTACCATCAAGGCTTTTAGTCTACTTCAGGAGATAATATTAGAAAAAAATCACACAAATAAAATTAAAAGATTTTAAGCATAGTGAAAGAAAAGCCATCTCTTGCACAACATGGCTCTCAGTGAGCAACTGTTGGAGTGGGAGGTGAAGAAGAGGAAAACTGGAGCTTCAGCATGGCATCAGGGAAGCTTTGTGGGAGCCCCCACTCCCCTGGCAAAGCTGAGCCTTGCCCATCACTGCTTCAGCTGCCCTCCTGCAGCAGCTGGGCTCAGCCTCTCTGGCCGGGACTCTGGACCATGCATCTGGGGGTCTGGGAGGGGGCAGACTTGGGGAGCAGGCATCCATCCTTCCAGGGTACAGCCTGTCACTGGAACCTGGACTTTGGTGAGCTCTGCTACAGTGGTTATGAGAGGCTTTCCTGACACACCAGCCTCCTCAGTCCCCGGGGGTTTGTGTACAAATGCATCTGCTGAAGGCACCTGGCACAGAGCTGGGACTCCACAGCTGTCTTGTGGAAGGAATGAAAAAACGGATGGATGGACAGGTACATGGAGAATGTCCCAGCATCAGTATGTCAAGCTGAGCCTTGCCACTCTCCAGGCTGGCCTGTGGGGTGCTGTGGGCTGATTGGCGATGGGGCAGAGTGGTGGGAACTGCCTGCACCAGCCTTGCTTAGACATCAGTCAGTTTTATTCAATAAATATTTATGCTGAGATTTAAATGGGCTCTGAGAGGCTCCCACTGAGTGAGGCCGGCAGGAAGGAAGGAAGGCAAAGTGGACCCTACTCTTGGAGTGTGCTGAGAAGCTCTGCTCCATACACCCAGGGTGTGTCCATGCTGGGCAGGATCATGGTGAGCTGAGTCACAAAGGCAGAGCCAGAGAGTGTGAGCAGAGCTGTGAGCTGGGTGTGGGGGCAGGGCCAGTAGGTTGGAAGAGGCAGGTCTAACCACAGCCGGGAGTGGGCTGGTCAGAAGAGAAGTGGGGGGAGTTCCTCTAAATCCAGGTTTGCAAGGATGTCACAGAGAAGTCACAGTTCTGAAGCACCTACTGCGTGTGTGTATGTGAGTGTGAGTGTATGTGTGTGTGTGTGTGTGGGTGTGGGTGTGTGTGTGTATGTGTGTGCATGTGTGTGAGTGTGTGTGTGAGTGTGTGGGTGTGTGTGTGCACGCATGTGTGTGTGTGAGTGTGTGTGAGAGTGTGTGAGTGTGTGTGAGTGTGAGAGTGTGTGTGAGTGTGTGAGTGGGTGTGTGTGAGTGTGTGTGAGTGTGTGTGTGAGTGTGTGTGTGAGTGTGTGTGTGTATGTGTATGAGAGACAGACAGAAACAGAGAGAGAGAATAAGGTATTGATGTTCTGATGCACTGATGGCCAGCCAGATACTGAAAGGCAGGCATTGTCAGTCCTTCTTTGTAGATAAAGGGGTTTAAGAAGCCAAAGTTAACCCCAAGTCTGTGTGATTATAAACCTACTCCCTTTGCACCATAAATGTTTACATAATTCGAGTCTGTTAGAAATTAGAAAGCTTTTATTGTGCTTACTAATATTCATGTTGCAAACATTTCATTTCTTTCATAGTCATTTCAATTAAACTCTACACTTTTACTGAACACTTAGCATGGACAATTGACTGTATTTTGTTTCAGGAAAAGCATGTCTTATTAAAGAGGGCCAGTCAAGAGCACAGGGCTTGTGGCTGGGAGGTGGGCTCCAGCCCTGCTTCTGTCGCCAGCCAGCCCCTCCTGGTGCCATCTCCCCACTCCCCCTTAACGTTCAAGCAGCTTTGTTATTTTATTCTTATGGGGAGAACAGTTTTACACTGAAGGGTTGACCTTGAAAGCTAATTGTCCTAGAGGTTTATTGGTGAGATCATTTAGATTTGGAGACAGATCTTTCTTCTATTTTAGGCTGGATCCTATTTGAGATTTCCTTGGATTGATTTCATTTTCTTTCCAGCAACTTATTATCATGTTAATAGTAGCCAGCTACTATTAACAACTAAATGTTGCTAAAATGATTTTGCTCCAAGTCAGTGACTCCAGTAGATCCAGCAGCGTAGTCCTGGATGTCGGGGTCTTAGAAATGGATTCCTGTAGGCTCAGCTTTAGGACATATCCCAGACTATATGGTCCAGGTCCCTGAGACTTTCCCTGCAGCAGGAACTGGGAAGCAAGAGGCTGAGGGCTGATAATGAGCCTTGTCAAGACCTTTGGGCTCTGGTGTGATGGCCAGGATGCTGAGGACCAAGGGGAGACCCGGTTGTGCGCTCTGGGCAGAGAGGGTGCTTCTTCATCTGAAGCTGCAAAAGGGTGCAGGAGCATCCTGGGAGCCCCTCCCCCAGCAGGAGGTGGGCTGCATTATGAAAGCTGCCCTTCTAGAGAGCTCTCTAGGGCAGAGGAGAGAAGACCAGTGAATCCAGCGCCTTTCCGAGTGGCACCAGGTGGTGCCAGTTTCCCTTCTCCCTGCTCCCTCCCATTTCGTTTCCTATCCAAAATCTCTAGAGATTGGCTCCTGCGCCAGAGATCAGCTCTGTCTCCTGCGCCTAGCACAGAGGGGTTGCTAGATAAATGTTTACAGAAGTGGACCGAACTAGACTCTGAAACTCCAGGGATTGTGGACTCTGTCTTCATCCTAATATTTGATAAGAATGCCTTCACAGTCTGGAAATTATGCTAGACTCACACAGAATTTATGTCAGAGGTAGGAAAGCCAAATGTCTGCAGGAACCTGGTGGGTCACACAAATATGAGAGGCGGCCTGGAGGAAAGTAGTGTGGAACAGTGGGGGCTACAGGCAAGTAGAGTTGACATGCCCAGGCTAAAGGCACTCAATTTGAACTTCTAACAGATTTCTGATGGCCAGGTAAAACACCTCTGATATAGCTTAAAGGGCCTTGGTTTAGGTTTCTAGCCAAATAGGTGTGTGCTCAACAAACCAAGCAAAGAAGCATGAAGGGGAAAATGTAAGGAAACAAGCTTGGCTGACTGGCAGATGGGGTAGAAGAAGGTGCCAAAGAAGGACTCTCCCCATGGTGCTGCATCCTGGAGACAGCCAGAAGAGGCACGTGCCATCTCTCAGTATCCAGAGCAGCTCAGAGCAGCATCTCTCCAAGAATGTGGCCCCCTAGTGGATCATGGTAGTGGCAAGACAACAGTAACAATAATGATAGTGGAACAGTTGTAGCAAATGAGTGGTTGTTACGTGCTGGGCATTGTTTTCAGTATTTCTCCCCTCCCCTTAAATGAAAAAGATAGCCTTTATTTTTTTAGAGCAATTTTCTGTGCATAGCCCCCCCATTATCAGCACCCCCATCGGATGGTACAGTCAGTGATTCTACGCTGACGCATCATAATCACCAGAGCTCGGAGTGCATGTCAGGGTTAATCCTTGGTGCTGCACAGTCTTCGGGTTGTAACAAAAGTATAGTGACATGTATCCGTCACTGCAATATACAGAATGTTTTCACTGCCCTAAACCCTTTAGCACTGTTTTTAATCTTCCCACCAGAACTTGATGTAGGCATTTTTATCCCCTTTGTGTAGAAAGTCGTGGGGGTCTGGAAAGGGCATGTGACCTGCTCAAGCTCACCTTGCTCATGAGGACTGGAGCCTGCTTGAATGGCAACAAGTAGGCACAGACTCTTCAGGCAGTGGGCCTGCCTCGGGCACAATGCTTTCTCACCTTGTGAGGATTAGGCAGACTAGAGCCAGCTAAGAGAGCCCCCAAGAACCATATGGGGATACACTTTGTCCTGCAGTCATCGCAGGTGAAGCTATTGGAAGCTGGCTTGTACTTAAGTAGCTGCTCTGCCTTTTACAAGACAGTAAAACTAATGAATGATGGGAAATTTCCAAGATAACCAAATGCCTATCTTTTCCTTGTTGTGTGTGTGTGTGTGTACGGGTGTGTGTGTGTGTGTGTATCCCATTCATAGTACCCTGTTCATCTGGAATTTCAATTAGCTGCTATTTCCCCGACATATTCCATCATGTTTGGCAAACCAGACTTTCTTGGCTGGCCATTTCCAAAACTACAAAGGACAACAGATTTGCAGAGGATGTATGGGGTCCCTACTGAGCACGCATGAGCTGCACTTTCTGTCTTGGGAAAGCTGTGTGGCCACAGGGAGCTACACCTGAGAGGCTTTAAGAAATTTAAACAGTGAAACAATATTACAGATCATCCGGGCACTTTGAAAACTCGTAAACAGGAATTCAGGGTGTTCTTTTTCCCTCCCTGAAAATTGGAATATTTTTATCTGCTTGACCCCATTGTTATGCTTTTAAACTGTGTTTACTGAAATTTTTTCTGCTAAAGAAAGTTTTGAAACAGAAGTTGGAAAAATCCCTTCTGAGTACAGCTGAAACGTCAAATCCAACACAATGCATTCAGACTCAAAAGATGTTGACAGTGGTGTCTCCAAATGTTTTTCCATTTTCCTAAAACAGAACAAATGGTAAGAAATAAATACCATGTGTGATGTTGGAGACACTGACCTGGAGTTTCAACCCCTTACATTTTTTAAGGATTTGGAATTCTTTTCAGGAATCAATTAAAAATAACTCATAATTCAACAGAAGGACAATTTAGGGCTTCCAGGTATAGATGTTCCAATTTCCAGCATTTTATTGCTGCTCTCAGTATTTTTGTGATGACAGTTCTCTCTTCATAGAGAACAAGCTTAAAATTAGAAAAATCAAACACCCATTAGAGAAAGCAGATTTACTCTCCTATTAATTGATACGGAGATGGAAAGCTACCATCACCCAGACAGGAGCCCAGCGCATCCCCTGCAGACATTCTCAGGGGCCAGAGCCTGGGTCAGCAACTGCCCACTCGGCCCAAGCCGAAGTTGTCTGTCTTTTAAGAGCGGAGGCTTGAATTTTCAGTGGGAGGGATACGCTGCTCTAGGGGCACCGCTCGGTAACAGCTGCACACAAATCTTAGGATGTGTGGCACTGTCTTCCCACTTGATTTTATTTTTTTTTAAGTGAACAACCTTGAAAGTTGAACTCACTACTCCGTTCCAGCTTCTCTTTGCTCTGCTGGACAGGAGGTAAGGTAGCATGCCAGTTTAGTAACTAGAAAATGATTCTTAGAGAGAATGAAGGCTGCGGCTGCTGTGTGTTAAATACAGAGAAGGAGCCTTTGAGGACCAACCACACAATTGCATCCTTCTAGAGACTGGAAGCAACCCAGGTGGGAGTGGGGAAGGCCCGTGCTGATAGAATCTGTTGAAATATGACCCGTGGTTTTAACTTTAAATAAGCATTCCCGTCCTAAGAGAAGCCCCCTCTAATATCTCCTGCAGCTTTGATTTTGGAACACGTCACATTCCTCATTAAAGCAATCACTGTTAAAACATAAAGCAACACAGGATTTATTTCTTCATTAAACTGATGATCCGTATATGAAGCCAATTAACATTATGAGTCTGGTGAACATCAAGTGTAAAGAGGTTAGAGAAAATTAAAAGCAGTCACCTTGGTCTTTAGATAAAGAAAGTACACTTTTAGGTTGTAAATTATCAGAGTGTCCAAGCGGGACAGATCGGTGAATTTGGTTAATTGGAAAATACATTTTACCGCACAGGAATTAAGAAAAAATAACCTTTTCGTTACCGAAGCTCTTTTTTAGAGGGGAAGGAAATGGTAGCAATACGTGTTAGTCACCTCTTGCCGGTCCCGGCCCGGAGGGTCGGAGACAATCCGAGGAAAAAAAGAGCCGCCACCAAAGTTTGCTGTAGCCGTTCCTTTCCGTGATTGCTTGGTTGGCTATTCGCTGTTTCGCCAACAGGAACGAGCCCGGCCTCGAGGCTGGGGGAGAGGAACTTCGGGGAAACGAGGCCGAGGGTCCCGCTGGCTCTGAGCCCCGCTCTGGGTGAGTGTTTTGCGGGAGCCCGGCCAAGTGTCCCAGCGGGGAGACAGCCAGGCTCGGGTGCAGGACGCTGGGAAGGCCGGGGCTAGACGGAGAGCGGCAGCGGGACGCTTCCCGGCTGGCGCCGCGGGCCAGAAGCTGGGCGTTGGGCTCAGGGACGGAGAGTTCGGCCCCTGCTGCGAGCACTGAGCGAGCGTCCCCAGTAACTTTCTCGTTTGGGACAAGAAGGGGATTGGGATCGGCTCCCAACACCCAGAATCTGGCGAGTGCATCCCGCCGCCGCGGAGCACAGGGCCGCAGAGGGGACCTTGTGACTGGTCGCTTCCCTTAGCATCCCGGTAGAAACAGGTGCCGCTGTCCAGGGTTCTGACCACAGGAGGCTCGGGGAGCGCCCTGCCTGCAGACCCAGGACAAGCCCGTCCAGTGCTCTGGGCCTTGACAGGAAACTGCTTCGGCCGATGTCAGGAATGGGGACCTGAGACGGGCTTGGACCTCGTTGGTTTTGGGGGCCAACGCGGCGCTGGGCGCCTGGTTCCTAGGGTTCCTACACAGATACTCAGGTGCTCCTTGGAGCCTCTTGTGGAGCCAGCCCAGATGTTTTCCTCACCTCGTTTCTCAGGCACTCAGCTCCGAAACGCGCAGGGTGCTTGCAGGAGGCCACCTAGGGTAAGTAGGAGTTTGAGGGGGCTTTTGGAAGACCCAGGCACCCAAGGGGGAGACTCCGACTCTCGAAAAGAACTCCAGAGAGCGCGGGTGCTCTGAGGTGCACACAGAGAGAGCGCGCTGAGCTTCCTGGCCTGGGCTGAAATAGGGTCAGTTCTCAGGGCTCTAGCCCTTTCCGGATGGAGTGGAAATGGCTCCCTCACTACCCCGCCAGCCCAGCTTGCTATTGCGCCCGCCGCCCAGACCTGCAGACATGCTCCCTGCTGGTGGGTCGCCTGGACTCCTGGAGTCGGTGGCCCTGGCGAAGCTGGCGCCGCGGGCTCTCTCCGCTCAGAATCCAGCCAGCGTTTCCAGTGGTTTCTTCCTTGAGATGAGGTCGGCTTTCTGCGCCTGGGTGGGCTGAGCCCAGGAGGGGCCGCTGAAGTGTAGCGGCCCCGATTTGTCTCTGCGGAAGCGGTCCTGCTTCTTCCTCCTGGCGGTTTTCAGAGGGCCATCCACGGGTGGTCCAGGGCCCTGGCAGTCAACCTGCCCTCCAGCTCGATGCGCCTTCCTTGGGGGTGGGTGTCCACGTGTGGGCCCCCAGGCCTTTTGTTTCCCACTCACTGTGTCTTTAAGATCAAGGCGGGATCCCAGGCGATGCAGGGACCCGACCTACTGCCTCGCCAGGGATCCTGAACGCAGCATTAGAATGTTTATAAAATATTCAATTTATGCAGTCTGTCCAAGAAGCCATCGTCCCAAAATAAAATCAGCAGTCTAGACGGAACACAGACACCAGAACTTATCAACAGTTGTCTGACTAGCATCTTCTGATGCATCTTGAGTGGGTCATAATACCAACTTTATTTTCAGTGGTGCATAAATTAATTACACGCATTTAATAACCAAAATATCATTATATTCCCCCTTTAATATCATAAAGGCTTTCCGCCAGGGAAGCACTTAATAGTGCAGGGGGCCGTAACGGGCTATTATCCTAGCGTAATGCTATTACAGAACCAATTATGCGCCATTAGACTTGCTTTTTTTGCAGTTTATGTGATTTGATCCAATCCTGCGCCCCTGACTTGAAAATTTCAGCCCGGTACTTTAGAGTTTAATTTTCACCCAGGCAGAGGGAAGGGCGGTCTCTCTCCGCTGAGTGTCTGCCTCGGATGCATTTTAAAAGTAATTGCGAAGGGTCCCACCGCATATCATTTGCATGGAGAAGCGAACATAAATTCAGGGACCCCTTGCTGAGAACAAAATCAAACTTTCCTTTTGTACGGTCGCTTGGAAAGGGAAGCCGTGTGCAAAGAGTCCCCCCAAAACCCATCCGGTGGCGACAATTAGCAGCTCTTTGTCAATTCGCAGCCCGGGAGTCACCAGGCCTCTGACAAGGGGAGCCTAAAGTCAAGCTCCTGCGGAGAAAAAAGGTTTGAGGCAGAGGGAAGTCGGGGTGGGGGTGGGGTGGAGTGGTCAGAGAATAATGCCTCTTGGGGGTGGTGGTAGTGGTGATTGTTTCAACCTTCTAAAAGAAAAGAGGAAAGACATTCCTGATGTTTGCTGAGAAATGACGGATTTTTTTTTTTATACCACGTGGGCCATTTGTAAGGCCCAGTAGACCTATCCAAGTTACTCGCTGTAGACAGCGCTGGAAATAATCAGATTAAGGCCAATTATGCGTGAGATTATAAAGGCGAGTGCTGAGCGGCGGCGCGCGCTGTAGACAGACAGCAAGACATCTGGCCACTTCCCGAGTCACTTTTGTGGTCCTGCGGGCGCCAGCCGCGCGGAGCCCCGCCCGCTGCCAGTCGAGCCCGGCGAACGGACCAGAGGCGGTCGCGCTCCGGCCTTCCTCTCCCGCCGCCCGCCGAGGTACGCGCGGCTCCGCACCCACACACCGAGCCCGCTGCGGCCGGCCTTGGGGCTGCCTTCCTGGCGGGGGCTGCCTTTGGCGCTGATGCCCTGGCGCGCTCGCCGACTCGGCTGAGGTGGCTTGGGAGCAGGGATTGCGGTGGGGACCCCTGAGAGCCGGGAACCAGACTGCGTAGGCTCGGTGTTGGGGCCGAAGCTGGGGGACGTCTGTCCGGGTGGTGGACCCGAACGGAAGGGCTGCCCACTGGGTCCCCGGCTTGCGACGGCACTCCACCTCCCCTCCCGTCCCCAGAGTGGGCTGAAGGCGTTGGGAGGGGTTTCCAGGAAGGGGGCGCCCAGTGCGCTCCCGGGCCGGGTGGGGGCTAAGGCAGAGGAGACTTAGACTCATCGCTGTTTGCTCTGCAGCCGGGCCAGATCGCCGCGTACGCGTGCCTCGGCGGTCCTGCGGTCACCCTCCCGAGTCCTGGCCGTGCAGTCGATCGGGCCGTCGGCAATGTTTTATTTCCATTGTCCACCACAGCTAGAGGGTGAGTAAGCGCCGAGCCGAAGCTGCTCCAAAAGGCCGGTGCCCGCCAGGAAGGGCCCAAGCGGCAGCTGGGGCTGGTTAGGTTAGGTCCTGGCTCGAGAGGGGCGCGGCCACTGGCAGTTGGGTAGAGGCCCCCTAGACCCCTCCCCGCATCCCGCTCCAGCCTTCCGCCCCCGTGGCCACCTGGCTCCTACCTCCCCCATCCCTGCCTGGGCTGGTCGGCCCCAGGCAATGTGCCCTGCCTGGACAGGATCCTCCTAGCACAGATGTTGGTGTCACGCCTCTAATCGAGACTCCCCTGCCCAGGGGGCTGCATCAATCTTTCATGGTGGACTAGGTGGCCTGCATGGCCCTGGGCCCGAAAGGAGCAGGAACCACCCTCTGCCAGGCTGCTCTCATTCCCTGCCCAAGGCAGTCTTGCTCAGGGTCCTCACGGTCTGCTCCAGGACAATGTGGCCCTCAGGAGTCCGGTGGCCTTGCCCACCAAGTGCCCTGGCATGGCTCCTCCTCTGTGACTCACTGGTTTTCTGACCCCCAATGCTAACCACTTCCCACTCCCATGGGCATCCCATGGCCGGGATTTGGGTCTTTGAGGGTCTCCAGTTCTTAGAATCAATTTCCCTTCAGGATCCTTGGCATGGTCCCTGCAGTAGGTTGTTAGGTGGGGATAAGCTGGTGAGAAGGGGAGAGGTTGGATCGCTGGTCTTGAGGACTCCTCAGGGGTGGGCCCTCCACAAACAGAGATTACTAATGCCTCAGGCAAATACAAAGCCACATACTCTGGCCCTTTAACAACGCCTTCCTCAGACCAGTGGTCTCAGCCTTGGGCTATCAGGACGCATAACTGGGAGCAATACCAAGACTTGGTTTTGGCAACCTACTCCTTTGATTTATTTGGGGGTGGGGGAGGCGAGTGAATTTTGGAGGTAAAGAAATCAAAGGCATGGGGCAGGGCAAAAGGTACTGAGACAGTGGAGAACCTGAAAAATCAGAGCATGCTCCTTCACCTTGCCTTGGTTACCTGGAGCAGTAGCTGGCTTCAGCTGGGCCATACACAAGGGATTTCAGAAAGTTTGCTTTGTTTTTTCCATAGAAGCTTTTAAGAGTCCAGTAAGATTTTCTAAAGCAGGCTAAGGAAGACCAGTGTTCAAGCCCTGCCAGCTTGATCAGCATTCCTAAGAAGGGAAGGACAGACACGTGACTGCATTTTACCTTCTTTTACTCCCAAGGACCCAAGCTGATGGGCTTTATAAAGGTCTGAGCGGTTCATCCCCTGACCTAGGACTGCAGGGAGAGCCTCTGCTTTTGCAGCAGACACACCGTTTCTGCATATCTGAGTCTTGGGTTTGGACTGATCGGCATTTGGCAGCTCACCTCTCCAGCTAAAGTGGGATGGTTGAGGTTTGGGTATTTAGCGCATGGTGGGCTGCCAGGGTGACTGAAGGGGAAAGCCAGCCTGCAGAATGGGTTGCAGAAGTCACTTGGGGAGAGCCTGGGCCAGCCTGTCATGGCCCCAGAGCACTGAGCTTCTGCTACCCTCGGCTCAGCTCACCTTTCTTTCCTGCATCTGGGCATATCCCACCTCGACGGTGATTCTGATTTCTGTGACCAGAAGGAAAGGAGATGGGATTTTAAGAACTTTTTTATTTCTTTGCAGATGTGTTTCAAAGCCAGCCTTACAGAACGGGGTGTTTTATTTTGGTGTAGTCTTGCTGGGGAGGAGGTGACTGCTGCAGATGGAAAGGCTGAGGACAGCTCTTTGGAATCGGACATCTCGTTATTGCCTACTGGCGTTTTAACTTGATTAATCCAGAAAGTCATACAGGAGAAAGCCAGCATGGCTCATAATCTTACTTCTCAGCTAACTTTGCTGAAATTAAATTAAAAAGTACCACATCTCCCTGCTCAGAAAATTCCAATAGAACAGAAACTTGTGCACTGAAAAGTGAGATCCTCCTTCTCTTTCTCTTTTTCTAAAGATACTCCCTATTGTTGATTTCTTGGGATTCATTCAAGAAAAATATGTTTTTACCTGCATTTACCCTCATTTATGCATTTTTTCCTGTATACGTTATGCCTTCTTTGTGCTGAGATCATACTGCCACATCATTCAGTGTTTGGTTTTTCCTCTTCATGATACAGAGTTTGGTGATTTTCCTGTGTTCATGTCTGCAGATCTACCGGCTTATTTTAAACAGCTGTGTAGTATTCCGTTTTCTATCGCACAGAAAATGTCTACAGTTGGGCACTTTAGTTGTTTCCATTTTTTCCTGTTATCATGTTACCAGGAACAATATTCTCTCTCTATTTTGGCACACTTTTAAAGTGAATTTATAGACTAAATACCTGTATATACACTTAAAATTTGGGCAGATATTGGCAAATTACCCTCTAATAAGTCTCCACCTTTCCGTGCTCCTGCAAATGGTGGAGAGCGTGTGAAATGCATTGTGCTTTTATCTATACTGATTATAATTGTGCGTCTTATTTTTTTTTTGCAAAAATGTTTTGTTTAATTATTTAAAGTTTTAAATTTTCATAATATTGTCAACCATTCTATTTATTTTTAAGTAAAAAAATGTTCTCCTATTTTCCTCTTTTCTATTAGGTTGTCAATCTTTGTTCTTATTAATTTGATCAACTGTCAGCCTTTTTTAGGATCCAGTATGACATAAAGGGTTTCATTTAAAGATATTATATGTATACTTTGTGATACAACTTGGGACACGCAAGCAGAAATTTGTGAGGCTGATTGTGATTGGAGAGTCTTAGAGGTTACACTTCATCCTCACCAGTCAGGTGCTTTATTTTAAAAGGAGACAATCTGGTTTCCCACTGCTTAAAGTCTGTATCTTTGAAGTTTCCAATGAGCTAGAGAAAAATATTTTGAGAATTTCAAGGAAGAAAGCAATTTGGATGAGACAATGGAGGGAGAAGTCTTCACCAGAGAGTGGAGGTCTTGTGGCATAGGATGAGGGGAGTAGCGTAATGAGTAGGAGGGATTCCTTTTAATACATAGAATTTTAAAGAGCCCAAAGGACCTTGCTACTTTGGCCTGAGGTCCTTCAGAGGGATAATGCCTGGGCAGTGTGACTTGTCAGCTCCTAATGCCAAGCATGCAGTGATTCTGAGACCGGAGCCCATGGCAGGTACAGCATTCATTGGCTAATGGAAACTTGCTCGTTTGTTTTGTTAAGAAGTCTTTGTGGACGTCAAGTAAATGACGCACATTTGGAAAATGATCTGAATGCACGTTTGGGGCCAAACTCTATTCCGGCTTAATACGAGCTTTGGAGGCTGCCAGGGAGGACTGTGGGAAGAGTGCCTTTCTTTTCAGAGAATCAGGAGCAGTGGGTCTTTTATGAGCCTGGCCAGAGGCTGGGATGCCCTTTGAGAATGGTTCTGTTGAAGTCTGCTTGGAATTCAGGACAGTCACTATTAGCGCAGATTTCTTGTTAATTGACATCCATGTAACAGATCCACTGTGGCGCCGATGAGCTGTGACCAACGGTATTAATATTCATTTATAAACTTCTTACTTGCTCATGCCTTGAAGTTCTAGGAGAGGCGTGCTGGGGAAATCTCTTGGAAATTTCTTTCTTCTCCCTTTCCCAGCATTTAATCCTTATTGTTTCTAGAAACAAGGAAAAGTGAAGTAACAGGTGAGCAAAAGGGAAACTCCGAGGCTTCTCTTAAAGGGTCAGAAGTAGAAGGGCTGAGCTGAAGGTGCAGAGGTGCAGCTGCAGCCAGAAGGCTGGTGAAGGCTCCCTCTCAAGTCAGTGGCCCCTCCTGACTCAGAGGGCCCAGAATTTCTCGAGAGGACTTGGCTGTCTGGGGGAGTAAGGTTGCCATCACACTATGAAACAGGCATAGCTGAGCTTAAAGTCAGAAATTACTGGGACAGAAGGAGAGAGAGCGCGCATGAGAGAGTGGAAAAGAGGGAACCTTAACAACAGGAGCAGAGAAAAACACTTTTAGCTAGATGAGGTTCTGTCTGGAGGGGACGGGCCACGGTCTCCCAGTGAGGGTGCCTAGCAGGGGCTCTGCGTGAGGACTGTGGGGGTGGGGCTGTGTTCAGACTGACTCAGTTTGCTCACCGCAGGCACCGCACCCTTTGGGAACCACTCTACCGGAGATTTCGACGATGGATTTCTGCGGAGAAAACAGCGCCGGAACCGGACCACGTTCACTCTTCAGCAGGTGATGATGTCCCCCTTCCGAGAGCCAGCCACTTCCTGCCTCCAAAAAACTCAGAATTTGAGCAGCTCTTTGTCTTTTAAAATAAGGCTGCCGACTAATTATGTTAAACCGGATCTTTCTGCTTTCTTGAACAATTTGTGTGCCGAGGAATCTGTTTGGAGAGAGGGCAGAGGACAGTGACCTTGTTGTGATCCCAGGTAGTAAACGAAGAGACAGTGATGCTGGTGCCCATTTGGGTCAGGCTGATAATCTTGGGGACATGTTCACATCAGCGATGTAGGAATATCATTTCAACCTCAAAATAACCTTCTGAGGAAGGCAGGTCAGGTATTCTCACCCCCAGCAGACAGATGAGAAAGCCCAAGAGGCTGAGGGAATTGTAGATGGTATTGTTGTCTGTCGGCGGAAGGACTACAGCTGAAGCCTTGACATTGTGTTTCCAGGGCCCTTAAACCTGTCGTTCCCCCAGAGCACCCTGGAGCAGAAAGCCTGGGCGGCCTCCGTGGAACTGACGCAGCGAGGGCTTGTGCAAGTTGCTTCTATTCTTCCAAGCCCTATAGTGAAAGCCATGTGGGCTGCACTTTAAATGTAAAGGCATATACATTTTAGCGCCTCTCTCCTTCTACCTCTTGGCATAGCCCTGAGGTTGTTAGTGAGTCTTCGCTCATAAGTCATCGTGGTTGAAATTTTAATTCTGTGGGATCTTTTCAAAGAGCTCTTTTCTTCCTCTTCCTCCCCTATTTGATCTGTGATATGACTTCCTCACCACTCACAGAAAATTTGAAATATGCATCTGTTTCCTCTCACCTAGCCACAACCTCTCACCAGTAAATATTTTTTCCTTTTACCAGCTAGAAGCTCTGGAGGCAGTCTTTGCCCAAACACACTATCCCGATGTCTTTACCAGAGAAGAGCTAGCAATGAAAATCAACCTCACAGAAGCCAGAGTGCAGGTAAACCTTCTTTTTAATTATTTAACTCTCTAATATTAAAACTGGCAAACTTTTTTTTTTTTTGACATCATGACTGCAGAGTGCACATTTGGCCAAAGAAAGCAAATGAAGACTATCTGTCATTTTCATGATGCACTTTAATAACATCAACATAATGTGGAATATTAGATTAGGTTGATTAATCGGTCATTCATAATTAACTAGTGATAATGTTCTACACTAATTTGTCCGCGTCTCTAAGGTACTAAATTACATCAATGCACATCCATTTCCTTGCTTTGGAAAAAAAAAAAAAAGAGCTGAGATGCTATTCTCAAAGCAGTTCTGACCGCTCTGGGGTAAGGCCGGTCAATTGCAGAGAACTATGTTTTCATAAGGGAACAGGGTAGGATCTGCTTTCCAGAAATTGCATCATGTCCAACTTTTCTCCAGTGTGTGGACTGTTTCAGAGAAGTGGATGTGAAGAACATGGGCAATTTAAAAATCTTTAAACGGCAGCATCGAAGGGCTGCCTCTGAGCCTAGTGTGGCCCGCGGTGACCGTCTCTAAGCAGGATTTCTTTTTAGAAGCTCCATGGTGATTACATTTGAGTGTACAAGCCCGTCGAGCCCAGCAGATGTGCCCGAATGCAGGAGGAAGAGATTCACAGCGCCGCCTCTCCGGGAGAGCTATTCTTTGAGCACAATTATATATTCATTTTATTTATGGGATTTCCTCCATGCTGTTTCTGTTCTTCTTTATGTAGGGGCTTGGGGTTAAGACTATGCAAAGATCTAATTGTAAGAAATATAATAGTTTGCTTTCGGTTCCCCTGGGTCACGTTAGCATCTCTTAAAAACCAATGGCTGAAGAGAGATAATGGAATTCTGAGCAGTAAATTGGGGGTTGTAAACAAATTATTTCCCCTATAATCAGATTATGTGATCCTGATTATTAAATCTGAACATGAATCATTGGTCATATGCGGGCAAATTAAACTGATTATTATTTGGAAATGAAAATCTCCTTTGGCCAGGATGCTGTTTATCCTTTCTCTTTTTAATGCCAGCTTGCCAATAGCTGCCTAAAGACTGAACTGCAAATTGAGATAAATGACACAATTATTGAGCATTCAGAAGTGGAAGATCATAACTTCTCCCTGAAAGGTGCAAGGGTGAGATAGGGGTGGTGACAATTAAAGCCGGGGATTGTTGTTCGGGCTATTGTTGGCTATTATGCAAACAGACAATGGTTGTGAAGCATTTGTTTAGTGAGCCCCGTGTGGGGACATGGCTTTGCTGGCGGGAAGGGAGATGTGTTTACATTTATACCCCTTGCTCATTCAAATATGATTAATGTTCTATAAAGCAGGGTCTTAATCGAAGCTGATGTTGTCAAACAATAACTAAATAGGGAAATAAACGACTCCATCATGCTCTTTCCTCAGAAGCAGGAGAACTGTCAGTGCAAAGTCATTAAAATATGATAATGAAAAATAGCTCAATTAAATGTTGTTATAGCTGTGACCTTCATTCAATTAAGACGCCAGAAAGTGTCTGCATTTTGCTTTGCATTTAACTGCCCTAAATTTAGAATATAGATAAAATCATTATTCAATGGTTGCTGATATGTGCAATTAAAAACCAACTAGATTAAAAAAGAAAGAAACCCAGTTAAGGAGAATGAAAATTCGGAGGTGGGGTGAGCCTCAACTCCCAGGCTCTCTCTTGGGCCAGTCTGTCCACAGGAGAAGAGGATGCCCAGGGGAATAGGAGGTCTAGCCAAGCTTTTTTTTTTTATTTTAAAATCAGGACTAATCTCCCAGGAAAGATGGGAAAGAGGTTTAGCTGCATAGAATTAAGAACAGCAGGATTTCCCTGACCTCTGGGGACACCTTGGGCCCCGGTCTGCCTGGCTGCCCTGAGGCTGTCCTACAAACAAAGTCTTAGTTCCCAGGGCTTAAAGAACTTCACACCCGCCCCTAAGAAGGCGCTCAGAGGAGGAGAATCATAAGCTGCCTCCTAACCTGAAGATGGTGCAGATAATAACACCAACCCATGTTCACTGCGTGATTAATTGCTCCGTGAAGGCACTGCGCTTCGTATTCCACGCGTCTCTGTTCATTTTCCTAACAATGCTTATGTGGGGGGGGGGGGGGGGCGCTATTATTACTCCCAAACAATTTGGATCATGGTCCCCAGCTAAGCCACTGGGCTTCCAATTGTGGATTCGCCACATAACACTCGAATCATCTTGGACAAGTTAGACAGTTTGTGTTTAGTTTTCTTCTCTGCAGAATGGGGCTGGAAGAGCTGCCTGCCTGAACAGATTGCAGTGGCTTCTGAACCAGATTCACTGGGTTCCAGGATTCTAAGCCGGAGCCGACTCGAGTCACGGTTCCTACTGGGTGCACTTGTCATGATGTGATGGTGTGTCAGGGTTAAATCACATGCGTGAGTCCAGACACACTCAGGCCACACCTGCTGGGAGAGAGAATGAGTATTTTGCATGAGGAAACCACAGGGCAGTGTTTTACGAACTGCTTTGATGATGAACCACCCCCCTACTCCCCATAGGAAACACATTTCCCATCAGATAAATGGACTTGCATACACTGAGAATTTCCACAAGAGGGTACATTCCCGCTTCCTCTGGGCAGTGCATTGGGATGTGATACTCATTTAGAAATGCCTTCCCAGGTGGTCTAGTGGTTAAGACTTTGCCTTCCAGTGCAAGGGGATGTGGGTTTGATCCCTGGTCAGGAAGCTAAGATCCCACATGCCTCATGGCCAAAAAACCAAAAGATAAACAGAAGCAATATTATAACAAATCAATAGAGACTTTAAAAATGGTCCGCATCAAACATAAAACCTTAACAAGGCCTGTCACAGTTCCTACACTGCCTTTCTGGCCCACCTGTGGGTCTGAAGCTGCAATTCAGGGAGCCTCGCTTTGCTAGGTCTCTGGAGAGGGGAGGCTGCGCTCCCACATACCTGCTGTTAGGCGCCTATGGGCCCAGGCATGGGGACCAGGCATTTGGGTTTAGGTTCTGGCTGCTCCCTTCTGTCTGATTTTTCTGCCTTCTCCGGGTGTGTGTGTTTCCTTCATGGACTCAGGTTTGGTTCCAGAACCGAAGGGCCAAATGGAGGAAAACGGAGAGAGGGGCCTCTGACCAGGAGCTGGGAGCCAAGGAGCCCACGGCAGAGGTGACGCCCCCGCCCGTGAGAAACCTCAGCTCCCCGCCCCCGGGGGACCAGGCCCGGAGCAAGAAGGAGGCCCTGGAGGCCCAGCAGAGGTGAGGCCGGCTGGCCCCGGGCCTGGGGGGGCGGGGGCCGGTGGGAATGCCAGGTTGAGAACTCACCCTGTGATTTTCTTTCCCTGCCAGCCTGGGACGCACTGTGGGTCCCACAGGGCCGTTCTTCCCCTCGTGCTTGCCGGGGACCCTCCTGAATACAGCCACCTACGCCCAGGCCCTGTCACATGTCGCCTCCCTGAAAGGTGAGCCTGGGCTCCGCTGGCCTGCACCCTCTCCCCGGGGATCGCGGAGCTTGTTCTTGGTCTGGCCCATCCTTGCACCTGGGCCGGGCGCAGCTCCGTTTCTCCTTCTCTCAGGCTCTTGGCAGGGTTGCAAACAGCATCCGCTTGCACGCGTGCTGTCTTGCTTTCTGTATGTCTTGAGGATACAGGTGGATGTCATTAAGTTTCAGTGCACTGGCCAAAGGACTGGCCGAGATGCGGCTGTTTCAGAAGAGGCCACTGCATTGGTACTGATTTTATTTTTTTTTAATTGAAAAAAACTTTTTTTTAATTGGAGGAAAATTGCTTTACACCGTTGTGTTGGGTTTTGCCATACAGCAACGCAAATCAGTCATGATTGTGTATATCCATATTTCCCCTCCCTCTTGAGCCTCGTGCCCTCCTCACACGCCACCCCTCTAGGCCATCACCGAGCTCCAGGCTGGGCTGCCCGTGTTGCACAACAGCTTCCCACCAGGTGTCTGTTTTACACGTGGCAGTGTGTTTATGCCAATGCTACTGTCTCAATTCATCCCACCCTCTCCTTTACCCGCTTCAGGCTGATCAGTGTTAGGTGCCAGCCTGCAGCTCATGGGTGAGGCCTGCGATGGACAATTGTCCCACCTTGTGAGGACCCTCCCCATGCGCGCAGCTCACCCCCCAGCCTTCCCTGGGGCCTCCTGATGTCAGAGATCGGCGTGCTTGCTCAGTCGTATCTGATTCCTCGCGACCCCATGGGCTGTAAGCCCGCCAGACTCCTCTGTTCTTGGGATTTTCCAGGCAAGAATACTGGGGTGGATCGCTATTTCCTCCTCCGGGTCAGAGGTCTGAACTGTCAGAGCCTGTGGTTTTCTTAGATTAGCTCTCTTTTCAAAGGCTGCTGTGGTTTGCAGGGTGGAAACCATCGGGGGCATTTTTGTCAGGCCGACAGAGAGGGCCTCTGATGGGACTGTCTGTTGGGGGTTTCTCGGGCAACCCACTGGATGAATGGGTCCATCCAGTGTCTTTTAGGTCTTGGCCCCAGAGCCCCTCTGTGAGGAAGCCAGGCAGCTGTGTGGGCGGGCGCAGGGCTGGGCCCCAGACTGGGTGTGGGGCAGCAAGTGTTAGTGCCGGGGTCTGCCTGCCACAGCGGGTCTGGGAGGTGGAGGCGCAGGTGTGGGCTGCAGCCTTTTAGAGGGAGAGGCCCCCCCGTGGTGGCTCCTGTGTGCTCTCTTTTAGGGTCTGGGGTCTCCTGGCCTCAAGGGGATCTCCCTCCAGCAGGCTCTTCACACACACACACACACACACACACACACACACACACACATCATGGCCATCTGCATTGCAAATGTAGCTTCTGGAGTCTGAAGGCAGCAGGATGGAGCCTCCCTGGGGAGTCTCCTGAAGGGCGAGAAGGGGAGAAGGGTGCTCTAGGCACAGGGAACAGGCGTGCAGAGCAGCAGGGAGGAGGCCCAGGCTTGTCTGGAGAATGGCCCGTATGGTGGGTGCTCATGGGACGGTGCCAAGAGACACGGTGCAGGGCCAGAGCTGGCAGGCCCTGGACACCGCGCTCTCACAGTGGGGTTTGCACTGTAGGAGGTGGGGGCCTGAGGCCTGGAGCCACTTCTCAGTGGTCCAGGCAGCTGGGCAAATCCTGCTGCGGGAGGATGAGGCTCAGCTCCATCCATCTCTGGACCCCGTGGCCTCCTCGTGCTTCCTCAGCTCCAGGGGCCACGTAGAGGCCCTTTACAGAGTGGCCTTGGGACAGCGTCACCGAGTAATAGACTGATGGGGCTCTGAGAATGAAGGTGGGGGTCTCACTTACAAGGAGGTTCTGGAAAGAGATTACCAGTGGGATGTAGGTATCCTGCAGGGAGCTTGTCCAGACAGAGGAGCAATTGTGTGTCTGTTGAATCATCTCTGCTTCGGTGAGGGCCAGCTCAGCTCCTGGGAGTGACTGTCTCTGCTTGCCCCACTCCAGCCTCGTGGGTTGAAGGTGAATCCCACATTTCGTTGCTGGGACAGCCTCTGGGGGATCTGTGGCAAGCTGAGGCCCTGGTGGAGGCCTGTGGTGGCTGAAGGAGGGGAGAGAGGCCCGGGTTGCTGGCAGGGAGCAGGAGAGAGTGCCTGCCTGTCCCTGAGAGGCCGAAGGCAGTGGCGAGAGGGGGACACAGGACAGGTCAGGAGGAGGCAGGGCTGGGGGGAGGGGCAGGTGGATCTGTCATCCTCCTCTTCCTCTACTTGTGGGTACCCCCCCCAACCCCAGTACACCCTTGGGGCCTGCCCTGAACTTGCCTTGCTGGAAACAGACTCTCCTCTGATGGAGGGGAATGCTCGGGGTGTGCAGGACTCTGCCGAGGTGATGGGAATCACAGTGAGCACACAAAGCCAGGGCGCATCCTTGTGCTTCGTGGTGACACTTGCCTGGGGAACCTGGACATCCTCACCGGAAGGCCTTCTTGGCTGCAGTCAGGGACATGAGGTGTGCTGGGGCAGGCGGCACACTCCATGTTTCCAGAGCGAGGCAGGCAGTGAGCGAAGTGAGCGTGTGAGGCTTTGCCTTCGCTCCCCCAGATGCAAGTGAGCTCTTGATCATTTGAAACACGCAGCTGTCTCAGTCTGTGTGTCTTTCTCCCACTTTTGGGCAAGGGGTGGGGAAAAGGCACGCTTCGCTACCATCAGCAGTTTTGCAAGGATCATGCTAAGGGGCGCCTTGAGATTCAGCAGAACTGGGTGGGGCTGGGGGGTGGGCTGGGGAGCATTTGCCCACTCAAGTGTCAACTGCCATTCAAGACAGCCCCCGGTAGGCACAGGGATATATGGAACCAACGTTGCCGGAACTACTGCAATTTCAGGAGAAGCTGGAAATCCAGACCCTTGTTTAGAATAGCCGCATATTTAAATGTGCTTCCAATCCTTTGGGCCAAGCGGGCACATCCTTGGCCAGACCAGCCTGTGGCCTGCCTTCCTGTGGGGCACTTTTACTCCGTCCGTCCCATCTCTGACTACGGGGAGAAGAGCTCCCCCTCAGTTCTGCCCTGCCCGGCAACGCTCCCCTCTTGCTGCTCATCCTTGCCCCTTACCCACCATGGCTGTTACTATCTGGTCTCTCTGAGCGGCTGGCTTGTTTGTCTCGGCAAGCTAAGTTGTGTTGGAAAGGCAGGGACGTGAGTGATGACTGGGAACATTTTCTGTGCTTTGCCTGGTGGTGGCTGTTGTTGTTAAGCTGCCGAGCCATGTTCAGCTCTTCGCAACCCCGTGGGCTGCAGCATGCTGGGCTTCTCCGTCTCCCACTGCCTCCCAGAGTTTGCCCAAGTTCATATCAAATGAATCGGTGATGCCATCCAACCACCTCATTCTCTGTCGCCCTCTCCTCCTGCTCTCCATCTTTCCCACCATCAGGGTCTTTCCAATCAGTCAGCTCTTCGCATCAGGTGGCCAGAGTATTGGAGCGTCAGCTTCAGCATCAGTCCTTCCAAAGAGCATTCAGGATTGATTTCCTTTAGGATTGACTGGTTTGATCTTGCTGTCCAAGGGACTCGCAGGAGTCTTCTCCAGCACCACGGTTTGAAAGCATCGATTCTGCTGCACTCTGCCTCTTTTCTTCTTTCTTCTTCCTGGAGGAGGGAACAGCAAACCACGCCAGTATTCTAGCTGTGAGAACCCCATGAACTGTTTAACACCATCTCCCGTTTGGTCCCATTTAATTCTCACATAGGGTAGTGGAGTCAGTGATGTATCAGGGAGGCCCTAGAGCTGCACAGAGGTCAGTGGGGCTGGGATGGCTCTGAGGTAACAGCTGGCGTTAGCTGGGGCACTTTTGCATTCTAACAGTGCCTGACCCTGCGAGGTGGCACTGCCAGCACTGGGGTGTTTTGAGCTAGAAGTCTCCACCCAGTCAGCTGATCAATACAGCCGTGCTCCAGTCCAGGTGGGCCTGGCCGCCCCTGGAGATGTGCTTGGCAGACTCACTTCTGCCTCAGGACCTGGGGTAACAAGTGTGTACCTGAAAGTCAGGTTCTGGATGCCCTGGGCTTCAACCCTTGGTTGTTTTGTGGAACGTTTGTTCAGTGGTTTGAGGCTGTAGACTCTTACAGACAAGGTCTCCTTCTATCAGGATTCCTCGAGCTACAGAAGTTAAGTGCATGGCCCAGTCTGGACCCAGGAGAGAAGCAATCCCAATTTTCTAGGCCTGGCTCAGTGCCAGGACCTCTGGGCTGTCGCCCAGCCTCCCTCTCCTGAGTTCACCCACACAGGTGGCTGGGCAGCCCAGTGCTGGCGAAGCTGGCGCCCTGAACTCTGCTTCTCAGGGGCTCCTGGCCAGTGTGGCAGCGCCCTCATGTCGGGAACTTGATGCATGTGGGTGCTAGAAGGCTCATATCTGGGCTCCCCTGCCCGGCCCTCTTTTCATAAGCAAGAAATTGAGGTTCCAGAAAGGAAACCCACTTGCTCACAGGTCCTTTATATGAGCACGGCCTCCCCTTTCAGATCAGGGCTGATCTCCACGGGTCCTGATGTGCTCTCTCCTCCAGACACGATGCATTCATTCATTCCTTTGGGTGGGCACCTGCTTGGACCCTCCCCCCCCACCTACCTCTTCTCCCTGGCGAGTGAGAGCAGCTAGGACTCCGCTGGGCATGAGCCCTGGTGGGGGAGTCTGGACTCACCCAGAGAACAGGACCACTGCCAGCTGAGCAGCACAGCCCTTCCAGCCCAGAGATCCCAACCCACTCCTCCAGGCCTGAGGCAACTTGCAAATGACCCACAGGAAAGGAATCAAAGGGAATTTCAGCTTCCGGACTCAGACCAGTGCTTGAGTCTCCTTCCCCAGACTTTGTGGTCCTGGTAGGGTCACATAGCCCTGGACTAAAGACAACACTGTGCCGACCCTGCTCTGGGTGGCACTCTCGGTGACACTCCCAAGACTCCAGACCAGGGCCTGAGGATCCAAGCCCAGTAGGCACCAATGCCTGGCCTAAGTGTGAGGGGGATGCGGGCTCCCGGTGCCTGGGCAGGATCAGTTCCCTGGAGGCACATGGAGCTCCACACGCCCCCGCCCTACCCAGGCCAGTGGTTCTAGAGCTGACTGCCGGCAGAGCATTCTCTGTAAAGTTGACGGACTCTGAGTAGGGAGTCTTGGTCCTCTGGTTCTAGGTGCTGTTGTGACAGATGTGAAGTCTTTGCCTGGGGAACGTGGAGAGAGCCTCCAGGAGTGTTTTTGGGGGAGCTTGGAGGTTGGCAAGGTACAGGGTGCTGAGTTGCTTTAGGTGTTGGTCCTTCAAGTCCTTAGGTCCTTTAAGTAACTGTTGAACTCACTTTCCTGGAAACACTGGCTTTGAATGTGCTCTGAGAACAAGAGCATTCTTGGAGTATTGACTGTCTCCTCCTGGAGCGGGTGGCACTGGAGGAGAAAGAGGCAAGCAAGAGCAGATGCAGAGAGCTAGTCTCAGAGGGCCTGTGCTAGGTGGCGTTGCTAGAGCACAGAGCTGTGGGGTGTCGCCGAGCCCTGCCTCCAGCATGAATGGGCGGACTGGCTGAGTGCTGGCAGCTCTTCCACTGTGGCTTAGCACCCACCGGTGTATCTAGATTCTGCTTTAATTGTTTTATTAAGGGGGAATGTGGTCCAGAAAAGATGAAGGGGAACAGGTCTCCCAGCTGCTTTGCAGAGCTTTAGTACCCAGACTGAGAAGTCAGTAGCAGAAAACTCTGGATTACAGTTTTCTTAGGAAATTAGAGGCCCTCATTTTCATTGCATGGAGAAACGTGTTGAGGGTAGGGTCCTGGGGTTCAGAAGCAGCTGGAGAGCTGGGAAAACCAAGATGAAGCTGGAGAGGACCCCTGGCTTTGGAAAATAAGCGCAGCTCAGAACTGGCAGAGCACACCCTGGGCTGGCTTGGTGGACCTGCCTCAGGCCAGGGGCTGAGGGCAGAGGCCGCCTGGAGTCCTGCCCCTGCCACATCCTGGGCTGGGAGGCTCTGCTCTGCTGCCAGGCCCCAGGAGGCTGGGGGGCCGCTCTGGGGCTGGAGCACTGGGGACACCCATTCAGCAGGTTCAGCGCTGGGGTGTGTGGAGGGGTTTTCACGGGGAGATGTATCTAGATGGTCAGCAAGGCTGCTCAAGGAATCAGAAGCCCAGGAAGCATGAGAGGCAGGGTCGGCTCCCTTGAAGGACAGGAGATTATGAACCTTCTGGGTGGGCCGGTTAAACAGACAGCCTGCATGTGTAGGTGTGGCAGGCTAGCCTGTAGTCTGCTGGGCAGGCCCCTGGATGGGCACTGGGCTGAGTCCAGCAGAGGGGCCAGGAGACTGTCCAGTGGTGAGAGCCAGGTGGTTGAAAACCACACACTTGTGAGTTTCCTCCTTTAATTACCAAGCAGCCGTCGAGCCCAGCAGCTTTAAGCAAGGGCTCTGGGTGGCTGCCTGGTGAGAATCCTCATGCTTCCATTCTTTAGCCATGTTAACCTTTTAATTTTTATTGAAGTTTATTTATTTATTTTAATTAATCGATTTATTTGTCTGGGTTGGACCTTAGTTTTGGCATGCAGGCTCTCTAGTTGTGGCTTGTGGGGTTCGTCGTCCAGTAACATGGGAGATCTTAAGTTTCCCAACCAGGGATCGAACGTGTTTCCCCTTCATTGGAAGGCAGACTCTTAACTACTGGCCCACCAGTGAAGCCCCTAGCCATGTACATCTTGAGTAAAGTACTGGGAATCTCTCCCTCTGCTTCCTCATCTGTAAATTTGGGGATCTTGACATTACAGGACTGAATTTATAAGAATAAAAGGGGGGAGCGTGAGTTGGAACATCTGAGGCTTCTAGACCGGTGGGAGGTGTGAGTTAACACTATCATTATAACTGGATTCCTCCATTCTCATTTCTAAGGCGCTGGGTCCCACTCATATTTCCAAGACCCAATAAGAGGTCTTTTCTTCCAAGCTTCTCCTATTTCTGTGAACTTTATCACTTTCATGCAGACGTGCTAAGTCGCTTCAGTCCTGTCCGACTCTTTGCGACCCTGTGGACTGTAGCCTGCCAGGCTCCTCTGTCCATGGGACTCTCCAGGCAAGAATACTGGAGTGGGTTGCCATGCCCTCCTCCAGGGGATCTTCTCGACCCAGGGTTCAAACCCGCTTCTCTCTCGTGTCTCCTGCATTGGCAGGCAGGTTCTTTACCGCTAGCACCACCTGGGAGGTCCTTGTCACTGCTGACAGTCACCTATGTCCTGTAACCCCCAGTGTTCTGACTTTTGGCAGTGATGGTGGCTCTTCCCATCCCTGGTAAGATCTGCTGGTCAGGGCACTCATTCCCTCCCTGCAGTTTCACGCAGCCAGTGATGTGCTTTGTACTCTGGAGTGATCAGAGAGGGCCCATCCTGGCCAGGCAGGCAGTCAGGGTATTTCTGTATTGGATGTCCCACAGAAACCGGAATAGAAAAAGGCAGCAGGACCCTACCCCATGAAGCCAGGGTTTGCATAACAATAATGAGTGTCCAGAGAAAAAGCCTTTGCAACACAAAGAGTTTTCCTGCACTGTCTTAATGGCCAGCCTTGTGTTCACAATTCATTAATGCAGAGGAGGTTATTAATGGCCGAGGGAAGTGCTTGGGTTTGTTCCGGGGAAGTGCTGGCCGCAGGATGGGCCACAGTCAGCAGAGGCCCTCTCCCTGGTGTACTTAGCCTGGCTGTATCTAACCTGTGATCCGGAGATCTGGGTGTGAGGTGGAAACTCCTTACCGCTGCCAGGGGAGAGCTTTCATAACTTAGCCGTGGAGCCGCTCTCCCCGGCTAGGCGGGGCATCACAGCTGACCGTCCTCAACAAGATGGGGACAGGAGGGAAGATGGGCCGCCTGCGAGGCAAGGCAGGCCTGTGGGGACGCTCCGTGTCTTCTGCGGACCCCTGGAGTCAGGCCTAAGCTGAGAGAAGCGCAGTAGAGCCGAGGAAGGAGGTCTGACCTCCTCTTACGCTCCCCTCTCCACCCGCCCAGGCGAGGCCTTGGTCCCACAGGCGGCCCAGGTGGGGAGGAGCCCAGGGGCAGCCAGACCTGGTCCCAGCTCTGTAGCCTGGCTCCATCCCTCCAGGTCCCTCCAGATGAGGGTGTTCTGACATGCAGTGGGGGCTCGGCCGATGCTGCAGAGTAGCCGTCCTGAGCCTGCATCACACGTGTGAGGATGAGGCGAGAGGCGAGAGGCGAGAGGCGAGGGGCAGGGCACGCAGTGCTGGGAAAGGGTCAGGCCGTGTCCTTCGTGGGAACAAAGCCCCATAGTTACCCCAGAATGTGCCCTCCCAGCTTGGCCCTTGGGCTTCCGAGCCAAGGCGAAGCGTCCAGAGTCTGAGAGTGGGAGGCTTTACTGGCCAATAAGTGTTTCCCCATCAGGGTTAGACTCAGAGCTGGAGGCAGCCTCTTCCTCTTTCAAGCCCCTGGAAACATTTTCCTCCTAATTCTTTTAATCACTGTTTCCTCTGTGTTGTGATTTTTAAAGAAAAATCACAATCTTAGTAAGCAATTAAAATTATTTTGTTATGAACTATGATAATCAGGAAAATTCCGAAAATATGCATTTAGAACTTCCTGAGTAATTTTAAGCACTCGTGTGCCACCCTTCTTCTGCAACTCTGCTTGTGCCCGAGAAGCCCCCGAATCCCCACGCCCCGTGCTTCTCATGTCACTTTTCTTCCCCCTAAAAGAACCATCATGCTGACTGTGATGGTGATGCGGCTTTGCCAGCCACCTGAGTAGGCATTCTGAAACACTACTGCCTAGTCTGAACATTTTTGAACGGTTCATGTGTATACATATACATAGAATCACGTGGGATGTGTTTCTCCTGCCTGGTTCCTTTGACGTGGCGTATGTGGGAGATTTATCTGTGTAATTAGGTTAGTTGTCAATCTTTTATGGTATCCTCTGTTCATGATCAGATCATCTGTAGATAACGATGATAATATGTCTCTCCCTTTCTAATCCTTATATTGTTATTCCTGGGTATCCACGGGGATGGGTTCCAGGGTGACCTTGCCCACCCGCCATACCCAAACCTGCCCATCCTCAAGTCCCTTATGGAAAATGTTGTAATGTAATGAATATAGTTGGTCCTTTATATATGAGGGTTTCGCATCTCTGTATTCAACCAGTTGGAGGATTGATTTCAATTGGTTGCTTGAATCTGAGGATGTAAAACCTGGGGATACAAAAGGGCAGACTGCACTTATTTCTCTTTCTCTTGTCTAGTTGTGCTGGCCAGAACCTCTAGCACAGTATGGAATAAAAGCGGTGAGAATAGGCATCCTTGCCTTGTTATTTTTTTCAGTAACAGCTTTATCTAAATACAACTCACATACCATGGAATGATTCCATTGAAATGAACAACTCAGTGATTTTTTTGCATAGACAAGAGTTGTGAAACCATCACACAATCGACTTTAGAAAATTTTCATCACCCCAGACCTATTAGCAGCCAGTCACCATTTCCCCAACCCTCCGTGCCCCATGTTACCACTAATATTTCTGCCTCTACAGATTGTGGAGACTCTGTTATTGCCACTGTGGATAGCTCACTGAGTGGAATCATATCATACATTAGCTGGTCTTTGGGACTGATCCTGGCTTTATGCCCTTATTCTTGATCTCAGGGGAATGCTCTCACAACCTCACGAAGGTTTCTCCATGTTTGCTGTCTGCCTGTTTATTTTTAACATACACTTTATCAAGTTAAGATGTTTTTCTCTTGCCCTAGTTTTCTAAGAGTTTTATTTTAATTATTATTTTCAAAAAGCATGAATATGAAGGGATGTTGAATTTCGTGGAATACTTTTTCCTGCTGCTGTTGAGACAACCGCAGGATTTTTCTTTCTCAAATGTTAATACAGTAAATTGCATTGGTTGATTGTTTAATGTTAAACCAATTGTGCTTTCCTGGAACTGACCCACATTAGAGAAGACATGTTATTCTTTTTATGTATAGATAGACTAGCTGATATTCTGTCTAGGGCTTTTTTGTCTATGATCCTGAAGAAATTGGCCTGCAAATTCTTTTCCCTGATAATCTCTATTCCGAGTTTCAGTGCTGTCTTACTTTACCCCCCAACTGAGCATAAGAGAAGCGGCAGCAGGGCTGCCCAGCTGCTTTATTCTCTCCCAATTCCAAGTGTGGGCTGGGCTCAGCCGGGTGGTTCTGTTGCTCCTTTTGCCCAGAGTGTCTCGTGAGGTTGCATTCGAATGGTGGCTGGGGCTGATACATACAGGATGGCAAGGCCTCTGTGCCTGGTGCCCTGGCAGGGATGCTGAGAGTGCCTCTCTTTGCTGGGAGTTGGAAGGGGGCTGGATCCTGAGATTATAAGAGCAGAAGATGCCAGGTCTTATTAAGACTGACATTCAGAACAGGCACAGTGTTACTTCTGCTGAATTCTATTGATAGCAGCTGCTCACAGAGCCAGCTCAGATGCACGTGGAGGGAACTGCACTCAGGTGTGAACACTGGGAGCGTGGCTCACTGAAGGCCCTCTGCAGAGACTGACTGCGCAGTATTGAGGATACTCTGGCCTGTGACGTGAGCTGGGGTTTAAACAGATACTTATGTATTTATTTGGCCTCACCAGGTTTTAGTTGCAGCAAGTGGGAATTTAGCTGAGGCGCGTGGGATCTAGTTCTCTGACCAGGGGTCAAACCTGGGCCCCCGCACTGGGAGTGCAAAGCCTCAGCCAGTGGGCCACCAGGGAAGTCCTGAGAGGTTTGATTTTGAATTCACCTAACTTCGCACTCCTGACTATAGGTGCTTTAAGGGCCCTGTCCTTATCTGACTCACCTCTAGATCCTTCCAAGGCATTTACCTCTGCCCTTAACACAGAGGCTGGTGCAGAGTAGAGGACAGTGAAGTCTGACTAGGGCAGAGGATCCCACTTCCTGCAGGGTTGACTTCGCAATGGGAGAGGCTCCCGACCTAACGTCCCCAGTGTGTGCAGCTTCAGGAAAGCAGCACAGCCTTGCAGGACCCCTGGCTTATCTCCGAAGGCGCAGGTGTTGGGGACTCCGGGCACCCGAGGGCTAGAACATGACCTGTCCTCGTGGGGGATGTGGTTGGGTCAGCCCTAGCTCCTCTGTGCCTAGCTGATGTCAGGAAGACAAGGGTGGAGAACGCCGGCACTTAACATTTGGAAGGAATCTCCTTGATGAGTACGTTACCTCCACTTCTCCAGGATACAGTGGGGGAAACTGAGGCTCAGAGGTGGATAGGACTGCCCAAGGTCACATAGTGTGACTGCCAGAGGTGAGACAAGCCAGGGACCCAAGTGTCCCATTGTCCAGCTCCCCACACCCCATATTGATTCTGTGCCTTTTACAGGCCCTGCTGTCATTCTCTGGCTTTAAAAACTGCAACTCACTTTCCAGAAGCCATTTCCTATGGGTGCTGATGGGTTTGCCCTTCCTGCTAATCAATGGGGCCCTGGAGTGCAGAGCTGAGCAGAGGTCCTGGCTTATGCTCAGAGGCAGTAGGGGTGCAGGCTGCCCACTCTGGGGGCTGCTGGAAGGAGGGAGGTGGCGCTCACTGGCATCAGGTCACCTAGAGTGTTTCTCCCTGTCCCCTGCTGAGCAGGATTCTCAGCTCTGGGTGCTGTCGACATTTGCTTGCCCCCTCAAAGGCATCCAAGCAGAAATGGGACATCGGTCCTGGCCCCAGACTGGGTCACAGCGCAAGGAATGGTTGGCTGAGCTGACTCCCATCAGGGAGCATTTGCTGAGTGAATAAACAGATGTCGGGACAGTGCACACACACGTGGGGTTGACAGGGAGGGATTTAGCGTCTACTCCCCCAGGGTCGGGGCTTCCCTTGTAGCTCAGTCGATAAAGCGACTGCCTGCAGTGCAGGAGACCTGGGTTTGATTCCTGGGTCAGGAAGATCCCCCGGTAGAAGAAAATGGCTACCCACTCCAGTATTCTTACCTGGAGAACCCCATGGACAGAGGAGCCTGGCAGGCTACAGTCCATGGGGTCGCAAGACTCAGACACGACTTAGCAGCTAAACCACCCCAGGGTAACCTGCCAAATGAACCTGGGGATTTTGGCATTAATCAGGTTGGGTAGCTTTGTGGTGACCATGGTTTTTCTTTTCATGGGGTATTGAGGCAGATTAGGACCTGGGAGATGGCAACTTTGAGGAATCAAAATATGCTTCCTAGATCAGGAAAGACAGACTTCCCCTTCCTTCCTCCCTCCCCCAAATATAATCGAGTGTTTGCTTTGTATCCAGAATGGACATTTCAGCTCTAGAATCAGGGCTGTGGGGTGAGGATAGGTGAAGGCTCTCACCCTGCAAGTTTGGGAGGTGAAATAAACACAACTCCTGTTAAAGAGGCAATAAGAGCCATAACGCAGAGATGGGAGAAAGTGCTTTGGCAGTTCTGTGATAGACGTCACCTGGGAGTGAACTGGACCCTATCGTATATGTGATCATCGGTGAGCGCACTTAGCCACGGCATTGAAAAATCTCTGCTTAAATATTATAGGCATCTGCCAACACTGTTACCCTGACACTTCTTACAAACTGTAAGGAGCTGGTATTAGGAATCACAGAACATGTTTATTCTACTTTGCTATGAAGCAAAAAAGAAATGAACTATATGTATATGAAAAGTTTCATAAATCCACTTATGCACTTACTTGCTCAATATTCTTACCCTTAATGTGAACATTTAGCAAAAAATCGGTGTGCAACAGCTCTACTTGTAACCGAAATTGTGATGAGAGTGTGCTATTGGCAGAGACGAGACAGAGCTAGCTTAATCTTTCCTGTCAGTCTCTGTAGTAGGTCAGTTGAACTGCCGAGGAGATCAAATACTTCAGACTGTATTTATTACATTAAGTATTTATGTTCAGGCCAAGCCTTTAAAGCATGATGTCATATAGGAATGTAGGCCGATTAAATCAATTCAGCAGAATTTGCTGTAACTTAATGGAAATCTAATTGTGCGTTTTAATTTAGTGTCCAGGAGGTAGTAAGTTCCCCAAACAAAATAATTTTCAGTCTGCATTTGGGGAGCAGGACGCTCCTGCCCAGGCCTGGGTGATGGCACCTGTGGTAGGTGAGGGGGAGGAAGTCCTGGCCTTGGAGGGGCTTTGCTGGCTGGCAGGTTGGGTTGCATCGCATGCAAGGGATCGCTGGCTTCGATCCCCACCAAACAGGAAATCGATGAAATGTTCCTGGTGGGTCCTGCACAGCCAGTCCTCAGCTCCACATTTGCCAGTCAATAGCTCCAGTGCAGACCGAGGCCATTAGCAGTCATGGAGTCTCGGCTGGGTGCTGAGGACACAGTTCTTACTCGTTAGAAACCTCAGTGGAACTCTTTTCTAAAGGAGAGCATCTCTCCCATCATCTGAATGAAAGGAGATGGGAAGTCACAAGTCACGAGAAAGATGTGTGCTGTGAGAGTAATGCTCAGTCAGTTTAGAAAAAGCAGAAAGTACAGCAAAACACAAAGGAAAATATAAAGCTTATTCATAATCTTAGCATCCAGAATCAGCCACGATGAATATTTGCTTTTGGTACACTTGTTTTCTTCCCATTTATAAATATGTATCTCCAATAAATTTATGTATTTTGAAACTTATTTAGAATTAAAAAATCAAATGTTTAAATTTATAAATATTTTCTATTTCTAAATAGTATTATTTACTGTACATACCTGTGACCTTATATGGATATGGTATATGGCTGCATATGTGCATATACACATATGTACTATGGATATATGTATGTATTGTGTATACACAGATACGTAAATAGAGATACACACACACAAAATGGGATACTTTTGACTTACTGTTTTTTTAACCTACTTCTAAAATTTAATATTTTACTATTACTATAATTTTGCACCAAATATCCTCTTACAGTATAATTTTGTCATTGCTTTAGTGGTTCAATAAAGTGATTACATCTTGTTCAGTCAATTCTCTAGAATTGGGGGGTTAGTTTCTTCATAATTTTTTGCTGCTATATCTGCCACATGGGAATGACTTCCTTTGTAACTAATTTAATTTTTAGACCACTCATGATTTTAGCTTTTTGACAGATAAAAAAACAAAAGAAAGCTAGAGCCCCAAGTGTGGAAGCCCAGACATTAAAAGGTGAGACTTTTACAGTCTGTCGGCTCACTCCTCAAGGTTCCGTTGGCAGAATAAATCGTTCTACTTTTCGCTCTGAGGGGACGGGCTCCTCAAGGAAGCCGCCCAGCCGTGAAGCAGTGTCGGGACTGCGTGTGAGGCCCGGGGAAGGACTCTCACAGCACAGCCGCGCGTCTCGAGGAGGATCTCCCTGTGGGTCCTGTGTGTCCTCCCGGGCATGCGCAGAGCAAGTCTAGCTCCTTGCTGGTCTCTGAACTGAACTGGCCTAGAGCAGGCTGTGCATTGTAACTTACTCTTGCCCTTTATTTTGTATGTGGTCATGGAAGTAAGAATTGTTGGAGGGCTCGGTACTAGTTGCTTTATAGAGGTAGATTCTTATAAATGAGGAAGCTGGAGCTTGGAAAGACGGTGGGAAGTCCCATGACCAGTTAATGGGGGAACCAGGAGTCAAACTTCAAAGCCCATTTCCTCCTCCGCTGCAGGCTGCATCTGGCTGTCAGACCCCATTCTCATTTTATAGGATGTTGGTAATTATGACTCGGTTTTGGCGTAGACATTTGCTAAAGTATCTGCTCCCGCCCTGGCATAGTAAAGAGGAGGACAGCCTCTTTCATGGCTGACTCCACGTCACCCCATCACTAGCAGACACAGACTTGGTGTGGTTTTCAAAGCCCTTTCAAACATCGTCCCTTGTGGTGGTTCCTGTGGCCAGGGACCGGCAGCTTCAGGCCATGCTAAAGCTTGCCACTTTGCTTGCCTTGTACTAAATGGCTCCAGGGTACCATGCGTGTTGAATGTTTTGGCTGTTTTATAAATTTTTTGTTTTTTATCTCAGTATTACCCATCAATGTTTCTGCTATTAACAGTCTCATTGCTGTCTAGCTTGTGGCAGCCTTGTAAGACAGAAGGGTTATGTTAGCCGTGCATTTGGAAGCCTTGAAGTATGTGGTGAGGGCCCTGAACCTGTTTTTTGTGGGCAAAATGCATGTGTTTTGGAGTCTGGGCTTTCCCTTGGTGACCATGGGGTCCTCTGCTGCCTTGAGCATCACAAAGTGGGCATCCATACTTTGCTATTTCTGTTGCTCACAGTGCTCCAGGTTGATGGAGTGGTTCAGGCAGGAGAGCACTTGGAGAAATCTCATATTGCTGTTGGTTCTGTGAAATCACAGAGAAATCAGGAGTTAGGTCTAAAAGGATCCTATTTGTAGAAATCGTTTTTCCCCCTGTGTTAAGAAATGGTTACGGGAATTGAGGGAGATGCTGGTCTTTGGACAATTTAAGTTCAATTGAAATCAGTTGAAATTCTGCAAGGATGTTTAAGTTGGAAGGAAGACATAGCTTTATAATTCACATCCCATTCTATAACCACTCATTTTGTGTTGAAAGGAATTTAAAAATGTGTCTGTTAGCCCATAGTGTGTGTGAAGATTCTCTACCACATCCTGTCAAGGGGGCTTCAATGCCCCCTGACCAGAAACCCATCACCCTCAGAGAGAGACCACCATACACACTGACGGTAAAGAAAAGAAGCCCCTCTTTCTCTCCCTCCATCTACTGCTTCTGCTCTGCCCGAAACCAGGGAGAGGCAGATACCCAATATCCACTGTGCCTAAGAGGCCCCGTTCTCTCACTTCTCACTCCTCCCTGCAACTCCCTCCCTCTGGCCTGACGGTCTGACCGTGACTTTGCCCTCCTTCTTCCTGCAGGTTCTGCCTCTGCTAAGGCAACCCACAACCATACGGTGTCACAGTGAACTTGCTGGGAAGCCGTACTGACCGCACGCTCTGCCGCTGAGATACATCCCCCTTGGACAGTTCATAGCCTTTACCCATTCCCCTGATAAACATCATTGAATTAGATTTGTTTCTGTGCTTGCCTTTGGGCTTGTCTGTTGGTTCAGATGGCCTCTCCTGGTCTTGTCTGTATCTGCCTTCTGGATCGGCATGTCTTCTGTGTTCTCACGCAGGGAGGGCAGGGCAGAGCAGAGAGGAGGTGACTCCCAGTGGCTCATTTTTTTCAGCATTCCTCCACGTGGCTTTCAGACATTTATGTCTCCACCAAAGAGCATCCCTGTGGCTCAGCCTGTAAAGACTCAGCCTGCAGTGATGGAGTTTTATCCCTGGATTGGGAAGAGCCCCTGGAGAAGGGAAAGGCTATCCACTCTGGTATTCTGGCCTGGAGAATTCCACGGTCTATATAGTCCATGGGGTCGCAAAGAGTCAGACAAGACTGAGCGACTTTCACTTCACAAAGAGCATCGCCCCCTTTGATAGACAGTCAGCTGCTTTCAGACCTGGGGTGTTGATGAGGAAAGAGGGAGGCATCTGTGGCAGGCTTCACGCCAAAGACTTTCGTTGGCCCGGGTACATCTCTCAGGGTCTGATGTCCTGCTTTGGGAATCCCCACCTGACCGGTACTGTGTAGTCAAGGGACAGAGAAAGACTCAAGGGAGGTGTGCATACCTCATGATGCTTCCTCAGCCAGAGACGTGGGGGGTTGGGTGGGTTGAGGGTGCTGCTCATGGACACGTGTGTGTGGGTGGCCTGAGACACTTTGGGGGCCCTCACCCACTGGAGGAGCAAGAAGGGGTCCCAGTCTTGAGCGGTCGCCATCTTCTCGAGGACCTTGACCTTGCTTTCCCTCGGCTCTTACAGTTTTGTTTTGAAGAATTTATTTTTAATCATGGTGAAATACACATATGATAAAATTTCCATCTTAACCATGGCTAAGTGTGTAGTTCAGAAGTGTTAAATATGTCCTTATTGTACAGCCATCATCACCATCCATCTCCAGAACTCTGTCATCTTCCCAAATTGAACTGTGTACCTATTACACCTCCCGCTCACTCCCATCCCCTCAGCCTCTGGCAACCACCATTCTACTTCCTGTCTCTACGAATGTGACTATACTAGGTGCCTCGTACAAATGGAATCAAACAGAATCTGTGTCTCTGACTGTCCTGGTTCACTTAATCTAATGTCCTTGAGGTTCGTCCGTGTTGCTGCCTCGGTTGGAATTTCCTTTTTTCTTTTTTAAAGGCTGTATGCGTAGCCCTTACAGTTTATAAGCAGAGTCTCCCGGAGTCCCTGGGTTCATCTGGTCCTCAGTTTCCCCATGTCTAGTGTGGGGGGTAGAGTAGGCAAGCCGCAAAGACCCTCTCCCTCCCTCCAGTCCATGAATTTACTTATATCTTCCACCTCTGAATCTGGGTTTTGTGGGCCAGGAACGTAGTTATCAGTGACTTTCGTGGGGACCTGCCTGTGGCAGGCGTGAACCGGCAGGCATAGACTGTGGGTCCAGGAGGCTGCGTCTTGTCCAAGTGGGACTTCTTCATCTCGTGGGTGATGTGCTCATCACTGAGTCATAGCCTAATTAACGCCCTCCCGGATGTTATATTAGAGTAAGGCCTTGCTGGGGACGAGACCCAGCAAGAGAACATGTATGCTGAGCCTGCCCCTCTGGGGCTTGTCTGACATGGGGTTGGCTGCCCAGGCCTGGGTCTGGGGACTGTGGCCCCTTCAGGGTCCCCTGAAGCCTACAGCCCCAGTCAAGCTCCCCTCAGACCCCCAGGCCCTCGTGGCCCCTCCCCAAATGTGCTGAGCGTGGGGGTCTAATATCAGTCTTCCTTCTTTTGAACATTCATTTAAAATCAAACTAATGTGTTTAAAGGAAATGCACAGATGTTGTAGAAAAATGAGAAAAGTTCTAAGCAGGCACAGCAAGGAGAATCACCAGTATTTCCATTGCCGAGAGGCCTCACTGTGCTCTGCCTTCTGCTCCCTTCCCGCGTGGCTCCCCTCGGGAGGGATTTGGAGGGGGAAGCCCTCCCCTGCTGCGTGAGTCCTGGCCCTTGGGATGGCCCCTGGGCTCAGGGCACAGGCACTGTTCCCGCCCAAGTTCGCGAACCCCGGGCTCAGGGAGGCCAAGACTGCTGTCAGTATGTGGCTGCCTGTGAGCACGCTGGGAGAAGCACAACCAGCAGGATGTGGAATCTGAACATGTAACTTTCTGTTCGCTTCCTTCTGTCACTGGAAATGCGACCAGGCAAAAGCCAGCTAGGAGTGCGGGTTGTGGAACGGGCTCTCGGAGTTCTGTGTATAAACTGGGCGCTTGTGATTCCTCTCACGCTCGTCTTGCCATCTGTTGCCCGCTGCATCGGCCCCTCCATCAAAACTGAGGCAGGAAGTGACGGCTGCATTTTAGCCCCCTCTTACACTCGAGGAGAAGGGGCCGGTCTGCAGGAGAAGGCCGCCTTCTGTAATAAACTGTGTTGCTGTTGCTGCTGCTGCTAAGTCGCTTCAGTCGTGTCCGACTCTGTGTGACCCCATAGATGGCAGCCCACCAGGCTTCTCGGTCCCTGGGATTCTCCAGGCAAGAACACTGGAGTGGGTTGCCATTTCCTTCTCCAATGCATGAAAGTGAGAAGTGAAAGTGAAGTCGCTCAGTCGTGTCCGACTCTCAGCGACCCCATGGACTGCAGCCTACCAGGCTCTTCCATCCGTGGGATTTTCCAGGCAAGAGTACTGGAGTGGGGTGCCATTGCCTTCTCCGAATAAACTGTGTGGACCTGGGCAATTCCTGGAGCGCTGTTTCCTTCTTGGTATGTGGGGCTGAGTAATGCCCTCCCCTCAGGGTGGCCAGAATGAACACAAGTGACCACAGTGGGTACTGGAAGGGTGAGTGTCCTTTTGCTTCTGAGTGGGCTTGGAGAGGAAGAGAAAGATGCCCAAATGTGCTTCTGGGGAGAGAAAGAAAGGAGGTTGGGCATGCCCCAGCTGTGGGCATGGTTGATGCTGCTGAGGCTACTTCCTGAAGGCTGATCCCACAAGTGGGTGCCAGGCCTGGGCGGCCCTCCCTGTCTCCCTTCTGCCTGCCACAGCTGTTTCTCAAGGGCCTGGCCTGTTCCAGGTGCTGTGCTAAGGGTTGGGGGCAGAGTAGTGATTTAGGCCCCCTTGGGGGTGTGTGGGGGCAGAAGACCACAAACCAGTCACAAACCATTAGTGACCCACCTACAGTTTGTGGCCGGTGCCGTGAAGACATGAGCATGAGGCTCTGATGGAGAATATAACCCGGGAACCTGCTTTGGATGGGAGGTCCCAAGGGGCTCCCTGAGGCCATGGTGGTCAAATGGATCCCTAAAAAGAGACAAGAACCCCAAGTCAGAGGAAGGATCTCTTCACTCCCAGGCAGAGCCCGATGAAGGGTCCAAGACAGGGGAAGAGTGTGTCCTCTCTCCAGACAGAGGGACACAGTCGTTAAGGCACCAGTCCTCTGCCTAGTGGAGAAGGTGATGGCACCCCACTCCAGTACTCTTGCCTGGAAAATCCCATGGATGGAGGAGCCTGGTAGGCTGCAGTCCATGGGGTCGCTGGGAGTCGGACACAACTGAACGACTTCACTTTCACTTTTCACTTTCCTGCATTGGAGAAGGAAATGGCAACCCACTCCAGTGTTCTTGCCTGGAGAATCCCAGGGACGGGGGAGCCTGGTGGGCTGCTGTCTATCGGGTTGCACAGAGTCCGGACTGAAGCGACTTTGCAGCAGCCTCTGCCTTTTCACCTGTTTCCTCATCTGCAAAAGGGGATAGAGCCTACTGCCTAGGAGTGTTCCAAAGCTGAGGTGTGCAAGGTCACAACGTGCTTAGAACTGCGGTGCTGGTCCATACAAGGGCTTGCTCCAGTAAGCACAGCTCCTGTGAAGAGCTTCCCTGTGATGGTGGTTTGAACATCTGAAAGGAAGCGTGGGTAGCGCATGACAAGGACGAGGTGAAGGCAGTGAGGGCCCCAGCACTCAGGGTCTTGAAGACCACAGGGAGGAATTTCGATTCATTCAGCAGATAAGCATTTTGGTCCAAAACTACTCCCTATTTGCAATGCTACTTCTTCCAAAGCTGGTGAGCACTTTTAGAAGAGCCAAGGCGTGGGTGGAACTCGGGGGGCTGGATTTGCTGCCCCTCCCGGGCTCAGGGCTCAGGGACAGGCACTGACTCCCATGTCCTTGGCAGGGCCTCAGTGCACCACCTCCTGCTCCCTGGTGGGACAGTCTCTGGAGCTGTCCCAGACTGGCTGGGGCAGAGGCTGTGGCGATACTCGATGCTCATCTCCTGCAAGAAACAGACGTGGTGGGTGGGTGGGGGGTGCCATTTGACCTGTCCGGAGACTCAGGAAATCTCTCAAATCATGTCATGCCAGCAGCTGAGTCCACCCACCCAGCCTGGATGCAGGTCTGTGCGTCTCCTGCCCCCACGCCTGCCCTTGTGGGAGTGCCAGCCTGGTTCAGCTCTGTTCGCAGAGCTTGGATGGACATTAGGACCTCAGGACTCCATGGCTAGACTCTCCATGTCCTACACACACACACACACACACACACACACACACACACACACACGCACACCCCTTTCTCTCTGTTGGTCCCCATCTTGGAAACGGCACCTCCATTCATTCATTCAAACCCAGCTGTCATCTGTGAATTCTTTTTTCCGTCACCCTCCACCTACAGTCTGGGAGCAATCTGCATGGGCGCGCACCGTGAGCACAAATCCAGAATCTGGCCGTCTCTCACCACCTCCCCTCTGGCCACCTTGAGCTAAGGCTGCCATCCGCTGGGACCACATCATCACAGTAGCCTCCCCATCCTCTCTTCAAGGAAGTTACGCTCCAGACCCTTGACTCAAGTCTGCTGAAGCTTCCTCCCGCTGCGTCCTGCCTGGCCCTGGTGGCTGCTCGACTCCTTGGCCGCCTCCTCCCCGGCAGCCCCGGCTTCGGTCACTCTGAGTGCCCGCTGCAGGTGGCTTCTATCCCCACTTCAGCGCCGCTGCTCTGGTCTTCTCCCCTGCTGCCGTGCTCTCTCCTGGGTGTTCCTGTCCCTGTTTCTTTGACACTGCACTCAGCTATTACCAAGCATCACACTCCGTCCACGTGTTAAATAGCTCTCGCCACTGCCCGCCTTCACATGAAGCATAAACTGTGCTCCACGATGCCGGCACGCTTGCTGCCTTATTCCCGCTGAGTGGTCTCCAGGGCCAAGCACAGTGCCAGGTGCTCAGGAGACAGCCGCTGGATAAGTGCACAGTCGAGGGTGACCCCTGAAAAGAAAGGTCTCCTCCCGGCCCTGGCCCTGGAGAGCTTCGTGCAGTGCTGGCCGGCAGCCTCGGGGCCAGACAATTGTTCCAAAGCCCCATTCCACACACTGAGCCTGTACTGAGTCCTTTCCAAACCAAGGCCTTCAGACCTTCTCAAACTTTAGTTCACGGTGCCCTGCGTGTCCCTTGAACCTCAGTTTAATGTTTCCTGTCTCTTGGGCTGTAAAAAATACCTACAGTTCTGTTCATTAGACGGTTAGGTCCAAGCGACTCAGTGTTTCTGTCCCCAAAGCTTAGTAGTAATTTGAAAATAACACATGTAAATTGAATGAAAAATAATAGTTTTCTTTTATTCTTAAAGAGCTGCCATTACTTTCTAATGGGAAGTACGTCAGTGAGCTCTGCATGACTTCTCTGAGCTTGGAATCACACTGGATGCCATCGCTCCTCATTTTCTGTTCCGTGTGGATTATTTGTGTGGTGTTTGCAAAATCTGGCTTCACGGAAATATGACCTCCTTGAAAGGAGTGCAGCGAGGCCTCCTGTTGGAGCCATGAGCTACCTTGTGTGGCATCTGATAGATGTGCCGGCTTCCGCCTGCCCTTGAAAATTTAGAGTATCCTTGCAGGGCCCTTGGGAGTTCTTGGGGATGCTTTGGCACTTAGTCTGGAGGGTGTGGCATTACTTCATTGGATCCCCATAATGATCCTGTGAGGTGGGGATCGTTTCATTTCATAGAAGGACAAGCCCAGGCTCAGAGAAGTCAAGATACTGGTCTAAGGTAAGGGAGCCTTCCCAGCCTGTTGGTAAGGGAACCGAGACTGGCCGGTTCTCCGTGATGCTCTGGTGCTAACCCCTTGTCCTGTCAGCTGGATCTCTTGAGCTGTGCATCTCTGGGGTCCTGAGCTCTTGTCAGCTCTCCCTGAAGTATTTGGAAATAAATAGCATCAATCAACCCCTTGCCCCCAACCCTAAGTCTGAGAGATGGGAATGTGGACAGTGATGGCAGCCTGTTTTTTTCCTTCTTCCAGGGGGCCCCCTGTGTTCATGCTGTGTCCCCGACCCCATGGGGCTTTCCTTCCTCCCCACCTACGGCTGCCAGACGAACCGCACGGCCAGCGTGGCCGCCCTGCGCATGAAGGCTCGTGAGCACTCGGAGGCTGTCCTGCAGTCGGCCAACCTCCTACCGTCCACCAGCAACAGCCCCAGCCCCGTGGCCAAGCCAGCGCCCCCCGACGGCAGCCAGGACAAGACCCCTCCCAGCAAGGAGCAGAGTGAGCGCGAGAAGAGCGTATGAGGGGCCCGAGTGGCCGAGCCCACCGCGCCCTCCCCCCCTTGCTTCTCCCAGCCTCGGCCCCCACGGAAAACTCTCCCAAGAGCGAGGAAGAAGCCTGCTGCCCTGGGCCTCCTCTCAGACTCAGGAGAGGAAGGGAGAACCGCAGTCCCCCAGTGAATGGAGAGTGCCTCTGGAGTTCCCCCACGGGGCTGTTCTGTCCCGGCTTCTTCGGTGTCAGGCCCCGATGGTACTCGTGGGTACCAGAGTCTGCTCTGTGGTGAGGCCCCTGGGGTTTCCATCTTGGCCCAGAAGTCTGGAGAGAAGGCGAGGTTTTCACCCCTTCACTTACCTGTCCCTCTCCTGGGCCGCCTCTGGAGGTCTTATCAACCCAAAGAACTGTGGCATGGGCCATCTTTGAGAGATGCCCGGGGCTCAGTCTTATGTTATGAAATGGGACTGTCCGCCTGACATTAAGAACCAGGCGATTGCTGAGATCCCAACCAGCTCTGTCCTTTCCAGCAAGACGAGCAGCAATGCCCTCTTCTCGCGTGCTGGCTGTGGGCTTGGTTGGGTTAGAAGGTGAGAAGATGTGGAGTAGGGAGGTGCCAGCAGGACAGAGCCTGTCCCCGGGGGGACGTGGTAGCTCTGCCACTGGGCACTGCTGGCCAACCACACGGGCCGTCAGCTCCAAGAACTGGCGCTGCCATCTTGACACTGAAGGCCCAGAGCGAGTGTGGGCCCCGTAGCAGCAGCACCCGCCGGCAGCCCCTGCCTCTCTGGACTAGACCTCTAGGCTGGTGGGACGCTGACCAACTGGAAGGCAGTGCTCTGGTCCAGGAGATACCAAGAGTCCTCAGAGGAGGACAAGCCCTCGGGAATGCCTCTGGAAAGGGCGAGTCTGGATGAACTGCCTGCCTGCAGGTCTCGGGCACATGGAAGGGGCTCCCTAGCTGTTTATTCTTTTTTTTTTAATGGAAGGGAAAAGAAGTAGGAAATGAAACAAGAACGGTGTATATGCAGAAGTGGAGCATGGGAAGACGGCTTCCTTTTGGTGTGCAGAGAATCAATTCCAAAGGGCCAGATTTCCTAGAAGTTTCGACTTTGGTTGGGTGTGTCCGTCTTTTCTCGTGTGGAGAGTGAACTTGAAGAGATCAAAGGGGAATGTGCAATAGCGTGGGTTCTGTCACTCCCTGGCAGGGATATCTGTTCCCAGAAAGCTTGCAGTCTCTGACGGCTTGCTGGTGGTGTTTCCATGCAAACCGTTATTGCTTCCACGGTTGTTTTCCTTTCAGTTATTATAATCAAAGGTTCTACCATCAGATCACCCTGCCCCCTTTTTACCTTCCCCTCCAGAAGCCCCCCAAATAATACTCTTAATGTATTGTGCCTCGTTCTCTGATTACCGCAAAGCGTTTGATAAAATACACTGTCTCCTTAAAAAAAAAATCAAGTCCTTCCTGCTGTATTTTGCTTGTTGAGTACAAAGATGAAACGATTTGCCAAAAAGTGGCAAAGTCGCTTCCGTTTCTCTGTAATTACGAATGTTCTGTTGAACGATGTAAGCTCAAGCCCTTATGTACACTAACTCTTCAATCTAATTGTTTGATTAAACTCGTATTTCCTCCAGAAAGGTACATAAATAAGTGAACTGTTGAGCAAATTAAGAATACTTAACAGCATTGCATCTGAAAAGTAGTTACGCTGATTAAATTTTGTGTCCTTGAGGACTTTCAGGAAATTACTTTTGATCGTCAATAACACAATTAAGTAAACTACACACACATTAGCATGAATAATTGATAAGAAATTATGTATTACCACGAAGCACTGATTTAATAATTCATGATGCAACACTCTAGTGACTGTGCAAAACTGGATAACATCGAAAAGTGTGCCTGATACTACTGAAAGAAAGGAAAAAAAAAAGCACCAAGCCTCTGCAGAGACACGGAGTCCTTAGTTCTGTTGTACAAAGGCGAAAATCACCTTGCATGCTGTAGTTTCTGTTTGTTTAAATACCTGAATAAATTTAGAAGAGTTAAAAAGAAAGATATAAAGAGCTCAGGTCCTCTCTTTGTTTCTCCTAGCCTCCCCGGGCTGCAGGCCTGGGCAGGGCAAGCTTCTTCACTTTGGCCAGCTTGCAAATGGAGTCCTTCCGAAGCTTCCAGGGGAGGGCTTAGAGGCCTTGGCTCTGGAAACTTTTAGCAGATTCTGGGACAAGATGGGCCTCTGTATAGGCCAGAACCTCCCTGGTTCCGGCACACGTAGGAGTCAGCTCTTGTGTCCTGGGACAGACGGATGGATGGTTGGATGGACATGGCCTCACTGGATGCCCTTGCTGGCCATCCTTGGTGAGAACTGTCCTTTGGGGCAGCGAGAACAGCCTTTGATGGAGCCCTTGTTGTTTAGTTGCCCAGTTGTGTCTGACTCTTGCGACCCCAGGTACTGTAGCCTGCCAGACTCCTCCGTCCATGGGATTCTCCAGGCAAGAGTACCCTGCTGGAGCGGGTCTGCATTGCCACCCAGAAACACTGGAACCCCTGTAGGTTGTCCCCTCTGCAGGGTTTCACAATGTCACTCTAAAAAGGAAGCCGGGCTCATGCTGGGAAGGAGGTGCAGCCCCTGGGGTTGAGTGACTGATTAATTATTATTATCCATCTGTTGGCTGAAGCCCTCGGAAGCGTCTTCCTCAATGCACTCTGGGTTATGGGAAAGGAATCTGGAGGCACGATGGGGTCAGGGGCCCAGTCTTGTTGGGGGTGCTGACCTGTGGGCACCTGAGCACCAGCGGGAGTGGCAAGGAGTCGGGGGTAGGTGCCCGGGCAAGGACACTGGCTCCTGTGGGACTCAGGGCTCCCTTCTCCATCTCTCAGATTTAGTGTGTGATTTAGGAACACCCAGTGTTTGGTCTCTCAATTGGGTAGGAGGATCCCCCTTAATAAATAATTCCCTTTATTAAGACTCTGCCACTCTCTCATTGCCTGGGAACTTTACAGAGCTTAGTTCATTTAATCTCACAACTCACAAGGTAAACATTACTACTCCATTTCACAGATAGGGAAACTGAGGCAGAGCAAGGCTGGGCAACTTCCCAAAGTTGCATGGATGGTAGCCTTCAGTGGGAAGAGGGAGAGCTTGGCCTCATTGCCTGTCACCCAGAGAGGGCTGAATACATGGGTTCATGAGAAGAACTGGGCTCAGTCTTTGGACCCCAAGAGGACAATGGAGGTGTAATGAGGGCCAGTTTGACAGGTAGAGTGAGTGAGTGAAGTGAAAGTCGCTCATTCGTGTCCAACTCTTTGCAACCCCATGGACTACAGAGTTCATGGAATTCTCCAGGCCAGAATACTAGAGTGGGTAGCTGTTCCCTTCTCCAGGGGACCGTCCCAATCCGGGGATTGAGCCCAGGCCTCCTGCATTGCGGGTGGATTCTTTTTACCTTCTGAGCCACCGGGGAAGAGGTGACGAGTGGAGAGGTGGGGTGACTACTTGGCGTTTTTCACCATCTACGGACTCGGGCCAGGTGGGCTGGCCCGTGGAGGGGAGGGCATGCCATCCCAGCTCCCCCCTCTCCGGGGTCCGGTCTGGCGAGGCAGAGGCCAGCCTGAACCCGTTTTATCTGCCCCGTGGCTAGCACACTTGGCCCCTGCGTCGTGTCTACCTGTCCAAGGGCCCGCCCGCCCAGCAGGGCCTGGGGCTGTTGACGGTGCCTGGAGCCACTGGACCCCTCCAGTGGCTTTTCCAGGGAGAGGAGCCCCTAGGAGGGGCCCACCACTCCTCATCACAGACCCTCGCTCTCTCTTCTCAGTTTCCTGGCTTCAGCAGGAAAAGTGGAACTCGGATGAATTCAGAACCTGACTGAAGTGGTTAACAGCTTGTTTTACCTGTTCAGAATCCCAGCTCTTACTGACTGTGCAGCTCTAAACAGGTCACTTAACCTCTCTGTGCTTTGGTTCTCTCCTGTAAAGTGGGAAGAATTATGGCACCAGCGTCGCAGGTTTCTTTGAAGTCTACATGAGTCGACTGCTAAGTGCTGCCTGACGCAGAGGGAGTGCAGTGTAAACACTAGCTCTTCTTTGACCGAGCCTCACGCATCTCAAGGGTTTGAAGACCATTGGGGGGTAAAAACCTCATATTCTCCAGAAGGAAACAGGGTTGGTTGGCTCTCAGAGCCTGAGGATGTGCCTTCTCCTGGAGGTCATACTCTCCCAGAGCTCACATGATTTCCTAGGAAGTGGGGTTGGCAAACCCCAGTTCCTCTGCAGACTCACATCCATGGCTGAGAGCCTGGTATCTTGCCATCTGGGTCTTGGGATCCCAGAGCTTGCATGGGAGCGTGGAGTAGGAGCTGGGGTGCTGAGAGTCAGGTGTGGGGGGTTTAGGGGAGAGGAAAGGAGAATGGCTTGGGTGTCCACCTCTGGTCCTATCAGATATCAATTGCCATGGTCCTGGCCTTGCCCTGGGACATGCCATCTGGGTGGACACTGGAAATATGCCCACTCCTTGGAGAGCACACCAGTGGTAAAGCAGGGCTCAGATGTGAAAAAACCAACTCATTTAGACACTTTAACCTCAAGGAGGATCTTTATGCTCTTTAGAGACAAGTGCTATAAAGGACTTATAATATTCTTTAAAAAAATGGTAGCTCCACTTCTGGGCTCCACTCCTGGACATAGCCAGACTTCAGAGAGTCCAGCATTTGAAGAATTTTCTCTGGGACTTGGCTAAACAGCTTGGTGGTGAACTTGTGTACAAACATAAAGATGAGGGGTGCCCAGCCCTGCGCCCAAGAAGGTCATGGATATTGGGGCTTGACTTGCTAGGTGTCCCCTGAGCTATCCTCACTGCCTGTCTTTGTCCAGAACCCCATCCTGATGATAATAAAGCTCAGAATTGATTCAGAATTTAGACCCCCTGGTAGTATAGATGGTAAAGAATCCACCTGCAGTGCAGGAGACCCAGGTTCCATCCCTGGGTTGGGAATATCCCCAGGAGAAGGGCATGGCAACCCACTCCTGTATTCCTGCCTGGAGAATTCTATGGACAGAGGAGCCTGGTGGGCCTCAGTCTGTGGGGTCACAAAGAGTTGGACACGACTGAGCGGCTCTCGCTTCACGGTCCCAGCACCACTTACTGCTGTCTACGGTGGGTAGTGAGCTAAGTGTTGGTGGGGCATCAGGCCCCAGGGGTCTCCTGTCTGTGTGAAGAGCAGCATCTTTTCCCTAGCAGCAACTGTTCTCCTGAACAAGCCAGGCCCACATGTTTCCTTCGTCCTGTGGCAGGAGGCAGGGTGACAGGCTTGGATGAACCAGGATCTATCCTCTTACTCACCAGGAAGGATATTCTAGAGAAAAGTTCTATACCCTACCTGGACAGGTATTTATAAGCCACCTTTTTCTGAGTCACTTCAGGGGAAAGTGAGGCATCTTCGTGGAGGGCAGCATCATCCAAGAGCATACATACCCAACACCCTAGGGTGCTCTCTTTGCACTCTGTCAGAGAGGCCCCTGGAGGCTGGGCCTCGGCATTGAGCCTTCTCTTGCTGCTGCTGTCTGCCATCTGCTCTCAGGCCTCTGGGCTGGGAGGACGGCCTCTGCAGAGCAAAGCTCCTTGTCTTCTGCGCCTGCTCTGTGCAGGAGATGGGCCATTGCTCTGTAGAGCTCTTCCTTTGGATGTGAGCACTGCCCCCTCCCACCGGTCACTGGTTGCTTGACTCTGCTGGGTGCCTCCTGGCTGTCGTGCAGGGTCAGAGACCCAGATGCAGTATCAGACAGTGCTGAGGCTGCGGCGCTGGCTGTGGAGCCCCGGTCTGGAACAGCTGGGGGCCCCAGATGTCACAGCAACCTCTGTGCAGAGAAGCTTGTCTGCTGGAGAGAAGAGGAGATTTGCCAGCTGTCAAGTGGCTGCACCACGCAGGGGGTGGGGACACTCATCCAGCTTGAGCAAAAGGTCCAGAGAGCATGGGAGGTATAGGGTGAAATGCCCCAAGCCAGGGGACCGCCAGGGCAAGGGCTGCCCGGGTTCTGCCAACAGGGAAGTTGCTGCTAGGGGGCAAAGCTGCGCCTCTGGCAGCCTGACGCCTCTGCTGGGCAGACAGAACCTGTGTTCTACCCCCTGGCCCTGAAGACCCCGCTTTGAGGCTGTTTGAGCTCCCCGTCCACGGGAACACCCCCACAGGATCACGGCAGTGTGTGGTGGATGAAGCACCACCGATCTGGGAATCAGAGGCCTGAGGTCAAGCCCTTCTATTAGCTTGGTGACCTTGGGCAAGCTGTTTAACTTTCCTGTGCCTCATTTCTCAACTGTACAGAGGAAGTAATTATCCTAATTTTGACTTCCTAGGGCTCTGGTGAGGATCAAGGGAGACGATGCGCGTGAAGGCGGTTTGTGAACAGCTCTCAGGATAACAAGGCCGTTTGCAGCACATGGAAACCGTGCTGCCTGAAGCCGCCTCCCGCTGCAGTAGCGTGGGCTGGGCGAAACGCAGCCTAAGAGCAGCAAGGCAGGTGGGTGGCCCGGAAGTGAGTCCTGCAGACCCTCCCCTGGGCTCTGCCTGCTCCAAGGCCCCCTCCCCTGCCGAGGTCTGGGCGGGGCAGGAAGAGGGGCTAAGTGGCTGTGTAACGGCCACATCTGTCAGCGCTGGCCAAATGGTTTTTCCAGGAGTCAGCGCGCTAATGGTCCCGTAGCCGGGAGAGAGCTTCTCCTAAGTGGAGCACTTTATCTAACGGGGAACAGAAGAGCTGCGTGGCCTCAGGCCACCAGGACTCAGAGAACAGCTGCTCAGCCCTCATCCTTGAAGTAGCGCCCTGTCCCCATCAGCTTGCCTTGCACCTGCTGCCAGAGGCCAGTCTGCAGGTGGCAGCTGAGGTGGCCCGTAAGGGGGACAGGAGGTCAGCTCGGGGATAGCTTTGAATCCACCCACTGTCTGTGGGACCTTGGCAAGCCCCTTGTCATCTCCAAGCCTCAGTGTCCTCATCTGTACAATGGAGACAGTGAGGCTTAGCTGTGGGGGCACTGTGCCTGGAACACGGGGGTTACTACTGCCCAGGAGGGCTGTGAGCTCTCCCAGAAATTGATGACAAAGAGGGTGGAACAACCCTCTGGGCTGAGGGAGAAGGCCCTATAGGTGGAAGGGACAAGGGACACAAGAGCGCAATGAACCAGGACACCCAACACACGGTGTAGACGGGCTTTGTTTCTACCCAGGTTACATGGGAGGCCTGTGGACCTCTTACCTCTTATAAAGTAGGTTCTGTTTCTGGAGAGCTACAAAATATCACCCATTCTCCAAATACTGGGTACAGAATTCTTAAAAAACCCTGTTCTTTTTGTTCAGATGGAACCTGTTTGCAAAGTGGAGACAGAGACACAGATGTAGAGAAGAAACTTATGGACCCCGAGGGGGGTCAGAGGGAGTGGGATGAGCTGGGAGGTTGGGACTGCAAGTCATATATGCATATACCACTTTGTGTAAAATAGATAGCTAATGAGAACCTACTACAAAGCACAGGGAACTCTACCTAATGCTCTCTGGTGACCTAAATGGGAAGGAAATCCAGGAGGAGGGGATATTAGGACACGTAAGGCTGATTCACTTTGCTGTACAGCAGAAAATTACACAACATTGTAAAGCAACAATACTCCAAAAAAAGTTTTAAAATGGTGCGAAAAAAAAAAGTCTTTATATTATTAGATAATTTTAGACTCACACGCATGTTGCAAACACAGTGCAGAGCTTTCTCGTCCCTGCCACCATTTCTGCCAGAGAAAATGTTGACGTAACCCCAGGACAAAGGTCAAAGCCAGGACATTGACTCTGGGATCATACTCGAAAATACAGACCTGATTTGGGTTTTACCTGTTTCTACATATGCTGGCGTTTTATGGGGAAGGATATGGGCATTTTATCACATGTGTATTTTCGTGTAAACATCTCCCACAATCAGGATACAGAACTCACCATCGCCCCTAAGAGACTCTCCCTCCACCCTAACCCGGCAACCACCGGTCTGTCCCCCACCCTTATACTTCTGTTCCCTGTCATTTCAGGCTGCTCTGTATCTGGGCTCATAGAGTGGCTATATGCTTTTTAAAAATCGAGCGTTCAACATGGTGTGCTAGTCACCATGATTTCAAACATCACCTAGAGGGAGTGAGTAAATATTAACTGGGTTTCCCTGATGGCTCAGCAGTAAAGAAGCTTCCTGGCAAAGCAGGAGACGTGGGTTCTATTCCTGGGTCGGGAAAATCCCCTGAAGAAGGAAACGACAACCCACTCCAGTTTTCTTGCCTGTGAAATCCCATGGACAGAGAAGCCTGGCAGACTACAGTCCACGGGGTCACGAAAGTGTCGGACACAACTTAGCTACTAAACAACAAACGTTAACTGTGTGTAACGTAACTTCTAAGGGGCTCTGTCAGCTAACTACATTGACATTTATAGGACAGAGGAAATTTATTTTATTTTCAATTGTAGTTAAGTACACACAACATGAAATTTATCACCTTAACCTTTTTCAGTGTACAGTTCAGTAATGTTAAGTAAGTTCATATATTCTTAACATAATACCTGTGCAAACTGTCTGCAGACGTTTTTCATTTTGCATGACTGAGACTTGCCCATTCAACGACCCCCCATTTCTCTCTCCCCCTAGTCCCGGGAAACCGCCATTCTATCTTTTGTCTCTATGAGTTTGACTACTCAAAGTATCTCATGCAAGTGGAATCATGCGGTATTTATCCTTTTGTAACGGGCTGATTTCACCCAGCATGATCTCTTCACAGTTCATCCATGTTGTAGAGTCAGAGTTTATTTCCTTTGTAGGGCTGAACATTGTTCCGCTGTGTGTACAGACCACGTCTTGCTTATCCATTCACGCATCAGCGGACACTTGGGTTGCTTCCACTTTTTGGCTACTGTGAATATGGCTGCTATGAATATGGGTGTGAAAATGTCTCTTTTAGACCCTTCTCCCGAGTCTTTTGAGTACATACTCATGATTTCCATTTCCCTAATGAATACTGGTGTTGAACATTTTTTCATGAGTCTGTTGAACATCTTTTAATGTGAAAAAGCCTTGCTGATAGGGATTCTGGAAAGAAATGAGCAGGAGAAGTGAAGGTGACTTTGGTGATGTCTTATTCACTCTTTGGAATAATTGGTCAAGAAGAGATGGAATGCCAGGCTGTTTGCTTTGGCTAAGAAATCTATGGCAAGCTATACGCAGAACATATGGCTGCATGAATTTTTTATGCACATAAATCATTATCATCTGCAATCACATGGTAAGAAAAAAATGGAGTAAATTGTGTCTTCTTCCCTCCTCTGGTTTCTCTATGTAGAGATGCCCTCTGCTATCTGGTTCTTTATATCTGTCCTGAGATATTAATATGTATGTATCCTCTTGTCATATAAGTAGCAGCACATCACACATACTGTTTGATATTTGCTTTTGTCTCTTAAGTATACATTTTGGGAAACATTCCATATTAGCATATATGGTTCTGCTTCTGGAATGTTCTTCTGAAGCTAATTCTCAATCCACGTGCCTGCATTTCCTCCACTGATGCACTCAGCCTCTAGAAGCTTCTCCCCATGTTTCCTCTCAGCATTTAGCAAATGCACTTCAACTGGCTTATTCCTTACACAGATGAGCACCCAATGTCCAGACTGGCCCAATCAACACCAGTGTGAAAGCACAGCATTGTGGGTGGCAGAGTGCCTAATGATTTTGATCATTTCCTGGTTTAATTCCACTTGGCAACTTGATCTCCATTACACTTTTTTTTTTAAGATAATAGAAGCCAATAGTCCGTATAACACAAACACTGCTGTACGGACAACTGTGTGGATACTACACCTTGACCAACTTCACCTGTCCACTCATCAGCTGTTGTTCCATCAGCTGTTCTCATGTCTTAGCATGAGAAATCTGATTCAGAGGCTTCAGTATAATGGATGGAAATTCTGCCTGCGGGAAAGTTGATGTCTTCATGTCAAGAGTCAACGCAGACCCCAGTGAGAAGAGCAAAGCCACGGAGCACTGGGGTGGAGGGAGAGGCGTGGGGGACGTAGGCTGAGGACAGGCAGGAGGGCCCATGTGAGCCAGGGTCAGCTCCACCCTGCAGGAGATGCAGGGCGGTATCCGAATAGGAAGGGCTGTTGGGTTGACTTTATCTTTTGTTATAAAGATAATGATAATTCATGGATACTGTCCATGTGCCAGGCATTCTATCAGATGCTTCTCACTTATTATTTCTGATGCTCACATAAATTTACTGTTGTTTTTCTAATTTTTCGTCTGAAAAAAGTGAGGCTCAGAGGTTTAAGTAACAACCAGAGTGAAACAGCTGGTGATTGGCGGGGCTGGAATTTTTTACGTGGGGTCCTCTGATGGCAAAGCCCTGGCTCTGCCTTTTGCTACACTTCCTTCCCTGCTACTACAGTCTCCAAGCAGAGGTGTGTTCTCCGGTGAACTCCAAGGTGTTGTGAGCCCTCCTGCCTTGCTGGAGGGGAGGAGCATCCTGCTGAAGCAATGTGGGTCAGCAGATTGGACGGAGCACCTTCCCTAGGCTCCCTCAGCCTTGCCCACTCCAAGGCAGACAGCTTGATTCCCTGTGTGCTCACATGGGGAGCCAGGCACCCCACTTCCCCCTTCTCCAAGGCTGCTGCAGGCATCATGCCCCTCCCTGTGAGCAGACTGGTATTCCAAGCATGGAGCTACAGTGTTCCCTGGAGTTTTCACTGCCCACCGAGGCAGCTAGACACTCCTGCACAGCCACCAGATACCCCATGTGGCTCAGGGCCCCCACCCCCAAGGCCTGCCTCCTTTTCTGTCTGGTTATCATTCCACCTGATCTCCATCAGCTCCCACATTTTGACTGATTCCAGCTCATCTCCAACAGTCAGGGCCCAGCTGGCACACTCCCATGGGTGATGGAGGAGACCTTATGGGAGGGACTGTTTTCAAGCATGCAGGTGTGATAAAAGAAGGCCAACAAGAGGTGGTGGAAGGCCTGAAGGGCAGGTAACAGTGGCGAGCCATTCCCACCCCTGGGCCTGACCAGAGGGCGCTGCAACCAGTGGGCTCTGCTCTCCCCTAGAGGGGACTGACGAGCAGGAGCACCGGGCCTCAGAAGAGGGATCCAGCCACTGCCCCCCGCAGTCTCCAGGCAGGAGAGCGGGGCAGTAATTATTCCTCCCCCCTTCCTCCTGCTTCCCGGTTGCCTGCCCGTTCCCCCGCCTGGGCGGAAAGCAGAGGGCAGGGGAGACCGTCGGTAGAGCAGAGTGGGCTGGAGGCTGGCTGGGAACCAGGCAGCACACCACCCCTCTGGTGCGTCTGGCACTTGGGTCTGACTCAGTCTTGCAGCCTGAGCTGGTTCTCCTGCTGATCCAACACGGTGAGGAAAACTCCCCGGGAGGTGTGTGGGTAGGTGGTGAAAAGAGGACAAGATGTGGAAGAAAGTGTGCGCAGTTCCAAGGGCTTCTGGGATCCTTGCGTCCCATCTTCGGGGCCCACCGAGGCAGTGTGCCACCCTGGCTCTGCTAGTTTCTGGAGCCCCGGCTCCGCCCTTCCTTCACAGTTCACGTGGTCATCAGTTACTCATGGAAATGGGTGGCACACCCACTCTCTTGCTTCCAATAATGCCCAGATCTCCTTCCCTAGAGGTCTATTCTGAGCTGGCTCCCCAGCGCTGGTCATTCTGAGCTCCTTCCTCCCAGGAGCCAGGCAGAGCAACAGTGTGACGGAGCCCTGAGGGCAGAGGGGCCCACTGCCACCCACATTCGGCTGGCTTGTTCCTGTCCTGGAAAGATGCTCTCTTGCTGGGTTCTTGTTTCTCCATGGGCCACCCCTTCTCGTGGGGGCAGGGGTGGGGGGCATGGGTGGAGGAGTGCTGAGAGAGAAGAGAGCGGGGGCAGGACAGCCAGAACAGGACTGCTGACCGCACGTCGCTGCCCCACTTTCTGCAAGGATCCTCTTCACCTTCCCTGTTTTTTTTGTATCTGCATCGCTAAGTTTAATGGGGGAACCAAGGAGCTGGTGTGGGCTTGACACGAATCCCCCGATTCCTCGTCACTTTCTCAGCATGCTGTGCTGCTGGCGGAGATGCAAACACAGCTTGGGAGAAAACATCTCCCCTCCTTCCCTCCCCTCCTTCCCTCCCTCCTTCCTTTCACCTTCTTCGGCTCTGTTCTTCCCCTGAGCTGGCAGGCCCCTCTGCCTCTCAGCCCTATCTTGTCACCAACCCCCGACACCCACTCACCCGCATGGATGAGGTATGGTGAGCACTTTATGAATGAACCCCATGATCTCTGAAAGCGGAAGTGTTAGTCACTCAGTCGTGTCCGACTGTTTGTGACCCTATGGACCACAGCCCACCAGGCCCCTCCATCCATGGGATTCTCTAGGCAAGAATACTGGAGTCAGTTGCCGTTCCCTTTTCCAGAGGAATTTCCCAACCCAGTTATCAAACCTGGGTCTCCTGCATTGCAGGCAGATTCTTTACCATCTGAGCCGCCAGGGAAGCCCAGTGATCCCTGCCTCCTGGGTAATCCCCTTCCCAGGAGTGTGGACTGCCTACGCTAACTCATTTCAAAAGAATAGGAGAAGTTGTGGGGTGTGGCTTCCCAGGTTAGGCTTTGAAAAGATAGCAGCTCCCATCTCGGGAGCTGCTGACTGTGGGCCTTGGGAATGCCAGTGAGGGAACGGTGAGGCCACCCTGTGAAGAGGGCCAAGCGGTGAGAAACCAAGAGAGGCCAACAGCTGGGAGGACCAGAGGCCCCCCGCCCCCAGCCCCCCGGACAAGCTTGGAGAAACCCTTCCCCAGCAGTCATCAGATGAGACTGCAGCCCTGGCCGAAGCTTGATGGCAACCTTGAGCCAGATACCAGCTAAGCTGGGCCAATTCTTAACTCACGGAATTTTGAGATAGTAAATGTTTTAAGCTGCTTAATTTGGGGATAATTCGCTATGTAACAATAGGAGTGAAAGTGTTGAAAGTGTTAGTTGCTCACTTGTGTCTGACTTTTTGCAACCCCATGAACTGTAACCTGTCAGGCTCCTCTGTCTGTGGGATTTTCCAGGCAAGATTACTGGAGTGGGGAGCCATTTCCTTCTCCAGGGGATCTTCACAACCCAGGGATCGAACCCAGGTTTCCTGCATTGTAGGTGGATTCTTTACCGTTCAGCCACTGGGTCACGGTCTCCTCTCCTTATAGGTGGGGAGATACTGAAACTTGGAGTGGAGGAGCTGGACCCAGGTATGAGTCGGCAGGAGAAACTGAGGGAGCCGTGCCTGTCCCCAGGATGGAGAGAAGCAGAGGGCATGCCTTCCCCAGGCCGGGGCATCATCTGACAGCCTCACCAGTCTCAGGGAGCTCATGACAGTTAGAGCTCATTGCCAAGGTTGAGGGCTGGTGGGAGACCTTATAGGGGTTGGGGGGGGCTGGGGTCTCCTTTCCTTTCATTATCTACTGAGCTCAATGTCTATTTTATTAATAATACATGCCCAGTGATGACGCATGTGAATGAATGCTTGTCTCCCAAGCCGAATTGTTCTGTTGGGCAGCCCTCCTGTAGATTTATCATTGTCTTTCGTCTTTATTTAGCAATTTTATTGCCAGTGATTAGTAACGGCAGTGGTTGGAGTCCCTCTTTATGGGGAAGTTTCCTCTCTGTTTACTGGTGGGGTGAATTCAGAATGAGGAGGTTTGTGGGTGCAGGAGCCTATCCCCTCCTTGGCCCGCCTCACCCAGGAGCCCAGGTCCCCTGGTGGCTCTGCCACCTTGGGTTGCCTCCCTTCCTAGCTCAGACACACCCGCAGGCTCGGCTCAGCCTCATCGCTACCAGGGACTCTGGGAGAAGGGAGTCTGGGGATCTCTTCATGCTTTCCTCTCCCCCATCCCACTTAGGGAAACTTAGCATCCTGTCACCCTCTGAGCATCCCTCTCTGCCTAATCCCAGCACCCTCTTCTAACCCCACATTCTTAGGAGACTTTGGAAGCTGGGGAGAGGCCCTGTAGCAGACCTGGGGGTAAGGGTCATTCGCTGCATAGACAGCCCCGCAGTCTCAGGCTCCTCACTGCCTGTCTCGCTATTGCCGCCCTCCCAACCTGGGTCCCAGGAGTGGAGCTTTCTAGCTCTGGGTGGGCCTGACCTTCTGCCGCAGTGTCCCCAGATGGCAGCTCTGCCTCTGGGCCTTGCGCGAAGCCTGCAGGTCCCAAGACTAAGCCCCAGGCTGTGGGACTCTCGTCTGCCGTGTAGCCTGCTGAGGCACGGCGCGTCTCTGTGCCTGTTCTCTGTCTGATGCTGAGAGCTAAACAGACCATAAAGTGAGCCCCTCTTGTTCCTTTGAAGGTCTGTGTAGGGCTGCAGCAATGAGGCTGGTGGGCAGGGATGGGTTTGTGGGGAGGAGCATGTTTCTGTGGATGGATGGGGTTACTTCTGCTTGGGGGGGTAGCGCAGGAGCCAGGATGGGGTGCTCCGCTTTCAGGACCCTTCCCCACCCCTCCCGTACACTTGCCGGCTGGACAGTGTGGTTGGGCTCTCCGGTGGGGATCCATGGTGTTGGCAAAGCAGCTCTTTGCAGTGGGCTTTGCGGGAGCACAGACCTGGGGTTTGGATCCCAGCTCTGCTCTGTGTGTGTGTCCTGACCTGTCTGGCTTCAGGTTTTTCTGCAGTACAATGGCGATCATAACAGCCTACCTGAAAGGTACTCACCAGGCTCCAAAAAGTGAGCCCAGCCCTTTGAAGTAAGGAGGACTGCTGCCGGAGCTTGTACCTGGCCAGGTTTCCTTTCTGCTCTCCTCCTGGCCAGCCACCTCCTCCACGCCGGCCCGAGGGGTCTGCCTCCTTTAACCCAAGCACAGCGCTCCCTCTTCCTCCGTCCTCTCTAGCACAGCGGAGCACAGAGGGTCCCAGCTGGAAGCTTGTGTTGTTTTGGTGATCTCTTGCTGAGTGACAAATCACCTTAGAATTCATGGCTTAAGATGCTGATGCTTGATTACACCTCATGGGTTCAGTGGGTCAGGACGTTGAGGACAGCTTGGCTGGTGGCTCTGGGTCTGGACTTCTTATGTGGTTGCCCTGGGACAGGGGCTGTGGCTGGAAGGACCCACATTTTCCCCCATGATTGACATCAGGAAAGCTCCTCAACTTAGAAACATCTGTTGTCATCATAGGTATTCGGACTGACTCTGTGGCCTTCGGGCCAGCCAGGGCTGGTGGCCCAGCAGGGGTGCAGCTTCATCCTGGGGCCCCACAGAGGGTGCTGAGCCTCCTGTCTGACCAGTCCACAGGCACGAGCAGTGACAGGAAGCTCTCATTCCTCTGTCCTTCAGACAGTTCCCCCAAGGACCCTGCAGAGGTCCCAGCCTTTCTTTTTCCACCCGGCTGTGACTGTGACCTTCCCATCCTGCCCAGGCGTGGCTGGCTGCAGGCCCTGCTGGCCTGTTAAGCTGCCCCGACCTCTTTTTTGGACTGCAAGGCACCTTGCCTTTGCTTCGTGGTTGGAGATCTGCCTCCTGATGCTCATGTCCACCCTCCTGTCTGTTACTTCCTGCGTGCATTTGGGAGCTTGGTCACTTCCCTCAGCCCTGTCCCTCTCAGTGCAGGGGCTTCGGACAGGCTCTGACAGGCCTCTGTTCTCAGGGAGAGGGTCATCCCGACTGTGCCCATGGGCCCGTGTCAGGACTCCAAGCAGACAAGCCTTCCCTTCCCTCCTTCACTCCCAGAGGCCATGACGATTCCTACCAGGCTTGCTTCTAGGATTCTGGTCTTGGACTTGGCACAAGGAGGGAGGAGCAACTTTTTTCCAATTAAGCTGCATTTGCTTTGTCAACTGAATCCAATTCCCCTTCAGTCCTTCAGTCTAGGAATTATCCTTTATTAAACTTGGGCCTGAACTGCAGTTGCAGCAAAATCAGGAGCCGTCCCCCAGGTACCACGAGGCCCTGTGTTCCTGGAGGTTTTCCTCTTGCAGCTTTTTCAGGCCTGCTTGGTGAGAGGAAACCCACAAACAATGACATCCTCAGGAATGGGAGATGTGGGTGCGGTGAGCAAGACCCCTCACCCAGCCTGGAGCTGGCTACTGCCAAGCCCTGAGTCTGTAAGGCCACCCACAGACCTCTACTAAGCAATGAGGGGCTGTGGCCCAGGGAACCAGGCTGATGAGCGCTTAGTGGGTGCTGGGCAATGGGCTAAGTGCTTTCTGCATACTAAAGTACCCAGTCTTCATTACCATCATAGGAATCTGGAATTGGAAAGGTCTCCACTTTACAGATAAAGATACTGAGGGTCAGAGTGGACTGCTCAGGCTCTAAACGTGAAACAAGGGGAAAAATGAAGGACCACCTCCACGGCCACAACATAAAAGAGAGCTGATGAACCGTGACCTCGTGCTTTACAGCACCCCTAAGAAGCCTCAGATGAGGAAGCAGCCTGCTAACGGCTTTCTGCCAGCCCACCTGTGCAGACGCTTTGAGGGACCAGAATAACCCATCAGTGAGCTTTGGATGTCACACGCTCAAAGTCTACCACATGTAACGCACAGAAGCCTCCTGAATGTGTACTGTGTCCCATGAAGAGATAGGAAAAACAGTCATGCCTGCACAGAGGACTCTTGAAACTTCCCTTTTCCCCTCCAAGAGGCATTGCCTAGCTCCGACTCCCTCCTATTCCCTACTCCCACGATAGATACCTACTCAAAAAGCTGCTGGGGGAGGCGGAGCGGAGCTTTGCCTCCTGTCTCCTTGCTTGGCCTCCCTGTAATAAAGGCTTTCGTCTCTACAAAAGACTGTTGTTTTGGTGTTTGGTCTTTCTGTTATGAGCCCACTTCCTCGAATGCAAGTGGGCCAGTGGGCGTGTGGACCCTGATTCCAGGCCTGGGCCTTAGCTCTGGACAGATGGGGGCCTCTTCTCAGCAGGGCCTGGGAGGAGCCTCTGTGGGGTGGGCACAGGTGGTGGTTTGCCCTGCTGCTTGTGTGGGTGGCAGGTCTGTAGGGCTCCCTTTCCTGGGGAGGGGGTGGGAGCGGGCATCTTCCTTCTTCCCTCACACAACTCTACTGAGGAAGGCCAGACATATAGAGCTCACAGGACCGCTTGACTCCGTGTCAAGGGGGACTTTGAGCCACTCCCACATTCCTGACCCACAATATCACAAGAAAATAAAGGTTTGTTGTTTTAAACTATTAATTTTCTAAAAAGATTTTGTTTTGTGTTCTTTCATTATGCAGTAATAGATAACTAACACGGTGTTTGTACCAAGTTCTAGTCTCACGAGCAGTGAGTGAGGAGTCTCATTGCACTGTGTCCTTGGTAACACTTGGGATTGTCAGAATGTTTAACTTTGTCCATCTGTTGGGTAATGCTACCCTTTACCCATTTCACTGCGGCTCTGTTATTAGACTCATACAGTTAGGAGCATTATGTCTTCTTGATTAATTGGCCCCTTCATCATTATGAAGTGTCTCCACTCCTTATTCTAATTTGATTGGTAATAACCAATTCAGTTTCATTTAAACTTTTTTCTTCTATGGCTTGATCTTATTGCTGTGAATATTTAGCCGTAAGAGTCATCTGTGTTTCTATGTGTAGTTTAAGTTTATTCATACTTCTTTCTATATGATATTCAGTTATAGGGATATTTCATATTTTATGGTTCGATTGAACTATAATTTAGTTCAATTGATTTATTGAACTCTATTATAACTCTATTGATTTATAATTTATTTTATTTTACCCTAATTTTTGTCTCTATGAAAACCTTGTTTTGTATTAAAAGAAGGCAGAGGTCTCCAATGTCCTTGGAGAGACACATATTTTCTGATTAGCTGGGTTCCCTGCTGAAGCAGCAGAGAGAAGGGAGTTGCGCTGAGAGTTACTTCAGACTAAGGCCACCAATATGAGCTCAGCTTTACTTAGAAAAGCCCTTTCTCCTAGCATCTTCTGCCAATAGCCTGGGGGATTCAGATTAGATTCGAGTATGCTGTAGGCACTTTTGGAGAGGATCGAATATGTCTCCTCTTTCCCTCCTGGCTTCTGCCCTGTCCCCCTCCCCATCTGCCATGCCAAGAATAAGACCTAAAGGTCTCCCCCGGGGTGGATTTCCCGTGAGCAAAGATAATGTGGTCAGGGTTCCTTTAGCAAATGTGCTTAGCTGGCATCAGCTAGTATTAAATTTTTGAAGCCCCAAGAACATGCTCAAAAAGAAGCTGCTGGAACTTTTGGGAATATGAAAAATCTCTTTGTGGCTGGTTTGGGTTCCTATCAACCTTCAGAGTTACCTGGTTTCAAAACCTCATAGAGAAATTCACTGAGAGGTGAAGATGTCAAACAATGTCTCCGTTAGAATTTTCTAGGCTCTTCCATGCCTGATAATTTTCAAATTCTCCTTACAGAGTTAAAATGGATGTGTGGACACCTTAGGTGGTGATGCTATTTATATTTTAGCGCCATTTTATTTTCTTGTAATAATATTAATTTCTCTGTCTATGGAACTACAGTTAGTTTCATTGGATTGAGGGGAAATGAGAAGAAAGATAATCAGCTGAAACTATCCTTCTTGTCTTGAAGGAGAGCACCTTTGATTTTTTTAGATGGCTTACAGGTTAAACCCACATCTGTACAAACCTGGCCTTACCACCTGGCAGCCAGACATGATGAAATACTTCAGAAGACTGTGGTCTGATGCCGAGTCCTCCCTGTATCGATAAATAGAATTCAGGAACATTCGCCACTTTCACTTAATGCGGTTTGTCTAATGTCCTCATCCCTTTAGCGTCCCGAGATCAGAGAATAACTTGGTTCTGGCTTGGGTTTTGGATGTTGTTGTCAGTCCTGGACAAGTCTTTCGGCCTCCTTTTGTTGGCAGGCCTGGAATTTCTCATCAAAGAACATTAGCTAAATGTGAATGCCGACTTATGTGTTACATTGTGGAGCATCTGTTCCGGGCCTTGGGGGCTGGAGGCCCCATTTGTGGGGCCACCGTCTCCTTCCTTGGCTGCCCATATCATAGGAGAGAGGCCAGCAGAGCGCCTGCTCTGGTGTGGTAGTGCCTTAGCTCTTCTGGTTGGTATTGACAATCTGGAAAGTGAGGAAAGAAGATCAAGATGGCATTGATCGCATCTCCCAAAATACTTTAAATAGAATTTTGAAGAAGAACTCCATGGAGTTTCAGTAATGTTTACCTGTGGCCTGCCTTGGACCTGGCACCACGCTAGCTGCTGGGGATGCAGTGAGAAGGTGGGCAGGCAAGACCCCTCCCTCCAAACCTGATGGTTGGGTGGGCAAGAAAGACAGTTAGGCAGTTATAATAGCGGCTGTGGTGGGGAAGTACAACATGCTCATGAACTTGGAAAATGAGGTGCACGGTGACGGGCTGGGGCATCAAGGGTGTCCTTCCATCTAGGGGAAGACCCCAGGGCGGGAGTGGGCAAGGGCAGGTTGGTGGGGAGCGGCTGAGGGTCCAGAGGGCCCAGGGAGACGGTGAGCATGGAGAGGCAAGGGAGGCTGGGAGAGAGGGCTCCAGCTGTCTGCTGCTGTGTCATGAGCTACTTTGAAGCTTAGAGGCTCCGAACGACAGCCCTCGCTATTTTTAGTATCTCTCCCAGTTTTGTGTGTCGGGAATCTGGGAATGGCTTGGTCAGGTGGTTCTGGCTTGGACAGCCAGAGGCTGGAGCTGAAACAGGAGGGCGGGGCTCTCTCTCTCTTCCTGTTATCATCTCAGGGTCTTTCTAAGCCATCTTGATGTGGGCCAGGGTGGGCGTTACGATAGTAGAGTGACCCAGTATGTGGACTGCTCTGTGGCAGCTGGGGACTCAAAGAGCACTCCAGGGAACCTGTGGAAGCGGCATGGCACCCTCTGACTTGGCCTTGAACTCATACACCAACTCCACTCTGCTGGGCACAGGCCGGTGGGCAGGGCCAAAGAGCGTGCAGAGGGGCTGGGAATGCCCCATACGGCCAACTCACAGAAGCTCAAGGTGATGGGAGTCCAAGGGAGCCGTCGGCACAGGCAGGAGATGAAGCCGGAAAGGCTGGCGTCCCGCAGCATGGGGTAGCCTTGCACACCCTGCTCTGGAGCCCGACTCATTACTGGCTGAGCAGGGAGCCCTGGGCATTAGGTGGGACCTCGGGCCACCTGAGGGGAATGGGGGCTTGGAAGGGAGTCGTGCTGGGAGTGGTGGCAGTGAGGGCTCTGAGTGGGGGCGAGGGGTGGTGGGGTGCAGATGGCTGGTGTGGCGATAGATATCTGGAGGTAGGATGGACAGATGTGGGGTCTGACTGAATTGGGGGCAGGAGATTGAGAGCAGCCGGGACGGCGACCAGAGCTGTGGCTTAGCCACCAGGGGAAGCGTGGGCTGCAGAGTGTGGGAGCCAGGAAGATGAGGACCTGCTTGGGGGGCAGGAGCCGGGAAGATGAGGACCTGCTTGGGGGGCAGGACTCAGGAGCTCCCTCTTCCTCCCTCTTCTTCTGTGGAGTCATGTGTCGCGGCTCTGCCAGCCCCACCCAGCGCTGGGGTCTCAGGGTTAGTGGGATGTTTGTGCTGGTCAATAGGTTTGTTTTGGCTTTGTTTTCCAAAATTTAAATACCATAAGAGTTACCATTTTAACCACTTTTAAGTGTAGCTAAGCACACTCACCACCATTCAACTCTAGCCATTTTCGACCTTTTCCAACCGGAACTCTGTACCCATTAACCATCAGCTCCCCACCCATCCCACCTCGTCCTCAGTCCCTGGCAGTCGGCATTCTACTCTCTGTCTCTATGAGTTTGACTACTCAGGTGCTTCATAAAGGTGGGATCATGAAGTGTTTGTCCTACTGGCTCATCGTACTCAGCTCAATGTCCTCAAGGTTTATCCATGTTGTAGCATGCGTCAGGATTTCCCTCCTTTTAAAGGGTGAATAATACTCAGCTGTATGTCTATATCACATTTTCTTTGTGCATCTGTTGGCTAACATTTGGATTGGTCCCACTTTTTGGATAACGTGAACAATGCTGCTATGAATCCAGGTATACAAATATCTCTTCGAGATCGGTATACTTTCGATAATTTTGTACAGGGGAATGAAATTTTCAGATGACGTAGTAATTCTGTTTAACTTTTTGAGGGCCTGCCTTCACTGCTTTTCACAGCAGCTGCACAATTTTACATTGCCACCAGTAATACATAAAGTTTTGAATTTTTTTCCACATCCTCATCAACACTTGTTTTCTGTTTTTTTTTTTTTTTAATTTTTAATTTTATAGTCACTCTCCTAATGGGTCTGAAGTGACACCACATTATGGCTTTGACTTGTGTGTCCCCAGTGATTAGTGATATTGAACATGATAAAAAGGTTTCCAACAGAAAGGATCCGTCCTCTGGGAAGTCAGCAAAGTCGGCAGTACAAGTGTAGTTAACGTGTGTGGATCAGGACAGATGTGCAGAACTTTTGGAATCACACTTCCCTGTGCAGTGGGTCACCTGGCTAGATGGATGGCTCTCAGATATCTCCCTCACACAGATACATGATGGGATATCAGCACAAGGAAGAGCAGAGACGGGGCTTCACTGACGCCAGTGATGTGGAAGGACCGCATAAGACAGTTGTGTCCACCGAGAGCGGGTTTGTTATCTGGGCCGAAAGGCTTTCCACGCGCATAGAGTTCAGATTTTGCCCTGTGCTCCCCTCATTTATATGCAATTGTTTCACTCATTTGAAAGACTTCACATGAGTGAAGGAATTCTTTCATGTGGCCAGCCTCCGCGTAGACTTTGGGTTCATGACACCGGCTCGCTGCAGCCCCACATATAATCCGGGGCCTCAGAAGCTGGCATTAGGTCCCTTTTGACTTCCGCATCCATCCCAGTCTTGGGAGAGGGGTCATCAGCTTCTACTGAACATCGCTAGTGACAGTGAGCTTAGTTCTCCCCAAGCTACTCGTGTCAAATGTGGAGACAGCTGTCGTCATCAGAGACGCCTTTCTCACAGTCGGTGTGAATCAGCAGCCCCCTCAACTCCCACCCAGACATGTAGCTGTCTCTTCCTTCACCCATAGTTATATTGAAAGACAAGGAGATATCAACTTGCTTCCCCTAAATCTTCTCCTTTCCAGGCCAAACGGGGGATGCTAGCACTTCTCAAAGTCTGACGTGCGAACGAATCACTAGGGAATGTTTTGGAGATGCAGATGGAGAGTCTGGATTTCTAACAAGTGCCCTGGTCAAGCGGAGGTTCCCGGTCCATGGACCACACTTAGAGACGCATGACTGAGGGTTTGAGTGCCCAGCCGGAAGTGAGAGAGCTGGACGTGTGAGTGGGTGCCTCACTCTGTGGCTGTTGGCTGTGGGAAACTGCTCCACACCTCCGAGCTCGGCTTCCCTTTCGCCAGTGAAGCTAATGAAGGTCCCTCTCATAGGTGTGTGGTGAGGTCTGCGGCCATGCTCCTGTCTCCTTTGTCAGGGGCTGGCGCAGCCTGTGTGATGGACATTGTGAGCGCTGGTTCATTCTCCACTGAAGAGCCCTAGGACCTTTGATCATTCCCTCACGGAGCTCCGCACTCTTGTTCCTCCCTGGGAGACACCTGGAAGAGCTGTCCGTCATAGTAAAGGGGCAGGGCCCTGGACAGAAGATGCAGGCACGGCCTTTACCTACAGCTTCCGTAAACAGTATGCTCACCATTCTCACCGCTATTCTGTCAAACATGATGGTAGAAGTAGTGCCTTTTCTGGGCAACTCAGGTGAGTGAAGCGTCAATTCAGAAGCTGGTGAACATATCAGTTCAGTTCAGTTGCTCAGTCATGTCCTATTCTTTGTGACCCCATGGACTGCAGCACGCCAGGCTTCCCTGTCCATCACCAACTCCTGGAGTTTACCCAAACTCATGTCCATCAAGTCAGCGATGCCATCCAACTATCTCAGGATATGATGGACATATCAGCATCCAACTGTCTCATGATATGTTGGCCATATCAGCAAAGGTCTATTCTACCAGGCTACCCTCGGTTCTATGCTCATGCTGATTAGAAATGCTAGTGAACCACGAGCTAAGCCAGTACATTTTGATATGGCAAGACAGATGGATTAGTATTTAATACATGTCATCTTTGTTTGATAAATCAAAGATGGGGAAATTCTTGTTTCCTCATAAGCTGATACACTGCTTTGTACTTCCTGGCTCAGATCAGGTGTCCTTCCCACAGAAGTCCCCTTTTCCCTCCAGGCTGAGCTGGATGCCCTTCAGACCACCGTGCTAAATCCCTTACCATGTGGGCTTGTCTATCTTCTCTGTCAGATTTGAATTCCCTGGGCACAGAGATCAGATCTCATTATCATGGTATCTTTGGTGCCCAGTGAAACACCTGGCACAGAGCAGGAACTCTGGAAATGTCAAGAGAGGGAGGAAAGAAAAGAATACAAATAGGGGAATAGTGAGGGATTGGGGGGGGAAGGAGGCAGTGACAACTGCCCCCAGCCCCAAACAGAATCAGAAGGAATCGACCTGCAGATGAGCTGGTCTTCAGCGACTGCTGTCTCTGGAGGCATTATCTGCTTCTAAGGAACTTAGGTACTTTGCGGTGAGTGCTGGAGGCCTTCCATCCAGCTGACTTGCTGGGGGGCCAGATGTCCAAGGAAGGAAACCTTACTCTGGATTTGTGAGTGGATGCTGCATTCTGCCAGACACCTTTCCTCTTTTACATCCACAGGGGCAGAGAGGACTGGGGAGCTGATCTTGATCTCCACGTATCTATCTTTACGTTTTTCGCTCCATCAATGGCCCTGCTCACACTGCTCCTCAGACAGAAGGTGGCTGGTGTCCAAACGTGTGTTTGTGTTCAGTTGCTTCAGCCGTGTCCAACCCCTCTGACCTTACGGACCGTAGCCCACCAGCCTCCTCTGTGCCTGGGGTTCTCCAGGCAGGAACACTGGAGTGGGCTGCCCTGCCCTCCTCTAGAGGACCTTCCCAACCAGGGATCACACCGGCATCTCCTGCGTCTCCTGCACTGCAGCAGGATTCTTTACCACTGAGCAACTGGGGAAGCCTGGGACCCACATTTGAACTCTCCTTATGAAAAGTACATTTTCCTTTGTGGGGACATGGTTACTGTGACTATGGTTATTTTTTAAGTGGGGGACTCTTGTTAGGTAATTCTTTTCCTGGGTCCTAAGAATTTTGAAATGAGATACTGTCTTTCCTATTTGAGTAAGAGGGAAACAGGTGAGAGCAGGCTTGGTGATTTGTTGGCAGAGCCAAGATCACAACTTTGTTCTCTTCACTGGCATCGCAGTGAGTGACTCGTGGGAACCGGATTTCTCAGCCAACGGCCTGCCTGAGTTCCCGGCTAACCAATCAGCTGACTCACAGGTGTAGACAAGGCTCCTGGCACTGGGCTGGGGCCGGGGGGCTTGTGGAGCATTTTCACAATGAAATTCAGGTGCGATTGCATTTTTGTGGAAAACAAGCAGTTATATGAATCCAAATCATAACCCAGAATATGTTTAAAGACCCAGTATCTGTGTGAGTCTGGGACACGGTGAGCTGGGGGCCTCCCCGTCTTCCCAGCCTAGAAATGGCATGTTTGCTAAAAGGTCCAGGGCAATGCAGTCTGCGTGGTCCCCTGGGGCGTGAGCAGTGCAGTCCCAACAGCTGTCACGACAGCTGCCCCTTCTAAACGGAACGCAGGCACTCTAGCCCCCGTCTTTCCCACAGCGCAAAAATTAAGAAGCTTCCATGGAAGCCCCGGGTAGAGGCCCACGAGGCTGGCCTGCTTCTTTGCCAACACGTTGTCCACAGTGGGCATCGGCTTACAGACCCTCACTGCTCTCTGTGGCGCAGAGGTGGTCACTGCACCCTGTTACCTTGATTTGATTCAGATTCTTTCCTCCAAATCCCAGAGGGACTCGGGAGGAGTGTGATCTCCTTTTGAGCGCAGGGCGCAGGTACCAGTGATCACATCGGGACTGTCAGGGCCTGACTTGGGTCCCAGTCACCCTCGATGGTGGGTAGGGTCTCCCTCTTTGCCGGCCCAGTGCTAGGGGAGGGCCTGCCCGAGAAGGCAGGGACACAGGGACTGTGGCGGGTGAGTGCCGAGGCCACTCTGCTCCAAGTGGAGAACCTGGGTAGCCGCCCAATCGTGATGGCAAACCTGGAGGGCACGACTCTTTACTCACAGACCCGTCACTGCCCACAGAAGAAAGATAAAAGAGTCCAGGGACAACACCTCATCTGCAAACTTGTTTCACTTTTTACAAGATGATCAGAAAATAGCCTTCAGAGGAAAGTTTCTTCAGTAAGGAAAACCCATTCTATTCAAATAAATATTTCTGCAAGATGGCCTTGGGTTGCTCCTCAGCTGTTTCCCCACTAGGGTGAGCTGGACGGGCTGCTGGGTCTGAGCGAGGGTGGGGTGGCCCCTGTGTGACCTGACCTAGAAGGGCTGTGCTGGGTCATGTGCTTGCAGGGCTCAGCGGGGTACAGGGTTTCTGGGGGCCTTAGTTGTGCTCAGGCTGTGAGTCGGCCCTTGAGGAGGAGTGGGTGGGATGCTGAAGGGAAGGCTTTTTAGGAATCAGGCTGGACACACATGGGTGCCAGGGTCAGGGGAGAAGGACAGGGAGGCAGGGAGGGAAGGAGAAAGGACGAGGAGTGGGTCTGGGATCCAGGAGCTCTGAAGGGACTCTACTTATGTGAGCAGAGCAGCGCCCTCCCAGGGAGGTGAGCCCCTCAGGTTGGGTTTGCTCAGGATCCCGGCTTCCTCACAAATTTTAGGGATCTCAGACAGCTGAGTATGAGTTGATGTGTGTATGTGTGTGTGGTTGTTCGGGGGGAGAGGGAAGTAGCTTTTCTGGTTTTGTTGCGGGGCCGGGGGCAGGTTTGTCCACTATGATTCTCAAGAAATGCCTTCTGTGGCAAAGTCCTCTAGGTCATTGGTGGAGATGATGCCCAGGCTTGGAGCCTCTCCCCTCTCCTGCCCTGCACTCTGGGGAGGCCCCTCGGGGCGCTGGCCTGCAGAGGGCTGGGTGGGGTTGCTGGGAGCCTCAGAGGGCAGCTGCAGGCCCACATCGTGGACGCTCTGGGGCCTGAGGCCGGCTGCCTCGGTGGTGTGAGGGCGCTGCCTTAGGAAGGTGGGGGCAGAGAGCTGGGAGGAGCAGCGCAGGGGCATCAGAGCCGTCACGGGCAGGGGCCGGAAGCCGGGGTAGAGCAGGTAGGGAGCAGCAAGGGCGTCCGGCGGGGTTGGCTCAGGGGAGCCCCGCTCAGAGGATGGGATGGAGACCTTGACGTATTTGCCTGTCTCTGGGTCATAGAAGGTCTTGATTTTCACCTGGAGCGGCAGATCGAAGACAAAGTACTCTCCAGACTGGGGGTCCTGGAGGACCTTCTGGGTGGCAGGGTAAGGGGGTTGGGGTGTCAGGGACTGGGGCCCCCCGGGCCTCCTCTGGACTGGCTCTGAAAGGGCTGACACGGAGTGGCGGTGCGCGGGAGGGGGCAGGGCGCGGACCACGGGGAGCCTGGGCCGGGGCCTCTCTCCGGGGGACAGTGGCCTCCGCTCTGAGTCCTCAGGGTTCAGCTTTTCTTCGCGGCGTTCCCCATGCTTTTCCTGTGGCTGGTCGATCTTTCTCCTCTTGCTTGCCAGCTTCTTTGCCCGCCGCAGGGCCTTCTCTGTTTTGGGCGGGACTGCGGGTGGCTTGCCGGCCGCCCTCTCCAGCTGAGCAGGAGGCTCTGGCTTCTCCAGGAGGCCGGCCGAGCTGGCGGCCACGTCCAGCAGTGAGCCTCTCGGAGAAAGCGTCCTGAGGTCTTCGGCTGATGGCCCCAGCTGGGGGTCGGAGCCAGGCTCCCACGCGAGGGCATGGGTCAGCTCTTCCCTCCGGGCCACCCTGCCAGGGCTGGGGCTGGCCCAGGGGCTGCTGTGCGGAGGCTCCCCTGGCAGCGGGCCAGGCTCACTGGGGGCCTGGGAAGCATCGTCCCAAAAGCTGCTGGCAGCCGGGGAACACGCACTACTCTCCTCCAGGGAGCTGGCATTGGGGGAAGCCGCCAGCTCACCGGTGACCCATCTTCTCCCTGGGGGCCCTGCTCTGGGGGTAGACAGAAAGTGACTATTGAAGCCTTGCACCTGCTCTTCCCAAAAGGTTCCCAGCTGCTGTGGCGGTAGCTGGTCTTCTGGGTCATCTTCCGGCAAAGTTATGGTAGGGATGCACCTTGGAGCATCCAGCTTCACCGGGTCTGTTGAACCGCTCTTGCCATTGTTCACCATAACTTTCTGTGTGGCCTTTTGGGGTGGTTTCAGCCCCTGGCCCTCTCCTGTGAATGGAGAAGATGGAACATACCGCTTTGGGGCTGCCTGGGAGGTCTCCGACCTGGCGACGCTGGGCACCCACTCGTGGTCCTCCAGCCCCTCACAGGCCACCCCCTTCACGTGTGTGCCCCGGGCACTGGTGGGTGTCAGTGTGCTGGACATTTCCTGGCTCTCAGGGGCACAGAGACCAGCATCCCCGCTCCAGCCTGGCCTTGGCAGTTCTTCTTCTTTGTGGCCACCGCCCAGTGGGGACTCCGAGGACATGGACCTCAGGAGGGGCAGCATGATGGGTTTGATCACGGGGGTGGCCCTCAGGGTGTTGTCTTTAATTGCGAAGAGTATGTGCTTGTTTGAAGTGGAAGCTGGTGAAGGGGCAGGACCTTTGGCATGTGACAGAGCTGTGTCTGGCTTTCTCCCCCCTGTCCCAGCGCCTCTGAAATCAGCTTCCTCCCTCGGCGCCTTCCCGGGGCTCCCTCCTGGCAAACCTTCTTCTTCTGGCGAGGATCCCCGCTTGCTGTTCTCCTCCACGCACGCACTCCCGTTACTCACGGCACCGTACTCTAGCTCATCCTCCTCCGTCACTTTCTGCTCATCCTTCCCACCGTTACCTGCACTCATGCCGTTCCTGCCTTCCTCCTGCTGGGTCTCAGTGAACCACGTCTTCTGCTGATCCTCGAACGAGGCAAAGGACTGATCTGAAGAGCTGGTGCTGAATTTGGCCTTACTTTTGAGGCCTGGCATAAAATCAGATTGGCTGTCGCTATAAAACACATCTTCCTCCTCGGGAGAAAGGGGCCCTGGGGAGAATTTCGGGTTGAAGTTTGGATTCTGAAGTCCTGCCTCTCTCTCGGGTTCTGTCTCTTGAGAGATGGATCTCAAGAATCCATTCTCTAGGCCAGAGGTCTTTGGGGTCTCTGCAGCCTTCCCTGCCTCAGGGTCTTCGCTGCAAAGCTTCAGGGACAGATGTCTCCTGTGGCGGCGTTGCCTGGAGTCCGAACGCCAGCTGGGCCTGGCATCACCCAGCTCGGATTCTCCATTGGTATCGTCCTTCTCATAGTTGTTCCTGCCGGCAGCCTCGCCGTTGACACAGAAGGGGGCTTTGGTGATAGTCGATGGTGAGGTGGGAGTTAGGTAGTTGTCTGCAGAGGCTGCGTCAGGGTCAGCTTTGGGGTCCTTCTGGGTACTGGTGAGTGGCACAGAAGGGCCGTCATCTGGTGTCTCCTTAGAGAACTCATCTGGAGGGTTTTCCTCGAGCCCATTGGGAAGGAGTCCGCCGTTGCTCAGGGATTCTTGCTTGCCCCTGGTTCTCTCATCCAGGCCTTTCATGAGAGGCGAGGGGCTGTACGTGCTCTTCACATGCTTCCGCACATCTTTGAGGTTGAACAGCAGGCTGGGGGCTTTAGATTTGTAGCTGTCCCGGGACTGACATTCACTGGGCTCCTTCTCTTGGTATCCATTTAGCTGTCCTGGGGGTGGAGGGGTTATCTCCACCGGCTGGCTCTCAGATGATTCCAGGACCTGTTTGGTGGGTATGACAGGGGTCAGAAGCTTGCTGATGTTGAAAGGGGGATCGTAACGCTCGTGCGGCTCCACAGGCATATCAAGAGCATCCTTTTCTGGAAACTGTGCCTGGGGATTGTGCTTTGTATACAAGGCTGGGCCTCTCCAGTTGGTCTGTTTCTTCTCTTCCGAAGCATCTTGTAGACTGTCTTTCCCTCCATTGCCAGGCTTTGGTTTCCTCCAGGGGGCATGGGTCGGTTTCAGTGGAGGAGGGTCAGCCTGTGAGCTGGAAGTTTCTTCTTCCATAGCAAATATCTGGGGTCCCAAATCCCTCGACACCCAGGTTCCAGATCTGGAGAGAGTCCCTGCAGCTATCTTGTTCTCTTCCTGACTGCAGTTGGCCCGGACACGGCAGGGGGAGGTTTCGTGCTCAGGGGCCGGGGGTTCTCTTAACAAGGGCGTGTCCTCATAATGCTTGAGAGCCTTGCTTTCTGGGACAGTGTCAGCAGCATCTTTTCTCTCGGGTAGCCTCGGCTGGTGGGCATTCCATGACTCAAAAGCACTGTTCTCACTATGGAGAAAGGTCCCTTTGCGAGCCCACTCCTGGCCCCTTCCAGGCTCACTGGTGGCTGCCTTGTGGGCAGGAGAGGGGAACTTTGGCTCAAATGAACTGGCTGCACGTTCAGGTGTTGGGAGGAAGCTGCTGGGGCCGTGACTGGCCATTTCGGGATTCTTAGGGGCTTCCTGCTCTCCGTGCTTCCGGCCAGGCTGGTGGCTGGTCTGATGGGTGCTGGAGACTTCGGCAGGCACCCTCCTGACGGTCAAAAAGGCAGAATCGAAGCAGAAGTTGACGCCACTTTCTGGAAGAGGAGCAAATTTGGGGGGATTTTTGAGAGCTGGAGGCTTGCTCGCAGGAGGCCGGCTGTCACAGCGCTGGCTCTCGGTCCTGTTGAAAGACTTGATCAGAGATGACACTTTGGAAACAGGCTTGTTGCTGCTCCTCAGGCCAGAAACTGGCACTTCCAGTCGCCTCTGGGCTGGTGTCGGTGGGGAGCTGCCTTTGGGGTACTTCTCCTCCCCTTGAACATACTTGGGCAGCTGTTGGAATGTGGCTGCCCAGCCTGCATGCTCAGTGCCTTGGGATGGTAACTGACTCCAGACGCCGCTTTTCCTGTGTGTGTGGCTCACTATTCCCTGGTGAAAATTCCCAAACACCTGGCGGGTGGTATCCGGGGACAGGGCCAGGTCGGAGTCATGGAAGGATGCGTCCTCTGAGATGCACAAGCTCCGGAACGCGCGGTCCGTGAGGCTGCTCACCTCCTTGTCTGCGTCGTCCAGCACGCTGCCAATGCTTGAGGAGTCGCTGAAGCCATCCGCGCACTTCTTACTCCCCTGCATCGTCCGCCAGCCAGGAAGCCTGTCCCCGTCAGCCAGCTGGCGCCTCTGGATGTGATTCCAGAAGGGTCGGATGCAGCTCTCTTCCCACAAAACTAGAGCTTCCTGATAATCAGATGCAATTGCAAAGTGGAAATTTCTTTTTCTCTGCAAAGGGAAGAAGTGCAGGGTATGAATATGATACCCAGCTTAGTGGCATCATATAAGATGACACGCTGCTGTGGATGGGCAAGGGTGCCTGTGATGGATGATTTTACGTGTCAGCCTGGCTGGACCACGATGCCCAGGTTTTGGTCAAACGCCAGTAAAGCAGTTCATACCCCACAATGTGAGTGGGCCTTGTCCACAAGGCTGGGAAACCCTGAGCGATAGGCAATCCTCCTTCTAGTCTTTGGACTGGACTTGCAACATCGACTCCCCCTCTGGGGTCCAGCGCGTTGGCCTGCCTGAAGATATTAGACTCGCCAGCCCCATCGTGACATGAGCCAGTTCCTTACAATAAGCTCCTTCTCCCTCCATGTACATATACATATATATACATATATATATATAAACATGAGTGTATACACACACTTATATATACACACACACACAGGTGTATATATATATATATATACAATAGGATATATATGTGTGTGTGTGTGTGCGTACATGTATATGTGTGTGTGTATATATATATTGGTTCTGCTCCTCTGGAGAACCCCGAATAATACAGTGCCTCAAGCCCACATGTGCCACTTTTGCAGAGAGAACTTCTCTGGCATTCCATGGGGGTGTGTCCTCCTCACCGTCTGTCACAGAGCCTGGTTTATTTCCTTTGTGGTCCTGAGCACAATCTAAAATAAAATGTATTTCCTTCTTGACCAGCCTCTGCTTAGCCTATAAGAACAAGGTGTGCAGGAGCCACTCGACTGTCTGCTTGCTGATGCCCTGGTCCCAGAGCCACCCCAGGAGGGCACAGACCCTACGGCCTGCCTCGCCTGGGACCCTTCACTCTCCCACTTGCCCTTGGGTGTGGCCAGCGGGAGGTGCTGGTAGGAGCCTGGATGGAGGGGGACCCAGCATGCCAGGCATTTCTGTCCCTCTGCTTGCTTCCTGCTCTGACTGTGGGTGGGGTCCGGGCGACACTGCAGTCTTCTCTAACTATGGCCCCTCCCCCGGGCTCTGACTCTCCCTGGTGCCCTAACCCCGGCTGTCACTTCCTGAATGACTACAGCTCCTGGGGTCTCCCCATTTCTGCCTACACCTCTGTTATAGCCCCTTCCTTACATTCTTTTCTTCTTCCTTTTAAAATTGTGGTGACATACACAGGACACAAAATCTACTCTCCTAACCATTTTAAGTGTACATGTCAATAGTATTAAGCGCAGTCATCACACCATCCATCTCCAGAACTGTTTCATCTTGCAAAACTGAACTCCATACCCACTGAATAATAACCCCCATTCTCTTCTCCCCAAACCCCTAGAAACTACCATTCCTTTTCTGTATCTATGAATTTGACTACTCTGAGGTACCCCATCTGAGTGGAACCAGACAGCATTTATCTTTTTGTGACCAGTTTGTTCACTTAGCATCGTGTCCTCAAGGATCATCCATGCTGTAACACGTATCAGAATGTCCCTCCTTTCTGAGATAATGTTGCAGTGTATGTATAAGGCACGTTTTGTTCATCCATTCATCTGGGAGTCAACACCGAGGTCGCTTCCACTTTTTGGCTATTGTGAATAATGCTGCTATGAACATGGGTGTCTGAATGTCTGTTCGAGATCCTGCTTTCAATTTGGGGGGCACATACTCGGAGATGGAATTGATGGGTCGCATGGTCGTTCCAGTTTTAATTTTTTGAGGAGACGTTATGCTATTTTCCACGTTAGCTGGGTCACCTTATGCACCTGCCAACGGTGCACAAGAGCTCCCGTTTCTGCTTTTGTTTTTTTTTTCCTGGTAGTTTGTGGTTGTGGTTGTTCACTCAGTTATGTCCCGCTCTTTGCGACTCCATGGACTACAGCACGTCAGGCTTCCCCGTCCTTCACTCTCTCCTGGAGTTTGCTCAGACTCATGTCCACTGAGTCGATGATGTCGCTGATTTTTGTACAGTAACCATCGTAACATGTGTGAGGTGGACCACTGCGTTCCCTTCTCGATTCTTTCCAAGGTTGCTGCTTCCTGACTGGGAGCCTGATCACTACCAGGGGTACACACCTCCGATGCCTAGAGCAGGCCTGGCCAGGGCCGGGGACGAGTATGTGAAAAGTTGGATAAAATAGCAGGTATAGACCCTGGACTGGGCTCCAGCGGGGGGCATTTGGGACAGTGAACTTCTAGCAGGGTGCTGTGAGCCTCAGCTGCCAGAGGAAACACTCACTCAGCCTCCCCATTCATGTTGGCAGAGGAAGCTGGAGAGGCGGCACGCCGCTGCTAGCCTGGCTGGCCTGCACAGTAAGCAAAGGGGCCTGAACAGGTCTGCTGGGGATGGAGAATGAAGATGCTCCACCAGGGTGGCAGGGCCGCATGTCAGGAGTCCCAAATCCCATCCTGGCTCCCCATAGAAGGTCACCTAGAAGGTGTCCACAGCGGCCGATGCCACCATGCTAGCGGCCCAATCTAACCCCAGAGGCCGGCCTTCCTCAGGGTTTTCTGCTTCCTGTCTCTTGACCACAGCACTCTGGTAGGCTTCTAATGCTGATTTGTTGGCAGGCTGACTTCTTTTTATGAATCAAAGGGCTGAGTTGGGACTGCCAGAGAAAGCAAAGGACCTCTGCTGCTACTGCCAAGTCGCTTCAGTCGTGTCCGACTCTGTGCGACCCCACAGACGGCAGTCCACCAGACTCCTCTGTCCCTGGGATTCTCCAGGCAAGAACACTGGAGTGGGTTGCCATTTCCTTCTCCAATGCACGCAGGCATGCTGAGTCGCATCAGTTGTGTCCGACTCTGTGCGACCCCATGGACAGCAGCCCACCAGGCTCCTCTGTCCAAGGGATTCTCCAGGCAAGAATACTGGAGTGGGCTGCCATTGCCTTCTCCAAAGGACCTCAAGTTCTAGTAAACTGGATGAGCTGATGAGGCACCACTGACTGGCCGTGGAAAAGACCGCCTTCATGTTCCTTGAACATCGGCGCTCTTGCTCCCCAGAAAGAACCGTGAGTGCCGTTTAGGAGGCACTTGAAAGGGGAGAGCAGCGGCCTAGCCCCTCGCCTGGCCTACCTCACCCCATCCCCCCGTTCCCTCTTCTACTTTGGCTCAGAAACCTGCAGAAGCTAATGCTCGTGATCTCAGACCCCCACACAGCTAGTTCTGACCACAGGGGTTGGAAGCATTCTGATATCTGGGGAAATGATTGCCTTTCTGATCAAAGGAATGATCCCCATTGTCTCCACTCTCTGGGCGCCCTTTCTTCTTGCTTTATTGCACACAAGAAGCCTGAAACTGTATTTGTTTGATCCCCTGGAGAAGGAAAGAGCAACCCACTCCAGTATTCTTGACTGGAGAATTTCATGGACAGACGAGCCTGATAGGCTACAGTCCATGGGATCGCAGTGTTGGACAGCACTGACCGACTGAGTGCACGCACACACACACACGCACGCACACAGACACATGCACACACGCACACGAACACACACATGCACACACGCACGACTACACACATGCACACACGCGTGCACACACATGAGCACACACATGCACACACGCGCACACGCACGCGCACACGCACGCGCACACACATGCACACACGCACGAGTATACACGCGTGCGCGCACACATGCACATACACACACACATGCACACGCACACACACGCACACACACACACACACACAATTCAACTTCTAACTGAGGTGTTCACTTTGCAACCCTGAGGGAGAAACAATGCTGACTCAAGGTCAATTTGCTGAGGACCGCCTGGTGGACTTTTGAACACTCCTGAGTCCTTGATGATTCTGCAGGGCTGTGAGCCTGGGCCAGAACCACCCCCTCCTCTGGAATCTGTGTTACTGGGATGAGTTGGGGGCCCTTCGTGGCTTCAGCCACTGTAAGTCAAGTTTTCTGTATCTTGAGGTCTGAACAATAGAGTCAGGGAGTCTTCTGGTATCCTGATTGCTGAGGTTTTGACCTCAATAATGACTGAACTCAGTAACACTGGGGTTTCTCTGCTTCCACAATGGCACGGAAATAGGACACTTGGGGATCCAAATTAGAATCTTAGAGTTAAGTAAACACCCCCAGTCAATTAAATACCGCCTACTGCTAGCAGATACTTATTGTTTCTTAAACACTCATCTTCCATCCCCTCCTTTGAGCAAGAGCACTTGATACCTTTTGGGAAGTTTCCTCCCCTTGTGGCCTTCAGTCTTCATGGGGCTGAAAGTCAAGGAGCCTGCAGAGACCTCTCAGAGCCAAGGGCACATGTGAGGCCCAGGGCAGCCTATGGCACTCTCTCTCCTGGAGCAAGCTAAGGAGGAAGGCTCCCGGCCTGTCTTTGTCAGCGGCAGCACCTTCTTTTTGTCCTTTCCCGGCTTGGAACTTCAGCCTTCACCTTGAGTCTACCAGGGTTCCTGTCTCCTGTTGATTCTTATCTGTTTCTGATTTATTTGTCTAGTTTCTGTTTCTGTTGCATGTGACCAAAAAACCCAAACTGATCTAGGGTTTGTGTCAGAATTCCAAACAGTTAACAAAAGCTGATCACTGCTATTTAGGGTGCTCAGAAAATAACCACATTCCTTCTGCCTCAGGGAGAAGAGAGATCTCCCTCTTGCTGGCTTATCCAGATACTTTCTCCCACTCTTACTTGATTGGCCTGGGTTCAATGGGATGATCATAAAGTTGGCCTCAGCTTCCCCACTCCCACCCCCCAATCTCCCAGATACCCTGTGGAACCTTCAGCAGAGTAACTCAAATTGAAGGGGTTTCCAGGGCCCGGCTCTTGAATTAGTTCCATACCTGTTACAGGAGTGGGGGCTGCAGGTGCCTGCCTTGTTGGGTTTTAGGATCTGTAGTTTTAAAACTTCTTTTCACACTGACATTTGCTGACATTGTTATCCATCTAGAGAAAAGAAGAAAAGTAATCTTGTTGGAACCCCTCGGGCCAAAAAACCAAGCAGGTATTCAGTGCAAAAGATACCTTTAAATGTCAGTAATACAACTGGCTTTCAATTTTAGCTTTAATTTCACATTTGAACTCAACAAAATTCCAAATATAGGCAAGGTGATTTTATATCCCTTCCAGTGTTCATGAATTTGTGTCTGGCCCAAGAAACCTTAAGGAAACTGTTTCAAGCCTTTAGGATTTTCAATATGATTGGCTTAGTTGTGAATCACTTTTTGCTAGTTACATTGGCCCAAAGGCCCCTTTCCCCTGTGAATTAATAACTCAGGTTTTGCAGTAAAGAGAACTAGAGTGGTTGAACTTGAATCCACTCACAAGGAAGAAGTGTTCAATTTATTGTTGGCAGAAGACTTGGATATCTGTTTTGACAGCTAAAAGAACCCAAAAGCTGCCCAGGAGAATTTTAAGAGTATTTAGAATTAAGTGTGAACTAGTTAAAATAATTTCACTATGCACTGTGTAAATGCAGACCACTGGGGCTTCCAGAAGCCTGTCTTCATCTTGTAGCTCCTGGATATTAATCCAGTCCACAGTAGTTTATTAATAATATTAATAATCATAATAGCTCAAATTTGTGGAGTGCATTTCTTTGGAGATGGCCAGAGGCACTTTGTGCTGCTCACTATCTGGCTAGCCCCCTCCCTGACACCCGAGGCTGTCCTTTGTGTCCTGACCATGTGCTGGACTCTTCCATAGCTCATGCCATATTGTCACCCATCATAACCCACGTGTCATAGAACTGATGGTTGCTTTATTCGCTCCTCAGTTAGAAAATTCCATGAGTCAGGAAGGGAGTCTTATTTGCCCTCATGTACCAAACACACCAACACAGAAGCTGGATAAATGTTTGTGGCAATGCTCTGAATTGAGTGTCTTCAATTTGAATTTTAGTGGAGGGCTAGCAGACCCAGAAAAGAAACGAGAGAGAGAATTCTGTTGAGCAGGACCCGTGGCCTTGGGTCTTAAGGTGATTTGGAAAGCTCAGATTTGTGTCACTAACTAGAGAGCACACTCCTCTGTTTGCAGCTTCCCACGGGTTCAACTTGGGGATGAGGGTGAAATCAGCGCATGTCGCATATGGACAAGGCAGAGGTGCAGGAGGCCATGCTGCCCTTCATCCTGTGGACAGTTAGGGAGCCACCGCTGTGCCGGGGCCGCAGACTCACTGTCAGCGCTGCTGAAGCATGTTTCCAGAGGCCAGCACAAAACCATCCTCCTCCCTGCTTTTGATTGTTTGAAGGAAGCCAACCTCAGTGGCTGAAAAGTCTGGCTCATAAGAGCATTTTTCAGGTGAAAGAGTGCAGTTTCCCTCAAGCAACACGAATGAGGCAAAACAGCATACAGTCAAATCATGCTGTAAACAAGGCCTTGGAATCTGCCTTGATGAATATATAGAAACAAGAGTGAATATTTATTCATGGTGTGGTAAGTTCCTATTTATGTCTACGCCTTCAAAATCAATTTGCCCTTTTAAATGCTTCCTGACTCCTCACCCCGTATTATCCCCTTGACTCATTTACTCTGCCTTTAGTCTCCCCTTCCCCAGGGGGTTGCCCAAGGGGGAACTTGGCTCCTCATCTGACTTAACTTCTAAGGTGCAATCAAGACCGTTGGCCACTATCTTCCTGGGAAGCTCTCCCATCTTGATTTGGGAGACATACACACTTTCCATCTCAGCCGAATGGTCCATCCCTTATCTTCCTCTCTTAGACGGCTGCATTTCCTCTGCACCTGGTCCCGGGACCTCTTCTCCTCTCCCCTGATGGGCTCGCCAGGAGATTTCAGCCACACTCGTGGTTGCCACAAGCTTCCATGCATCGATGGCATGTCCAGGCCAGGTCACCTGTCTGGGCCCAGCCTCTGTCCCCTGAACAGCTTCACAAACTCACACATTTAGTATGGAACCCACGACCTTTCCACAGGCCAGTTCTTCCTCTGAGGGTCCCAGAAATCTGACTCCCTGTGACTGCTGCCTCTCCCTCTTCCATGCCTTCCCTAAGCCGAGCCATTTCCAGGTCCCACAAGTCTCAGCTTTGAAAAGCCTCTTACCCCCTGCACACGATTTCCAACTCCACGGTCACTGTGTGGCCCCAATTATGGGTGTCGGCAGGTGAAGTGCTGGCATCTGGCCTCATATAGGCAACCCTAGCGCCTAGACAGACTTCTGAGAACTGCTCTCCTAACACGCCATCTGCAGATGCTGGACGCTGGGCATGGGTCCTGCAAAGCAGCAGAGCGCGCCAGGGGACATGGGGTCCCCAGCAGGAATGCATCGACGGGGTTTTCCAGCTCAGCCTTCAGGGAGGGGCCGAAGGCTCTGGTGATACAACCATAGGGAGGGCATGCGTGGGGCACCTAGGGCATATGGACTGCTGCTGTAGCCAGAGGCAGGGAGAATTGTACTTGAACTTGAAGAAGTGTTTTGTCTTCTTTTCAGTACAAGGATCACCTTTTGAATTAAAATATGTCACACAAGCCAAATCTGTGGGAGCGTCCCCATGAATCAGCTTTTTCTCACCATGAGCAATGAAATAGCCTTTGCATGACTGTTCCTAAATTCTGACTCTTCCAAAATGTTTTCTCACATGATGCTTTTCCCCATATCATCCTGACCAATGCTGTTGCACGACTGTGGACTGGAATAAGTCATTTTGCGCAGGTATCGTTTTCTCTCTCTTTTGTTCTTTCTCGAATGTCTCACATTCCAGGCCCTCTAGGTGGGCGAGCCAGCAGTTCCCTCACTCCCGTTCCTGCTCGGCCTGCGGTGCCCTGGGCTTACTTCCATGGGTTTGGTCCTGGCTTACTTTCTTGGGGTGGTGGTCCCTCTGCCTGGGATGTGTCTCTCTGTTTCCCATTCACCAGTTTCTGACCACTTCCTCCTCTCTTCCCCTATTCCTTATAGAATTCTAAAAAAACACAAAAATCACCGCATTATTCCGCTTTATCTGCTATGAATCCATCTTCCCAACAAAGCTTTGAGCTCCTGGGGGTGAGGTCCCAGCTGGTTCATCTCTGACTGACAGGATGCCTGTGTCACGGGGCCATTCGTCCAGGCTTTCAGCTGCTGTTGCTGAGCTCGCTTCTTGGGCCACAAGCATGTGATGACAGAGGTTTGCGGCGAGTGTGCGGCCTGGGAACGCAGAGTCGAAAGCTCTGGAGCCTCACGTTCTCCTGGTCTCTCACAGGACTCCTGGCCGGCAGCCAGCCCAGGCCTGACAGGTCAGGCAGCCCCACCTTACACGCACCAGGCCCTGAGGTCAGGAAGTGGCTAGGGAAAGGGAACCTGCTGGCGCCCCCTACAGACCCTGATCCAGACTGCCGCACGAAGCTACTCAGGGCTGGCGGGTGTGGCGGGTCCATAGAACCCGCCAGACTGTGCCCTGGGGAGGCCCCAGCTCCTTCCTCCTCCATGTGGCTGCACAGTCAGTTCTGAGATAACAGAGCCTCGGAATACTGTGTGTCGCACCGTTGCTGAGTGACAGAGGTGGGCTTGGGATCCCAGCCTGGCTGGTCTTGGAGTTGAGATGCAGCAAGGGAGGTCTCAGTTGGTGGTCTGGCATGGCTGGGTTGCCAGACTGAGACAATTAAGAATGCAGGATACTCAGAGAAATCTGAATTTCAGATAGAACAATGAACATATTTTAGTATAAGTATGTCCTATATTTGGGCCATACTTTATATTAGTCAAATATCTCTACAAAATTAATCATCCCATGTTTATATTGAAAATAGGTACTCAGTATTTATCTGAAATTCAAATTGCACTGGACATCCTGTTTTTCCATCTGGCAACCTGAGGTCCTCACCAGCTTTTAGTACCCAAAGTGGATCACAGTCAGGAGAAGCCAGTCCAGTGGGTCAATCCTGGGATGACTCATCGCTGCGTGTTACTCTGCAGTTCAGGACACACTCGGGGATCCATTATCACGTTTGATTCTTGTGACCCTGGTGGAATGGGTTTAACAGGTCTTTATTAGCACCATTTTGTAGGTAGAGAAAGAAAGGCTTGGGGAGGTGCAGATGTTGCTCGGTGTCACACAGCATGTAAAAAAGAGAACTGGGATTGGGATTCAGCTCGGGTTCACCACTTGACCACCCTACACTTTCTCCAGCGTGAAGCCCTGGCCCCTCTGATCACTGGGCTCAGGCCCAGAAGGGCGTGGCCTGGCTCCTGGACTGGAGCTCAAGGGAGAATTGAGGATCCATGGAGAAAAGGATGGTTTATCATTCTGTTCACCTCCTAAGAACTTCACAGCCCAGTTTTTCATGACAACAACATGAGCAGAAGTGACGATTCGGCTGGTTGGCACAGGCTCCCTCCTGTCTGGGGAGGCTCTGGTGGCTGGTCCTTGAGAGCTGGGAGGGTTGCTCTCTGGCTGCTAGGCAGGCCCTTCCCTTCTCCTTGGGTTCCTCCCATGTTTGCACAGGAAGCTGCTGGGGTTTGCTTGGCTGCTGGGTTTGACCACTTGCCTGTAGTGTGGTTTTTGAGCTTGAGCTCTTTGGGTGGATTTAATTACCTTAATTGAATGGTGTTTTCACTTTTCAGTAAAGGGGGAAGCAGGAAGCCAGTGGAAATGACAGGGGTTGGCTTTATTATACCCAGAAGGCCCTAACAGATTGGAATTGATTCTTCTCGATCTTCTTTCTGGGTGGTTTTCTGAGACATTGACTGGGGGTTGCCTTGAGGAGCAGTTCAGTATAGTGAACCATGACAGTTAGCGTCTTCCAGCTTGTGAATCACAGATGTTGTACACACAGCCTCCACCGCTTCACAGTGGGCGGTGCCCTGCTGGTCATTCTCGGGGCAAGCTCCTGACCTCTCTGTGTATTTTCCAACAGTCTTCCTGTTTCACAGGAATGTCCTTGTCTATGTCCTACATTTTACATGGCAAAATCAACTTCCTCGGTTGGAAAGGGCTGTAGACACGTGGCGGGCGTCTACGGGGTGGCGGGCGTCTACGGGGCGGCGGGCCCACTACTGCCAGCCTGTCTTCTTTTATTCCTTACGGCTGGAAACTGAAGCTCCCTGGGAAGCTCGTCCCATACAGATTGCTGGAGCTGTATCACACCCGCCTTTGGCCCCGGGGCCCTGCAGTCTGGCCTTTGATGATTCCTCCCTAGCTAGTTCCCAATGCGATGACCGCTGTCTCCTTATAACTCCTTGGGGCTTATGGAAATCAGAAACTTCAAGATCATTTGTGTTCTAATAGAGATCGACATGGACTCTCAGAAGCCACATTTGAAGCTTGTACCCACGTCCACCCACTCAGTACGTGTTCACGCCTCTGGGTTCTAGTGCTGGAGATCCAGCCCAGGCAGGGCTGACCTGCGCCCTCTCCTTGCAGAGCTGGGATGAACCGAGGGATGGTGCTAGGCTGCGCTTAGACGGCCTTCGACTGGTTTCCATTGGGCAGTGGCTCTTAACCATGAAAACTGCACCTTTGATTTGCACACAGGTCATTGCACATTTGGTTTGACCATTTGGCTCCACTGTGTGGCTCTTGGCACTCCAGGGTAGGGGATTCTGCTTGCATCCTGGCCCAGCCTGGCTTAAATAACCCCAACCTAGGGGCTAGACTGGGAAAACCAAGGGTTCTCACACGAACCCTGAGGCTTCTACGTGTTGGGAGAGGACAGGGCCCACTTCCTCCAACCCCAGGAACATGGTTGGTTGGCCCTGGGGGCCCCAGCAGCAGTGCCAATTTGGCATGCATCCAAATCCTTCCTGAATCGCGTCACGTGTACAGGGGGCCTCAAAGCCCGGCAGCATGTAGAAGTCCAGGGAATCCTAGGGATGTGGCTGAAGAAACCAACTCGCCTGGGCTTGCCAGGTGCAAGGAGCTGCAGGTCACAGCCACTGTGGGTGTTCGCCTGCCCTCGGGAGACAGCTGGGGAGCAGAGACGCTTTCTCTCTGAGACTCAGCGCAGTGTGACTCCCACTTCCGGCCTTGGTCCCTGGTCCACTGTGCCTGGATGGGATGCTTCCTTAGGAACCTCTGAGCATTGCCCAGACCTGGGGCCATGTCTGGAGTTGGAGGCACAAGGAAGATTGGGTCTGACCCAACCAGTGCTCCCCACAACAGGAGGGTGCCAGTACCTGGCATCACACACCCGGGGCCATCCCGTTGCAGGAGATAACCAGAGAAGCAAGGCACAGAGGCGGGGAGAGGAGGAGAAAGACGAAGCGATGGGCTGGGTTCCAGCAACCTGCTTTTCAGTTCCGTTTCTGTTTCCTGATTGCGTGACCAGGGCGGGCAGAGCAATGTTTTGCTCTCTGGGGCAAAAGCCCTGCTTTGTAGCGCTGACTGATTTTCCATGGCTGATTTCTGCTGTGACCTGGCATCTGAGGCAGAGTTGGGACGAGGCATGACCATGGGCTTGTGAAGCCTCTGCATCCTGCAGGCTCCCCTCGGATTTGCAGTTGCTCTTATATCCTTGGGCAGGGCTCTCACTCCACAAAGGCTAACAGAAGCACTGTTTCTGATCATTCCTGATGGCCGGCGTTGCTGAGGATCACTCCTTAAAGCTCCTGGTGGCCAGATGGGTTGACTCAGTCAGTGCAGTCTTTGGACCCTCCCCTCCACTGGAAGGAGCTCAGGTCCAGCACTGGCTGGCTTTTTGGCACGGCTCCACTGAGAGCTCTCTGCAGACCCTGGGGGACCAGCCTCGGTGGCCAGATGCCCCTTGGACGAGGGGTACTGGGCTCTCTTGTGAGCTCAGAGGTGCCCAGTTTACCTTTGTAGGAGTGACTATGCTGTCATCAAAGGTAAACGTAGGGGCAGAAGAGACCCGGCCCGGACAGCTCTGCCCTTGCCTCCTTCGTGCCTTCCCGGAAGAGGGGTCAGTGCCAGCCGCGCGCCACTGCCAGAGGGGGCCTGAGGGGGGTTGACGGAGCCATGAAAGGCTAAGAAACGAGAAGCGCCAAACTGGTAGAAATGGTTTTGATGCTCAGCCCAGTGACCCTCTGGCCTCCTTGTTAGATGCAACTCGAAGTCCAGGGGCCACACCACTGCCAGGCCAGGGCAGGGGAGCTGCCAGAAGGGGGCATACAGCTCTTTCAGAAATACAGGGGCCACCGAAATGCTGAGCCCATCAGGCATCTGGGCCAGATCCCAGTGCTACTCTGCGCTTGCTGACTGCACCCTTGGCTGACTTACAGGGAGTCTGTGAGCCCCAGGCTTCTTGTCTGTAAAATGGAGCTAATGATCTGGCCTGTGTACTAATAACAGGGCTTCTCAGCCTCTGTACCACTGACTTTGCCAAGGCCCCTGGGGCACGATCACTGCAGCTGAGAACTGCTTTACAGAAGGAAGGAGAAGAACATTAGTAAGGCCTCTGGGGCACCCTTTGTTAGTTTCTTCCTCCCTTCCTTCCACCTTGCCCAGGAACATCCTGTGCTGTATTCTGGAAACGGTAGGAAGTGGCATGAGATAGGACTAGACTAGGCTTTTCTGGGCAGCAGAAGGAGCTGGAGACCAGGGCAAGGTCCTATCCCAAAGCAGCGCCACGCTGGGCAAGTCACTCCACCTCCACCCGCGCTTGAGAAACTGGGGCAACAAAAACCAACCTCAGTTCTGCCCCAGCCCTGGTCGGGGGGTGTGTGCAGCTTCCTACGCGAGAGGGGGCTGAGGAAAGGAATGGTCATGCATTAGCCCCCGAGGCAGCCACCGCTCGAGATGCTCAGGGCCACCAGACTCACCAGGCCCTGGTCCTGCCCCAGCCCGGGGGCTGCCTGCACAGAAGGCCTACTGAGCCCTGTGAGCCCCAGCCGTCCTGCTGTGAACTTGACCCGCACGCAGGCTCCTGGGCAACAGGGAATGTGTGCGCAGTCTTTCTCTGCGTATGTTCCAGGAGCAGAGGTTTCCCACTCATTTTCCCCTCAACACACAGCAAGAAATATATCTACATTACAGCATCCAAGGAGAAGGCTATGGCACCCCACTCCAGTACTCTTGCCTGGAAAATCCCATGGACGGGGGAGCCTGGTGGGCTGCAGTCGATGGAGTCACTAGGAGTCGGACACGACTGAGCGACTTCACTTTCACTTTTCACTTCCATGCACTGGAGAAGGAAATGGCAACCCACTCCAGTGTTTTTGCTTGGAGAATCCCTGGGACGAGGGAGCCTGGTGGGCTGCCGTCTATGGGGTCACAGAGTCAGACACGACTGAAGTGACTTAGCAGCAGCACAGCATCCAATCAGCTCAGAGACATATAATTATATGAAACAAGCAAAAGTCATGAAGCAAAACTTACTTTGCTCACATGGGCCACTCTGATATTTCCATCCTATTGCATAGTAGTCTTTCATTAAAACAAACAAAACACACCTGTATGCAATGTAGTAAGTGATTTTAGGGCTCAGTAATGAGTTATAGTCTGTAGCGGTTATCTTTTTAAAAACTGTCCTAGACCAGAATCTGATCATTCCTGATCAGGCTCTGTTTGGGGTTGCCCTGTTTATAGTGAAGCTAGGTTCTCATTTGGATGGAGAAATAGAGATCCAAGGCCCAAACACAGTGACTGTTAGGGCCCGACCGGATCCACATTGTTAGGGAGAGCACCCGGGTGGTGGGTCCACAGCCAGGCCTTGCCTTTCTGCTTCACTGCTGCCTGCCTCGTTCCGCACAGCACCTGGGTCTAACAGAGGAGCATTCATTTATTAAACACGTGAATGACTGAGTAAAGGAAATCCCCATTCACAGAGCACCTGGCATGAGACAGGCACTTTATATACTGTTTTATTGCTTCCTATTTATGACGTAATTAGGAAGCAATTCTGCGAGGTAGAAATTACTCCTGTTTTTTTACAGAGGAAGACCTTGAATCCAGAGACGTTTAATACTTGGTAATGCAGAGCTTGAACCTGGGGCTGCTGGAGAGGGATAGGGTCTCTGCATCCTACATTTAAAGAGGCACCTCCAGAAGCTTCTGCTTCAGGCTGAGAAACTGTGCTTGGCACCACCCCCCAACTCCTGGCTCTTACCCACAGGGCTCCCTGGAGCTCATCTTAAGACCCGCAGTCACCCTATCCCCCGTCTTCTGCCCTGGGCATCCCTTTCCACCTGGGAGTCCAGCTTTGGCAGGCTACCCAGCAAGGCTTTCAGTAGATGGACACCTGACTGTTCACTTAAGAGCTGCAGAATCAGTTAGGGTTTGGACAAATCACTCAGTCTGAGCCTCAGCCTTGTTTTTGTAACCTGGGACTGATGGGAAGGTACAGCCTGGTCCTTGAGGAAGCCTCTATGGGCTATGAAGTGGGTGTTACAGGGGCAATTGTAACTCCACTCTGGAGAGCCTTGTCCAGAGAGGAGGCTGCTTCAGAGACTCCCAGAGGAAGAGGCACATGGGTCTGCTGGGATTGGGATGTCCCTCAGGTAACCATCCCCTCTCCAGCCTCTGGGAAGAGAGCCAGGCCATATGGGAGGACACCCCTGGAAAGCAGCCCCGAGGGGAGTCCCAGGCTTGGGCAGAGAGAAGAAGTTCCAGGAAGAGCTCCTGGAACCACAAGGAGGGCAGAGAGGCACAGGGCTCCCTCGCCATCTGCAGACTTCATTTCCCCATCTGTAAATTGGTGCCATAGGGCTGGGTGGCAAAGGCAGAGAAGCAGAGCTGCTAACTGCCATGAAGGTCACACCCACCAGCTTTCTCAGGGGTCCCAACCACTGGCCAAGTCAGATAGGACCTGTGTCAAAGGAATCTGAGGTGCAGAAGCCAAGAAACAGAAAGGTTGGGCAACTTGCCCAAGATCACACAGCCAGGGAGCGGCAGAGCTGGGATTCAGACCCAAATCTCTGTGCCAAGCAGTTTTGCCCTCCTTGCACAGCCAAGGTCGAGAAGGTTATGGGGTGGGTGTCTCCCTCTGCCTTGGTGTCCCCACAGGGTAGGAAGGGGTGGAGGTCTTTCTTGTAGCACCTCCTCTCCCCATCAGAGAACATTTGCTTTAGTAAAGCTAGAGAAGGCACCTGCTGGACACGGTGAGCATCCAGCAGGGTGCTCGCTTCCTGGCCCTTGAAGTGTCAGGAAGATACGAGTGTCCGGGCTGGGGGAGGGGTGTCCCACAGAGCCCTTTGGACTCTCTAATCCCTCCCCAACCCCATAGACACATCAGAGCCCCACTGTCCCTGGCCTTCTCCTCACTTCCTGCTGGAGGCTAGGACGTAGAAGGGAAACGGCTGGTTGGTAAGTGACAGCTGTCTTTTCTCCAACCCGTGTGGCAGCTGTGAGACCAGCTCATCCAGGGAAGGAAAGAGGACGTCTCTACTTTGGGGACACAGTCACGGAACTGACAAGCATCTCTTCTTCTTCGCAGAGCTCCTTGTGAAGTGCTTAGAGCAGTGAGGCAAATAATTTGCCATCCAGGCGATCCTTCTAAAGAAATTGAACAGTGCTCTTTAGACAGACAGGATTATTTAAAACAATGACTTGAGTTGAAGTGGAAAAAGTCAATTTCTTGGAGTTCTCCTTGCTGAAATCAACAAGGAATCTCTTCTCCTCTTTCATAAGACAGTGGTCCTTGCGTCTCAGAATGCCCTGGAGGGCTTGTTAAACAGAGTTCTGGGCCCACCCCAGAGATGCTCTCTCAGGATGTTGGGGCAGGGGTAGAGCATCCAGGGACACTTGGGACCACACTTGGAGCACTGCTGCCCTAGGCCTCGAGTGATTGGAGGTTGCACCTCTTTCTGGGAGGTTGTACTGGTGAGTCATATGCTCTTGGGCCACTTGATGTGCATGGGGGTCAATGATTGGTGTGGGCTGTGTCTGCCTGGCTTTAGGCCTGGCTCTGGGCAGGCTGTGCATATGCAGGGTACAGAGATGAATCAGAAATGCTTCCTTCTCCAAGGGACAGTTGCCTGTGGGAGGAGAACAGGCAGAGATCAGTGCCATCTGCAGGGTTCAGGATGTGGGAAGAGGGTGGTCTCTCCAGGCAGTGCTTGCTTGAAGGCAGCTGGGAAGAAGCTTTGCTGCCAGTCTGTGCGCAGGCACCCAGCTGGCTTCTGCCTCAGCACCCAGCAGAGGGGAGTGGAAAGATTAGAGTCAGACTATGGCACCCCACTCCAGTACTCTTGCCTGGAAAATCCCATGGACGGAGGAGCCTGGTGGGCTGCAGTCCATGGGGTCGCACAGAGTCGGACACGACTGAAGCGACTTCACTTTCACTTTTCACTTCCATGCATTGGAGAAGGCAAGGCAACCCACTCCAGTGTTCTTGCCTGGAGAATCCCAGGGATGGGGGACCCTGGTGGGCTGCCGTCTATGGGGTCGCACAGAGTCGGACACGACTGAAGCGACTTAGCAGCAGCAGCAGCAGCACCAGCATGTCCCGTTTCCCAGCACTGTGCAACCTGGGCAAGTTCCCTCCACCTCTCTGAGCCTCCCTTCATTCTCTGCAGCTGTCCTCACCTCTGTGGGCGATAATGAAGGGTAGAGATGAAAAGTGTCAAGGGCCCAGAAGAGATCTACACAGAGTGACGATTCAGTAAATGGAAGCTTGAACCACTAGAGACCTTGGGTGTTTGGGAACAGACCTCCCTTAGGAGGAATTCCGTATCTATCCCTGCGGTGCTAACACCCGCCAACAGGCTTGCAGTGTGAGCTCCAGCATGTCAAGACTCTAGTAGGTGCTCGCGAAATGCCGCTTGCCACATTTCTAACCTCCAGACGGGGGCGCTATAACAGAGTGCGAAGGGCTTGGACCGAGGCCAGACCTCCTAGGGCATGGTTCTTGGCTGTGCTGGTTGTGAGTAGCCCTAGGGAAACCACAAAACCTCTTTCTGCTTCAGTTTCCTCATCTGCAAAATGAGACTAACGCAATACCCGCCTCCCAGGGTCCTTGTGAGGACCCAGTGAATCCGTGTCTGTGAGGCGGCTGACACCTGGTAACTGTCGATGTCTCATCACCGTCCTCACCGTACAATCTACGCCAAGCCAGGGCTAGGGGCACGAGGTCACTAGGACAATGCCTTTCCCCGACACCAACGTGAGAGAAGCAAGCCAGAGACTGCCTAGAGCCCCCAGCGCTCGCCTGTCCTTGGAACCAGCTCGCACCTTTGCCCTCTGACTGGTTCCTCTGCCTGAGCAAACCGCTTAATTCCCTCATCTGAATGCTTTTTGGCTGAACCTTAAGAGCATCACTGTTTGTATGGCGGTTGTTTCCCCTGAAACCATGCCTGCGTCTCCTAAGCTATCACTGGAACCAATCTGAAGAAACCTTGCCTGCTAGATGAGTCAGAAAAAACCAAACAAACAAAAAACCAGGTCATCTATGTAAGCATTCTGCATAGAGTAACACAGCCAGATTTCTATGGTGAACTTGGCGGGACGCTGTGGGCAAGGAGCAGCCCTGAGCCCGTGGGTTTAGCAAGTGGGCCTGAGTTCCTGCCCCTTAATTGCTGCTGGTGCTGCATGTGACCAGGCCGCCCCAGGCCAGCGCAAGCCCAGCGGCAGCTCTAACATGACCTGGCCATTGCAGGCAGGGCTCAGAGACACGAAACTGACCGCCAGACTGAGCAGAGAGTAGAGAAAGCACTGGTTGCTCAAGCGAGTCTCAGTTTCCCCTCTGCTCTTCCTTCGTCAAGCCTCAGGTAAAGGCTTTAAGATGGGACGTGGCTAAGGTGAAACCCTTCTTTTAACTCAGCCTTGAAGTCCTCAGCAGCTCAAGCCCACCTGGGAAGGGGCCACTCAGGGACAGAAGGGACCCACTGAGGCCAGGGAACAGGGTCCAGGTGCAGAGGCCCAAAGGAACCAAGGGCTCCTACCGATGCCAGGCGTAGGCATCTCCCTGGGTTCAGAAGCCCTTCACTGTGCAGCGTCTTCTCTGGGCTCGAGTTCAGAGCCAAGCTGAGAATGGAGGCTACGGGGAAGGTTCTCTCCCTACGTTCATGGGCTGGGGTCCAGAAGGGTTGCTTTCTCCTTCGATGAGAAAGAGTAGTCCGTCAAGTCCTGGGGAGAAGGCCATTTGTGGTCCATTGGCTCCTCTTGGAATCACATTTGTAGACACTCTGACAGCCGTACCTCGGAAGGGAATGCACTTCGCACCAAGCCCTCTTCAGCCCTGGGAACCGAGGGCAGCCAAGAACCCACTCCATCTCAGCCTTGACATTGCTGCCACGTATTTCTCACTCGCGCACCCCCTCCAGGAGATGTTCGGAAGGCTAGGGATGGCCTACATTGGGGGTGGCATCTCAGCAGTGCTCCACACATTCCATTTTGGGGCCTCGACCTGTGCATTTATAATGAGCTTTGTCCTCTCCTTCCCATACCCCCACTCATGTCCCGCAACCCCCGGGATCAAGTAGAAATTAAGAGGTGTTTTGGGTTTTCCCAACTGACGAAATGAGACATGAGATTGCATTATAGGGCTACAGATTGGCTGGGTCTGGCGAAATGTGATTTAAACTCTCAGATGGAGATAAAACCAAGACCACTGTAGCCTGCTGGGGAAATGTCAGCACTTGTGCCTCCATCGGCTGTCTTCTCTGGAAGCCCTTTTCGTCTCTCCAGTAACCCCGGGCGGATGGAGTGAAGGCCTGAAAGCTGAGGAGGAAGATGGCCCAGGCTGGGCTCCCTGGCTGGTAGGTTTCACTTACTGAGATTTCTGGCATAGGCTGGAGGAATAGGGCTATTTCCAGATGCAGGGCTGCCCCTTTCTGTAAGGGTCTCCTGGGCTTCCTTAGGGTCAGGAGCAAAAGGCAGAAAACACCAAATCACTTGCTGGAATCCCAGGGAAAAGACATTGGGGTGGACGCACTCTTCCTCAGGGGCCCCGGGGCCACCGGGCCTTTCCTCGCCTCCTCTGCACACCTCTGTATCCTGGGCTCCCAGGGGGTCCAGGTTCCTATACTGTTAGGACCCAGCGTTCCATCAGCCCCCGTCCTGCCAGCAGGCTACGGTCGGTCACTCCCACCCCAGTGAGCTTCTGGTCACCAGTGAGCAGGCACAATTGTTTCCCTCTCAAAGACCAGGGGGCAGATGCAGGCTGGACTTGGGTCACCCGGAGATGTCTATTTATAAACCATCCCGATAAGCACAATCTGCCCTGCTCAACCTAGGCCTTATTCCACTGCAAAGCTAATTCTCCCAGGGGCAAGCTGAACGTTTCCTGTACCAGCCAGACTGGAAAGATGGGCCCGTGGAGGGGCAAGGATCTCCAGAGCTAGTCATTGTTTCTGCAGGGTGCAGCTCGCAGGCTGGACAAGCTAGAATGCTTACTGCTGTTTGTGTGGAAAACAACCCATCTTAAGGCGTGGTACAACAGGGGTCAGCAAACATTTTCTGTGAAGAGCTGTGTAGTAAAGGTTTAGTTTTTTCCAGCCACACAGCCTGGGGCAGTTGTGAACTTCAGCCAAAGACATTATGTAAATGAACGAGTATGGCTGCATGCCAATAAAACTTTATTTATAAAACCAGGTGCCCAGCCCACAGCCTTGGTTTACCAACCACTGTAGAAAAGGGGACACAAATACTGGAAAATTAGACCTCACTTAACACAAACATTCGTTAATCTACTCTCCAGGACTCCTACGTTTTGGGTTTTAAAAAATATTACTTCAAATATTGTTTGTTATAATTGGGCTAGATATGTTGAACGAAAGCATCCATAATTCAGTCTTTTTAAAAATGGCCTTTATTTTCTAGGGCAGTTTTAGGTTCTTAGCAGAACTGAGCAACTAAGTGAAAACTACAGAGATTTCTCATATAGTTTCTCCCTCACCCCCCATGCATAGCCCTCTGCAATATCAATATATCCATGGGGGGTGTTAAAAATCCTTCTTAATAATTTCTTAAGGTTAATAACGTAAGGCCTATTTAACTTTATACATGTATTCAATGTTGTTCTTCTTAAGGATCAGTTCTCCATGAGGGAGAAAAAGATACGATGATAGCTTCAGGCAAGCCCACCTGTCTGGTTGGGGACCCCTGGGGTGGAAGAACACGCAGCCTGGGGGGCTTTCCCTGCTGAAGCCACACATGCTCTCAGAGTCCATGGGCCATGAGGTCCTGATGACCAAGTGTCCTCTTTGTTACAACTAGTAGGATCCTGCCTGACCCAGCAGTGGGGGACACAAGAGAGCCAGTCTCCCACCCTAGAACCTGTAAGGTCGCACCCATTTGACAACATAGCGCCCTGGACACACCCAAGACTTGTGCCCACTCAGCCATGTGGGAGCAGCGTGTCCTGAGAGATGCACGGAAGGACCAAGTCACACCTGTCTATAGCATATCCTCTGTTTCCTCATGGTGCAGACGGCAGTCCGTCACCACGGCACTTGCCGTGCACGGAGAAACTCAGCCCCGACACGGCCCTGGCCACTCGCAGCGCCCTGGCGCAGGGTGGGCAACCTCCCAGCCCCGCCGGCCCAGAGCGCACACCGCTGCGGCCTGTGGGAGCTCGTGCCTCCCAGCCTCTGCGAGGGAGCCAGACCGGCATCTGGCCCTACCTTCCACTCTCCGCAAGTCGCGCTGCTTGTTCTCCGGGCCTCCCAGGAACCGGACAGGATCCTGACTCTTCCAGCAGCCTGGCTTTGCCCAGCAGCCAAAATTTCTTCCCTTGTCAGCCAGACTGCCCAGAGATAGAGGGGAATGGATGCAAGACCCAGACCTCTTAATGTTCACAAACCTGCCCACCTGAGGAAAATCAGGGACCAGAAGCTGGCCAGACACTGGAAGCTGGGGAAGCGTACCTAAATAGAGACACGGCCGGGGGAAACCAAATGGTGTTCTTGGTGGGGAAGAGGCAAACAGTCCCCACTGCAACACCCGCGTGGTGTCAAGTAACAGTCAGATTAAACAAACAGCCTCAGCAGCTATTTTTACATCCAGATCGGCCACGGGTAATAGATAACTTGGGGAGTGAGAAATTGCTTGCCTCTTAGCCGGATCCTAACCCAGGATTCCAACTTCTATTCAGATTGATTTTTAATACTATTCTAGTGCTGAGATTCGAATAAAAATCTCCCAAGATGCAAAGGAAAACATTTGTTTAGGGAAACATTATAAACACTCGTGTGTGCCTTGGAACCAGCGCCCAGAGGCCTGCTGATGCCCCGGGGCAGAAATAGCCCGTTTCATCATCGGCTCGGAGGACCGCAGCCTGCATTCCTCGAGTAAGGAACCGTCCTGGGCTGTGCTTTTGGAGCAAAATAACATGCCTGGCTGCAGGCTGGGGGAAGGCTAGCCTGGGGTTTCAGGATGAGAGTTGCTGAAGGATGTGAAATAATCAGAGAAGAGGTAAGTGCCCACTGCGTGAGCCTGGCCATGGCAGATGTGGTTGTTGGCAAGGCCCAGGTGCCAGGTTTGAGCTCCCCTCCTCCTCTCTGGAGGGCAGGCCTCTCCCCAGCCCTGAGGTGGGCTTATGTCTGCCTTCCCATGGCCACTTCCTATCTTGGCCTGGGGTCACTTGTTCCCCAAACTGCCCACAGACCCCCCCAGACGTTTTCCAACCCTCCTGCCTTTGCTCACACCATGCCAGGTCCTGGGTGTTCTATTTACCTTCCCCCAAGCTGACCCTGGGAGAGCACAAGAGTTTTAATGCAGGAATTTCTTTCTTTTTTTCAAGATCCTTTCTCACACTCCCCTTCCCTGGGGCCTGGGAAGGCAGAAGTGCCTGGTCCCAGACAGGTGTCCTGCTCTGTGGATGCCCAAAGCCTTTGGAAGGCTGCATTGCACTGGACCTCTGAATCTATTTGTGGACTGCCCTGCCTGCCCCCGTGGATTACTCACAGCCAGCGATCTCAGTCTCAGCCCCAACTCAAGGCCCGGCACCACCTCCAGCCTCGAACCCACGAGTAGCAGGATCCCAGGGAGACAGGTCTATGCACTTCAGGTCAAGCGAGTCACAAAGAACAGCTCCTCATGGCCCTGCAGATGGAGTGGTCAAGACCTCCAACAAGCAGGACGATCCAGCCCTTCCTCCTCCTGGGAGCCTCTAAACTTGTCTTTTGAGGACCTGTCTGTGGGGGCACTTGCTCACTGATCAGCACTCAGAGGTGCTTTGAGGGACACCCAAAGTGAACCCCTTGATTCTGCCCACCCGACTTACCTCCCCTGAGTGTCAAAATCAATGCTAGCCAACCTGGCAGATAAAAAGAATCGATTTGAGAGGTCAACCAGCATTAAACAAAGCAAAACAGTAAATGGGATTTAGAGCGCTAGCCCCCTGTATTTCCGCCAAATCACTCAGCCTCTCTGTGCCTCGATTTGCTCATCTCTGAGATGGGCAGATGGCCTGTGCTCTGTGGGGTTGAAGATCAAATAAGCTCATGTACAGATATGCTTCTATGTTACACAGCTTCTCAAATGGTAGGCATTCACTTGTTATTTTCTTCCCTGATTTTTGCCACATCTTCAACCATCTGTACCATCGTTTACTTATCTTTCGGTAAAGAGTATTCAAATTGACTTATTTTTTTAAAAACAGAGCTTTGGGGTCAACAGCAATACCTGAAAAATCCTGGATTTGAAGCTCTAGTTTTTTAAATCCCGCCGCCCCCCCCCACCGCAATTATACATTGGAACAAATATACAGCCAGTTTGTATGCTATCTGCTTTTGCCCCTAATCATTTTGTTCTGGATTTTAGGAAAAGTTGTATTTCTAAATCCCATTTTAAGGAGGAGTTTGTTTTGAGGAACGAGTAACCTGAGCTGAAACCATTCAACAGGGCCCCTTACTTTCCTCCCGCTCCTCAGAACGTTTCTTCCCCAGCTTACTTTTAATTCTTCACAGATGGAGAACATGACCTCATGTCTGGTTTAGGATCCTAGAAGTGGTGAGCTTTGCTGTGTGGCAGGTGCTGATGGTGTTTGCTTGAAGTGGCTGGTTGGGAAAAGAGAACTGTAAGGATGGTTCAGAGAACATTTGGGGGCAGGGCAGTGGCTGGCAGCTCTGTCAATGACGTCAGCAGGAGGGGTCGAGAGAGAACAATAAAACGCAGTTGACCCGGCAAAAGCCTGTCCTGGGAGCAGGAGCTCTCAGAGTTTGGCCTGGGACCCCATCCAGCTAGGCTGACCACAGCTGACCACTGCAGCATCTGACTTCCCCCAGAATGTGCCTCCAGCTGCCCTGTCCCAGAGACCCCATGTCTGGCTCACTCCTGGGGGGGCACTGGTGTGGACCACCCCAGGCACAAAACACAGCCAGACGACTCAGTCCAAGCTCCACCAAGAGCTCAGGGTCTGCATGAGCCACAGCTGGCATCTTTCCGGGGGGACGGGCCCAGGCAAAGTGACCACTCTCTCCCAGTCCAGGAGCTGTGAGCTGCGTGGAAAGAATGTGAATGAAGACACAATTCTAAATGTAGAATCACGAACGCTATGTGAGCCGGCTCCCTGGTCATCCAGAAAAACAAGGCCTGCTTGTACATTCTGCAAGAGCATAAATAAAGCTGTCCTCAGGCGGCGTGCTATGGCGTCCACTCCTTGTGGTGACTTCACTGCCTCCGGCTCTCCACAGAACCTCTGGAGCATCGTGGGAGCTGCCTGGCAGCACGGGTGAAAATGGCCTCACTCCTGTCTGGACGTGCATGGTGCCACTAACTAAATCTGGGGACAGATCTGCTCTGTTCTTCATCGGTACTAATTAGAAACACTGAGAAGCTGGTAAAGGAGGGCAGTGCGGAATGGGTCCTTCAGGCCAGTTTCCACTTCTGGGTGTTCGAAGTTCACATTTCTGCACATAATGTGAGGCAGCTGCCCTGATCCTTCCACTCTCGAGATGTGGTTGTGCGGAACAGCTTGTCCGAGCTCTGTTCGTCAGTGCTCAGCCTTCTTTATGAGTTGTGTCCATACATGTCTTCAGGAAGTTGGTGCTTTCCCGAGGCTTAATAATCATTTGTATAACAACAACAGAATAGTAATGCTGGTGCACACGGAAAGCCCTTACTCCGTGGCCTGCACCGTTCTGAGCCCTTATGTAAATGGGCCTCCCGCTGTACTCTGTCTTGGGGCCCAGCACCATTTTGTTCCTTCACCGTGAATTGCTTCCTGCTGGAGAGTTAGGGAAAGATAAGACGGGGGAACCTCTATTTGCTGAGCACCCATTATGTGGCAGGCACTGTCTGATATCTTTTCTCCCTATATGTGATGACTGTTCATGCGCCCGCTTTCCAGATGAGAACACTGAGGCTTGCAGAGGTCCTGGATGCCACATGACCAAGGTTGGCTCTGAGGACGCAGAAGAGGGTTTGTCTTCTGACCTGTCTGGACAGTAGTCCCTTGCAGGCGTCCTAGCCACTCTAGCCAATCACTCTGTAAGCCTAAGTGCAGGGAGCACGGCTTCCTTCCATCCACCTGTTCTGCTTGCCTCCCTCTGGGGGAGAGAGTAAAGTCTGGCCAGGGCATCTCCTTGGCTACTGATTTGTTTTGTTAACTGTGGGATTCTGTACCTGAGTGTCAGCACAGTGAAAGGGTGTCCTCAGGGCGGCTGGCAGAGTGGAGTGTCCGCAGCAGGACACTTCTCATCCTCAGGGCGGCTGGCAGAGTGGGGTGTCCGCAGCAGGACACTTCTCATCCTCAGGGCGGCTGGCAGAGTGGGGTGTCCGCAGCAGGACCCTTCTCATCCTCAGGGCAGCTGGCAGAGTGGGGTGTCCGCAGCAGGACCCTTCTCATCCTCAGGGCGGCTGGCAGAGTGGGGTGTCCGCAGCAGGACACTTCTCACCTTCAGACCCTTTCATCAGATGGATCTCCTTACCAGGAACTCAGAGTTAGTGGCTTTGAGAAGGGATGGGGCATGATAATGGTGCCCAGCGCAGAAGGACTGGATTTATCTGGGGGCCACTGTTTGTAACGCATGGCTGGAAGACAGGCCACTGGCCCAGGTCACTGAAGATCCTTCCTTAGAGATGCTCCCCCTGTCTGACAAACCGTGGCCAGATTGGTGGCTGTCAAAGTCAGTTTAGGGCTACATGGTCTGGGAGCTCTCTTTGAGGCCTTTCCTTTGGGACTCTTGGCTTAGGACTTCATAATGAAAGATTTAAAAGAAAAACACAGAAACTGTCCTGTGAAATGAAGTAAATCCACTCAACTACTACCAAACACCAACAAAATCAGGGTGACCAGCCGAGAGGTTAGCCACTAGGAGGGACCTGGAAACGGGCCAGGAGGCTCGTGAGGGGCCAGGAGCTGGGCTCCATCTGTGCTCCTGGCGGGCGTGCTGGCGAACTTTTTCTGTAAAAGGCTGGAGAGTATATGCTTTGGGCTGTGTGGGTCAGACCGTCTTTGTCAGCGCTCTATTCAGCCATGAAAAGCAGTTAGAGATGCTTTATAGATGAAGAGGTGGGGTTGCATTCCAGTCAAACGTTACTTATGGACACGGAGATTTGAATTTCATGTCATTTTCACATATCACAGAATATTCTGGCTTTGATTCTCTCTCCTCTTCAGTTATAAAATCCACTCTCAGCTCACGGCCGCTACTAGACCCTGTGGGCTGTGGCCCACCAGGCTCCTTGGGCCACGGTGGGTTCTTTACCATTAGCGCCAGCTGGGAAGCCCACTCTCGGCTCACAGGGCTGTGCAAAAGCAGGGGCAGATGGATTTGGGCCATGGTGTGCCAGACCTGAGCCATGCCACCCGCTTTGGTTTCCACCAACCACATGTGGCTAGTGAGTGCTTGAAACCTAGCTGGTCTGAACTGAGAAATGCTCTAAGTGTAAAATATACACTTATATTTCAAAGACTTAGTACCAAAAAAACCCGCAAAATATCTTCTTAGTAGTACTCTGGTTTGAATATTGTATTGAACCAGTGCTGAAATGGTGATACTTTGAATATGTTGGCTTTAATAGAATATACTGTTAAGATTTAGCTGTCTTATATACTGTGTGTTTTTTGATCCTCACAACCACCCTGGGAGGAAGCCATGCCTATCTTTTGCCAGAGGGAGAACAAGGTCAAAGAGGAGAAATCCCTTGCCCCAAATCATGTAATTGGTTGTAGAGCTGGTCTCAGAATCAGGTGTCCCTGTCTTCCCAGACTGCATTGTGTTCCCCTGATGCCTTAATTATTAAGATGCTGTGGAAGCAGGGCCTTCCTGGAAGCACTGCTGCTCCCTACAATACAGAGAGGTGATGGCTGGGTTTTGCAGAGCAGCCTGACTGTGGGGAAGGAGGATCTGGAGGCAGGGTTGGGGTGCACAGCCCCAGGGAGCCCTCTTGCTGTCCTGCACCCCTAGGCATTGCCTGCTCCCTTTCCCCCAAGCAGCAGCTGGAGAAGAAGGCTCTGGTTTCTCCTGCATCTACTTCTGGCACAGGGGGAGCACAACTGTTTGACCTCAGAGCAGAAGTGAGGTAAGGGTCCCCACGTACTCTGGCTCCAGCCACACCTGCCTCCTTGCTCCGCTTTATATTTCCCATCCTATCCTGCCCCGGGGCCTTTGCAGCTGCGGACTCTGTCTGAAGCACTTCGCCTCTGTCTTTACACGGTTCCTTCCTTCTCCCCATCAAATGTCTGCTACCAGCACTGTTCACAATAGCCAGGACACGGAAGCAACCTAGATGTCCATCGGCAGACGAACGGATAAGAAAGCTGTGGAATATTACAACACAATGGAGTATTACTCAGCCATTAAAAAGAATGCGAAATGAAACAAATGAATCTAATGTGTAAGGGGCGTAATTTCACCAAGGGGAATTATTTCAAATGGTTTCAAACTACATTAGTTCGTTCTAACATTCGTAAGGAGGGTATACCTGAACATAAAATCAGCTGTAAAGTAAAATCTTAAATTGTTCTCAGAAACATAGATCGACATAGATAAAGCAAATTGGGAAGTATGTTAGTGTCATGAGGAAACAAGGTCATTTTTTAGTGTTGGAGAAAAGAGCTGCAAATATAAAAGCAAAATGGTAAGTAAAACTTGGTAACGTTTATTCGATATCAATATCAATTATATAAGATCAAGTATGCAAAAGTGTGAAATCAAGATATAGTTTCTCTTAAAAAAAGAAAAGCACTTCTTAAAAGGCCTGAAAATAATAACCAACATCATAGCAATGACTCTCCTCTTTACCAACATTTCTGTCTCTGAAGATAGCTCATTAAAAAGGACACACATTCTCTTAACAGAAAATGTGTAAGAAGAGGCTGAAACCTCTGGTCACACCAAAGGTAGGCAGGCTGAGAAAGATGGCAGATGATATAAAAATAACTCAGAAGTCAACTGAAGAGGTTCCCACAGCAACAGATGGAACAGGTCACATTAGTGCAAATAAAGGCCTGGGTAGGTTGAAGCACTGAGCATGTTTGAACGCATGAGCTCATAATGATACTGAACAGAAAAAAAAACCCAAATCAAAACCCAAATAACTCAAACACCCCTCCATGGTCCTCTTGGAGGATGGAGGGAGCAGGTTCATCCTTCTGAAAAGTTGAAAGTCACCTGACTTTCCTGTGTGAACGACACCCAGTAGTCCAAAGAGCCAGGTGATGAGTGAGGAAGAGGGCGTTGCCATTCCCCGCTCCAGGGGATCTTCCCGACCCAGGGACTGAGCCCTCGTCTCTTGCATCTCCTGTACCGGCAGGCAGATTCTTTACTGCTGGTGCTACCTGGGAAGCCCCAGTAAAGAAGGAAGGGTAGGACCGGAAGATTATCATTTTCCAAACCCCTGACAAATGATGATCAAGACAATGATTCCTGAGGGACTCCTATATAAACACACAACACCCATGATGTGCTCTTGCCAAACAAAAACAAACCTAAACCAGAACAAGTCTCTGCCTCTGGACTGAACTACCTGATTATAGGAACAACAGGGACGGAGGAGACTGTTAAGTGACACCACGAGGAAGCAATCAGCAAAGTCCAGGGCATGGAAAACTCTACAGGGCAAGCGGCCGACTTCTTTAACAAATAAGCCACTGAAATCAAAGTAGGTGGAAGCCGTGGATTATGAGACACCTGGAGACACAGGGATTAAGCGCCACACGCAGACGCTCTTTGGCTCTTGGTTCTAACACACCCTCCAGAGCAAACATTTGTAAGACACTCGGGTAATCTGAATGCTTCCTGGGTATTTGATGTTATTCAGGAATTACTGCTAATGTTTTAGACATGAAAATGGTATTTGAAAAAAGCAGCTTTATTATTTATCAAGATCTACACCAATGCTTCCCAGGTAGCACTAGAGGTAAAGTACTCGCCTTCCAATGCAGGAGACAGAAGAGATGCAGGTTTGATCCCTGGGTCATGACGATCCCCTGGAGGAGGGCGTGGCAACCCATTCCGGTACTCTTGCCTGGAGACTCCCACAGACAGAGGAGCCTGGCAGGCTACAGTCCATAGGGTTGCAAAGAGTTGAATATGACTGAAGTGACTTAGCACGCATGCATGCTAATATTTAAGAATGAAATGATATGACATCTGGGACTTATTTCTGAGTGATGCAGTGTATGGAGAAATGAGTTGGAGTATATGCAACAAGATTTTTGAAGAGCTGGGAGAGTTGGGTATTTGTTACACTGTCTTCTGAACTTGTGTTACATTTGAAATGTTCCATAATTTTAAGAACATAGAAAATTCCCTGAGACAGGAAGGAGAGAATGAGAGGGTCAGAGTGAGCCGAGGGGAAGGTGGGAGCTTCTGCGAAGAGGAGAGACACAGCAGGGAGCCGGACACCAGCAGGCTCCGCGGGAGCCAGGGCGAGACCTGAGACCGTCCGAGAACCACGTGGCTGAGGAGGTGGCACCTGGGCCTGCCTGGCCTGTCCCTCAGACTCCAGTCTGTCTGGTAACCTCACTTAAGGTTATCTGATATAAAGTGGCTTTAGCGAAGCCAACAGCTCTACAAATGTTGGCAGGTACACAAAGCATCAGAAACAGCTAAATGCCCAATTTTAGAGTTTGATTGGCTGAGGCTAGACTTAAAAATTAACACATTAAAATAGAAGAAAATATTGTGTAAGAGTATTAAGTAATCAGTGGCTTCCCTGGTGGCTCAGATGGTAAAGCGTCTGCCTGCAATTCCAGAGACCCGGGTTCATTCCTCGAGTTGGGAAGATCCCCTGGAGAAGGAAATGGCAACCCACTCCAGTACTCTTGCCTGTAAAATCTCATGTACAGAGGATCCTGGTAGGTTATAGTCCTTGGAGTCGCAAAGAGTTGGACACAACTGAGCAACTTCACATGGTTCCATGTTTCCATTAAGTAATCAAGTAAAGATGGAGTTTATATAATTAATGTAAAAATGTATATATATTCATGGGAAAAAACTTTAAAATTGTAATAATGTAGTTACAGGGAAAAAAGTTCTCAAATAATATATAGCCCAGCTATAGGCAAAATGATACCTAAAACCAACAAATATTGCTTTGTCAGCAGAATATGGGCATGTGTTGATTTTTCCTTTTATTTTCTTTTAAATGATGGTGTGTTTTTCATTGAGATGATTTGCCACAGGGTGAAGAAAACCTGTTACTACTTTTGACAAGAGATTATGGTTGGACCAACTTGCAGGGAAACCTGAGTCCAGAGTTTTAGTGAGACACTTTCCGTTCCCCCGCCCCACACCCCCGGCTGGAGCCACCTTCGCTTGGCCAAGGTGGATGGTTAATTTCACTGGTGACATTAACGCCCCTGGAATGGATGTATGGGATGGTGGAGCTAAAAATATCCCAGTGCAGGGGCAGTTTCTCTAGAAAGCCCAGAGCTGTCTACTTTCTCCCAAGGGCTGGGGAGGTCACTCTCCAGCGGCCAGTGCTGCGAGGTGATAACCATGGCTGGGGTAAGATCTGCTTCTGGACCCTTGCGCACGTTAAGGACCCCTTCTAGGCATTGCTTTTGCTGCAGAGGGTCACCTCGGGCCCTCAGAGTGAGGAGGGCATGCTCACCACGGGGGCTGCCCAGCTCTTGTACCAGTAATCCCATCGGAGCTCTGGCTCCCTTTTGGGGAATGCAAGGCGGCAAGGCCCCTGCCCGTCCTCGGCTCCTCCACAGGTGGTCCTCTCACATCCTCCTGTCCAGTTTTAGAGAAGAGTGGGGGAAGCAGATACCCATGGTGGGACCAGAGCTGGCTAAGGTGCCTTGGGAGGCTGGACCTGAGTCAGACTGTATGCTCTGAGATGAGCGGTTCTGCAGGTCACCATGTCCGCTCCAGGTTCACTACCTGACATTTGGGTCTCAACCCTCCAAGACTATTACTGCTTCCAGAAGCTTCCAGCAGCCCAAATTCAGATAGCTGCGAGGTTTTTGCACAACTTCATGGGTATTCTTGCCTGGAGAATTTCCATGGACAGAGGTGCCTGGCAGCCCATGGGGTTGCAAAGAGTTGGACATGACTGAGCGACTCAGCACACACACACACACACACACACACACATACACACACACACACACACACGGGCATCCACTAGTTGGAGTTCTGTTGGTGTGAATGGCCTGCAGAGGGCTATCCCACTGTTTACAAGGCACTGGCTCTCTGTGCAGCCCTTTGAGGAGGGCTCCGGATGCAGCCTCATCATGTCCCACTTTCCTGCAGAGGGAGCGGGGTCCTGGGGACTTGTGGAAGGCAAATGGTGAGTCCAGTAGATAACAGAGCTGGGGTCAGATCTAGGGCACCCAACAAGCCTTCCAGGGGCTTTCTGGCTCTCTCCTGGCCTTCTTGGAGGAAGCAGCACACACCCTTCCTTGCACACCCCTCATTCTCAGCTCCAGAACTCAGGGTCGCCTAGTGCAGTCTATGGCCAGAGGGGACCCAAAAGGCTGCAGGAGGCTTTTGCTCTAAAGTAATTTGGATTGGTTCAGTTCAGTTCAGTTCAGTTCAGTCGCTCGTGTCCAACTCTCTGCGACCCCATGAATCACAGCACGCCAGGCCTCCCTGTCCATCACCAACTCCCGGAGTTCACTCAGACTCATGTCCATTGAGTCAGTGATGCCATCCAGCCATCTCATCCTCGGTCGTCCCCTTCTCCTCCTGCCCCCAATCCCTCCCAGCATCAGAGTCTTTTCCAATGAGTCAACCCTTTGCATAAGGCGGCCAAAGTACTGGAGTTTCAGCTTTAGCATCATTCCTTCTAAAGAACACCCAGGGCTGATCTCCTTCAGAATGGACTGGTTGGATCTCCTTGCAGTGGTTAGCAGCCTTTAAAGCCTGGGAGATTCGGGAGGCGGGTGTGGCAGTGGCATCTCTGACTCCTTTTCACATGGAAGGTTGGGCACCACTGGGTGGCGGGATGTGCGGGGCTGCTCCTCCAGATGAGGCATGTACCCTCCTGCTGGCCACCAGCTAACTTCATCATTTTCATACCTGCCAGGACTGTTTGCAACTCCATTCTGAGCAGGGGATGGCTTAGGGTGTGCTGGAGAGGGATGGTTTCCCCAAAAGCCAGCTGGGGGGCCGGACCCTGAACACCCTGCCCATCAACCTCCTTGCCAATGGACACCCTCAAACACTCAGAGAACTGGGTGTCACGTTGAGCTGAATTAAACCTTGAAGAACACGTAAACTAGGAAGCATTCCGCCGGCATTAATACTAAATAAGGCTTATCTTCAGGAACATTTACCTGCTGTGAGCAGATATGTCTTCATGAAATATGAAATCCACCCAAATTTATTAAAACCGCCTGCGTCTAAGTGGGAACTCAAACCGAGCAGCCCTCCTTTAGAGCCTCATTATTATTACGGCATTATTTATTTATATCCTACCCTAAGACAGACATGATGTAATCCAGTAATTAAGATTGTTATGATTGAATATTTATTAAGCACCTACAATAAGCCAGCCACTGATCCACATAAAATGAGTCTCTCTCCTCCAGAGCTGCCATCTTGCTGCCATGGGGAGCTCAGCGCTTCTCATAGGGGAGCAGGCAGGAGTTTAATGGATTTTGTCTTCCCTGAGCAAGCCTGAGAGAAATGACGCTGATCAGAAATTGGGCCCAGTTTAGTCTCGCAGTTCAGTTGGAGTGAAATGAAAACAATCCATCGCTGGCTTGGAGAAGAGATGCGTGTGCGTGCAGAGGAGCTGTCCACCCCACACGAGGCGTCTCAGAGCCCAGGGTACGCAGGGCTGTGGCCCCCTCTGGGTGCCTCTGGGGCAATAGGTGTGGGCAACTTCCTGCGCGCGTGTAACTCAGCCCCAGGCCCAGATTGTGCTCTTCTTTTGTGCTTCATGTAAAATTAGCCCCTGCTCGCCAGATCAGGGCTTCCCAGGTGGCTCACTGGGTAAAGCATCTGACTGCAACGCAGGAGACTCTGGTTCAATCCCTGGGTCAGGAAGATCCCCTGGAGGAGAGCATGGCAACCCACTCCAGTATTCTTGACTGGAGAATTTCACGGACAGAGGAGCCTGGCAGGCTATAGTCCATGGGGTTGCAAACGGTCGGACAAGACTGAAGCAGCTGAGCACTCTCACACACGCACTGCCAGGTCACACTCAGCACAGGCTGGGTCTCTGTGCTAGCATGGGGGCCCCCAAGGGAAGCAAACACAGCCTCAGGCCTCCTGGAAGTCAGTCCCCAGACAAGGTCCCAAGGGAGCGTCCTCCATCTGCCCAGTCCCACTGCTCCAGGACAGCCTGTGCAAAGTCCGGGCTTCTTGTCTCCCGGGCTCTCCCTTTCCATCTTCTGTGTTTCCCCACACTGGGCCGCTTCTCCCTAAAAGGACCTGCTGGGTTGTGAGCTGGCCAAGAGCGAGCCTGTAGGCTGGGCTGTCTGGATTCTACCTGGACTCTGTGCCTGAGCATTATTTGTAGAGTGAAAGAGTAGATAAATGGATAGAAGCACTAAGGGGTCAATGAACGAAACACCGCTGTAAATGTATACCTGGCATCGATACGTGAACTTCTATGACCAGGCGCTTCCCTAGTGGCTCAGATGGTGAAGAATCTGCCTGCAATACAGGAGACCCAGGTTTGATCCCTGAGTCAGGAAGATCCTCTGGAGAAGGGAATAGATGCCCACTCCATTGTTCTTGCCTGGAAAATTCCAGGGACAGAGAAGCCTGGCGGGTTACAGTCCAAGGGGTTGCAAAGAGTTGAACACGACTGAGTGACTAACACTTAAACTCCACCATCACTGCCTGGAAAAACCTAGTCTCAATTCAAAGGTCAGAGAGTGCCAGAAAAGGGACTTACAGGGGCACTCACTCACTCCTTCGATGCCTGTGCTTCTATAGTTCTGAGTACCGGAGGCCCTGAGACGCACACTCGGGCCTGACCCCCACCCAGGCTCAGCATTTCAGAGCTCCCTGCTGGCAGGAGGTGGGGACTGCAGGTCGTGTTTTCACCATCACCAGGGAGGGGTGTGTGTGTGTGTGTGTGTATGTGTGTGTGTGTGTGTGTGTGTATGTGTGTGTGTGTGTGTGTATGTGTGTGTGTGTGTGTGTATGTGTGTGTGTGTATGTGTGTGTATGTGTGTGTGTGTGTGTGTGTGTGTGTGTGTGTGTGTGGTAAAGCCAGAGAATCTCTGCCCAGGCCCCCAGGCTGCTGGTCCCTTGGTGCTCAGCTTCTATAGGAAAAGTTGCCTAAGGTGCAAGGAAGCCGAGAATGAGCTGAGGAGGCATCCATCAGAGACTGGCTTGAATTTGGTGTTTGAAGGATGGTTTCAGGGATGAGAAAGCATTAAAATGGTCTGTGAGCAGTATGCAGAAAGGGGAAATGATGCCACAAACTTAAAATGGTGAGGCATTCCAACAGCTGGTGCAATTAAAAGGTGTATTGGAAACTGAAAGGGCTAAGCAGCCGTCTGCATTCTCCCTTTGGGATGAGGGCTCCTTCTTCTCGCCTTTCCTCCCGCCCTCACTTCCTCTTGTATTTCCTTCCTTCCTAACAGAATTTATTTTTCTCATTATAGACAATCTGACAATTTAGGAGTGGAGGAAAGAAAGTAGGGGAAAAAACCCACTCAGGGAGGTTGACATGGGGGAGCTGTGCCTGTGTTGGGTAGGGGTATATGGGAGATTCCTAGACCTTTCACTCAGTCTTGGTATGAACTGAAAGAAAACTGCTCTTAAAAATTAAGTCTGTCAAAAACAAAAGCAAAAACCACCCTCTACCCATAAGTCCCATGTACTATTTATTCATTCACTTTTTTTTTTTACATAATTGTGATCATACCATCTGGACAATTTCTTAACTTTCTTTTGCCATTAAACTTCGTAACAAAAGCATTTATTTCCATATTATGAATTCTTCTGAAACATTTTTTGTTGAAGTATAGTTGATTCACGATACAGTGCTCGATTCTGGTGTACAGCTGAGTGATTATGCTAGACACAGATTATAGTTCTTCCTCAGATTATATTTGATTTGTGTTATTGCAAGATACTGAGTATAGTTACCTGTTATATGGTAGGACCTTGTTGCTTGAATATTATATTTTATGCGTAGTAGTCTGTATCAGCTGATCCCAAACTCCTAACTTATCCTTCCTCCTCTTCTCCCTTTGGTAACCACAGTTTGTTTTCTCTGTCTGTGAGTCTGTTTCTGTTTTGAAAATAAGACCATTTGTATCATAGTTTAGATTCCAACTATAAGTGGTATCATTTGATACTCGTCTTTGTTTGCCTCACTCAACATGATAATCCCTAGGTGTGTCCACGTTGCTGAAATGGCATCATTTCATTCCTTTTTTATGGCTGAGTAGGAGTCCACCGAATATGTGGACCACTTGTTCTTTATCCGTTCATCTGTTGATGGACATTTAGGTTGCTTCTGTTTCTTGGCTATTGTAAATAGTGCTGCGCATGCGATTGGGTGCATGTATCTTTTCAGACGAGAGTTTTTTCCCAGGTGTGTGCCCAGAAGTGGGATTGCTGGGTCATGTGGCAACTCTAGCTTTTTAAGGACCTTCCATACTGTTTTCCACAGTGGCTGCACCAGGTTGCCTTCCCACCAAGAGCGCTGGACGGTTCCCTTTTCACCACAACCCGCCCAGCATGCATTGCTTGTGGGCTTTTCAATGGGGGCCGTTCTGACTGCTGTGTAAGGTGATACCTCACTGTGGTTTAATTTGCATTTCTCTAATACTTAGTGATGCTGAGCATCTTCTCATGTGCGCGTTGCCATCTGTATGTCTTCTTTGGAAAAATGTCTATTTAAGTCTTCTGCCCTTTTTTTCAATTTGATTTATTTGTTGGTTTTTTTTGTTTGTTTGTTTAAGTTGTATGAGCTGTTTATATATTTGTTCAGTCACATCATTTGTGAATATTTTCTCTCAGTCCATAGACTGTTTTTGCATCTCATTTATGGTTTCCTTTACTGTACAAAAGTTTATGTTTGATTAGGCCCCACTTGTTTATTTTTGCTTTTTGTTTCTATTGCTTTGGGAGGCTGACCTAAGAGAGCACTGCTCTTGTTTATGTCGGAGAATGTCCGCCTACGTTCTCTTCCAGGAGCTTTATAGCGTCCTGTCTTGTCTGTGAGTCTTTAAGCCATTTGGGGTTTATTTTTGTGTGTGGTGTGTATGGTGTTCTCACGTCATTGATTTACGTGTAGCTGTCCAGCCTGCCCAACACCACTTGGTGAAGACTCTGTCTTTTCTCCATCTTTCGTTCTTGCCTCTTCTGTTGGAGGTTAATTGACCGCAGGCGTGTGGGTTGACTCTTGGGCTCTCTGTTTGGCTCCATCGATCCTTATGCCTGTTTTTGTGTCAAGAGCACGTTGGTTTGATCACTATAGATTTGCAGTATTTTCTGAAGTCTGGGAAGATTATGTCTCCAGCTTTGTTCATTTTCCTCAGGATTGCTTTGGCAATTTGGAATCTTCTGTGACTCCATATAATTTTTAGAGTTATTTATTCCAGTCCTGTGAAAGATGTCATGGGTAATTTGATAGGGATTACATAAAACCTATAGATTGCTTTGGGTTGTATGGCCATTTTAACAATGTAGTCCTTGCAATCCAAGATGAAATATTATTTTAAATGGCTTGATATTCCAAATTATGGAATTTCAATGTATTTGGCTCCTTAGGAAATGCTACAATGAAGATGTTTATAGGCAAGATGTTTTTATTTGGATTTATTGTCTCAAGATGTATTTGCAGATGTGTGATTATTGGATTGAAGAGATTCACATTATCAAGCCCTGTATGCGTACGTCTTGCCAGATTGCTTTCCACTGCTACCAGTGATGAGTAAGCCTTCCTGTTTGACCACGTCTTTGGCAGCATAGGGTATTTGCTTTTTATGGCTCCTTGCTACTATGGGCTGTAAGAGACAACCTTGGTTATAACTTAGACCAGGTGTACAGTGCCCTTGGGGTGACACAATTTCAGGGCAAATGGGGCAGGAGTTCTCAGCCAGGCACAGGGCGAGGCAGCCTTCCTGTTACCCACACTGGGAGCAGAGGGAGGAAGCCTAGGTGAGCGCAGGGCCCAAGCTGCTCTTTAAGGCAGCCCGGGGGTGCTACGAGACAGCACGGTCTAATGCAAGGGGCTGTTTAGAGCTCTGCGTGGGCTTGAATTCATTTTTTCTCTAAACTATTGGCTGTGTGCTTTTGGGCACAAAGTTGCCTGCTACGTCTCTGCTTTCTTTAATATACATCTCGAGACTAGAAGGCTCCCAGGAACAGCTGTTTGGGGGTATAAAAGGGATAACCGTCCCACAGGAGAACTTCAAGAACGGCAAGTTCCTTTCTTCTTTCTGCTTCACTCCCAGATCCCCCAGGAGTCAGGTCACAGCCGGCTGCAGGCCAGTGCAGTGTCTCCACTGGAGCTGGAAAGGACAGAGCCCACCCCTGTGGCGAGCCCTGCTTGCTGCCCTGCAGCTCTGGACGTTGCTGCCCACGCTGTGCCTGGCATACCCCACACATGGGTGAGGCCAGGCCATTTAGTGTTCTGTGGGGTGAGTGTCTTGAGGCCAGCCTCGCATCATTTTTCTTCCTTGTCTTTGGGATGAGATCATGAGAGTCGAGCCTGGTAATTGCTCAGGAAAATAAGGCTCCTTTTTAATCAGGTGCTAAAAGTGCTTTCAGCAGCCTCGTGCAGTGCTGCTGACGGGAGCAGCTTCCAGCCAGTTTTGTGACGCTTCAAAGAGCAGAGGTAAGACTGCTTCTGGGGAGGAAGCACCATCACACCTGCCCCCAACCTTGATTTCCTTGGACCATTGAATACACAGGTCAAATTCAGAGATGAGAAATACCGATGTGTCTGCAACACAGCTATTGCTGAGTCCCCCGTTGAGCATTTAGGCAACCCCTTCTCTGTGTGTTCCATTCAGTTTCTTTGTCCGTAGAATGGGGATACATCTGCTAATAGCTCATTGGGTGTGAGGGTCAGGGGAAGAGGAGAGGGAGGCGCAGTGCTTGCTGCGCTGTGTGCTTTTCACGTTATGCTTCATTTGCTCTTTTCAGAAGCTCCACGAGGTGGGGAGCACGATTATGTGGGATGAAGGTTCACCTGCTCACAGTTCAGTCCCCCTTCCCCGGGCCCAAGCGCTGTCTGCACAGACGCCCTCCTATCGTTGCAGGCGCCCGGGGATGCAGGAGAAAAGCCTGGCTTTGTAACCCACAACCAACATGCTTCTTAGCTACCTTGTGCAGAAACGGAGCTGATTGCTTTTGGCCTCTACCTCCAGGCCCAAAGCACTGGGCAAGTCACAAATCTCCCCAGCATTGGGGAAAACCTGTGTTCAGAAAGAAGAAACTTTGCTGAGCAGATAGCTAAGGCTGCGCGGCTGGGGCGGTACGGGGTGCAGGCGCTCTCTGCTACCCCCCTCGCCAGCCTTTTGGTTCTGCTCCCGATAACACGGTAGGTCAAGCATGCGGCTAAATATAGCCGCCCTCCCAGCTGGGCTGTCATCGGGACTGTCAGGAGCGTGTCCAAAGCTTTCAGACTGGAACTTCTCAGTTAAACTCAGTTATGGGGGCAGGGATCTTGTTTTCAGGAGTCCTCCCCTCCTCCCCTTCAACTGTAGACCCAGGGACAGACCCCATAGGGCCGACTAGAAGGCAGGGGAAGTCGGATGGGGGCAGAGAGCGCCTGGACCTGCAGACCTGAGCGTGGCAGCAAGCTGAGTCCTGGAGACCCGAGTCTTGGGTTCCTATGCCCAACAGCCTTGGGAACACGGCTGCCTCACAGGAGCTGTCGGGCCCATCTTGAGGGCCAGGGTGAGTCACTGGCTCATCGCCGGCAGTGTGGGCACTTGGACAACCATTGACCCTCTGAGCCACACTGGCCTCATGTGTAGGAGAGAGTCATGGTAACCTTATGCTCGCTGCTATAGCGAATGAAGGAAAACAAGAGAGTGCTTTCTGTTGGAGCTCCTTGGCCCCTGGAAGATACAGGCTGTTCAAACTTTTTCTCCAGCCTTCTGAGCTCCACGGGCTCCCAGTTTAGGAGGAGGGATTGAAATTTGCTTAACTGAAGGGGTTTATTTTTATTAGTGCCTGTTTCCCCCTATCCAGTGGTACAATGCACTGTAGGTAGTTTGTCTGGCTTTGAATCTTCCATTTATTCTAGAAGCATTTGTTTTGTAAATACTATGGGTCAGGCAATGGGATACAGCTGTGAACAAGACAGGATCTCTGCTTTCATGGAACTTACACCTGGGGCTTGAGGGTGGGGGCTTCTGGAAGAGGGTAGAGAGCAGACAGCACCAGGCCATGTGGAGCCTCGCTGGCCAGGGACATGGAGTCTGCATTTTATTCAGTGTTATAGGAAGCCAATGGTGGGTTTAGTCACAGGTCCGATAGGATCTGATAAACATTTGAAGAAGCTTTCATAGCCGCATTATGTACAATTGCTAAGATATGGAAGCAAGGTAGGGGTGCATCAACAGGTGAATGGATAGAGAAGAAGTGGCACACACACACACACACACACACACACACTGGAACACTGCTCAGCAATAAAAGATGAAACCTTGCCTTTTGCAGCAACGTGAATGCACTTGGAGGGTATTATGCTAAGTGAGACAAGCCAGACAGAGAAAGACAAGCCCTGTATGGTACCACTTATCTGTAGAATATAAAAAATACAATAAACTGGTGAATATAACCAAAAAGGAGACTCACAGGCATAGAGGCTAGACTAGCGGTTACAGTGGGGGGAGGGAAGGGAGGAGGGGCGATGTAGGGGCGGAGGATTAAGAGGCACAAACTGAGGCATAAGATAAGCTACAGGGATGTATTGTGCAACACGGGCAGTGTAGCCAGCATGTTATAGTAACTATGAATAGAGTATAACCTTTAAAATTGTGAATTACTTCATTGTATACCTTTAACTTATATAATATTATACATCAACTATACTTCAATGAAAAAATAAATAAATTCAAGAAAGATTTCTCTGACTGCAGCATGGAAAAGGGAACGTTGTAGGATGAGATGGGGCAGGGCCAGTCGAAGGACATTGCAGGTGTTCAGAGGGGAGAAGGTGGCCAGGAAGGTCAGAGAAGAGGGGAGAGTGGGGAGGTTATTTGGGGTAGAATTTGGCTCTGGGCACTTGAATATGAGTGATGCGGAAGAGGAGACCCCAGCAGGACTCCCAGCATCGAGTGCTCACTCACACTGTCTGCCTCAGATGGGGCAGCGTAAGCTTTAGGAAGCCACTGTGCAGTGGGCTGGTTTCCACCGCTAGCAGGAGCGCGTCTGTGTGACTGATCGCAATATCGATTCATTTTAACAGTCACAGCAGTCTTACAAGACACAGGTGCTGTGCTATGTCGCTCTTAGTCATTCAGTTGTGTCCAATTCTGTGACCCCACGGACTGCAGCCCACCAGGCTCCTCTATCCATGGGGATTCTCCAGGCAAGCATACTGGAGTGGGTTGCCATGGCCTCCTCCAGGGGATCTTCCCAACCCAAGGATTGAACCCAGGTCTCCCTCATTGCAGGTGGATTCTTTACTGTCTGAGCCCCCAGGGAAGTCCAAGAGAGGTGCTACTGTTGTCTAAATAGTTTGCTCAACTCACTTGTCTGGTTGCCCAAGCATCCTGATTCCTCCAGAAAATTAGTCTCAGCTATAGCTGTCATCTCTCCCTCAGGCCTCCAGCTCTGGGTGTCAGAGGGAGCTTGGTTTTTGCCCACTGCTGAGGGATCTGGTCCACACTGGAGAATTTCATGTATATCTTCCCCTTTAGACAGAGGACTGCAATTATTCCCCTTGTGAGCTTGCTAAAAGCTAAATGAACTGTCCCAACTCTCTGTCTCTGGAACAGATGAGATTTACCCTGGAGAGGATGTGGGGCTGCCCTGAACCTCCCAGGGGGTCCAGCGCCCCTGCTGAGGGGCCCACTGAAAGACCTGAAGTCCCTGACCCCAGAGACCCCAGCAGTGTCTTTTGAGCCCATCTGGGAGTTTCTGTAGAACAAGAGCGCTCTCACTCAAGCGGCCCCACCTAGATGCCCGCGTGCAGCGGCTGCTCCACGTGCCAGTGGGGAGGGCTTGTGAGGACAGCTGACGTTAGCACGTGGTCAGCATCACACACTCACAGGAGAGGAGAGAGGCGCACAAGGTGAACGGCGCGGGCCTTGGAGCCCCCAGGCCCCTGCCCTTTATCTTACATTGAAACTTCACCCCAGTATGTCTTTGCATGGATCACTGGGCAGTTCCCTGGTCATAAAGGCCTGTTCTTCTAAGGGCAGTGGGATGTGCCTGCTCAGAGTCTTGGGATGAATTGCCCCACGTGTGAGCTTGTGCACACATGCTAAGCATTGGTATGCGTGTGGAAGCACCACAGCTCTCCTGTGGACCGCGAGAGAATCAGGATAAAGAGAGTGGCCCTGGGTGCAGCTGGGGGCTCAGGTACAGATGTGTACCTGGCCCCTTGCGCCTGTGAAGGAGGCATCATAATCTCCACCTCCAAGAGGAAGAAAATGGGGCTCTGGCTCACAGTAGCCCTCTACAGCAGGGTCTGCCGTGCACCCCACCCGCATGGCCTACCTCTCGATATGACCCCTTTGGCTCCCACCTGGCCATCCATTGTGTTAACTGAGCGCTTGAACAGCATTTGAAGGCCAGGTTAGCTGTTTGAATATATTGCCACATTAATAACTTCAAGACATTTCAGGCAGCATTGAAATAGTAAATTAGGACACGACGGGCCATATATTCAAGGCAGAGAGCTGAAGTATCATTTTATTACATGTGCCATGGAATTAAAGGCTTAATTTTCTTTTAAAAGATGGTGATGCATCATTTCCTGCAGCCAGGTAAAAACAGTTAGCAGAAATGATTTATCTCTCCTTCTATTTAAAAATACGAAACCGGAATCCCAGGATCTAGCTCTCTGTTATTTATCTCTGCCTGGAGGGCACTTGAGACTTTGATCAGTCATTCTGACTTGAAGGACAGGCCAGATCCTGGCTGTGGTCATGAGAGGGAGGTGAGTGCAGAGCAGTGGCTGTCTCCATGGGTTAGAGGAGTGTGGCTTCTCACACAAGGCTCAGAAGACCGGTCGACTGTGTTCCTTTACCAACTCTGGCCATAGGCTGGCTCTGCAGTCACTGTTTACCTCTTGAAGCATAGTTTTCTCACCTACAAAATGGAATCACAGGTGAGTTTATGGTGGGGCTGTTGTAAGGTTCTCATGAGATTATAGGTGGAAAGAAAGTGGGCCTTCGGGGGCTCTTGCACAACTAAGTCACATTTGCGGAAGAAAGTTGTAGAATGGCTCTTTATTTTCTGACAGTAAAAGTAATACTCATTGAGGAGGCTTCCCGGGTGGCGCTAATGGTAAAGAAGCTGCTTTTCAAGGCAGGAGACTTAAGGGAGGTGGGTTCCAGGAAGGTCCCCTGGAGAAGGGAATGGCAACCCACTCCAGTATTCTTGCCTGGAGAATCCCATGGACAGAGGAGCCTGGTGGGCTACAGTTCACAGGGTGGCAAAGAGTCAGATATGACTGAAGTGACTCAGCACAGCACCCTGCATGTACTCACTGAGAGGAAATTTGGAAAATATAGAAAATAGCAAAGAAGAAAATAAAAGAAATGGTATAATATGGCCTGGAGATGATCGTCATTTTCCCTTTTTTGGCATACTTTTAAAAACAAAATTCGATTCCTAAACATTTACAAATTAATATTCTGGTACTCTGCTTTTCCGGCTTGATATTCCCAACACCAGCTTCACCCTTAATGACTGTCCACGGCTTCTTTGCGTGACTGCACACGATTCTTACTGTGTGGAACAATGCGCACGATCTACGTCAACCCTCTCTTGTCAGATCTTTATCTTCCTTCTTTGAAGAATACTTCCTGTGGCCACTGTAACAAGCTGGTGGTGAGAGAGGGTTCATAGATATTTCTTCACTCACAGTCCTGGAGGACAGAAATCTGGGCTCAAGGTGCTGGCAGGGCTGAGCTGCCTCCAAGTGCCTGGCCAGCCTCTGGCGGCTCCAGGTGTTCTGAGCTTGTGGCCACATCCCTCCAATCTCTGCTTCTGTCTTCTCACGGCCTTCTCTTTTCTGTGTGTCTGTCTGTCTCCTCCGAGTGCTTCTAAAAGGAGACTTGTCAGAGACTTTGTCCCTGGATTTAGGTCCCCCCTGGGTAATTAGGACAATCTCCTCATCTCTAGATTCTTAACTTCATTATGTTTGCAGAGATTCCTCCCAAATAAGGTCACAGTCCCAACCTCTGGGGTTAGAATGTTGACATATCTTTTGGGGGCCACCATCCAGTCCACAGAAGCCAGGAAACCAGGGCTTAAAGAAGTCCAGGGTCACAGGGCTTCCAGGTAGTGGAGCTGGGTTCTGTCCCAGGCATCTGGCCTAAATGCATTTAATTCGCCTGAATATCTTTTTATATATGTGGAGTCATATTTTAAACGTTTGGTTTTAATGGCCTCCTTGTCTGAGGACCCTGGCTCTCTCCTCTCTGTACTTGCCAGGCCCAGTCGCCTTTGGGGACAGGCCCCACAGACCCCATCATCTGATCCGTCCTTGCCAGTCAGGCGGGAGAGAAGGGAGCTGGCACGCAGTGAGGCCGGTGCCGGCTGTCTGCTCTGAGGGTCTCCTGCTATCTGAGCCCAGCGTCCTCTCCATCAGATGCTACAGGTTTCAACAGCGCTGGTGGAGCCAGCTACCACCCTCAGCGTCTCCCCTTTCCCGAGGAGACCCTCAAGCAGGTCTGCCCTGCCCCCTCACTGCAGCCTGGGGGACACAACTCCCTACAGCACCCTTGACCTCCCCTTGTGGCCAGAGCAGCTAAGAGGTTCAAGTGAGTTTCCTAAAGGTGATGTTGCCATGTTGTCCACGGCTTTGCAAATCTGATTAACGCAAAAGAACGGTTTGCGGGTTTCCTGGGAATGGATATGGAGTCAGAGAAGGCTCCTCTCAGGGGCCCTGAGTCGACTCACCCCCATTCCCTGCTGGGGGCCTGAGCAGTCGCCCTAGTAATCCCCCTCTTGGGGGCAACACCCAGGAAGAGGGATCATGCCCCTTATTGTTCCTGGGTCTCCTGAGTCTTGGGCCCTCCCTGAGCCAGCCTGCTTCTGTACCTGGGGATGGAGCCAACTGCTGTCCTCATGCAAACTGGGGCTCAGGGCAAGAGGAGGGGGGACACCTCATACACGACAGGGGCAAGGCCAGGTGGTTGACGATCAGCTACAGTCATTCTGGGACTTAGGTAAAATTATACCCATTTTAGGGCTTCCCTGGTAGCTCAGACAGTAAAGCATCCACCTGCAATGCGGGAGACCTGGGTTCTCTCCCTGGGCTGGGAAGATCCCCTGGAGGAGGGCATGGTAATCCACTCCAGTATTCTTGCTGGGAGAATCCCCATGGAGAGAGGAGCCTGGCGGGCTAGAGTCCATGGGTTTGCAAAGAGTCGGACACGACTGAGTGACTGAGCACAGCACATACCCATTTTAAAGATGAGGAAACGGAAAGAAAAAAATGACTTGTCCAAGGTCACATCAGCAGCAGGGACCAGCACCCCTTGCCTCCGTAGTGGAGGCGGTGAGTCCTTTTCCACAGACTATCCCTACCACATGCTGGTTCTGTTTCTACTTTAGTATAAGCTTAACCCTGAGAAGGTCATAGGCAGGCTTCTGCAGGAAAGACAGGGTTGACAAGTGAATGAAAAGGATACAGGTTTGGTTTCAGACTTGGAATCTGAATGTTCTGACCATGAGCAGCTGGGCCAGATCCAGAGTCAGGGGAGGAAGGTAGAGGAGGAGTCTGCGGGCTGCAGGTACCGGAGCCCTGTAAGTCCCTCGTGGGTGGCATGAATGTCCCCGTGACAGCATGGGGCTGTGCTGATCACTCCATGTGACCAGGTGCCCGGCTGGAGTGGGTGGAACTCTGAAGCTCCAACAGACTTTCTCAGCGGGAAAGGTTAAACAGAAAAGATGTCCAAAGTCCTGGGAAATGAGCCCAGGCTCTGTGGATGGAGATGGGAGTGTCACACATACTGTCTCATCTAACCTCCCCAGCAGTTCAGCAAAATAGGCTGGGCTATGTCCACATTACAGACTAGGAGATGAGGCTCAGAGAGGTCAAGTGACTTGTCCAGGATAACACAGCGAGAAGAAGATGCAGCTGAGATTCAGTGCTTTCTGAAGCTTGCAGCTCAGAACACGAGCAGGGGGAAAATCTGGCCTCATTCTTCTTCCCGCGATAGCTACTCAGAAATTTACTCTTACAGGGAGAAGTGCTTAAAGACATACAAGACTCAAGAGACATGATATGGTCACAGATGTGACTGAGGTAGGCATCCTAGCTGGATCAGAAGCTGTTCCTGCTGTAGAGGGAAGCCTTCTGCTGGCTTTTAAGACTCCTGGTGCTGTGGAGCTGAGCATCCCAGGCCCAGGCCTGTGGGAGGGGCCGGGTAAGGCAGCCTGTGCGCTATGACTTCCTCTGGACAGCTCTGCCCAGCACCAGTCACGCTGGGGATAGACCCTGGTCCCACTCAGCCACTAATCAGCAGAGCCCCTATCCACCCACGTCCTTGGCACTCCTGCCCAGCTTTCTGCCCTCCATGAGACAGCCTGGGGCTGAAATATCACCCGGCTAAGTCCCTCCAACCTGGCCCTGGTGAGAGAGTGCTCTTTGCAGCAAGGAGCGAGGGGAGCACAGAGGCTTACTCACCATAGCAGCATCCTCCTTGAGCGGCAGAAGCGTGGAGGACACAACCGCCCACAGACAGTCATGGGCTGCGTGCAGGGCGCCTGCCCCGGGCACTCACACTTCCTTTCTCGGAGAGGCAATGAGGCAGCGGGGAAGAATCCACTCCCTCCCAGCTGGGCCTGCCCTTCGCCTGAGACACCAGATCTGACTTGGAAGCCAGCTGGACATTCCTGTTAGGCTGCTCAGAAATGGACCACGGCCCCACTGCTCAGAGAGGCCTGAGCGCTCCCGCCCCCTGCTTCCTCTGGAGCCTGGCCCTTCTCTGCAATGCCCCCATCCCAAGGGACTGGGTCTGTGACCTTGGTGAAGCCCTCGGCTGACCCAGCTCCCGCCCTCTGGCTCTGTTCGTTTATAAATAGGCCCATTTCTCATCCTGCTCCAGCCCGGAGCTCCACACCCAAGAGGCAGATGCAACCTTGGGATTCCCTTTCCAGCCAAGGGCAGAGCAGGACCCGGCGGGCTCATGGGCCTGAAGGATGAGATCACAGATTTTCCTGCAAATAGCAACGCACACTGGACAGTCAGAGGCTACTTTCCTGCGGCTGCCCAAACAAATGACCACATACAGGGTGGCTTAAACAACAGACATTCATTGTCTCACAGTTCTGGAGGCCAGAAGTCTGAAATCACGGGGTTGGCAGGGTAGCTCTATCTGAAGGCTCTAGGGGAGGCTTCCTCCTTGTCCTTTCTAGCTTCTAGTGCCCCACTCATTCCTTGGTTTGTGGACACATCTCTTCAACCCATGCGGTGGCATTGCCCCCTTCTCTCTGTCTCAAATGTCTATTTCTCTTATAAAGGACATTTATCATTGGATTTAGGGGCTACCGAAATTTCTACTTAGCACAAAATCCTTAATTCCACCTGTAGGAACCATTTTTCTAACGAAGGTCACATTCATAGGTTTCAGGATTAAGACACAGACATATCTTTTAGGGGCCAGCTTTCAGCCACTACAGCTCATTGTCACGAATGAAATTTGCTGAGATGGCCATCGACAGGTGGGTCAAACGAGGAACCCCGAGAGAAGGGACTTTTTACAGAGAGACGCAGACTTTTGGGGTGTCTTTGGCTCTGCTGTCCAGGCTCCCCTGTGGCCAGGCCAGGTAAATCCTGCTGCTTCTGAAGGAGACTTTAATGATGGACTCTCCCCGGCAAAGCCAAGGGCTCAGGAACAGATTCGTGTTGTCTCCGGCTCGGCTGAGCGTGTGGGTCAGCACCCAGCTATTGGCTGGATTACGGAATCGTCAATAGATCCGGTTGAGCTGAGACAGCTGGAGAAAGCAGACTGCACACAGGCGCTGGTTATTTTGGCTTTTGTGGTGACGTGGTGTGATTTGTAGCTTGGCTCTCGGCCACTATGACACTCTCAGAGCCTGGTCAGCTGTCACGGGTTCACGCTCTTTGCTGAGTGAAATGACCTGAGTGTAATTTCACGGTGCATGGAAAGAACGCGGACTCTGGAGTCCCTCAGACCCCTAGGGTCTGGCCCTGCCATCGCTTACCTCCCACGGGAACGTCTCAAGGCTTCCTCCTGGGTAAAATGAGGAGGGACAAACCCCTCTGGAAACACTGTTGTGATCACAAACCTGGATTCTATCTCAAGGGCCTGGCCCAGGGCCTGGCGCACAGTAGGCATCCATTAAATGGTTGTTTGGATTGGGGGTTGGGAAGCCCACCCACTGTGTGCAGAAGCGTGGACCTTCCACCACCTCGGATCCCCTCTCTCCCTGGCTCCCAGTCCTCCGGTGTCTTGACCTCGTGTGCCCTGGCTTGGGCCATACCCCGGCTCCCCTGGGTCCCTCCAGCCGTTTCCTGAGCACCCTCGCTGCCCCGGGCTGCCTGCTCCAGGCCCACTTCCCACAGCCGCCGACGCCAGGGAGGCTCTGGTTTTGTCACATTCCCAGCCAGAATGTGGTGATGATTTCTCACCCCCGCTGGAGCCTGGATCGGAGCCCCTCGGCATCAGCCCCGCCCACACGGCAGCCTCAGGGATCACCCTCCCCTTTCCCGCACTGCGATCGTGCGCAGGAGCCCTGCTCAAGCTGCGGCCCCTCCCCGCCTGCTCCCCTCAGCATCTCTCTCTGCATCACATCTCTACTCTCCCTCTTCTCTTCATCTCTTTCCTCCTCCCCTCCCTGCCCTTAACCTCCCCATGACCCCCATTGCCCTTCTCCGTGCTCCCTGACACCTTGAGCTTCCCGTAACCACGCCACACCGCGCCGAGCCTCTTCTGGAACCTTGCAGTGGACATGGCATCCTCAGACTGCACTCCCGCGGGAAGAGAAAGGCCATGGTCCAGAACCCAAGCTCCGGAGCCAGTGTTCGGGACTGAACTGCCTGTGTGACCTCGGGCAGATCACTGCACTTCTCTGGGCCTTGCTTTCTCAGCTGTGAAGCTTTTGTGAGTGACTCCACGCAGAGCACAGAGGATGACTATCTTTTCTAGTTTAAGCGGGAGCCCTTTCCGTCACGGAGTTGACAGCCGGGGGATGTCAGATAAGATGAGGAATCATGCTGGCCCGACATAAGGGGCAGGAGGACAGGAGGGTGCTTCACCAGCCGGAGACCCAGGTGTGCAGTGGCCGCCCTCCAGAGGCCTTGGGCTGCGCAAGGACGAGGCCTTGGCTGTCGATAACTTCCAGGCCGTACGCCCCCACCTTCCACGCTGCTGGACATCTTTCAAGCACCACACCAATCTGTCCACAGTTCTCGTGCTAGTTACCGCCACCCTCACGGGTGACAAACACACTCTACAGGAACCACCCCATCCCTTCTCCTGGACTCCACACACGTGCCTCTCACTTCTTGTCTCAGACTTCCTGAGACCAGCGCGTGTGGCAACACCCTCGGGGATCCACTGAGCACTCACACAGGTGTGGTCCCAAAGTGTTGGAGTCTGTGTACCTGGACCACCCTTGACCTGTGGAGGGGGACAGCCAAAAGACGAGCTATTCTCCACCTGAGTCCCAGGAGGACAATTCTGAAAGGCATTTCAAAAAGTTCTTCAGAAGTTTCTGCTCAGGTGGAGAACCAGTCCTCCTTGGCAGTGGGTAACCCATAATGCATCCTTGAGTTACCTCTTATGTTCTCTCTGCCGTCTTCTCTGATCCTACACTTCACATTCCTGGGATCCCTCCCCAATACAGCTACCTACATCAGCCCTTTAACTTGGTCTCTACTGGGACGGCTTAACCTAAAATCCCTAGCAAAGGTTTCCCTTGGGCTGACTGAATGCCTTGGGCAGGGAAGCCTGCCACATTCTCCAAAGCTTCTTAGTAGGTGAGTTCCCTTCACAACATTGGTACAAAAGTAAAGAAATAAGGATCAGGCATGGAGAGTGAGAAGGGCATGGCAACTCACCCCAATATTCTTGCCTGGAGACTCCCATGGACAGAGGAGCCAGGCGGGCTACAGTCCTTTGAGTTGCAAAGAGTTGGACAGGATTGAGTGCCTTAGCATGCAGGCACGCAGGGAGAGGGAGACCAGGGGGTCCACTGAGTCCATCCAAGACAGATCTAGCTGAGGCTAGAATCCAGGTTGCTGTGTTGAGGCTTCCAACCCCTGAACATAATATGTTACTCTTATTTAGGTCTTTGATTTCTTTCCTCAGCATTTTGTAATTTTGGCTTACCGATCCTATACATGTTTTGTAAAACTTATACCTAAGTATTTCATTTTCTTTGGAGCAATAACCAACGGCATTAGGTTTTAAATTTTGGTTTCAAGGTGTTCATTTGTGCATGTAGAAATGCAATTTACTTTTGTGTGTTGATCTTATATTTTGGAATCTTGCTGAACTCATTTATTCTAATTTTTTTGTGTATGTGAATTTCTTGGGATTTTTTTTATGCAAACAACCAAGCCATCTGCAAATAATAACAGTTCTATTTCTTCATTTTCAATCTGTAAGCTGTTTCTTTCTCTTACCTTATTGTAGTGGTTAGAACTTCAGTTATGTTGAAGAGCAGTGGTCAGAGCAGATACCCTCTCCTTGTTTGACTTTTCACTATTGAGTGTGTTGTCATAGGTCAGAGCAGATCCCCTCTCCCTGTTTGACTTTTCACCATAAGTGTGTCATCGTAGGCTTTTGTAAATGTTCTTTACTGTGTGAAGTGGTTCCTTTCTATTCCCAGCTGTGTGCACGCATGCTCAATAGCTCAGCGTGTCTGACTCTTTGTGATTCCATGGACTGTAAGCTGCCAGGCTCCTCTGTCCATGGGATTCCCCAGGCAAGAGTACTGGAGTGGATTGCCATTTCCTTCTCTAGGGGATCTTTCTGACCCAGGGATCAAACACATGTCTCTTGTGTCTCCTGCACTGGCAGGCAAATTCTTTACCACTGAGCCACCTGGGAAACCCCCTATTCCTAGCTTACTGGAGATTTTTCTTTTTCTAATTTTCATACATAGGTGTTATATCTTGTCAAATTTTTTCCTGTGTCAATTAGTATGATCATATGATTTTTCTTCTTTAGCCTATTGATATGGTGAATTATATTAATTTTTGAATGTTAAATAAACCTTTGTGTACTTGGAGTAAATTCCACTTTCTTATGCTCTGTATTTCTGGCCAGTTTACCTCCCTGCTCTTTATTCCCTTCCTGGAGTCCACTGGGACCAAGTCACACTGACTACATCTCTGAACTTGGACCCTCACCACAAGCTCAGCACTGCTGCCCCACGTAGCATAGCCCCTGGGTGGCTGATGCTGGCTGAGCTGAACTTGAGTTCACCACGTGTCCTTGAACTTAAAGCATAGGCTGCTAACCTTTCTATGGAGAGGCCCACTGGGACTCTCCATTCAGTTTCTATCAGCTGTCACCCAGCAGGTCCACCCAAATCCAAATCTCTGGCTAGAAGAACACGTAGCAAAGATCCAGTGCGTTCTCATATAAATCCAGATCAAAGTCCATCAAGCCTGGGCTGGAGAATCTCTGGGAGCAGCCAGAAAACAGTTCTACCACGCGTTGGTTTACTGTTGGCTTCTCTCTTCTTTGGAAGTAAATAAGTGAGTGAAGCCGCTCAGTCGTGTCCGACTCTTTGCGACCCCGTGGACTGTAGCCTATCGGGCTTCTCCGTCCATGGGATTCTCCAGGCAAGAATACTGGAGTGGGTTACCATTTCCTTCTCCAGGGGATCTTCCCGCCCCAGGGATTGAACCCAGGTTTCCTGCATTGGAGGCAGATGCTTTAACCTCTGAGCCACCAGGGAAGATCTTCTTTGGAAAGGCAGAGAAAATAAAGAACCATCGGAATCCAGTACCAAATGCCTAGTTGCTCAGCCATGCAGCAAGCCGACCTTCAACACAAACCAACACGAACTGGCAGCAATGTCTAATCATTTTTCATAGTCACTAATGAAAACAATGCTGCTTCTGGCTGAGAAGTTCAAAGTGCCCAACAAATGAATTCTGAGTCCCAGGCGAGAACTCTAGATCTGGAAGTCTTGGATCAACTAATGATATACCTTGTGCAAATTTTAAACCTCCCAATAATGTCCATGCATGTGGCCTAATGGTACTACAGAGATTTTAAGATTGGTACATATATTAGTCACTGTAATTAAAATCCGGGAGTTATATTATATGTTATTTGTATGGCAGTTTGTGATGTGTTTAATGCTCCCAGTTTCAAAATTATTAAAACTACTGTCCCTGGGTTGGCCAAAGTGATAAGGAAAGTAAGAATGTGATCTTATTCCCTTTCGATGGGGCCGGCCGGGAGGAGGATGCGTGAGGGATTTTCTTATAAAGAGACCAAATGCCAAATAAAAGAATTCCAGCTGTGCAACAGGAAAGTTGAAATGGTTTGTTAGGATCATTAATATTGCAATGAAAACTAATTAAACCTGGAGCTAGAAGGAGTTCATTAGTGGTCTGGAGCCGAAGATTCTGCTTCTGCAGAGTCAGTTGGACCACTGGGGAACTTGGAAAGTTGTCAGCTGGGCGTGGGGTCAAGCGGCCCTCTCCTTTTTGTAGCTTCTGAAATTGGGCTTCACTAATGATAGGCACTTGGCAGACATGAGCCAAGAAATTTCCTTGGAGTACTGGAAGTGCCCCCTGGGTGATGTCACACCTGTCTTGGGGTCAGGGGTCACCCCTTGCAGGCTACTGAGAATGAGTCTTTGAGGATAGAGAAGTGAGCCTTTGAAGAGGGCACAGTGGAGGGGAATTGGGAGGCTTTCTTTCTAAGAAATGAGAAAGGTTTTCACGTTGCAATTCAACTCACTTCAAGCCATTAAAAAAAAGAAAGAAACCCATGTCTTCAATGGTAGTTTTGGATTACTAAAGTGCTTCCACACACCTCTCACTTGCTTTTCTCAAGAGTCCTCATAAAATCACTTTATCATTTCTTTCTCCAAGTTGGTTTCCTGAGAGAGTGGAGGTTGTTTCTGTTGCAGGTTGGGTTTGTCAGGCAGCAGACTCTGAGATGGGGGTTAGCTGGCAGGATGTCTGTTAAGGAGGGCTCTTGGGACCAACCCTGTAGAATGGAGGGGTTAGCAGCAGGTATGGGAAGAAGGAGAATCAAACTTTGATCTTGTCTGACACTTCTGGGAGCTGTGGGGCTGGAGTGGGCCTCCAGAGGTGTCCTGACTTGGGTAGAGATGGCCAGGTCTTCATCCTTTGGCTTCGATCAGTCGTCGCATGGCGGCCGCCCTGGGAAAGGTGGGACCTAGTGCCTGGCAGCTCTGTGCTGACATGACTTGTGAAGGGACCCCTGCTCCTAGCACCCTAGCAGCTGGGGCGGTGGGCCCTTCCTCCCTGCGGCCACTTGACAGGGCGCGGCAGCATCCTCTGCTATTTTGTTCTTCATCATTTCCTTTGACTCCAGCAGAGTACCTGGCATACCTGGCATATCATCGGATTTAAAAAAGTTCTTTTATTTTTAATTGGAGAATAATTGCTTTACAATACTGTGTTGGTTTCTGCCATACATCAGCATGAATAAGTCTTAGTACACCTAAGATGTCCCCTCCCTTGACCTTCCATCCCGTCTCCCACCCTATCGCACCCCTCTAGGTTGTCAGGGAGCACAGGGTTGAGATCCCTGTGTCATACCGCAGATCCCCACGGGCTATCTATTTTACATCCGGTAGTCCATATGTCAACAGACCGGTTCCAAACAGGAAAAGGAGGACGTCAAGGCTGGCTATTGTCACCCTGCTTACTTAACTTATATGCAGAGTACATCATGAGAAACGCTGGGCTGGAAGAAGCACAAGCTGGAATCAAGATTACTGGGAGAAATATCAATAACCTCAGATATGCAGATGACACCACCCTTAAGGCAGAAAGTGAAGAGGAACTAAAAAGCCTCTTGATGAAAGTGAAAGAAGAGAGTGAAAAAGTTGGCTTAAAGCTCAACATTCAGAAAACAAAGATCATGGCATCCAGTCCCATCACTTCATGGGAAATAGATGGGGAAACAGTGGAAACAGTGGCTGACTTTGTTTTTCTGGGCTCCAAAATCACTGCAAATGGTGATTGCAGCCATGAAATTGAAAGACACTTACTCCTTGGAAGGAAAGTTATGACCAACCTAGACAGCATATTAAAAAGCAGAAACATTACTTTGTCAACAAAGGTCCATCTAGTCAAGGCTATGGTTTTTCCAGTGGTCATGCATGGATGTGAGTGGACTATACAGAAAGCTGAGCACAGAAGAATTGATGCTTTTGAACTGTGGTGTTGGAGAAGACTCTTGAGAGTGCCTTGGACTACAAGGAGATCCAACCAGTCCATCCTAAAGGAGATCAGTCCTGGGTGTTCATTGGATGGACTGATGTTGAACCTGAAACTCCAGCACTTTGGCTACCTCATGCGAAGAGCTGATTCATTGGAAAAGACCTTGATGCTGGGAGGGATTGGGGGCAGGAGGAGAAGGGGATGACAGAGGATGAGATGGCTGGATGGCATCACTGACTTGATGGACATGAGTTTGTGTGAACTCCGGGAGTTGGTGATGGACAGGGTGGCCTGGCGTGCTGCAATTCATGGGGTCGCAAAGAGCTGGACACGACTGAGCAACTGAATGGAACTGAACTGGTGTTACTCTCTCGGGTCACCCCACTCTCTTCTCCCTCCATGTGTACCCGAGTCTGTCCTCTATGTCTGTGTCTGCATTGCTCCCCTGCAAACAGGTTCATCAGGACTGCCTTTCTATAGTCCAGATACATGCATTAGTATATGATATTTGTCTTTCTCTTTCTGACGTATTTCACTCTGAATAACAGTTTCTAGGTTCATCCACCTCTTTAGAACTGACCCAAATGTGTTCTTTTTTATGGCCAAGTAATATCCCATGGCATATGTACCACAACTTTTTTATCCATTTATTTGTCAATGGACATTTAGGTTGCTTCTATGTCAGGCTATTGTAAACAGTGCTGCAGTGAACATCGGGGTACATGTGTCTTTTTCAATTGTGGTTTTCACAGGATATACACATCATAGGTTTTTAATAAATATTTATTAATTTAGATGGAATATTTCCCTTTCACACAGAAAAAACCAAGACTTGGAAAGTGAAGTAAATGGAGGAACTGGAGTTAGAACTGGAGAAGGCGATGGCACCCACTGCAGTGTTCTTGCCTGGAGAATCCCAGGGACGGCGGAGCCTGGTGGGCTGCCATCTATGGGGTCGCACAGAGTCGGACACGACTGAAGCGACTCAGCAGCAGAGTTAGAACAAAGGTCCCTCTAACTCCCGAATCCCAGCCCAGGCCAGTCTCTCTTACCTCTACTCGTGAACAGTGAAGTCCATGAAGGAGGTGAGGAGCATCTGGCCCCTGGTACAAACAAAATCAGCTTCATCTTTCAACATCCAAAGGAGATAACTAGGTTTTTCTCTCTTTCAAGCCTTTTCCTAGCCCTGCCTTTGAGTGGAAGATTGTCACTAGGGAATCTTGTCCCTGGGTCTCAAGAGGAAGAACAGAGGCTTTTCCAGCAGATCAAATTAACTTGGCCTTGAGTCTGAGGACCCCCAGAATGAAAGCTAGACCCTGATGTCCGCTCTATGTCTTGACAGCTTTGGCCAGCCCAAGGGGCTGCTTCGTTCTGGGTTACATGCAAAGAGGATAGAGCACATGGATACAAAAGCCAAGAGTTTCAGGCAGCTTGCCTTGAGCTGCTTTTGGATAAACTGTTACAAGGTCTCAGCCTCTGTGCTTGCATTGTAGGCAAAACCAGAGCAAAGAGTAAATTTGATAACTAAAAATACTAAAAACGTTTACGTTTCTTGATTTTCTAGTCCTTGGATCCAGCACTTCTGGTGTGCCGTGAGTGGGTTGCAAAAGCGCCAGCCTCTTGTTCCCCTTGGGCCTGGGGCAGCAGGCAGGCATGGGGGAGAGGAACTGATCACCTCCAACCACAAGCAGCCTCTTCCGTTTACTTCCATGTAACACACGTGTGCCGTAACCTAGAAAAGGGTAAGATGTGACGCTTAAACCACACTGAATATTGCAAACAAAAAGGGCTATGCATTGTAGTAAGGATCTTCCACAGTTTTCTAAGTCTAATCCCATGACCCAAAGGAAATGGCTGGCTCTCCCCCAGGGCTCAGAACAGGCACCCTTCAGCTGTCAGATCCTTGAGCCTCTCATTCAAACCTCTCGTCTTACAGATGAGGATACCAGGGTCCAGGAAGGTAAACGCCTGGGCAATGGGCATGGAAGCAAGGTAGGTGTAATTTGACATAATTAAGTCTGCTCATCATCCTGGAATGATCCATAAGCAATCATGAAAAATGCCAATTATCTAATTATATACTTTAACCACATAGTATACTTTATGCACTGTGAAATTATCACCATCATAATTAATGGTGGTGAGTTCTTCTGTAGCTAAAAGCAGTCTGCTGAAGGGAGCATTTAAACATCTTTTTCTTTCACGACAAGGTTAAGCCTAGGCAGATTCTTCTTTTTGTAAATCTTATCTGCTAGTTAAAAAAAAATTATTTGTTTGCCTGCACTGAGTCTTAGTTGTGGCACACAGGGCCTTTGTTGCATGACGTGGGACCTTCCGTGGCAGCTCATGGGCTCTATTTGTGGTGTGCAGGCTTCAGCAGCCGCGGCGCGCGGGCCCTCCAGCCGCGGCGCACGGGCCCTCCAGTTGCGAAGCGCGGGCCCTCTAGCAGCGGCGCGCGGGCTCTGGAGCACACCAGCTCGGTAGTGGCAGTGCTTGGGCTCAGTCGCTCTGTGACATGCGTGGTCACCCCAGACTAGGGATCGCATCCGTGTGCCCTGCATTGCAAAACTAACTCTTAACCACTTGACCGCCAGGGAAGCCCCAAGCCAAGGTAGACTTCTACTTTTTGTTTAATCCCAGGCAGCAGAGAGATGTCATGAAGAACACACTGACCCTAATTCTCAGTCTTCAGCCATCATTTCCCACTGTAGGGACAAGAACACACTCCAGGACTCCTGAGTGTGTTCACAGTGCTGGAAAAGTCTACCCGACTTTACTAGAGGCCCCCCAATTCCCTAATTTCAGAGGAGTGAAAAATTTAGCAGTCAACTCTGAACGTTTCTAGTCCGCCTTTCAGAATCATTGAGGTAATTCATAAGGTTTTGGATTAAGTTAAAATGCAATCAAGCAGAGAAATTAAAGGTCTTGATGGTTTAAGAAAGTCTGGAGTCAGACTCCCCAGCATTAGAAAGGCAATCCCATGGTGACATCGCAGGGCAGGATTCCCTCTTTTTCTTCACACCCTGGTGTATAGCTTTCACCCTCAAGGTCACCTCATGGTCCACGCTGGTGGAAAATTCCAGCCATCATGTCAGCATTCCAGGCTGGCAGCCAGACGAAAGGTAGGGGTGCTGGGGAGTCGGAGCTTTCTCTTCCCAGTTGAATACATTTTCTGGCATTCCCATAGAGCAACTCCTTTTCATTCCATTGGCCAGAAACAGTCAGACTACTTCTAACTGCAAGGGAGGGAGGTGAATAAAGATTTTAGCTGGTATATCTTCTCTTAACTAAAAACCAGGGTTCTATAACTAGGGAGGAAAGGAGGGTCGTGGTTGGTGTAGATAATCACTGTCTCTGCCATGAGATTCCAGAAGATAATGGGCACCAAGTCTTCAGCCAGTGCCTGGAACGTGGTTCAGTTTTTATTTATTTAGCAATCATTCGTGCAGCGCCTCTACGTCTTAGCGCAGAGGTTGTCCCTACCCTCAGGGAATTCTTGATCCAGGGTTCAGCCAGTTACAGAGGCATGGCATTCTCCAAGTAGATGTAGCCTCTGTGATGGATGTGCTTTACATCAGTGGCATCCTTGCGGTTTTCAGAACATGGGACTGCAGATCTGGTCAGCCAAGGTTTGTGGGGGTTGCCTAGGGTCTTCTAGGGTTCTAATGCATTAAGAATGTTTTGGGGGCTGCTTAAAGGAGATGTTCTTGCTAGGCAGCATGGTTTGGTGGGCATGGTACAGGTTGGGAGCCGGAGACATCTGGCCTCGGATCCCACAGTGATACTGATGCTGGCTCTCAACGTGGTAAGCCTGGTTCCTGGTCTGGGTGATGGGGATAATGCCCCATACCTGGAGGACCATCATGAGAATAGTGTCCCACCTAGCTCTTGTCAAGACGCTGCTGCCGCTGTTCTGTCAGGAACACTCTGAGAGACCCTGGTTTAGGGAAAGAATGTAACGTTATAGTGAATTTCACTTTGTCGCTCAGTCACTAAATCATGTCAGACTCTTTGCTACCCCATGGACTGAAGCCGGGCTCCTCTGGTGAAGGGTTCAACAAAACAGTGCTCCATCCATACCATTCTGATTTTTAAAGGTCTTCTAAATGATAAGGATATTAACTCGTTGTCATATTTGTTGAAACTACCTTTTTTTAGTTTGTCTTATCCTTTTTTTTTTAAATGTGGTATTTTTGATATGGCATATATAAGATATACATATGCATAGATTGTGCAGCTCAATCTATCACATTTTCTTCTGTAGTAATTTTTATTGCTGATCTTAGAAGTGCCTCCACCATCCTGATATTAGTAATTATTGACATATATTTACTTCTATTTTCTAAGGTTTCATTGTAAATGCAAGTTCTATTTGATGACTAACAGATTTCCTTTCCCCTTGGGTGTGATGCTCCTTTTATCGTCTTCTCAGTTCTTACATGTTTTGGAGATTTCTTTCTGTGCTTACTTAGTCTCTTCCATTGATCTGTTTGCAAATTCTTCCGCCAATAAAACACTTAATTGTTGGAACTTTAGTACACATTTTAAAATTTGGCAGAATAGTTCTCTGTTCTTTTAAGAACTGCTTCCAACATTTCCCAGTTGTTTATTTTTTAGATGTTTAGAATTATTTTGTAAATATTTGTTTCATTAAAAAATTCTACCACTATATTGATAGTAATTGTCTTAACTATCTAATTGGAAAGCAATTAACTTTCTTCTCCCTCCCTCCTTCCCTCCCTCTCTCCCTCTCTTTCTTCTCCCTCTCTTTCTTCTCCCTCCCTCCCTCCCTCCCTCCCTCCCTCCCTCCCTCCCTCCCTCTCTCTCTCTCTCTTTCTTTCTGCCTATCTAGGGGACCCTGTGGTAAGGAACCTGACTACCAGTGCAGGAGAAATGAGATGTGGGTTCAATCCCCGTTCAGTTCTTACAAAGATAAATGGCATGAAAAAGGGGGTGCTTCAGCCTCAGCATCAGTCCTTCTGATGAACACCCAGGACAGATCTCCTTTAGGATGGACTGGTTGGATCTCCTTGCAGTCCAAGGGCCTCTCAGGAGTCTTCTCCAACACACAGCTCAAAAGCATCGATTCGTTGGTGCTCAGCCTTCTTTACGGTGCGACTCTCACAGCCATCCATGCAGTGCTGGGCAATGACCCCACACAAAGTTGACGCTTTGCTGGTGGCCTTCCAGTCCCATCCTTCAGGGCCCAACCCACCCCTGTCCTGACACCCTGAGCTCAGGCCCCTGGACTTGAACCCTACATAGCAGCTCTCTGAACAGTGGGCTCCTGCCCCGTCACTGGGAAGTTAGGCCCCCCCAGCTTCCTTAGCCCCTGTCTCTCTGGCCAAGGTTGGGTTATGGCTCCTGCTTGAGGAGGACCCTCCCTCAAGGCCTGAGTTCACTGCCTCTTCCCTCCAGCCACCCTGCCCTGTCATCTCCCTTTCCTGGCAACGTCCTCTCCAAGGCCCTGGAGAGGTCCTCTCTCCTCAAAGGCTGAGCGCCTGACCAACAAGAAGCCGCTGCGTGTTCCCACTTCCAGCTACGTTCATTCATCTTCCCGTGCTGCTCGCCCTTCCCATCTGTGGCCTCGAGCTCCAGAGCCTGACAGACAAATGTCTGACCAGAGCCGCTGGGTGGGAGTGGGGGGAAGGCTCAGCTCATTCTCATTCGTGAGCAGCTGGGCCCAGCCTGGCCTGACGCAGAGGGCCATGGAGACCCAAACTTGGCTTTGAGAGGACTCCTGGCTGAGCAGCCCCAGCAAATGTTGGATCTCAATTCCTCTAAAGTAAGAGGAATCCTTTCTCGCTTCCCTGGGGTGCCCTGAGAATGAATTATTTACTATTTGTAAAGCACTTTGTAGGGTTCAGTATCATTACACAGGGACCACAGGGCTCAAAAGCAACCCTGGATGCCTGACAGGGTGGTTGTTACTATTAAGCATTTATATAGCACTTTGCATTGGCCAAGTGCTTCCCAATCATTTATTAGTTAATTCTCCCAGCACTCTGGAGCCGTCAGTGGACTCTGGTTGCCATGTTCTCCAATCTGGAAACGAGGTTGCTGAGGTCAGGCCAGGCCAGGGGCCTTGTGCAGGGTCACCTGGCTCAGGCGGCCTGAGTCACTGGCTCTGCCTTTGGCCTTGCACCACCTGCAAGTTCCACATCTCACAGTCTTGCTGGCAGCTCACCCTCATCTCCAGCGAGGTGCCCTGCAAGCGGGTTCTCAGCTGCTCCGTCATGTCCAGCTCGTCTGTGACTTCATGGTCTGTAGGCTGCCAGGCTTCTCTGTCCGTGGGATTTCCCGGGCAAGGATATTGGAGTGGGTTGCCACTTCCTACTCTGGGGGGTCTTCCTGACCCAGGGATCTAACCTGCGTCTCCCACATCTCCTGAACTGGCAGGCGGATTGGATGGCTGTAATGTATGACCTCAGTGACACTCCAGAGACTGCTCTCAATGTACAACCTCGTGAAGGGTTGAACACTGGCTTCAGAGTCAAAATCTGGTTGTATAATTTGTAAGATGGGTGATTAGGAACTCATTTCTTAATGCTCCCGAGACTTGGGGTCCTTGATTATTAAGTAAGAATAGAAAAACCAGAGAGGTTGCTATGAAAGTGTTACATAAAAGAGGACCCAGTATAAGTCAGAGGCTTCATACTTGTTAGGTCAGGCCTCTAAGTACTGGCATGGCACAGCCAGACTTCAGCTTCAAAGACGCCACAGGCTGGCTCGTGGGAAATGCTATAAAGGAAAGCTTTAGATCCAAGGAATTCACGGGACTCTATCAAACTCTTGCCTTCAGCTTGGGAGCCTAAGAGCAGAAAGGAAGGGGGCAGAGCCGGAGCTGCCACTGCTTCCATTGCACATCAATGCATCTCGCTAGTTAGGACCTGTGCTAGTCAAGACCCGATGAGGTTTCCATTAGTTAGCAAATATCAACTAAGAAGTAATTTCTGCTTTATGGACTATGCCAAAGCCTTTGACTGTGTGGATCACAAGAAACTGTGGAAAGTTCTGAAAGAGATGGGAATACCAGACCGCCTGACCTGCCTCTTGAGAAACCTGTATGCAGGTCAGGAAGCAACACTTAGAACTGGACATGGAACAACAGACTGGTTCCAAATAGGAAAAGGAGTACGTCAAGGCTGTATATTGTCACCCTGCTTATTTAACTTATATGCAGAGTACATCATGAGAAATGTTGGGCTGGAAGAAGCACAAGCTGCAATCAAGATTGCTGGGAGAAATAGCAATAACCTCAGATATGCAGATGATACCACCCTTATGGCAGAAAGTGAAGAGGAACTAAAAAGCCTCTTGATGAAAGTGAAAGAGGAGAGTGAAAAAGGTGGCTTAAAGCTCAACATTCAGAAAACGAAGATCATGGCATCCAGTCCCATCACTTCATGGGAAATAGATGGGGAAACAGTGGAAGCAGTGTCAGACTTTACTTTTTAGGCTCCAAAATCACTGCAGATGGTGACTGCAGCCATGAAATTAAAAGACGCTTACTCTTCAGAAGGAAAGTTATGACCAACCTAGATAGCATATTCAAAAGCAGAGACATTACTTTGCCAACAAAAGTCCGTCTAGTCAAGGCTATGGTTTTCCAATGGTCATGTATGGATGTGAAAGTTGGACTGTGAAGAAAGCTGAGCACCGAAGAATTGATGCTTTTGAACTGTGGTGTTGGAGAAGACTCTTGAGAGTCTTTTGGACTGCAAGGGGATCCAACCAGTCCATCCTAAAAGGAGATCAGTCCGGGGTGTTCATTGGAAGGACTGATGCTAAAGCTGAAACTCCAGTACTTTGGCCACCTCATCTGAAGAGTTGACTCACTGGAAAAGACTCTGATGCTGGGAGGGATTGGGAGCAGGAGGAGAAGGGGACGACAGAGGATGAGATGGCTGGATGGCATCACTGACATGATGGACATGAGTTTGGGTGAACTCCGGGAGTTGGTGATGGACAGGGAGGCCTGGCGTGCTGCAATCCATGGGTCGCAAACAGCTGGACACGACTGAGCGACTGAACTGAACTGAACTGAACTAAGCACCTACTATGAGCTAGACACAGTTTGAGGAGTGAAGGATTTGGCAGTGACCTAGGGAGACAAAGAATGCTGACTGGGGAGTGAGTAGGGGATCATGTAGAGGGGGGGATGGCGCATGAAATGCCCTGGGGAAGGGGAGCCTTCAGGATGCCCAAGCCACAGAGAGAAGGGCCCTGTGACTACAGTAAGGGAGGAAGTGGTGAGGAGATGAACTGGGTGAGGGTTCAGAGGCAGCTCCCGTGGAGTCCTGAATCTCAGGGTGAGGGGTGGGATTTTATCCCCTGTGCAGCACCTCTGAGGGGCTGTAAGCAAGGAGGCAATGTGATCCTTCAGGTTGCTTTGTGTATCATTACATCTTCAGCAGACAGGAATCTGAGCACTCGTCTCTGCCAGACTCTTAATCTCTCAGCTCCAAGAAGTCCAAGGTGTGTTCACTTAGTGACAGAGATGGAATGTTTGTGTCCCGCCCTCTCCCCTTCCAAACCTTATCCTCAGTGTGATGGTATTTGAAGGTGGGGCCTTTGGGAGATGATTAGGTCATGAGGGTGGAGCCCTCATGAGTAGGATCAGTGTCCTTATAAAAGAGACCCTAGGGAACTCCCTTTCCTCTTCTACCATGTATGGGCACAGTGAGAATATGACTGTCTATGGACCAGGAGGCAGGCCTTCATCAGAGATCAAATCTGATGATGCCTTAATCGTGGATTTCCCAGCCTCCAGAAATGTGAGAAGTACACATTTGTTTTTTATAAACCACACAGTGTGAATGGACCAAACCACTTAGAGCAGGTCTGAATCACAGCCCAGTGAGGGAAGCCCCAGTACTCTCATATCCATGACAGCTGGTGAGTTCTCATAAAAGTCCACCAGTCTCGGTGAGATGAAGCAACCATGTGGCTCCTTGGTTCCCACGTGCTAGTCCAGGGTTGACTGAGATGCTCTGCCTTACCGTACTCAGCACCTTTTTCCGCCTTCCTTTGTGAGATTGTTCACAGACTGGCTGCAGAAGGCTATTCCATCCTTCTTCTCTCCTTGGTGGTCTGGGGAAATCTGCCGCCCATCAAAGCCCTCCCCCATCTCAGAGACAGACAGATGCTGGTGGATCCCAGATCCCCTTCCTGGGGCACTGGCATGGACCTTTATGTCATGCAGGGCAATCTGTGTGGGGATCATTGAGCTTTCTAGGAAGGGTGTCCTGACCAGCAAGAGGCTTGCAGTCTGGTTGGAGAAACAAGACTTCAGTGTCTTAGAAACTGAACTGAGCGAGTCGTAAAGTGTTGTGGCTGGAAAGAACCTAAGCATCAAGATAAAGGCTGCAGTTACCAGGTCATACTTAATTAATTACTGAGTACGTCATCCCAACAATGTGTGGCTAGAAATCTATGCCCAGCCCAATGGTGAGTTTTCTTGAAACCTCAGTAGTAGGGGAACCCATTGTCGAGAAGCTTTTGAGAAAAATAGGGCTGAGGCCTGAGAGCATAAACGAAGTCATGAGGCACTATACATCTAATTATTTTTTAACCTTTAATTCAATAAAACAAAGGCAGCATACTAAATAAAGACAGAAGCATTGGCCTCTTACACGTCATACATTTGTAATAGCAGCAAGTTCATGATTAATTTCCATTTACCGTTCCTTCCTTCCTTAAAATCTTTAGGTATCTCTTCCTCACAATTTCAGCAAGATGCTTATAAATTCACTTGGCATGCATTCAGAAAACATGTTTAAAGGGGATAATATTTTTGAAGCATTTTCCTATCTGGTAACTCTTCATGCCCTGGGCTCCCCACCTGCGTTGGACAGAGTTCTTACCAGGAGACAACAAAATCTGTCCCAGTTAGTTTCACCAGAAAGGGGATTTTAAAGTCATATTTGTTTGCTTACAGGACCTCCTGGGAAACCGGGGGAGGGTCGTGGCTGCCACACAGGAAAGTTGCCCAAGCTCACACAGGACTATTCTAGAAAAACACCACGGCCGCTGCCACCCCCTGCTCGGCACCTATGACACCAGGCTCTCAAAATCCCATTTCAGCTGTTGAGAAGAGTCAGTTGTTTCTGCAGTCAGACTTCTGGAAGATACCATGCGCTGTTGGGCGGCCAGGAAGTCTTGTTCACTTCGTTTTCCAAGTCGGCGTGTCAGCCTGGCGGACGCTCGGTGGTGTGTGGATCTCTCTCTGAAAATAGAGTGTCTAGCCCAGAATCGGAAGCTCGTGGGGGTGGGGGTGGGGCAACTAACAGGATCAGCCAGCCCCCCATGGTAGCAATAGTTTTCAGTGCTTCAGGCAGAAGGCAGATATTAACTAGAACACCATGTCATGATTCAGCTCTGCAAATGCTTTTTTGAGTCTCTGACAGGACAATGATGTGAAGAGTCAGGATTTGTAGAGAGGGAAAGCTTCTTCTAAGTTCTTGAAGCTCCCATGGCCTGTTAGCAGCCAGGCCTGGCCAACAGGAACATCAAGGTTACAGTAACATATTGGGCAGAGGAATTCAGGATATAGTATAATCATAGACCCTGCTACATGCGAAAGCAAAGCAAAAAGCTTACCCCTTCTACTCTGCTGCTGCTGCTGCTAAGTAGCTTCAGTCGTGTCCGACTTTGTGCGACCCCATAGACTATAGCCCACTAGGCTCCCCCATCCCTGGGATTCTCCAGGCACTTCTACTCTAGTGAGCTATAAAAAGAGAAGAGAGAAAGAGCCAGGAAACATTGGCCAAAAGTAGAGTCTTCATCTTCCCCTTCTGGGGGATACAATTTGGTGGGGTTGGGGTGCTTAGAAAGATTTCTATACCCCCACCAATATCACTTCCTGCATGTTATCCTGAAAGGCTATGAGCCTTAGGAGAAGAGAGGTGCCATTTCATCAGCATGGTTGCCCCGCGGTGGGAGCAATGGTGTACCACTGGCAGAAGAGGAGGCTGGCAGGTAAGCCACAGCGAGGGTGCCCGGGCAGCCTCCCAAGCTCTTCCACCTGCTGGCTCTGCGGCCCCCTCAGCCCTCAGTTCTCCACTGTATCCTCTCTGTCTGACCGGTCAAAACAAGAAAGTAAAAAGAGGAAGGAGAGCCTTGCAGCGTGGCACAGGAAACTTCAGGGGTTTGGCCGGCAAGCGGTGAGCACCACCTCCACCGCGTCTTTGACCAGAACCAAATCACATGACATCCCTAATCGCATGGGAGTCTGGATGGTGTAGTTTGGCCGTGTACCTAGAAGGAAAAGGAATGCTTAACAAGTTCCTGTCCCATACCAACGGTGCAGATGTGTTGTGTGCCTTGGTGAAAGGACACAGTGGCAGCATGGGGTGGAGGAGTTCCAAGAGATGTCGTGAGCAGGCACTCTATATCCAAGCGCCAAAGGAGGAATTCAGAGCTCTGCCCTGGGTGCCACAGGACGCCCTGGGGCCAAGTACAGTGAGAGGCGATCTGATGGAGCGCAGCCCCAGGTAGAAACCTGATCAGTCAGGCTGTGGCAGAGGTGAGTGCAGAATTAGCCTGTGTCTGCGGCCCCCGCCCCACTGTTGCCATGAGGCCACGTATACCCAACACATGCCCAGGGTCCACCTTGGTAGGAAGGAGTGGCCTGCTGTCTTTCCCCTCTCGTTTCCCACTCTCTTTTGGATCCACTTCTTTTAGGACTGGGACAAAGAAGAAGGTTAAGGGAAAAGGTTTCTGAAGTGGCTGCATCACTTGGCATTTCCCCTAGCAGTGTATGAGGAGTCCATTTTCTCTACAGTCTCCTTGACAATGACTGTTGCCATCGGGGGCTGTGTTTCTAGCTGTCCTAATGGATGAAGTAGTATCTCACTGTGGTTTAGATTTGCACTTCCAGGATGACTGACCATGATATTTTCATGTTTGTTACTGATGAAACCTGGGTTGGGGGGTTTGACTGCAGCCAAATTCTACTCAATTTTTCTAGAAAAGTCGAGAGTACAGGTAGTGGCTGGGGTTGAAGGTCAGGTTCAAGTGTCAGAGACAACTCTTCCTTTCATTGTCTTCCATTCCTGTGTCTTTCATTGTCTTTCCTTAACTCGTTTAGAAGCTTGACTCACTTGGCTAGGTAGAGCCGGAACTGCCTGAATTTTCAGTGGCCAGCCAACCAGCTCTCTGCTTTGGTTCTCTCTTTCACTTGTTTTAGGCTTTTCCCCCGCCTGCATCCCAACCAGGCCTCCCCAGACCTCCTTCAATACCTCAGGATAGCCACAGCCTGTTGGTTGATGTCAGAATGGCTGAGAATTCAGGGATCTGATTCCACACAGTTAGGCCACGAAGGTCATTCCCAGAGGGGCTGAGTGTGCCTGTAAACAGATTATATGTGATAATGTGTGTTGTAGCAGATTATATGTGATAACGTGTGTTGTAGGAAATCTAAGTGTTCTCTTCTTATGTAAGCCCCTTACTGCCTTCTAAGAAGCATGGGCGTGCTAATCGGAAGCCTTCTGTTTGCTGAATGCAGTTATGCTCTATGTAATGGCTTCCATAGGCCTGAATACAGTATTGATTTGGGTGTGTAAGTTTAAAGGCAGAAACCAGGAAATTGTAAACTGTGTTCCTTAATAAGAAAGGAGTGGCAAATTGAGTGGTCTTGGGGAAAATCTAGGAACAGGAGGTAGTAACAGAGGAGATTTAGAGCAGAGGTTGGCACACGTTTTCTTAAAGGCCGGATAGTAAATATTTTAGGCTTTGAGGTCCATTCAGTTTGTCCTGGCTACTCAACTCTGTAGTTGTAGCACAACAGCAAGTCCCAGATGGAACCTAAATGGGTAGGCTGTTTCAGTGAAGCGGGTGTCTGTAGTTTGCTAACCCTTGGCAAGGTGGCAGGGACAGGATGGAAGACGGGTAGGGAAGGGAGGGAGGGAGAGACTGGGAGTTCATGACTAGCAGTTGAAACGAAACACTTGGCAAAAGAGACGTAATTAACAGGAGCTTTCCAGCTGTGGCTCCACACACCCCACCTTTGTAGCAGACAGGTTCTTTATGATGAATGCAAAAAGTGCTGAGTATTGCCTTGTGGCTGGTAAGGGAGGGGTGAACACAGAAGCTGTATCCAGAGCACCCAGCAAAAGGGTCACTAGCAGAAAGCAGTTCTCAGCTCAGTTCTTGATGCCCGGGAAACTCTTAGTATAATATTCAGATGGTCCTGGCCAGAACCAACACCGTGATCCAAATGGCAGGGGTCTGACTGTGTCTCTAGAAGACCCTGTTGGTGGTGGAGAGCTTGTTTGGTTTACAAGCCTGCTCATTTATCGGTTGCAAAACCCCATCCGGGACACCTTTCCACATGAAAACTCTGCTTTCCCCATCAGCGCTAACTTTAGCACCCTTGGTACATGATTGCTTAGAAAGTATTGGGGAGATGAGAAATGGGGAAGAAGAGGCAAGACTGAGGCAGATGGCCTCTGGCATGGGAGGCCTACGTGCCTTTAAAAGGAGGGCCACCCAGTGAATATCAGTGTGACTTAACCGTATCTCACCTACTTGGTGAGCATGGACTGCTTATGGGGACAATGTAGGTATCAGCCCCTGGAAGGTTAGTTTCTTTGGAAATCTGTTCTTGGAGAAATATATCTGCATTTTTTCCTGTAAAAATAGAAGTTATGTCACCTTTCTCTATGAATTAGCTTTATTTGGCTGCCATCATGTCCTGCTTTTCAGCCATGAGACTGCTGACTTGGTTGTTAAGAATACAGTACAAAAACCACATCCGCCATTTTTAAAGCTGGTTATTTTGGTCATGAAGACAGAGCCAGAATCTTCGTTTTCTTTTGTAGTCTTTGGCAAATTATCTCAAGAGACAATTTTTTCACATTAATTTATATTTTTTTAAAATATAAATATCCTGTTTCCTGAACAACTGATTGCCTCACCAGGATGTGGCGCTTTTCTTAGAAAGTGAGAGGCAGCAGGTGTATGGATTGCCTGGTTACTACCGTCTATGGGGTCGCACAGAGTCGGACACGACCGAAGCGACTTAGCAGCAGCAGCAAGACATTGTTACGCATTCTCCTCCTTTTAAAGTGAGCTTTCCAGGAAAAACATCTGATGCAAACATGGTATAAAGGGTAATATCTTTATTACTCAAAGAGCTCATGCAAATGTTGAAGAACGTTAAGACCCCAACAAAGGCATGGAGACAGAACAATTCACAAAAGAGGAATCAGAAAGATGCAATTAACACAACCCCAGCACCAGCTAAAAAATTAATGCTAACTCCCTATGGTTAGTCTCATATGGCGTAAATTGGTACTCCTTTTTGGAGAGCAATCTGGCAAAATGCTTCAAGATTCATGTTTATGATTCAGAAATCTCATTTCTGGGAATCTTTCCCAAGGAAATATCCAAAATAGGAAAAAACCTTATATTTTTGAGTTCACTGCATAAGCAAGCTATCAATAGAAGTTCAACAGTAGTGAAATGAGTTAGTATATTACCTGACAAACTAATAGGCAGCCATCCAAGAGTCAGTTATGAAGACTTAGATCACATGAAAAGTAAAATGGGCCGAATTTCAGTGGTCTGTACAACAAAATATACATGTCATTCCAAAGTCCAGAGGAAATAGACAAAAGTAATGTTTCTTTCCAATCTTTGGAATGACGTGGCATTAAGAATAACTTTTTTTTAAAAAGAGCTTTTCATTATAAAAAATTTCTAACATATATGGAGAGCAGGGAAAAAGTGCTGGTAAACCCATCACCTAGATTTCACAATTAGTAACCTTTTGCAATGTTTGCTTCATGTAAGTTAAAAAATCTTCAATAAACAATAATTTTTTAAAATGCATAATCCACATATTGTCACAACAAGCAACTTAATTTCTTTTGTGTGTGTCTTTTTAAAAAAAAAATTGACATAAAAGTTGGAGGAACAATAGAATTTCTATATACTCTTATTTGGGAAGAGTCCCTGGAGAAGGAAATGGCAACCCACTCCGGTATTCTTGCCTGGAAAATCCCATGAATAGAGGAGCCTGGTAGGCTACAGTCCATAGGGCTGCAAAGAGTCGGACATGACTGAGTGACTGAAATTGACATTGATGTCTCTAATTTCAGTATAACACCCCACATTTTACTTATCCTTTTCACTTCAATATTTGTAACTCCTGTCTATTTACTTTTTTTCTTTTTATTTATTTTATTTTTTTAAGTATAAATTTATTTATTTTAATTGGAGGCACAATATTATATTGGTTATGCCATACATCAACATGAATCCGCCACAGGTATACACGTGTTCCCCATCCTCCCTCCTCCTGTCTATTTAATAGATTTAGCTCTCATTATCCACAATGTATTTATTTGTTCAATGAAATAATTTGAAATTTGAATATTTTCTGTCCTCTATTTAAGTGGAGAGTATGAGTTTTGTGTAGTTTTATCTTCCTTCCTTTCCTCCTTCCTTCTGGAGGTTATGTGGAAGGATTTGGATTTAGTCATTACCATCATCTTCAGTTCAGATCAGTCATTCAGTCGTGTCCGACTCTTTGCGACCCCAAGGACTGCAGCACGCCAGGCCTCCCTGTCCATCACCAACTCCCAGAGTCCATCCAAACCCATGTCCATTGAGTTGGTGATGCCATCCAGCCATCTCATCTTCTGTCGTCCCCTTCTCCTCCTGCCCTCAATCTTTCCCAGCATCAGGGTCTTTTCAAATGAGTCAGCTCTCCGCATCAGGTGGCCAAAGTATTGGAGTTTCAGCTTCAACATCAGTCCTTCCAATGAACACCCAGGACTGATCTCCTTTAGGATGGACTGGTTGGATCTCCTTGCAGTCCAAGGGACTCTCAAGAGTCTTCTCCAACACCACAGTTCAAAAGCATCAATTCTTCGGCACTCAGCTTTCTTTATAGTCCAACTCTCACATCCATACATGACCACTGGAAAAACCATAGCCTTGACTAGAGAGACCTTTGTTGGCAAAGTAATGTCTCTGCTTTTTAATATGCTGTCTAGGTTGGTCATAACTTTCCTTCCAAAGAGTAAGTGCCTTTAAATTTCATGGCTGCAGTCACCATCTGCAGTGATTTTGGAGCCCCCCAAAATAAAGTCTGCCACTGGTTCCATTTTTTCCCCATCTATTTGCCATGAGTGATAGGACCAGATGCCATGATCTTAGTTTTCTGAATGTTGAGTTTTAAGACAACTTTTTCACTCTCCTCTTTCACTTTCATCAAGAGGCTTTTTAGTTCCTCTTCACTTTCTGCCATAAGGGTGGTGTCATCTGCATATCTGCAGTTATTGATATTTCTCCCAGCAATCTTGATTCCAGCTTGTGCTTCTTCCAGCCCAGCATTTCTCATGATGTACTCTGCATAAAAGTTAAATAAGCAGGGTAACAATATACAGCCTCGACGTACTCCTTTTCCTATTTGGAACCAGTCTGTTGTTTCATGTCCAGTTCTAACTGTTGCTTCCTGACCTGCATACAGGTTTCTCAAGAGGTAGGTCAGGTGGTCTGGTATTCCCATCTCTTTCAGAATTTTCCACAGTTTACTGTGGTCCACAGAGTCAAAGGCTTTGGCATAGTCAATAAAGCAGAAATAGATGTTTTTCTGGAACTGTCTTGATTTTTCCATGATCCAGCAGATATTGGCAATTTGATCTCTGATTCCTCTGCCTTTTCTAAATCCAGCTTGAACATCAGGAAGTTCTTGGTTCACATATTGCTGAAGCCTGGCTTGGAGAATTTTGAGCATTACTTTACTAGCGTGTGAGATGAGTGCAATTGTGTGGTAGTTTGAGCATTCTTTGGCATTGCCTTTCTTTGGGATTGGAATGAACACTGACCTTTTCCAGTCCTGTGGCCACTGCTGAGTTTTCCAAATTTGCCGGCATATTGAGTGCAGCACTTTCACAGCATCCTCTTTCAGGATTTGAAACAGCTCAACTGGAATTCCATCACCTCCAGTAGCTTTGTTCACAGTGATGCTTTCTAAGGCCCACTTGACTTCACATTCCAGGATGTCTGGCTCTAGGTGAGTGATCACACCATCATGATTATCTGGGTCATGAAGATCTTTTTTGTATAGTTCTTCTGTGTATTCTTGCCACGTTTTCTTAATATCTTTTGCTTCTGTTAGGTCCATACTATTTTGTCCTTTATTGAGCCCATCTTTGCATGAAATATTCCCTTGGTATCTCCAATTTTCTTGAAAAGATCTCTAGTCTTTCCCGTTCTGTTGTTTTCCTCAATTTCTTTGCGTTGATCACTGAGGAAGGCTTTTTTATCTCTCCTTGCTGTTCTTTGGAACTCTGCATTCAGATGCTTATATCTTTCCTTTTCTCCTTTGTTTTAGCTTCTTTTCTTTTTCACATCTATTTAAGGCTTCCTCAGACAGCCATTTTTCCTTTTTTGCATTTCTTTTTCCTGGGGATGGTCTTGATCCCTGTCTCCTGTACAATGTCCTGAACCTCCATCCATAGTTCATCAGGCACTCTGTCTATCAGATCTAGTCCCTTAAATCTATTTCTCATTGCCATTATATAATCATAAGGAATTCAATTTAGGTCATACCTGAATGGTCTAGTGGTTTTCCCTACTTTATTCAATTTAAGTCTGAATTTGGCAATAAGTTCATGATCTGAGCCACAGTCAGCCCCTGGTCTTGTTTTTGCTGACTGTGTAGAGCCTCTCCATCTTTGGCTGCAAAGAATATAGTCAATCTGATTTCGTTGTTGGCCATCTGGTGATGTCCATGTGTAGAGTCTTCTCTTGTGTTGTTGGAAGAGGGTGTTTGCTATGACCAGTGTGTTCTCTTGGGAAAACTCTGTTAGTCTTTGCCCTGCTTCATTCTGTATTCCAAGGCCAAATTTGCCTGTTACTCCAGGTGTTTCTTGATCTCCTACTTTTGCATTCCAGTCCCCTATAACGAAAAGGACATCTTTTTTGGGTTTTAGTTCTAAAAGACATTGTAGGTCTTCATAGAACCGCTCAACTTCAGCTTCTTCAGCATTACTGGTCGAGGCATAGACTTGGATTACTGTGATACTGAATGGTTTGCCTTGGAAATGAACAGAAATCATTCTGTCGTTTTTGAGATTGCATCCAAGTACTGAATTTCGGACTCTTTTGCTGACCATGATGGCTACTTCATTTCTTCTGAGGGATTCCTGCCTGCAGTAGTAGATATAATGGTCATCTGAGTTAAATTCACCCATTCCAGTCCATTTTAGTTCGCTGATTCCTAGAATGTCGACGTTCGCTCTTGCCATCTCCTGTTTGACTGCTTCCAATTTGCCTTGATTCATGGACCTAACATTCCAAGTTCCTATGCAATATTGCTCTTTACAGCATCGGACCTTACTTCTATCAACAGTGACATCCATAACTGTGTGTTGCTCTGGCTCCATCCCTTCATTCTTCCTGGAGTTATTTCTCCACTGATCTCCAGTAGCATATTGGGCACCTGCCGACCTGGGGAGTTCCTCTTTCAGTATCCTGTCTTTTTGCCTTTTCATACTGTTCATGGGGTTCTCAAGGCAAGAGTACTGAAGTGGTTTGCCATTCCCTTCTCCAGTGGACCACGTTCTGTCAGACCTCTCCACCATGACCTGTCCGTCTTGAGTGGCCCCACACGACCTGGCTTAGTTTCACTGAGTTAGACAAGGCTGTGGTCCGTGTGATCAGACTGGCTAGTTGTCTGTGATTGTGGTTTCAGTCTGTCTGCCCTCTGATGCCCTCTCTCAATGCCTACTGTCTTACTTGGGTTTCTCTTATCTTGGATGTGGGGTATCTCTTCATGGCTGCTCCAGAAAGTGCAGCCGCTGCTCCTGACCTTGGACATGGGGGTAGCTCCTCTTGGCCACTCCTGTGCCACGCAGCCGCCGCCACTCCTGTGAACCATCATCTTGGTTTCCGACAATAATTTAACACCATCTGTTACCCTGTCTGTGTCCAATTTTCCCTGATTCTCTGTAAAGTTGCTTACAGTTAATTTGTTCAAATCAGGGTCCAAGCAAACTTTACACTTCTTACTTGGTGGAAAGTCTCTTAAAGGGGTGCTATAATGCCATTCACCTTTGTGAGAACTGAACATCTACCCTATGAATCCTTCACATTTTGGGTTTGACTGATTTTATCTTGCAAGCGTCATTGAACACGTCAGATTTCCTTTAACAGGCAATTAGACCCAGTTACTTGGTTATGTTCAGGTTCAGTTTTGTTTTGAAAGGGAATTTTGTTAGACGGTGTTCTGTTCTTCCTATTGTATCGTATCATAAGGAGCATGGTGTCTGGAGAAACCACTCTGAGTGATTACTGATGACTCACTGATGGGTGATGGAAGTCTCTCTTATTACAAAACCCCTGTCAATCTTTTCCCAGCGGACCTTCAGCCATTGCGAATAGCATCTAGATTCGTTGTCTTGAGGTGGCAAACTGTAGTTTTCTAATTCCCTGGCCTTTTGTCTGCTCCTGCACTTTATTTAATGCTGTAATGTACTTGTAATTAAAAATATAAATACACAAGAATGAAAGTTTATATCAGTATCAGTAGTAAGCTGAGGCCAAATGGCATTATTCGTACAGAAGATGTGTAATCTAGTTTCCCAGATAGTCTCGTTACCATGCCTCTTGAGAGTGCACTACAGTTTCCAGAGGCTGACGGCTTATTTTGGGAAAGTGTGTGACCAGTTAAATCCCTTCATAGAAAAGGAATTAAAATGCACACACCCTGTCACTCAACAATTCTATGTTGATATTAACACCAGCGAAACGGCCATCTTTCTCAGGGTAGTGGCTTCTGTAAGCTTATGAGAGAAGGGTTCTGGGGGCCAGCTTAAACAGAAACCAGGAGACAGTGCCAGGAACTTCATTATAGCGATGTTTGCAATAATAACAAGGTGTAACAACCTCAGTGTGAATGGAGGAAGGGATAAGTTAAAGGTAGTGGAACAGAACATGCAAACAGGACAAGGAAGAGCAGGCGAAAGGCATTCGAGCCATCCGAATCGAGAGGGATAGGTCTCAGACACTGGTGAGTGAGAAAGTCAGGTGCAGAAAAATTCATTTTTATGTCAGTTATGAAAATGAAAATATACCAAATAATATTTATTTTTTGTGGATAGATATGTATCTATGTATATATGACTGTAAGACATGCTGCTGCTGCTGCTAAGTCGCTTCAGTCGTGTCCGACTCTGTGAGACCCCGTAGACGGCAGCCCACCAGGCTCCCCCGTCCCTGGGATTCTCCAGGCAAGAACACTGGAGTGGGGTGCCATTTCCTCCTCCAATGCATGAAAGTGAAAAGTGAAAGTGAAGTCACTCAGTCGTGTCCGACTCCTAGCGACTCTATGGACTGCAGCCTACCAGGCTCCTCCATCCATGGGATTTTCCAGACAAGAGTACTGGAGTGGGGTGCCACTGCCTTCTCCCATAAGACATGAGTTGAAGGCAAAATGAAATATAATACAGGTAGCCACTGGGTTGAGGAGAGGGCAAAGGACCTTGCATTTAACTGACGTGTTCTAACACTTTTTAAAAACAGAATATGATACTTGTGGGATTGTTTTTTAAAAGAGTATAAGCACAGTAAAAGATGGAGACGCAATATCCCAAAGCAGGCAGTGTTTCACTGTCTCAGCTATGGGTCATTGTTTCTTTTTTTTCCCCATTGTTTTCTGATACTTTTTAATTTCCAAAGATTATAAAAGGGCAGAACCTTGCTCTGCAGCAGCGATAGCTCATCCAAAACCGTCCCTGGACTGTGGCGTGGTGGGTCCATCTGAACTGGCAGATCTCACTGGAGTGGGTGCCAGGCCTGGGACTGCAGTGTCTCCCAAGACCCAGTGGGCTTTTGCAGTCTGGGACCATCGGAAAGCCATGTCTTCTAATAAAAACCTGTCTGCCCTTTTCTCAGAGGCAAAATCCTGGATCCTCTCACTGGCTTCTTTTCTTCTCCCTCCCTCCCCACAGGCAAACAGTCGCCAAGAGCTGAAGTCCCACTTTCCTCACAGCTTCCCCTGCTCCCAGCACTGCCCCCCTCTCTCTAATCCCTCTTGTGTAGATTCCAGACTGGCCTTCCTAAATCCCACGGCACATGTCTGTCTTCCAGCTGTAAAGATTCTTGGTAGCCCCTTATTGAGGCTGGGACAGAATCTCAATAACTTAGCCTCACACTTGCGGTCCTCTCTTCAATCTGACTGCGGCCTTCATTTCTTCTTCGTCCCCTTCTCCTTCCCTTCCTCCCCTGACTCCTTTCCTCCAGTCTGCAAACAAGAATCTCTCACTAGAGCGAAATATCCACGTGGTGTTTCTGAAGCCTGTGGCTCCCCTTCCCCTGGCTGGCCTGGAATGCCCTTCCCTCCTGCCTGGCCCTCACTGGCTCCTCTGTGATCCGCCCCCAGTAATCAGTCTCCCCTCTGCGCTCTCTCATCATGCATTATCCATGCCCTCATGCATTCCTTTCATACCTACTATAAAATAATAATAAAGTAATAGCCAGTGCTTATTGAGCGCCTCCATGTCAGGTGCACAGAGTTATTAACCAAAGCCATTAGTTTGATGGAGGGCCAGAGAGATGAGAGACCAGGAAAGCGTTGGCAGGGCCCCAGCCATCCAGGCTGTGGCTGGAGATGGACTTTCTCAGCCTAGAGAATTCCTTGGGCACAAGAGAGTCAAACACAGGAGCCTCTACTTGAAATCATTTGGGGGAGCCGAGATGGGCAACATGTGAAGAGGCTATTTTCTCTGATGTCGAGAAAGGGCTAGGTTTGGGATACACCCAGCTGTTGTGACTGGCTGTTGTAACTGCCCCTTGAGAACTACTTCCATGCTGACCCACAGAGGGTCTAGGACTCTAGCAACAGGGAAAGGAACAGAGGCCATCACCCCAGCTCTCCTCACTTGGCCCCACTCCCCTGCTTACACGGCAGGCTCTGAAAAGCAAAGAGCCCTGGAGTCCAGCTGCCTGGCTCTGGCCCCTCCTGCCCCACCTAAGGGTCTGCTCACCCTTCTGGTCCTATGGGCACACTGCTCCTTCGCCCGTTCCTTGAAGCTGAGGTGGGTGAGCTCCTCAGCTGTCCGGGCTGGAAGATTCTCTCTCTGCAGCGTACAGCCCATCTTCTGCCTCCAGCATCTAGCTGTCCCTAGTCCTTTGCTCGAAGTGGTCACTGTGCTTCTTGTCTCAGGGCCCCAGATTCTCATCAGCTTGAAGGGACAGGATGGAGGCACAGGCCCTGGGCTAGTGGCCTGAATAAGCTTTTATTTAGGGCTTTGCCTATTTGTCGAGATGGCCCATATGTCCTTCAAGATAGGGCTCTGAGTCCTTAACACCAAACATCCTTAGAGAAAAAAGCAACAACCTGATTTCCAGATAGAGCCAGGGGAATTTTCCCTGAATAGACCAGGGACCCAAGCCAGAGACACTCAAGAAGGCTGAAGGAGTCTGTCTTGGAGGCAGAGGACATTCGAAGAGCGGACTTCTGGCCTCAGTGTGGACGTGGCCCCTTTCAAATGCCCAGCCTCCTGCCAGCCACCGGGGGCATCTGCCACTTACCCGGAAGCTCTGGGAAAGGCAACGCATTTGCGGGGGCATTCGGAATGCCATCAGCTTCCCGAATGGATGACGTGGAGTTTGCACGTGGCCGTTTCCTTTTTACTCCACGTTTCTGGAGAAAGCCTAATGGCTTCAAGCGCTCCTCTCTGCTCTTGAAATTTAAAAGGGGGAACAAGAGCACACAATTATGATCCCACAGCAGGGCAATTGGCTTGCCTCTGACTATTAGGTCCCATTAAAGATGTAATATCTCTGGTGTCTCAGGAGAAATTCCTACTCATTTATGCTTGGTATTAGGGCAAATATTAGTTAGCATCAAAACAGGATGCAGTTAAGTCTAATCTGATGTCACCAGAAGAGCTTGCCTTATAAACAAAATAAGTGGCAATTACTTTCAAGCTGAACTAATAATTTTTCCAAGTGATTCCATTCGGTGTTCTTCAGAAACGTTCACCGAAGGAAGGTGTGTTCTAGGCAAGTGTGCAGGGTGTGCTTCTTAATCACACTCTATTTAAATGTACAAATGGAGGCTGCGGGGCCGGCTCCCCTCTCCTCCTCCCTAGGTTTTCCTGTGGGACAGTAATTAGGAAATATGACCCAATATAGGAAATGAGCCTTGCTGCTTTTATGGGGATTTTAAACCAAATGGCTCTGCTCCGGCGACTGAAGGAGTTGCTCCCAAGAAGCCTGGTGGGCTGCTCCAGGCTGCCTGCAATTCAGACCTTTTGGAAAATGGCTCCTTGTTCCTCTGGGAAGACCTTTCTCGAGAGGAAGAGGGGAATGCCCGGGAGAGGGCCAGGGGGCAGGGCCCTGGGTGAGGAGCGGGCCCAGCACTCAGCCTCGCTGCGCGTGACCAGGCAGGCTCTTCAGGTGGCAGTCTGGGGGCACTCCTCTCTTCCGCACTGAGGTCTTCCTGGCAGCCACTGGCTGCGTGGTCTGCTTTACTTCAGCCTTTAGCAGCTGGGCATTCTGCTCATTCTCCAGAAGCAGAGTGTCCCTAGCCCAGAACTTTCTCAGCTTGCAACTGTCACCCCCAGCCAAGACTCTCTGTGCCTTGTTAAATGTGCCCCTTAGTCTGACATCCACACAGCTCTCAGAGGGCTATACCTAGGCCCTCCGGGGGATAGGCGGGGCCATCCATCCCTCTGTCCTTCTGGGAGAGGCAGCTGCTTCGGGGTCTCACTCATGGGCATTGTCTCTGCAGCAGAGAGATGGCCCCACCCCCTACACTGGCAGGCACTGGGGGATTATGTGCAGGACTGCACCTCCAATCCCATAGGACCCTGGTTCCTCATCTGTTTCTCTGCAACAGCACCAGCCAGGGTTGGCCCAGGCCATGAGAAAATCTACCAGAGCTTCAGGTTCACTTCCCCTCCTAGGTTCCACCCTCTCTCATTACACCAACAAGGGGCACTCTCCACGGATCAGGTCTGGTGAGGTCCAGTGGCAGATTCGCAGGAGAAGGAAGCCCAGATTCTACCTACACAGAACCTGCACTTCTAGTTTAGAGAAATGGTAACAGAGAATTAACTGAAGACACCCAGGCTGAGATGAGTACCGTGTGGTAGGGAGAAAGTGGTCTAGAGAGGCAATCACGTCCATTTGGGGAGATGAAGGAAACCTTCAGGAAGGAGGCAGAATCTGCGATCTTAAAGGTCAGATACAATTCCCCTTCGAGGAGCTGGTTTCCAGGGATGATATTCCAAGCAGAAGAAGCTGCAGGAGGCAAGACGTGGAGCTGGGACATGAGGGGCACTTAGACAATGCCAGGCTGGTGGCCAAATTAGTTACATTTCTTTTATTGAAGCAACAGAAACCACCGACTGGCTGTGGAGGCTAAGTGGCACAGATCAGCGTGCCAGCCGTCATGGGAGAAGGGTTGGGGTACAGCAACACAGGTGTCTGCGTGGGACAGAGGTCTGGGGTGGCAGTTGGTCCTCCAGGCCACTGCCTTGAGCGCCTCTGAGCTGTCAAGGCTTGACACCAGCTGCTACCCTGCCAGAACCCGCCAATGGCTCCTTGTTGTGCCCAGGGGAAGTCCAAATGCCTCTGCTTAGCACGTTCTGAAAGCCTCTCCCTGAGCTGCCCTTTTCCCTTCCACCTGCTATTACCTTTTAGAAATAATTTCCTCTGACTGGCCGACCCTGCTTGGGAGCTGAGGTAGGCAGGTCAGCTAAGCTCCCTACAACTCGCCGCATTCCAGGAGCACAGAGCTGACACCCCGCCGCAGCCTTGCTTCCCTGGTCTGTGGGTAGGCACCTGACCGACTGTGCCTAATCACATTTGTTCTAGGAACCTGGAGAAGGGCAGAGGCTGGGTCCCATGCGGAGGGCCAGTGAGGTCTGGCTGAAGTCACAGATGCTACTACGGTGCACTCTCCGGCTTGCTGTTTCTTGGTTGGTCATGTCTTTCTCAGATTCCCTGAGATAGGTGTGCACGTATAGCTACAGATTCCCTCTGTATTACTTGAAAGTAAGTATTTACATGCGAATCACTTCACCCTGAACACTCTGCAAGGTAGCTTCCAAGAATGAGCCTAGGGCAGTCTCAGGGAGTGGAGGAGGACGGGGGCCCAGGTAAACGCTTGGACTCAGGAGGTGTCTCGTGGTTGCCAATCACTGAGCCCCTGCTCGCTTGCCTGTGAAGTGGGCTCTGTATGTGTCCCCTGACGTGCAGAGTGTCACGGGACTCTGCTGTTAATCTGACTGACCCGTAGAAGCTGGCCACACTGGAGCCACTGGCTGCCAGATCCCAGCCTCACCAACCTGCCTCTGCAGCCCAGAGGTGGGAGGCAGAATGTCACTGAGAGGGCAAGGTCCAGTCCTAGCAAAGAAAGGGGGTGGCCTTGTTAGGTTAAGAAATATGCCCAGAAACGAATCTTGTAAGAAGTTCCGTCTACAGGCACACACGTTTGGAAGCATTTTGCCTGCCACGTGGGTTGGTAGAAATAGAATGTAATGAAACAGCAGAGATCAGTGGATCTTCACGAATGCATCACAGTCAGCAGGAAGAATGCGTCTTGGTCAGCAAGACGGCAGGAGATACAGGGCTGAAAAACAGGAAGGGTCGCCGCAGAGCTGATACTCTCTCCACCTCCGCGGGAGGCCCAGTGGGAGATGGCGAGAAGCTATGTGGGTGGCAGCGATGGGCCTCCTTGGGGAGGGTCTGGGCTGTGCACTGAGGTGACGCTGAGCTTGCCCTGAGGAGCAGGGGGTCCTGGCTGTGCCTGGGCACCACGTGTGGGTCAGTCAGCCGTGTGTGCACATGCCGCCTGACCTGCCCTCAGAGTGGGCGGGGCTGCACTCTCTTGTCCTGTGGCTTCTCTGAGCTGGTGCCACGCCGGTGGCGAGGGCGGCCCGCTGCCCTGACTGTTCCTCTCTGACCTTCACAGCGCAGAGCCTTTCCTCAGAGAGAGAGCAGAATACACAAGCAGCCTCCCAGGGTCCGATCACATCAGCCTCTTTACCCTTTGCCTTGAAATATTTGAGGGTCCTAGCCATCCACTCGACAACTATTTTAAGAGTCCCGGGGTGTTATCAGCGAGCAGGAATAACATAGCGGGCTGCCTGGAATTTTCCCCTGGTGTATATCTGGGAGCCAAAGCATTCCAACTCTCCCCCCGGGAGATGGTCATACCCCACAGGCTTTTAGGTCTACTGACGAAGCTCTTTGAGTAGAAGAACAGAAGTATTATGTTCTCAGATGAATGTTTCATTGGTCACCTAATCTTAAGATGGAAGGGCCTCCTTTTATTGATAAAAATCACCTAACAGTAACAGAGCTCAGAGAGGGACATGGACCTGTCTGGAGCTAGTCAGCAGGCAGTGGGGTTTGGGATTCTGATTGGCGGCCGCTGCACCACGGAGGCAGGCATAAGTAAGAACAGATGGGTGGGTGCCTCGGGGGAGGGCTGAGAATCAATGGCTTCATGTTTTGCCCCAGTCCCCAGGATGCTGCAGAAGACTCTGGAAGCTAGAGCTATGAGAAAGAAAGTCTTGAACCATTGAGATTCTGGTCCCAGCTTCCCACCTGGGCCTCCCTCCTCTGATGGGGGTGAGTGAGTGCGTGGAACTGCAATCCATCCTTAGGCTGGCTGAACTCATCCCTTAATTTATTGGCCAGAGTCTGTCCCACGTACCAGTCCCGCTGTATTCCTGACACCCTTTCTTACTCCTAGGCAGCCAAATTTGTTGCTTTTCAGGTTCCAGAGCTGTGTATATGGGGGCAGGACAATGGCATGACTGTTAGCATAGATTATAGCTTACACGCTACATACACGCTAAGTCGCTCAGGCATGTCCAGCTCTTTGCGACCCTATGGACTGTAGCCTGCCAGGCTCCTCTGTGCATGGGATTCTCCAGGCAAGAATACTGGAGTCAGTTGCCATTTCCCCCTCCAGGGGATCGTCCCAACCCAGGGATTGAACCCACGTCTCTTACGTCTCCTGCTCTTCTTTGCACCGGCACCACCTGGGAAGCCCACGTAGTATCACATAGACCGGATTCAAATCCAGGCCCCACTGTGCAGCTCTGTTTGACTTGGTCCCCCTGTGTGCAAACGGTGGTCGTTAGAGTTCATTACACACGTCGTGGGGGCTGAACAGGGAGATGAATGTGCAGCCCAGGGCGCGGTGCCTGCTGCACAGGGTGGAACCCAGTGACTGGGGCGGTTTTTAACACCGGCCTCAGACACTTGCGGTCTCCTGGAGAGGGGCAAAGAGGCTTTAGAATCCAGAGGACCTGAGGGTAAGTCCCATCTCTCCACATGTCAGCTGTGTCCTTGGGCAAGTTCCTTTGTCTCTCAGCCTCAACCTTCCGACACATCCTGACATGTCATAGCTGCTACACAGATACCTGCCTTGTAGGAGAAAATTTGAGGATCAGTGTGATCACATACTTGCAAGGACCTCTTTTATCTTTAATTTTATGACACCTGATGCCAGTGTTATTTGTTAAGGTTTGGCTGACTGAAACTGAAGCGATAAAGTAATTGCATTTGCTACATGTATTTGGAGATACGCATTCAAGCTCATCATTGAAACTTTCTAAATTCAGATTCATTATGATCTGTTCGGACTTATCTGTTTGTATGTTTGTTTATTTTGGGTTCCTGAGACGCACAATAAAATGAGAGTTGAGTGCTCTGGAAGGAGATCAGAGGCATCAAAGAAGGAGTGTGAGGTCGGGGTGTTTACTGCCTCAGATCCCTCCTGGCAGTTGCCTTGTTGTGCTTATTATGTGCAAGAGCTTGTCCCTCCCTTTAGGGTTCGCTGTCATCGGGGCTGGTGGCCGGGCATAATGACAGGCAATGACCATACAGGGAAGCTGAGCGGCAAAGTTTCAAGGCGAAGCATCCTCAGGGTCTCTGTGACCCGAGTCCAGCATGTGGTCTGTCCTGCCAGCACAGGGATGGAGCCTGTGTGGAATGCCAGGCCACTGAGCCAGCTTGTCAAGCATGTTGGTGACACACATCCAAGGAAGGAGAATTCTGTTTTGTCCAAAGGCGATCACAGGACCAGAGGTGTGAGCTGTTCACTGTCTCTACGCAAACAGAGTCTCAACAGCCATTTGGCTTCGTTTCTACATTTACCAGACACTACAGCTCTCATTTTCCCTTCCAGCAATTAATAGAGGAGGCAGCTAGAGCTATTTCAGGGAACATGAGGAGCCACTCAAAGTGGCCAAATTGTTAGCAGTCAACAATTTGCTTGGAAATACAACATAGCAATAAGGCTTCATTCCAGGGCAGCCGCACTGCTAACGCAAAGGCGGTACGTGTAGCATGCGGGTGTTTTTTCTCTCTTGAGAAAGTAAATTAGTTAATACCAAAGAAGCCATTAGCACAGGGTCTGGGATGAAGCTCTGCACAGTTGTCACATATTGTGTTTATTCTGTGCGAGAGTGTGCCCCTGCCTTCAGGGTCACTGAGGCCAGTGAGCACCCAGGAAGCAGATGCTGTCCTCAGGTTAACCCTAGCACTAACTTTACCAAGGATGACTTTCCTTTGTCTCATCAGGTGTAAAAGGCACAGGTTTTAGAGAGACAAGCCCAGGTTTGGATTCTGGTTCCCCTTTCTGTTAACTTTGAGAAAGTCCGCAGTGCTCTCCAACCAACCCTGCTATCTTCCACTGGGCCTCCCACACCGTTGGAATGCCTTCAGCTGGGCCGTGTGGGGAAGCGGAGTTCATCGCCCCTCAAGCTCTGGGCCAGAGGCCTCGTCCGCCAACACTAGATGCCAGGAAAGCCTTGCATGGTGCCTGATTCCACCTTCCCAAGGCCTTGCATCTTTTGACCACTGTGCCCAGAGACCCTGATCTCCTGGGGGTGGGACTCTTCCCAAGTGTAACACTGAGGCAGGGGTGAGACCCATCCCTGAGCTGAGCTTCAGACAACCCACTCACGCACACACTGTTGAGACAGCTCGGGGGAGACTCACATGGAGCGCCACCCTGCAAAAAGCTGAGGTCACTTACTGATTTTCCTTTCCTCGGAAGTTTCTCTCCGGACGCCTAGCGCTCTGTCCACCTGTTGGCCCGTCCCTCAAGGGCCCCCGGCTTCTCACTCCTCTTTTGCTGCTGCACCTCCTCCTCCCGTCTGCACTAGAAAACACACGAACTCCAAACACACGAACAACGCACCAGTCCTTTTCCCCGGAGTTGTGCCCAAGTCATTTGGGTGCTCAGCAAGCAAGACGGCCTTTTATGAAACGGCATTCACCTGAGCAAGAAGACAGCTAAGGATATAAATGACAAAGTTTTTCATTCTGTTGTTTGAGTGGCTTGTTTGTGTTTCCCGCCCAAGATGAATCTCACACAAATCCCTGGGTGCAAGGAACTCTTCTGGGAGGTGAGGCCCGGGAGCAGGAGAGAAGGAGGAAGGAAGGTGAGGCTGGGAAAAAACTCATAGAACGTGTATAGCACGGTGATTCCTGTGTGTTCGGCAGAGGCAGGCCTCTGCAGGAATCTCCGTGAAGCACTGCCAGTCAGAACTGTCTGTTTACAACTCAAGAGGCTGGAGGATGCGCGTTCCTGTCCCTCATCATTTGAGTTGCCCAGAAAGTAGTTACCCTCCCCCCACATTTCCAGACTGCTTATGAGCTAAATGGGATGCCACATCTACAAAGAAAGCTCAGAAGCAGAGGCAAAGAGACCCGAGGCGCGCGTGCTTGGAACTGTCCATCTGCTGTGGCTGAACGTGGGGGTGGCCAGGTCCGTGTGGAGCAAGACGCTGGTGGCATCTTCTGCAGAGCGGAGCGTGTGCACTAGCCCAGCGGCTCCTCCTCCCCCATCCCCTGCCCGTCCCCTGACCCTTCAGACAGGTGGCTCATCGTGAGATGCTGACCACGCCTGGACTCCAGCCAGGTCTCTCTCTTATCCTGGGATTCCTCTTCCCTACCCTACGAAACATGGTGGAGGGCATGCGTGTGCCCCGTGCTGACACCAGGAGCAATGATGGCTGAGCTGGAGGCTGTCTTCAGCTCTCAGGAGGCAGGAGAGGAAGGGCCAAGGAGGAACTCTGTGCCTGCGTGGCCTGGGGCTGATCAGTGGCCAGGAGGAGCCAACCGCCAGCCTCTTATGCTGCTGTGACTGCACGCCCCCTGGGATGAGAGGTGAGGCAGCAGGGGGGATGCGGAGGAGCTATCCCTTGGGGGGTCTTTGTCACCAGCAATTGGCTGAGCCAGCTCTGGTGCAGAGTGTCCATGAACCCCTTTTTCTGGCCATGGAGGGGTGGAGGTGGAGGTGAGACGAGGGCCAGTCCAGGGAGCTGCCCAGCTTGAGGGAGTGGGAGCACAGGAGTGGGCCTAACCCAGGCACGGGTGGATTGGGGGCCAGACCCTGCTGGGTGGCCCAAGGGGCACAGAAGCACAGACATGTTCTGCTTCTGAGGCAGCCAGGACGTTGGTGAGGACCGTGGTTGGGGCAAGGGGATCAGAGTGAGGCCTTCCTACGGTGTGCTGACCCTGTACTGCGTCAGTGGGGGCACTTCAGTGTGGGCAGGTGTTCCTTGCCACCTAGGGCATCGGCTCACACAATGCCAGGCAGGCCTTGCTGTGAGCGTCATCCTGATCCGACAGACTAAGAATCTGCAGCCCAGAGAGGGCATGTGACTTGCTTAGATGACACTGTGCATAACTGGGGACGTGGATCCTGGGACTCAGACCGTCTGGGTCCAGGGTGGGTTCCTGACCACGCACGACCCTGCTTCTTTCTTGGGCTTGCACTGCTGTATGACAACCTTGTGCGACCACAGCTCATCCTGCTTCCATGCGAGCCCTGCTTCTAGACATAGTCAGTGATGGGCACAGTCAGCACTTGCTGCTCCGGAGCTCAGAATTCCTGTTTAGGGCTCAAGAATGGCCTGGACCCCTAGGGTCTCAGCCCCAGATGCTAGGATACGGCTCAGTTTTCTCTGTGGCTGTTGTTTATTTTTAATCAGAGAGCTGTGTCTCCAGCCCAGCACTGCTCACATCCTCCTGCCTGTCTGTTTTTGAACATGGGCTCCGCATATTTTCCTCATATCCCCCCAACTCCCAACTTTAATTAGAGAGCACAATTGGCTCACAGCCTCGCTCCTGGCATTGCCTCCCCGGGCACTCTCTGTGCCTGTCTCGGCTCTTTCCAGAGAGAATGACCCGAGGATGTGAGGGACAGCTTAGAGCGCAGGTAATCAGCGGGATGGGCCTCTGAGGAGAGGAGAGGGTGATGCCGTCCCCAGAACCACAGAAGCTGCACAAGAGACGATGTCTGACCCTGGAGAAAGCTCTTCCCAACTGCTCCGAGGCAGGCAAAGCTCAGAACAGGATGTGATGAGAACACTAAATTCCAGTGGCAATGACAGAGGCTGTCGATAAACGGTAGATATTTGTCCCAGTTGAGACCCAACGCAGAAGCTCGACACAAATGGCGCCTTAGTGACTTGCATAAAATAAAATGGAATGAAGTCTTGAAAGCAAAGGAAAAATACATAAAACATTGCTCAGTTCCATGACTTAGGTTGCCGTGCATTTTCAACAAGGTTGGATTTAGGTTTTGTGAGCAGAAGTTACCAGGGGGTTGGTTGAACGCAGGAAGTGATTCTCCCATGAAACTCTTACTAGAAAAATCTCCTGGGGAAATCTCACTACAAAGCCCACTTGCCAGTCTGGCCATGATTGGCAGGCATTTGCTGGTGACTGAGGTAGGAATCTGCCTGCCAATGTAGGAGACGTAGGTTCGATCCCTGGGTTGGGAAGATCCCCTGGAGAAGGGAATGGCAACCCACTCCAGTATTCTTGCCTGGGAGATCCTATGGACAGTGGAGCCTGGAGGGCTACAGTCCCTGGGGTCGCAAAAGAGTCAGACACTACCTAGCCACTAAACAACAGCAAGAAGACGGATTGGACTGAGGGCTCTTTTAGGAGTGAGACCACTACTCTGACATCAGTAGCAGTCTGGAAAACACAGAAACGTTGAGTGGAGGAGACACTGACTTTCCCCCAGGTTAATAACCCAAACAAAGCTATTTTTTGTCATGTCGCTGCTTCATTACCATCATCTTTCCCATGAATTTGTGTGACCATCCTGTGTGAACAGACTTTGTATATTGTTTCCTCCTCAAATGGCCTTCTCCATGTTAGCCTTTTGTCAAACTTACTGTTATTAATTGTACTCTAGCCTGTCAAATGTTTGTGCCTCCTGATTCGGTGTGTTCCTCTTTGAACATTTGGGTCATTTCTAATTTTTCACTATTAAAGGTATATTTTGTGCATCGGGCTGTTTGCCATCTTTGAGATTATTTCGTTGGAAAAAATCCCCAGTACAGTTCAGCCAGCAAAGAACGCAGTCATTTTGCAAGCTTTTGTTGAAAATGACCAACTGACCTTCTCAAGGAGGCCCTTTTCAGTTGGGTACCATCCCTGGGCAACCATGACGTTGCCACTGGGCGCCCCCTTACAGCAGAGGCTTGGTCTTCTCTTTGTTACTTTCTGACCCCATTCATGCATTTATTCAATATTCATTGAGCCCCTGCTATAGAGCAGGATTTTCTGTGTGTGTAGTGCAAACAAAAATGAATCTGACATCCCTGTTGCTCAGAGAACACACAGTCTAGACGAGAGGGCAGACGGTGCCTCAGCAGTCAGGCGCCGTGTCCCCCGTGTCTGCGGCTGCCCAGAGTCCAGCGCGGAGCTAGGCCGCCCTTGTCGAGACGTCCGTGGTCTCACTCCCACCACACCCAGTGAGCTCCTCCCAGGCTCCTGCTTGGCCCTCGCTCCCTCTGCTCCCACCTCCTTCCCAGCGCCTCTTGAAGGACCCTTGTGTTCCCATCACATAACTCTCAACTCTCAAGTTCATAATGTGCTTTTAGCTTCTTACCCAAACCATTCTACCTTCTTCAGATTGACCAGGTAGTCAAATTGCCTAATTTGTTTTATTTCCTGGGGCTTCTGATTTTTTTCTCTGCATCCCAAGGACCCTTTCATGGGCTCCCAGAGCCTCTGAGCTGTTTTCTCCATATGTCTTAGGCCATCTTGAGTTTCTTAATCCCCAGCCTGGAGTGCGGAGAGGATATTTGCATAGCGGCTGCAGCAGCGTAGCAGGGATGTACAGAAGCCCCTTGGAGCAATTCTACCATCACCATGCTTCTCAGATGGCCTTTGGGAAAAGATGTGGGCAATGGCCTTTCAGAGAATTAAACAAATTCGTGTATTTTGGGGAAAAGAAGGTTGTTTCCTTGCAGCTTCGTTAGGTGCAAGCTGTTGGCCTGGAGTTTTAACGTTCTCTTCCATTTTTCTGTGTCACAACCTGCTTTGAGGTAAGAACTGTTCATTTAGTTTGATTCCACTCTTTTTTTCCCCGACTCTTGCACAGAGGTAAAGTTGATGAGCAGGAAGTAGTTTCTCCTCAGTCCCGGAGGACTGTAACAGCAACACTTTAGCTTGCCTCTAATTACAGCCACCATGACAGTTCATATGTTGTAGCAATAAAAATAACCATAAACCTTACATAATCATTAAAGTTAAGCAAACAGCCCCTCACTGCATCATAACGTACAGGTAGTTGCTAATAATCCAGGAACAGCTTTGGGGCATTCAAGGAACATCTTTCCTATCTCCACAGTTTCTTAAACAACTTTAGAGACATATTTTTATTAAGTATATGCAAGGCAGATGATCTTAAACCTCAAGAAGAGTGTGCACAATAATTGTGTACTCTTCTAATGCTCTCCAAAGACCTATTCAGAGTCCATTCTGAAAGACAATAATATATCAAGAAGTTCTGCAAACTTCCTCCTAATGAAGACATGCCAATTTGAGACCAAGAATGTGGCCTCTAAGGACAAAATAACCACCGCTCTCAGTCTCTCGGTGTTTTGCTACTTTATTTCAGAGTGATTCAAAATCTAATTAAATTTCTAAACTCTAATGAAATTACAGAAGAAAAATCATTTAGGATTATATTATGTACAATTACTCACAGCTGAAAATTACAGTTACCCTCTTTCACCAGGATGGAGTCTCCTGGGAAAACCCTTGTTGTTTATTTATCCACCATATAAATCTGACACTTCTCTCACTATTTACAGGTTGGAGGTAAAGCTGAATTAATTAAATGTATATATCCTGAATGGCAACAGATAGGTGGGGAGGGAGTCCAGAAGAGAAATGGGCTGAGATTCTCTTATGCAAGAAAGGCTGGGATTGGGTGAGTAATCATTGACACCAGATTCTGTCTAAAGGAGAAGACGCTCAGAGTCTGGGATCTCTTGGGAGCAGAAACATCGCAAAGCTTTAGAAGATGAGCCTAGGGTGTAGGATGTTCCTTTAAGTTACGTTTGGCTTTGAGAATCTTTAGCTTATTTTTCTGCAGGTAAGTGAAGACCTTGCTACCAGAAGTTTGCTTAGGGATGGTGGCCTGAATTTCCGTTTTAAAAGGGCTCAGTAATGTGATCCATTCAGGCTAATATCATTAACCAGATGCTTTTGAGTCTTTAGCAGCTGATCAGCAATTTCCAGGAATGCATCTGCTCAGTTTTTTTTTTTTTAAATTTCTGTGAATAGGGAGTTTTGAAGGTGCCTCCATAGATACAAGTATTATCTTGTATTGCGACAAGTTGGGCTGTGGTGGACTTGGATTTCTGGGAATATAGACTAAGTAATTCAGATCTTTCCTCGTATTAAGAATGACTGCAAATGCTAGACAAAAAATAAATTTTAAAACATCTGTTTAAAGTTGTCAGAGAGCTAACAGGCAACGAAGTATGAGAACAAGATCTGGGAGAAGAAACTCCAAATGTGCGTGGAACTTGACAATTTTTTCTCCTGGAGGCATCTTTCAAATCCAGAAGAGGTGACTGGGAGGCTGAGGGGATAAAACCAGAACCTACTAAGAAAGAGGACCCTTGGAAACCCTCCTAGCTTTGGGTCTGGATGCTAAAGGGCTAATTCCTAGTAGAAACAGTGGACCGGAAATAAACTGTCCCTCAAAAGGAGGAAAGTCCAGCTTCATTCATGTTAGTCTCTGGCATGGCGTTCAGTGTTGCAATTTCTGCTAGTGAAGCACAGGATACTGTCAGAGGAAACACAAATCTACTTGAAGGAATATAATATCATCCTAAACTTAAAATTATTTTGTTTCTTTAATGTTCATATGTAATATCAGGGATTCGATAATACAATCAGGTATATGAAAAGATAAAACACATTGGAAAGAAAATAAAAACAAGAAAAATAATTGTAGTGAATTAAGTTGATAGATTTGTCTGGTTTTAAGTCATTCTTGAATTCTTTGAATAAACTCTTTCATTACAATTTATTAGTTTCAAAGTAAGCAGTTGATTTGTTAATACTTTGCAAAAATCTTTTACCTATATTCATATGGGAATATTTGTTTTAATACTGTCCTTATCTGATTTTAGCTTCATTAATATGAACTTTTATTAAAACGAGTAGGACAGATTTTAGCCAATTTTTTTCTGTGAACATTTGTGTGAGAATTATTTGTTCCTGTAGAATTCGGTAGAACTCATAAGCACATGTAACCATGGGTTTATAAAGGTGGGATGTCTGTGATTGACGTCTCAGTTTTCTGGATGGCTAGGGTACCTTCAATTTGTCTATGCTTTTCTTATGTTAATTTTGGCATTTTATATTTTTACCAATTTTTGTCCATTCTTTGAGGTTTTTAACTTGCTTTTGTGGATCTTTATAAAATTTTTAAAACCTCTCAATTATGCAATCGGTTCAGTTCAGTTGCTCAGTCATGTGTGACTCCTTGTTATCGCAACTTATTTATTTTTATGCTATTTCTCTTTCCCCTCTGCTAAGTCTTGCTAGAGGTCTATTGGATCAGCATTTGTAAAGGATCAGTGTTTCAGATTTTCGCCCCTTCCTACCTTAGTAACAAATCCCTAAATTTTACGCAGGGCACGTAGATGAAAGATTTATTCCCAGTCTTTTTGCATTTAAGTCTGATCATGATTAATTTCTTGCCAATATGACGTAAGATGAAATGTGCTACAGAATTTATATTCTCTCTTCTTTGAGTGTAAATGCGTTAGCATGAACTGACTTCATTCAAACTGTTTGCTTCTTGCTTATTTCCGTTTATTTGATATCTCAGTTTCTAAAACAGATAGATGGCATTCTCCAAGTGTAATTGCTCATTTCTCTCAGCAGCTCTTTCAGCTGTTCCTTTATATGTTTTGAGAGTATATTTTTAGGCGCCTGCATACGCATGATCACTTTACTTTCTTTCATCATTTTTACCATTATGTGTAATATCCATCTTTTCACTTAGGTGATTTTGCACCTTAAATTCTACTTTATTCAATGTTAAAATCACTACCCTATTTTTTGTGTTTTTCTGCTAAATTTTTTGTTTCTAATTTTCAACTTTTCATGAATTTCTTTCTAAAATAGATCTTTATTTAGCAACAAATAGACAACATATTGCAGAATTTTAAAAAATTTAATGTTCATGTTTATCTTATAGTTATCCCTACTTACATATCTACATTTTTATTGAAGTTCAATATGCATACCGAAAATGTGCATATAGAAATATAGAGAGCTAAAAGAATTTTTAAAAAGCATGGCTCATCCCCAGCACTGTTTCTCCCTCCAATATCTTTGTCTTTTTCCCCATCTCAAGTCATACTGTTTAGTAAGCAGTATCTTAGCAGGAATATTACCCATGGAGTTAGATCTTTGAGTTTGTGTAAGGAAGCAGATATTCCATTTTCAAAATATTTATCTATATGATGATATCTTTTAACACCAAAGAAATTGGTGTTTATGCTAATTTCTTGTGATTCCAGGGCAGAATCTTAGCTGCAAATTGAGAATTTGTAGATAACTCAAGGCTTACTTCCTAGGCAGAGAAGCCAGGAATGATTTTAATTCCTTCTGAGAAAATAAGGTGGAATGGGAGACTTCTGATGTTTGCTAGCGTTATCTAAGCTTCTTGCATCATCGAAGATGTCCAGAGAGCCGAGTCTTTTACTCAAGATTGAAGTTAAGAAACAGGCGTCTGGGTTGTTTGTGTTTTTACCAGTCTTCAAATTTGATAAATGCCAACTTTCGCAACCTTCTAAAAGATGCGGCTGAGGATGAAGTTCTTCTTTTTGATAGTGAGGAAAACGCTGCATACACCATAGTTTCCTAATTGTCACACAGCATGGGTAAAATTGAAAGCCCACCCTGAGTAAGATGCTCTGTCCCTAGAACTCCCTTTGAACTGGGCTCTTAGCAAGCCATGCCTATGTTTCTTTGACCAGGAGCCCCTGAGCCAAGGGGGTTTTATGGTGTCCACGGCTTCTTCAAAGTCTCACTGATAGATATCCAGCTCCTTAGCTTCCCTGAAGCACTGGAAAAAATTTGAGAATGAAAATTCCTTTTTGGTTTTGGTGATTTCATTTTTTCAAGATTGATTACTTTAATAATGAATTTCGCATTAGTACCTTAATGGACTTTATCCTTTTTATGATGACCTGGCCATATTTGAGAAAATTTAGAATTGCAATATTATTCTTGGATCAGTAACAGAACTGTATAGAGCCATGCAGAGATAGGGGAAGAAGTTAGGCCATGTGTAGGTTAAGGCATAAATGTACATATATGTGTGTGTATATATATATATATATATATATATATATATATAGTTGTTTTTTTTTTGGCTGTGCCACATGGTTGTGGGATCTTAGCTCCCTGAGCAGGAATTGAACCCAGGTCCTTGTACAGAGTCTTAAACACTGGACCACCAGGGATCCCAAATGTTTATAATCAGAAAATAATATTGAAACCACATCACATGTATGGTAAGATTTATGGATCACATTTATATATAAGATTCTCTGTGGATCATCCCCAAATGTACAACTAGCCTTGCTTATTACCGTATTTCTGGCTTGCTTCACTCTGTATGATAGGCGCTAGCTTCATCCACCTCACTGGAACTAACTCAAACGTGTTCCTTGTCACGGCGGAGTAATATTCCCTCGTGTGTATGCAACGCTGCTTCTTTGTCTGTTCCTCTGTCGATGGACGTCCAGGCTGCTTCCATGTCCCTGCTATTGCAAACAGTGCTGTGATAAACAGCGTACACACGTCTTTTACAGTTGCGGTATTCTTAGGGTACATGCCCAGTATTGAGATTGCTGGGTCATGAGCTAGTTTTATCCCTAGTTTTTAAAGAAATATCCCCATTCATTGTTCTCCACAGTGGCTGTATCAATTTACAGTCGCACCAACAGTGCAAGAGAGCTCCTTTTTCTCCACATCTTCTCCAGCATTCATTGTTTGTAGATTCTTTTGATGACGGTCATTCTGACTGGTGTGAGGTGATACCTTATTGTAGTTTTTGATTTGCATTTCTCTAAGCAGAGGAACCGGAGATCAAATTGCCAACATCCGCTGGATCATGGAAGAAGCAAGAGAGTTCCAAGAAAACATCTATTTCCGCTTTATTGACTATGCCAAAGCCTTTGATTGTGTGGATCACAGTAAACTGTGGAAAATTCTGAGAGAGATGGGAATACCAGACCACCTGACCTGCCTCTTGAGAAATCTGTATGCAGGTCAGGAAGCAACAGTTAGAAGTGGACATGGAACAACAGACTGGTTCCAAATAGGAAAAGGAGTACGTCAAGGCTGTATATTGTCATCCTGTTTATTTAACTTCTATGCAGAGTACATCATGAGAAACGCTGGGCTGGAAGAAGCACAAGCTGGAATCAAGACTGCCGGGAGAAATATCAATCACCTCAGATATGCAGATGACACCACCCTTATGGCAGAAAGTGAAGAGGAACTAAAAAGCCTCTTGATGAAAGTAAAAGAGGAGAGTGAAAAAGTTGGCTTAAAGCTCAACATTCAGAAAACGAAGATCATGGCATCTGGTCCCATCACTTCATGGGAAATAGATGGGGAAACAGTGGAAACAGTGTCAGACTTTATTTTTTTGGGCTCCAAAATCACTGCAGATGGTCACTGCAGCCATGAAATTGAAAGACGCTTACTCCTTGGAAGAAAAGTTATGACCAACCTAGATAGCATATTCAAAAGCAGAGACATTGCTTTGCCAATGATCTCTTGGATCATGTCATCTGCAAACAGTGAGAGTTTTCCTTCTTCTTTTCCAATTTGGATTCCTTTTATTTCTTTTTCTGCTCTGATGGCTGTGGCCAAAACTTCCAGAACTATGTTGAATAGTAGCGGTGAAAGTGGCCACCCTTGTCTTGTTCCTGACTTTAGGGGAAATGCTTTCAATTTTTCACCATTGAGGATAATGTTTGCTGGGGGTTTGTCATATATAGCTTTTATTATGTTGAGGTATGTTCCTTCTATTCCTGCTTTCTCGAGAGTTTGTATCATAAATGGATGTTGAATTTTGTCAAAGGCCTTCTCTGCATCTATTGACATAATCATATGGCTTTTATTTTTCAATTTGTTAATGTGGTGAATTACATTGATTGATTTGCGGATATTGAAGAATCCTTGCATCCCTGGGATAAAGCCCACTTGGTCATGGTGTATGATCTTGCTAGCTGTTTTTAATTGTAACTTTTTCTTTGACTTATCAGTTGCTTAGAAATGCATTTTTAAATGTCTAAACATGGAAACTTAAATGTATTTTTGGCCACTGTTACCTAATTCAGTTGTGCCATGGTAAGAAATATGCGCTGTTTGGCACCTATTCTTTGAAATTTTTGAGAATGGCTTCCTGGTTCATATTTTTTTGGTAAATATTGTATGTATGGTTGAAAGGACAATTTTCTAATTTTTTGGACCAGCCTTCTATTTAAGTGTGGTACATCAATATGTGATTAAAAATCTTCCCTATACTTAGTTTTTTACAAAGTCTCCCACAATCTTGGCAGATTTGACGGTTTTTCCTGACTAGTACTGGGCTTTGCAGGTGGTGCCACTGGGAAAGAATCTGCCTGCCAACGAGGAGATGCAAGAGACGCAGGTTCGATCTCTGGGTTGGGAAGATCCTCTGGAGTAGGAAATGGCAACCCACTCCACTGTTCTTGTCTGAAGAATGCCATGGATTGAGGAGCCTGGCGGCTACAGGCTGTGGGGCTGCAGAGAATCAGAAATGACCAAGCAGCCGCAGCGCGGCTAATACTATAGACACGTGCGTCAGTCGCAAGCACTGTGGCTGGCGCTCAGCTGCTGGGAGCGGACTGACGCTTCCTGGGCATGAGGGGACCACGCTGGAGAAGGGACAGAGCCTGCAGAATATCAGAGCTGCCGAGCTCTTTCTCTGTTGGTTGACAGAGCAGGTTACCTCCCTACCGCAGGTGAGGTCCACAACCGTGCTCTAGGCTGGAGGCTGGGCTGCCTCATTCTGTGTGTGAGCAAAGTAAAGTGATTCCTTTATTCAGTAAAAGCTCTTGAGACCCGCTGCTGTGTCGGGTGTGGGGCTCAGTGCTCTGGCCCCTGACCTCACAGGCTCCCGGTCTAGTGGGAGGCATCCCGACACCTATGAAAGAGCAGCCTCTGGTTAAGAGCTGGGCAGTTATTACAGGGGCATGGGGTGGGGCAGCCCGTTCTGGCCGGGAGGGCACCACACTGAGACTCCAGTCACCCCCAGATCCCCTGGCTAGAGGATGGCAGGCTGTCGTTTCAGATTCCAGCATTTGGGACCATTCTCCACTCTTCTGCTCACATGGGTAGCAGAGGCTGCATTTTCTGGTCTTAGGAGGTTGTGGCTGGGTGAAAAAGAAGAAGTTGCTGCAGGAACTTCCCTTCGTGGGTTTAATATGAAAGCTTGAGCCCTGGAAGAGATCACGAGAGGTATTCTAGAGCAGAAGCTGCACGCTGCTATTCGGTTTGACTTGCCACACGTGAGGGCTTTCCCAGTGGCTCAGCGGTAGAGAATTCACGTGCAGCGCGGGAGACTCAGGAGACACGGGTTCGATCCCTGGGTCAGGAAAATCCCCTGGAGAAGAGAGTGACTACCCACGCCAGTATTCTTGACAGGAAAATCCCATAGACAGAGGTGCCTGGAGGGCCACAGTCCATGGGGTCACAGAGTCACAGACGACTCAAACTACTGAGCATGCACATTGCGTGTGAAGACATTTTCAAATTAGTTGCCCCAAATTGCAAAGTCTGATGTCACATCAGCTTGGGACCTCTTTGTGTACCTGAAACCTTGGGCCCACTTGAAGCTCTCCTGGTGTGTTTTCTGCAGCCCACAGCCACTGCCCATAGATTATTGTGTCTGCACTGGCATTTTCTTTCAGATCGCTTAGGGGAAACTGAAATATCTCTCCTACAAATGTCTCCATTAAGAGGGATAAAGATTTTAAAAGTCCACATGTTTCAGGAGAAGCAAGAGAGAATATGTTTCCTGGTGAAAGAATATGTTTCCAAGTGAAGAGTGAGCCAGAGTGTTTAAAATGAAATAAAGTGTATCTGGGTAAAAGGGTGGAACGTAAAAGGCACCAACGTAAAGAAAACTGCATTCCCCAGAAACGACCTGCTCCACTCATGGGGGAGACTCAGAGAAGCAAACACGGCTGTTCTGAAGGGGTCCCGTCAGTGGGCGTCAGCGGCTGCCAGTGCAACATGATGGCCTCTAGCTGGACAGATGGACCTTGGCAGTGGGTGGTGCCCACCCATGGATGGCACAGTGCGGTGTGAGAGGCACAGACTGCCAGCCAAAGGCTTGGGCTCAACACCCAGCTGAGTGGACCTGGGGTACCACACACCTCAGTGATGTCATTCCCTCCTCCATCAAAGGAAGGCCAGTGCTAACACCTGACTCAGAGGGTTGGGATGGGGGTCAAATAAACTCGCCTTCTAAGAGTGCAAGTGCTCACCGAGTGAGGTGTGCTGGGGATTTGGCTGAGGGATCCCAAGAAGAAAAGTGTTCAACTTCTGCCCACTCATTTAAACGGGGCTCTACAACTGCCATGAAGTTGATTTGTGTTTTTGCAAGTGACATTTCTTGCACCCTGGAGGTGGTGCCTTGACAGTTAAGTATATGTCAAGGAGGAGTATGGAAACGTGTGACCCCAAATTTGTGGGCTGAGTCTGTGTTAACAGCCAAGGGTCTCCTGAGGTTGGACACTTGACCTGGGATCTGTGACCTTGGATGGGAAAAAATTCCATCTCTGTCCTCCAACCTCTAATGGAAACTTAGCATTTCCTGCTAATGCTAGTGCAGCCAGTAAGCCGCAGTGCCTCTACCACACGGGTGCTTTTTCACTAGCAGGAGCAGTGAATATGTCCATCCACACTTGAGCTGTTAGAGACATCTCTCAGTATCATGGCATCAAGACGGTGGTAGTTACTTCACTTGATGCTATGCCTTGCTATTCACTGTGTGGGTAAAGAAGTGCATATATTTCTGTATCGCAAGTCTGTTTTCTAGATATTTGGGTAATTGTATTTCAAAATAACTGGTTTCTTTTATAATCCTTGTGAGTGTGTGCATGGGCTAAATCATGTGCTAATCACTCAGTCACATCTGACTCTTTGTGATCCCAGGGACTGCAGCCCGCCACGCTCCTCTGTCCATGGGATTCTCCAGGCAAGAATACTGGAGCGGGCTGCCATTCTCTTCTCCAGGGGATCTTTCTGACCCAAGGGTTGAACCCGCGTCACTTTTGTCTCCTGCATTGGCAGGCAGGTTCTTTACCACTAGCACCACCTGGGAAGGATCCCTAAGTACCTTATTTGGGTCACTTAAGAATGTTATTCTGGGGAGAAATCCATAGGCCACTGGAACCCAAAGGAGTCTGTGGTCCTAAAACAGTGACTGGCCATGCTGTGGGCTTGGGGGTACTTCCTGCTCTTGCCTCAAGGCTGGGGGGCTGGGGGCTACTGCAGGAGTTGCACCTCCAGGCAGCCCAGCTTTGCCCACATCCCTCTCTGAGACTTACCAGCTGGGGTCTCTGGGGAAGAATCTGCACGCAGTCACTCTTGTGTGGGGAACATCATAGGCGATAATACTGGGTAAGGATCAGTACTGTTCCCCTGGTGCCCCCTTCTTACCCTAGATGCCCTCATTGTGGACCAGCTACCTTTGGCTGCCTGCACTTGCTGGGATGACAAGGCTGAGGGGGACTGAGCAGTGCTGGGCTGTGGCGGCAGCTTCCTTCCCCATCTGTCACGTGGGACTGGGCTCCCGTTCCCCGGAGCTTTGGTCGCATAGTCCCCCTTCTCTGCCCTGTAAGAAGCCCTGAGCAGAACGCCAGCATGCACTCTGTGGCCAGAACGCTGACGGTCCTCCTCCTTCTCCTTGGTAAGTGGTGTGTGGAAAGGGGGCTCATGTCCCCCTTTCTTGGCTGGGGCGGGGGTGCTTCAGTAAGTCAGAAACTGGGGCTTGCTAGCCCACTGGGGCTCAGTCCCTCAAGAACACATGTGTCCCTTTGGACAGACGGCTTTTCTCACTTTGATGGGACAGTGAGAAAACCTTTTGGTCTGTTTCACTCCAGCTGCAGCTGACAAATGCTTCTGGGAGTGCAGAGGACAAGAAGTTTCCTGTGGCAGAAAAAGCTTTGGGGTTGCTGCTGCTGCTGACTCTGTGTGACCCCATAGACGGCAGCCCCCCAGGCTCCCCCATCCCTGGGATTCTCCAGGCAAGAACACTGGAGTGGGTTGCCATTTCCTTCTCCAATGCAGGAAAGTGAAAAGTGAAAGTGAAGTCGCTCAGTTGTGTCCGACCCTCAGCGACCCCATGGACTGCAGCCCACCAGGCTCCTCAGTCCCTGGGATTTTCCAGGGAAGAGTCCTGGAGTGGGGTTGGGACCTAGACAAATCTAGCTTTAAACTGTGGCTCCATTGCTGACAAAACAGAGCTCCTTAGAGTCTCAGTTTCTGAGCCAATAAAAGGGAGAATAATAATGTTTACCTTCTAGGATTGTGTGAAAATTAAGTTAAATTTAATCAAGTCAAATGAAAATAATTATGTAAAATGAGAAAATATAGATATGTAGACACTTTTCTATTGTTAATGGTGAATCAGTCTTATTATGCAATAAAGCATGCTCTAATTTACTCAGAGGTATTTGTTTTCTAAAGTCGTTTTTAATCCTGTGATCAAAAGAGGAAAAGGGAGAGAGGCAGAGACTAACAGAAAAAGAGGGAGATGATACAGAGGGAGAGAAATCGGGCCAGAGAAACAGACAGAAAAACCCAAAAGAGACAGCGATCAGGACAGGGCGCTGGTTAGAAAAATGCGTAGATAACAGAAAAGGAAAGAGTCTTGAGACTTTTTGCAAAATCCTCTTTAACGTCAACTGTTATTTCTTAAAAAGGCAATGGGTGTCTGTCATGTACACAAAGAAGCTCTTTGCCAAAACCTGCACTGAGTCAAGCCTCAGAGGCGAGCAGTCTGTCTCGATTTAATGTTCTGTCTCTCGAATAACAGCCTGTATCCTGGATGCGGGCAAAATTATTCTCATGGGCAGGACTTTGTCTAAAGCCTGCACTAAGCCCAGGAGAGAATAAAGTCCTTGACCTCCGGGAGTTAGCAGGTCAGACAGCAGCCTCGGCCTCTGCTGGTTTACACGTGGAAATGGCATGTGAAACAAGTGTCGGTGGCAATGAAAGGATGGTGAAACCCAGGCAGCCAGAACTAAGGATGCACAGGGCAGACCCTGGGAGGTGTGCCTGGGAAGAGTGACAGAAGGCAGTCCAAGTGTTAACCCTCGTTTCTGCTTTTGACTTATGTAGATATACAAGCCCGGGAGGAAAAAGTTAAATTTAAGGAGCCTCATGAAAAAAAGGTGCAAATTATACAAACAGGCAATTCACTGAAGAATGACAAATAGAAAAAACCTTTAAAATGCTCACGCTCACAAGTAACAGAAGAAATAATAACATCAAACATTTTGGAGTGGATCTGATAAGCTGCATAGTCGTATATATTCTGCTGAATACCTTACATTAGCTCATTCTGTCCCCGTGACAACTCTGAAATGAGTCCCCCTATTATCTGAGTTTTCTGGATGAGGTTTGCGTTGTGATACTTGGCCAAAGCATCACAACTACTTAGGGCTTTCAAACACTGCTTGGAGAGATAGCAGTGATTAGCCTTGTGCATCCAGCTCTAAACACACTGCATGTGAATCCTTGCCCTGCTCTTTACCAGCCCAGAGAGCATGGGTAGGATATTCATCCTCACTGTGCTCAGATTTCTCATCTGTAACTTGGGGATGAAGATGGTACCGACCCCACAGGTTGAGAGAATTCAATCTGTTATCATATTTAAAGCATGTAGCCAGTATCTAAGGTGAAGGGACCATTCGTTATTGAGTACCAGATTCTGTAATCACAATTTGGTAATTTGTAGCAAAATGTAAGCTGTTCACAGCCTTCTACCCCAAAATTCCACTTCCAGGAGCTCATCCTAATAACCTAACAGGGTAAAAGCTCCCTAAAATATTTAGCAGGATGCTATTCAGCACTGCTGATCACAGCGAAAACCAGAAACTAATGATTATCTGTCGGAATCTGGCTAAATCAATTATGCTGTAAAATTTCCGACAAATCCAGTACGTGTCAATGAAAGACTTAACTTTCTCAGAACTGATCTGGGTAGAAGAGGAGAGAGAGACAAGGTCATAGTTGCAGAGTTCTAGTTATGTCGTCGTATTTTGCACGTTTTCTTACCTTTCCAAAAATTGACGGGGAGGAACTATAGCAAGCGGTTAAAAGTACCCTTCAACTCTTTTTAGGAAATAGGATTATAGGTCATCTTTTAGTTTCTGTGTTGGAAAATTTCATAATGTTTATATATATTCTTCATTCCAATAAATATATTTATATGAAGAGAAAAAGAACTACCGACCTGTTGAAAATTAAAAGACAAGCTGCACTTTCCCTTTATGGGCTGGTGAAAGTGAGCTAAGGATTAGCGAGTGTGCCCCATGAACAGATGGCTTGGGAAGGCAGGTGACCGGGCTGGTCATCCCAGGGTGTATGTGAGAACTGCACACGAGAAGGCTTTTAGGGACGCAGAGAGGCAGAGTGGCATCTCCACCTTGTCACCTCGTGACATCCAGGCTTGCCTGGGGCCAGGGAAGAGAGGTCAGGTCCACCATTTCCCACACATGGAGTAGTTGAAGAGCTTTTGAAGAACCAGTCCTCAAATATTTTGAAACTATTTCTAAAACTTAGATCAAGGTAACAAACATTCATGGACACAACACCCTAAGTTAACACATTTCCAAAAAAAGTGTTTTTAAGATATCCGTGTTTGAAAGGAGATGGATGAACGAACACATCCATCAAAGAAGCGGGCATCAGAGATGAAGCCGAGCCCTTTGTCTCCCTTCCTCTGTCTTGTTTACCCTCCTCTCTCTCCAGAGGAAGCGGCGCGCCTGCTTTGACTGTGCTTCCTTCCTGTGTTGTATTCTGGGTGTTAAATGTTGACCTGAATGCCCCACAGCGTGGGTAACATCTGCGTCATCTACCCATGCTGAGCCTGGGAATCAGGTGTCTTCACCTTAACTCTCTGTATGAGTCTCTTGAAATACCGCACAGTAATTTCGTTGTCCGTTCCAGGACGGACCCAACTCGGGTTGTTGCGTTGCTAACGCTTCTCATGACAACTGTCGCTGCAGTGAGCCTTCTGGGGCCTGTCTCCTAGGGCCTATGAGCAGTGTGCCCCTGAGGAGGCGTTCCTGGAAGGACTTCCTGCCATTTGTATGCGTGATTCTCTTCTTATCGGAGTTGCTCTCCATCAGGGAGGTCGGGATTATCTATCCTGCTACTGATTCGATAAAACTCAATATTGTTACATTTCCAAATTTTTTTTCCCAGAGTTGTGAAATATTACCTGCAAGGGTTTAGGTTATATGTTTCTGATTGCTAGTGTGAAGAACCATTTTCCATGTACTTATCAGACAGGTTTCTTTTTCTCTAAACTTCTTGCTAGTTTTACTCTGTTACTGGTTTTTCATGTAATTTTTTTCTGGACATTAAGTTTTTGTTTATGCCATGCATTGCAAATATTTTCTCTTGCTATTGCTTTTCTTGTATTACTGCCTTTCTTTTATAATTGCAGCATTCTTTGCAGAAGTCTCTAGATGTGATACAGTCAAATTTATGTCTTTCCCTTATTGTATGTTTTGTTTTTCTGTCTCGCCTAAGAAACCTTTTTTTTTAACCTTTAAAGTGGTTGAATTTTTCATGATTAGGTCTTGAATTTATTTGGAATTTCTTTTTGTATAAGGGCTAATTTTAGTTTTTTTTCTTTATGGAATATTAATTGTCCTATCATTTATTTAATCATCTTTCCTTTTTCTCCTACTTTTCTTTTTTAAAACTATTTATTTATTTTTATTTTTTTTATTTCTCCTACTTTTCAATACTTCTATCCTCATCTAATACGTGTCTGAACTGTTCATGAGCAGCAACATTACGCCCACTTCGCAGATGAGGAAACTGAGAAATAGAGCATGATTGCATGATGGCTAATTTACCAGAGGGTGAGGTAAGCGAGAATGCTGGGATTCAAATGGAAGTGTTTCGATTCCCAAAGACTATATTTTTGGCCCATCAGTCAAAATGGATCATCAGGCAAAAACTGAGGAGATTTTTCAAACTATCCTTTCAATTTTTTATTTAAAAATAATATCAAACCTAAGAAAAGTTGCAGGAATAAGAACAGTACAAAGAACGGTTGTACGATTTGCTGATCTCTTTAACAAATTACCTCGCTCGCTTTATCACATGCTCTCTCTCTCTGTAAACAGGGAGAACGCATGATGAAACAAACGTGGTAATGTGTATATTTGCATTTATAGTCTCTAGCGATCTTTATGTAGATAATAGCTGTGTTTTTATGAAACAGAAAATACCTATTGTATATAGTAGATATATTTATACATATACATACATACAGAGAGAGATGCATACACAGGCAGATTTTTTTTCCTGAGCCACTTGAGATTAATTTATATACATCACTTTCAAAAAAACCCTAAATACATTAATGTGTATTTTTTAAAACTGAAGATATGGTTCAGTGGTAAAGAATCCTCCTGCCGATGCAGGAGATAAAGGAGATGAGGGTTCAATCTGTGGGTCGGGAAGATCCCCTGGAGTATGAAATGGCAACTCACTCTTATATACTGGCCTGAAAAATTCCATAGACGGAGGAGTCTCGTGGGTTATAATAGTCCATGGGGTTGCAGAGAGTCAGAAATACACCACTGAGCGACTGAGTATGCACAATCTCTCACAAAACTACAGTCACAAGACAGTTATCAACTGCCGGAAAGTTAGCATTGACTAAAGTTTTCATGTAATCTATCATAGTCCAGTATTTCAGGGACCTCACGGTGATCTTTGCAGCTTTTACCGTGTCTCAGGCAAGAAGCCGGTGGCGAGGACCTGGTGTTGTGTTTGGTTGCCGTGTCTCTTTAACCTTCTTTGATCTGGAACATCTCCACAAATTTTGCTCATTGTTTATGATACTGATCTTTGAGGGTTTCTGTCCCTCTTTTTTCATAGAACATTCCTCAACTGGGAGTTTGTCTGACATCCTAATGATCAGATTCCAGGGGTCCATTCCCCATCAGAAAATCCGTAGCTGATTTTGCGTCCTTAGGGTCTCACAATGGGAAGTGTAGCCTCTCTCTCTTCTGAGAGAGGCTGATGTACTTTTGACATAATGATAAAAGACTTACAACCGGGTTTTGGATAATAGCTGTCACAATTCTAAATAATTTGCCACTTAACTACCAACCGATCAATATTTTAAAATTTTGTTAAAATATTGCCCTAAGAAGAGCTCAATATCCAGTGAAATTTCTCAGCATTTTATTAGAGGTTTGCACCCTCCTTTTGAGAAAGCTGCTGTTTAAAATATTCCTGTAGACTCCAATTCCCACCCAAATGTCAGCCATCTGTCTTTGTTTTAATTCTGTTGGAAAGTACCTGCTGAAATCTATGTATTATTATAATCATGATAATAAGAGAAATACAATATCACTTTAATTACATTCCAGTGCCTAAAACATTCTTCACTGGAGGAGGCAGAGTTATTGAAGAGAGCAGAAGCTTTTCTCCCCCCTTAATTTATAATGAAAAGATGGCAAAGGCCGGGGTAAAGGGAATTAAATTCGTTTTTATCTCACAAGTCAAAGTCATCACTTTATGCCTTGGCTCTCACTCCCTGAGATCTTTGTAAAAATCTTTCCTGACAGCTTTTCCCCTGTTCCAGATTCTTGCCAAGACAATGGTTCGGAATCACGTGGTGTGTGCATTCCAGTGAGAAAGAATCCCTGTTGTATTAGTTCTCTTTGACTCTGTAACAAATGATCGTAAATATACCAGAAGAAACCACGTCCCAGAGTCTTTCTCAAAGTCAGCAGAGGGTGGAGGAAGGGGCTGGGACCCCGGGAAGGCAAGGAGAAATTTCCTGACACCGTAAGAATTCTCTTCATGATGTTTATCAATTTTCTAATGTGACTGCTTTTTTGTTTGTTTAAAAGTTGTTAACATATTTGGGGTGGGAGCTCTTTGACAAATATGTGATCTGCAAGTAGTTTCTCTCAGCCACTAGCTTGTCTCTTCATCCTCGTCACAGGGTCTTTCATAAAACAAAGCCAGTTAGTTGTAACTGCCTAATTTACTGATTTTTTTCTTTAATGTGTCATGCTTTTGATAGCTGAGTTTTCACCAACCCTAAATCTCAAAAATTTTATCTTACGTTTTCTTTTAAAAGTTATATAGTTTTATATTTTATGTTTGCATCTATGATCCATTTTGAATTCATTTGAGAATTTAAGTCAAGGTAACTTTTTTCTTTTGCTTCCTGTCTTTCTTCTCTACTCTTCTTTCTTTCCCCTCCCTCCCTGCCTCCCACTCTCCCTCTCTCCCTCTTACGGATATCCAGTTGCTCCAGCACCATTGGTTGACACAAAGGTTGACCCTCTATTGAACGGATTTTGCTTGCTCCTCAGAAATCTGTTGGTCGTACTTGTGTGAAACATCTCTGTGCTATCTTCTCTTTTCCGTTGATGCATGTGTCTGTCTGTCGCTCTGCCAGGACCACACAGCACTGATTTCTGTAAGCATACAGGTTCCCAAATGGGAGAGTGATCATTCCTACTTTACGCTTCCTTTTCAAAAAGAAATCAGCAAGTATAGTTCCTTCACCTTTCTGTGTAAATATTTAGAATAATCTTATCTACATCAACCAAAACCTTTCTGGAATTCTGGGAGAAATTACATTAAATCTATAGATCAATTTGAGGAGTCTGGCATCTTTATTATGTTGAGTTTTTCATGAAGTCAGTATGTATTTCTAATTATTTAGGATGCTTTAAACTTTCTGTCAGCATTGTGGAATGTGTAACATATTAGACATTGTATATATGAGCGACTTCTCTTTCACTTTCACTTTCCTGCATTGGAGAAGGAAATGGCAATCCACTCGTGTTCTTGCCTGGAGAATCCCAGGGATGGGGGAGCCTGGTGGGCTGCCATCTATGGGGTTGCACAGAGTTGGACACGACTGAAGAGACTTAGCAGCAGCAGCAGCAGAGTATATTACCAGACTTGCACCTAAGTATTTTTTTGAGTGATTATAAATTGAATGGTATTTAAAGTTCCTCTTTCTATGTGTAGTTGTTAGTATATAGAAGTATAATTGATTTGTATATGTCCATCTTTTATCCTGCCCTCTTGCTGAATTGACTTATTAGTTCTAGGATTTAACTTTCAGGTTTTCCTACATAGACCATAATATCATCTGCAGGGATAGTTTATTTTTTTCTGAAAAGTATGCCTTATATTTCCTTTTCTTGCTTTATTAGGTTGGCAGGAACTTCTAGTTGTATGTAACAGGCATACTCTCTATCTTAATTGAAAAATATCTCATTTTTCACCATTAAGTATTCAATATAATATTAGCTGTAGGGATTGGGGTAGATATTCTTTATCAAGTTGAGGGAATTTCCCTCTATTCCTAGTTCCTGAGAGTTTTTATCATGAATGGATGTAGAATTTTGTCAAATGCTTTTCCCGCGTCACTTTATATAGTCAGGCAATTTTTCCTTCACTAGCTTGTAGTTATGGTGGATTATATTGATGGATTCTTGAATATCAGGCCAGTCTTGCATCCCTAGATAGACTCCATATGTTCATGATGTATAATTCTTTTATCTTGCTGAATTCTATTTGATAATATTTTGAATCTATATTCATGAGGGATACTGGTTTGAAGTTTTCTTTTTTTTTTTACATTTAATTTTGTCTAGTTTTAATGTCGTAGTAATGGCTTCATAAAATCAATTAGGAAGTGTTTCCTTTCCATTTTCTGGACGGAACTGTGCAGAACTGGTGTGAATATTTTCTTCAAACATTTGCTGGAATTCTCTCATGAAATTGGTCTTGCATATTTCTGAGAATTTGTAGATTATGAATTTAATTTCCTTAATAGCTACAAGGCTATTCATCCTATTTCATTTGGTTGAGTTGTGATATTTGTACTTTTTGAGGATTCGGTTCATTTTATCCAAGACATCAGGATTTTATGTGTAGAGTTTTTCATGGTGTTCTCTTATTACCCTTCTGAGGTCTGAAAGATCTATATGATTTCTTGTTTCATTTCTGCTCTTGGTAATTGGTGTATTCTCTCTCTTTTCCTTTGTCAGTCTTGCTAGGGGGTTGTCAGTTTGATCGATCTTTTCAAAGAACCAGGGTTTTGTTCCGGTGATTTTCTCTACTCTTCTTGTTTGCAGTCTCTCAGACACACGTCCCTGGTCCTCGAGACTCCTGAGGGGAAATGCCCTGTGTGGTGAAGGCACGAGGAGCGACCTCAGCAGAGTGTCTGTCTATAGGATAGTCCCCTGTGCCTTGCACCCCAGGTGGGAGCCACAGCCGAGAGGCTCAGAGCTGTTGCTGACCTGGCTAACAACACACTGATCCGCAGGCTTCTTCACTTGCTCTCAAATTAAACCATGCATGCCTCCTCTGCAAAGTCACATCAGCACCCAGACCCTCACTTATCCACCAGAATTGCTTCAACTGCTCCTTTTATTAAATTTGATTCCATTCGATAAGCGGCTAGTGGTTCTCAGTAAGATGAACTGGGCTTGCGCTCTCCCTGTTGTCTGAATGAAACAGATGGGCAGCTGGGGGAGTTTTTGCCTGGAACCTGACTGCACCCACCTCAGAGACCTGTGCAGATCCGTGGGCCATGTCATCAAGGAGTTGTTGTCCAGGGTTTGAGGTGAAGGACCTAGAACTGGACCCATGAGCTATACCAAGGGGCTGGTACACATGGACATCAGGGATGTCCCTTATGTTAACCAAACAGTGATTTTCACCAGACTCTGCCAGGACACAAAAAGTACATGATTTCAGGCCCCAACCTGAAGGAGTTGACAGTCCATGGAGAGGGCAGTTGCAGTGTGTTTGTTAAGTGCTGAGATGAATGAACAGGAAGGGAACAGAGAGGAGAACTTGAGCCAAACTAGAGTATCCAGGAGGGCTTCCTGGAAAAGGAGTTTTCCTGAGAACAATTTGATTATATCTCTGCCTGAATTCCAAGGAGTAAGTGTCTTTTAATTTCATGGCTGCAGTCACCATCTGCAGTGATTTTGGAGCCCAAAAAATAAAGTCTGACACTGTTTCCACTGTTTCCCCATCTACTTCCCATGAAGTGATGGGACCAGATGGAAGGAAAGTTATGACCAACCTAGATAGCATGTTGAAAAGTAGAGACATTACTTTGCCAACAAAAGTCCGTCTAGTCAAGACTATGGTTTTTCCTGTGGTCGTGTATGGATGTGAGAGTTGGACTGTGAAGAAAGCTGAGTGCCAAAGAATTGATGCTTTTGAACTGTGGTGTTGGAGAAGACTCTTGAGAGTCCCTTGGACTGCAAGGAGATCCAACCAGTCCATTCTGAAGGAGATCAACCCTGGGATTTCTTTGGAAGGAATGATGCTAAAGCTGAAACTCCAGTACTTTGGCCACCTCATGTGAAGAGTTGACTCATTGGAAAAGACTTTGATGCTGGGAGGGATTGGGGGCAGGAGGAGAAGAGGACGACAGAGGATGAGATGGCTGGATGGCATCACTGACTTGATGGACATGAGTCTGAGTGAACTCCAGAAATTGATGGACAGGGAGGCCTGGTGTGCTGTGATTCATGGGGTTGCAGAGTTGGACACAACTGAGTGACTGAACTGAACTGCCTGCCTAAAATCCTTTGACAGCTTCCTGCTGTTGCCAGGACTGACAAGCATCTGTGTGGTCACTGGGCCTCCCTAGCCCATTATGCGGCCCATCCCGGGGCTCCTGCTCCCCAGCCCCAGGAACAGCCATCAGGTTCCAGTCCAGTCCCCTGCCCAGTCTCGTATTGCCTCTGTTGTGTGAGGTGTGTGCCAACCACCCCCACCGCCCCCACCACCCCCGCCCCAGGACCCCAGAGATGCTCTCTCCCAGGGCTGTTTCCACGCCTGTTTGGGACCTTGCTCCCTGCCACTGTCACCTCGGTCAGGTCAGGGATCCAATCTTGCCAGCCACCGCTCAGCTCATGCCCAGCAGCCGCACTTGTTTGAGCTGGTTAGTGCATGAAGCAGAAGCTTGGCTTCCAGGAGCCAGTCTGCAGGAACCGTGAGCAGGGACGGATCTGGTTGGCCTGAGAGGACTGCGGGAAGGCAGTGTGGGTTGGGGAGGAGTGTGCGCTGCAGCCGGGGATGATGGAGGGGTTAGCTGGGGGAGGAGTGTGAGTCTCGGGAGGACACAGGTCTTACCCTGAGGGTGTTTTAGCAGCCCTGAGAGAAGAGCCGCCCCACCACCTCCCCAGCAGTGTAGCAGGTGAGTTAGTAGTAAGACCACCTAGGAGAGAAGACAGGCTGGATGTGTCTCGGGCCTCACCAGCAGGGTCTATGCTGGCTTCTGAGGCCCCATTATACACTCACACCAGCTTTCCCACTGTGTGAGGCCTGCGGTCAGGGTGTGGCCAAGGTGCCTTCTCTGTCACAGCTTGTACTGCAGAAGACGACGTACGACCAACGGGCTTGAGGCTGTGTGGAGATAGCCCTGGGCAGCTAAGCTGACCCAGAGAAGGTTCTGGAGATGCTCAGAGAGGGCCCCTGAGGCGACCCCCGGATACGAAGAACAGAGCCCCGTCTTACAGAGCTGCAGATGAGCCCTTGAAGCTGAGCCACACACGACACGCTAAGAACCTGTGCTCAGCCTGGAGCCCCAGTCCTCACTGTGCGTGGCTGGAGACCCTGAGGAGCCGGGCTGGCTCGGGTCCAGATCCTGGGGCACTCTCCTTCAGCTGCGTGACACGACACGGCACTCGCCTCCTGGGACTTCCCTGTGAAAGGAGGACCGTGATCCCCGAGAGAGACTCCTGCCCCTACCCCCCAAATCACACACACATACAAATGCAAGATTTTTTCTTTTTTTTGGTTATGTTAGAAAATCCTTGAAAGTTCCAGAACTGGGTCAGCACAGAGACGTAAGGGAGGGAGCTGTGTGTGTGCTGGGCAGTGGAGCGTGAAGGGGCGGGGACCATGGCTTGGTGGGGAGCTGTGAACTACAGACTGAGGGTGGGCTGCTGCTTTTATTTCAATGGTCGAGGGCGTTCCTATGCAGACCCAGCTCCCAGGTAGCTCCACTTCCTCTCTCTACTTGGTGGTCCAGTGTGGGATGATGTCTTAATGTTGCCCAAGAGTCCAATGGCAAAAGCAGGGTGTTGGTTGGTGTGAGGCCCTTGGGGGCGTCAGACTGAGCCAGGCTCCATCCTGAATCCTGGGGATCTGGTCTTTCCAGGAGGTCCAGGTCAAGCCTGACATCCCCCTGCTCTGTTCAGAGGACCTTGGCAGCCCTTGGGGCCATAGGCAGGGCTGAGCTTCCCTTTCCAGAAGGTGACCCCTGGAGAGTGGACCACAGGGCCATGCTGGAGGAAGTGGGTTGAGCCCTGTGTGTAGCTTGATCTCTAATCTTTAAATATTTAGATCTGTGGTGTGCCCTGGTTTCTGCAAATGTTAGAAGCAGCCTTTAAAAAGATAACTATGGTGGAAGTGCCTGACACAGACCTTGGCACCCAGTGCTGCCCAATGATGGCGACAGACAGACGGCTCGGAGTTGCCAAGCTCCCTGGACGTTCACTGGCGGGGTGTGGCTGTTTCCTCTGCAGCTTCGTGACCCCTTCCCTGAGGGCTAGGCCAGCTGTCATCCCACAGCTCCGCCCCCTGGGCACATGCCCCCTTCCACCAAGTCCCCGAGGACTCCAGAGCGAAGCTTCCCAGAGGCGGAAGAGCACACTATGAATATTGCATGAATAATAATAACCCCACCACTTAGCGGTTATGCAACGCTTCCCTCTTCCACAACACTTTACCATCATTAATTAGCTATTCTGCTCTGCTTCCAGCCTCCTCTGCTCTCTGCAAAGGCAGGCCCTGAGATCGCTCCTGAAGACAGGCTTTCTCTGGTCTGAAGCTCCTGTGTTGAGGGGGTGGGCCGTCCCCCACCTGGGACCCCCCAGTCTCTCAGAGGCAACAGCAGGGACCTGAGACCTTGATGGGGAGGGCCTGCTCCTTTCTGATCCGAGTGCCTCTCCAGAGCCCCTCCTGATATGCTCTGTCCCCGCCCGTCCTGCAGCCCGCTGGCAAGCTGACGCCGTGTCAAGCAGTGGCCAAGTGCCCGTGGAGGATGGTTCCTGCCCACACGTCAGTCTACACCACCCTCCTGTGAGGGGATCCTTGCAGTCACAGTCCTTGTGTGGCCAGGCAGGCTTCCTGTGGTCAGCCCCACTGCACAGGGGCCCCTGAGCTGGGAGCCACGAGGGCCACAAAGCAGAGGCAGAAAGGGGACACAGATGCTCTGGTTCCAAGCGTCACACCTTCCCATCCACCATGGGGGCATAGGCAGGTTTCATGTCTCCCCCCGCCCCGCACCAGAGACATGCAAAGATGGAGTGAACCCATCCACTGGTGAGTGCAGAATTGATTGGGTGTTCCAACTGGGGGGGTCTTCTGACCCAGGCTTTCCTGGATATCACTGCCCACCCCATCAGGACAGCCTCAAGCTCCTCCCAGCTTCCAAGCACCTCTGACCCCCTTGAGAATTCAGCAGGTCTTCTGACGGGTGTGATAGCATTTATGCATCGCCACTCCTCACTGAGCATGGCTGGAGCTCCCTGTGGCCTCCTACCCCTTTGGGAGCACTCTGAGGGCCTGGAGCACCCTTGGTTCCACCTTGGGCCAGAGCCGGCTCCCTGCCTCCAGCCCCTCCATTAGCCTGGAAAGGTATTGATCAGTTTGGCTTCTGCAGCTGAGTGTTTTAATCCCAGTGTGTGAATCTTTAAGAATTAATTAGCGAAGATCGCTCAGGAAAAAACAAAGTGGTCACAAGGTTTGACACCGTCTGGTCACCCGCCATTAATGTTTTCCTCTTAATTATGAGGCTATTTCTGGAAGCTGGAGGCGTTTCCCCTTGTATTCTGATGCCTCAGATGGGCTCCTCCATCCTTCTGGTGGCCTTCCATTGACTCCTGCTTCCAGGTCCTGCCCAGCTGCCTGTCCCATCCGCGTCCTCTGGAAAGCACTCAGAGCCTGTTACCCAAGCCCCCCTCACTGCTCTGACCCACTGAGCCACTTCCTTTATTCCCAAGGCCTCGTCCTACTTGTCCTTTTGTTTTTAAATAGTGCTCACTCCTGGGGACCTTCACGGATGCCCCAGGCTGGGTTAGGGCCCCCTAAGTCCTCCTGGATGCTAACGGCTGCATGTTTCTCTGTGTTAGGAAGAACCCCCTGCATGGAATTCCTTACTTACTGCCCATCTTCCAGGAGTCTCCAGGGCCCACTGCAGTCCAGGGCCTGGGAGGTCCTGAGCTGGGTTTGGGAGCGAAAGGTCTGTCTGGTTCAGCGTGCTCTTGCCCTGAATGGGGATCGCTGGAAGCCAAGGCGGCGTCCCGTCTCCATGGCCCATGGTGGAGCCATCTTTGCTTTGTCCTCTGCATTCCTGCTGCTTTCCGTCTCTCAAACCTGTGCAGCTTCGCAGGTTTGTGTTCCGCCCAAAGTCTAGGTGCTTTCATAGGAAGAAAGGAATGCACAGCTCTGGGATAGGAATGACAATGTCCTGTTTACTCGGAGTTTGGCAGCTGCGGCCTCTTTACGGAGATAGGAAAAGGGTATCGAAGAAGAGCAATGTCAAGGTGGTTTCTAGGTTTGTGAGCCGGGAACCTGAGGTTCCTGTAAGTCACAGAATGTCAGAGGAAGGCCGTAGACCCCAGCGCAATGCTAGCAGCCACTGGGAGCAGGGGCCGCTGCATAACCCTACCAACTCACAGCCCTCTGGCATCCTGCTCAGGAGAGGACTAGAGCCTCCATCCTGTTAGAGTTTCACATGTCTAATTTCTAGCATCTAACAGCCCCGGGGAGGGGCAAAAGGGCCAGGGCCACTGACCTGGATTTTTCTGAGAAGACCCATCATCTGTGAGCTCTGAGGAGGGACGGGATTGCCAGCGCCCAAAGCCCCCAAACCAGCCCAGTTAGAGAAGTGTGCCCTGAATCCTGCTGGGGCCCCAGGGTCAGCTTCCATTGCAGGAAGGATTTGGGACAAATGGATGGAAGAAAGCTGTCTGAGTGAGTCCATTCTGTGTGTCGGGGCCCACGTTCAGGCGAGAAGAGGGAGGTCCAGGCTCTTTCCATGACGTGAAGCATAATGAGGGCAGCCCCGCTCACTCTGCACTTCCACTCCCCTTTCTAATCCTTCCTCCTAGTGGGGTCTGGCTGTGTGGTGCTGGCAGCAGGGCCTCAGGTGTATCCACAGCAACAGCAGCGGTCCACGGGTGTTCCTGGTCTCAGAGTCATAGGAGATGCTGTTACCCAGATCTATTTCTCTGTGGCTGAACTTTACTTCCTCCTGAGCCCTTACTATATCACTCAGTGCTATAAACTTGATCTTATCACACAAGCCACTTCTGGTTTAACAGTAATTTCGGGGAATCTTTCCTGTCAGTTCAAGATTCTCCCCTTTCACCTTCCTCTTGCACCTCCCTGGAGGAGAAACTAAGCTCCGAGGAGTCTCACATATCATCCTGGGCCTGGGGAGGAACTGGGGCTGGGAAGTGTGTCCTTCATGCCCTAGAACATTCTGCAGGACAGTGTAGACAGAGCAGGGGCAGATATGTGATGAGGTTGCAGGGGGATCCTGAGCCAGCAGAGAGCAGGGGACTTCCAGAGGAGGTGACTTTGTGCTATGTCTTGGAGGATAAGCAAGAGCTTTCCATGGAGACAAGAAAGGTTTTGCATCAAATGGCAGCTTGTGGAAAGGCCCAGAGGCACATAGGTTTGCTTAGCTGGTGCATCATAGCTGGGTTTATCTAAGGCTGTGCTTATCTAAGGCTGTGCTTATCTAAGGCTGTGCTGTGAACTCCTGGTTCACAGCCAGCACATTCTGCTGTGTGAAGGACCTGCCACCTAAGTCATCAGGATGCTTGCAGGTGACACTTAGCTCAGGTTAGACTATAAGATAAAAGAGGTGTTTCCTTACTGAGGTGGCTGAGAAGTCAAGAAGAGGTGCTTTAGGCACAGCTGGATTCAGGGGCTCAAAACTTGTCTTAGATTTGGTCTTAGCCTGACCTTCCTGGTGGCTCAGGCAGTAAGAGTCTGCCTGCAATGCAGGAGACCAGAGTTCAATCGCTGGGTTGGGAAGATCCCCTGGAAAAGGAAATGGCAACCCATTGTGCCTGGGAAATCCCATGGACAGAAGAAGCTGGTGGGCTGTATAGTCCATGGTGTCACAAGAGTCGGACACGACTTAACGACTAAACCTAACCCTGCTGCTGCTGCTGCTAAGTCACTTCAGTAGTGTCCGACTCTGTGCGACTCCATAGACGGCAGCCCACCAGGCTCCCCAGTCCCTGGGATTCTCCAGGCAAGAACACAGGAGTGGGTTGCCGTTTCCTTCTCCAATGCATGAAAGTGAAAAGTGAAAGTGAAGTCGCTCAGTCGTGTCTGACTCTTAACAACCCCATGGACTGCAGCCCACCAGGCTCCTCTGTCCATGGGATTTTTCCAGGCCAGAGTACTGGAGTGGGGTGCCATCGCCTTCTCCGGACCTAAACCTAGCGTGACCCTAGTCAGTGGGGCTTTCAGACTTGGCAGTTTCCCTCTAGCCTGTGGATCTCCCTCAACCCCACAGTTACCAGTTTCAGAAGACATTCTTCTTTCTCAGTATTTTCCACAAAGTCCCAGGGTTGAGTCTTACTGGCCTGAGTAGGATCACCCCTTGACCAGTCACTGCTGACTGGAAGATGTCATATCTGACTAATCAGGATGGTTCACACATCCATCCTGGGACCAGCCTCAAGGGAATCTAAGGGAGGTGTTTCCCCAAAAGAAAACCAAGGTGCTGCCTGCAGCCAAGGGGCCAGGAAATGCGGAGGGCCACGCGGCAAGTGCTAACCCCACACACCCCTGTTCAGACTTCCTCCGGCTCCCGGGGACGCAGATTCGCAGGAGGATGCCGAGCACCTCCCGCAGCACTCTGACCTTTTCTTGTGCCAGTCTTGTCTCTCCATCACTGTGCGAGCTCCTTCATGGGGCGCCGGGGTCTTCTGTCCAAGAGCACTTGGATCCCCCTGGTCACCAGGGCCATGCGGAGCACACCGAACGTACTTCATTCCTAGGTGTGTAGTTTGTTAGGAGAGGATAGATGTCTTTTCTAGTTATCTGAGACCCCTTCCTTGATCTGAGAACACTGGAATTTATGTGATCTAAAGTTAGGAGCCGTTCTGTAATATTTAAGTTTCAAGATGAAAATGGCCAGGCATCAGTTGACAAACACTTAGGGCAGCCACTCCCTATTTTTAGTCCAGATACTTATAGAAAGACATCTGAGTGCACGCACGCCCACTGCCCCACAGCTGGAAACACACAGCCTGGTTCTGCCCAAATAAGGGTGGTGAAGAGGGCCAGCTCCCAGGAAGGGTGGACCCAACAGGTGTGGGCGGCTCGGGAGGTCTGGATGGTGGGGATGGGCTCTCAGGGTCAGATTCCAGCTGAGGTGGGGCAGGCCGCCCTGTGCCCTCCACTCACTCCCCGGAGCAGCCTTGCCTCCGTCTTCCTCTGAGGCTAACTTCCCAGCCCTGGAGGAGGGGGACCCAGGGAGCCTCCAGGCCTCAGGACTATTTACTCTTGCAGGAGATTCCTTCCTGTTGGGAAACCACTTGCAGAGAGCAGACTGTGCTCTGTAGTGGGGAACAGCTGCAGAGAGGGGGCGGGGCACTGGCTGTTTTGCCGGGAGGGCTGGGCTGTCAGGTCTCTGTCAGTTGCTTTTCCAAAGGGGGCTTCGGAGGAAGGGCCAGTCCAGACTCAGGGCTGTAATGGTGTCTTAGGACATCTGAGAAAAAGGCTCCATCTTCTGGGCAGGCGTAGCCTCAGTGAGTGGTTTGGTGAGAGTGCCGGGGCGCAGGGCTGGACCTGAGCGTGTGTGGAGACCGTGCGGGTAGAGCCCCTGGAACCTCAGCAGGCCCGTCTAGAGGCAGCACCCCTACTCTCTGCTCTGCTGCTGCTGCTGTCTAGTCCCTAAGTCATGTCCGACTCTGCACACCAGCAAAAGCTGTGCCCCAGGACCCTGGCTCCTGCACGCTGCGCCTGGCTCAGTGTAGACAGCCCTAGTGTGGTGGTGACTGTCAAACCAGATTTGGGCAGCCCTGTGCCTGCCAATGCAAGAGGCATGAGCGACGTGGGTTCAATCCCTGGTCAGGAAGATCCCCTGGAGGAGGGCGTGGCAACCCACTCCAGTATTCTTGCCTGGAGAATCCCAAGGACAGAGGAGCCTGGCAGGCTACAGTCCATAGGGTTGCCAGGAGTTGGACACGACTGAAGCGACTTAGCATGTATGCACGCATGTGCCTACTACAGCCACGTGAATTTATCAGTCAGAGGGTCCCCACGTCCCCCCTGGGACACCAGCCTCGGTTCAGTCAGCCCCTGCTCAACTCCCTTGAACTATCCCCAGGCTTTGAGAGACTGTTTTCTGGATACTAAGCTGCCAATTCATGTTTGCGTGTGAGAACCCAGAGAATTTCAGTAAATAAAATATGGTGTGGCTTCCTCTTGTGTCTCTGACAGACCTGAGCAGGAGCAGTTAGGAGGCCTCTGGCTATGCTCGCAGACCAGCAAGCCATCCTCCAGCTACTTTGCAGAGCCAGGGGAAACCGTCCTTGGGGGCTTTTGCAAGGGTCTGCAGCGCAGGAGGTGATGATCTTGGCAGGAGGCAGGGGTGGGGTGGCCGATATGCGGCTCTGACAGGCCCTCGCCAAGGGCTCTTAGCAGGCAAGGCCAAGATGCTGAGCACAGGAGGGTGGCTTGGAGGAGTTCCCTCCCTGAGGAGGGAAGAGGCTGCCGCCAAGTGGCTGTCTGGATGGCTAGCAGGAATCACTGAGATGGGAGATGGCTGATGGAGTGCACAGGGTGGCCCACTCTTGGGGCTTGGTGCCTGCAGCTGTCTGATCTGCAGCCCCAGGGAGGGCACTCTCTCAGTCTCTAACCTTGGACTTCACTCAGTCCCTGAAGCCCAGGGAACCTCTTTGGGGTCAGGGACTAGGAGCAGCCTCCTCTCCTGGGGTGGACCCAGGAGAGAGCATGGAGGGAGAGGTCTAAGGCGCCTGAGCCTGTGGGGGTGAGAATGGGAGCTGAGCTGAGCCAGGGACCCCTGCCCAGGAGGGGCAGGAAGAGTGGGGCATCCAGGAGGATGCATTTGCTGGGCAGCCTGGTGGGGACTGGGGGCCTGGTGCTGCTGGGAAGGCCAGGGCCAGGCTCTCTTGGGTGCTAGGCATTCTCCCTCTCTCTCCTTCTCCGCCTGCTCGTCTGCAGCCTGAGCTTCTCTGGCAGAGCGCTCGTGTGTGTCCCTCCTTGCGTCTCTCTGACTCTTTCCACGTTTCCATGCTTTCTGATCTATGTCCTTTCTTCTTTCCCTGTTCAAGTTTCGTTTCAGGCTCATATAAGGATTTTATGCTGTGTGATGGTCATGCAGAGCCATGGCCACTGGGAGAAGACCCCTGAGGGGGGGCCCAGGAGAAGTGTCTGTGTGTGAGCAGGCAGGGGGAGAGGCTGGCCCTTCGTGGCCCTGGCCCCACTCACTGACGCCTGCCTTCCCTGTCCCTCGCCTTCTGCCCAGTAAAGGCCGCGTGGGGAAACTGGAGCTGGAACGGCCCCTCCTGAGCCAGCAGCACGCACGTCAGGGTCTCCAGCATCAGCCTAGGAGCCAGTTCCGTTCAGCGACTGCAGCAGCCTAGCCCTACCACGTGTGAAATACAAGGCGTTGTCCAATCCCCGGAAAGGTTTTCCACCTGGCTAGAGCGGCAGGATTGACGTGAAGAATAAATGCCGAGAAACAAGGAAGCTCAGTGGGGACTTCTAAGAACTGATGGGACCAGGGCCATGCTGCGCCCTGTGGTGTCTGCGGTGTGTGAGTGAGTGGATGGGCCCCACGCGGGTCCATCAGTAACAGAAGTCACCGGATTTCCAAGAAGACTGGTGACTAAAACAAGGCTGTGTACTTTTGCTTCAGAGTCCTCCAGCTTTTTCATCACCAGGCGAGGCCATCAGAAAATCCCTAAAGTCTATTACAAAGGTCCCTTCCCCACCAGGGCACTCAGCGAAGATGTCCTCTGTGGAGTGTCTGCCCAACCCCTGGGCAGCTCTGAGCGTGGTCACACGGACGTCTTGTCACTTTGGTGACCGAGTGGCCACCGTTTGCCCTCCATGAGGTCAGGACTCAGGAGGTGGACTTCTCCTGGAGCTAAGTTGGGGAAGATGTGGTCCCTCTCGGTGAAGTCAGCTGCCCCCTTGTAGGACCAACAGGGACTTCTGTCTTGCCTGGAAAGTCAAGCCTAAGAATCAAGCTTGGGTCTCACCACTCACCTGCCCGTGTCTCAGCCCTCCAGTCCTCGGTCTTGACGGTCCTGGCATCATTCTATCAGTTAGCCGCCTGGGATGTGAGTTCTCAAGGCATCACGGGGCCTTGGGTGAAGGTGGCAGGGCTGCCACTTTCCACTTGTATTTGGCCCTTGGGCACATCCTCAAGTTCTCAGTGCATTCCTCATTCAGCAAATGGTGGGGATGGCAGTGCCTGTCCCACAGAGCTCTTGCTCTAAATATTGAATGTATTAATGCAGGTGCTGCCCCCAATGTCTGCCTCAGAGTAAGTGGCCAGTTAATGCACACTTTCCTTTACAAGGCCTGTGGGTCCATCTTTGCTCTTCTAGAGCCCATCTTCAGGGACCAAGGTCCAGCTTGTGAGTCACATCTCCTATTTAAGGCTTCAAGTCTAGGCTAGAAGAGTGAGACCCCTGCAGCACACTCTGTTATCATCATTCATTCATTCATCAAATGTCTATTAATGCCTCCTGTGGGCCAGACACCGTGTCCAATGCTGGGGATTAAGCACTCCACAGGGCGCCGCTCAGCCTAGGGGGAAGACCAGCCAGAAGACCCATCAGTGGGTGAACAGCTGAGAAGCTCTGGGGACAGTACCCGGCACACAGCAATGCTATGTAATGTTCTTAAATAAATGGTGTGGTCAGTTCCAATGGGCAGGTACAGCCGCTGTGAAGCGCCCAGAGGGGCGGCTAAGCCAGGTGTGGGGTGTCCGGAGAAAATGGCACAGAACCAAGATGAGGTAAAGAAGGAACAGGGGAGAAGACGGAGCTGGGCAAAGGGTGTGGGTCAAGGGCAGCTGGTCCCGGCCCGGGGAGGGAGCTGCAATCAGTCAGTCTGGCCAGAGAGTGAGGAAGAAACTAGAGAGGCAGGCGGGGACCCCAGTGTGGGTCTTAGAAACCATGTTAAAGAGCTGGTTTAACTTAGAGCTAAGAAAAAAACCTGTTAACCTAAAAAAAGAGATCTTTTATAAAATGAATGAAATAAAAAGCAGTCTTCTGATGGGATTAAAAGGATCTGGTTTAACTGAACTCAGTGCACTCTCACTCCTGCTTTGGCAGAGGTTCTGACCTCCCAGCAAAGCTCCCGGACATCGTGGCAACCAGGAACCACCTCTGTTGCTCCAGAGTGTGGTGGCCGAGCAGGAGGCCTCCTGTGGCAGACTTCCCCAGACCTACTGGAGTGGACGGCTGGGGCAGGGCTTTGGCCTGAGACCCCCGGCCTGATCTTGGCCAGCAGTTCTGTTCTAACCAAAATTTGGGGCTTTTGTCTTTGCAGATGTTGGGGCCGCTCAAGTGTTAGCAACAGGCAAGCCTGCTAGAGCTGAAACTGGTAGGTGGCTGCCCAGTGGATTCTGGATGCAGGGGTGAGGGGCAGGAGGAGGGACTCCAAAATGCATGGCCAGGTGGGGCTTCCCGGTGCCTGTTTCCTCCCAGTCATCACGGCACCAGGACAGAGCTCACCCCGAGGCCTGTCTGAGTGGTTAACATGGCTCTATCCTGGGGGTGTGCTACTGAATAAGGGCCTGTCCTCCAAGGCGACATGAGTCATCAGGGCCACCTCTGTCCACTCTCTGTGAGATAGGCAGCCCTTGCACTGCAGCTGTGAGCCCCCAGATAGCAGGCTTTGCCCTGGCCAGTGCCTCCCTCCACTTGCCCCATCCCAGCCTCTCTCCACCCGAGTTCAGCTCCCCACGTATGGCATGCCTTCCATGTCATCTTCTCTGGGAAGACTGTCAGTTTCCACATCAGCCTACCTTGTCACTGGGCCCTCAAGTGAGCTCTTGTCTTCCGCTGCTGACTGCAGGCCCTTCAGGATGGAGTCAGGGACTCATTCATTTGCCATCAGCATACTCACCAGAGCAGGCAATCGACATACACATGGATGAGCTGTGGATGCAGGGATAAGTGAAGATGGCTGCAAGAAGACAGAGAAAGGAGCCACCAGCCACTTGGGAACGATTCCCACAGCTGAAGGGACCAGGGCTGGAGTTCCAGGAGGAGGAGATGCAGCGTGGCTGGAGGGGTAGGGAAGGAGCATGTTCCCAGGAGACTGGAAAATTAGGCTGGCCTCAGTGGGTTGGGACTTCCCAGGTGGCTCAGTGGTAAAGAATCTGCCTGCCAATGTAGGAGACGTGGGTTCAACCCTTGGGTCATGAAGGGAACTTGGAGGAGGAAATGGCAACCCACTCCAGTGTTCTTGCCTGGGAAATCCCATGGACAGAGGAGCCTGGTGGGCTGCATTCCGTGAAGCTGTAAAAGGGCTGGACACAACCGGGTAACGGAGCATACACGCACGCAGCAGGCTGGACTATGTAGTGTAAAGGTCCAAGTATATGGCTTTGGACTTCATTCTGACGTAAAGGGAGCTGTGGAAGACTTTTGCTGGGTGACGACTGATTAAAGCCCCTTGTTCAATTCCTCCCTGCCCTCCAGATATCAAATATGCCATCATCGGGACTGCTGTGGGCATCGCCATATCGGCCGGCTTCCTGGCCCTGAAGTTCTGCATGGTCAGGAAGCACATGTTTGATGACGATTGCTCTGACCTGAGAAGCGCAAATGCGGGCTTCAGCGGTAAGGAAACAGTGATGCTCAGGCCTGGCTCTGCCCTTTTCTGAGACAAGACACATTCTGGCCGGTTATCTGGTGTGAGGCTCTAAGGGTAAAACGGGCTATAGAGAGAATAAAAATCATGGATCGAAAAGAAATGCAGTGACCTCTCTGTGTCTCTGTCTCTCTCTGCTTCTGTCTCTCTGTACTTTTCTGTTTAATCATATTTGATATTCTTAAGAATCAGTTTTCTTGGAGAAATGTGGGGAAGGGAGCTGAGTTGGCTTCTGACAGAAATTTCTTTTCTTTTACCCAAATGATGCGATGAGATGAAATCAATCCCAGGAAGCGGTGAGGCTGCTCCTGGCATGGGTGGGTGGTGGGAGGTGTGGCCGGCACTGATGACCTGGGCCAGATTGCATTTTTTCCCCCATAAATCGGGCAGGCCCTGCACTGAGTGATGCTGAGTGTCTGCTCATGACCCGAGCAGAGCTGGGCTTATGAGCGCCCAGCATGGTTCTCCACACCCTGTCGCAGCTGTGGAGATCCGTGTCCTTGGGTAGATGCTGAACACTCAGTGAGTTTCAGTAGCAAAATACAGTGTTGATTTGCACCCTTGTCTCTCAAGGGGGGACCTGCAAAATCCATCACCCATATGGCTGCTTAATGGGATGGTAACGCGGTTCTCAGAGGATAGGGAGGAAGGACTCTCACCCTGTCTCTTGAAAATGTGATTATTATCTGTAAAGATACCCAAAAACGGAGACAGGGCAAGGCGGAGACTGCATTTGGGGGCTTCCAGTGTGTCCAACTTCACAGGGAACTTAATTGGTCATAGTTCACCTGCCATTGATTTTGTATCCCTAGGAATAAGGGGAAAGAGAAAATAGTGTCTTCAGCACACTGAGAGGTATCCTAAATCTCCTGCGGGTGAGAGGGCCCAGCATCCTCAGGGAGGGAGAAGGGGATGAACAACTGGCAGCGGCTGGAGGGTCTATTTGGGAAACCGCAGTCTTCCCCGGGTGCTGAGCTAGGGGGCTCGGGGAGGGACTGGGTAGAGAAGCTTTGACAGTGTTAATGGGGAGGGGGCAGAGCCCTCAGCCCAAGACCACCCCCTCAGTGGCCTCAACCCCAGGAACTTCTTAGCGTCTCCCGAGTCCGGTGGGCTCTGACCCCCTCCTGGTGGCCTGGCACCAAGAGAGTGGCACCACCATCACCGTGCCCCCGTCCTAACAGCCTGCTTTCTCTGTTTAGAGACCATGGCACTAAAGAAGAGAACTGCAAGGTAAGGTCACTACCAACTTGTGTCCTCCTCGTATTCCCTCCTGTTTCACCCATCCCTCGCCCTTGCCTGACATCCCTGCCCCTCTTCCCACTTTGAAATGCTTCCGAGGGGACCAGGATGCACCCCTGGCCTCCCTCTCCTCACTCTCCCCTCCTTTGGGCAGCCCTCACGTGTCATGAGAGTGGGGGAGCCCACAGGGTATTAAGTAGTCAAAGTAAGCTTGGGCTCTTTTCTGCACTTGTTGGGTTAGACTTTGCCTTATCTCCTGCACAGAGTCCCCCCAGCGGATCGCCGACCCCCGTGACCATGTCCCCGGCTGCTGCCATGCCCCAGCTGGGAAACTACACATATTCTGCTTCCAGCTTCCCTGCCACCACCCAGCCACATTGCTCTTCTGTATAGAGCCCTTGTCCTCCAAAGACAATCCTAACTCAGGACCTTTGGGCTGGCTGCTTTGTATTGTATGGAATGCTCTTTACTCAGGTAGCAACAAGCTACTGCGAAGCCCTCTGGGATGAGGACCTGAGTGAGACCAAGGAGGCAGCCAGTCTCTTGGGGCGGGGTGAAGGTGCAAGCCAGAATGAAGACGCAGTAGCATTTGCTGGAGTGCGGAGGCCGTAGCTGGGGAGGCCCTCTGGGAAGCAGGCCGTCGACAGCATTTGCTGGAGTGCGGAGGCCGTAGCTGGGGAGGCCCGCTGGGAAGCAGGCAGTCGAGCCGGGGTGGACGGCGGGCCGGGTGGAGTGGGCTATGTTGGTGGCTGCCTTTTTTCAATATGGTAAGTCTGAGGCTTCTGGAGACTTCCTCGTGGAGGAGATGTTCAGTGAGTGACTGGTATTCAGGGCAGAATCTGAGCTGAGATGTGCTGGTGGGCTTTTAGAGGGATGCAAAGCACAGTCCCCCTGGGGCTTGGTAAGTACAAGGCAGGATCTCTTGACGAAACGTGTGGATCTGTGGGTGAAGGAGAGACGGACGTGTGGCACGCCGCAGTCAGGGGGATGCCCTGGGGATGAGCTGGAAATGGATTTTCTCAATAGTTTCACTTTCTTGAGGCTCTGCTCTCCTTCAGATGTTATGGTGTCTGTCAGTAACTTCTGAGGACCTAAAGCCCGCTCCAGTATTCTTGCCTGGAAAATCCCATGGACAGAGGAGCCTGGTAGGCTACAGTCCATGGGATCGCAAGAGTCAGACATGACTGAGCGACTTCACCTTACCTCACCTTAAAGCTCTTGATGGTGGGGCTGAGGGGACCTGGGAAAGTATAGATGAACCCCAGACCCAGAATCTGCGTTGCCTTTGGGGCCCAGCTCGTCTGCGGGGTGGGAAGTGTAGGATGGGGTCAGGTTTGGATGGGTGAGCTGTGCCTGCGATGGCGGTCTCTGCCCACAGCACGGTCTCAGGGGCCCTCTACTGGGTGGCTGAGGCACCCTGGCATGCGGCTGCAGGCTGCAGTGGCCAGCTCTGGCCCTGTGTCAGGATGATCGAGTGGGCTGGGGGAGGTTCTAACAGAGCGATCTTCTTGACCACCCGTGAGCCGTGCTATCTTGATCATCCAAACAGCTCACACTCATCGGGGGACACTTTGGGTTAAGGCATCATGCTTTGGAAGCTCCAGTGCCCCCTGGAAGTTCCCAGAACTGGTGTAAAGTCTGATTCAGGGACCTCTTAGTCATGGGATTCACAAAACGGAAAGATTTCACAACACCCAATTCTTAATCCTGGTGGCTTTGTGCATGCGTATGTGCGTGCCTGGGGAGGGAATGTGGCAGGCTGTGATGACTCATAGTGAAGGTCTGAGACACAGATGCTGCTGTGTGAAGATGCGGCTGTGAACAGTGCATCACAAACCAATTCGAGAGCACTGAATGGACAGTTACCATGGGTTCATGTTCCTTCCTGTGATCAGGTCGGAGGAGCATCTGCTTGGTATGTTTGTTGTTTAGTTGCTCAGTTGAGTCTGACTCTTTTGTGACCCCATGGACCATAGCCCGCCAGGCTCCTTTGTCCATGGGATTTTCCAGTGGATTGTCATCTCCTTCTCCAGGCGTTTTTCCCAGTCCAGGGATTGAACCCGCGTCTCCTGCATTAGCAGGTGGATTCGTGACCACTGAGCCACCAGGAAGCCCTTTTGTACATTTGGATGTTCTGAATTATTCTGATACATTGGAGCTGTAGGGGGAAATTTCCATAACCCAGGGGAGGTGGCTGCCATAGTCACCCCACAATTAACATTGAGGGAGTGAAGCAGAGGAGTGTGAAGGGGGCAGGAGGAAGGCAGGGGCAGAGGAAGGCAGGGGAGAGATGAACGATGCGGGGAGCTGGGCGGCTGGGAGTTAATGGCTGGATGGGGCTTCCCCTGCCTCTGTTCCCCACCACGCGCAGGGAACTGTCCTCGGCATCATCACACCAGAGCTCTTCTACTGAGAAGGAAGACACAATTCAAGTTTCCCAGACTGACACTAGATGGAGTCAGCCTTAGTCGGGAAGCCGACAGACCCGAGGATGGAAACACAGAGGACATGCAAGCCGTTCTCCCGCAGCAGAATTTTGCCCCTGCTTTTGGTCGTCTAGGAATGACTTAGTAAACATCCTGTCTTTCTGTTTTGCAGGTTAAACCTCAATTTCTCCGAAAGGTGAGTTGTAAGAGTGAGGGATGGCTCATACCGAAAGGAGGGAAGGCAGTCCCTTTCCTGTCCTGTGCAGGCGGGAGGCTCTCCTGCATGACCCCTGCAGGATGGGAGGGGGATTGCTAGGCATGGGCCAGAAGTCGTGGTGTCAGGCTGGCTGTGAGGTCAGGAATCAGCATCTCTTTGGGACACTTGTGGCAAGTCCTAATCTGGCAGTACTTTGGCAAGATTTTAAATGAAGTTGTGGGGCATTTGCCTCATTAGAGCTGAGAAAACTAGGTTTTAACAGCAAGATGGTTAAATTTTTATCTTATTTGATTTGGTTTTCCAAGACCTTCTCTGACAGAAGCCAGTCAACTGTAGCCAGCTTAAACCATTTGATGAAAAAAAAAAAAAATCCAGAATTTTCTTTGTGTCATCAAGCCATCAGTTTGGCTGAGGTGTCAGATTTTCAACGCTGCTGTGAAGTCTCAGAAGAGACGGTGCCTGAGCAAGGACAGCCTTTCAGGAAGTGGGGACAGGATCCGAGGTTATGGCTAAAGGAGCTCTGTTCCCAGGAAGGAAGGCATCTCGTTCGGGTTTATCTGAATGGTTGGTTCACTACTCACTTCCCCTAGTCCTGCTTTCCCACACCTCGTGTACCACCCACGTGTTCTCACTGTCCTTTTGGAAAAAATTTCAAAGCCACAGAAATGTTGAAAGAGCAGTGCAATAAAACCATCTGCAGCCTTCACCTAGATCCATGAAGTAACATTTTACTCTGTTTGATTTAACTCTGCATGCATAATTTTTTCTGATTCACTTAAAAAATAGTGTAGATATCATAATATTTACGCATCATGTATCTCCTGCATAATCACAGTGATAGGAATGGTAAGAAATGGATGGAAATGGGTAGTAATTCAATAGTATCATCTCTTTCACAGCCTGTATTCAAAATTCTGATTGTTTCCCAGGTATCTCTTAAAGCTCTATTTGTACAAGCCAGGAGCCACCGTACTTGATTTTGTCTCTTTCTGGTTTTTCTCGATGTTGCTTTCTCTCCCCACGGCACTGTCAGTCTTGAAGTACTCAAGCTTCTCGAATCACGGTCTATTTCCTGGACTTGTCTGTTTCCTCCTGAGCAGGTTCAGATTAAGAATTTTGTCGTGATCACTGCAGAGGTGATATTGGGCACATATCTTTCAGTGTGCTGCTCAGGAGTCACATGACTCCAGGCTCTCTGTTAGTGACACTGCTTTTAAGTGCTTGGCTAAGGAAGTGACAACTAGATCTCTCCTGTTAGAGAGAAAATCCCTCGTTTGCAATGAGTAAATCATCTAAGGGGTGGGACTTTGAGACCGTGGGAACACCCTGACCCAAGTAATTCTTCACCCAATGGTTTTACATCTGTTTGTGGCCTGTGTTTGAATAGTTATTGCATTGAGGGTCACAAAGTACTGAGTTTCTAATTCCAGCATTCCTTCTACATTTAATAGCTGGCATTCTTATTTCTTGTACATTATTCTTAAGGACTTCAATGCATTATAATTCATCACCATCATGAATCTTTTCGATGTTTAAACTGTCCCAAGTTATCAGTACAAATCAATTCTTGGTGGCTTTAGACCGGATTCCAGTAGTCACTGAGAATGTCATAGACTTCTGAAATTACACAATGTTCCAGGCTCACCTTACACTGCTCCTGCTCAGACTTGGAATCACGCATTTCCCCTAGATTGAAGTTTTCCTACCCCCTCCTCCACCCTCCTGCTTTTCTTTAACATGAGCAGTTTTTAGAAACCAAGATCTGCGCACAGTGGGTGTTTATGGCTACTGAGGCATCGTCACTTGGAGACCTTCTCAGTGGACAGTCAGCACATGCATATTTACCAGAATGCATCAGAAACGCAGCATCACAGCATTCTTCTTAAGATTTCCTCATTCCATATTTCTATTTTGCCTCCTCTAAAGTGAAAGCCCTGTTTCCCAGCCATAGAAATATTTTTATTCATTTGCTCTATCCTATAATACACACAAAATACATACTTTAAGAATTACAATACTGTACAACTACAAACTCACTTAAAAACTTCTTTGCTGTTCTTTGTTCTTAGAATTTAGCCCTCCATGTGTACAGAGCATTGTGTTCAAGTTGAATTAACTATTTTCTCAGTGTGGTTATGCTATCAATTTGATATATACTTAGAGATATTTGTTTCAGTGTATATGCTGGTTTTTAATTTCTTAATCTTTGTATTTTAATTTTATTTTTTGAGTATGTGAAACACATGTATAGTTTTAAACTAAAAACATGTAAATAGGTAAACTTAGAGACTTTCTGCTCTCCTGTCCACTCCACCCTGCTCCTACCCACTGCTTTGAGGTAATTAATTTCAACAGTTCCTGTTTCACCTTCCCTGTGTTCCTTTTACAAAATTATGTTTAATTAAAAGATGTGCATATGTACAATTTTTATAAAATTGGATAAATATTTATATATGCATATATATATTGGTCTGGTTCTTGTTTGTTCTTATTTGGAGCTCTGATTCATCTGGTATGGTGCATGGTATGAGACATGATCCAATTATATCTTTTACCCAAGTGGCACTCTAGCTATCTTAATATCATTTTTCAAAATCACTGTATTTTCCCAAGTATTTTATTTGTCACCTTTATCAGGCTCAAAATCCTCCCCTATAGGCGGGCTATTCGTAGACTTCACATCATTCTCCAGTGGTTTTGTGATTGTTCATGCGCCATTATCACACTCTCTCTTGTAACGACTTCATGCATTACCCGGTGTGGCTGGTTCCCACACACCTTGCTGTTTCAGTCTAGCTATCCCTGTGTATTTGTTTTCCATATAAACTTTGCAGTCAACTTCGGAATTTAGCTACAGAAACAAACATCTTGCTATTTTTATTGGAGTTGCATTATGTTTACACATTAAATTGAAGACAATTGACTTTTTGAGGATATTATCCTTCACTGACACAAATATATGCTTTTCACAAGTCTGTTTTTGTGTGTCTCAGGAGAGGTTTCAGATTTTACTCTTATGGATTTTTCACATTTCTTATTAAGTTTACTTCTAAATATTTCATGTTTTTGTTGCTTTAGTAAATGGAATTTCCCATCATGTCTCCTACTTGGCCATTGATTTGGGATATTAACATGATAGCAGCTGACATATTGAATGCTTTTATTGTTTTATTTAATTTTATTTTATTCTTGATCTCCTTGAGTTTTCATCATATTATGTCATCTGCCAAAATGTAGATCTTCTCTTCCAGTAAGCCTCTAATTGTTTTCTCCTCTCTGATTGCATTGGCTAAAATCACCAGGGTTAAATAAGAGTGGAAACAGTGAGTATATCTGTCTTTTGCCTGACCTTTGTGGGAAATTCTCCAGTGGTTTTCACTGAGTAAGATGTTAGATTCAGGGCTAAAGTGCACATGTTTTATCACCTTAAGGACACGCCCAGTGCCTATTTTACTGAGTCTTCCCCCACACCCCAGGAATTTGTGTGGGATTTGGTTAAAAGACTTTCCAGCATTAGCAGCCATTAACTTATCCTCAGGAGACATTCTCTGGGATGGTCCCAGGAAAACGAGGACATAGAGGCACCCTTGTTACTACTTCTCTTTTTTTGCGTCTCTCCTTGTTGATCTGTATGGTTTTGGAGGATGGGGTGGGAAATTGGATCTAGGCAGCCACTCATAATCCTAGAGTCTCCAAAAGTCTCTTTGTCTTTCTTTTGGTACCTAGCTCAGGTCTGGGTATTAACGAGTCTTCCAGATGGCTCTTTTTCTTTCCAGAAATGCACATGTGATTGAGCTCTGAGTGAGCAGCTTCTTCAGGAGGGCACTCTGGACAGCTACTCATTGGAGACAGCTTGAATTTGAGCATCCAAAGCTGGTGATGGACCTTCACACGGAACTCAAAATACAGAGCAAATAAACTTACAGAATCGACAGCACCTCTGTCCTGAAAGAAAACAGCGCTTCTCTTCTGCAAGGAGCTGGCTGCCTAAAGGGACGTAAGAGCACTCTTTTGAGCAGTAAGAAAGTTTGGAAGTCGATACACACTCACTGCCTGTCCTTGTTTCCAGTATCAGAGTTGTTCACGCTTCATGATGACATTGTGTTCATGGATCCTACCAGTAGCAAGCGGCTCATGGCATGAGAACTGAACTCAAGACACAGCTTATTTAGCACCACAGTCTACCAAGGGGTGAGCACCCTTGTCTAAAACTGTTGGCCTCAACTTCTTAGCTGTCAGAAGAATCCATCTGTCAACATTCAAGGGAACTGAAAAGTGAAAACCTTGGGGCAGGCTCCATTTCTATAAATGACTGGGAGACCTTCCAAAAGAAGAAATGCAGGCTGGGCTGGAGTGGGAGAAAGGGGTCTGATAGCTGTGGAATGGCCCCTCAGCTCTGCAGCTTTCAAATGATGGTACCAAGAAAGGATGAAAAGAGAAAGCAGCTGCCTTGGCTTGTAGTGAGCTATACCAAAGCAAGGGATTATTGTTATGCTTATAGGATTGTTTATGGTGACTATGACAATGTCCGTACCTTATCATGGAGGACACAGCTGGAAAAGACATAAAGCCAAGGCTGCATGACGCAGGCCCCATTCACATTTCTCTCCCCTTAATATTAACCCTGGGTTTCTGGGCTGCATTAAGGAATACGCTTTGCCTTTTCATTCAGTAGAAATCCAGGTGGCTACATGGACTGGTTCTCCTTAGATTAGGTTACTCACCTTGTGTGTGGTAAAAGATGAGTTATATTTCAAAACAAAGCGCTGTGTTGTAATAATTTGCCTGAACTCCCAGGGCATCTTTTATCTGACTTGATAACAATGTAGCTCATTAGCAGCCTTGGTTAACTGATAACCTAAAGCGGCAATGCGATACTCATAAGCAATTTTCTGTGTGTTAGAATAAACCATCTTGTAAGGTATCTGATAATTGATTTGCTTCTTTTAGCAGCATTTTAATTAAGACAGCTGGTTGGGAACTGAAAGTGAATGCTTCTAGATTCTCAGTAATCACTGTAATATCTATAAACTCAATAGAATGTCGGGTCCTTTCCCTCACCCCACATCATGACATATTTTCCCAGCACCACTCCCAGACTCCAGCTTTGTTTGAGTCCCACCCAGAGTGTCCTGTGTGAGGAACAGAGAAGTATGCTGAGGACTGGTGCTTTCTCCTTGTCCTCTAATGGCAGACATGCCATGGAAAGCAGATGGGTCGGGGGTTCCAGGCAATTGGCTTCCTCGGCTTATACCCCAGTTCCAAGCTCAGTGACTTCCTTCTGTAGCAGTCCTACTGGAAGCCGTTTTTGACAGCCCCTCTTCACGGGAGCAGCTCCTGGGGATAGAGGTGCCAAGGGGCAGAAACTCTTGGATATGTTTTTGAAGCAGCCAAAAGAAGTCATCGTGTCTGTAGGTCCAATGTCCTGAGTGAGAGCCATTTCTCCTGTCCTATGCTGTGGTTTGGGACCAGAGGCCAAGGACTAGGATAAACCCTGCCCTCCCAGCCCAGTAGGCTCTGAGTCCCCCAGAACACATGCAGATCCCACACAGCCCATCTCAACAGGCAGAACATCCTGCCCAAAGGAGAAGCGACAGACGAGACTCAAATACCTGCGGGTGGAGTGAGCGGCAGATCTCAGCAACCAGACCGGATCTAGAGGCACAGCTGTGGTTTGCTGCCTCTGTGACTCAGCACCTGGAGGAGAAGGGAAGATGGGAAAGAGTTACCTGCCAAAATCAACAGAGCACAAATATGTATCCATCTCTATGGGCTTCTCAGATGCCTCAGTGGTTAAAAAATTCTCCTGCCAATGCAGGAGCTACTGGAGACACGGGTTCTACGCCTGGGTCAGGAAGATCCCCTGGAGGAAGAAATGGCAACCCACTCCAGTATTCTTGCCAGAATAAGCCCATAGACAAAGGAGCCTGGCTGGCTATGGTCCATGAGGTCACAAAGAGTCAGACATGACTTAGCAACTAAACAGGCACACATCAATCTCTATATCTTCAAGCTAAAAATATATTTTACATAGAATCTATAAATTAAAATAAGCATAAAAATAAAATAAATACATGCATATATTCTTCTATGTGTGTTAGAAGTATGCATATGGTGGAATTATATTCTATCATAGAATGTATGGGCGTTTGAATAAGTAAGTGAAAAACAGCCCTTTTCACCGTCCAAATTTGGAAATAGCTGAGAGGTAGATAAACAAGTTAAACAGATGGAGATGAAAGTATCAGAGTTGTTCTGATCTTCAAATAAGTCATGACACATTAATATCACTCCACAGGCTCTAGAGTCTTGCTTGGTCCTTGCCCCAGTCTAAGCAAGAGGTTGGTGTGGCTGGGGTTGGAGTGTCAGCAGCAAAGATGCACAGGATGGATGGGCTTTGGATGGGGTTTAGTGGTAGGGGCCTCAGGGCTTGCAGACGTAGATTTGGGTGTGGAGGAAAGAGTGACTCAGCCTGTCCCAGAGTCTGGCGCCATGGAGAAGGATGTGGAAGGAAGCCCCAGGGAGTGCTAACCTTAGGAAGGGTCTGCAGCCGCTCTCGGGTTTCTTGGGTCAGCTCTTGGCGAGCCAAAAGATGGGCTGCACTTGGAGAGAGAGTGAATCCCATGTTCTCCTATGGGAGTTCAAGCTTGTAGACTGGGGTTAAAAGCACACATGTCAGAGACTGTTCTAGAATGTACTCCGAGATCCATGAGAAAAGCAGCGAAGAATCGGCCTGGAGGAGCTGTAAGGCTCTTTAACAGTGAGGTGGAGTGTGCAGAGGGGTTGTTTAGACAGAGGAAAGCTGAGCTGAGCTGAAGATGCAAGCCGAGGGGCTGGTACCTGTGATATGAACTCTAGAAGGGCTAGGGCCAGCCTGTGCTCAGGGCCCAACCCCTGATCGATTCTCTTCTGAGTTATTTGTCATAATCCCAGGGCTTGTCAGATAAATTAAGCATCTTTCAAAAATATGACATTTCACATAGATGTTATCAATGGATGACAAATAGGTCTCTCCCAGGCTGTGTGTGCAGAGTGAAGTGAGGTCACTCACACCTGGACATGAGGAGTTTATGAGTCAGGGAGGAGGGCAGACCATTTTGGAACCTGCTATGCCAACACCTGCTTCCCTTGTGGCTCAGCTGGTAAAGAATCCACCTGCAATATGGGAGACCTGCTTCGATCCCTGGGTTGGGAAGATCCCCTGGAGAAGGGAAAGGCTACCCACTCCAGTATTCAGGCCAGGAGAATTCCACGGACTGCGTAGTCCATGGAGTCACAAAGAGTTGGACACGACTGAGTGACTTTTCCAAATAGGAAAAGGAGTACGTCAAGGCTGTATATTGTCACCCTGCTTATTTAACTTATATGCAGAGTATATCATGAGAAATGCTGGACTGGAAGAAACACAAGCTGGAATCAAGATTGCTGGGAGAAATATCAATCACCTCAGATATGCAGATGACACCATCCTTATGGCAGAAAGTGAAGAGGAACTAAAAAGCCTCTTGATGAAAGTAAAAGAGGAGAGTGAAAAAGTTGGCTTAAAGCTCAACATTCAGAAAATGAAGATCATGGCATCCGGTCCCATCACTCCATGGGAAATAGATGGGAAAACAGTGAAAACAGTGTCAGACTTTCTTTTTTGAGGCTCCAAAATCACTGAAAATGGTGATTGCAGCCATGAAATTAAAAGACGCTTACTCCTTGGAAGGAAAGTTATGACCAACCTAGATAGCATATTCAAAAGCAGAGACATTACTTTGCCAACTAAGGTCAGTCTAGTCAAGGCTATGGTTTTTCCAGTAGTCATGTATGGATGCGAGAGTTGGACTGTGAAGAAGGCTGAGCGCCGAAGAATTGATGCTTTTGAACTGTGGTGTTGGAGAAGACTCTTGAGAGTCCCTTGGACTGCAAGGAGATCCAACCAGTCCATTCTGAAGGAGATAAGCCCTGGGATTTCTTTGGAAGGAATGATGCGAAAGCTGAAACTCTAGTACTTTGGCCACCTCATGCAAAGAGTTGACTCATTGGAGAAGACTTTAGTGCTGGGAGGGATTGGGGGCAGGAGGAGAAGGGGACGACCGAGGATGAGATGGCTGGATGGCATCACGGACACAATGGACGCGACTCTGAGTGAACTCCGGGAGATGGTGATGGACAGGGAGGCCTGGTGTGCTGCAATTCATGGGGTCGCAAAGAGTCGGACACGACTGAGCGACTGAATTGAACTGAACTGAACTGAACTGAACTGAGTGACTTTCACTGGCTCTGGCGATGCCAATATCCAGGAGGATAAAAGACCAGGACAAAGTGAAGAAAGGGCAAAGCAATCGCTGTGCGTGGGGGTAGGCTGCACAGGAGGGGCGTCAGGAAAACTCAGTTCCTGATGCAGAGTGCCCTGATACACTGGCACAGAGTCTGCTCCATCTGGTTGTCTGGATACGTGAGGCCTAATTTCTCTTTCATGAAGCCAGTTTCAGAAAGACAGTAAGTGAATATGTGAAAGAGAAGTTCAGGGGCATGGAAAGATCCCAGAAGTCCCGGTGTTCGTTTGTTAGGTGTTCTGGGAGGAACGAGCAAATAGAACAAAAAGAAAGACAAATCCAAAGAGAGAGAATAAAAGTGAGCAGAATTTCAGAAAGGGACTAGGCAACGGCTTAGAAGGAAGGATGTAGTGAGACATAGGCAAAGCCGTCTATATACAGCAGAACCAAAGTAAATTTGAGAGCGTCAGGAACAAAGAAAAGCAAATGGCCCATAAAAATAGGAGTTTTGAGAGAAATTAGACTTTTTGTCGGTGGAACTGAATGAAAGAAGATAAAGAACCAATATCTTCAAAATTCTCAGAGGATATGATTATGCACCATAGTATTCTATACCTAAACAAACTATCAATCAAGTGAAAAAAAATACAAAAAAATCAGAAAATTTACTACTCCCAAAGTTCTTTCTGGAAAAAAAAAATGACCAGAAGACGGACTTTAGCAAAATGAGAAATGAATTTAAGAGGACTGTGTGAGATAAAAGAAGTGTCTGTAGGCAAAGGAACCAGCCAAATTCATATGTAAGTTTACATGAGCAACTATTATTTTTAAAAATTGTGGTGCCATTATAATACATTAAAATCTCACATGATTTCAATGTGGGAGGTTGTGTGGGAGAAAGAGAAATGACAGGTATAAAAGCATTAAGTTGTTCAGGGACATAACATAGAATATTGATTAGCTCTCAATAATGATATTGGAAAAATACATTATTGAATTTGCATAATGTAAATTCAAGAAGAACCCCTAGAATAAAAAAGCAGTGGAGGGAGAGAAAACATCTAAGGAATTATAAGCCTTCAGTTCAGTCACTCAGTTGTGTCTGACTCCTTGCGACCCCATGGATTGCAGCACGCCAGGCCTCCCTGTCCATCACCAACTCCCGGAGTTTACTCAAACTCCTGTCCAGCGAGTCGGTGATGCCATCCAGCCGTCTCATCCTCTGCCGTCCCCTTCTCCTCCTGCCCCCAGTCTTTCCCAGCATCAGGGTCTTTTCCAGTGAGTCGGCTCTAAAGGAGAAAAAGAAGCAGCAGCAGGAGGAAGAGGAGGAGGGGGAGAGTAAGAATGAAAATCCTTGTGTATATGCTTTTGGGAGAGACATGAAAATTTCTCTGGGGCAGATACAATTTTTATTCCTAAGACTGCAAAGCGTAGGCGGCATGACCAGTGTGAAAACGGCCTGAGGAACAGTATTATGGATAATGATATTATCCGCCAGTATTTTGAGAAGCCTGGTCTCCAAGGTTGCTGGACCTAGATATTATAAGGAAAGTACATCCCTCTCTGGACTCCTCATCTTAGTTTGCACCTCAGACTTGGCTCCAGTGCCAGATGGCCATGGGCAAGAGTAAGGGAAATAAGTCCTGCTTCTGCCAGCCTGAGTGGGTGGCCTCCAGTGGTCTTGGGAAGTCCTCAGGGAAGGAAGCTGATGGAATAAACTGTAAGACCACTTTATCCAAAAGGGAGCAACATGGTAAAAACAATTAGTAGAGGACAGGACAGCCCATTGCCTGGTGAGGCAGAAGGTGGGGATGCTGTGAGGACAGCTGCAGGCTCAGGCTGATTCAGGCCGGGGAGTACCTGTGGATGTTAGTTCAGTTCAGTCGCTCAGTCGAGTCTGACTCTTTGCAACCCCATGAACCGTAGCACGCCAGGCCTCCCTGTCCATCACCAACTCCCAGAGTCCACCCAAACCCATGTCTGTTGAGTTTGTGATGCCATCCAGCCATCTCATCCTCGGTCGTCCCCTTCTCCTCCTGCCCTCAATCTTTCCCAGCATCAGGGTCTTTTCAAATGAGTCAGCTCTTCGCATCAGGTGGCCAAAGTATTAGAGTTTCAGCTTCAACATCAGTCCTTCCAATGAACACCCAGGACTGATCTCCTTTAGGATGGACTGGTTGGATCTCCTTGCAGTCCAAGGGACTCTCAAGAGTCTTCTCCAATACCACAGTTCAAAAGCATCAATTCTTTGGCTCTCAGCTTTCTTTATAGTCCAACTGTGACATCCATACCTGACCACTGGAAAAACCATAGCCTTGACTAGACGGACCTTTGTTGGCAAAGTAATGTCTCCGTTTTTTAATATGCTATCTAGGTTGGTCGTAACTTTCCTTCCAAGGAGTAAGCGTCTTTTAATTTCATGGCTGCAGTCACCATCTGCAGTGATTTTGGAGCCCAGAAGAAAAATAAAGTCAGCAGCAGTAGAATAAGCAGGAGGAGAGGCAAGGCTACACTGATGTCTCTCCTCTAGTTTGGGAGGGGTAACTCGCCTAGACATAATGGCTGTTCTTTCCATCAGTTGGATGAGCGGATATGGACTGGCCTTCAATCAGTACGGGATTCTCCACGTGACAACAGCCACATGACCCAGACACTCTCAGCTGTCATGGTGACCTTGCATTTCTGATCGCTCAGCCCTGAGAAAACCTTCAGTGGCGCAGAGGACCATGTAGAAGGTTTTGTGCACCTCAACTGCAAGTCACCTGCTCCAGTGATCTTGCCTGGAGAATCCCAGGGACAGAGGAGCCTGGTGGGCTGCCATCTATGGAGTCGCAGAGAGTCGGTCACAACTGAAGTGACTTAGCAGCAGCAGCAGCCCCTCCTAAGAAAGTCTGGGCAAAAGGGGCTAACTCCATTCCCCTAGAACGGGAGGTGAGCAGAATAACAGGAAGGGAGTTTGCCCTTAAAAAAAAAAAAAAAGAGTTTTCCCTGTGTGAATGAAACTCCTTAGAGAGGAAATAATATCTAAAGAAGCTTTATCAGAAGCTGAGTCATGTAAAACCCTTGAAGTCCCCGTAAGGAATAATGGGCGCCAATCAGGATGGATTTGACCTCAAGCAGGCTGAGACTGCCTCCTTTCATCAGCTTCAGCTCATTTGGAGGGTGGCAGTGACTCACCCAGATGAGGGAAGAGGGGTGAGGAGGGAGAGGAGGAACAGGGTGGTGCCAGCACATGGCCGACACCTGGGCCCTGCAGCCGGGGGCTGGTTACACTCTTGGACACTGTTTGGTCTTGAGGGAACCGCTCCACCGCCTCCCGCTGGGGGGATGTTCCTGTGTCTTTGCTCTGAAAGCAATGAGGAGAAGGCATAAAAGGTCAGATTTAGGCCAAGGAGGAGGGAGAAAACTTCAGTGTAACTTCTAAGCTTCAGCTATCATTCATGAAATCAGTGAGCCATTTTGCCTTTCAAAGGGAAATATCTCTTCAAATTAATGATAATTTAGGCTACTTCTGAGCATTTGCCTGGCATGGTTGAAAAGAAACATTGTAAAGCTGCCTTAGCCTTTACAAGATATGTAATCATTTCTTTACAACATTTGTATAATTACGTGTTCTTTACAAGATATGTATCATTTCAAGAAATGATACCAAGGCCAGGGCTCAGCTCTCTAAGGGGCTCAGATGCTCAGAGCTGGTGGAGGTGGTGGATGGAGGAGCGGTGGACTGGGGCAGGTGTCCAGAGGGGCAGGAAGTGGACTGGGGCAGATGTCCAGAGGGCCAGGAAGTGGACTGGGGCAGATGTCCAGAGGGCCAGGAAGTGGACTGGGGCAGATGTCCAGAGGGGCAGGAAGTGGACTGGGGCAGGTGTCCAGAGGGGCAGGAAGTGGACTGGGGCAGGTGTCCAGAGGGGCAGGAAGTGGACTGGGGCAGGTGTCCAGAGGGGCAGGAAGTGGACTGGGGCAGGTGTCCAGAGGGGCAGGAAGTGGACTGGGGCAGATGTCCAGAGGGGCAGGAAGTGGACTGGGGCAGATGTCCAGAGGGGCAGGAAGGGGCGTGGCGAGAGCTCTGGAAGCACTCAGGCGGCCACTGAGGACCACCTGGCTGGCGGTGATGGGGAAAGCCTGCACTCTACAGATGGACATGGGTCCTCGTTTGGATACCTGGTCCACAGTTCAGGAGCTACTTGACCTTGGGCAAGTTAGATGGGCAAATGGCAGGAGTGGAGGGGGGATGAGGGCACTCCAGGACCATCACAGGGACCAAATGACATGATGAAATGCTTTGCTTTGTACCTGGCCTGTGGCTGGTGGTAGATAGATGTGGATTCTTTTCTGTATATGAAATTGGAGCTGAGAAGACGGAATCTGGGTGGTGCTTCCTCCCATCCAGGCAACTGGAACAGCCAATTGTGGTCCCAAAGTGCATGAAGCTCCATTTCCCCATGCTGGCTCCTTGGGGCAGTTCAGGGCTAGAGAGGCTGCCCCGCCCCACCCCGCCCTGCCCCGCCCTGCCCCAGGCCCTCCCCGCCCCGCCCTGCCCCTGGTTCCCCGTCTCTCCTGAAGGCGGGAGCTTGCTCGCCCAGCTGGCTTTGATCAGCCTCTCACTGGGCCACTTTTCTGTCTTCGTTTGTCCTTGTTTATGTTTCCTTGCAAACAAATGTCATGCCTTTCCCACGGGCTTCTCTCTAACCAGTTTATATTTTAACCCTGTGTAGACAGGGCCGGATGAGACAGAGGATGAGATGGCTGGATGGCATCATTGACTCGATGGACGTGAGTCTGAGTAAGCTGCTGGAGTTGGTGATGGACAGGGAGGCCTGGGGTGCTGCAGTCTGTGGGGTCACAAAGAGTTGAACACGACTGAGCGACTGAACTGAACTGAACTGAAACGGCTAGATTTCTGCTCTTCACCCCAGCCCTATTTCCTGCACCCAGTGAGCCAAATGCTGCCTTCTGACATCTGTCCCAGGTCCTGGGCTGAGGGATGTCTGTAGGACCTGATATGAAGCATCCTGGGGACAGATGGGCAGGAGGCATGGAGTTTTACAAAATCTTGGGTTTATATGTGTATATATAGGTATGTATTTTTAAAACTCAGTAGTATTTAAATAAAACTAGAGGTAATTTATTGCTTGGGCTTCCACTGTGGCTCAGTGGTAGAGAATCTGCCTGCTAATGCAGCAGATGTGGGTTCAATCCCTGGATCTGGAAGATTCCCCTAAAGAAGGAAATGGCAATACTTACTCCAGTGGGAAATCCCATGGACAGAGGAGCCCATGGGCTACAGTCCATGGGGTCCAAAGAGTCAGACACAACTTAGCAACTAAACAACAACAATTTTTTGCTTATTTTCTTACATGTTTATTGTTCAGTTCAGTTCAGTTCAGTCGCTCAGTCGTGTCCGACTCTTTGCGACCCCATGAATCGCAGCATGCCAGGCCTCCCTGTCCATCACCAACTCCAGAGTTCACTCAGACTCATGTCCATCGAGTCCGTGATGCCATCCAGCCATCCCATCCTCGGTCGTCCCCTTCTCCTACTGCCCCCAATCCCTCCCAGCATCAGAGTCTTTTCCAATGAGTCAACTCTTCACATGAGGTGGCCAAAGTACTGGAGTTTCAGCTTTAGCATCATTCCCTCCAAAGAAATCCCAGGGCTGATCTCCTTCAGAATGGACTGGCTGGATCTCCTTGCAGTCCAAGGGGCTCTCAAGAGTCTTCTCCAACACTACAGGTCAAAAGCATCAATTCTTCAGTGCTCAGCCTTCTTCATAGTCCAACTCTCACATCCATACATGACCACAGGAAAAATCATAACCTTGACTAGATGGACCTTAGTTGGCAAAGTAATGCCTCTGCTTTTGAATATGCTATCTAGGTTGGTCATAACTTTTCTTCCAAGGAGTCAGCGTCTTTTAATTTCATGGCTGCAGTCACCATCTGTGATGATTTTGGAGCCCCCCAAAATAAAGTCTGACACTGTTTCCACTGTTTCCCCATCTATTTCCCATGGAGTGATGGGACCGGATGCCATGATCTTCGTTTTCTGAATGTTGAGCTTTAGGCCAACTTTTTCGCTCTCCTCTTTCACTTTCATCAAGAGGCTTTTAAGCTCCTCTTCACTTTCTGCCATAAGGGTGGTGTCATCTGCATATCTGAGGTTATTGATATTTTTGTACATGTTTATTGTACAAAAATTAAAAAAACAAGGATAAATAAAAAAGAATGGGGGAACTCCTTTTCCAAAGATAAATGCTGCTCATTTTTTGGTGTTTATCATTCTCAACTTTACATATCTGAGCATGTAAGTCAGTCAGTCAGTTATATATATACATACGTGCTAGGTTTCCATAACTGGGTTTGTACGGTAGAGTGGACCCTGAACAACCTGGGTTTGAACTTCGCAAGTCCACGTATACGTGGGTTTTTTTCAGTAGTAAGTACAACAGTAGGTTGAATCCGTGGATGAGGAACCTTGGATACTAGATGTTATATGCCTATTTCAGCTGTTGAGGATGGGAACCCCAACCACCAGAGTGGTCCAATGGTCAGTTATATATGGCTGCACTTACTATGTTGTGAACACACTTTCCCAAGTTCTTCAGGAAGCGTGGCATCTCTTTGTCTAGTTATCCCATATTTTATTCAACCCAGGGGTTCTCGAACTCAAGTCAGTCACACGGAGGATTTACTTAAACCCAGAAGGCTGGATATACTGGGGTTCAACCCAAGAATCTTTATTTCTAACAAATTCCCAGGGGTCAAGGATGCAACCCAATCAACCAAAATTCCTTTCCTGGGACACTGGTTGCTTCTGAATTTGTGAGTAAAAATAGCGCTGTATTGAAAATAGGTCAGAAAAATCTCGGCATACTGTTAATTTCCTTAAAGACAAATTTCTAGAAGTGAGATTGCTGAGAGTGAGGGTATCACAGGTTTAAAGTTGTTGCTGCATATTACCAGAACATTGTTTCAATCTATATTGCTACCAGAGTATGCCTGTCCTGGACCTTGTGTTTGTTTAATTCTTTTTTTTTTTTTTTTAAGAGAAAATGTATCCATCTGATCTAGCTAATCTATATAGAAAGCTAAATTCCCCCTCCCACAGGCTGTGTGAACCCAGGAAACAGCACCAACTGCACAGAGGCTGTGTTTTCATGTTAATGGAGAAAGGGTCCTCCTTTGATCACATTTTTAGATTGCTGTGAGAATCATAAAATGATGTAGGACTGAGTGCCCTTTCTACACTGTGACTCACTTGCAGATGGGAGGGTCTGAGCACTTTCCTGAAGAATTAAGAAGCAGCCCCTCTTGTGGAAACTTCCCGAAAGTTAGAATTAGCAGGAGAAATTTGCCTAAAAGGCTTGTCTTCCCAGCCAGAACTGTGGGCTCCATTAACTGCATGCAGGAGCCCCTAATGGTAGGACAGTGAGTGTTTAACATCCTGTCCCCTCCCTGGGGTGGTAGTGGGACAAGCAGGAAAGACCTTGATTTTAGACTTTGCCAGTTACCATGATGTAAATCCTCCCTCCGAGTCCTCTTACAAGCTGCCAACGTGTCATGAAATGTGGTAAAATAATTGGGAATTGAGGAGTTTTGAATATTTGTTACTTTTGTGCATTATATAATCTAATTATAAGTTGATATGATTCTGATTTTGATAAAAGCTGTTTCACAACTGGCTTTCCAAAATTCTTGACAGATTTAACAATTGGTTTTCGTAAGCCAGTCCTAGCTGGCCCCAGATCACCACTGGCTTCCCCTCTTGGCTATAAACTCATTAAAAATGCAAGTCACTTTCTGGAAGAATAACACCTGGTTATGCCAACTTCATTTTTTAACATTTGGCTGTGGGCAAAACACTGGCAATCTGAATGATTTGGGTTCCAAACCTTCCACATTTCTATATAAAACAGTCTAATGCTAGCCTTTGCAAGGACTGGGGCCTGGGGGCCTCCTAAGACGTCTGGCTCCCGTGCGTGGCTGCCAAGCTCCTCCTGCACACACTGGGTGTAGGGAGAAACCCAGCAATGTAGAGGAAGCAGGCTTTGTTTCCGGAACCTCCACAGTGAGGTCTCGAAAGATGTGCTTTCAGCTGCTGCCGTCCTTGCCTTTTAATTTTCTTCGCTTGGCTCTATCGCAATCAATTTAATTTGTTGTGGGTTGGGAGGTGAATCCTATGAAGTGATGCTCCTTATCGTGCTTATGGACTGTCATTTTCCAAAAAGCTGACCTGATTTGTGTGTATATTGTGGGCCAAATGCCAGCTAGTCATACTCTTTTCACAAAGGCAGGTAAATAATATAAAAAATTATTTTGAGATCTCTATACTGCTGTTTCACTGTTAAGTACCACTGCCTGTGAATTTGTGCTGTATCAATAGCTTATTGTATTTTGTAGCTAATAAAGTAATAATAAATTTACTGAGTTAACTTCAAGCTTTAGGGAATCATTTTAAAGCTATAAACCAAAATTTAAATAATATGCAGATGCTTTTCATCTTCTCTTGTAAATAACAGATAATTCACTTATGTTTTCTTCTGGTCTTCAGCGTATTTATCGGATTTCTGACAGCCAGAGTGGGCTGGGGACAGCGTTTGCAGAGAGCTGTCTGTCCCTTGTGATGTGAGTCAGCGCTGGTCTCCTTCTCACCAGCACTGGCAGGGCTTGTCTTTCCTTTCCAGGACTGGTGCCATACTGCCCAGGATGCTGGCTGGCTCAGGTGGTCAGGGGCGGGGTGCATTGCTCACTGCTTTCTGCCCATTCTCTGTGCACTCGGGGGTGGGCTGCAGCCTAGGGCTGCCTCCTTGACAGTGGGGTCCTCCACGTCAGCCGTCTGGACGTGCTGATCACATGGAGCAGCCTGTCCACCGCAGCAAGACCAAGTGAGATTTCTCCTAGGAAGGCAAGGGTTGTTCACCGCAGCAAAACCAAGTGAGATTTCTCCTAGGGAGGCAAGGGTTGCTCACCGCAGCAAAACCAAGTGAGATTTCTCCTAGGGAGGCAAGGGTTGTCCACCGCAGCAAAACCAAGTGAGATTTCTCCTAGGGAGGCAAGGGTTGTCCACCGCAGCAAAACCAAGTGAGATTTCTCCTAGGGAGGCAAGGGTTGCTCACCGCAGCAAAACCAAGTGAGATTTCTCCTAGGGAGGCAAGGGTTGTCCACCGCAGCAAAACCAAGTGAGATTTCTCCTAGGAAGGCAAGGGTTGCTCAACAACTGAAAAATCAAGCCATGTTAGTAGAATGAAGGGATAAAATCATGTCAATAGATACATAAAAAGCATTCTAAAAAAAATCAACATCCTTTCATGATTAAAGCACTCGGTAAATTAGGATTTGGTGGCTCAGTGGTAAAGAATCCTCCTGCCAATGCAGGAGACGTGAATTTGATCCCTAAGTGGGGAAGACCACCTGGAGATGGAAATGGCAACCCTCTCCAGTATCCTTGCCTGGGAAATCTAACTGGATAGTGGAGCCTGGTGGGCTACAGTCGATGGGATCACTAAGAGTCAGACACAATTTAGCCACTAAACAACAATGACGAATTAGGATTAGAAGGGAACTTCCTCAACACGAAAAAGGCCACGTACAAAAACCAGCGACGGTGTCAACAGTAAAAGATTTAATGCTTTCCCTGAAGATAAGGAGTAAGACAAGGATGCCAGCTTTCAGTGCAACAGGATACTCAAGTTCTTGCCAGAACAATTAGGCAAGGGAAAGGAATAAAAGACACCGAATGGAAAAGGAAGAAGTAAAACTGTCTCTGTTTGCTGATGACATGATCTTATGTATTAAAACCCTAAAGAATCCACACCTCCGCAAAAAAATCTGTTTGAGTAACCGCATTCAACAAAACTGAATTTTAAAGTTGTATTTCTATACAATAGCAATGAACAATCAAAAAAAAAAAGCATTAAGAAAATGGATCCACTTACACAGCATCCAAAAGAATAAAATACCTAGGAATCAATTTTAATTGAGGAGGGCAGGTTTTGTACATTGAAAATACATACATACAAACCCCACTGTGGAGGCGTTGCAGGAACCAGCCTCACGCACTGCAGGAGTGCAGCCAGCGGTGGACTGGTGTGGCTCATGGACTGCCTTACCTGCTGGTCCCTCAGTCTTGGCCTTGGGTTCCTTTCTTGGGAACTTTCCTGTTCTCAAGGAAAACACAGCCTGACCCAGCCTTCCTGGAAGTCCTCCCACCTTACTCCCTTACATTCCTGCAAGGCGTGGGACCACCTGCAAGGCTGTGGGTAGCAGGCTGGGGAGGGACAGTGGCTGCTTCCCCTGGGACCCCTCTACCATCCAATAAGTAAGCCCATCAACTTACAAAAGAGACAGTTTCTGAAGGACTGGGATAAGAAAAAGACAGTCTTAAGAGAGGAGTTTGCAATAGCCATTCTGATCACAGGGATAAAAAGAACTCATCCCAGTTCTGATTGTCTGGTTGCAGATACCTTGGATGTGAGCTGAAGGCTGCACAGGAAGTCAGCCCAGCGCATTTAGAAATTGTGCTGTCTCACTGATGGTCTTTAGGGTCCTGGGATCTCCCCTTCCATGCAGAAGCCATGCTTCCAGAAAGTTCTCTCAGAACAAGTTAGCAGCTGATGTCCTCAGCGCTGTATCTGAGGTGGCCTATGGCCAGCACATTTTAGACACAGAGGGGAGCAAGAGCCAGCCCTTTCCCCAGAGCTCACCGTGTGGCTCTCTAAGAACCATCAAGGGGAGGGCCCAGCAGCTGGGGTCTCAGAGTTCCTGGGTACATGCGTGGCCTTCAGCTGGAGTGCGCTTCCTCCCAGCTGAGGTCACCTATTCAAGGAAATACAATTTGGAAAGACACTTCTGAATCCTCAAAACTTGTTGGATCTTTGCAGTCTCATGGAGCCAGAGCTGGGGTTGAGGGGGCGCTCTGGGCCAGGTTGGGGCTCTGGGGCACAGCCAGGGATGTGCCTGAGAGGCCCACAGGGGTGTCCCCCCTCCCTGCTGCCTAATGACAGAGGAGCCCTAGGCTATTTGTGTGGGCGCCCTGAGGTTAAGTTCAGGGAGACAGCCCCAAACAAACCACAGAGAAGCAGCAGCCTGTTATTAAGTCTGAAGGAAAACAAAAGCAAAAGTCCCTTCCTCATTCACTCGGGGAGGCTGAGGGAGAACTCTTCGTATCACATTTCTCTGCGGCTGAGTTTTCCCTTACGTGGTCCACTGACTCACTTCTTTTTAAATAGTGACAAGAAGCAACAGAAAATGAACTCAGAAGATGATACTTCTCTACTCTGATCCTCAACTTATCTTCTGGCACTTTCTGTGCCGAGTTAGCACAGGCTAAGGTCATAAACAATTCCTGGGAAGTTGGCTTTCACTGGGATGAACTCCCAGTCTGGAGCCTGCCTTATACCTGGCAAGCAGCGTCTAAGGCAGCTCACCACTTCCCCGCCTCCCTTGGTGTTCAGTCTGACAATAGAAGTGTTTTGAGAGGGGCAGTGGCAAGGTGGCCCTAATTTTTAGTTGAAGGGAGGAGTGTGGTCTACTTAAAGCGTTTACACAGCGATCGGCTCAGCGTCAGAAATGTGTCCTGTACACCAGCCCGGGTAACGTCAGGCTCCTTGGCCAAGTGGACAGGCTATTTCTGGAGGCTCATGGCTCCAGGATGAATGATCTGATTCTCCCTGTAGCCTAAACTGTGGCACAAGCCCATCTCTAGAGTTAAAAGTGAAGGGAAGCGAGAAGTGGCGTCTCTGTTTCCTGCTGGGGCTGTGGCTGGTTCGCTTCCTGTTAGTTTCTTCTCAGTGGAGAAAGAAAAGGGAGGGGGTGCTGAGAAGAGGAGGTTTTGGAAGAAAAGTGGAGACTGGAAAATCCTCCAGGCCTTATTGATGAGGTCTGAGACTCGCACGTGACGTGTGAAGCGAGTTGGCCAGGAGTCAGAGCTCCGAGAAAGTGCTGTGCTGGCCCTCCTGGGGTTTCGCACACCAACCCTGCCGGCTCCGGCAGTGGAGCATGAAGTTCCTGGCGAGCCTGGAGACCCAGCTGGAAAACTGCGGGGGCTGAGGCATTAGGGGGCTGGGTGGGCCTGATCTGTTACCATCCTCCCCTTCCCCTCCCCCTGCCCGGGGAGGGCAGGAACCCTGTATGGGTGGCCTCCGATGAGTTTCTACTTGGAGCAGAAGATGGGGCTGTGACAGAGAGCCTGCCCATGGCCAGACGCTGCTCAGAGCCCATGTGAAAATGAAGGACAGTGGCACAGTTTGGCGCAGATTTGCTTTAAGCACACATCCCCCTTCCACCTTGCCTCCAGTAAGCAGACCAAGAGGAAGAGCATCGGGCAGCCTGAGAAAGCAGTCCTGCCTCTGGGCTTGAGGGCTCAGCAGTCCATCCTCCTGTCTCCTACGTGTCCTTGGAGTCCCAACCTCCATCTGTAACATGTAGTTAATAGTGTCTTGCTGGTAAGACTGTTAGGAGGGTTAGCAGGAACATACGTAGATTCTAGGGCAATAAAGGAACTGACCCAAGTACCTCTGGAAAATGGTGCTTTCAACTAGAAACTCAATGGCTAAATACGAAAGGAACTGTGTGTAAGCATTGTACTCTAGGCGTTAAAGTAGCTTCCCAAGGGTTAACAACTTTGAAGCTGCTCTACCTGAATGCTGGGGGTGAACAAGTGTGGAAATAGGTGGTGGGTGGTGGCAACCTTCCTCCCAAGTTGTGCTGGGGGTGCCACAGTGATCAGCTGGGTACACTGTAGTCCTGATGCTGTTCAATGAGCCATTTCACCAGAACATACATAAACAGTGCGTGGAAAATCAGTCTACTGAATCACTATGGCTGAGTAACAAATCACCCCAAAACTTAGTGTGTGAAGCTGCTCACAGTTTCTGAGGGTCAGGAATTCAGGCAGAAGAAGGCTGAATTCAGAGGTGGTGGCTTTTCCCTGCCCTGAGAAGTCTGGGACCCCAGCTGGAAGATTCAAAGGCTGGAAGCCAGAATCACCTGATGGCACATTCATTCACATGTCTGGTGGCTGGCTGGGGTTTTTGCCGGAACTGTTGGCTGGAACACCTCCACGTGGCCTAGGCTTCCTTACAACATGGTGGCTGGAGCTAGAGGAGAGAGAGAGAGAGACAGAGAGAACCCAGAGGAAGTGATATTGTTTTCTACCACCGAGCAAAGTCTCCAAGCATCACCCCTCTGCACTCAGTTGCTGGAGTCTGTTACAAAGTCCACTCCGGTTCAGGAAGAGGGACTCTGTCAGGGGAGGACTGTCAGCTTCACATTGTAAGAAGAGCCTGTGGGATGGGAGCACAGGTGTGGTCATGTGGGGAAAATACCTCCAGTCACCCGTAGCTCCACTGAAGCTTTTTCACTTTCCTTGACCTCACCACTGCTCCCACTGGGGTGTGATTGCTTCCTCTGTGCCTCTGCATTCATACACAATACAGGCTTGGTTTAGGGTTTTGTGGCGAGGGGTTACATGTTTAGTGTTTACATATGTAGGATTCACTTATCTCTTGCTTTTTTCACTTAATATGAATTTACTTACTAATACGTGTAGATCTCTTTATTGCAGTATGCTGTTGCTGCTGCTGCTAAGTCGCTTCAGTCATGTCCGACTCTGTGCGACCCCATAGAGCAGCCCACCAGGCTCCCCCGTCCCTGGGATTCTCCAGGCATGAATACTGGAGTGGGTTACCATTTCCTTCTCCAAAACATGAAAGTGAAAAGTGGAAGTGTACCACAATTTGGTTATGGTGCAATTTAGTTAACTACTTCTTTATATCGATGGATCTTTGACAAGTTTCTTTTTATTTTCCATTATGAATACTACTGTAATAAATATTTCTTGATGTGCTGTTGTATGCACTTAGCACAAAATGTGAATGCTTCCCGGGAAGTGATGTTAGTTGCTGAGTTGAAAGAGCCTGCTTTTCATTGTGATGGGTGCTACCAAATTTCCCTTGAGAAAGGCAAGCCACGCGCTCACAGGTAGAGTATAAACATATTCATTTCACTGTGTTCTCACCAGCACTTAACAACTGTCAATCTTTTAAATTCCTGTTTGCCTTGTGGGCGAAAACAATATACTTATATAGCATGTGTTTTTAATTTGTTGTTTCCTTCCTAGAATTAGGTTGAACATCTTTTCATATGTTTATCAGCCATCTGCCCTTCTTCTCCTGGGGATTGCTTATTCATTTCCTTTACTGAACTATTCATTTCAGTTTTACTAAAAAGCAGAGAAGTGGAAACTGAAACAGTGAGTTTTTTGGTTTTTTTTAGCAATGAAATTAAAAAGATTCTCAATGCTCATGTTGACTGATGCATTTAAGTTTAGAAAAGCCACCCTATAATAATAAATGTTAATTTATATTTTCTTTCTAAATATTTTACATTAGAAAGTTACCCCAGAGTCACATGAAATTAGTCTTAGTTGTTTTATATGAGGTAAGGCCAAAGTTGATTTTTTTAAAAGTGAATAAAAATGTTCAGCATCATTTACTGACTGAGTCTTTTTTTCCCTCCTAGCCCTTTATTTACTTTATCTCTTAAAAATTCAAATATTAATGCATAACGTGATCTTTCTCTGGACTACCTTTGTCTTCCATTGATCTATTTATTTTTTGTGCTCTTACTGTTTATTTTCATAAGGCGAGTCTCTTGATTTATTAAGGGAGAAAGAACACACTTACAGCGCTTCCTCTTCCTTCCAGGGAGCTCTGTCTCTTTACAGGTGCTAGTGTGACTCTCCATCACTCAGTAAAGCTCTGCGGCGTTTTCCTTTACATGGTGGCTTCTAGTTCTGGAGAGGAGACTACTTCTAGGTGCTGTCTGTGCTGGCGGTGGTTGTGTTGCTGTGGGGATTATTTTCAACCAATCATCTTCTGAGCTGTTGAGAATTTGGGATCCAGAGGAACTGAGGTGGTGAGACTGAGCAGGGGTTGGGGGGATATGGGGAGAAATGTTTTGGGGGAAGTGTGCTCAGGACATCCTGGAGCAGAGAGAGATGGCAAGCTGCAAGAGGTGCCAGAGCGACTGAGCGTGGGGTGAGGTGTGTGCAGGAGGAGAAGCAGGAGGGGACTCAGAGTCGAGGGGCGAGAACCAGCCTGCCTTGGGGCTGCAGGGATCTGAGGTTCAGAGAGAAGGCAACTGCCCTAGACCGACTCGCCCTTGTCGGTCCATCCAAGCACATGTCCGACGTGTCCACCCGCTATTTATTCATTAATTTGACAATAATCTCTGGAATCCTCGTGAATGTGTCAATGTATTCTACTAGATGCTGGAGATGTGACGGGGGAAATGAATGAATGACGTCTCTTTCCTCGTGGAGCTGACATTTAAGCAGCAGCAGACGGATGCTGGGAAGTGGTTATGCCTGTACACGCACACGTCATAGAGTCTGAGGGGAATGGATTCCAGGAGGCTTGGACAGGAATCGTTTCAGAGACTGCAGAGAAGAGTGAGCCATGTGGGGCCTAGGGGTGGGCACTCCTGTCAGAAGGAAGGGTAAATGCAGGGCCCGGGGGCAGGAGCACCCCTGGTGTGCTTGAGTCCCTAGGCCTGAGCGAGGGTAAGCAGAGAGCAGGGGCACGCGCGGAGGCACCTGGGTCCCCAGGCCACGGAGCGCCAGAAGCTGCAATGAGACAGCGGTGGGGACTCTGGAGCAGTGAGAGGAGGCAGGACTGCGGCCACCTGCTGCAGCCACAGTTCAAGGTGGGCCCCTTTGAGGTTGGGTGATGATCATGTGTATGCGAGCGTGTGTGCGGTTAAGCAAACGTGGTCTGAATGTGTGTGTGTGTGTGTCTGAGTGTTTACATATGTTTGAGCATATGTGTGCCTGAGTGGTTGTGTGTGTCAACATGAGTGTACGTGTGTTCATGTGTGTATAAGTGTCTGCATGTGTTTTTAGGCATTTGTGTCTCTGTGTATGTACATGTGTTGTGTGTGTGTGTGTGTGTGTGTGTGTGTGTGCACCCGCGCACACGTATGCACTTTATGATTGCATCTCTGACAACACACAAAGCAGGGAAGGTCCTGGAGGGAATGAGATCCTGATGGGGAGCCTCTCCTGGCAGCCTGGCTGGGGCTGTGTCCTGGCCATGGGTCACAGAACAGACCAAAGTCACTGATGAGGTCACAGAATAAAGCCAGGAGCCTAGTGACCACCGGCACCTAGCAGCCACCTGGACTGAGGCCAGCGGAGGCTTCAGCACTGGCCGAGCCCACTCTCACCCAACAGCAGGAGCTCCGTGCCCCCGGGCGCTCGGGTCATCATGAAGCACCGCTTCACAGACCGAAGGGGGGACCAGTCACCCACGGACCAGTCCACCCTCAGCCTGGCCAGCCCGGAGTCCACGGAGGAGAGCGCACCAGCGCACCGGACAGGTCGGTCGAAAGGAAGGGTGTCGCAGTGTGTCCTTGAGAGGACGGGGTCCTGGAGGGGAAGGGGAGGCAGCGGGCCACCCCTCCGTGTTGTCGCCAGAGTCCTGCGTGGGCCATAAACATGGGCTGTGGGTTCCCCGGGGCCGCTGCTGTGAGCACACAAGGTGACTTCAGGAGGTATGAGGATGGCATCCTGAAAGGTTAGTCGTATCTTTTAACTTGCTTTGAAAAAACCAGAATTGTGTCGATTCTGTGATTTCAGCAGTGATATAAAAAGTTCCTTCATAATAAATGGATGGAAGCTAATCTGTAACATCATTTTGAAGTGGCCGTGGGTGGCGCCCAAGGGTCACACCGTCTTGGGGCCGACTGACTGGCACCGGCTCTATCCACGTTTCAGTGCTCTGCACTTCAGTCTCTAACTAGTCAAAAATCAGAGCAATGCAATTTCTTAAGGTTTCTTGAATACCGAAAGAGTTAAAAATATGACAAGCGCTTAGCGTTTATATGGTGATGGGATCCAATGAGGGTTTCAAGGAAAGGGTCAGATTCCCCTGGAGGAGGATGAGACATGTCCCACAGACGCCAGGGGGAAGGCTGGGCTGACTGCTCTGGCCAGAGCACTCCCCCTGTCAGGCTTTATTGAGCTGTGATTTGCATATACAAACCACATCAATTTTGTGTACAATTTGAAGAATTTTGGCAGGTACACATTTGCTTAGCCACTGTCAATACCATGATGCAGAATCTGTTCATCGCCCTCCAAAAGTTCTAGTGCCCTTTGCATTCAGCTCCCCTGCTGCCCTTAGCTCCGGGTAACCCCTGTTCTGTTCTCTCTCCCTACAGTCTTGCCTTTTCTAGAATGTCATTCAAATGGAATCAAATACTCTATGACCGTTCACCCTAAGTTCTTTCATTTAGCGGAATGCCTTAGGGACTTATCAACGTTTGGCACGCAACAGTGGTTCACTCCTTCTTATCAGTGAAGAAGATCGTGCTGTATGGATGGGTGTCCCGTAATCTGTATTCAGGTGGTGGCCTTTTGGAGTTTAGTCAAGGGCTTAGATATTACATTCATACACTATTTGATCTTTGGCATCACATCCGTAAGGTGCAGCTACAGCTCTACATTTGACCCTTATCATCACCCCAAAAGGAAAGTCTATCATCCTGAATTTATGGGGAAACAGGCACAGAGAGAAAAAGTACCTGCCTGCGGCCCCCAGAGCTTGCGTCCTTTCAGAGACCTGCAGTAGGTTGTGGTGCTGATGAAAATGTCCTTCCACTTCCCAGGGCCCATGAAGAGAGAGCAGCTGTCTCCACGGCCAGGCCCAGCCATTCCCCAGGCGGAGAACACCTACTTCTCCGGCAAGGGCCGGCGGATGCTGAGCTGGAGCAGCTCGCCAACATCCCAGTCGTCCTCTGAGTACCGGTCCTACTCCCAGTACCAGTCTTGCTGTTCCTGCACTCACGGGGACCAGGACGCTGCCCAGCGGGGCGCGTGTGCCTTCTACACCCACGTGCAGACCGTGCAGGGTGTGGCCGTGGCCTGGGAGACCGACAGCGGCTTCGAGCCGGCCACCCGGCAGCCTCGCATCCGTGAAGCCGAGTTCATCAAGAGGCAGAGGCGGAAAGGCTCCTCCTTTGAGATGGCTTCCAATACGGACCTGCGCTGGGAACTGGAAGCCAGCAAGAGCACCAGCAGCTCAGAGCCAGAGGACGCGGAGCTGCTGGTGCCCCTGGAGTGCTGCCTGCAGGAGCTGCGGGACACCCCGGACTGGCTGGTCACCACCAACTACGGGCTGAGGTGCGTGGCCTGCTGCCGCGTCTTCCCCACGCTGGAGGCACTGCTGGAGCATGCCCAGTATGGCATCCAAGAGGGCTTCAGCTGCCAGATCTTTTTCGAGGAGATGCTGGAGAGAAGGAGGGCCCGGGACCAACGGCAGGAACAAGAGCCAGAGGAGGAGCAAGAGAGCGCTTCGGACAGCAGTGAACGTCCAAGGACCCGTGTCGGGGCGCCTTCGTCACAGCCACAGGTGCAGAAGCTTTGAGCCGGAGGTTTGTGCCCTGCCCTGTCCTCACCTCCGGCACCTCAGTCGCTCCTTTCCCGGCCATCAGGACCAGAGCCACCAGGGCAGGAAGAAAGGATGAGGGCCGGGGAAGGAGGCGAGCGCAGTGTAGAGCTGGGAGGGCCGTGAAGACGTCGGGAAAGTCACCCTCCCAAAGGGCACAGCATTTCAACAGAATCATTTCAAAACGTGAATCAAGTGCTTCTTACGGTGGATGCAAGGCCCGAGACCCCACAAGCTTGTGGCCACGGGGATTTCTATTTTTGCTGGTGGCTCAAGCAGGTCATGACTCGCAGGAGAGACAACTCCGAACGAAACTTCAGCCCTATTTTTTTCCATTGTTAGGAACGCATCATAGGCCCTAATTCTATATCTTATTTTATTGGAATTAAACTTGAATAGCCCAAAGTTTAAGGCAATGGCTAATGGAGTGAATCATGTTATTGGGTTGGACCCACAGGACATTGCCATTTCTGCAGGTTACCCACTGGCACAGACATCTTGAGAATGGCAGGTTCCCAGAGGTAGAGATGGGGCTGGATAAGTCCTGCTAAGCCTAAGCTCAGCTATGCCAACTGTTTTAAAATATTGCTGCAAAATTTGCCTTTGCCCTTTCATGTGTTCTTTCAAGAAAATACTCGGTGGCCCGCTGTGTGTCGGGCATGCTGGTGGGCACGCACTCCAACTCGCAGTGAGAGGCAGCCAGGACAGGCAGTTGCAAAGGGAAGGGGAAGGCTCCCGTGGAAGGCTCCCAAGCTCATGCTGGTTGATAAGGAAAAAGAAAACTTTCCAAAGAGATTGATGCTCACAAAGATTTGGAGGGCAGGTAGAATTAGTGAGACCAGGAATTTTCTTCAGATCAACAAAACTAAGAAAGATGGTTTCTAGGAGTGGGTGAGCCTTGTTAATAGTGAGAGCAAGTGGTATTGAGCTGAGACTAAAGCATTTCCTATCATTTGTACATGGAGATTGCTGACGGCTATAGGAGAGCAGTGTTGGGGACTGAGAGGGGCAGAAGCCAGATGGGCACACACACACACACACACACACACAGACACACACACACACACAGACACACACAGACACACACACACACACACACAAAGCACTGGACACAAACATCAGACAGCCCTGCTAGCGAGTTTGTCTAAGAAGAAAAGCGATGGTAGTTTAGCTGGACGAAAGGAATCTGCAAAAAGGCAAAGATGGGGAGAGAGAGTTTATACGCTAGCAGGAAAGATGCAGAGGAGAGGGGAGGCTGAGAATGCCAGAAAGATGAGAAAAGAGGGGTCACGTAAGTGAGAGCAGACTGGATCCGACCAGATACACAGACCAGCCCCTGAGGACAGTCCCTTCATGTGTCCTGGCATAGGCACCTGGGCAGTCAGGTCAGGCAAGGCTAGGCAGCCAAAATGATAGAGCTTAACTTTTTTTTCTCTGGAAACTGCAAGGAGCTCTTGAGGAATTTTAAGCAAATCAGGTTGGCCTCTGTGAAAGATCTTTCTGGTGAGCAGGGTCAAGAATGGATGAGAGAACATCCCTGGTGAGAAGGGGTGCAGTTGAAGAGCTGGAGGCTCTCGTGTGAGTTCACGAGACTTAGGAGACGGGACTCACGGGTTTGGGGAAGTGTCTGATGAGGGTGGTGAGAGGGAGTTGTCCAGAATGACTTCTAAGTTCTGTGCTTTTTCGCCTGAGGGGTCGGTGAGTGCAGCTTCTATTTTGGAACAAAGGACAAGGTTTGCTGGAATGCCCATGAGCCCACTTTTTGAATAAGCTCAGTCTGTGATAGAAACCTTTGGAAGGGAGCTAGCTGGAAGAATCCGGGGTTTGGAAGAATGTTGAATGAGATGGAGGTGGACGTGTGGTCGTCCATGCACGTGTGGTTGCTATGGTGCTTTGCGTGGCCTAGTGTTGGACGCGTTCTCTACAGGTCCCAGCGCAGCAGGAGCCGTGGGGTCATTCTGGAACAGATGTCCACCAGGGGAATGAGAGCTCAGCCCCACTTTCAAGAGGCGGCAAGGGTACAGACTTTCTCAATCCACTTTGAAAGAGGTTGCAGGTTCCCAGGAAGAAGAAAGGGACAGGACAGTGGTCCGAACTGTGTCAAGCTCTTATCAGAAGAACTGTGTGGTGTTCAAGGGAGTCTAGTGGGCAGGGGGACGTCGCTGGTGGCTCAGCTGTAAAGAATCCACAGCAGTGCAGGAGACCCAGTTTCGATCCCTGGACAGGGAAGACGCCCTGGAGGAGGGCATGGCAACCCACGCCAGTACTCTTGCCTAGAAGACCCCATGGACAGAGGATCATGGAGGGCTGTAGTCCATAGGGTCGCACAGAGCCAGACACGACTGAGTGACTAGGCGGCAGCAGTGAGCAGGTAGAATCCAAGGACAGTCTGGGAGGAAGAAGCTGAGCCAGAGCAAGCACTGGCAAGGAGGAGGACTTTCCTATTTAGAAGTTAGTTGCAAAGGAAACAAAATGAGGCATAGCATGTAAGCTCTGGAATTTCAGCCTTTAAAAGACAAGTGTATTTTTGTGTTGCTGCTGCTGCTAAGTTGCTTCAGTCGTGTCTGACTCTGTGCGACCCCATAAGCGGCAGCCCACCAGTCTCCCCTGTCCCTGGGATTTTCCAGGCAAGACCATTGCAGTGGGTTAAACACAAATTATTCTAAGAGCCAAGCATTGTTCTAAACACATTACGAATATTAAGTCATGTAATGCTCTCCACAATCCAGTGAGGTGTAGCTCCTATGATTAGTCCTGTCCTATAGGTGAGTAAGCTGAGACCTTGCCAAGGTCATAGAGCTGGTGCACAGCAGAATCAGTTTTCAAACTCAGGCAGCCTGTCTCCAGAGCCTGCACTGTAATCCATCACACGGAGAAGTTAAATTTTAACATAAAGACAGATGCAAGGTATTTATAAAAGCAAACATGTCAACTCCACAGGTTGTATTTTCTTTGGATTAAATAGTAGCGGCTGGATATCAGGGCAAAAATAGTGGGTTTTCAGGACCAACGAAAGATGACAAGAACCTTGGGGAAGCAAACTTCTAATGTAGCGGATAATTTTAGCTGACATGGATGAAGGAAGGATGGGGCAAAAATTTTCTTAACATAATGACTTATTTTTAAAGCGTATCTTAAACTCAGCTCAGGTAAGTATTCATTTGTGGTTTAAACTTATCATTTTGTAGAGACCTGGGACCTCCACCAAATAAGATGAGGATCAGGGTGAGTAAGGGGAACCTTTCCAGAGGATCGTGGGGTCTCAAACGCCCGACACCTTGAACCACTTTACACCCTTTATTTTCCCAGACTATAAAAAGAAACGGAACTTGTTTTATGAAATGTACAGAAACGTGATAACAAAGCCTGACAAAAACAGTGCTGAAAGAGTGAAAAATATATTGATCTCACTTAGAAACACAAAATGATATCAAATCAAATTTACAGTGTGAAAAGAACAGTTCACCAAGACATGAGTTTGGGTCATCTCATGACTGTAAAGACAAAATTAAATCTAACAATACTTTATATTGAGAGAAGGATCTTATGATAGTCTCAGTAGATATTAAAAAGAGAAATATTTAAAAACCCATATATTTATTGTCAATTGTTTTTCACCTATGGTGCCTAGATAATTCAACCGGGGAAAGAATAACCTTTTCAGCCGAAGCAACTGAATAACTGTATGCAAAAGAGTGGAGCTGGTATGGTCCCTCACACCATATATAAAAGTTAAAATAAAAGAGATCTAAATGTAAGAGTTAAAACTATAAAATTCGTAGAGGAAAACAGAGGTGTAGGTCTTCATGATCTTGGATTAAGCAGTGATTTCTCTTAGATAGGACACCAAAAGCACAAGCGAACGAAAAATATATAAACTGGACTTCATGAAAGTTAAAGACTTTTGTGTTCATAAAATATTATTAAGAAAGTGAAGAACAGTCCAAACAATAGGAGAAGTAGTTGCGTGTCACATATCTGATAAAGATCTAGCATTATACAAAATATATGAAGATTCTTATAACTCAATAAAAAGCAAGCATCTCAGTTAAAAAATGGGAAAAATTTGAAAAGCATTTCTTCAAAGGAGGTATACAAATGACTAATAAACATGTGAAAATATACTCAAATCATTAGTCTTTAGAGAAATGCAAAACTACAGTGACATGCCTATAATAAAAATAAAAGATAAAGATATAATAAGAAGCATTGGTGAGGATGTGGAGAAATTGGAACCTCATACATTGCTGGTAGGAATGTAAAATGATGCAGCCACTTCAGAAAATATTCTGGCAGTTCCTCAAAAAGCTAAAAATAAAGTTAGCATATGGCCCAGAATTCCAATAATTGAAAACAAATGTCTGTGCAAAAACTTGTATGTGAATATTCATAGCAACATTATTTCTAATACAAAAAAGTGAAAATAGTGATCTAGTGATGAATGGATAAACACAATTATTCACCCATAAAAAGAATTCAGTACCAATCTATTCTACAACAGGGATGAACCTTGGAGATACTAGTCTAAGTGAAAGAAGCTAGACACAAAGGGCTACAAATACATTGTTCTATTTATGTGCAATTTCCAAACAGGCAAATTTATAGTGATGGAAAGCAGATTGATGATTGCTTGGGATTCAAGGGAAGAAGAGGAATGGGAAGTGATTGCTAATGGATTTGGGGTTTCTTCTTGCGGTGATGAAAGCATTCTTGGCAGTGGTGATTACACAACTTTGTGAATATCCTATAAACCACTGAATTTTATGCTTTAAAAACCTGAATTTTATAGTATGCAAATTATATAGCAATTAAAAATATCATATACAACAATAATTCCTATATTATGTTTTGAACTGAGGATAGAAAATTTCTTCAGATGATTGCTGTGGTTTTTCAGTTGCTAAGTATACCCATTTGAATGCAGAGTTCCAAAGAATAGCAAGAAGAGATAAGAAAGCCTTCCTCAGTGGTCAATGAAAAGAGATAGAGGAAAATAATAGAATGGGAAAGACTAGAGATCTCTTCAAGAAAATTAGAGATACCAAGGGAACATTTCATGCAAAGATGGGCTCAATAAAGGACAGAAATGGTATGGACCTATCAGAAGCAGAAGATAATACAAAGAGGTGGCAAGAATACACAGCAGAACTGTACCAAAAAGATCTTCATGACCCAGATAACCATGATGGTGTGATCACTCACCTAGAGCCAGACATCCTGGGAATGTGAAGTTAAGAGGGCCTTAGGAAACATTACTATGAACAAAGCTAGTGGAGGTGATGGAATTCCAGTTGAGCTGTTTCAAATCCTGAAAGATGATGCTGTGAAAGTGCTGCACTCAATATGCCAGCACATTTGGAAAACTCAGCAGTGGCCACAGGACTGGAAAAGGTCAGTTTTCATTCCAATCCCAAAGAAAGGCAATGCCAAAGAAAGTTTACACTACCGCACAGTTACACTCATCTCACACACTAATAAAGTAACGCTCAAAATTCTCCAAGCCAGGCTTCAACAGTACACGAACCGTGAACTTCCACATGTTCAAACTGGGTTTAAAAAAGGCAGAGGAACCAGAGATCAGATTTTCAACATCCACTGGATCATGAAATCAGTTAGACTATGTAATTTATCACAATTTTTATTAAACATTGTTCTGAAAGTTACAACCAATTCAATAAAACATGAAACAGAAATGTTATATATAGTGGACAGAAAATTCTGTTGTTTTTTTAGAAAAAGGATATATTTACCTTAGAAGCTCAAATAAATTAAAAAAAAGAGGTAACTGAAAGATTGAGACAAAATGGATATCAAAAGTTTCATGTGTATTAAATGTGACTAATTAAGAAATAACATGGGAAATTGTCCATTTACCAGATAAATAGAAATTCATGGAAATACTGCAGGTGCAATGAAATACAGTGATTATTTCCAGTTGATAATTGTCAATGAATTTCAGTTTTCCTGGAACATACATTATTCTCTGTTTTCTGTTTGAGGAAGTATGGATTTTATAATGAAAAGGCAATAAAACATTTAATCAAACATAACCTGAGGTTAGAAGTGACACAAGGGACCTTCAGCCTCCACATTTGTGGTCTACAGACCACACTTTGAAAAGCCCAGCTCTTGACATCTTAAACTTTGGCTCTTCTGAATTAAATCAGCTTTGATTTTAAGAGCACATTATAATGAATGAGAATGCAGCCAACTCAAGAGTTAAATTGCAAAGCTCTTTTTGTGGTGTGTCCTCACTTCTGATAAAGGTTGAGAGCTGTGAGTGAGAGGGAGATCTTGGGAGAAAACCGGCGGGAGGTCAATGGAGAGAGAGGGTGACAGAGCAACACTGGGAAGAGAGCAAGATGATGGAGGGGCTCTGCAGGCGAAGAAGGGGCAGGCATTGCTGCTGCTGCTGAGTCGCATCAGTCGTGCTTGGCTCTGTGCGACCCCATAGACGGCAGCCCACCAGGCTCCCCCATCCCTGGGACTCTCCAGGCAAGAACACTGGAGTGGGGTGCCATTTCCTTCTCCAGTGCATGAAAGTGAAAAGCCAAAGTGAAGTCGCTCAGTCGTGTCCGACTCTTAGCCACCCAAGGCCTGCAGCCCACCAGGCTCCCCCATCCCTGGGACTCTCCAGGCAAGAGCACTGGAGTGGGGCACCATAGGCAGTGCAGCAGGGTGAAGGAAAAATGAAGTTGGAGAAGGGAGAGAGAAGGGGGAAGAGAGAAATGGCAGGCGCCATGGAGGATGCATTGATGGGGGAACGTGACATCACCAAGGTGGTCCAGGTATGAGGCTGGTGGGAGAGGATGAGGGTCCATCACGTGGTGGGATCCTGACTGCCCTTTCCATGGGAGTCTCTGAGGTGTTCGGTTATGGATGCTGTCATGGGTTGAATTGTGTCCTTTGCTCCCAAATTTCAAGGTCAAAGTCCTAACCTCTAGAACCTCAGAATGTGATCTTATTTGGAGATAAGATTTAAAGAAGTAGGTAAAATGACGTTATTATTAGCACGGGACCTACTCCATTGTGATTGATGTCTTTATGAAAGGAGGAGGTTAGGGCGCATATACACAGAAGAAAGGCCACGTGAAGACACGGAAAGGACAGCCATCGGCAAGCCAAGGAGGCAGGCTTCAGCAGACAGCCCTGCAGAGGCCTTGATCTTGAACTTGTCCTCCAAAGCTGGGCACGATACATGTCTGCTGGCCAAGTCCCCAGTCTGAGTGTCTTGTCAAGGCGGCCCTGACAATCAACTACAGGTGCTGAAGAACAAGGGCCAGAGCCCAGCAGGCAGGTCCGTGTGTCTGGTGGGGAGCCTTCTGGGTCCCAGGTCCTCAGGAGAGTGACCACACAGTGAGCGCTCAGTTCAGTGCTTGCTGAGTGATATACTCGGAATGGCACGAAGGCATCTGAAACCAAGAGGTTGACTTTTGGCAAATACAGAGTGGCGTACCGGTCCTGAGCATGCAGAGTGCTTTGGGCGGGGGTTGGAGGGATTCTGCATGTGAGTTGTGGTGGCCTGGAGGTTGGGTAAGAGAATACGGTATGTTCCTTTCCTTTCTCCTCTAAGCCTCTACTGCTCCCCCTTGCAGGGAGACAGACTGGAAGGGCCCACCTGGAAATGAGCTGGGTCAGGGCTGACGAGCGCCAGGGCCCGCTGAGCTGTAGGGAAGATGGAGCAAGCGGTTCATGAAAATGCCATGGTGACAAGACCATGTGTGTACACACGCGCGTGTGTGTGTGGGGGGATGGATGAGTGTGACTGGGTGTGTACATATGTGTGTGCTGGGCTGTGCTGTGCCTGGCTGGGTGGAGCACAAGGACCTAGAAAGAAGGTCCATGAATGATGCTCTGATGGGCTTGTTGGGGCTTGCTGCTGCTTTGTTGCTGGACTTCCCGCAGCCCCTCCCAGAGCACACCCAGGAACTGCAGTGCCAGTTACCATCATCTTAGGAAGAGAGAGAATTACTGACAGCACTGGTTTTGCAAACTTGAATACTGTCCTTTCAAACGCCAAGAACTTTCTTACCGGGCCCACATTGACTTATTCTTTGCTGCTTACACAATGACTTAAATAACAAAGGTTCTAGCTTACAGTTCCTTGATGACTCTAAAGTAAAAACAAACTTATACATTAAATACAAAGCAATTACATCAGCAAGAAAACTCAGATTGGCAACATTAGTTTTTGTCACTGTTGAGCTTGGTGCTGCAAAACCCAGGCGCCTCCTACGTGAGTATGGGATTGAATCCGAGGCAGAGTCTTCTGGGGCTGATGGGCCCTAACCGCAGCGCGGTGAGATGGCACGATCTCCCAGTGTGGGCAGCATGTAAAGCTGGATCATCTAAGGTCATCCCGGTTGCCAACCTACATGCAAACAAGGGCACAGAAATCATGTGCCACAAAGCGTTTACAAAGTGTGTAAGCAGAAAATCCATGTGCTTTAAATTTTTGCCCTAAAGTTTTAAGAATTCCATCAGGGAGCATGAGGAGCCCTGGAACCCTGACTGAGAAATGAGACCAAGCAGCTCTCGTGTGGAACACCCCTCCTTCATTCCACAGGCACTCGCCCACTGCTTCCTCCACAGCCAGGGCCTGGGCTCCAGCAGGGAGGACACAGAGATGATGACGGCCAGCGTCTGGTCTCGGGGATCAGAGAGTCCAATAGGCACATTTACGATGCTGTGTGTAGAGGTTTGTATAGGAACACGTGGGAGCTCTGAAGAGGGGAGCTGACTCTGTCTTCGGGGCTTGGAAGGCTTCCTGGAAGAGGTAGTACCTCCTCAAGCAGAGTCTTAAGAGGATTAGAAACCCAGCACCTCCCTGACGAGGCAATTAGTCCAGATATCCCAAACTGAGAGAGGACTGGGACTCTGAACTTCTAGAACAAAAGGGAAAAGGTTTGTTTTGTCCTCTAGAGAGCTCGCTCCTTTGCCCCCACAGTCTTCTCTTCAGGCAATTAATGGTTCAGCAATTTCATCATCGGAGAGCCATTCACTGACTTAAGACTTGTCCTTCTCTATTTTGATAATAATATCCTCGGAAAGCTCACATACTACTTTAAGCCTTTTACATGAATTAACTCATTAGTTAGCTGTAGAGGAAGTCCCTGAGGGAATGGAAATGGAGTCAGGGAGTGACCACGGGGAAGAGTTAGGACCAGATTTCATAACTCCTCTGTGGAGGGGTGGGTGGGTACTAGGGAGAAGGAAACATACCCTGAAGATGTCTGATCTCTCATCCATCCGTGTGTGGAGTGGGGTACGTGTGTGTGCCCGTAGGGGAGTGAGTGGGATGTTTTCTCACTCAAAAGGAGGTTACTCTGGATGCTGCACAAAGCACTAGCTTCCTGCATCTTGTCCTCATCTAGCCAGGAAGGCTGGGAGGAGCAATCTGGCCTGGCTGTGGTGGAGGCTGAGCTATCAGCCAGGCTTCCCTTTTGACCAGCCCTGGCTCTGTTTGGGCCAGTGTTTGGGAGGCAGCTGAGCAGCCCTGTCTCTGATTTTCCTGGCCCAGGGGAGCTGAGAGCTGGACTCAGCACTCCTCCGCAGAAGCAGAGAGAAAAGCCAGACTGGCGGTGAGAGACTCGGCTTGGAGATGCCTCGTCCGAGAGCAGCATGCTGACCTGTAGCTGACGGAAGACAGTCAACAGCCAGTTTGTACTTGTGCATGACTCTGAATCTTGTGCGCACGACTCTGAATCTTGTGCGCACACTTCCTACAAACTCCAGAAGCCTTCGCTTGCCTGAGTCAGTGACCTGCCGTTGCTCTCTCCCGTGTCTAATGCGGGCATGGTTGGCATTTTGTGTGCACTGATAGTTCCCCTGCAGGACTGCCCGCTGCAATCTAGGGCATTCATGTCATGGTCTCTGAATGTTAGTTGTGGATCCACCCCTCAAATCATCGTGACCAAACTGTTCCACACATTTCGAAACCCCTAGGGGGTCCATGCTGCCCATTGAGGGCTGTTTCTCCAAGGACAGGCTCTGCCAGCCTTGAGCACTGATCCTTCCCTGTTTAATTAAACACAGAGTGATAAGTACCCACAGCACACAGTGAAGCTGGAGCAGGGAGACCAGGATGGGTTCATCAGAGCAGGGCTGATAGAGCGCTGAAGCGGGTGGGTGCGGTGCGAAAGCTGCTCCGAGCTCTGGATTGCTGTGGTCTGAGAAAGGCTGCTCTTTAGAACAAATGTATGGACACCAAGTGGGGGAAAGTGGAGCGAGGTGAACTGGCAGATTAGGAATGACATCTATACGGCATTTCCTCCTCCAGGGGATCTTCCCAAAGCAAGGACTGAGCCCAGGCCTCCTGCCTTGACAGGCAGAGTCTCTCATCCTCTGAGCCGCCAGGGAAGCCCATATGTACAGGTTTCCCTGGTGGCTCAGATGGTAAAGGGTCTGCCTACAATGCAGGAGACCGGGGTTCGATCCCTGGGTCAGGAAGATTCCCTGGAGGAGATGGCACCCCACTCCAGTACTCTTGCCTGGAAAATCCCATGGACAGAGGAGCCTGGTAGGCTCCAGTCCATGGGGTCGCAAAGAGTCGGACATGACTGGAGCGACTTCACACACACACACGTATAAAAAAGAAGATTGATGAAAGCCTACTCTTTAGCACAGGGAATTCCATTCAGCGCTCTGGTGACAAAGAGGGGGTATGTGGATACACATTGCCGCTTCACTTTGCTGGGCAGCAGAGACTAACACAGCCTTGTAAAGCAATTGAACACCGATGAAAAAGGCTGCTACTCACGGACATCTCAATGTGTGAGAGGAAAGAAGGATCTTCTGCCAGACTCTCCATTTTTCAATCCCAGGTGAGGGTGAGCGATCTTCTTGATTCTTTTGTTACTTCTGCTTCGGGATTAGCCATCCCTCTCCTTGTCAGCCGACCTTGGTGACCGAGTCTTCAGTCTCCTGGCTCCCTACCCCCACCTCTATTTCTCAGCTCCCTCTATCTGCACCCTCTTTGTCTGCCTTCTTCTTCCTTCCTCCTCCCTTCTTCCCTACTGTTATGGGCTGAATTTAATCTCTCCCAGAATTCACATGCTGAAGTCCTCAACCATAGTATCACAGAAAGTGACTGTATTTGGAAATGGGCCCTTTAAGGAAGTAGTTAAATTAAAATAAGGTCATTAGGCTGGGCCCTAATCCCATATAACTGATGCCCTTATAAGAGGAGAAGATTAGGACCCAGCCACACAGAGAAGAAAGAGCAGGTGAAGACACGGGGGGGAAATGCCCACACACAAGCCGAAGAGAGAAGCGCCAGTGGAAACCAAACATGCTGAGACCTTGATCTCAGGTTTTTAGCTTCCAGAACGGTTAGAACAATTTATTTCTGTGCTTTAGGTCCCTCAGTTTGTGGCATTTTGTTATGGGAGCCCGAGAAACAGCTTCCTTTCTCCATTTCCTAGAGCAGCCGTGCACCCCCGAGATATTTACTGATGGCCCACCATGCGCTGGGCACCATGCAAGAATGCGCTTTCTAGGGCTCAGCACTCAGCCCTTCCCCTGTCTCAGATCCAGGACAATGACCCTGGTTTCCAAGGCATCTGCTATTGGCTTGAGGATGAGTCAATTGTCTTTCCTTTTTCTGTACCCTCGTTGTGAGTCACAGACTCTAAAACTCAACACTTTCCTTGGATTACTGTCAGTAACATTGGAGATATTAGACTCAGTGAAGTCCCTGCTTCCAAACCTAGTGGTGCCCTCTCTGTGATGCCAGGAGGACCCTTGTGACATCTCCCCTCCTTCACTGACGTCACCCACCGTCGTCGGGATGAAGTACAAACTCCTGGATCTGGCATTCGGGGGCCTCTAGGGCTTTGTTCCTGCCTGTACGTCTGCCCACATCTCACTCCCCAGGTGCAACTAGTCTATTAAGCTCTCAGGAGCAAGACTTGAAATGTCTGCGTCTTTTAATTTGTTATTATTGCCTTTAATATCTTTGGCCGGTAACATGTGGGATCTTAGTTCCTTGACCACAGATTGAACCCTTGTCCCTGGAGCAAAAGTGCTGATGCCCCTCCTGTGGCCTCCGGCCACTGTGCTCCGGCAATCATCTGCTCCCTCCTCGGGAACAGTCCCTTACCCTTGCTGGTGGGCCTCTCCCAGGACACTAGAAGCTTCAGCTCAAGGGCTGCTTCCACTGTCGAGGTTTCTAGCAAGACGAGGAAGAGGAAGCAGGCATGGCCTCTGCTGTGATCAGTGATACAGATGACCTGCCCTCATTCCAATCTCTTCTATCTGGAGCCTTCTAGAATCTGCTGCTGCTGCTGCTGAGCCGCTTCAGTCGTGTCCGACTCTATGCGACCCCATAGACGGCAGCCCACCAGGCTCCTCTGTTCCTGGGATTCTCCTGGCAAGAACTCTGGAGTGGGGTGCCATTTCCTTCTCCAGTTCTAGAACCTAGGGGCCATTTTTCTTATTTTTCCTTCCTGCATTCAGCCAGCCTGCAGAGCCTGACAAGCAAGCTAACAATCACTGCGAAGGTCAAGGAACGACCTGAATTTATATCTTACAGCTTGGTTTGGAGGAGCTCTTTCTATCTAGCTGTACTGTCAGCCTTATAGCCTCACATCTCCTTACCTTTAGGGAAAGACCAGTGCATTCCCCACCCCTTCCCTGCTTGTGCAGGGGAAAGATGCTGCAATTTTTGTCCAAATTCCGCCATTGCTGGCTCGTGATTTCTTCTTCTGATTGGATAGATGCGTCCTCTGTAACCATGATCTCTTCTTTCCTATCCTCTCTCTCATCAGTCACAGCTGAAACCTCTTTTGTCCAAAGTTTACTCTTTGTTCACTCCCTATTGGTGATAATTCAAGCATGCAACTAAATGCTTTTGGCTCCAAAATGCCTGTGAACAGCAAGAAGGAGGAGATCTTAAAAATTACTTGTATAAATCCAGACTGAAAAAGCAACACAGAAATCCGCTGAGCACCTTAGATGGGGGTGTTTACATTTCCTTGGTGCTTTTAGCCTAAGAATATACTTGCTATACACAAAGTCAAGCTGATTATAAAGCCATGCCATCCTCTTTCATCTCACACCCAGCTTTAGCAGACAACTGCATAACGGAAGAAGAAAAGGAGACCTCCACTTCGTAGCCTGCCACGTAATTTATTTTAAGGGCACTTGGATTTCTAAGATTCTTTCAGTAGTGACTGATATAGATTCAGGATTAGTTGAGTAGGGCCTCAGCATAGCTTAGTGTCCACAGGGATCTGGATCAACTTCAGAACAGTCTGAACACTCATCCAGAAACCCCAGACAGGGGGATTTTTAGAAGAGCTAACTTTTAAAAATAATTGGATTGTATTATTCTTCTAATTCAGAACACAGTCAGACCTGATGGAGCCAAGAGTTGGACAAATAAGTTGGTGGAGAATTTTCAAACTGTCTTAAGGTTGTGAGTGACTTAGCAGGCAGCAAGGTGAAGGGAATTATCGGGAAGGCCTTTGCTGCTGTATCCAGAATAACTGAAATCCTGAATCTCATCTGGGTCATTGATGGTGTCTGCCCTGGAGACTGGGTGTGTTTCTCTGTTCCTATGTCATGCAGCAAAGGTCGAGATATTCTGGTAGATTATTTCAGAAGCTGAAAAGGACTGAGAGAGAGAGCTGCAAAGAGAATACTGAAAAGAGAATACTGTTAGGTGTCACAGAACTACAAGAAAAGCACTTTTCAGCCCCTAAATCTCCAGCGCAACATCAATTTTGGCAAAGAGAAGGCGAGGCAAAGGGTGGGCCCTTAAGTCTGATTTTGGATTGAATATCTGCTCACTTCTGCAGGGAAAGATATTTAGAAATGATACTAAAGTGATAATTGGCTCCCCTGAGTGTGCCCCACCTGTGTAAAGGGCTCTTTCTACTTTCCACCCACGGGGAGTAAACCGCAAGCACAAAGGTTGAGGTCGGAGGTCAAAGAGGACACCACACAGTCCTGCCACTTCCTTGGCTTCCTGCCCACGGGCAGTCATGCTGACATGCCATTTTACATACGACACCATCTTCTGGACAATGAGGTTCAGAGAGGTTATGTTGCCCAAGGACCCCCAAGTGGTACCCAGTGTGGGATGCTGGTCAGCTTTCAGAATCAGCATTCCTCCTCTGGCATCTTTTCCCCTGTCTCACCAAGCACTGTCTTCCATAGTTAGAATCCAAGTTCTCCATCCAGACACTCTGTGGCCCAAGAGCCCTGGATACCTCTTTGAGCCTAAGCTTACTAACCTGTAAAATGGACCCTGGGATGTCACGGGGGTGGGGTGTGAGGTTTAGTTGCTCATACATGCAAAGTGGTTTCCCAGCTCTGGTCTGGAAGTCTCCCAGAAATGTCTGTATTCCTGGGCGGTAGGATCCCGTTTGACACCAGGTCTTGCCCTCGCGTCTTGTTCTTGGCATCAGACCCAGCAACCTTGCAGCCAGTTCCCCAAGGACTCCTCAGTTCTGCCGCCCTCTGGTGAGCAGAGGCAGGGCTGCTCCCTGCGGTCAGGCTGCCTGGACGGTCAGCCCCGTCCCTGCAGAGCCCTGCTGCTTGTGAGCGTCCTCAGCTAGAAGAGTCCTGTGGACGCTTGGCCCTAGGACTCCAGGGAACACCTGGCATTTGGAGACATCACGAGTGCTGGGCACCCAACTGGCCTGGGCTGCAGGGTGGACTTGTCCTCTGGGACATGACCTGGGGCTAAAAGCAGCCAGTGGGCAGTACCACCTCTGTCCCATGCCTTCCCCACCCTCATTCACTGGTCTTAGAGGGAAGGAGACAGGGGCCATGTTCTCTTCTTCCTTCAGGGGCCCCACTCCAAGTTAGGGTCCACCTTTCCTGGAACCCCACAAAGCCCTCCTTTGACAGACACATGCAAAGCATATCTAACACACATTTTCTTTGCCCCAGAAGTGCTGGACTAACACATCAGTCAGGCTCTGGCCCCAAACTTAGAAGCATGGGGCAGAGATCAGGCACTGACTCAGGGTGAGACGGGCTGAATGGTCTCACCACACCCTGGCTGTGTGGCCAGGAACAGCTCTTTCATCTCCCTGCCTCTGCTTTCTTATCTGCAGCGGTAATAGTAAAGACAGGTGACGTTCACCGGCCGGGGCCAGAAACAATGCAGTGCTGGAACTGTCTCACTTGATCTTCTTAAGCACCCAGTGAGGGACATACCCACTTCCCCACGGTGCAGATGGAGGAAACTGAGGCGCATGGAGGCTGAGCTGCCCCAGGGTCTTACAGTGGCAGGGTTTAGTGGCATGCTGCAGAGTGTCTAGGCAATGTCTGTGGCTGGGGCACCCTAAGCGGTCGTCACAGTTTATAGCGTCCGCACACTCTGAACTTACGTGTGTGACTCTCCGTTTTCCAAGCACCCCCATGCACGACATCCCCCAACCCCACTCGAATTCAGCTGCTCCTTGGCTCCCAAAGGTCTCTGTGTAGAGACAGCAGGAGGTTCGCTGGGCAACAGGTTAGCCTTAGGTCCAGGAAATCCCCGCATTTGGTACTTGCCCCCCCCCCACCCCCCACCCAGCTTTCACCCAAGCTTCCAGACACCGTCCGCGTAGCAATAACTGGCCTGTGATGCAAACTGACCTCCAATATCGTTGCAGCTACGTATGCCCTGTGTCCGACCCATTGCCTCCCAGAGCCTCAGTGTTCACATCTGTGAAATGGGGAGTGGTGAAACGAGCCGCCTGCAGGTTTTGGTAGAGGATCGCCGGCGGGGCCTCGCCCTCGCCCTCAGCCCAGAAGCCCTGGCCGGGCGTGGGGCAGGCGGCCGGAGGGGCGGGGGCCGGAGCGGGGCGGGGGGCGGGCGCGGGGCGGGCTGCGCGGCGGCGGGGTCGGGGGAGGAGAGGGGGGCGGGTGGCGGGCAGGCGGTGGCGCTGCTCCCGCGTCACAGCGCCGGGCGCGGCGGGGAGATGCGGCTCCTGGCGCTGGCGGTGGCCGTGCTGCTGGCGCGGGCTCCGGCCCCGGGTAAGCGCGGCGGGACCGGGTGGCTCGGGGACCCTGGGCGGGGCTCGGGTGGCGGGGCCCGGGGAGGCCGGGGCTGGGGACCTGGGACTCGGGCCTGGCCGGGAGGCCCTGACGCCTCCGGGCCGCCCCCTCCCGGTCCCCGTCGGCGCCCGCGAGCCGGGGTCTGTCGGTCCGCGCGGCGGAGCCCAGCGGAGCCTCTCGAGGGTCGGGGCTGCCGCGTCCCCGCCTCCCCTCCCGCTCGGCTGGGACCCCAGCGCTCCGCCGGACCCTCCGCAGCCCGGTTCTCTTCCAGGGGCCGGGCCTCCAAGTGGAAGATGCGAGCAGGACTGCGCGAGTCCTAGTCTTGGCGTGCTTTCTGTTTTCTTCCCAAGTCAGCGCCGACGACTGTTGCAGATTAGTGGGCAGCGACTTCCCTTGAATTCTCTTCGGAGAGTTCTTTGGAGGACCGGTCCGAAGGGGCCGCATCTGCCGCCGGCCGTGGGGTCTGGGGACTTGATCGCGGGCATTTTGCGATGACCCGGCCTGGGGAGCTAGGGGATCCTCGGCTGGATGAAGCCGGGCCCTTTCCCCTTTCCCTGAGCACCCGACTTTCGGGGCAGCCTCTACCCGCACTACGGGCTTTCATCTGGGGTTTCTGCTTCCCACTTCTAAGGTGCTGAAGACTTTTCTTTATTTCCCAAGGCTGAAAGGGCAGTGTTGGCTAGAATAATAGTAATAATAAATATATGGATGGCACTCACATTTCCTGGGTGCCCATTGGGTGTTACAGTTATCTCCTTTAATCACACAGTGCTTCAAAGTAATGATGACAAGAGTAAATATATATCCAAGTGCTTTGCAAACATTAATTCACTTAAACTTGTCTCTGAGGGAAATGTTTATTATTATCCCTTATTTTATAGATGAGGAAACAGGCCAGGTCCATGAGTTGAATTGCTTTAAGTCACAAAGCTTATACCTGGTTTAGCTGGGATTTGAACGCAAGAATCCTGGGTCTAGACCGCTTTTACTGGCTAGGCTGTGTGGCCAGTGTTTTTTAAGTAAGGGGGCTGATGAACAGAGTTAAGTAATTTTCCAGCATTTGGGTGGGTGGCCCAGCATTTGAGCCAGCATAGATTGGGTCTGATGGGGGAGGGACTTGGTTCCCAGTGGGAAGAAATTTACCCCTTGTCCCCTGGCTGCCAGTGCAGTGGGGTTTCCAGTGAACTTGAAATCGGCCCTGTGGGAAATGTTCTTCACAGTTGTTGCTGTCTTGGCTCACAGTTCCTGGAGGTTCGACTGAGAGAGTTGGGCCAAGGCAGCTCTAGTGGCCAGCAGCCAGCAAGATGCAAGAGGGAGGTGCAAGGGTGTCTGTTCCCTGGGCTCTATGACCTTTAATCCCAGGTGCTGTCAGCAACGGTGTCCCCAGAGAGGGGCTTTTTTCCAGGAAACCTCAGGAGCTTTGAGAACTGGAATCAGGGAATCTTTATTTATTTGGCCACGTTGTGCGGCATGTGGGATTTTAGTTCCCCGACCAGGGATCAAACCCACGCCCTCTACACTGGAAGTGCAGAGTCTTAACTGCGGACTGCCAGGGAAGTCCCCTGGAATGCGAGAACCGTTAGTCAGCCCTGGCTGTGCCCAGGCCGCTGTGATGATGGGAGCTTCTGCTTGTGCTGCCCTCAGCGTGCCAGTCACTCTTCTAAGCTTTCCGTCCACAGCCCCGGGTTGCGGCACCTCAAGGGAAGGCCTGGCAGATCCGCTTTATACCTAAGTCTGGGCTCTTAACCACTGCACTTTTCTGCATTTCCCTTTGGGAAAAGTGGGGCCTTAGGGGTTACCTGGTCCCACCCGTCATTTTACAGCAAACTGAGGGGGCAGAATATTTACTCAAAGCCACGCTGTCGTCCAGATTGGTGATTGAGGACAGTCTCTGATGCCAGACGGCCTCGTTGCTAAGTCCAGCCCTTTCACGTTCTGTGTGAGCTTGAGCAAGTGGCTTAGCTTCTCTGGGCCTTAACCCTCTTGTCTGTAAAATGGGGATAAACATACTATGAGGATAAATTAAGAAAACACAACTGAAGTGCTTAGGACAGTCCTTGGTCTAGAGTTCACACCCAGTAAGTGTTAGTGTCCATCCTGGATGCGAGCTATTTTAAGGTGACCACCTTAATATGAAGGCATTACCCTGTGGGCTGGATCTCTGCTTGGTACTCGGTAAACACTGGCTTCTAGCGCCATGGGTTTTAAAGTGATACAGTTGTATTTCTTTCAGAGATTTATTTGTCACGAATTCAGACTATCCTTTTAGTAAGAGTGAGATTACTGCCAGCTGGTACACACAGTGTGCATTCCTTATCAATGCAGAGGCTCCTGGCTTCCTGAAAGGAGAGGGGAAGTTTCTTCTAGACAGACAAGTGTGGGGCACAGAGCCATTAGCGCTTAGCTTGCCCAATTGGAACAGAGGGACCCTAGCCTTGCCACCTGCGTGTCCCAGGCGAGGCAGGCACTCTGTTTCTGTTAGAAGTTCTATACTCCCCTGTATCTGGAAGCTTCATAAGTGTGGGGAGCGGGTAAGTGGGGTAAGGGAGAGAAGAGGGTTGAGTACTAGATGGATAGGTTGTGTGCTGTTTGGCTATACTGAAGGCCTTTTAGGCTGTTTTCTGAGCTTTAGTTCTTTTCATAACATTATCCAAATGGGAACAAGAGGATTAGACCCCATAAATCTTATCTACAGGAACTTAACATTTGTTTACAGGGGGAACCAGCTATGTAATTTGTGGGATTCAGTGCAAAATGGAGATGCAGGGTCCTTCATTTTAAACTTTTTAGGCTTTTAAAAGAGCAACAGCAGAGATTAAATCAAATGGAGCCCCTCCAAGCGTAAGGCCCTGCATGACTGCTGATCATGCCCCCGAGAAGCCCAGCCTTCTTCCTATAGATAGCTGTGTGTGTCACTTTCTGTTATTTCCACCTGCCCTGTTCTCAGAGCATGCAGACATTTGTCAGTATTTTAAAGGTGCTTTTTAAAAGTAGCATTTTTATTTATTTAAAAAAAAAAATTTGTTTGTGCCGGGTCTTAGCTGTGGCATATGAAGTCTTAGTTGCTGCATGTGGGATCTGGTTCCCTAACCAGGGATTGAACCCAGGCCCCCTGCCTCGGGAGTACAGAGTCTTAGCCGCTGGGCCACCAGGGAAGTCCCTAAAGGTGCTTTCTTGTTGGAGCCTTATACTCACCATGCAAGGCGTCATCTTTCTGCTTCTGAAATGAGGGAACTGAGGCCCTGAGGACCTCACTCCTAGTAGAACCAGGTTTCCAGCCTGGCTTTCTTGGATTCCAACCCCTGGCTCTCTGCCCAGTCCTGCCACACTGCTGGCAAGGCCCTGGGCCTTGAACATCCTGGCGCCCAGCCCATGAGTGGAGGGCATATCTGCCCACCAGGTCATGGGACATGTGCTTGTTGAAGAAATAAGTTCCTCTGCAACAGGAAGCCTGACCGTCTGTTTTGGGTCAGTCTCTTTCTTGCCCATGTTGTCATATTCCTCCTTTGAGAACTGGTCCTGGGGACCCTGACTGGGGTGCAGTGGCCCCTCCTGAGGTCTGTCTGCAGACTAGGTGGCTGCCTGGGCAATGGTGCGGTGCACTTCACTGGAGGATACTGATCTTCCCATTTCCAGCCTGCACTAGGCTCCTCCTGCCTCAGGCCCTTTGCACAGGCAGAACCGTCTTCCACAGAGATCATCGACTCACTGCTGCCCTGAATTTGTGTCATGAGCTCCGCCTCAGCCTTCCACTCACCCTCACCTCCCCAGGGTTTCTTTCCTCCCTGACACACAGAGATCAGAGTCTCACTCTCGGTTTTGTAAGCCCCGCGTCGTTTCTGTGTGGTACGTGACACTTTGTAGTCACATTCTCCTGTGTCTTCTTCCTGATGGCCGGTGCGGTGCCTTGTCCCGTGGACCCTCGGCTCCTTGAGGTCGGGGTGCCTCTTCTCACAGTGCTCGGTGCATGGCTCTTCTCAGCAACTATTTGTCAAGTGATTAAGTGAGCAAAGCATAAGCTGGGGTGTGAGCTGGAGGGAGCGGAGCGCTGCGTGTGCAGGTGGCCGGGGTGGGGGTGGGGGCGGGGGTGGGGGTCTACCTCCCACCTCGCTTCCCGGCAGCGCAGGACCAGAAAGCGAGGAATTTAGTTCTCCAGCACAGAGTGACTTCAGTGCTTCTTCCTCCTCGGCTGGAGAGGGGAGACTCTGCCCTGCCCGGGGCTACTTCCTTACCTTATGTGGTGTCAGAGCGTCTAGGGACACCTGACTCTCCTGTCTGGTAGCTGGCTTGGTCCACCTTGCCTGCTTTGCCCCTCTGCCCTGCAGGGTGTGGATGCTCTGTTGTTCAGAATGAGACCCAGAGGGCAAAGGCTAGGAGCCCTCCCTAGCACCACACTCTAGCCAGCCTGTCTCTACTGCGCGCCTCTGGGCCACTCTGCAGTTTCTCTGTTGAGCCATATGCTGCTGCTGCTGCTGCTGCTGCTGCTAAGTCGCTTCAGTCGTGTCCAACTCTGTGTGACCCCATAGACGGCAGTCCACCAGGCTCCCCCATCCCTGGGATTCTCCAGGCAAGAATACTGGAGTGGGTTGCCATTTCCTTCTCCAATGCATGGAAGTGAAAAGTGGAAGGGAAGTGGGTTGAGCTGTGTGGGGCCTGAGAATTGCCATGGGCAGAAGCTGTGTGATACTCTTCTCTAGTATTTAATATGGGGTGGGAGGTGGGAGGGGGATTCAGGATTGGGAGCTTGTATACACCCGTGGTGGATTCATGTCAATGTATGGCAAAACCAATACAGTATTGTAAAGTAAAATAAAGTAAAAATAAAATTAAAAAAATAAAAATAAAAATAAAATAAAATAAACATCCAGCTCAGCAAACGTCTGCAAGGCACTGGGTCCTCTACCTGCGTTTTCTCCCTCCCTCGAGCAATGCCGCTTCTCACAGCTGTTTGCCTTTGGGCTGAGTTGTGTTCCCTAGGCTTGAGGCAGTCATTTCCAGGGTAGAGCGGAGGGCGCTACCTGGGGCAGTGGCTTTCTGAGAAGGTCACGGTATGCGTGGGGGACCATACAACCTGAGAGCCTGTGTCTTTTAACAAAGCTAAATGCCCCGAGGAACCTGTGGGCATTATCGTTCCAGTCACCACCCCCATACTCTTGTGTTGAAGGTAGGTGTAAATATCTGGGCTGGTGGTAAGACCAGGGCCGAAATAAGCCTTCCTGGGAGGAAGGTTGTATGCTTCACTGGGGCCGCCGTCACGAAGTGCCACAGACTGGGGGCTTCGCCAACAGAGTTTCGTTTCTCCCAGCCCCAGGGGCCAGAGGTCTGCAGGGTCGCTGTCTTCTGAGCCCTTTCTCCTGGGCTGTAGTCGGCCGTCTTCTCCTTGTATGTCTACGTGTTCTTTCCTCCGTCTGTGCCTGCTTCCTAATCTCGTCCTTTAAGGACACCAGTCATGTTGGATTGGAAAAGGAAATGGCAACCCACGCTAGTATTCTTGCCTGGGAAATCCCATGGACAGAGGAACCTGGTGGGTTACAGTCCATGGGCTTGCAAAAGAGTGACTAATCAACGACAGCCTGTTGGATTGGGGTCCTTTCTGAGGGCCTCGTTTTAGCTTCGTCATCTCACTAAAGGTGCGCTCTCCAATACAGTCCCATTCAGAGTTCCTGGGGATTAGGGCTTCAGTATAGGAATTTGTGGGGGACACTGTTCCAGTCATAGCAAGGGTCTTTGCATGTCAGTGGGAGTGACGTGTTTGGGCCATTTGTAAGAGAGGGGCTAACTGAAGGCAGAGAGGCGTTTCCATCTTTAACTGGGGAAGATGGTGCACTTTGCTCCCTTTCCCGGGAGCTGCTAACTAGGCCTGAGCTGCAGAAGTGGAAGAGTTACTAGTTTGCCTCCAGGATGGAATCTGGCCTCCCATGAGGACCGGAGCACTTGGCATGTTCTCCTGGTTTCAGCCACTATAAATAATCCCTCCTTCCTGCAGCGTTAATAGGAGGAGACGAGGGTGTGGGGTCCCGGCTGTGCGCTCATCCCATCCATGCTGTTTCAATTTCCTGCCTTCCCCAGCTCTCCTTCCCTCCACTGGGGAGACCTTGGGGGCGGGCAGAGCAGGACTTCAGTTCTGGAAGCCAGCTGCTCCATCTCTGCTGCTCTCTGCCTGCCAAACTCTTGGGCAGCTGTTGAAGTGGGGTCAGCCTGGCATTTCTGTGCTCGTCAGGGAGCAGACTTTGGGGAAAATGCTCTTGGCCTAATATACCGTGGTGTGTGGGCTGGTGGGCGAGCTGCAGGGAAACGGTGAGGGCAGTCCCTCCTCTGTCCTGTGGGAGTGACTTGCGTAGATAGTGAGATTGTTACTAGGGGGCGTGTGCCTTCCTTGGGTACCTGTTGGTCTGCATTCCCGAGTGAGTGTCTGTCTCCCTGGGTGGCTTTGTCTTTGTCACTGTAAACATACAAGACTTCATTCTTGTTCACAATGAGCTGAGTCCAGCCAAGCACCCATCTTTTCCTTCTGAATTCACTTCCATCTATTTTTTTTTTTAATGGTAACAAAAGACTATCACAGTGCTGCTAGCTGAATAATGACCCCCAAAGATGTCTGCATCCTGATCCCTGGAACTGTGGATGCAGTTTAAAAGGCGCTTTACGGATGTGATTAAGTTAAGGATCTTGGAGTATCCTGGAGTGTCCTGGTGGCCTGGCTTTTAAGAGCTGAGAAGCAGAAGAAAATTGACTCTCAAGTTGTGTCTCTGGAGGTGTTCAGTTTATTAAATGAACAGTGGAAACTTTGTGGAAACGACATGTAAGGAGGAGCTTATTGCCTGAAGTTTTACCATGAAGGATACTGTTTGTGTTAAGCTCTCGCTGTCACCCCCAGCACACACAGGGCCTCACCTTGTTGGCTCACAGCCTCTTCACAGTGGAAGGTCCAGATCTTTACTCTCTTTCTCATCCTTCCTCCTTGCTTACCTGTAGCACTGACCAGGGTTCAAAGTCTTGGGCAACTCTGCCATCCAGGCCCCCAAGTCCCCTCGTGTGACCAGGAGGTGGTATTTCAGGGCTCTCCATAGTTCGGGATGACCTTGGGGACACCTGCTTGTGCGGTAGGGCGTCATGCTTCCTGGAGTTGCTTGCTGGGCAGTGCAGGGATGATGATGTGGGATCTGGTGAGAGGACAGCCCAGCTTGGACAGTGGCAGGCTCTGGGCATCCTGTCCTTCCTGGACTCTGCGGCACTCACGAGCTCCCGGGCTGCACGGCTGCAATCTGTAATCCCTGCAGACGCCGTGTGGTGTGTCTACTGGGAGAAGACCTTTGGCGAGGGTAGCTGGGCTGGCTGATCTTGGGTGGACAGGGAGTGGCACCCTCAAATGTCAGCTTGGAGTAGAACCGTGGCTGGTGAGAGTCAGCCCTGAGACCAAAGGACAAGACTTCGACCTGGGCCTGGTTTCCTGGAGCACATTTCGGGTTGCTGGGCGAGTCTGGTGCCCCTCTCTGCTCCTGGGCTCATTGGCTCTTTTTCCCTGCACTTCAGCTGTTAGACCGTGGATCATGGTCCTAAGAGGCTTGGAGTGAGAGACCGAGGCACCTCTGTCATTCCAGCTCCCTGGTACTAGTTTAACACTCACCTGACCAGTACTGATATCTGCCTTGGTTGTAGCAGAAATAGCTGAGACAGAGAATGGGGCCACAGCGTTGCCTCCTCAGGGAGGCGATGAAACTGATTGAAGCAGGCCTTGGAGAGGCAGGTAGGACACATGGATTTGATGTCAGCGAGGTATCTTTAAGAGCTTCCCCAAATTTAAATCTTTATGTGAAATCTCCTGAATTTTAAATATCAGCAACTAACTAAAAAAAGAGAAAAGCATCTAGGCCTGGTGGTCGGTGACTTGCAGGGGATCATCTCATAGGCTGAGGACATGGGGGCCCACAGAGGCCTGCTCCATGCCCCAAGGAAGGCTCCCTCGTGAAGGCAGCGTGCGCATAGAAGGGGTGGAGGTGGCCCGCCGCTCTGGCCTGCACATCACTCTGGCTCCTTGAGAGAAGAGGCTGTGTGTGCGCACCCAGGAACCGGTGGTGGCCTTCCTCATTCTCTTCCTCCCTTTTTTCTCGGCAGAGGTCTGCGGAGCCCTCAACGTCACTGTGTCCCCGGGGCCCGTGGTTGACTACCTGGAGGGGGAAAATGCCACGCTTCTCTGCCACGTCTCCCAGAAGAGGCGAAAGGACAGCTTGCTGGCTGTGCGCTGGTTCTTCACGAGGCCAAACTCCCAGGAAGCCCTGATGGTTAAGATGACCAAGCTCCGGGTGGTGCAGTACTACGGGAATTTCAGCCGCAGCGCCTACCGGCAGAGGCTGCGCCTCCTTGAGGAGCGGCGTGGGGCGCTCTACACGCTCTCTGTCTTGACCCTTCAGCCAGCAGATCAAGGGCATTATGTCTGCAAAGTCCAGGAAATCAGCAAGCACAGGAATAAGTGGACAGCTTGGTCCAATGGTTCCTCAGGGACAGAAATGAGAGGTAAGAATACGTCTTCTCTCTGGGAAGGGTGGGGGGCAAGTCAGAGGGTCTCCCTCCAGCTGGCCAAACAGTGGCCTCCAGGACAGACCTACTGAGCTAGAATACATCTTCTGGACTCTAAGGGCCAGGCTGTATGAGCCAGGCCATGAGAATGAGGGTTGATCTTTATGGGGATGCTGGCGCTAACCTTTGCTACAGACGTGAAGTCAGGACAGAATGTGTCTGGCCTCATGCCAGCCAACCTGCCCCTGGGCAAACTTGTTTTGTACCTGAAAGAGGGGACTGGCTGTGTGGTTCATTTGCCTCTTGCTCAGGTCTGCGCTGCCTTGATTGCTTTGCCTGGGGATGGGAGTGCCGGATGCCTTTGAGAGGAGGCGCACATTGGGAGTGCCTTGATGTGAATTGCCAGGCCTCAGAGCAGGGCAGCCTGGTGGCTCTGATCCATCGTCCAGAGGAACTGATCCAAGCCTCAGGGAACAGCTCACTCAGAGATTCATCCAAAAGTGGGCAAGGGACCAGAGGTGGCCCTCCCTTTCTGGAAACAGATAAGAGGCATGGGCCGTGTTCTGGAACATCTTAGCTACCAAATGCTGTATTTAAGGGTTATCCCTTTTTTTGGTGGAGTTCCCACGTGTGGCTTGTAGGATCCTAGTTCCCTGACCAAGCATTGAACCTGGACCCAGGCAGTGAAAGCATCAAGTCCTTACCACTGGATCACCAGGGAGTTTCCCAATGGTTATCATTTTTTAACCACTGATGTTCCATTCAAGAAGCCGCCTATCACAATTTTAATAAGACTTGTTATTGTGTGCTAAAATTACATCTTTGATTGCTTTGCACATGAATTTGGCCTGGTAGAAAATCAAGAGAACCACAAAATAAACCTGATGATAAATCTAATTTTATTTTATACATGTCATTTAAATTAAAAGCAATAGTGATGCTGTTAATGGGACAGAACCCAGCTGTGAACAGGCAGTTTAATATCCTGTGTGTTACCCCGTGTCTTCCCGGATGACTTAGTGGTGAAGCATCTGCCTGCCAAGCAGGAGACTCAGGAGACTCAGGTTCGATCCCTGGGTCGGGACGATCCCCTGAAGCAGGAAATGGCAACCCACCCCAGTATTCTTGCCTGAAAGATCCCACGGAGAGAGGAGCCTGGTGGGCTACAGTCCGTGGGTCACAAGAGTCAGAACACGACTGAGCAAGTGAGCACGCATATGTCAAAGTAAATAATTCACAGCTTCATCTGTCTTTGGAGTTTGCTTATCTTCATGTTCTTAAGCACGGAATGACGTATTATCTGAAATGTTGTGCACTTTTTCTCTTTAAGCAAATTAATTCAAGACAAGAAATGACTATTAATATAAATATGTATTTTGGCACAGAAAATAGAAAAATCAGATCACCACAGGCTGAGGAGAGAATCCACTCTGGATATCACTTGGCTCTAAAACATATGATCTTACATATACCCTTTTAATTTTTATGTCCCGATGTATTCTGGAGCCCTGTGGTAAATCTCTGGGCAGTAACGACTCTCTGCCAATTAGAAGAGATAAAAAGGGTCCTTGCATTCAAGTGAGTGCTGTCGGTACGTCCATTATTTCAGGTGTGTCCCCGTCAGTGAGTGAAGTTGGGTTCCTTCTAGAACATTTATTTGGTTACATGTTACCACAGCTTAAGGTGGTTTGCGCAACTGCACTGAAACTAACCTTTTTCCCCCACTTCTTGGTACTTTGATCTGCTCTTGTGAGTGTGAGAGGAAGGGGTGGAGTTACAAGGGGGTGTCCAGGGAGTTGTGTATAAACTGCAACCGGTCACATTCCTGCCGTGTCCCTAAGATGGTGTCTCCTGACACAGTCCAGCTCCTTAGCCATGTGCTTGCAGAGTACTTTCCCAGTGTCTTGCAAAATGAGAAATCTGAACAAAAATTAAAAAACAGACCAAACAACCAATCTACCCCAACAATTGCAATTTTATTTGCTTTATTTTGTCCGTGTGTGTTTTTGAGTTTCTCTAAAATTGGAATAAGTCCTTGAGCATGTCTGTTGAGGTGACTAAAAAAATAAATAACAAATTATTGGGAAAAAAATCTATGTTAATAAATGAGTTTGTCCTGGGTTTTTCCCTGGGGACATCTCTGAAAAGGTGTGGCTAAAAAAATATAGGCTGTATTAATTTGGGGCAAAACATAAGTTGTCATTTTATGTTTTAACTGAACAAATCATTAAAGTATGATGGAGAATCGGGGATTTTGAAGAATTGGAAAGATTTAAATTGGGGTCTGTGTGAAAACCGCGTATATACGAGACCATGGAGGGGGCGAGCTCCTGATTCTAGGAGATGATAATTGTCATCACAGTGAAGACTGAACATGTGTGACCCTGTAGGTTACTGGGGTCATGCTGGCCTTATTTTAGAGACTCTGCCATATCCCATGAACTTGCCAGCGTCAGTTTACTGTACGGAGGCAGGAGGCAAGGCGAAGGGTGCCACGCAGTTTCCTCAGTTGCTTGTGCCACGTGACCATTTCAGTGCGCCCGAAGCCGTGCCTGCAGAGAACCTGGGTCCAAGAGCCCTGAGTGCTATGTGGTGTGGGAACCCTCTGGAGAGGTTTCCAGGAGGGTGGACGTTAGGTTTGATTTCATTTAATTGTTTCATGAGTGATTTGGAAAGGGGGCACATATCACCTTAATGAACTTAACATAAAATACGAAACTGGGAAATGTTCTTAACATCAACAAGGAATAACACATGACAAACGGGAATCCAGAGAGGCGAGTGATACAAGCAGGATTTAACAGAGTGAGGCTCAGTTTGGAAAACGGCAGAGTGATGTACATCTAGGGGAAACAGCTCGCAGGCAGTGGTGGAGAGTCAATAGGAGGCTGTCCGTGCAGGGACTTCGGTGGTGTCAGTGGCAAATTAGATGCTCATCTGTAGGGTGACGGGGGCTTCCCTGGTGGCTCAGTAGGTAAAGAATCCGCCTCTAATGCAGGAGACCTGGGTTTGATCCCTGAGTTGGGAAAATTCCCTGGAGAAGGAAATAGCTACCCACTCCCGCATTCTTGCCTGGAAAGTCCCATGGACAGAGGAGCCTGATGGGCTACAGTCCTTGGGATCACAAGAGTTGGATACAACTTAGTGGCTAAACCCCCACTGCAGGGTGATACACCATGTACAAATTGACCTGGTGTCCCTAAGCAGGAAGTCGGCTGTGTTATGTGGACTCTGCTGGGGAGACACTAGTGTGCACTGCACAGTCTATTTGGGGAGCCTCATTTGTAGAAACACAGATTCGATCTAGAAAAGAGTAGCAAGCATGATCATGGAGTGAGTGGCAGCCTTCAGAGGACGATCGGTTTAGCTGAGGAAGCTTTGCTGGGCTCAGGGAACTGCGTGTGGACCCGAGTGCTTGGTGGATTCATTTACTCCTCACTCAGTGGGGATTTGCTTCATGGAGCACCTGCTCTGTACCTTGCTGTGCCAGAAACCTGGGGACACAGGGCGGATCTGTCTATAGGGTGGCAGATACAGAAACAGATATGATGTCACGGTGTCCGGTGCAGTGATAAAGGTGTGCTTGGAGCAGTGTGTGAATGCATAGGAGGCCCCTAAGGATGTGAGGAGCGGGCAGTGCTTGAGCTGCCGTTGGCGGTTTATGTGGGGCAGTGGATGAGATGAGCGGCATCTTGATGGCTAGGGCGTGCCACAGCAGTGAGTCAGGACTGCTGGAGTCTGAACTGGGAAGCGGAGGTGGCAGTGGGTGTAGGGGAAGCAGGCTGGGCTGATGGCAAAGAATTTACACTTAATATTGTAAGCTAGTGTTCTCAACCTTACCTAATGATCAGTATCACCAAAGCCAGATTCTGAAGTATCTGCCCTAGAGATTCTAGTCTATTCAGCCTGGGTTGGAATTTGAATATTAAACATCCAGTCTAGGTGATTTTCGGGGCTTCTTAGGTGGTGCTGGTGATAAAGAACCCACCTGTCAGTGCAGGAGGTGTACGAGATGCAGGTTTGATTCCTGGGTCGAGAAGATCCCCTGCAGGAGGGCGTGGCGTGGAGAACTCCACGGAGGGCTACAGTCCATAGCGTTGCAAAGAGTAGGACACAAATGAACTGACTTAGCACACTAGGTGGTTTTATCATCAGGCGTTTTTTGGAGACTCTTTTCTTTAGTCCTTGGCAAGTCCGTGAAGCATAGGCAGTTTTTTGACAGAGCCCTCTGGGAGGACCAGGCTAGAGAGTGAAGAGGCAGTCTTTTGCGGTTGCATGGGCTTTGTGAGAGTGTCAGTTGCTCAGTCATGTCCGACTCTTCTAGACCCTATGTATTGTAGCCTGCCAGGCTCCTCTGTCCATGGAATTCTCCAGGCAAAATACTGGAACGGATCGCCATTCCCTTATCCAGGGAATCTTCCCAACCCAGGGATTGAACCCTGATCTCCTGCGTTGCAGGCAGATTCTTTACCATCTGAGCCGCCAGGGAAGCCCATTGCACAGGCTTTAAATGATGCCAAATTGGGTAGTAGGAATGGAGAGACATTAGAGGTCAAGTAAGAAGACTTTAATAACTGGATGCGGCAAGGGAGAAAGCTCTGGGGTGATACCCAGGAGAGTAACGCAGTGTGCCCAGGGAGGTTGCCACGACTGACACAGGGAGCGTGAGAGACAGAGCTCGTCCACAGGGACACTGAGAGTGAGCTGGGGGGAGGCCACCCACGGATGGCCAGGAAGTATGCAGAAATGTGGATCTGAAGGGCCCGTCTGATCTGGCTTGTGAAAACCGAATCTGAGTCAGGCAGGTGAAGTCACCAGGGGGTGAGTTGATTTCCCAGGGGCAGGGGCCAAGGCCAGGAGCCCTGGGAAACACCAGTGTTTGGGGCAGCAGATGGAGCTAGCTTGGCTTGGTGTCTTGAACGGGCTCCTCTGGGCCAGCCCCGTGGCTGCCTGGAAAGGGCAAAGTCTTTTCAGTGGGAGAGCAGCAGCGGAGGATAAGGACGCAGCGGCTTCTTCCTCGGTCCCAGACAGTCCCACAGACTGGGAAATTCAGAGATGCTCCAGGCAGGAAGGAGGTGCATTGGCTTGATTCCGGCTGCCAGGTGAGCCCTGTGTCCTCTTTATTGGGAAAATGAGGAAGGGAGACTGACTGATAGCCGTGGGTGGACTGCAGGGGCGGTCCCTCCCTCTGGGGTCACTGCAGGGCCCCGGCTGCCCCCAGGATGGACATGAGGTGGGAGGGGTTAGTGGGGGATCTTCAGTGCCAGGGTGGGGTGAAGGAAGGGCCTCTCTCCAGCCCAGACCACAGGGACCCCTCGTGTGGCATCTGAAGTGCCCCCTCCACCCCACACCTTGCTCTCCCCGCCTTCCAATCTGCACTTTGATTTGCCATCTTAACAGCTCTGTTCTCTCTGCCTTAGTTCCAATAAATACTTTGATGGTGGGGAAAAAAAAAGGTCTCTAGGAAACAGCTTCTGGCTCATTCATCATGAGCAAGTCAGATGCAGGGGCGGACCTCACTGCAGGTGAGACCAGAGGAAGTGAGCTACACAGCCCTGCCCTGGCCAACACCAGAATATGGGGAGGCCCAGTCTGGAGTGCCATGTGCCCAGCATGGAACAGGCCCAGCGAGGCTGCAGCTGATCAATAGGGAGGTCAGGATGGGAACAGAGGGAGCATGGGCAGTGACTTGGGGTGATTCCCAACAGGGAGATGAAGCTGTTCAGCACAGTCTCTTAAGAGGAGCCTTACTGACGGTTGGGAGGGTCAGGGTTTTCTGAATTGGAGGCTTCATAGATTGATGAATGCAAAGTTTTCCAAATGTTCTTGGTTCCTTTAGGCCAAAAGAAATAAACAATAAGTTTGCTTTTTAAGTAGTTGGGTCCAACAGCCTTAAAAAGGATTTCTGTTCTAAACACAGAGCATAATGTATCCCTAGGCATGGAGACGAGCTGTCGTTCTCTTTGGGGTTGATGCCAAGATCACTTACAAATCGAGGTGAAGATTTGCTATTTTAGGGGGCCACCATCTGTCCTCTAGGTGCAAAACAATGAATTTTAACTACTTGTAATCAGTTTTTTCACACATTGTGATACCTTCTGACAGTCACATTACCCTGTCCCTGTAGACACAAAGGTGTTATAGCATCTGACGCCGCGTTTGGCCTGTGCACCCACCGCTGACTGGTACTTGTAGTGCCTCAGGCGTGCAGTTTATAAAGGAAGCTGCCTGTCTTCCTTAAGCCTTTCCGCACAGCCTTCGCCCTGCCTGCCCCACGTCGCTTCATCCAGGTGCGTGCTGGCTGGCTCTGTGCCTGCTTTCTCGAATCGTCCTTGGCCTCCCTTTTCCGCCTCTGCTCCCCAAGCTTTGGCGGTGTCTCTGCCTCTCTGCCTTTGCCATCCTGTCTGATGCCCCAGCGGCCTCCCACATCTGTCCTCCTTTCTGCACTGATCAGCCTGGTCTCTCTCAGGACACGCAGACCCTGGATAGTTCTAATCACGAGGACAGCCCTGAGCGGGTAGACCAGCTCCTAAGCCTGGATTTTCTTCAGGAGAGTTTCCCAGATGAAGCCTGAAGATCCCTGGGGCTCCTGGTCCACGATAGGCTCTGGCAGAGTCCTGGGTGCCACGTGTCCCTAACAGTTGTTGACACGGGCCAGTCAGGGGCTCTGCGTGAGGGTGCCACGTGGGCCCTTTCCACCAGGGAGTGTGGGCCCCAGGGTCTCAAGAGTGGTGCTGCCATCCATTTCGGCTTCTGTTCTTAGGGTAGAGCAGCCTCCACTCCTGGTTCTCCAGGCTTTGTATAGAATTATTGTCAATGGCTTTTCAGCCTGGTTCTGCCACCCACAGATTCAGAAGCAGTCTGATATTCTAAGCAGAACTGAATCTCCTTCCTTTCAGATGGAGATGTTTTCATTAACGGTGAAAATGCTAATAATGGAAGCAATTTGTAAGGGCTGTCTCCTGCAATTTAAACAGTATTTCAGTCTAACCCCAAATAACATATTTTAACAAACCATATTGTTATTTGACTTCAGATTATATAAGCAAGCTTTAAATGTTACAAGTGGACAAAGAACATGGAAACCTGTGTTTACCCTAAATGTATTTAGGGGAAAAGATGTAATTATAATTTCTTATCTATTTAACCCTGAAATATTAAAGAGAATTTAATAATTGGATCTGAAAGTACCACCACAGGGAACCGATATTTCAAGTTTCAGTGGAAGAAATTAAATAATTCCTTTTTCCCCAGAGACACAGGGCAGATAATTAGGAATGAGATTAACTAAACATTTAGTGGGGCTGCTTAATTAAGCAAGCTCACAGCATGATGTTTAAAGTGTCAACAGGTCCAGATACTCAAAGGGAACAGATTGACAACCAGCGTGTAATTTAAACACAACTTCAAACAATCCTTCATCGTGTCTATCCTCATTCTAACTGCCATGGTCTTGGAAGAATTTAAGAGCTTGGAACAAACTCAGGAGCATGTATGAAGCTCCAGTTCATGAGCCTGTGATCCCTGTGCTTTGCCCAAAGAGAGGTACATGTGGGGAGGCTTGATCCCCACTGTCCTGGGACCCAACCTCATAATCTGGAGGAGAAGTATGTCGCGATGGGTGTATATCTGATAGACTTTACTGATACAGCTAATAGAAAGTCTGGAAAGGCCGTAGAGGAGGCTGACACTCGCATGAGAGTGAGGAAAAGACAGGCCACATTCTGGGGGGGCGGGAGAGCTTCACGTGGAGGATGAGGCATTCTGCTGGGGCCGCAGGGTGAGGGGGGCTCTGCGACTGCGGGCCCCGCCCCGCCAGGAGAGGAAACAGCCGGAGCAAAGGCGTGGATGAGGGAGAAGAGGGGTTTGCAAACAACTGAGTAGAGCTGGGCACGTGTTTGTGGTTGGTGAGGGCTGAGGTGGACGGTGATAAGAGGAAGGGTTGCCTCGGTGGCCCTGGTCAGGGACCTTGACTCCAGGTGCCCCGTGGAATTCTCAGGCGCACCCACATGCCTGACATGGTGCGTGGTATAACGGACTTGTTAGATGAAGGACTGAATACTCATGGTTTTGAATAAAATGGCATTTTAATTACTAGTAGCAAGGAGAGGAAGGTGGTAGCAAGAAGATAAGATATAGGGACGTCCTGCTGGTCCAGGGGGTAAGAATCTGCCTGCCAGTTCAGGGGACGTGCGTTCAGTCCCTCCTCCGGGCAGATCCACAGGCTGAGTGACGGGGAAACTAAGCCCGTGCACCTCAATTACTGAGCCCTTGTAGGGCCCGTGCACGCAGGAGAAGCCCCTGCAATGAGAAGCCCAGACGCCACAACTCGAGAGTAGCCGCCACTTGCCGCCGCCAGAGAAAGCCCCCACGCAGCAGCAGAGAGCCATCAGAGCCAAAAATAAATAAAATGAGGATAATATATAGATCTATCCCAGGGTCGTGTCTGGAGAGGGCTTGGTAAAACTTACCAAGCCTTAAGTTTTAATATTTTCTAAATACACATGGCCATGGACAGAGAAGCCTGGTAGACTACAGTCCGTGGGATCGCAAAGAGTCGGACACGACTGAGCGACTTCATTCATTCATTTGCATTCTGTAGCTGACTCATCTTAGAACGCACAGCTCTTAGCCCGCTGCCTTGTCACAATGGGAAGTCTGTTTAATATGAGTTTTTGTTTGCTCTATTGCTGTGTTTTCTAGAATTTACCTTAGAGTGAATGCAAAGGAAAGAGTGGCTTAAAATAGACAAAGTTGGAGCTTTTCCTTTCTCATCAGTGGCTCCATCAATGCAGGTCACCCAAAGGTCCTATGCACATATATGGCTTTGCCCAAGCCCCGAGAGAGACCGCCTTCAGCCTGAGGCTTGGAGGGTCAAGGGAGAAAGGAAGCAATAGGCAAACTTCAGAGAGCAGAAACAGAGGCGGTCTCTGTGTCTCTCTGGGTTTTAGTTGCCTTTCTTGAGAACACCAAGTCAGTTATAAATAGTGAGGAAACAGCTACATTCAGTTTTTTCCTTGGGAAACCATCTCATCGTTGAATAAGAAAGGTCAGTGAAATGACTGTATTAAGTTTTGAATTTGAGCAAAGGTATTGCCTCCTCTTTTTTCTTTAATTTTAGAGTCTTGCGCGTATTTCATATCACTAGAGCTCATAACTCAACCTATGCTCTTCAGTTTAATCCAGGGACAACAAGAGTAACAGCAAGACCTACAGCATAAACATTTTATACAAGTGTTGTTTGCAAAGAACTCCACAAGAGCCCCTTGATAACCTGTCTCTGCGCAGAAATACAAGGCGAAGAATACAGCTTTCTCTGGTCCTTGCAGACTTTTCTCTCCTATTACTGTATGCAGAATGTTGCCAGCTTAAGGTCTGAGGGCTTCCCACCTCCATCTATAAGAAACTAAGAACTCTCTGGCCATAAAGTGATCGTGATAGACCCAGAGCCAGCAGCTCCAAGGTTAGAGCCCTCCAGAGAAGTCAGCTTCAAAGGCCTGGTGAGCTGGTGCGACCCCCCTGCTTCTGATGTGGATCTTCCATGGGAAGCAAGGTGCTGGGTAGGCCTGGGCTCCCTGCCCTGGGCTCTCTTCTCAGTCTTCTTCAATGTAAGTTGGTCCCAGGACCAAGCTTTCTCTGGGATACCTTGACCCACCAATACAGCATCATAGTCATCCTATTCATCCATTCAAAGCAACTGTGGCTTGTTACGGACTAAGAAGGATTCTGGGACGTGACAACAGGCGCCGTTCCAGCCTGCGTGGAACTTCCTTCAGCTGGAGGAGGGGGATGATACACCGGACCAATGAGCAAAGTGTAGTGATGCATTCTAAGGCAATGCATTCAGCAGGGAGAGAGGGTATGAAATACCAGGTAATCCCTGGAGGAAGGCCTCTCTGACTCAAATGCTCTCCAAGTTTGAGTCTGCCTTCTGGGAGACACATCATCCTTTATAGATGGTCTGCTCTTTTGAAAATAACTTCCTTGGAAGCTGTGTTCTTCACCTTGTATTTCCCTGCACTGAGACATGTTATTAGAGGGCTCTTTTGGAGTCCTGTGTAAACAACACTTGTGTGACAGTCTTATTCCTTAGGTCTTGCTGTTACTGTTGTTTTCCCTGGGTTAAACTGAAGAGCCTTGGTTGAGTTTTGAATTCTAGACCCTAACCTGGACTAGACGGGAGATTGAGGCCTAGGGCCTGGCTCCTCATGACCTGAATCCCCTCTCCCATGTCTCTTGGGACTCACCTCTTTCTGTCCTAGGAGCGTGTGAGGCAGGGCTTCTCCGTGAGGCTTCCTGGGACCTCGAGCCTCCGAATTTCCACAGCTTTGTGCTCCCTAATCCCTCCCCCAAAATACTTAAACCAGAAGTTCAGGGATCATGCCTGAGAATCCTCAAGAGGCCTAATGATTTCCTCTGTACACCAATGTTTTAAAAACCCTGATCTTCGGGCGCTCAGCGAAGGTGGTAGAAACAGGAAGGTAAAGGCGTGTCTCAGATCTGGCGCCAGTCCTCCCCGCCTCTGGGCTGCTGCTTCCCGGCCTCCTCACTCCCCTGTCTGCGCCCAGGCCCTCCCCACGCTTCTCTCTACCAGCTCCTGCCTCCCAGAAGGTGTTCTGTGTCAGGAATGTGCTCCTCACTGTGGATGTAGCCCCTGGTTGTAATTTAAGCTCCTTTAATCATAGGAGTCTTTGTGAAAGGAATTGGAGGCCCAGGTAAGCAGGTGGGAAAGAATATTGGGAGAAAGGGGGCTTTCCCAGGGCCTCCAACAATCCTGAACCCACCATTCCATGAATGATGGGGTTGGGGGTGGGGTGGGGTGGGTCAGTCCTTCAAAGCAGGCTCAGATAAAGGTGTCTGTATCACTGGTGAACGGGAGACTAGGGAGGGAACAGGAAGTCCCTCAGTTGAAGGGCTTTGTCACAGGTCTTGGCGTGAACTTAGGGGGACACAGTCTGCCACAGCCTGTGAAATCCGCCCTCCCCAAGGGAGTCTGCAGGATGCTCTGTCCGAGTCAGAAATCAAGGGTCTCAGATTTCTCACCTCTCTGCGTGGTGGTTGCCCCACAGGTCCCAGCAAAGGATACTTGCCTAAGATTCTTTCTCTCCAATCTGCTTCCTCCAGACACGAAGCTGATAGGATCGTCTTGTCTTGGTGCCTCTGGGCTGTGTTCTTCCAGACAGTTTGATCCTGCGGCCGCTTTCAACCAGAGGGCCAGGATGTGGTGGCTCTCACAACCCACCCCTCTTAAATTTCATCTGATTCTGCTGTCTTGGGGAGAAGCCCAGAATGCCTGTCACTGTTATCAGGCCACCACCTCACCAGAAGGGCAGCCCACCAAGTGCTGGGGTCCCCAGAAAGTTACAGAGCCATCAAGAGGTCAGCTGATGACTTAGCTTTTGAATGCTCTTTGCTTTCTCTTTATCCTGTGGCCCAGACCCATTGATAAATGGACCCAGGAGTCAGAACTCACAATGCCCCCTATGTTTCTGATAAAGCTGTATTGAGAAGAGTAGGTTGGTGCTGAGGCCAACCTGGGCTTCCTTTTGCTTCTGTGATCAGTTTTACTTCCTCTTTCCAGGCCCCATACCCTCTGGGAGGAGGTAGCCCTTGTACAGCCCTCCCTCACAAGACTTTGGGATGCAGCAAGGATGGAAGAGGCAAGCCTCCCTGGGAGGCCGGGCTGGCACCATTCCTAGCATCTAGAGTAATGAACCTTCTCCAGGAGGGCACGCTGCCCAGCCCCACATTAGCTCTTGGCTGAGAGGCTGGGCTCCGAGCACGGGGCAAGACAGAGGCCACCTTGAGCAGGGCATTGGCCTGACTCTCTGGACTCAGACATGTGTGGCTGGACAATGTATCACATTCACTTTGAGATAGCACAGGATTAGCAGCTGAAATAAGATAGCTACGCCGAACCTTGGGAAAATCTCAAAAGCTCTGGCAGAATTGATGTAAAAATTTTCTTTTTTTGTAGGAACAGATAAGATTATGACCAGTGTTGCTGATCTTCATATGCCAAACAAGGTTGCTGTACTTTCCCATAAAATAGCCACACTGGAGAGAAATGAGGAGCCTCCACAAACTCCTTGCTTAGAGTCCCTTAGCTTTGAATCCCAGCTTGTTGGTTCTTTCAATACTCATCTCTACAAGTCCACTGGGGAGACCTTATTTATTACCTTTAATCCCAAATAAGGCAAAGGGACTGCAGACATTAAGCCACAAGGGCAAGGAACTCTTTCTTATGGACCATTTGGACATCTGAAGAGTCACACTCTGAGGCACAGGGCTGACATTAAAGGGCCATGCTATAATTAGGTGTGGGAATTAGAGCAGGGAATAAGAGAGACCAAGTTGCTGTCTTATGGGGCTAAGGAGCTAAGCTCTTATGGAGCTGTCTTACAGATAAAAATGGCTCATTAGGTCTCAGGCACTGTTCTGAGTACTTTCCATATATTAACCCTTCTGGCTTCACACTCATCCTGAACTTATTATCATCCCTGTATAACAAAAACTCAGGCATAACAAATGGGGAAGTTAAGTGACTTGCCCAAGGTCACATAACTAGCAAATGGCAACTTAGTATTTCAACCCAGTGCACATCAGTGTACCCCACACTTCAAAGTGCATATGATTCACCCCAGAAATTTGGGTTTAAAAGCGGATTCTGATCCAGTAGATCTGGGTTGGGGCCCCTGCAATCCTGTAGTTCTGACAAGTTCTCAGGTGACATTGGTGCCGGTGGTCAGTGGACCACACTTAGAGTCGTGAGGCTCTGGACCATGATGGGCGTCACTGATCTCCTGAAATCTAAGGTCCTCAGAGGTCCATTTATTTTCCTTTTGGTATTGTCTTTATTAAGACTCTGTGGTTGTCCTAGCCTGGGCTCAATTCGTTGAAGATAAAAACTCATTTAAGCTAATTCAGGAGAGAGTTGGGAATGGTTTAAGGATACAGGACTGATGGGATGCAAGGTTAGAAAATGACACGTCAGCCTCTCGGTGCCCAGAATCCGTCAGGATCACGATCTCCGTCCTCTGCCTTCCTTCGGCAGCTTCTGCCCTTGCTCCATTTGCTTTCCTGTTTTCCAAAACGGCTGCCACCCCAGAGTCCATAGACTTTTTCAACCCCAGGACCTACAACCACCATATGTTCAGTTCAGTTCAGTCGCTCAGTCATGTCTGACTCTTTGAGACCCCATGAATCGCAGCACACCAGGCCTCCCTGTCCATCACCAACTCCCGGAGTTCACTAAAACACATGTCCATTGAGTCGGTGATGCCATCCAGCCATCTCATCCTCTGTCGTCCCCTTCTCCTCCTGCCCCCAATCCCTCCCAGCATCAGAGTCTTTTCCAATGAGTCAGCTCTTTGCATGAGGTGGTCAAAGTACTAATGTACTCTGTTTAAATTCTTGAAGGGGGAATCTGATCAGTTGCTCTGACAGTGAGTAGATTATACGGGCTGTGGTTGGGGCAAATTAAGCAGGAAGGATGTTCGATGAATTGTCCGACATATCTAATAATGCATGAAAGACCAAATGTCCACTGAGCATTCGTTCCCGGATGTCCAAATTGCTTTCTTTCAGGGGCCATCAGAAAGAAGGAGGTCATTTATTTACTGGACACCTACCAGCTGCCAAGCAGTGTGCCCCAAGATGGTGATATGGAGGTATCACCTTTTTGGTTTTTGGTTTTGAAAACTTTAGGATCTACAGGGAGGGGAATTGTTTCCCACAGGACAAAACCTTCCTTCTGAGAACAATTAGAAAAGCTGAAAAAGTAGTCTGCATTTCAGTTTTCTTAATTTATTAGGATTTTTCCTAAATTTATCTTTATTTATATTTCATAGATAATATTTGTGTGATGTAATTACACAATTACATATGTGCCTATGTATTTCAGCTATCCTAATTGTTCTCTGAAGGACAGATAGATTGACTGCAGAAAAGAGCGGTGACGGAGTCTAATTGTGAAAGTAATTTATAAGAAATTCAACCATTCTTATGCAGTGCTTGACTGCAAGGAGATCCAACCAGTCCACCCTAAATGGGATCAGTCCTGAATATTCATTGGAAGGACTGATGCTGAAGCTGAAGCTCAAGCTCCAGTACTTTGGCCACCTGATGCAAAGAACTGATTCATTGGGAAAGACTCTGATTCTGGGAAAGATTGAAGGCAGGAGGAGATGGGGACGATAGAGATGAGATGGTTGGCTGGCATCACCAACTGGATGGACATGAGTTTGAGGAAGCTCCAGGAGTTGGTGCTGGACAGGGTGGCCTGGCATGCTGCAGCCCATGGGGTTCCAAAGAGTCGGACACGACTGAGCAGCTGAACGGAACTGTGCAGTGCTTGTTTAGGAAAGTTATGCAGAAAGTGACAATCAGGTTGTTTATGAGGCAAACAGCTTTTGGCCATTCTAACTGTGAGATGAAAATTGGAAGGTCTATGATAATTACTTGAGACTTTCTATTGGGGATCCTTGAAGTAAGGGCAAACCAGAAATAGACCATATCCTGTAAAAACTGAAACTCAGCTTCTGAGCAGTTCATACTCTCATTGGATTAGGAGAGCATCCTCCTTCTCTAATTTCCTATGAGGAAAAATAAAACTTCATCTAGAGTCTCCATGACTTTCCATATACAATGTCTGGCATTCGAGTTAAAAAATTATCAGGCACATCAAAGGACAAGATCAAAATAAAAAACAGGTAACAGGGAACACTCTTGCATTGCTGGTGGGAATGTAAACTAATACAGCCACAATGGAAGACGGTAAGGAGATTCCTTAAAAAGCTAGGGATAAAACTACCGTATGACCCAGTAATCCCACTCCTAGGCATATACCCTGAGGAAACCAAAATTGAAAAAGACACATATACCCTGATGCTCGTTTCAGCACTGTTTACAATAGCTAGAACATGGAAGCAACCTAGATGTCCACTGACAGGTGAATGGGTAAAGAAGCTGCGGTACATATACAATGAAATACTACTCGGCATAAAAAGGAACACATTTAAATCCGTTCTAATGAGGTGGATGAACCTAGAGCCTATTATACAGAGTAATAGTAAGTCAGAGAAATAGTGAATATTGAGTACTGACACATGTATATGAAATCTAAAAAGATGGCTCTGATGAATTTATTCTCAGGGCAGCAATGGAGAGACAGACATAGAGAACAGCCCTGTGGACGTGGGAGAGGGGAGGAGGGAGAGGGGAGATGTATGGAGAGAGTGGCGTGGAAATTTACAGTACCATGTGTAAAATAGATAGCCAATGGGAATTTGCTATATGGCTCAGGGAACTCATGATAGGCTGAAGGGTGGGGTGGGGAGGGAGATGGGAGGGACGTTCAAGAGGGAGGGGACATGAGTGTACCTATGGCTCATTCTTGTTGATGTATGACAGAAAACAACAAAGTTCTGTAAAGCAATTATCCTTCAATTAAAAAATTAGAAAAATAAATAACAGTTTAAACAATCTTAAAGAAAAACGAACAATAGAAATAAGCTATGGGTGATGCAGATATGAAAGCTATCAGCATGCATGTAAAGTAGTGTGATTAATATGGCTGAAAAATTAGATGACATGCTGGAGAAATTCATCAGAGAGTGCAGGCCTTATAGAAAAAGAGTTAAGTGAATGATCTATAACTGAAAAAAATACCATAAATGAAATGTTAAACTTAGTAGATGGGTTTAAAAGCAGCTTAGACACAGGTGAAGAGAAGATTAGTGATCTGTGTGGTAGACCAATAGGAAATACCCATCCAAGACCTGGAGAAAAATAAAGATGGAAAAGTCAGATTTGGAACCCATGGCAATAATAATATAAAAGTTTGGGGGGGGCAATAAATAGAGTTAAAATTCTAGGCCGTCCTTGCCATATTCCTTTCCTCCCGTATTATTTGGGTCCTAGACTCTCTTCTCCAGAACTCTTCAATGCAGTAACCAATGATGTGTAACTATTCCATGTAAATCAATTAAATTGAAATACAGTTACAAATTCAGCTCCTTAGTCCCATGCAGACAAGTCGCGTCTCACTTGCTCAACAAACGTGCAGTGGCAGCTGTGCATAGGTGCTGAGCGCTTCCCTCACCTGAAGTTCCACTAGACAGCGCTCTCATCCCCTGACACTTACGTTTTCCTATTCGGTTAATTTTTAGATTACCCCTGTACATGGAAGCTTTCCCTGGTTCTAGATGCGTTAGTATTACATTCAAGGTTTGAAAAAGTAGTGAGAGTGTTAGTTGCTCAGTCATGTCCAGCTCTTTGCAACCACATGGACTGTAGCCCACCAGGCTCCTCTGTCCATGGAATTCTCCAGGCAAGAATACTGGAGCGGGGAGCCATTCCCTTCTCCAGGGGATCTCAACAGGGATCGAACCCAGGTCTCCTGCATTGCAGGCAGATTCTTTACTGTCTGAGCCACCAGGGAAGTCCTGTAACTCAGTTGTGCTTCCTGATGATTGAAGGCAGGCACAGTGAATTCAGTGCTTAACCACTCACTGAAAGCAGACAAAATAATCTCAAAATCAGATGCATGCTACTGTGTGACTGTCTTACATGGAGAATGGTGCTCAGAGCACTGACCCGGAGTCATCAGAAGACCTCAGGCTTCTCTAGAGATACTCAGCAAGTGCACTGCATTTTGGAAAGATGTAGTACGTATTAACATATGGGGTGAGTAGGATTTCTACCGAACTGAGTACCAAAAACTTAATTCCCTTCTCTGGTCTCTTACTTATCATGTGTAAGTCATTGCACCTTCCCCTGGCATGTGAATTGTGGCAGTTAAATGTGGTTTTTGCAAATTTGAAAATTACTTTATAAATGTAAGTGCCATGTATCCCATATGATATAATCTTTTGGACTGAGATGGACCAGGTTCATAAACCACTTCATGCTATGCAATTTTTTTTTTTTCTGTCTTACAGTGATTTCCCTCAAATCTTCTGAAGATTCATCCTTTGAGAAAAAGAAAGAGACCTGGGCATTTTTTGAAGGTAATTCTTACTTATTTCTTTATTATAAGATGCAGCCTCACTTTTAGATAATAGGAAATGAATAGAATAAGAAGAAAGGACCCCGACTTCTTAGTTTTTTCCTGACATTGAACAGTTTTCTTGCTTTAAACATAGTCAGGAGTAGGATGGGAATCCCTGGAGGTATCAGTCCACAGATTTTGAAAGAATAGAGTTGAAAGCTCCAATCTGCATAATTTGGCGTTGTTTGTTTTTCTTCACGATTCCTCCTCCTAAGTGATATTAAGGAGAGACCTTTAAGCAATATAAAAAGGCAAATTACATCTACTGTGACTAATTTTATCTCAGGTGTCTTAAGAGTTTGGGATTCTGGAAACATTTGTAAACCTTAAGCCAGTGATTTCCACCCATGTTAGAGTCATGTGGGAGCTTTAAAAACACCATTGCCTGAACCACATCTCTAGAGATTCTGGTTAAGTTGGAACTTGTTAGAAGTTCTTTATGAGATGCCAGCCTGCAGCCATGGCCCTAGAGAGATGTTTCCCAAATCTGGCTCCAGACCAGCGGCGCCAGCATCGCGTCAGCAGCAGCACCCCTGGGAGGCTGTTCGCACTGTGCTGTGCCACCATGCTTGTGGAATCAGAGTCTCTGGGGGTGTCGCCCCCGGAAACCTCGGTTTTAATAAGACCTCCAGGTGATGCTGATGTATACTCCGACTGGAGCTTTAGGGCAGTGATTCTCAACAGGAGGTAATTTTGTCCCTCTAGGGGACATTTTCCAATGTCTGGGTAGTTTTGGTTGCCACAATGACGTTTTGGTGCTACTGGCATCTGTTGGGTCTTAGAATGCACAGGTCAGCCCTGACAGCAAAGAGTTATCTGGCCCCAAAGTTCAAGAATGCCCAGGTTGAGAAAGTATATGGCCATAGAGTATGGACAGCTCACAGAAATTATTGTAAAGTGCTTGAAGATTGTGACCATAAGCAATGAAAGAATGTACTTGGTGAGTTCTCAGGCAGAACCTTTGATCAGTTAAAAGAAAACAGATTAATGTTAAGATGTGACCAGGAAATTGTGAAGGATTACATCTTGTGAAGGCATTGCATTTTTTGATGATGTATGGACCTTGCGAAAAGGATCTAAGGAGACCTGTGCTCCTTGGGGCTTCACCAGCACCTTTTGTTCACTCAGTGGATATGAGAACATGCTCATGGCAGATTGCACTTGGATTCAAACCTGCCTTTTCCGATAGCTAGTTAATAACAGTGACTTGAGGAACTGTCTCCCTAAGAAAAACGTAACCATAATTATGAACCTGGTTTGCAAGCCATAAAGTGTCATTCAGGTAGGCCATTAGGATTGTTTCATTCTGAAGTCATAAATATTGCATTTCTCAGGTTGCACTTTACTGTAACAGTGATTCTTTGTATTCCCTGCCTTTTCTTCTGCACATTTTGTAGATGGCTTTTTCTGTATTTAATGATCTTCTCCAAGTAAAATAATCCACAGTTCCCTCCCTTAGCCTTTCATTCAGTGAATACCCATTTGTTAGCGAAGAGATGTGTGACTTTCATCCTCACAGAGTGAGGCAGTAGGAAAAGCAATTGATGTGCCCATATTCTGAGGCTGCCCTATAACCCAGGCACTGGGAAGGGGGGCACGTCTGGAGATATCCTGGGGCCCTCTAAGACAGGTCACTGGCAGGTGTGCCAGGAGGAGCCCTGTTTATCATCCGATGCATAAGGATACTCTGGGGGGTGTTGTTAGCAACCCAGACTTTGGGTTGCCCCCTACTCCCACCCCTGCCAATAATCTGATTATTACATTTAGGAAGAGATCAAAGAATTTGCACTTCATCAGGGCTTGAGGTGTTTCTGGTGCAAGTGATCCGAGGACCGTTTGAAAATGCTATGGCCCCAAACCCAAGACTTTATATATTTGGAAAGACTGTAGCATTTAAAAGTCTGTACACACACACCTTGCTGCACAATCGGAATCTCTAAAACATTTTGGATAATTAATGATTACTTTTTAGTTCATGTATAACTACAGAATATCAGGGTTACTCTCAATCTAACTCTACACAAAATCTGTAGCCCATGGTCTTCTCCACACAGAGAATTCGGTTTCTACAGAAAAGCAGGACTGGAATTCTCAGTGTATATCCTGCCTCAGAGCAGCTGTGTCCAAAGTGCTCTTTCCTTGTGATTTCGGCAGCAGCAGCATCTGTGGGTTTTGCTTTTTTAACCCAGCCACAGTGTTGACGAGGTCAGGGGTACAGTTGAAACTCGCTGGCGTCTGATCCCAGGCCTTTGCCCTTTCGTTCCTGGATGGGAGAGCAGCGGTAGCACTTGAGGACGGATATCTGTCCTCCTGGGACTCAGCTCAGCCTGGCTGCATGCCTGCACCACAAAAAAAGCATTATCAGGAGTCTTGGTGAGATGCTGGAGTAGGTTAAAATTCCTCCGGGCTATAGCTCAGGTATTTCTCCCCAAGCAAGATATTATTACTGGCTGGATAAAAACATGAGTAGAAGGACCTGGTTTTCTCCACAGAACTGCAAAATAGGGATTTGTAGTTGCCTTGGAAATATTGAGGATGGACATTAATTTTCTGGATTCAGTGGCCCGGGGGGAGTTGAGCTTCTTCCCTGTGCTGAGGAATGCTGGGGTCACTGGCTTTCAAAGCAGTGCTGAATTCTCCAGCCAGGCTCCTGGTTGCCCAGCAACAGGTGCGCAGGCTGCCTTTCATGGGGACTGCTCTGCCTGGCCTGGCCTGGTGCCTCCTGGCTCTCTGAACGGATGGGAGCTGGCGTGCAGGCACAGCGCACCACATCTTGGCCTCCCTGGCACATGCACAGCACTCCAGCCTGCCGGCCCTGCCATCTGCTTCAGGGAGGCCTGGGCTGGGGCCGGTGGGGAGACAACTTTCTGCATGGCGGCTTGCAGTTGAATCTAACAAAGACATTGGTGTCTTTGGAAGTCCAGCAGCAGAAGATGAAACTGCAAGTGATTTCAGAGAACATAGCAAGATTTTTAGAATCATTTTGAACGTTCAGGTGTACGTGGTATTTGAAAAGCTAAGCCCGGGTTTGGTTAAGTGTAGTGTTTTGTTCAGCTTGAACCTGAAGGTGAGGATTCAGCCTCTGGACAAGCATTGTTTGGCCTGGCCCGAGTTTTACAACCTCTGAGCTAACATTTATAATGAGAGAGGCGTTTATATAAAAAGTAAAGGAAAAGGTGAAAGATTGGGCAACTGTGGGCCAGTATCCAGCCTGAGAACGGCATCTGGAACCATACTGTGTCACCCGGGGAACACTTCGGCTCTAGCTTGCTGGCAAAGACCATCCTGGAGTCTTAGTCATCGTTTCTGATGGCTCAGGGTTTAACCTTTGTTTTCTGAGAAAGACAGGGGAGGTGGTTTTAGTGTTCTGAGCAGTTCCAGCAGGGAGATAGCCTTTCTGCAGCAAAGGGATGCTGGAAAACAGAGGGAAAAACCAGCAACCAGGGTGCTACCCAATCCAGGGAAACCTCAGGTGTTCCTGAGCTTTATCTCCTCCTGAAAGGTGATACTGTGTAATGTTCCTGTGGCTTTGAGAGCACAGTAGAGCAGGCCTGCTCTGTGCTAAGCCTGTGGGGACCCACGTGAGGGTGGCTGGTGCCTGCTGGCCAGTGTCCACAGCCTGGAGGGCCTGTGTGCTTGGCGGTGCAGCTGAGCCTTCCGGACTGGCCAGATGGTCCATGACTCTGCAGCCGTGGCTGCCTGTGGAGAGCCCCTCTGTGCACGCGGAGGAGGCTGTGATCTGAAACTGTCATGCGGGCCTCCTGGAGCCCTGTGCCTCCTGCCTGAGAGTGCGCCACAGATGTCTGCAGGAGGTTTTGGGGGACACTGGTGGAAGAGTCTCCCTGCGACCTCATCCCTCTTTGGTTCCTGCAGTCCTGAAACCAGAGACGCCATCTGATGAAGAGGGGAACTCGTGACTCGGGTGGCTCTGCTCCATCGACACAGAAACTTAAGGAAGAGAGCTCTTCTGTCCATCCCAATCCTGAAGCCCAGTTGCCATTGCCTTTTGCTCCCGGGGCCTGAGTCTCGGAATCCTTTTGAGACAGCTGCTGCACCCACCTGCCCGCGTTCTGCCTGCCTGGCACTTTGTGTTTTTTATCAGCCTCTAGGGCCAGAAATGGTTCTATAGTCCTGTTCCCGGAATAGTTTGCTCAGCAGTGTGTGAACCCAGGGCTGGCCGTATGTCATTCGTGTTCTGGCCTGTCCTGTATCCTGTCATGAGTCCCAGGCTGCGACCTCTGCTCTGTCCCTTGGAACTTCATGTTAAGTGGAAGCCCAAGCTGGTCCCCCTAACGGCCCGCTTCCAGAGTTCTCTACTGCATTAAGCTGCAGAGCCCACACATCTGAGACACAGGCATCTCTTTAGAAAGGCAGTTTTGATCTCACTTGTGGGAGACGGTTTTCTCTGTGTCTCCTCTTACCCCACTGAGCTCCTTGACTCCAGTTATCTGGCTTTGTCCCCACCATCCTACTAAAGGGGCTTTCCTCCAGGACTTTTCCAATAGCTTCCTAGCGGGAAAACCCAATGGTGGGTTCCAGTAGCACTGGACACGACTGGGGGAGCTTTCTCGCGGCATTCTCCTGGCTCGGCTTCCGCAGCTCTCACTCGTCCTCCTCGGCTCCTGTGCCTGGCTCCCGCTCCACTTGTAGCTTCTCTATCGCACCCAGCTGCCCCGCTCCCTAAATATTGCCGGACATGCTCCCGTCCCCAGCAACCTTGTCCTGCTCGGCTTTCTGTTGATTGAACCCAGCTCTCCTGTATTGCAAGCAGATTCTTTACCCTCTGAGCCACCAGGAAAGCCCCTTGCTATTGATACCTAGCTTATTTTTAGTCTAGGCTTCGAAGTTGTCTTCTAAGAAGCTAACTCAAGCTAGCTTAGGTGAATATGCTGGCTGAGCCTGAGACCAAGGGAGGCTCTCCAGGGATGGGACTACCTAGGGCCTCCCAGGGGACCCTGAGATGTGTGATTCTGTTCCATTGCTTCTCCAGGCTTCCATGCAAGCCAGCCACCCCAGGAGGCTTACTGCTTGCTTTTTCAGCTTCAGCACTTAACCAGCTGCTTCTCCCGGTCCTGATGGCTTTACAAATGTGCATTCTTGCCAACTCAGCAATTCCACATCCAGGAACTTAAATCTTGAGAACACAATGTGAGAGAGTCATTAAACTTTAAGGTTATGAATACTCATCTTTAGAATCGTTTCTTATAGGGAAGTTAGGAACACTTTGAGTAGCCAATGATAAGATACTAAGTTACTCATGATGATGTATTCATGGCAGAAATTTTATCATATTTTTCAAAATTAAAATAACTCTTTGAAGAGACCCTAATGAGAAAAAATAAAAAGCAAGGTATAAAACAGTTATGATCTTAAAACTATATGCATGTACATCATAAACTGTATCCACCTCAGAGTGATGGATGGCTGTTGACTTCTCTCTTTCTTTTTCTGCTTTTATCCTCTCTCTGCATTTTTGCATTTTCTATGTTCTTTTAACTACAGCTTATCACAGTGGTCCAGTCTTCTGGGAAGCCCCTGCAAACCTCCCTAAGCTGGATGGGTCCCTCTTCTGTGTGTTTCTGGTACTGGGCACATATTTCTGTGGTTTGGGTACCAGGTAGCCCTTTGATTTCTTGATGAGAAGACATTTGGATGTTCATTACTATATTTCTGTACTTAGGAGCAAACTGAATATCAGTTCAGTTCAGTCCCTCAGCTGTGTCTCTCTTTGCAACCCCATGGACTGCAGCACACCAGGTCTCCTTGTCCATCACCAATTCCTGGAGCTTTCTCAGACCCATGCCTATTGAGTCGGCAATGCCATCCAACCACCTCATCCTCTGCTGTCCCCTTCTCCTCCTGCCTTCATCTTTCCCAGCATCAGGGTCTTTCCCAGTAAGTCAGTTCTTCGCATCAGGTGGCCAAAGTATTGGAGCTTCGGCATCAGTCCTTCCAATGAATATTCAGGACTGATTTCCTTTAGAATTGACTGGTTTGATCTTGCTGTCCAAGGGACTCTCAAGAGTCTTCTCCAACAGGACAGTTCAAAAGCATCAATTCTTCAGCACTCAGCTTTCTTTATGGTCCAACTCTCACATCCATACGTGACTACTGGAAAAACCATAGCTTTGACCATATGGACCTTTGTTGGTAAAGTAATGTGTCTGCTTTTTAATATGCTGTTTAGGTTGGTCATGGCTTTTCTTCCAAGGAGTAAACATCTTTTAATTTCATGGCTGCAGTCACCATCTGCAGTGATTTTAGAGCCCAAGAAAATAAAGTCTGTCATTGTTTCCATTGTTTCCCGTCTATTTCCCATGAAGTGATGGGACCAGATGCCATGATCTTAATTTTTTGAATGTTGAGTTTTAAGCCAGCTTTTTCATTCTCCTCTCTTACTTTTATCAAGAGGCTCTTTAGTTCCTCTTCACTTTCTGCCATAAGGGTGGTGTCATCTGCATATGTGAGGTTATTGATATTTCTCCAGGCAATCTTGATTCCAGCTTGATTCCGATCTTGATTCCAGGCTGAATATGTCTGTTGGCTAAAAACATTCAAGTCAGTAGAGAAGCATTTTTGATAAGTTCAAACATTTACTAAGTTCAAATATCTGTGACTTTTTGGTTTGTGAGCTTTCCTGGTAGCTCAGATGGTAAAGAAGCTGCCTGCAGTGTGGAAGACTTGGGGTTTGGTCCCCGAGTTGGGAAGATCTCCTGGAGAAGGAAATGGCAACCTGGGAAATCCCATGAACAGGGGAGCCTGATGGGCTACAGTCCATGGGGTTGCAAAAGTCAGAAATGACTTAGCAACTAAACCACCACCACCACCAAACTTACTGATCAGTTTGGAAACGTTGACATCACAAACTGTGGAGACATACAATTCATAAACGTGTTATGTCTTGCCATTTATTTAGGTCTTCTTTAGTTTCTTTCAGCAGCCCACTCACTGGACTGGACTCAGAGGAGCCTGGCGGGCTACAGACCATGGGGTCTGTAGCAGAGACCGGACATGAGCCGGGCAGGACTGAGTGACTCACACTTTCACTTTCACTTTATTTTTGCTTCGCAAAAGCTTTAGCTAATGCTTCCGGTTTCCCTTTCAGTTTTTGAGCAGTTTGGGCATTTTATCAATTGGATTAATAAGTTGATCACTGGAGTTTAAGAAATGGCTGTATATATTGTTATGGGCTAAATGTTCGTGTCCCCTAAAATCTGTATATTGAAATCCTAACCCTTAATGTGATGGTATCAGGAGGTAGGGATTGGGGGCAGGGGGGCGGATATGAGGTCATGAGCATTGAGCCCTTGTGAATGGGATGAGTGTCTTTATATGAGGGGACCTGTGAGAGCTTGCTTGCTCTCTCTCTGTTCTCCTCCACATGAGGATACCAGGAGAAGAAGTCTCCAAACCAGGAATAGAGTCCTTATCAGACCCTGGACCTGTCAGTGCCTTGATCTTGGGCTTTCTAGTCGCTGGAACAGTGAGAAATAAATTTTTGTCATCTAATTCACCTGTGTTTGGTATTTTTTTTATAGCACCTGGTTTAAGATAGATATGAACATGATTTAAACTTTGGACTCTAAAGCAAGCTTATTTTGAGGCATTTGTAGATTGACGTATATTTCTAATAAGTAATACAGAGATTCCTTGTACCAGTTTCACCCTTTTATCCAGTTTCTTTCAAGGCATCATCTGGAAAGACTGCAGTATGACATTGCACCCAGCATATTGGCACTGATACAGCTGAGATACGGAACATTCGCTAGAGGGCTCCCTGATAGCGAGACCCACTTTTTTCCCACCCACTCCCTCCTTAACCCCTGGGAACCACTAATCTGTTCTCCATTGCTACCATTTTTGTCACTCCAAAATACTTTGTGTAAATAGAATCATACAGTGTATAATGTGGGGGGATTTTTTCCTCACTTAGTATAAGTCCGTGCTAAGAGTTGTTCCCTTTTATCACTGAGAGGTGTTTCATAGTGTGGATGGAGCGCTGTTTAACCATTCACCCACTGAAGAACATCTGGGCGGTTTCCAGTTTGGGACTGTTATGAGTAAAACCGCTACAAACATGCACAGCCGGGTTTTTGTGTGAACTGAAGTTTTCATTGCTCTGAACGAGTGCCCCCAGAGAGCGACTGCTGAGCTGCATGGGAGTTATTGGTGTGTCCTTTTAGAAACTGCCACACTGTTTTCAGAAGTGGCTGTACCATTTTACATTCTCACCGGCAAGGTCCGAGTGACCCAGTTTACTCCTATCCTCATCCGCATCTGTTATCGTCCAGTTTTATTTGGTTATTCTGATGCGTACATGGGACATCTCGTTCTTCATATGGATACTTATAGAACGCAAGTCTTAAGTTTTGATGAAACCCAGTTCAATAAATGTTCCTTATTTTAGTAATGCTTTGGTGTTAAGTCTAAATATTCTCTGCTTAGTTCTTGATCTCAAAGGTTTCGCTTCTCTTTTCCCAGCGGTTTTCCTGTGTCTCCTTCACATGTAGGCGTGTGGGTCGTTCCGGGTTGCGTTCTGATGCTGTGTGGAGCTCTTTGTCTGGGGCGCCTGCTCTGGGCGGCCTGTCCTGGCGGTGACCTTCGTGCCCCTGCCTTTCAGATCTCTACGTGTACGCTGTCCTCGTGTGCTGTGTGGGGATTCTCAGCGTCCTGCTGTTCACCCTGACCGTCATCTGGCAGTCTGTGTTTAGCAAGAGGAAATCCAGAGGTAAGAGCATGGATAAAGTCATGTCTGGAGTGGGAGCGGAAGCAAACCACAGACAGACGGACGGCGGCCGGGCAAAGTATCACTTTGGTTGAAAAACGCATCCTGCGTCGGGGGTTATTTACCTGTGACTGGTAAGCAAAGTGAGTGGGGGAGGTATGTCTCCCTTAAACTCTGCTACAATCACCCGTAACCACTGTTGACATCATTGCAGTCCCCCCTTTTCTTAAATCTCTTCTTTCTGCGGTTTCTGAGCACCCTTAACCTCTCTCTTCCTCCCAGAAGAGTCTGTGGAGTCCAATGACCCTGGCTTTGATTCTGGTTCTGCTGCTTAAGACTGGGTTTTTAGACACATTCCTTACGAAGTCTGAACTTGGGCTTTCTTATTTTATTGAATGACATGGAATGGACACCACCTTCTTTAGACTGAATATTGCTGTGTGTTCTTAATTTAATTACGGCATCGGACACTGTGCCTGGCAGGGATTAGAAAGGCTTCGCTCCCCTTCTCCTGTCCAGTCTGAGCATTCACTTCATTCCGCCTCCTTCCTTGTTGATATCCATGCCCCCTGGATTCTGTCTTCAGCCCCTTCCTGCTTCAATCTTTCTTTCGTAGGGATTGCAGTCATTGCGACTGACTCTTATCTCCCTATGAATACTGCCTGCTCTCTCTCCCTAGCCCCCTCCTCTCACCAAGCCTCCATGACACGCTTCCATCAGCTCCTGTGTGTTTCCTCTGAAACACCCTTCCTGTGCCCTTCCACTTAGGAATTTCTGAAATAGATGGGGACACTGCAGCTCCCAGAGATGACCTGGGTAACAGCTGGGCTTTGGAATTAAAATAACCCCAGTTCAGTGACAGCTCTTCACGTCCTATCTGATGACTTACCTGCCATGCCTCACCTTCTCCGTCTAAATAGTGAGGAGTTCAGCAGTGTATCTGTCTCACAGGACTATTGTGAGGGTTAAGTTTAAAAAAACACAAATGAAACCCTTAACACATTCTGGTTCCCTGTCAGTATCCTGTATTTATGATGACATGTGGGTATAGTTACTAATATGTATAATGGTTACTGTTAGCTCAAGTTCATAAAGCTGGCAAGTATTACATTTGGAGCTCATGGCTTAAGGGGCAGATAAAACAGGGACACTGGGCAGCATTTCTAGAGGGGATTCTCTGCAGAGGCAGGGCTAAGGGAACCAGGGAGAGATGGAGAGGGAGGCCCTCAGGAACCAACACCCATGGGATGCTGTTTCCACCCTAGACCTTAGGGGACAAGAGGAGGAGAGGTTCTGGAACGTGTGAGAGCTGTAGCTTTCAGAGAGTAGTCACCACTAGGAGCCTTGGAAGGACCCAGCCAGGCCAAACCAGGCGGGAGCAGGGAGTGAGCCAGGAGCCTCTACTCAGCCCCTTCCTGCCCTCCTCCTTCACATGTCCCAGGGATGCTTTCCTTTGGTCCTGCCACACAGACCTGAAGCCAGAGGGAAGTGCGTAGAGGTCAGCCTCCAGGGCCTGAGTAGAGTGGAGAAGAGTGATGATGACCCGGATGGGAACACACAGACCTGAAGCCAGAGGGAAGTGCGTAGAGGTCAGCCTCCAGGGCCTGAGTAGAGTGGAGAAGAGTGATGATGACCCGGATGGGAGCACGGAGCCCGAAGCACTGGAGACAGAGCCAGAGCTATAGGCAGGTCCGTCTTCCGCAGCCCACGCCCTGCCCACTCTGCTTGGCGCGTGTGTGCGGCGCTCCAGGCGCCCCCCTCCATGCCTGTGCCCGCCTTCTCCATGGTGTGCAAGCTTTTCTCCTGTTGCAGACCCCTGATGACTTTGATGAGCTCGTGGTGCATGTTGCACACGTGCAAATGTGTTTGCCTCCCTGCAGGCAGATAGCGTGCAAGGCAGGGACCGTGCCTCTGACCCATTCTCCTTGGAATTTGGCAGATGACAGCTGCTCACCAAATGGTGGGCAAACGGCTTTGTCTCCCAGCTGCTTTGCTCCCAGCTGCTGGAGTTCGGATGCCACATGGGCAGTCCCCAAGCCTGTTTTGCTGTAAAGGCATCTCTTCCTGGGCTCAGGGGCATAATGGAGAAATCTGCCTGGAGCTGCAAGTCCTGTTAGGCTGTGGGCAGGAGCAGGGAAACAGAGCCACATAGGTAGTTCAGTAGAAGTCCTTCTTTTCCAGAGTCAACAAGGCAGACCAGACACATACTCCAGGCCTCTCCAAGAGCCACTGGGAACCCAGGTCTTAGCTGCCCTCAACCCCCTGGGAGTGGGCCCAGATCGCCTCATGTGTATCTGCATGCAGCGTCTGAAACCCTGTGAGCTGTCAGGGGCTTAGCCTGAGCACCCACTGCAGGCTAGACCCCCTGTTGGTCCCTCCACATTCTCACAAATCCTTACTGCCAGCCCGAACAGCAGCCTTTGTTGCTCCCTTTTGACCAAGGACACAGCTGGGGAGCTTGTCCAAGTCCCCAAACAAGGGAGTGGGAGAGCCCAAGCCCAGCCCCACCCCAGCCTTCATGTTTCTGCTCAAGAAAACCTCAGCCATCTGGGGGAAGAGTTTTCCTTCAGCCTTTCATGTGGTTGTTGCTGAGGTCCTTCCTAGACAGCAACTCATACCTCCCACAGCAACTTGGTGCTTGGCATCGGTCTGGTACAACTGTCACCTACAGGCTGGCATCCTGTAGCCAGGCAAGACCGTGTCCAGGCTGGGGTTAGCCCTCACCTGCCTTAGAGCAGATTGGCCAAAGCTTCAGGAGGAGACCTCAGAGGCCCTAACACTGCTCCAGGGACTGGCAGGATGGGGGCATGGCTGTGACAGGGACAGGCCCCGGGGGGATGACGGCCTTCAGCCTGGGTGTGTTATCTGGGACCCATAGCCATGCAGTGCGTATAGTGTGGCCCGAGCTGAGGAGGCAGAGAAAGGTGGCCAGAACCTTGGGCTCCCAGGTATCTTCCTATTAGAAGAGGTGAGAGAAACAGCCCTTCCTTTTGGAGTCCTCAGAGTCCGGAAGATCACACATTACCATTTAAAAGCACCGTATCCTGAATTTCTGCTTCTATGCCTCTATGTACAGCGGTTGCTTTGTGTGGCACCGAGAGCCTTTGAGTCAAGAGCCCTGGGTGCTAAGCTATGGCCCATGGTGGAGACTGGCACCAGAACCATCTTTATTGCTTTTCTTCTCTTCCTGGTCTCCCTTCCTCACTCACCTGTGGGTTTCCCAGGACTCCTTCCCACATAGACTCTGCACTTGGATCCTTGTCTTATAGACAAACTCTGCTTCTGGGGACCCCTAGCTAACACAGGTGACGCAGTTATGTCATCAGCAGTGATTATGCAATGCATGTGTAAGGGAGACTCCAAGCGAGGTCTAGTTATATTTCTCTGTAAAATAGTATGTGTATAAAATTTTGCATTAAGGTTTTAAAGATGTCCTTATTCCACAGGTCTCTAGGTATTAAATTGTTTTTTGGATTGAGTTTTCAGTAAATATTGCATGATTAGTAAAGATTTAGAAAATGAATATAAAATTAATCAAAACCACATAAATATATTATAAATTTAGATAAATAATTAATAACACAAGAAGTAAAATGTTATTGAAATGGATTTTTATTTTACTTCATATAGCCTTGTATGGATTTACGTAGTAATAGAATTGAGCATCATTTCTATTCCTATATTGTAAATAGATGTTAGCTCTGCAAAACCTCAGTATGAAAAGAGGCAGGAATGGATGAAGTTTCCTTACACTACTCAATACTTTAAACTGCTTTCAAGTTATATGTCAAAAGTCATAATGATCTATCATGGAAAATGATTTTAATTCTCTACCAGCTGACAACTGGGTTAGCTCATATTTCAATCCTTGTTGAAAGCAAAACATTGGAAACCTCTCCTCTAATGAAAAGTTTATGTGCCCAGTCATTAGTCATTTGCTTTCTCAACACTGACACTGATAGTCCAAATCGTTTATTGAATCATTGAGGCCATTGATGTGCCCACTGGCTTTAAGCCCCAGGACAGGTCTCTGTAGTACAAGTCAGGATGGGTGAGAGGAATGCCTTAATTTTATGAAGTAGAAAGGCTCATTTAACAGGGAGGGAGGGAAAGGAATACAGCCAGACCTAGGGCAAGTTCCAGGGGAATGAATTCTAAGGAAAGAATACCATGGGAGGTGAGGATCCAGAAAAGCTGTTCTTTCCAGGGGTATGCAAACCCCAGACTAAAGACCACTGACCTATATAGTAAGCTTAGGATAGTGCCAGGAAGTCATGGTGAGTTCAATAAATACGAACTATGATTTTATTATTATTGCAACTGTAAATTAGCCAGCAAATAGTAGGTATCTAGTGAACACAGTGCAGAAAGAGTTCAGTTACTAACAAGGGGTTGAATCAGATAAACCAAAAGAACTCCCCAAAGCTGAGACTCTGTCATCCTGGTCTGGAGCCTGCATGGGTCACCTCCGTCACAGATCACTTCAAGTGCAGGAGCTTGAAACAACTGTTTTGTTTGCAGATCAGGAAGGTGACCTGGACTCAGCTGAACAGTTCTTCTGGCCTCAACTGGATCACTTACGCAGATTCAGCCTGCTGGTGGGCACTGGGGCCTGGCTGCTTTGGGGCCTCAGCTGGGACGTCTTATGTCTTTTCCATGTGGTTTCACCTTCCCGTAGGCTAGCCAGGCTTGTCTGTGTGGTAACAGAAGAGTTCTCTGCAATGGGAGAGAGAGAGAGCACAAGCCTCAAAGCACAGGGCCTTTTATGCTTCTGCTTGTGATTCTTTGGCTAATGTTCCATTGGCCAAAGCTCATCGCATGGCCAAGCTCGGTGTCAGGGTAGGAGGGAGTTACATAAGGATGTGGAGAGATAGAAAATATTAATGTGTGATTCACTGGGGCCATTGATGTAACACTCTACTGCACAACTCCAGGGCCCTGTGGCTGTTTCAGCTTTACTTCTATTTGAGGTAAGTTCAACAGTGAGCTTAGATTGGACACGTATTAGGATAATTGCCTAGGTATTCTTATTTTTCCTCTTCAGCTAGAATTTTTTCCCCCCCTACTATGGAGAATGTCATTGCAAAAAAAAAAAAAAAGGTTGTCTTTCCCAGGGCCTCCTTTCAGTCCTGAAAGAGCTCTGATCATAGAGAGAAAATCCGCTTTATAGAGAGGAGCATCTAAGTGGAAACAAGTTGCCCTGAGAACGCTTTCTCATAACTAAGGCAGAGCTCTGAGATTGGGTGACTCTGTCATTCCAGGACTCTTCAGATTAGAATCCAACGCAACCTGGCTTGCCAAAAAAAGAAAGAAAGAATACTGGGGGCTATGTGACCAGGAAGTCCGAGGTTTATGGCTCCATGCCTGGCTTGATCCAGGTGTTGAATGATGTCAAGCGTCTGTGGCGTCCTTGCTGTGAGTCTCCTGTACTCACCCAAAGATAACCTGGAGAGGCGGTTAGTGCAAACACTGGGCGACACCTGGCCACCCGCATTTCCTAGCAGTTCCGGGGCACACGTGTCTAAGGTCGTATTTATTTACCATCTGCAGTTCCGGGGCACGCATGTCTAAGGTCGTATTTATTTACCATCTTCTGTTTCTTCTTCCTTTCACAGTGAGACACTATTTGGTGAAATGCCCTCAGAATAGGTAAGAATATTTTCTTCCCTTTTCCATGTAAAATCTTTGCTATTTTACTTTCTTCTGATATTACCAAGAAATTGCTTAAATTCATATGTTTATCTTAAGGTCTGCATATTAGTTTACAGATCGACCTAAAAACATGTATTCTGCATGCACTCACATGTGTCCAGATTTCAGACTCTGGTTCTCGCTCCCAGAGGGGCCGGTGCACACGTGACTCATGCTGGCCCAATGTGCCTGCTGGAGGAGGCTTGGCACCTGCTCCCCGGTGTGGGAAGGGACTGGCAGATGACTGAACCACCTTGATGCCTTCTGACCACAAACACTCCTGATCCCTTCCACCAATGCCTACTTGTCCTGTGCCCTACACTACAGAATGTGTCCATTAGTGACGGCTGTGCCAAGAGGCCAGCCTTTTAGTGGATGGGACACACCTTGCAGGTAACAATAGTTATAGTGGATATTGCAAACTCAAGAGTATTTAGAAATTTGAGACTTTTTTCCAAGGCAGGATGAGTAAGATCAATTTCTCCCTGCTCTTCTTCCCTGCCAATAAGCATAACTATCAATTCTGGAAATAATATAAGAGACCAGCAAAGGAGGACTCTGAAAGGTAGTAAGAAGAAAATTATGAGAGACAAAGGCAAAGAAAAAAATCTTAGAAACAACCAAAGAGAAACAATTTATTACCTACAGGGAAACACAGACTTGAATGACAGTGCATTTTTTCATCTAAATCCGTGGGGGCAGAAAGAAGCAGCGCATTTTTCTATACAAACAGTAACAAGAGAGGTGGTAGTGAATATCAAATAAGATATCCTGTAAGACAAGAAATATTACTAAAGACGAAGAAGGAAGTTTTTTTAATTATAAAAGATGAACTCATCAGGATGATATGACACGTTGCCTGGGCCTAGCTACAGAGCCTCAACATACGGAAAGCAAAAAACGGAAAATTGAAAGATTTTCAATTATTCTAGAGCAACAGCTGGAAGTGCCAATGCTCCACTCTCAGTAATTGATAGAGTACCTAGGCAGAAAATCAGGACACAGAAGATGAAGCAATTTTACCTGACAAGTAAGAATGATTTGCCCAGTGATTGCATAATATATTCTTCTCAAGTGTATTAGGAACATTCTCTAGGATAGATCATATGCTAGGTCATAAAACATATCTTTATAAAATTGGGTATTTTATTTATGTGAGAAATCATACCAAGCCTGTCCTCTGACCACAACAGAATTAAATAGAAATTCATGACAGAAAGAAATCTGGGAAATTCCTCAATGTTTTGAAAGTTCAAACAACATACTATTAAATACTGTGTGGGTCAAAGAAGAAGTCAAAAGAGAAATTAGAAAATATTTTGAATTAAATAAAAATGAAAACACAGCATATCAAAACTCATAGGATGCAGCTAGAGCTGCAGGATGCAGCTAGAGCCGCGCTCACATAAGAATTCATGGCCCTTAGGTGCCAAGATCAGACAAGAAGAAAGGTCTAAAGTCAGTGCCTTAAGCTTTCACCATAAGAAACTAGAAGAAGAAGTGTGAGTGAAATCTGAAGTAAGAAGAAGAAAGAACATAGTAGAGATTAGTACAGAAATCAATAGCATGGAAAACGCATTCACGCGAGCACGCACGCACACACACACATTCACAGAGAGAAGATTCAGTGAAATCAGAGCTGGTTCTTTGTAAAGGTCAGTGGACCCGACAAACCTTAAGTTACATTGTCCACGAAAATAAAAAAGAAAGAAAAAAACCAATTACCAAAATTAGGAAGGAAAAAAGGAGTTCCTACAAACCCTATACAAATTAAAAGGTTATAATACTTATAATCCAAACGTATTCTAACAAATTAGACAACATAGATGAAATGGAAAAATTCCTAGGAAAACAAAAATTTTCCAGAACTGATTTAAAAATAAAGCTATAATCTGAATACAGAGAAGGCAATGGCACCCCACTCCAGTACTCTTGCCTGGAAAATCCCATGGATGGAGGAGCCTGGTGGGCTGCAGTCCCTGGGGTCGCTGGGAGTCGGATATGACTGAGCGACTTAACTTTCAGTTCTCACTTTCATGCATTGGAGAAGGAAATGGCAACCCACTCCAGTGTTCTTGCCTGGAGAATCCCAGGGACGGGGGAGCCTGGTGGGCTGCCGTCTGTGGGGTCGCACAGAGTCGGACACGACTGAAGCGACTTAGCAGCAGCAGCAGCAGCATAATCTGAATAACCTGTAATAAGTCAAGAAATTAAATTGTTAGCAAAACACTAAAAAACTTGTAAATATAATAGTAATGAAAAGGAGTACATTCACAGATACGGAGAGCAAACTTGTAGTAGTCAGTGTGGAGAGGGACGGAGGAGGGGCAAGATAGGGGTAAAGGGTTAAAAGGCACAAACTGTTCTGTATAAAGTAGGTGTACCGCAAGGATATATGGAACAACACAGGGGATACAACCAGTGGTTTTCCCCAATATTTTATAATAAGTATAAATGGGATATAACCTTAAAAAATGTGTATCACTATGTCGTATACCTGAAACTTGGTTAGGATCGTACAGCAACTGTACCTCAATTTAAAAAATGAGCAAAAAGATTTGAATAGATAGTTCCCTAAAGAAGGTATGTAAATGGCTAACAAGCTCATGAAAATGTGCTGCATATCATTAGTATCAAACAAGTGTGATTAAGACCACAATGCCACGCCGCCAAACGCCCACTGCAATGCTGCGGTAAAAAAGGCAGTGTCAGATGCTGGCCGGGATGTGGTGCGGCTGCATATTGCTGGGGAGCATGTACAATGGTGTAGCCGCTTTGGAAAGACAATGCGGTGATTTCTTAAAACAGTAGACATAGACCCAGCCATATTCACTATTATTTATTTGGCAAGAGGAAACTTTTGCAGAGTGACAGAGATGTTCTAAACCTGTATTGAGGCAATGGTTGTACAACTTTATAAATCTACTGAAATTATTGAACCGTATGCTTATGATCAGGGAATTTTATGGGGAGTAAATTATGCCACAAGTGGGCCTCAGAAAGCATCACTACGAACAAAGCTAGTGGAGGTGGTGGAATTCCAGTTGAGCTGTTTCAAATCCTGAAAAATGATGCTGTGAAAGTGCTGCACTCAATATGCCAGCACATTTGGAAAACTCAGCAGTGGCCACAGGACTGGAAAAGGTCAGTGTTCATTCCAATCCCAAAGAAAGGCAATGCCAAAGAATGCTCAAACTACCGCACAATTGCACTCATCTCACATGCTAGTAAAGTAATGCTCAAAATTCTCCAAGCCAGGCTTCAGCAATATGTGAACCGTGAACTTGCAGATGGTCAAGCTGGTTTTAGAAAGGCAGAGGAGCCAGAGATCAAATTGCCAACATCCGCTGGATCATGGAAAAAGCAAGAGAGTTCCAGAAAAACATCTGTTTCTGCTTTATTGACTATGCCAAAGCCTTTGACTGTGTGGATCACAATAAACTGTGGAAAATTCTGAAAGAGATGGGAATACCAGACCACCTGACCTGTCTCTTGAGAAATCTGTATGCAGGTCAGGAAGCAACAGTTCGAACTGGACATGGAACAACAGACTGGTTCCAAATAGGAAAAGGAGTACGTCAAGGCTGTATATTGTCACCCTGCTTATTTAACTTCTATGCAGAGTACATCATGATAAACGCTGGACTGGAAGAAACACAAGCTGGAATCAAGACTGCCGGGAGAAATATCAATCACCTCAGATATGCAGATGACACCACCCTTATGGCAGAAAGTGAAGAGGAGCTAAAAAGCCTCTTGATGAAAGTGAAAGAGGAGAGTGAAAAAGTTGGCTTAAAGCTCAACATTCAGAAAACGAAGATCATGGCATCTGGTCCCATCACTTCATGGGAAATAGATGGGGAAACAGTGGAAACAGTGTCAGACTTCATTTTTTTGGGCTCCAAAATCACTGCAGATGGTGACTGCAGCCATGAAATTAGAAGACGCTTACTCCTTGGAAGAAAAGTGATGACCAACCTAGACAGCATATTCAAAAGCAGAGACATTACTTTGCTGACTAAGGTCCGTCTAGTCAAGGCTATGGTTTTTCCTGTGGTCATGTATGGATGTGAGAGTTGGACTGTGAAGAAGGCTGAGTGCCGAAGAATTGATGCTTTTGAACTGTGGTGTTGGAGAAGACTCTTGAGAGCCCCTTGGACTGCAAGGAGATCCAACCAGTCCATTCTAAAGGAGATCAGCCCTGGGATTTCTTTGGAAGGAAGGATGCTAAAGCTGAAACTCCAGTACTTTGGCCACCTCATGCGAAGAGTTGACTCATTGGAGAAGACTTTGATGCTGGGAGGGATTGGGGGCAGAAGGAGAAGGGGACGACCGAGGATGAGATGGCTGGATGGCATCACGGACTCGATGGACGTGAGTCTGAGTGAACTCCGGGAGATGGTGTTGAACAGGGAGGCCTGGCGTGCTGCGATTCATGGGGTCACAAGGAGTCAGACATGACTGAGCAACTGAACTGAACTGAAATTATGCCTCAGGAAAAAAATTTTTTTAAGCATATGCCCTGAAAAGGCTCCAGTATTGGCATTTCAGACACTGGAAGAGGTTATGGCTCGGGGGACGCCATAGGCTGTGGAGAGGTCAGCGTGCCAGTGTTTCTAGGAACTTGCATCTAGCGTCTGGCCTTAAATCCTTAGCAAGCGCTGCGGGAGTCTGCTTCCTTCCCTTCCCTCATTTCCCCTCAGTTGCATCTATTCTGACCTGGTGCTGATGTTATAAGTACAGTGAGAATGTCACCTCAGCCCCGTGGGCATTAGAGCTTGGTCTCCCCTCAGTCTTGCAAAGCCAGAGGTCAGAGATGAGCACAAGGTCCCGCTTAAACGCTGCCGCCTTGACCCGCTGGTGCCGTCAGCGAGACTGGGTGCCTGAGCTAAGCTCGTCCCGCGACCTGTCTCCTGTTGGGCCAGGCCACAGATCTGCCTCTGGAAAACCTGCCTCTCTCACCGTACCCCAGGACCCTGCAGGGACTGGGTCTGCCCTCTTAAACCTGGGCGCCCTCCTGGCTTGCACTCAGCTTTCTGTAAAGAACCTCATGCTGATTTGCTTAGTGCAGGCTGTGCTCTGCCACGGGGCCTCTCCTGTGAACCGGTCAGTCCTTGCCACTTTGACTGGCCTTGACCTGAATTGTGCTCTGCCGCTATAGCCCAGGCGTTTCTTTTTCCTGTCCCTGTTGTGCCAGGGAGCTCCCACCTCTGGGCTCCATGATCCGTGCTATGGCAGCGGGCCCCCGGGCCCCTCAAGCCACGACTGGGATGAATGTCTGTCTTTGTCCTCTGGCCACTTCCTCCTAAGGGAGAATGGGCAGAGAGCGCAGGCAGGGGAGGGGCCCTCAGGAAGAGGCCGCGTGCTGGCCCTGAGGCTGTGGTCCCCGAGAGCCAGGCCTTGCCAAGTGACTGGGGCCGAACGTGGGGACGCTAGGGGATTCCTTGACTTTTTGAGAGAAGTTCAAACAGGAAGAAAACAAGTTTCATCTTCATGCGTGCTGGCCCTGAAGTCGGAAACTGCCGTCTCCTGGGAGGGCGGCCTTGACCTGCAGAGCTGGAGGACTGTCCCTTTCCCATGGCGGATCGCCCTCTCCCGGAGCAGACACTTGGGCCTTAGCGAGCATCTCAGGGCGCTGCAAGATTTCAGCTATCTGGAGAGCAGCTCAGCTGACGACTGTGAAACTGTACCCCAAAGCTCCAGAAAATCGGATTGGAAATGCAAGGCCACCGATTTCGTGGATTTGTGATGTGTTCCCACTCTTGGCTGGAACATCCCTTGGGCAGAGGAGCCTGGTGGGCTGCCGTCTATGGGGTCGCACAGAGTCGGACACGACTGAAGCGACTTAGCGGCAATAGCAGCAGCAGCACCCACACCGTGACTCCTCCTCGGCGCACTCAGGGGCCTCTCTTCAAGTTCAGTCAAGCTGTCAAGAGGGCGGACGGGGCACAGAAAGGCAGTTCCCAGCCAGCGCATTTCCTGACCTTTTGCTTGAACTCGTCTTATGCACTTGAGATAATAAAGTATCTCCAAGTGGGAGAAATTAAGGTGGGCGTTATGTTATCTGTGCCGATAACAGTTACAGCTGAAGTCGTCCAAGCTTTCTTCATGTTTTCTGGTGCAAACACTTTCTCAAGGATAGACAGTCAGGTCAACAGACTCTTTACATGTTGGATAAATTATAGGCACAGGTTGACTGTGTTTTATGAGCTTAGTTTAAAGCATTTTTCAGTCTTTTCTGAAACATCAGAGATTTATAAACATTTTAAAACATACTTCACAATCGAAGTATGGGATTACTAAGTGATTTGTTTAGGGTCTTGGAGAGAAGGCAGAGATGTGATTTCAAAGAGAATATGAAGACATGTGCTCCAAACTGAGGTATGTGACTAGTTGCTTCGTGTGTACTGAAGCCAGTTGAAGCATAGTGAATAGGAGCAGTGTTACAGAACATTTATTCCTTCTGCGAAGGGCCGTCTGCTGTGATGGTTAGAGGTTCTGTGGCCAGGCTCCCTCAGTTCACATGCCAGCTCTGCCATAGACTGCTGTGTGCCTTTGGCTAATTTTTCAACCTCTCTGATAAAATGAGGGCAATCATAGCTCTAGCAGGTAAGGAGTTGGGAGGATTTTAAGAGTTAGTCTGTATAAAGTGCTTCCAACAGGTCAGCGGTGAGCTCTGTGCAAATAGTCCTGTCATTATTCAGTCAATACTTACGAGTGTTTCTTCTGTAGGCTTGTAAGGCCCTTTGAGTGAGGATGAAATAACACCAGCCCACGCCTTGAGGTCTGGGAGATGCAGAGGAACAAGGCGGTGGCAGAGCCGTGGCCACAGCGCTGTTGCGGGCACCCAGCGGGGGCGCTCCCAAGCCTGTCTCGGGGTCTCCTGGGGCTGAGGTCTGGGCTGGGTCTTGGAGGTTGAGTTAGAGCATTGCAGGAGAAGAGGGATGGGGGCAGCAGCACACAGAAGTGGGGCGGGAAGAGCACAGCTGGGGAAGGGGTTTCGTCCACGGGGTGAGGGATCTTGGAGATTCAGGGCAGAACAGCAGGCAGGTGAGGCTGGAGGTGGTGGCAGGGCAGATTGCAGAGGGTGGCAGTCATCATATTAAAAGTAATGACAAAGCCTCATTTATTACATGCCTGGCGCAGTGCTGAGCACGGGACACACACCATCTTCTTCTGGCCTCACAACAACCCCATGAGTGGCTGCTGTGATTATCCCCATCCTACAGTTGGGAAACCAGTCCCAAAAGAGTGTGGGTGTTGGTGAGGTCTCCTGACCAGTGAGGGCAGGAACAGTAGGGCTACCAGCCCAGGCCACCTGGCTCTGGGGCTCACACACTGGCCCAGGCGTCCTGGGGGGCTTGGGTCTGACTGTGAGAGCTCTGGAATTGGCAGTCACAGAAATGGACGAGAAGTGGGTGCTGCAGGAGAGTCAGGGCGATGGAAGGGGAAGCGGAAGGGGCTTGGCTGGAGATGACTGCAGCGGCTCTGCCCCGTCCTGACTTTGGAAAGTCCAGTGAGCTCCGGTCATAGGCATCGATTTGTAGGTGTCTTCCCTTGTGACCGCATTCAGCTGAGCAGGCCAGGGGGTGAGGGCTGGGACGACAGGCTCCCGGTGTGTGTCTCCTGGTCTCGCTTCCTGCATCCCTGAGGACATCGCTGTGCTGTCTTATCCTGGCCCACCCGGGGGCTCAGGCTCACCTCCCTCCTTTCAGAGCCCCAGGCAGAGGCATGCAAGGGGAAGACAGCCATGGTGATGGGATCTGGTTATTCCTGGAATAACACGAAAAGCCTCCACCTGGTTTTGGCATCAGGTGGAACTATGCCACCTGCTACGTGGTGGCGTGGGAGCAGTCTCTCAGCTTCTGTGGGACTAGGTCACTCTCCACCAAATGGGCATCAGCTTGCCTTTGTCCTGTAGCTCAGGGTTGTCGTCAGGGTTCAGTGAGATAATACTGGCTGTGGACTAATTCCTCATAATTACTCATCAAGTGCCCGTGTACCTCTGTGGCTGAACACTTGATGGGGTTTATTTCTAATCCTCATAAAAAGCCTGCTAGGTACAAATTAATCTCCCCAGACTAAGAGCATGAATAAAACTGCCAACTCTTAGATGAATAGCTAGCCCTCTATACTATTTACAGACCTTTGGATTGCAAGCGCAGATGGTCCTACCCAGGAGAAGGCTCGGCTGGCTCCTGGCCGGGGTGCTGCAGGGTGTGAGCCTCCACCAGGGGACACTGGGCCCTCGGGGCCGTGACTTCTGTCCCCAGCCTCCCTCCAGGCAGCGCTGCCTCCAGGTTTTGATGCAACTCCAGCCAGTCCTGCTCCTCCCAGGAAAGGAGAGGTGGCTCAGGAGCCTTCACCCAGGCCTCATGGAGGACTCATCTTGCTTCCCCAGGAAGCAAACACAATTGCAGTCACCGCTGTGGGACCAACCTGAACCGTGCTCTATGGCCAGAGCGTGAGGTTGTGCTGAGCAGGGGTTGGGGGTCAGTGCCACCCAAACGGGTCCCTTCAGCTGCAGAAGGCAGTGAGTGGATGCTGGGCAGATAACCCCAGGGATCTCTTTTTGCCATTATTCTTATGACCCAAGGCCAACACTGCATGGGACCGCTGAATATTAAGGAAGCACCTCCCAGTCTTACCAGTCGGCGTTCAGAGATCTTAAACTTACAAACTAAACCTAAGCCAGTGTGCAGACTCCGTGAGAACTGGCAGGGACTGCAAAGGACGAGCTCTCATGACAAGACCAGCAGAACCTCTGAGGTGATGTAAACCATTTATGATGAAAGGCCACGGGGAGGCAGTGGACAGGAGGGTGCCTTGGCAATTACCTCACAAAGGAGCAGCTCTTATCCTGATGTCTTCGCAAAATGCATGCAAGAAGGTCTTATGCAGAAAGTGACGCATCAGGATCCCCGGGGTCTGCAGGTCCTGGTGCAGGTTTCTGAGAACTCTGCCAAGTCCAGCCAGCTCCCTGTTCAAGGAGAGCAGATTCCATAATAATGATGATACCAATGCTGGTAAGACAGTCATAGGCCACACCCATTTAGTGCTTCTACTTACCAGAGGTAGTTCTGTGTGTTTGACATAGTGTGATGTATTTATGAGAAAAAGTCTTTTCAAGGGAAGCACCATTCTTCCACCTTGAGAGTGAAGTTCTCCAGGCTGTACAGAGCTCCTGGCATGGACTGTGGATGACCTTGTGTGGTAGTGGAAGCCTATGGAGCGCTTTCAGAAACCTCGAGCCAGATGTCAAGAAACTCACCTTATTTACACTAGTCCTTGGCCTTTATCGATGGCAGTTGACCTTGGTGAGGGGGGGCCCATAACTGCAAATGACAGTGAGTTGCTAACATAGCTGTCGTGACCCACAGCCCCCTACAGAGCCTAGCACTCAGTCCGGCCTCTCTTACCAGGACAGAGCTCTCAGCAGCTGCGTTTAGTACAGACTGGAAATGCAGTGAAATGCTGATGCCGCCTTCTGCTACCTTCTCTTTAGGAAGCTGGTTTAAGCCCAGAGCAGCCTTTCTGGATCTGGCTCTATCGACCTTCTTCCTGCCCTAGTTTTCTTGTTCTCTGTTGTCTGGGCTGGGCCCAGAGTCCTTGCTTCAGGGCCTGGCGGCAGATGGAACTGGTTCAGATCCCAGTGCGCCTGCCTTGACCCCTCTGAGGCTTCGTTTTCCCATCTAGGAGGGTCAGAGGTTACGGCTATCAGGTACTTTTCACAGTGCCTTGTGTAGGGTAGACTGATAAATGCAAATAGAAGGAGATATCACATTTTTCTTTATTAAATGAGAGAAAATTTTTAAACTGATAAATCTGGTGTTAAAAAGGATGAAAACATAAATATGCTTACCCATCGACCAAGTGGCTATAAAATAGTACTAACTTGTCAGAAATCATTTTGACAGTGGGCATCAAATAGCCTTTAAAATGATCCTTTTTTTCTGAACTAATGCTTCTAGGTCTAAGAATTCAAAAAACAAAAGTCTAAGAATGGAAAACCATTATGCACAAATATATTTATAGCAATGTTATTTATATATCAAATTGGGAAACAGATGTTTAGATGCTGGGGAAAGGCTAAGTAAACTGCCGCATGTCTTGTCATTAGAATAGTAGGAGGGCATATCAATTTGGAAAATGTAGATTAAGTAAAAAGAAGGATGCAAAATTGTAATACAGTTTTATTTTTTTTAAAACAATGTAGAAGAGCTAGGGAAGAGTTGAAATTTAAATCCACGCCAAAGCTTGCCTATGGATGTTGCTAGCAGCTGTTTATTCATAATCTCCAAAACTTGGGAGCAACAAAGATGTCCTTCAGTAGATGAATGAATAAATAAACTCTGGTACATTCAAACAATGGAATATTAGTTGACATTAAAGAGAGATGAGCTATCAAGCTATGAAAAGACATGGAGAAAACTTAAATGCATATTTCTAAGTGAGTGAAGCCAGTCTGAAAAGGTTCAGACAATGTACGGCGTTCTGGAAAAGGCAAAGCTATGGAGACAGTAAACAGTGGTTGCCAGAGATGGGGGAGAGGGATGACTAGGTGGAGCACAGAGGAATCTGGGGGCGTGGAAACTTCTGTACCTTTCTCTAGGAATGGATACACTACAGATTTGTCCACACCCATAGGATGTACACCACCAAGAGTGAACCCTAATTAAACAGTGACCTTTGGGTGGTAATGATGTGTCAAAGTAGTTTCATTAATTAGCGCAAATACACCCTTCTGGTGGAGGAAGTTCATGATGTGGCAGTGGTCTGTCTGAAATCTCTGAACCTTTTGCTCGGTTTTGTTGTGAACACAGAACTGCTCAAAAAAGAAATAAAACATAGAAGAGGGAAAAGACTGGAAATATTTACAAAGGTTACGACAGACTTATTGTTTTTGTTTTCATGTCCGTAATTACCATTTTAAAACATGAACATGCATTAATTTATAATGGAAAGAAAAAAAACATTTCAAGAGTTTAAGATGCTAGGAAATCAAGCTGTATGTGTGGTTGTGTATTTAAACAATCCCGAGGGTTTCTGATCCCTTTTTCCCTCTTAGTGGCCAGGGTTTTGTAAACACACATTCCTTTTGGCTATTTGTGAATTTACACAGTTGACCTTATCCTTAAAGTCGTGGCCAGTTAGAGTTTCTGCCCGATAAAAATAAGCTGTCTTTGGGGACTCTTGGTGTGAACTATGTTCTTAGAAATTGCCCCACTAGTCACTGTGTGACTCAGTCTTTGTTATTTTAAAACTCTGCTGCTGCTGCTGCTAAGTCGCTTCAGTTGTGTCCGACTCCGTGCAACCCCATAGATGGCAGCCCACCAGGCTCCCCCGTCCCTGGGATTCTCCAGGCAAGAAGACTGGAGTGGGTCGCCATGTCCTTCTCCAGTGCATGAAAGGGAAAAGTGAAAGTGAAGTCGCTCGGTCGTGTCCGACTCTTAGCGACCCCATGGACTGCAGCCTACCAGGCTCCTCCATCCATGGAATTTTCCAGGCAAGAGTAGTGGAGTGGGGTGCCGTTGGAGGACTGTATTAAAATAGTCTATTTTCTTTTATTAAATGTATACATATTTAGATAGGTATTTGTGTTTAATTTACTGTTTTTCAAAGATTATTCTGTCACATGTGTGCACCTAAGTCGCTTCAGGTGCGTCCGACTCTTTGCAACCCTATGAACTGTAGGTCACCTGGCTCCTCTCTCCATGGGATTCTCCAGGCAAGAATACTGGAGTGGGGTGCCAAGCCCTCCTGCAGGGGATCTTCCCGACCCAGGGGTCAAACCCGCATCTCTTATGTCTCCTGCATTGTCGGGGGGGGTTCTCTACCACTAGCACCAGCTGGGAAGCCCCTGTACAATCACATCGTTTAGTAATTTAAATTTAAAAGTTAAATAATTAATTTTAAAAATATATGTGCAGTGATAATTCTCCCTGTCCAGTCTTCTATCTCTTTAGTTCCTCAGCACCCTCATTCTAAGGAATACTTTTTAAATTCTCTAATGAATATTTCCAAAGTTTCTCTATGCTTGTGTACATAAATACTAATATATATCATTTTCTCCTTTTTTTTTAATACAAAAAGTGACACGTTTTACACATTGTCCAACACCTAGCCTTTTCACTTAACAGTGGGTCTTTCCTTATCCTGGTATAAATAGCTTCCTCATTCCAGTTTCAAAGGACCCTCTGTGTGCGTTCATGGATTCGCCATAATTCCCTTCCCCAGTCCTGTGCTGGTGGACAGTTGGGTTGTCTCTAATCTATTGCTGTTACCAATAGCACGATAATGACTTATATGGACCTATTGTACCCATGCAAGAATATCCACAGAATCAATTCCCAGAAGTGAAACTGCCAGGTCATAGAATAGAAACCTTGCTAATTCTGATAGCCCTGTGATCCTGATTGCTGAATTACTCTGCATCAGGAAGGGTTTCCACTTGTAACCCCAATACTTCTGAGTGCCTGACTCCTCACACCCTTGCCAAAAGAGTGTTTTGCCTTAAGTCTGATAGTTGCCATTCTGATGTGTGCAGAAAGGAAGTGCAGTACCTTTTTATTTGGATTCCTCTTTCTTGAGGAAGTTTTAGCATGTTTTCCTAGGTATGAGCCTTTCCTCTTGGGTGAAGACTGTTTACCACCTTCGTTCATTTTGGTTATTGGGTCATATTTTAATGGACTTCTAGACGTCCTGTGTATCATGGAGAGAGCCTCTCTCGGTAACTGTACTTGCCTGGCGATTGTGTGTCTGAGGACAGGAGAGGCACGCTCCTTGTTGCAGCCAATAGGATGCATCTGAAAGGAGACTGATGGCCGTTCAAGGAAGTGTGTGCCCTCTGTCACGCCGGTGGCCCTGGCGACAGGTCTCACGTCCGGCCAGTCTGGGCTTGCAGTTTCTGTGTTGTGTGCTTACAAACTGTGGCTTAGGGCAAGCCACTTGGCATCTCTGAGTCTTGGTATTCTTACCTGTAATAAAAGGCTTACCCATCACTTTGGGTTATAATGGATAACACATGGAATATGATACTACAGTGACTATATAAGTAACCACCCAGATAAGTGAAAGCACTCGCCACACTCCTGAGGATCATTTCCGGCTCTGCCTTATAGGTGAAGGTGCAGCGGGAGGATATAGCCAATCCCGGTGGCCCCGGGGGTCCCAGCTGCAGGTCCCCAGGGTCCTTTCTCACTGGCCCAGGGGCTGCTCTGTCTCTGGATCGTGAACCACCAAGGCATGTGCAAGGCATGCTGGTGTTAGGGGAGCTCAAGGAGAAGTTTTTAGTGCTCTCTGAACACCCTACTGGTGATATAGCCAGACTGAGTAGACCCATTAACTACGTGTAAACCACTAATGTATACATCCCCGAACAATGTAAGCAAGCTGGCCCCGGGTCTCTCCAGAGATTGTGGAACTTTACACATCACATAGTCCTAACTAGCTCGTCTCATCATCCTTAGCCAAGGGTCAATACCAAGCATCCCTGGAGATAAGCCAGAGCCATCTCATTTCAGCTCTAAAAAGCTCCTGCCTTACATAGGTCCGTCTGGGTTCTCAGAAGCTGTTGCTTGGAACAAAGCTGCCTTTGCCTTCACCTGGGCCTTTTCCTTCTACAGCTCGGGGGAGACGGTCACGAGCGTGACCAGCTTGGCTCCACTGCAGCCCAAGAAGGGCAAGAGGCGGAAGGAGAAGGCTGACGTCCCTCCCGCAGTTCCTGCCAAAGGTAGGGAGCTAGCCAGTGGTCACCACGTGTGAGCACAGCACCTGGGGCCTGATGTGAGTTTAGGGCGGGAGATGGACAGATGGGGATGCGGCAGTCCTGATTGTATGGCCTGGAAAACTCCACCTAGATTCTCATCATATCTGAGCCCTGTCCCTGAGGCGGGCTGGTGGGGGGTGGCGCCGCTGGCCACACACGGCTTTAGCAGGGAGCTGCGGGGGTTGTAGTGGGGGGTCAGCCTCTACAGACTGTTCCGAAGTGTATTTCCTTCTGAACTACTAACGTGATCTGCGCAAAGCAGGATGGGGCAAAAGGGTATCTGTTCATTTAAGGGAAAACGTTTCTCTGATTTTTCTAAGGATAAAAACCAGGTGAGCAATGTAGTTTGGATTTGTTCTAGGGATAAAATGAGGGTTATTCCTTGATTCCAAGGAATCATGACGGGGCAGCACAAATGAGGGAGATGGGCATTTCCTGAGGCAAGAACTACAGGTGTCTTTAAATAGTTCCGAAAATAACGGTGGCTAATTTAGGTCATACCTCAAAGGTTTTGATATAGAGTTGGGAATACAAGGGTTGCCCCAGTGAATAATTTAATAGCAAGACAAGATCCATTGTATTCCTCAGCTGGGGCTCTCTAGGGTGTCCCCTAAGCTCCCATTGAGCCCTGTGGCAGAAGGCAGTGGTGCTGAGTCTGAACATACATCAGTGGACAGAGAGGCTAGGAGGCATGGGCCTCCTGGGAGGCATGACACGGGTGGGTCTGGGAGGGAAGGGGGTCCCTGCTCTGGGCTGGGCAGTGTACTGATGTAGAGTCTCATTCTATCAGGGTGGTCAGTGCCCTAACGAAAGACGAATGTGAGACTCAGAGAACCACGTGGCAGAGCCTGACTTTGGGTTCAAGTCCCAAATCATTTAAATACTAGTCAGTTACATGACATTGCAGGAAGAGCCTCGGTTTGCTCCTCCGTTATATGGGCACAATAAGACCTTCCCTAATGACTTCACAGGGTGGCTGTGAGGGTCAAAGGTCACCACAGTCCAGGTTAGTGTGCAGCTAGGAGGAAGCCCCAGGGAAAGTTCCAGCCTCAGCCTTAACCAAGGGTACTTGGTTCTCACCTGCACATCTGACCTCTTTGTAGCTGGTGGTGTTTTGTCGACCTTGTTGAGGAGAGAGGAGGACATGTCCAAAGGCTAGGAGGGGATCACCATTCCCCGAAGGGCAGCAGTCCAGCTGTTACCTGGATCAGAAACTAAAGTTCTTCCACGAAGGCAGGAAGGGGCCCAGAAGACTCTGTGTCTGTGGTGCTCATGGTGTGTGGACTCTAAGGGTCCTGGGAGGAGCTGCAAACTAAACCCTTGATGTGTTCCTGCAGCTCCCATCGCCACCACGTTCCATAAACCGAAGCTGTTAAAGCCACAAAGGAAAGTCACCCTGGTGAGTAACCACGTTCTCTGTGCTGTCCCCTCAAGCCCCAAACACTTTGTTCCAAGGAGCACCTTGATTAACTCAAAACATGCTCCAAGTTCTTGGTGCTTCATCCCCAAGCAAAGCCGTTCTCTCTTCTTGGGTCAGCTTTTGAGCCTATTTTTCTCCATACCTAGTTCCCAGAGTGGCTTTTAAAAAATACATGTGGGATTGCGTTTTATCATCCATGCTCCTTTTCGAAAAGAAGGAAAAAAATCACACTCTGAAATGAATGAAATATAAAGTGGACCAGCTGGTATAAATTTGTCTTGATAACCACTCTGAAGAGACTGCGAGAGAACCTTCCAGAATATATGTTGTACTTTTCATTTTGAAATACTTTTTAGATTTTCAGAAGCGCTAGAAAGATGATACAGAAAGTTCCTGTCCACTCGGCACCCAGCTTTTCCTAAGGTTAACATCTCACAAAGCCGTGGTGTATTTGTCAAAACTAAGAATTTAGCCTCAGCATATATTACCATTAACTGCACTCCAGATTCGGGTCCGATTTCAGCAGTTTTTCCACGAATGTTCTTCTTCTGGGGTAGGACCCCATCCAGGCTAGCGCATGGACGTCACGGTCCTGCCTCCTTAACCCCTTCCAGTCAGGACCAGTGCCTCAGCTCTGCGGCCTTGGCACTTTAAAGGGTCGTAGCTGCATTTTTTAGAATGTCCCTTGATTGGGGTTTCTCTGAGGTTTTCTAATGATTAGAAATGAGGTTATGGATTTGAGGGAAGCGCAACACAGAAGGGATATGCCTTTCTCGTTGCGTCCCATGGCGGGGACCTGCTGTGACATTCACCTTGACCGCTTAGTAAGGGTGAGTCTGCCAGACTTCACATAAAATCACTCCTTTTTCCTCCCCGTCCTCTATTTGTTAGAAGTCAGTCACTAAGTCCCGGTCACACTCGAGAGGAGGAGAGTGAAGCTGCACCTCTTGAAGGGAGGGAGATCAAAGACCTTGGACACATATGAAAACCACCACAGTCATAGTGTTTTAGGGGAGACGCATCCAACCCATGCAAATAGTCTGTTTTTCCTTGAACTTCCATCTACTCATTTGCATCGTCAGTGGGTTTTGCTTGCAGCACTTATTACTATGGTGAGTTAATGGTGATTTCCTGTTTTCCTCAACCCGCCTCTGTTTACTACTTAAAAGTCTTCTACAAGCGAGAGCTGGCTCCCTTCTCTCGTTGATTTATTCACTAATTTCTTTACATCAGTGTGCATACGTGGAGACTTAATTTCTTTTCAATGTGTGCTTGTATTGTTTTTCGTTTTGTTGCTGATTTTGTTCAGCAGTTGTATATGTGTGTGAGAGAGAGAGAGAGACAGAAAGAGAGAGGGAGAGAGGGGCGGAGAAACGGGCAAGCTTATTCTGAAATGTGTATGAATGGCAAAGCCAAGAAACAGAAAAGTGGAGAGTTTATATATGCCAGTTCACAAAATTTACATTAAAACTGTAGTAACTGAGCCATGTAGTAAGTAACTGGGCTTCCCTGGCGGCTCAGACAGTAAAGAATTTGCCTGCAGTGCAGGAGGCCCAGGTTCAATCCCTGGGTTGGGAAGATGCCCTCGAGGAGGGCATGGCAACCCATGCCAGTATTCTCGCCTGGAGAATTCCATGGACAGAGGAAGGAGCCTGGCGGGCCGCGGTCCATGGGGTCACAAAGAGTTGGGCACTACTGAGCAGCTAACACTTTCACTTCGCTTTCAAGTAATGGTATTAGCACAAGAATAGAAATATAAACCAAAAGAAAATAATAAAGAGCCCCAAACTTATCTGCATATGTATTGTCACTTGATTTTACGACAAAAGTGACATTGCAGCGCAGTGAAGAAGGGATTATCTTTTCCGTATATGGTGATTATCTTTTCCGTATATGGTACCATATATATGTGGTACTTCATACCACAGAAAAAATTAATTAGTATGAAAGGTAAAAATAAAGCTTCCTAAGCATAATGTGTCTATACAAGGTCAGGGCAAGCAAAGATTTTCAAATCTGTAATGTTGCGAGCTTGATGGTTGCAGTCAGCACCTGTGTCCTTCTGAATCCAGAGCGTAAGGTTTTAACCAGCTTATTCAAAGCTTTGTCTCGGAGGGAAACCTGAATCTCTGTGCATGACTCTGACATCTTCTCCTGGCTCAGCCTTACCCCTGACCTCTTCTGTGCCCAGGTTATCTGCCGTTCCTCTGGACAGGATGGCTCCTCTGTTTTCCAAGAGAGAACCTCCTTTTCCCTGCAATGAATTGTGGGTTCTGTTTTCATGCAGTGTGATTCCATCTGGTTCATGTCATCAAAGGTTTTGCTAGACTTGCCTGTGGGGACACACAAATACTCTGCTTAAGGAAAGCGAGTTCCTACAACCCACGGCGGGTAGCGTTGCATCTCTCATGAAGAAAGGGCTGCTCGCCCCGGATGGAGCAATGTCAGCAGCCTTGAATGGGCAGCTCTCTAGTTCACAGCGACACAGTGCGTCCTCCTTCAGCAGTTTGGGGCCACTCATAAATGAAGTAGATTCAATAGCATTTTCAAAAATAACTGGCTCCAATCACACGTTTCTTTGCTGTGGACTTTTTTGGGAGGGGTGGTTAAACCCCCCTTCACATCTAAATTGGCCCCACATGAGGTTTTTTTTTTTCATTTTTCATCAAATTTTATTTTTTCAATTAATTTAATTGGAGAATAATTACTTTGCAATATTGTGATGTTTTTACCATGCATCAGCATGAATCGGCCACAGGTGTACACGTGTCCCCTGCATCTTGAACCTCCTAACCTCCTTCCCGACGCTGTGGACTTTTTGTTTGTTTGTTTGAGCTGGTGTGCTCCTCTGGGACAGAGATCCTTCTTGATTTGCACAGAAAGTAAGTCAGGGCAGTCATATATGCAGTTCAAAATGGATTCTTTGTTTTATGGAAATATCCATAATGCTGTTATTAAATAGCAATTTCCCTGTCCTTTGATAATTTAAGATATGAAAAGACTTAAAATGTTTTAAAGCAAATTTTCCAGAAATGAGTCAATCTGAAGCACCTACAGCAATACACAGTAAAGTAAAGAACTGACTTTGAGTGTACCTCTGCCTGATCAGCAGCTTAGAGTCAAAAATGCCAGGCCTAGCGTCTACAGGTTTTGGTTAATATTAAGATTTATTTTCCCAGTAGGCCAGGATTGACCTCAGTCTCAATTTGGTCGATATTTATCTCTCAGATCAATAAGTCTTGATGGCAGCTGAAACTACAGTCAATAGCTACCTGTTGACTCACACAGGCCTTGGTGGGTAATTTAGAAAATAATTTAGCAACATCTTTTCTTTGGGATCGGGTACCAGTTTAGGTGTTTAATTCTATAACTGCTGCATTTTGCCACAGAGTCCATAACACAGTGTTTCCTGGAGTGGTCGGGGCCACAGAGCTCTCCAGCCCCCCAGCCCCTCTTTCCAGAGTGATGTTGACACATGCTCACCCCAAGAAAGCAACCTGCCCACTCCCTCCACTGACTCATTGGCAAGAAGGAAGAACCTCCGTTTATTGAGCATTTACTATGTATCAGCTCCTCTGTTAGGAGCTTTGCAGGCTCCATCTCCCTCATCTCAACCACACACGCCAACCTCAGCAGACCCTCGGACTCCAGGCAGAAATGACAGGCCTGGGTCCTTGCGTTTTCATCCTCAAAGCTTAACATCTTTTCTTATGCTTCCAAGATAACATGGCATTTTGCAAGAAGTATATATACCAGAGACTAATAGTGGTTTGAAAGAAAAAATGATAGGACTCAAGAAGAAAAAAGAGGTGAGAAAGGCATCTTAGACGTTTTATAATTGAGGTGTCTAAACTGCCTTCCCCTATTTTAACAAAAGAACCAAACACAACAACCTGTTCTCAAAATTAGCTTATGAAGCCGTGCCTTGTCACCAAGGGTCCTTCTGATGGACAGTGTGTTCCTTTTGTCTAACAACCTGGAATACTGACGATGAATCATTATTCCAATATATCAGTGGTTCTTCATCCTTAAGGGGCCAGGATGCACTTTCCCAAAGCTCAAAATGTGCATCCTTCCAGTTGGCGGTGGGGGGATGGACACGGCCTTCAGGGGACCCCTGTTTCCTCCCCATGGTCTTGGGACCCCTGAACTCACTGAGATGATCTGCACACTTCCAGAAAAGGCTGTTGTCGCCTCCTTATTTCAGAAGGAGCAGAGTGCGTTTGATTTCCTTTTCTTGCCCTAGGCCATTTACTGATTCAGAGACCTCGTGGAAGGAGAGTAAGCAGTCTCTGTGATGGGGAGGCGAGACCTCGATAGCAACAGGGACTGTGAGCCGGAGGGTCTGGCTGGCGGCATCCCCAGAACGACTCACAGAGGGTGCAGCCCCGGGGGCTCCTGCCTCAGCGTCACGCCTCCTCACTGAGGCTCCCTTAGTGGGTCACCTCTGTTTCCTCTCTCTAGAACCAAGGCACTCGCCTGTAGCACTCTGTAGCTAGAAAGATCAGACTACCCTTGTTCTCTAAGGAGAAACTATCCCTTGCGAGCAGAAGGCTGAAGACACGGGGGAATCAGGAACGTCAGGGGCTGGATTACAGCAGGTTTCCTCGTGGGTCTCTTGTATCCTGCCTCCCCCTCGGATCCATCTCCTGCACTGGTGCCTGGGGGTCCCTCTCAAGTGCAGCTCCAGCCCTGTCATTTCCCTGCTCGAAACACTCCTGTGGTTCCCCCTCGCCTCCAGGATGAGACGCGGCTTCCTGCGAGCGGCGGCTGTCGCTGGTCTCCCGCTCCACTCCACCACACGCCGCCCTGTGCGGCCCAGGTCCCCTCACTGCTGGCCCCATGCGCTCCGCCCTGCACCTGCTGCCCGGCGCATCCTCCCGCAGGGCCGCCTCTCGCCTCCAGCAGGCAGCTCACACACCACTTTCTTTCCTGAGGCCTCCTGCTCCTCCTGCCCCACTTCTTCACTCATCTGCACTCTCCCCGGCATCGGTGCCACCCTCTATGTCGGGGACTTGCCAGTGCCAACTCTCATGGCACGTTTTAGTTAATCTGTTCTACCTGACTCCGCAAGGCACTGATGCCCTTGTCCCTGGGAGTAAACATGGGTGGCCGGCTGTGACCCCGGCTGACTGCTTTCCGTCTCGGCTGTCACCCGTCCCCAGATGGTGAGGCTGGCTCCGCTCCTCCACCTCCTCAGAGTGTCGCCTGTCTCGGGCCCTCTTCTCCTTGAACACGTCCCCGGGAGGCTCAGCACTCACAGGTGCAACAGCCACCTCTGCAGCGCGTTGGTTTCCTAATCTCAGTCTTCAAGCCAGTTCCACAGTGGTTCTTCTGACCGCTTATGAAACATTCCCCAGGGAGCTCCTCATGTACCCAAACTTAGGCACACAAAATTCATCGCCTTCCCCCGGTCCTGCCCCGCCTAGGATATCCCCGCTGTCCAAACTCTAGGCACCTTCTCCCCCATCTGCATGTCCATTGGTGCCCGAAGGCTGTCTGTGACTTCTCAGGCCCCTGGCTTGTCGTTTCCTCCTCCCCGGCCACAGCTGGCCTCCGTGCCCACCGCCTCCCCATCCATCTGACTTTAGGACCGCACCCCCACCCCCTGAGGGTCCTTCAGCACCTGGCCTCACCTGTATCTCAGCACTTCTCATGCCTGACTCAACTTTCTTCCTCACTAGAACCACATCATGCCTTTTTACAAAGTGACGTTTATGTTTCTCTTACTGTGAAGGCTGTATGTGGTAGACACCTTCACTTCAGTTCAGTTCAGTCGCTCAGTCCTGTCTGACTCTTTGAGACCCCATGAATCGCAGCACGCCAGGCCTCCCTGTCCATCACCAACTCCCAGAGTTCACTCAGACTCGCATCCATCGCATCAGTGATGCCATCCAGCCATCTCATCCTCGGTGGTCCCCTTCTCCTCCTGCCCCCAATCCCTACCAGCATCAGAGTCTTTTCCAATGAGTCAACTCTTCACATGAGGTGGCCAAAGTACTGGAGTTTCAGCTTTAGCATCATTCCTTCCAAAGAAATCCCAGAGTTGATCTCCTTCAGAATGGACTGGTTGGATCTTCTTGCAGTCCAAGGGACTCTCAAGAGTCTTCTCCAACACCACAGTTCAAAAGCATCAATTCTTCAGCGCTCAGCTTTCTTCACAGTCCAACTCTCACATCCATATATGACCACTGGAAAAATAATAGCCTTGACTAGATGGACCTTTGTTGGCAAAGTAATGTCTCTGTTTTTCAATATGCTATCTAGGTTGGTCATAACTTTCCTTACAAGGAGTAAGTGTCTAGATTTCATGGCTGCAGTCTCCATCTGCAGTGATTTTGGAGCCCCCAAAATAAAGTCTGACACTGTTTCCACTCTTTCTCCATCTATTTCCCATGAAGTGATGGGACCGGATGCCATGATCTTCATTTTCTGAATGTTGAGCTTTAAGCCAACTTTTTCACTCTCCTCTTTCACTTTCATCAAGAGGCTTTTTAATTCCTCTTCACTTTCTGCCGTAAGGGTGGTGTCATCTGCATATGTGAGGTTATTGATATTTCTCCTGGCAATCTTGATTCCAGCTTGTGTTTCTTCCAGCCCAGCATTTCTCATGATGTACTCTGCATAGAAGTTAAATAAGCAGGATGACAATATACAGCCTTGACATACTCCTTTTCCTAGTTGGAACCAGTCTGTTGTTCCATGTCCAGTTCTAACTGTTGCTTCCTGACCTGCATACAGATTTCTCAAGAGGCAGGTCAGGTGGTCTGGTGTTCCCATCTCTTTCAGAATTTTCCACAGTTTATTGTGATCCACACAGTCAAAGGCTTTGGCATAGTCAAGAAAGCAGAAATAGATGTTTTTCTGGAACTCTCTTGCTTTTTCCCTGATCCAGCGGATGTTGGCAATTTGATCTCTGGTTCCTCTGCCTTTCTAAAACCAGCTTGACCATCTGCAAGTTCACGGTTCACATATTGCTGAAGCCTGGCTTAGAGGATTTTGAGCATTACTTTACTAGCATGTGAGATGAGTGCAATTGTGCGGTAGTTTGAGCATTCTTTGGCATTGCCTTTCTTTGGGATTGGGATGAAAACAGACCTTTTCTAGTCCTGTGGCCACTGCTGAGTTTTCCAAATTTGCTGGCATATTGAGTGCAGCACTTTCACAGCATCATCTTTCAGGATTTGAAATAGCTCAACTGGAATTCCATCACCTCCACTAGCTTTGTTCGTAGTGATGCTTTCTAAGGCCCACTTGACTTCACATTCCAGGATGTCTGGCTCTAGGTGAGTGATCACACCATCGTGATTATCTTGGTTGTGAAGATCTTTTTTGTATAGTTCTTCCGTGTATTCTTGCCACCTCTTCTTAATATCTTCTGCTTCTGTTAGGTCCATACCATTTCTGTCCTTTATCGAGCCCGTCTTTGCATGAAATGTTCCCTTGGCATCACCAGATGGTCAACCCCGAAATCAGATTGATTATATTCTTTGCAGCCAAAGATGGAGAAGCTCTATACAGTCAACAAAAACAAGACCAGGTGCTGACTGTGGCTCAGATCATGAACTCCTTATTGCCAAATTCAGACTTAAATTGAAGAAAGTAGGGAAAACCACTAGACCATTCAGGTATGACCTAAATCAAATCCCTTATGATTATACAGTGGAAGTGAGAAATAGATTTAAGGGACTAGATCTGATAGATAGAGTGCCTGATGAACTATGGACAGAGGTTCATGACATTGTACAGGAGACAGGGATCAAGACCATCCCCATGGAAAAGAAATGCAAGAAAGAAAAATGGCTGTCTGAGGAGGCCTTACAAATAGCTGTGAAAAGAAGAGAAGCGAAAAGCCAAGGAGAAAAGGAAAGATACAAGCATCTGAATGCAGAGTTCCAAAGAATAGCAAGAAAAGATAGAAAGCCTTCCTCAGCAATCAATGCAAAGAAATAGAGGAAAACAACAGAATGGGAAAGACTAGAGGTGTCTTCAAGAAAATCAGAGACACCAAGGGAACATTTCACGCAAAGATGGGCTCAATAAAGGTAGACACCGTAGACACTGAAAACACTCTTTTAAAGTTTTAAAAAATTGTTAAAATTTTTTTTAATTGTTTAAAAAAATTTTTAAATACACATAATATAAAATTTAGCATCTTAGCCATTTTTAAGTATGCAGTTCAGTGGTGCTAAGTATATTCACATTGTTGACAAACAATTTATTTCCAGAATTCTTTTCATCTTGCAAATGCCTGTACTCATGAAATAATTCTCCACTCTTCCCTTCCCCAGTCCCTGAGAGCTACCCTTCCACTTTCTCTATAAATTTGACCACTCTGGGTACCTCCTATCAATAGAATCATTTGGTATTTATCTTTTTGTGATTGGCTTGTTTTACTTAGTATAATGTCAAGGATCATTTATGTTGCAACGTGTCAAAATTTCCTTCGTTTTTAAAGCTGAATAATATTTTGATTTATGTGTATTTGTTACGTTTTGTTTATCCATTCATCTGTCGATGGACTCTTGGGATGCTGCCGGGTGCTACGATGAACATGGATGTGCATTCTCACCAACGGTGCACAAGGGCTTCCTTTTCTCTGCACCCTTGCCAACACTTGCTTTCTGTGTATTTTTTGTAGCCTTCCTAATGGGTGTGAAGTGGCGTCTCATTGTGGTTTTGAGTTACATTTTCATAATGATTAGTGATGCTGAGCGTCTTTTTCATGTGCTTTGGCCATTTGTATGTCTTCTTTGTAGAGATGTCTGTCAAGTCTTTCCCCATTTTAAAATCAGATTTGTGTGTGTGTGTGTGTAGCTGTTCCTGTATCTATTCTGGATATTAACTCCTTTCATGTATATAATTTGCACATGTTTCCATCCATTCTGTAGGTTGCCTTTGCACTCTGTTGCCTATGTCCTTTAATGCCCAGAGGTTTTAACTTTTGATTAACACTAGTTTTAAAGTCCTAGACAACTTGCCCATCACTGTGTCCTCAGTGGGGGACCCGGGATCTGCAGACTCTATGTGGAGTGAATGAACCGAAGACAAAGATCTGAGACTGCAGCTCTAGGCCCTCAGCGCTCAATGGGAGGTCCAGGGACCAGCAACGTGGGCATCACCTGGGAGCTTGTTGGGGAAATAGCGGCTCAGGCCCCACCCTAGATCTACTGAATTAGGATCTGCAGTTCAACAGGGTCCCAGATGAAGCCGACGCACCTTGAGGTTTAAGAAGTACAGTTCTGCGTAACTTAACAGACAGTAGCCAGCTCTGGTTGGGTTATTGCTGGCAAGACCGAGTCATCACTGGCCTCCTCCAGAAACAGCTATACTAACACTTTAGTAAGACAGGTCAGCCCACTTGGGAGAACGGTGAATTTTCTCATTATCAACAGAGATAATTAAACATGAGAATCTGCTTCTAAATGGTATTGTGACTCTCCCTCATTTCTGAAAACCTTTGCTGGATAGCTCATCCCCATCTCAGCTTGGTGTAGCCCTGTCGTGTGGCCTTCGAGGACCCCTCACAGTCACAGGTAGAGAATTCTGACATGTAGGGAAATGTGTAGCCAAGACCCGTTTGCCTGGGATTCCCTTGGGTTTATAAAGTCTGCAATAAACCTGCCTCCTCTCATGGAATCTGAAAGATCAGAGAACTTAAAACTGCCAGAGGATGAGGTTCATTCCATCATTGTTGAAGGGAACCTGTCTTAGGAGAGGGCCTTCCTTCTGCCCAGTGTCAGCCCAGGACTGAGATGCCAGCTCTGTTCAGTGTTTCCCTGGTGACTGGAAAGAACCCCCCTTCTTCCAGCTTAGTTTTTACTATCCAGAATGTACTTCTAAGACCAAAAAGAGTTTTTCTCTGATCAGTAGCGGAAAAGGGCTTTGAGGCCCATTAGACTCCAGTGATGGAATTCTGAGAAGATTTTAATAATAACCCAAACTCCAGCAAAATTATTTCCAGAGGACATGCATTCAGGTTTCTTGAAGGATGTTTATAATAAGCTGGAGAATTTCTCTTGTTGTCGTTAAGTGTGCTAGCACTGGTTTCAGTTGAATTCTACATGAAAAGGATATATTAACCTGCATAATATATGATCATAATCTCGATTTAAAATTAAAAAGAAGGAAAAGACCCACAACCACATGAACAATATATCGCCCAAAGTAAAAGCCTTGGGAAAAAAACAAAAACTATGCTTGTACCACGCTAGTCCCATTTTTAGAGAGATAAAAATTCTATGCCCCCCTCGGTACACATGCACATCCCATTATTGTCACGGGGAGTTATGTATGTCGACTGGAGGGAAGAGGAGATGCCGGGGCTTCGGAATGGATGAGAGTGGAGGAAACAGAAGTCATTTCATTTCATGGGCTTTCTTCAGTCCGAGCGGGAGGGGTGAGCGGCTGGGTCTTTCACGAATGAGGTGTGATCACCAGGGAGGCAGGATCAGGTGTCTCAGAAGTGGCAGTGGGAAGATCCCGAATTAGGGGCTCAGCCCTGACGCTGGCTTGTCACTTCCCCATAGGCCAGGAGGCTGGTTCTGGTGTCCCTCTGCTGCCTTGCGCTGTCTCCAAACAGCTGCTGGGCTGGAGGCTTCTCAGCTGTATCACAGGCCAGTGGAGGTTGGTCAAGACTCTGATGTTCTTAAGGATGGCCCAAGTGAAGCCATTGCTTTCAGGAGTCTTTTAAGACTGGTAGCACCCTAAGCACTCATGGGGACCTTTTTTCGGGAGACAATGAGAATCCTCTAGAAGTGATACAGAGGGAGACTTTCCCGTTCTGTTCTCGAAGGGTAGTGCAGCTGTGTGCTTTCAGGAGGCAGGTGGCTTCGGGACTGACCACCTCGGAAATGCGTCCCTCCCATTTGCTGCGTCGCGGATTCATTGGAATTGTTTTGCTGTCTCACATTCAGTGTTGACAGGGAGTGTACGAGTTGCTCTAGGGGTTGCAGCGCTGGCCTCTGACAAAGGTGAATAGGCGTCATAGAGGTGAGCTGGGGCCAAGGACAGCCCAGGCTGAAAGCAGGCCTGGAAGTCCAGCAGGGCCAGTCCGCTGAGTGACTCCGCCTGGCCACACAGACCCACCCTGCCTTTGGGGGTCTTGAACCCACTCTGGGGCAGGCCCATCCCTGTGTGTCTATAGGGAATGTCCCTGTGAGAGGCAGCTTGCTTTCCATATCAGCTCAGCTAATTTGCTGCCTTTACTGGGCACTTCACTGTTGGGATCGTTGCACTGCCAGGAATTTTTTTTTAAACTTTTTCATTCTGTTTTATTTTTGTAATCTCATGGAGCAATATCGTTTGTATTCACATTTGATTTTTTTTTTAAAGCCTATTTCATTGAAAACTTCAGTTTTGAATGCAGAACACTTCAGAGTTGTTATTAGAAGATTTTTTCAATCTCAAATAGAGAATACGAGAAATGAAGTACCATCTTGGGGGAAAAAAAGAGAGTAATGAAGCATCATCAACCTACAATATCTGCAGCATCAAGCTGGGCATCCAGAACGCCAGGAAGAAGATCTCCACGTGAAGCTCAGTCAGTGACAAACTAACGGTATATTTAGGGGATTTTGTTTCCCTAGCCACATTCAGTGCTCATTTATTATTATAGTTTCCTAATTGATAAATTCTAGTAAGCACGTGTGCGGCAATAAGACACAGCCCTATGAGTTAAGATTATGGAGCATGCATAGAGAGATGATGAGTGCAAACCGTGAATTCAGGCATAGGTGCCCGTTGCCCATGTTACACATAAACCCAGCCAATAATCTAGCACGCCTGCTGCTGATTTGCGTTTGTGCTTCGTGCGTGCTTTGTGCCTTGTGCGTTGGATGTGACATATGCTGGTGTTGGTAATGGTGTTGGTGCTGCTGGTGACGATGGTGGTGACAAGGATGGTTTTGATAGCAGTGGTACACACACTTCACTTTGATGGCGTATGCCCATGCAGTTACTACCCCAGCGCTTACCGATACAAACACTGAGTAGCTCCTATGTGCCAGGTAGCACGTAGGTCGGCTATCTTTCTAGGAGCTAAGTTGTAGCGGCATGCTCCAGCCCACTCCTGTCTACTAGAGAGAGGAAATCTCTCTGGCATCTTGAGATCAGCCACTGTGGGAGGATTTACATACGTAAGTCAGCAAATGCTACAAATGAATTTTCTTCTTGGGGGGTCAGCTGCTCAGCAGCTTCCCTGCATGTCACGGGGTGCAGAAGTGGATACATTTGACAGAGCCCCTGCTCCCACTGAGCTGAGTGATGTGGTGAGAGGCTGGTTCTTGCACTGGCTTTGGCGCTTGCTAGCTATTGGCCCCAAGCTTGCCATTTCTTGTGAAATAAGGATGGCAGTGAGAGGACTTTATGCAAAGAGCTGTTGGTGCGCTAAGTAAACACAAGGTGCCATCGTTGCGTTCCAGTGTGAGAAGACAGAGGATGCACAGTGTACAGTGTACAGATGATGTACAGGACCCTCAAATGTACAGCGCTTCGTAGTGCCGAGGGGTGATATGCGCTCTGCAGAGCGAGAGAGCAGGGTAGGGACAAGCAGGGACGTGTTTGATGGGGTGGGGGCTGCCTTGGAGCGAAGACCTGATAAAGTGAGGAAGCAAGCCGCACTGCCGTGTGGGGAAAGAACATTCCAAGCGGAGAGCATAGCCCAGGCAAAGGCCCCACACAGGAGTGCTGCCCAGGTGTGTCCAAGAAACACAAGGAGACCAGCATGGCTGGAGCGCTGGTCAGCATGGGGGACATATGATGTGAGCTGGGGACAGAGGAGTCCCAGCGCAAGATCCGGAAGGATGAGGATCTTGAAAAGGACACTGGATTTTATTCCAAGTATGAAGAGAAACAACGGGGAATTTTGTGCAGAGCAGTGACTGGATGGTCCAACTTTTTAGAACGACTATCCGTCCCACTATTAGAAAATTTCCTGATTTTTTTCTGGGCAATTGTCTGGGCTCCAGTGGCATCCAGCAGTATCTGGTACATGATGTTTTCCAAATAATCTCTGACTATCTTCTTTTCTCTGCTCCTAAATATTTCAAAGGGACCAATTGTTAAAGCAACACTTGTTCATTTCTATGATAAAAATTATAGTCAGAAGAATAACTGAGCACTTGTGTAGCATTTGCTGTTTAGCTGCCAGGTAATTTTCTAAGTACATTACATTTATTAATGCATTTAATCCTCAAACTAACCCTGTGGGATAGGTACTAGTATGGGTCCCACTTTACAGATAAAGAAACAGAGGTATAGAAAGGTTACGCAACTTACCCAAGGTCAGACAGACAGTAAATAAGTCAGTCTCTTAAGTATCACCAGGCAGACCCTTGCTCGAACCGATGAATCCAAGTGGTAAAGATTGAAGTTGATTAGAAGATTGGGATGCAAGAGTGAAGATTTTTAAAGTGGACTTCTATATGGAAGTAGGTAACCAAACACTCTCTTATTCAAAGCATAAGCGTTCTCTTGACTAATACTGCCAGGAAAAGTACTTTTGGAAGACAGCTGGGAAAACATGCATCTGGGGTCCATGGGGAAGAGAAAGTGAGTGACTGTATTAGATCATGGAGCTCTCACTGCGACACTGTGAGAAGGGTCATGTATCAGGACCCTCCCCAAGAGCGTTGTCCATAATTACATTTTAGCTTCCAAAACATATGTTGGTGAAATCTAGAGATATCCATCTGTCTGATGACTCATAAGCCTTGGGCCTTTCAGGGCAGAGCTTCGTCACCCTCTAAAGCCTGTCCTCAGAGCAATTAGCCAGGGGCATGTGACTTTCCATCATGTCAGATTCATTCATGGAATGCACTTTGCTAAACATCCTTTGAATTCTCTAGACTCAGGAGCATGATGTGAATTTGCTCTGCTCATGGTCTCTGAATGACTTCATCCAACCCAAGGTGCCAACACACCTGGATAAGACCTTGAAACCTTTATCTCCATCCAAGGCTTCTCTGCTGAGTTACAGAGGCTTTCTAATCCTTCCAGAGTCCTACATAACACTGGGGATTGACCGTTAGTCACTGGGTAACCATGAGGAGGGAAAGCCAGGTGTGAGGTAGGACTCTGCAAGGCTTATAGATGGCTGGAACAAGGGAAGTGGGCTCAGAGAGCTCCGCCGTCTCCACGCAGAGCAGTGGAGAGTCCTGTCCTCTAGGTTCAGCTTGTCACGGTGTGCCTAGGTCTGCAGTCACGGCTGCCTGCTGGGCTTGGGAGTGCAGCTGGATGCCAGCCCCAGCTAAGGAGGAGGCTGCTACAGGCAGAGGTCCCAGTGTGCCGCTGACCTCAGCTCCGAGGAGATGGTGAGTTCAGCCCTGGCGTGTGGTTCTAGCTGCAGGGTACCTCGGAAAACTGCATATTCCTACCTGTTCAGTGGGCACCTCTAATCAAGTCTGTTGTCACCCCACATGCTGCCTGGTCAAAGCAGAGCCTGTACCCTTTTCATCCTCTTCCCGTACTGGTCAGAGGCACACTTGCTCCTTTCTTGGGGGCTAAGAGTCCTTTGGGGGTAAGACTGTGGAGAGAGACAAGGCGTCGCCTGAAGGGATTCCAATGAGATTCCCCTCCTCATCCGTCATCCTCCGATTGGTGTCAGCCCCACGTGTCTGCCCTCAGAGCCTCTGTCCCCCCACACTAAGCCAGGCCTGGAATGAGCATGGGGGTGGGCAGCTCTCCCTGCCCCATTTCCCCTTTATCTGGGGCTCACCTGCCCACGAGCAGTGCAGGCCTGTTCTGAAAACACGCTCTCCAGAGATTCGTACCAGCAAAGCTTCCCTGTTGTCTTGGAAGGTCACTCTTCCCCTTTGGGATCTCAGGGTCTGCTGTCTGCCCGGCTGGCTTGCCTGGGTGCAGTGCGTCCACGTCAGAGTCCTAGTCGCTGCTGCTGACCCTGCATTTGCAAGGTCAGGGGACTGCTCCTGAGCAGAGGGTGGATCCCAGGCAGGACCGCCTGTCTCTGAGTCCAGGCTCTGCCTAGCAACGGCTGCAGGGCCTGGAGCCATGAATTGCCTTTCAGAGCCTGTTTGCTCCTCTGTGAAGTGGCCGTGAGCACTGGCCCCAGCTCCCAGGACTGATATGTGGGGAGTGAGTGAATTAATGAAGATCAGTTAACGGTCTCTGAGTTCTGTCTCAGAAGGACCACTTCTCAAACCCCGCTGTCTGTTGCCTCTCAAAGTCACTTCTGGATTGTGTCCTTTGTACCATCATTTAACATATCTGTCTTGGAAATGTGTTTATTTTGTTCATTTTGAGCCTTTATTTTCATTTAATGTGCACACCAGGGAACTCTACTTTTTCCTTCCATAATATGTTCAACTATAAATAAATAGGCCATTTGACAGACCCGTGGAACTCAAAATTAAGTCAAGTTCATTTCCAAGGCAAGTTGATTCTTACAGAACATTTAAGGAGTTGGGACCTACAAGTTTCCACTAAAGGCTTTCCATCGAATAGAGCTTCTCTGAATGCGCAGCCCCTCCCCCCGCCGAGTGCCCATAGCTGCGCATGTGTGGATGTTAGGAGGGCAGCGTTTGTTTTACCAGGTACTCCTCTGTTGAATAAAAAATGAGCACTTATCTCAAAAGGGGAAGAGGAAGTCTGCCCTCGATAATATGGGTAATATGTAATTCTCTCTTGGGTAAATAGACTCCTGATCGTGCAGCTCGGTAGAACGGCAATCACATTTGTAAACTCCGAGGTGACGTCAGCGTAAACATCCCATGTCCTGGTTATTGATCTGTATCTGCTATAATGGAATTACCCAATTGAACTTCTGACACTGGAGAACTTGCAGTGGCTGCAACTGCATTTTTCTTTTATTCCTGAAACTTAATTCAACTTGCACATCCATCCATCTGATCTCTATGAAAAGGTGTTGTTTTGCAGGAGTCTGCATAGAATGTTAAACCTCTCTCTTTCCTGGTAGGAAAGTTATTTCTTGGCTTAATTCCCGGAAAACATGCCTACAAAATGAAGCACTTAGAAACTTCCAATGAGGAGCTTGAAGTGAGGTGTGTTTCCAAGAGGTACACCACTTCTGAATTCTTTGAAGCTGACTTTTCTGGTGTTAGCTTTAGCCAGTAAATCCTTCCCCATTGACGTATGTTCCATAATCATCGCTCTAAAACTGAGGGTAAGTGGGGCTTAAATGAAAACTGGGAGATCCAGCCTGGAGGCTGTCGTCTGCTGTAGCAGCGTCTCACCACTGGCAGAAAGGAAAGGCAGGGGCTGGGAGACATGGCATTCCAAACTCTGATGCTTGCAGACTCACTTGGTTACACCTGGAGTCCAGAAGATTCCATTACTATATTTGAAAACTGGTCTGTGTGATCATCCTTTCCCAGTTCTTCTGAGGGGATGTCGTGTAGTGTGGGAGTTTACTTGGGCACAGCATCAGTGAGAATTTGAGTGCAAGTCTGGAACTGCTGAGTCCCCTGGGGACAGTGAGAAGGTAATTACTGGACCACCAGCATCTACTTGAATGGCTAAAATAAAAAGTGCCGGCAATACCAAGTGCCGTCATGTCTGCAGAGCAGTGAAAGCTCTCAGTGTTGCTGGAGGGAGGCAAGGATGGTGTGGACACTCTGAGTGGATAGTCTGGCAGTTTCTTTTGAAGTTAAACATACTTTCCATACAACCCAGCAACCCTATTCCTGGGTGTTTACCCTAGAGTAATGAAAATCTCCCACACAAACCTACAATGAATATTTATAGCAACTCCGTTCATAATCACCGAAAACTTAGAATGACTCAGATGTCCTTCAGCAGGTGAACGGATAAGCAAAATGTGGCACGTGACACAGCGTGGAATGCTTAGTAATCCAAAGGAGCAAACTGTTGATACGTGCAGCCACCTGGATGGCACACGAGGGAATTATTCTGAGAGAAGAATGCTGGCCCCACAAGGTTACATACCATATGATGCCTTTCACATGACATGCTTTAAGAGAGAAAGCCTCAGTGACAGCACACAGGTCAGGGCTGCCGGAGGGTCTTGTTAGAGGGAGGACGGGACTGCAGAGGTAACATGAAGGCATGTGATGGGACTGTCCTGAGCCCTGTGGGGGCAGTGGGCCCAGAAACCTGTTCTTGTGTTTGGATGCATGCAATGATCCATTAGGAAGTCACTTTTACCACATGTCTTTTAAGAAAATTAACTTAAGAAAGAAAGAAAGCGAAGCCACTCAGCCGTGTCCAATTCTTTGCGACCCCTTGGACTGTAGCCTTCCAGGCTCCTCTGTCTATGGGATTTTCCAGGCAAGAATACTGGCTGCTGCTGCTGCTGCTGCTGCTGCTAAGTTGCTTCAGTTGTGTCCAACTCTGTGCGACCCCGTAGACGGCAGCCCACCAGGCTCCCCCGTCCTTGGGATTCTCCAGGCAAGAATACTGGAGTGGGTTGCCATTTCCTTCTCCAGGAGATCTTCCCAACCCAGGGATTGAACCCAGGTCTCCCACATTGTAGGCAGATGCTTTACCATATGAGCCACCAGGGAAGTCTCTAAATTAAGAAGTGAAACAAAATTCTTGGTGTCCCTGGAAGACATAGTAGGAGGTGAGAATAGATGTTTAACCCGAGCTCAGGGGGTGCACCATGCCCGGGTGAACCTGTGGGGTGGAGGGGCCGGAGGTGCCACCCGCATTGGAGAGCATAGCTGCGGGGCATGGCTAGAAAGATTTAAGTATATATGCACATAAACAAATTAATAAAAATGTATGATAAAAATCTCCTCATCCTTTGGCCAGGGAGCAGTTTGCCCCTGTTCCCATGCTCTGCAGTCAGCTACTGGGTGACGGCATCAGGGCCACACTCCTCACCTCCTCCCCATGAACACGTTCACTGAACTGAGAAAATTTCCTTTCATTCTTGCCTTCCTTGGGTGCCCTGACACGTGTCTACATCTGAGCCGCCATCCCTCCTGCTCATAGAATTCCGCTCCAGACCAGGGGAGTGGGCTCTTCATGACTGGGAGGAAATGGATGAAAAGTGAGATTGAGGACACATAAAAGAAAGGGGTTCAGAACCTACAAGACACCAAGCAGTTGACACAAATACCAGGCCTCTGTTGGAGGAATAGAAGGAGGAATGGGCTAAGGGCCTTTCAGGCCTGGAGAAAGGAAAAAGAAAGTAAAACCAAACAGTCCTGGGAAAGAGGCCCGTTGCTTCTCACATGTTTAGAAGGTTCTGGGGCTTCTTCTAAGGGACCCTACCAGGACTTCCGGCTGTGGGTCCCCAGCCCCCTCCTGTTTCTGGGAAACGCAGCAAGGGCAGACCCAGGTGTCAGGCTCACGTCTGCGGCCTGGAAGTCCTGCCTCCACACTTTGTGTTTTCAAGTGCAGGCGAGAGCTGCTGTCGGGGTGTTTGTTTAAGTTTGTTTTCTTGAGTGCTGATGTCCCATGTACCTTCTGCACCCCCAGGACTAGGACAGGGCTTGAAGAGGGCCATTTGAGGGCCAGAAGCTGTCAGGGAGCTAACTGAAGTGTGTCTTGATTCACTTTCAGAGACCCACTCACTGCACTCCAGTTCTTGAATTGCCATACACATTAGGAGTACTTCTTTCTCTTACATCTAAACACTTTCGTGTTGGCAAGAGATCACCTGAAATGCAGGTGGGGCCCGATAGCAGGCCCCTCACCCTGGCTCTGCGCCACTGCGGTTGCCCCCTTAACCTTGACCTTCTGCTCCCAGCTCTGCAGTCTTCCCTGTTGTTGCTGTTTGTTGTTTTAGTCACTAAGTCAAGTCTGACTCTCTGTGACCCCATGGACTGTAGCCCACCAGGCTCCTCTGTCCCTGGGATTCTCCAGGCAAGAATACTGGAGCAGGTTGCCATTTCCTTCCCCAGGGGATCTTCCTGACCCAGGGATCGAACCTGCATCTCCTGCACTGGCAGGCAGATTCCTTACCACTGAGCCAACAGGGAAGCTGAGTCTTACCTCCTCTCACTGATATGCCAGTATCATTCTCTAAGCTACTTCTTAATGCACCTCAGCCTTCCCCTAAAGCATCAGTGCAGAGAAAGGTAGCTGAGTGAAAACTGGTGAGAAGAACCTTTTTAGTGGTGGTAAGAAATTTATTTCTAGCTAAACAAGCTGGGAAATGTCATTAAGCACATGGTTGATGGGGATAGCCAAGGATGCATGCCAGAAAAACAATAGGTTCTTTAAAGGTGCCAAGGACTGGTATTATGCATCTCCTGTTGGAGACTGTATACGCGCCCCGATTCAGAGCCTCTTGTGTGCTGCCTCACATCTTCAACCAAATCATTATATTCCAGAAATATGCATGAGGGAAATGATCCAGCACATTTTACGGTGGGGTGCTGCTTGTAGCAGTAATTGAGGTACCTTTCCACTTATGAAAGTCCTAATTTCATTTGTTTTTATTGCTTTTCTGGATGCAATTATTTATTTAGTGTGCTTTGGCTTTATTAAATTATGTTTACTATAGGAACATCATAAAAATGTATGAAAACAACACGTCAGCCCAGCCAGCCTGGTGACCTGTATTGAGAAAGCTAGTGTTATTTTTCATATCCAAACATAATGGAATAACTTAAGAATGAACAGATACTCTATGCCAGAAAACAATGCCGTTTCAGAGTAATGTAATAAAACACCTGGACAATACGATTTCATAAATCTTGGTTCTAAAATTTACATGAGTTGGGTTTTGTGTGCTTATTTGAGGACGCATGACATTTCTAAAGGGAATCATTATAATGTGAAATGTAACTAAACCGAAAGACAGGAGGTAAATGGCATTTTTGTAGGCTGGTGAGATGTGAGTGACTAAGAAGAACTGTAAAGATTTTTGGCATAGCAGGACAAGCAGGAGGCTCTGATCCATGTAACTGTCCTTAGCACTGAAATTTAAAAAGAGCCAAATAAGGCCGCCTGGTGGTGCCCCTCGCTAGTAGGTGCCGCCTGTCGGCAGCTCTTCACATCCTCCTTCCGGTGCCTTAGTGCGGTGCTCCATCTCGAAAGAAAAGAGTTCCGCTTTTGGCGCACATTTTAAGAGACTTAACGTGGATGTGTACGGTTTATTTGTCCTGAATTTTGGTGAGTTAATCGAGGCATAGCACAGAAAAATGGAAATAGAACTATGACAACCCAACGAAAACCAAAAACTGAAAGCAGAGGTGCGTGAGTGACAGTGAGCTGTCTCTTACAGCTATACATCAGTGGCTAACTCTTACTTTTCTGATTGCGAATTAAAATTAATCTGCTGTTAAATAATGTACCATCTACAAGAGTCAACAAATATATACCAAAAAGGGTGAGTCTCTCCCCAACCACATGGTTTACTTCCCCAGAGGGAACCTTGAAGACCAAGTTCTTGATTTCCAGGTGAATTTCAAGGGTTTTCTGAGCACATAAAATATATACACGTGTATTTACTCCCATACACACAGATTTACACGATGGTAAAACACACAGTAGTCATATGGCTTCATCATCCTTTTTAAAGACTGTGCCGAGTGCTTCATTAAGAATGCATCGGACTGCTGCTGATGTCCACTGAAGTGTTTCCCGTTTTCCGCTTGTACCAATAACGTTTCCACCAACAACATACAAGAGGACTTGTTTCTTGCTGTTTCTTTTCGAAAACTTTTAGCTTGTCAGCTTGAAAGACAAACACTGATGTCTAAGTGATTCTGAATCATTCTTGTCTTATTTTGAGAGAGGTGGAGTCTCATTTAATACGTGTGAGAACCTTTGTATTTCCCTTCCTGTGAAGTCTCTGATCCTGTCTCTTAGTCTTTGCTTAATTTTCTGATGGACTGTTGGCCATTATTGTTATTCAGTTGTAAGACCCTTTGATCTGAGTTGTGAATGTTTTGCTCATTTTTTTCAATTGTCTTTTGACTTTATTTAGAGAATATTCTGCAATACATTGCGTGGAAATCTACATGTCATTTTTCTGTTGCTCCTGGGTTTTGTGTAAGACTTTAAAACACATGTTTTAAATTGGTGAGATTTAAAGAAATGATTTTTCAATAATTTAATAATTTTTAAAATAATTGCTGAGATTATTTTTTAAAAATTTCCCCACACAGTCTTCTAGCACTTTTGAGTTTATTTTCCATGTTAAAATGTAAAATTTTTGATTTATCTGGAATTTGTCTAATGTAAAGAATGATGTGAACAATATGACTTTTTTCAGTTGGCCACCCAAGTATCCCAACACCATTTACTGAAAAATAATATTTGGGTTAATTTATGCATGTTTTCATCAATCCCATTGATGTCTATTCATTTGTTGGTATCACAGAGTTTTAATTATAGTAGCTTTATATTTTTAATGACACTGGAGTTGGATCACAAATTATTCTTTATTTTAATAATTTTCCTTAATTATGTTAAGAAAGAAATCTATGACTATATTATATTATCAAAAATTATTTTTAACAAAAATTTTTAAATTTTAAATGCCTTTCCAGTATCTAGGGATAACCATATGGTTTTTCTCCGTATTACTGTTATGAATTATATTAACAGATTTTTCTAACACTGAACCATTCATTCCATTCATTTATTTATTCCATTTATTCTACTCCTAGAATAAGACCCATTTGAGCACGATCATCTTTGAGTGTGCTTGTTTGGTGCTGAGTAAATCTGATTTATGCTAACTTACACGCTAATAGATGAGACTGTTCTAAAGTACGTGGCGTTTTTCCTGTCTTGTAATGCTCTGAATCAGTCTAATTATATTGGGAGTGTCTGCCCCTCGCAGGGGTTTCTCTGGAAGCTCTCCTCCTGTGCTGCCTGCTCTTGACGGCATTTCTCTCTTCTTCCTTTCTTCCTCTGTTCCTTCCTTTCTTTTCATTGATGGAATGAGTACCTTCACGTGCCAGAGTTTATAATTTACATTTTTCTAGAATATCCCTCACTTTATCTTGTATTCAAGGTTTTTGCACTTCCCATTCCATTCATTTCTGCCCTTTCCCTTCCTGTCTTGATTAAGTTTTTGTTTGTTTCACTGGTGTTTTTTAAGCTCAGACTTTTGGATATTTTTATTTATTCTCTGATTTTTCCATCTTCTGACTTATATGTCTAGTGTTAATTTTTTTTTGGTTCTTCCTCCTGCTTTTGTTTATTCTGGTTTTTTTTTTCTAACTTCTTAAATTGGGTGTTTGATCCATTTCATCCCTATTGTTTGATATAAACAGTTAACGTTGCGACTTTTCTCCAAGCACTACATTCTCAGGCTCTGGCATGTAATATTTATGTTCTTTGCCATTATTTTCATCATGTGCTGAAATTTTAGTTTTAATAGATTAAGTCCCTTAAAATTTCTAGGTGACAGCATTCCAGTTTTGTCATTAATCTCTAGGACTTCCTGTCTGCCTCTGTTTTATTCTTTCCAGCAGAGACTGTCTGTCACATTACTTTTACTCTGGAATTAAAGTTGACTTTGTGGGCTCACGTTGAATCATTTTTTGTAACTGTTCTATGACAACTTAAATCATATGATGTTTCATGCAGGACACCGTGTTCTATATAAGATGACAAGATGTAGCTTTAGGTTATTTAAGTTCTGCTGCTGCTGCGTCGCTTCAGTCGTGTCCGACTCTGCGACCCCATAGACGGCAGCCCACCAGGCTCCCCCATCCCTGGGATTCTCCAGGCAAGAACACTGGAGTGGGTTGCCATTTCCTTCTCCAATGCATGAAAGTGAAAAGTGAAAGTGAAGTCGCTCAGTCGTGTCCGACTCTTAGCGACCCCCATAGACTGCAGCCCACCAGGTTCCTCCGTCCATGGGATTCTCCAGGCAAGAGTACTGGAGTGGGGTGCCATTGCCTTCTCCGTATTTAAGTTTTACATATGCCTTAAAATTTTTTGTCCGTTTATTTCCCTTTGAATCCCCAAAGTGCTATGGAAATACATGCCTGACGAATGGATGTGTGATGCTGAGCTCCCTGTGGTAGCCTCCAATTGTGTTGTGTTTTGTCTTATAGCCAAAGATTGCCGAGGAGAACTTGACCTACGCTGAGCTGGAGCTGATCAAGCCCCACCGGGCAGCCAAGGGCATCCCCACCAGCACAGTCTATGCGCAGATCCTCTTCGAGGAGAACAAGCTGTAACTCTGCATCCTATTTAATCTCTGCCACTCCAGTTATTTATGAAACTGTGGATACAAAGTCCTTACTTTTGTATTCTCACTCGTGCCTTCTGCACGGTGGGAGCCCCTTTCCAGCGGCATCTCAGGTGCCTTCAGAGAGGTGTGAGGCTCCTTTCTGTGAAGAGCAGGGGCTGCAGCCCTTTGGATAAATCTCCCAGGACAAGATTTTCTGGGTCTGAGCCCTGAAGGGTGAGGACTCTGATTCTGAGACCATTCAAGAGGATTTTCTGCTGAGCCAAACCCCTTTATGTTTTTTTTTTCTTCTTTATCTGTTGTTTTTTTTTTTTAATCTGAATTTTAATCTTCTACCTTTCCTGTATTTGTGATATCAAGCTCATAGTATATAGCTAGAGGAAATACCATTATGGGCCCAAGTGTGAGATGGTAGAGGTCCACTAATTGGTTTTCAAAGGATCAGATAACATTGCCAGGACACCCAGAGCAGCATAAAGTGCTTATTGTGAGCAGTCATTCAATATAGCATCTCTTGTTTTAAATAGATGCCCTGACCCTGCTGACTCAAGGGCAGAGAGACAGCTTGTGGGGCAGTCTGAGGCCTAAGCTGACAATGAGCTGTCTGGATACCCCAGTGCCCATTTCCCCACCCGTTATTGTCCCCAGCCACAGGACAAGTAGAACATTGTTCATTCTGAAGTGCTTCCACCCCTTGGGCAGGGGGGCTTATTCCTGTATAGAGACTATTCTCCAAGAAGTTCTCACTTACCGTTTCCCGAAAGGAGCAGGGTGGTGTGCTTTTGGTTGACAGAATGGAAGAAGGGGGCCTCCTGGAAGTGTGCCAAGGTTACTAACTCTAATTGAACATCCATTCCTGTAAGAGCAAAGTCTTCTGACTGCTTCCCTAATGGTAGGAGAGTAGGAAGTATAAGCCAGGCTGGAAAAACGTGTCCTGGACAGCCCCTCACACCCTCCCGCCGTGCTGGCCCACTACAACGTGCCTTGCTGACTCAACTTTGCATGTTAATTCGAATGGACTTGAGTGGGAGAGACGCAGGGAAGCCTGGCAAACAGATCTATGAGAAAGTTGCTCTGTGGACCTGTAAGACGTCCATGACCTCACCGTTCTGGAACAGGCCAGGCTATCAGCTGTGTTGTTAAGGACATTTACTGTGTGAGTGTACTATGGGTGGGTTTTCACTGCACACTACAGAAATTGTTTGGCTTTGTAATGGACCATGTATATATGTTAAATTATATATTTTAAACACAATCTGAATGTGAGTTGTGCCCCTCTGTACAGCCATGTGAACTTGGTTGAGGTTCTTATCCCCTACTAATCTCAGACTCTCTATTTATACAAAGGTGAGTTAACCTCTCATAGAATTCTTATAATGGGATAATGACTTGGAAGATTCTGGATGCTAGAAATTGCTACACAAGTACACTATGTTAACATGCATGCTAAAACCAGTCCATATTTTTAAAATGAAGTGCCTTTACTATTTAAAGCTCTCATTGTGTTAACTTTAAAAAGTAAATATTTGTCCATGACCTCAGCTCTATGGTAACTTTCCCAAAGCCCCAGGATGGCTTATGAGTGCCTCTCGTGGTTTCCTGGAAAGGACCCAAGTCAGGAGCAGGTGACGATTTTCCAGAAGCAAAAGTATCCTGACTTTACGAAAAGGAAGCTATCCTCCGCTGCCTGTGCCTGCATCTCATACTCTCCTTCTTGCCAAGTTTCCAAGGTAGTGAGGAAGCTATGCAGTTTTTGAAGAAGAACTCACTAGAACTTTCCAGACAGGAGGACATCGTTTAGAACAAGAGAATATACGGTCAGTACATCTCTCCTATCACAGTATCCTAGGCATCCCGTCATGTTTTATCATGGCACTCTTCAGCAGAACAGTTACATGGTGCTGTGAGGAAGGAAAGTGATTTCCTGATTTGCACAAGGAGCTATTAAAATGTAGATGGGTGGGGCCCTGGGGGTAGCAGGTGGGAGTGGGGAGTGGGGCGTCTGAAGAGGTGATGGAGAGAGGGCGATGGATAGGAGGCCTCTGGGCCTCTGCAGAACTGAATCGAACTTCAATCACCTGCAGACCCACGTGTTAAGTTCAGTGGGAGCTCTGTGTCGTCACCTATGGAAATGAATACATTCCGCTAAGAAGAGAGCGAGTTCTGAAGAGTCTGTAGGTTAAAATCCAACAAGTCATTGTTATAGATTCAGTTCAGACTCTTGCTCCAAAACTCTGGTCATATTTGCATGAATCCGCGCTGAGGTGTGCGAGCAGGGGACCCACTGCCATAGGGTCTAAGAAGAGGCTTCAAGAGCAACAGCTCCTACTGAACATGCTTCCTAAGGGAATCACGGGAGCGCTTGGCAACATCGGAGCACAGCCTGCCCCACCATTACCTAGAAGCAAGCTGTCCAGACTCTGCCCAGAGCTGGGAGCAATGGTGATTTGTACCTAGTGCTTCTTTGGGATGATAAATCTTGATGTTATTTTCAGAATAAACTTAAAAATAAGTCTCCTTATTTGTTCTCTATCAAATACACCACTACACCTATATTGTCGTTTCTAAAGATAAGGAATGTATGTCATTCAAACGGAAATTAGGAGAAGTTCTTCACTGTGTCTTTGCTGTAAGGCGTCTGTGGGAACACCTGCAGAGAAGCAGTTTTCAACATGGACAACAGCTTGTACATTTAAATGAAGGACAAAGAGCCCGTTGCTCAGAGTGGAATGCAGCGGCTCCTGCCGGCAGGGTGCTCCGACTCTCAGATTTGGTGGGGATTTGGTTTTCGTCATGCGTGGCGGAATCATCACAGGAAGCAAGGATGGGGAAGGGGTATCCCCAAATGAGACTGCCTTGCCAAGTCACAGCCCTGGACCCTGAGCTGAAGCAGTTGTGATGGGATTTCTTTTGGGTCACATTTTCATTAAATCATCATGTCTCCGTTAACTCACAGGGCAGAGAAGAAAAAGCTAAGCCTAACCCCCCTGTCATATTCATGGGTGTGAAAATGGCACTGGGCACTATATATTTTTTAGGACATAGTCATCAGCCCACACGTGGATGAGCCCAAAGACTCACTCAGGACAAAAACACTAAAGCAGCTGGTGCTTTGGGGGACTGCCCATGGCTTAGTTCACCCCTGTTTCTAACATGCATGACTACAACCTAGGTTGGGCCAAGAATGGGACTCATGCCCCAGGCCACAAAAAACGGGCCAAAGCATGCATGAGGCCTGGTCTGGGCTGATCAGAATTCTTAGGAGAAAGAGAGCATCTTAGAAGTCAGCTAAGCTGGGAGGCCACCTGTCAGAGCCACCTACAGCAACATCTGCCAAGGGGTGAAGCCTCGGTGAACACAAAGATGCTGAGAAAGCAGTAGGTCTTGGGAACGCAGAGAGAAGCCCAGCCGGCGGCCACTAAGATCCCCCAGACTCTTCCCTTTAGATCCTCCTTTGATTCAATAAACTAGCCCCTTCTCCTACTGTCTAACTCCTGGTTTTGCTCAAGCTGGTCAGGTTGCGGTCAAGAGAATTCTAACTAAAACAGTATTCATCAAAGCTGCTTCCCAAACTAGGAAGCAAAAGAATTACGCTGAGGGCACCACCCAAGGAGCCCACTTCCATCATACCCAGCATCCAGAACCATGGGCCTGTGCCACAATCTGCTTCTCACTCAGTGGCCCCTCACGTGGAGAGGGACTGGCTGGCTTCAGGCCCAACGTTCTCCTAAGGGAGGGCCTCTTGGGTTTAGAGGAGGGACTCTGGCGGTACTGAGCCACTCTGGCGGAAGCTGCTCCGCTAGAGTGGGCACGTGTGAGCGCTGTGTCACACGGATGTGGAGGGAGCCTTTTTGTGCTGGCTGGCTGTGAAGTTGAGGCTGGCTTCCACACAGAGTACGCTGTCTTTCCAGTATCCCTGACCCAGCACCCCCTGACCCAGTGTCCTCGGTCAGGAGGGAGCCTGTTAAGATAAGGCAGCCATGTGGTGGGGATGTTGACGCTCCCCCTCACCCAGCATAACCCCTGCAGCCGGCCCCACTCATCAGACAGAAGCTATTCACCAGGCTGGGAAACGAAGAATTTCATGCTTTGGAGGAAGGATCTGCCTTCAGCCTGGGTGTGCTAAGCTCTGGGGAGCGTCCAGATGGATCGGATAGACCGGTGTTCCCTAAACTTTAACATGTGCACGCATCTCCTGGATCATGGGAAACAGTGGCTTGCGTTCAGGAAGCCTGGGAGGGGCCTGGGTATCTGTGTTTCCAAGAAGCTCCCAGGGGATGCCCATGCTTCTGGTTCCTGGGACTGTCAGAAAATGCAGATCTGGACCCCCTGGGGAGATGATGGGCGTGGCCTCAGAGTGCGAGGCACAGCTGAAGCCCTGACAGTGAGCTAACTCCCCCGGGGAGGCAGTGCAGCCAGGCACCGTGGGCACTCCTCTGCCCGCAGGTCTGGTCCAGAAAGCAGGCGAGGTGCCTGAGGGGTACCAGAGCAGAGCAAGCTTTCGGAGGAGTCAGAGAGGAGCCGGAGAAAGCTGGGTCTGGGAGTTTCTGGAAGGAGAAGGGGCTCAGCAGTGTGTACTCTGTAGTGGTCAAGTAGAATAGAGGTTAAACCGCTGCTCATTCTGAATTACTTGCTCATTTCACATTTTTGCTCTTCAGCTTCCCTGGTGGCTCAGGCAGTAAAGAGTCAGCCTGCAATGTGGGAGACAAGGGTTCAGTCCCTGGGTTGGGAAGATCTCCTGGAGAAGGAAATGGCAACCCATTCCAGTATTCTTGCCTGGGAAAGGAGCCTGGCAGGCCTCTGTCCATGGGGTCATGACTGAGCGACTAACACTACACACTTTAAATTTTTTTTTCCATTTATTAAAAGATTTATTTTTCTGAGATAGCAGTTCCCCAAATGCACAAGCCTAACAGACTTTGGCACTGAGTGTGTCTGCCCTGCTCATCCGATTTTCTCCAAAGCCATCAGTGTCACTCCACGGGGTGAAAGATTTGGAGCAGACTCTTAATCAACGCACAGGGTGGGGTTGGAGGGCAGCCACGGCAGGTTTCTGCTCCTTCTGTGGTCATTGATAAAAGATGACTTGGTGCCTGCTTTCTAGCAAACACAGCTCCACTAGCTTCACACTGACGGAGTGTCTGGTTGTTAAATGTTAATGTACTACGTCCTATACTTTAAATAGAATTAGAGATGCTTGCAGCTTTGGCTAAATGCACCTTGTTCTTCCACATTAAAGTTTGTTACAAATGTCCTCCATCAGCAACCAGGAGAAAAGCTCATTAGGAGCTGGTCTGTGTGGGGGCCATGGTTGCTATTGAAGAGCTGGCATCCTATTTCCGTTTATTAAGGCTTTTTCATTGGTAGGGAGCTGGGTGTGATTGTTCCTTGTTTACGGGCACGATTAGAATCTCAAGAGTTTATGCAGAAGTTTGTACTGTGTGTCTGAGAGACTGATGCTGTCTTTGGTTTTGCTAAAGGGGTCCATGATGCCCTTTTAGAGACTCTGTGCCAGGACCCTCGCTGCCAGACCTCCCAGAGCGTCCTGATGATGTCAGCCACTTTGCAGCTGGGGAAGCTAAGAGACAGGAAGGGGCTGCTCCTTGGTGGGCAGAACCAGTTGGAAAAGAGCGCTTGACTCCCAACTCGGTGACCTCCATGTAGCCCAGTCCAAAGCCCCACACCCATGGGCTCTGGCTTCAAGAAGCCTTCCTGTTCCCACTCTGGCCTGAGGGGCTGGTCTTGGCCTTGCTGAGGATAAGGGCTGCCCAGCCTCGCCTTGCAGGGTCTCCCCTGTCCCTGTCCTTCCTCAGTCCCTCCTGTGACTTCCTGGCTCTCAGGGATCCCGGGCTCTAGGAGCCTCATGGCTGCACCTTGCCCAGAGAGTAGCCCACTTGAAGCCATTTGAGATGTCTCACTCTGCTCCGCTTCCCATTCTCCCACCTCTTCCGGATTCCGTTTCCGGCTCTTCGGGGAGTCTCCTTCACTAAGCATCCCTGTCTCCAGAGTGACACACGTATCTCAGGCTGGGTGGATCAGCCCCAAGCCATCTCTCCTGCTGCTTGCCCCCACCCACTCCCACCCTCCCGGTCAGGAGCCTCTGCTTCCTGCACTGCCCCTCTGGTCGCAGCCTGGCCCGCCGTCCTCAGCCCCATCCCTGCCCTCAGCTCTGCTTCAGGCCTCTGGGGGCGTGGCTAAGCGTGGGTTCTACCGTTCTCCGCTCCGCGGGACACAGGTTCTTTCCCTGACATATCCAGTTGCACAGCCTACGCCACCCCGTAATCACCTCTCCACTCCACTTCAGGGGTGCCTTTCTCCAAGCTGCCATCTTCTCTCTGTACACGCACACCTGGGTCTCCACGCTCGAGCTGCAGCCTGAGGACTCCCCATCCACATCTCCAGCTGGACCCCTCTCCTGACTCCATGTCTACCCACCAGCTGCCCCCTCGAGCATCCCTCAAACCTCTTAGAGGCCACTGTCCCATCCTGACCACAGTCATGGATGCCCCACCCCACCATGCTGTCCAGCAGTTGAGATAATTTATCATCAGAAACTGGGATGAGAAAATGAATGCCCAAGGGATAGCATGCATACATGCTAAGTCATGTCTGACTCCTTGCAACCCCATGGACTGTAGCTTGCCAGGCTCCTTTGTCCATGGAATTTCCTAGGCAAGAATACTGAGTGTTTGAGTGGCTTGTCATTCCCTCCAGGGGATCTTTCCGATCCAGAAATCAAACCCACGTTTCCTGCATTGCAGGCAGATTCTTCACCGTGTGAGCCATCGGGGCAGCCCCCAAGGGATGGCAGATAGCCTGCGAGAAGTTCTGAACCTTCAAGTCTGTAGTTCTGGAATTCTTCCCCACTTTCGTCTCTGATGACGGGGGCTTGGAGCCTGACTTTTCTCTTGATTTTGACAGTTTGGGGATTTATGCACATTACTTGTCCACGTGGTTTATGGATATATGAATAAAGAGACCTTTGCTAGTTTACCAGCTTTTTCTGTTTCATGGGTGGCTTCAGCACTGACAGCATATGACTGGCAAGAAGGGACGTCGTGAGGGAGTCATCCAGGGTTTGGGACTTTCTGAGTTAACAGGCATGGGGTGGGGGGAGGTGGTGACAGTCTCCTTTCCCCTTCCCGGGCCACACCCAAGCTTCTCCCCGTCTGAGGTCAACCCTGGTAGCCCTGCTACCGGCGCCACCTGGTGGCCATCTCCGAGAACGTGCGGAACTACCGCCTCGCTTACGCCTCCTCCCGGCTCCTCCGCCCCTCTCCTTCCCTCTGCCTCCGCTCCCTCTCCTCCGCATGCTCACGCGTGCCATTCCCATCCGAACTTGGCCCGAACGGCTCCCTTGCTCTCCTTTTCTTCTTCTCCGTTTCTCTCTCTCCCTGCCCCTTCATTCCATGTACAAGAGATCATGTGCCTGCTGTGCCACAAGGAGGCTGCGTGAACGGAGCAAGTCCGTCCAAGCCATCTCTCCGGCCTGGGCGCCAGATCAGGCTCAGACCCTCCAGATGAGCTCCGTGTCTGGCGCGCCCTCTCCTCACACAGTGTGCCTTCCTCTGCTGGCGTCCTGGCTTTTCTCACTCAGCAGTGTCATTGTAGGATTTAGAGTCAGGAGATGGGATCCGAAGCCCGAGCCTGCTTTGGAATTGCTGTGTGTCTCTGGAAACCCTCTGAGCTCTCTGACCCTCAGCGTCCTCATGCGGACAATAGCTAGCGGTAACAGGATTTAAAGAGTCGTCTGTGTGGCTTCCCTGTTGCAATAAGTTTTCTGGGGAAAAGGGCAGGGCTGGCCTTGCCACCAGCAGCCCTCAGCGTGGGCCTGGGTGACAGCAGGGGAGGGGTGGGCCGAGGTGGAGGGTACGGGAAGGGACTGCCTCCCAGGGAGGGGCCGCTCCAGGGGCTCAGGACTGGGAGCGCTCAGGCTGGGAGGCCCGGCCCCCAGGACTGGCTCCCCCATCAGCTCGTTCTCAGCTTAGTTGGGAATAAAAACATCTGCTAATATTTATCTGACCCATGTGAACACTAGACGTGGTGCAGAGAAAGCTTTCCAGAACCTTCCCTGAGCCCTGCAATCAGTCTCCATCTCCCGCTTGTGCTTCCTCGGACTGCATTCCCTTCTGAGCAAAGCAATTAAATAACGCCACTCAGGGAAGATCTCTGTCTGTTTTCTCACCACACTGTCCCTGCAGCCTGTCACAGAGCCTGGTACCCACCTGCTTCTCATTACTCAGAAAGCAAACAAACGGTGAAGGACCGGGAAGGTGTTTTGAAAAAAAAAAAAAAAAAACAAGCAAACATCAAACACAACTCATGTGAAAGGGATTTTTTTTTTTTCCCTATAGATTTTGTTCCTCCCTGGAGGCATCCAAATCCTATGCCTCAAACCACATCATCCAGAGCCTCACAACTCGGCAAAAAGGCACTGCTATATTTATCCCACTGGCAGCCCTCTCTGCTACTTTCCATCAAGGAACAGCCTGAAATAACACACTTGTCTGGGGCCGGGGAAGGAGTGGTGACAAAGCCCCAAGGCCCAGCCACTCTGGCTGCGGTCTGGCCCAGCCTGGGGAGGAAGCAGGCTTGACGGGGATACTGGGATATCTACCGCCTCGGGGTCCTGCAGGGGTGCCTCTTCTGTAGGACAAGAAAGAGCTGGGATATTTTCCCAGAGAAGTTCTGGGACCAGGATCAACCCGTCTCAGAACCCGCAGCAGCATCTGAAGCCCCCTCCATCGGAGGACCACAGCTGAGGTCTTGGCCTGGGGGAAACGTCCTGGACTTCCTAGGAAGACACCTGGGCTCCGTGTCAGGCTAAGGTATATAGAGGCTTCAACAATAGTTTACTTCCTCAGGTGAAATCCCAACTCTGGAGCAAGGCGGTGAGAGTAGCTTATGTTTGTAAGTTGCTTCCACTTCCCAAAGGGTGTTTCTGGTGTGTTGTATTTCTCCACCAAACTCAACACTTACGTCTTTTAGTATTTTCTTTAAGGAATGCCCAGGGGTTGGTCTAATTTCCGACCACTCTAGACCTTTCCTGCTACTTAACAGAAGCAGGGGTGTATCCTGCTGCCCCCATACCCAGTGCCCATTCACCCTCCTGTTTCTTGCCCCTGTTAAATTGCCTCTCCTGCCCCAGTGACGCCACGTCCCTGCCCACCTGCCATGTGTCATATCCAGCCTGGCTCAGTTCGCCTCTGAGTAAATCAGTGGGATTCTGCAGCTCACAAAAATCTTGCAACAGAGAGAAACAGAACTGGTACTGAACCCAAGTAAGACAAGCGTCTAATGGCTCAGAGCCATCACCCCACGTACCAGGAGCTTTGCTTTCTGCAGTTTCAGTTACCTGTGGTCAGAGTGGTCCAAAAATATTAAGTGGAAAATTCCAGAAGCAAACGTTTTGTAAGTTTTAAACGGAATGCTGTCCCGAGTGGGAATAGTGTGATGAAATCCCATACCGTCCTGCTGCGTCCCACTCGGCGTGGGAAGCATCCTTTTGTCCAGAGCATGCCTCTGAGTCATGCTGGTTGTCAGATGGACAGTTGCAGTATCTGTTCTGTGGTACTTGTGTTCAAGCCACCCTTGTTTTACTTAATAATGGTCTCAGAGCACCAAAGTTGTGACGCTGGCGATTGAGACAGTCCAGGATATTGTGTACTGGCTTACTTCGTTCATCATGAAGTCCTAATTTTTCATTCATATCGTAGCATATATCAGAATATTTTTCCTTTCTAAGGCTGAATAATGGTTTGTTGTATGTATAGATCAGTACTCATCCATCCATGGACACTTGGATTATCTCTGCCTTTGGACTACTGTGAATAATGATGCTATAAATTTGGATATAAAAGCACAGATCATGCTTTTAAAGGATGCATTTTTTTAAGAGGCTGTTCACCATTGCCCAGGACAGGGCCTTATATAGTGTTGACTTATTGCTATTTATCACCTCCCTGGAGAAGTAGGTCCCTGCTACTGAGATGAAGATGCCTTTGGAAGTCAAGGTTCTGTTTGAGGAACATGGAAAAATTGTGATATATTCAATCAACAATACAGATATAGTTTAGTACTAAATTAGATATCTATTTTGTAGTTAAGAACATTCTATTTATTTACCTTAACAATTGGGGAAGGGGGTGAAGTGTCTTGAGTGAGAACTGAAGAAAAATTGCAATTTTTAAAAAATAGTGGAATGTTCTAGTACTCATGTTTTCAGAGTATAGTCTGATATCTAATGGTTCTACTTAGGTAACTATGTGACCGACGAGGGCAGACAGACTCGGGGGCCTCGTGAAGGCCTCAGGCCAGTGGCGTGCTCACCACAGGCCAGCTCCCGCAGAGTCTCTATCCTAGAAACCTTTGGTCTAAATCCATTTATCCAACTAGTCTAGCTGGGGCCACGCTTGTTTCTGTTCCTTGGGAGGAACGCTAAATGCATGAACACCGATAGGCTGGGAGAGCAGCAGAACGTTAAAGAAAGAGCCGGAATTGTTTGAGCCATTGTGGGTGACACTGGATGACATTTTTAAAACTCTTGAGTCTTGGGACTTCCCTAGCAGCCCAGCGGTTAAGACTTTGCCTTCCAATGCAGGGTGTGTAGGTTCAATCCCTGGTCAGGGGTGCACTGAGCTCCGAAAACCAAAACATAAAACAGAAACGATACTGTAACAAATTCAATAAAGACCTTTTTAATATTTTAAAAATTTATTTGGCTGCACAGGATCTTCGTTGCAGCATATGGGATCTTTAGTTGTAGCATATGGAATCTAGCTCCTTGACCAGGGATTGAACCCAGGCTCCCTGCATTGCGAGGGAAGATTCTTAGCCACTGGAGCACCAGGGAAGTCCCTCAATGAAGCAAACGGTAAATGAAGTAAATGGTCTACGTTTAAAAAAAAAAAAGAAATCTCGAGTCCTGAAGCATTTTCCAGCCACTTTCTTGCTGTTTCACTACTGAACCTCTCAACGTTTCAGTTTTCTCATCTATGAAATGGAGCTGTTTCCCCCCGGGATGGTTACGGGGCTTAAAGAAGCCACGACAGGGAAGGGCGAGCGGCCTCCCAGGGCGCCCTCTATGCCCAGTAAACAAGGGACACTGCTAACCTCCCACCTGGCCCACCGTCCTGCCCCTGCACTCCAGACAGCCGCAAGTCTTCCCCTGTGATGTTCTGACACTAATGGCATTCTTTAGGCCCTTTTGTCAGGATGAGACAAAATCACACAGAAAGCATCGTGGAGAGACTGGTACACAGTAGGTGCTGAGTCGACAGGGACGGCTCTCCAGGAGCTGGTGTTGATGCTGGGTGACGGAGGCTTTCCTCTGCTTTCCTTGCGCTCCGTGCGTCTTAGCAGCTACCTCGGGCTTCTGGCGGGGGCTGCGGGTGGGAGTCCCCCAGCGGCCTCTGCTGAAGCGATACTAATTGTGCCAGGGAGAACGGCTCACTAGAGTGGAAAATAGTTCTCATATATCTAGCTGAAGACGATAATGACCTTTTAAATAACAGAAGCAATTTTATTTCAATACCTCAATTACTCTGAACTCTCAAATGTCAAAGTGCTCGGCACTTTCAAAATAGCTTAATATAGACATTTATAGCACTTAGACACAGCTAGTTTCTTATCTAACCTAATTATGTGTTGTACAGGAAATGGCCAAGCTCACCATCTCTTATTATTTTTTACAGTGATCCCCGCGCACGGCCCTGGGCTCAGCCTGGAGTCTTGCAACTGGAATTTCTCCCTGGTCAAGGATGCGCTGTTCTGGGAGGAGGCAGGGCTAGGTTTCTGCCAAGGGGCCTGATCTCAGCCAAGTGCGGACAGGAGGTTTGCTGTGGGCTCCCCAGTTGGTTAGTAGGCGTAGCCATGCGCCTGGACTCAGGTGATAGCTTCCATGAAGTGAGATCCCCAGGCCACTGGGACTGGAAAGAATGGCCAGAAGCGGGTCACTGGGAGCTGGGGGTAGGCCCTCTGCCTCCTAGGGCAAAGGCAGGAGGTGCCTTCCCTGGATGCGGGTGGTGTGAGCCAGCATCATCTGGCCCAGGCCTGGCCAGACTGGTACCTTCTCTTGCCATTTTTCAGAAGGCTGTTGCCTTCTCCACTCTGGAGATCCCAGAAGCCCCCGGCCACCCTGAGTGACAAGCTCCTAAGATCCTCCCTTCATCTCGGCTCCGACTGTCCCTGGTACTCTCCATCACGGCTCCGAATCACAGTCACCTCCCTGCTGTGTCTCTGAGCAGAACACTCCTGCAGCTGTTCATCCCCATGCTGGGATATTCCCCCACAGACTCCCAGGGCTCACTCTCCTGCTGCTTCAGCTCTCAGATGCCATCTTATTGGGAAGTCCGTCTTGCCCAGCACGTCCCACGTTTCTCCTCCTGTTCTTCCTTGCCCCTTCCTCACTTGTTTGTTTTCTTTCTGCTTAGAGAGGTGCCTTACTGAATTGGTATTTTTCTTACATAACTATTGCTTTGTGTCTCAAAGTAGAATGCAAGCTCCCTGCAGGCTGAGGTCTTTAGGAGTCACCGCTCCCTCTCAGCCCTTTGACACACGGTGATTGGTCCATGACTAGTGGGCAGTGAATGAGTGGCCGGGTGGAAGGCCGGGGAGCAGGCCAGTGCCAGGTAGGAAGGTCCAGGGAGGGCGGCTCCCGGCTCGAGGCTGCTTGACAAGCAGGCTCTGAGGCCCCACCTCTCCACTTTCCAGTTATGCCAGGAGCTTGGCTCAGAGAATGCATCCATTGTACACGATGGGTTTTACTGCAACTATTTTTAATTGAAGTCTGGTTGGTTCACAATGTTGTGTTACGTACTGCTGTGCATTTAACCCTCCGCCAGGACTGGGCGTAACTGGTGACATCTTATGGATCTGGAAACTGAGGCTCAGGAAGTTGTGCAAGGCTCCTAGAGCCCCTCAGCTGGGCTTGGGCAGAGCGGCGATGTGGGCCACAATCTGTCTTCCTTCAAAGCCACGTCTTGACCACAGTTCAGTGTTCCCAGATGATGGCAGCTGTGGTGAGGCTACCAGTCTGGGGAAGGTCCAGCTGTGTGTAGCTGAAGACCAGGCCTCCTGCGTCTGCCCAGCCCCTGTCCCCAGAGGGGGCCCCATGCCGGTGGCCAGTGGGCAGCCCCAGCTCCCATCACGTCACCCACTCGTTCTCTTTCCTGCTCTCATTCCCTTTTAGCCTCTGTTTCCCCATCTCCAGCCCTCTCTCTTTCTGTTCTCTGCCAACTGTCTGCTGGCACCCAGGCCGAGGCAGCCTCAGCACAACACAGGAGGTGGCTCTCCGGCCCGAGCTTCGTTCCCGTCTCCCCATTCACAGTGATGCTTGACACTCCGTTTATTACGTCCTTGGCAAGACACTGAGAGAAAATGTTTGTAGAACTTTAAGGGGCTCCTTTCCATTCATCATTCATTCATTTATCCATTCACTCATTCATTCCCACCTTTATGCAGCACTCAGGCAGAACCAGCGCTCCTGATGCCCTGGGAAGTATGAAACAAGTGAAAAAGTGAAATGTTAGTTACTCAGTCATGTCTGATTCTTTGCGACCCCGTGGACTGTAGACCACCAGAGTCCACTGTACATGGAATTCTCCAGGCAAGAATATTGGAGTGGGTAGCCATTCCCTTCTCCAGGGGATCTTCCCGACCCAGGGACCAAACCCAGGTTTCCTGCACTGCAGGCAGGTTCTTTACCATCTGAGCCACCAGGGAAGCCCCACTCTGGCCAGCATAGACATAAAGAAATAGGACATTATCTCCAACCTTGAGGAACTCACGGATGCTTAGAGGATTGGCTACAAAACGGGGAATTTCAACCCAGGGTGTTGGGCTGGGAAAGAGGCAGTGTGGAGTAAAAGGAACCTAGAGGGCATCCCACTACCAGGCCGGCTGGTGCTTTGGGGTCCCTGCTCCCCTGCAGCAGGCCCTGGCTTTGCACTAGCTATCAGAGGAGGCAATCAGGGACCTCTGTCTTGGTGAGGGGACTGCCCGGGGGAGGCAGACAGCAAGTAGAAAAGCGCTTCCCTTTTCCCAGACGACCTGACTGCGGAGGCAGGAACTCGGCGGAGAGTCAGCCACAGTTCACCCTGGAAGGACAGGGAGGGGCAGGGCAGGCCTTGCTCTGGAGCCAAGGGATGGAGGCTGAAGACAGCCGAAGGGCTCAGTGAGGTCGGAGGTTCTCTGACACGGCTCTCCTGCAGCAGCGGGGGGAAGGGCGTAGAGATAGACTCGTCCCCACGGAGGCCACCTCAGCTGGGACAGGGCACTCAAACTGAGCTCCCCAAGCCTCAGCTTCGCAGACGGTGAGATGTGAGCATTACACGCAGGCAGGGTGTGGGTCCTTTACGCTTCAGCTCCCAGGCCTCTGCCGGACGCCCCTCACGCCCCTGCCCCGTGCCCCTGGCGTCCTGTCTCGCAGGACAGCGCTCCTTCACAGCCTTCCTCACGAGCCACGGTCTTCTCGCTTTCCCTTTGTCTTCCTCCCTGAGCGGACTGTAAGCTCCCTGAGGGTAAGGACCCCATCCGTCTCGTTCATCACTGTATCCTGGCCCCGAGGAGAGCAGGAACTTGGGAAATAATTATGAATAAATGTGCTGAATTGGACCTCCCAGGTGATGCTAGTGGTAAAGAACCCCCCTGCCAATGCAGGAGACATGAGAGAAGCGGGTTTGATTCCTGGTTTGGGAGGATCCCCTGGAGAAGAGATGGCAACCCCCTCCAGTATTCTTGCCTGGAGAATCCATCCCATGGACAGAGGAGCCTGGTGGGCTACAGTCCGTGGGGTTGCAATGAGTCGAACATGACAGGCGGCTGAGCAGGAATGCACGCGTGACTGAATTGGAGGGTGCCCGGCAGAGAGCGCTACCCTCAGCGGAACACTTAGGGACTCTAAGGCGCTGGGCTCAGTGGGACAGCGTGTGTGCCCTTTTGCCTTGCACATAGCAAGATGGAATGTCTGTACATTTCCCAAGCCATGCCTCCACCCCGAGGGGCTGGCCCAGTGGTCAGTCTGCTGGGCCAGTCTAATGCCGTGAACGCCGGAAACAGCCTGCAGAAGCAAAGCGGCGGGCAGAGGAAGGGCCTGCTGCAGACTGGAAATGCTAGACCAGCCTCTTCAAGGCACTTAATTCAAAATAACCATCAGCACTTCATGGCCCAAACCGGAGCTACCTACAGGCTTTACCTGGCCCCCCAGACCACCAGTTTGTAACTTTGTTGCAGTCTCAAGACCTCAAAGATTACCAGTGTGGGGACTGAGGGGCTGGGCGCCCCTTCCCCTAGGCTGATGGGAGTGTCATTATTGGGTCTGCTGAAGACTAAACGGGCCGGGTACATGAGGGGCCAATCCCCTGGTCACTACAGGCTTCCGAAGAGCTGAGGCCTCTCATGCCAGCAAAGGCTCTGCTCCCTCTGCACCGTGGACGACAAGGTCCCCCGGCTTCTCCAGCTTGTGGTTCAAGAGTGGAGAGCCCTGCTTTCAAGGGCTGTGTTCCACTTGGGGTGTCATCCCTTTTGTTATTTTAGGGAGTTGCCTGCACGGTGCTGCCTGCCCTCAAGGTCTGAGCCCTAAGGACTCTGCGTGCTCCAGCTTCTCTGTGAGTTTCACCTCTACCCCTGGAGGGCACCCCCTCCACTGGCCCTGCTGCCTAAGCCTCTCACTGGTTCTCAGCCTCCCTCAGCACCAGGCATTCCCGGGGCGTGGCCCACTTCCCAGTCATTGCAGAGAGCTGTATCTCTAATGATGCTCTCCTGATAAATGGTGGGAAATGGTCTTGGACAAGGGGTATGTCTCTATCTACCAGTTTGTGGGGGCAGAGACCACAGCCAAGGAAACAATATTCCCTGAGATTTTGAGATTTGGAGGAAGGAGGCAACTGGGAGAATCCTTCTCTTTACTAAGAAGCCATAAAGGTGCTGCAGGAAGCAGCCCATAAGGTGGCGAATGCGTGTGCGCACGCCCACACTCACTCACAAACACGACCCACCCACCTGCGCACGTGTTATACACCCAGGAACTTACCGAAGCAAAACTGATTTTGGTTTAAGAGATTTGATTTCATGCTAAACAAATTTCATCAGGATTTTCATATGAAGGGTTTGTTCCTCTCCAAATGTGCCCTGCTTGGCTGCATGTTAATGTGGTCAAATCCAATCTCCGAGTTCTCTGCAGGCCCTGGAATCGGGTTCTCAGGACTGGGCTCCTGGCTGCTGGCTGAGACTGGGGGAGGCAGTTGCTGTCACTAGTGGCTTCCAAGGCCCTGGGCTGCCCTTAGAGCTCAGGGAACACAGGAATGGAAGCAGAGAGCCAGCAAGGGGCGAGAGGCTCTATCACCAGGAGTGAGAGCCAGGGAGATGCCGAGGCCCTGGAAGCTTGACTGGTGGCACGGAGAGCCCCACGTGGGAGGCTCAGAATGTCAGTCTGCTCAGAAGAAGCGATTCACCCGTCACATACTGAGGACCTGTGGGGTGCATCGGGCCCTTGGGCAGGGTACTGTCCTTTGTGGCCTCTAAGGGATCCAGGGAGCAGGTTGTCCAGACTTAGCACATACAACTACAAGACGCCAGTTAATACTTTTTTCTTGTAAGTATTTATGTCCATGTGACCCTATACCTGTCCAGATGGCCAGACGGGTGTGTCCTGAGTGCTCCTGGGGCCCCAGGAGGCAGAACCATCTTCCTGAGGGCGGCCCCAGGTGCAGCCCCTGGTCTGGTGTTTTCGCAGCCCCACCAGAGAGCCCTCCTTTCCTCTGCGCATCTAGAGGAATGTCCGTGGCACTGGCTCCTCTTTCCCACCGCTCAGAGGAGGTGGGGCCTTCCTGCGAGGGATGGTGGGAGAGCAGTCTTTATCTGCTGGTAACAGAGCTGAGATTTTCCCAGGGCAGGAGCAGGGGCTGCTGCCTTGCTGGTAGAGGTGGGCTGGGTGCTGGTCTCTCAGTGATTAAGAGCTTGTCATGGGAGGAGCTCAGCTGGGTGAGAGCTGAGCATGACTGCTGTCTCAGGCTGACCTGGTGAATGTGGGGAGCATGTGGGGGTCCCTGACCCCAGAGGCCCCTCACAAGCTACCAGCTCTAACGCTGCAGGCTGAGCAGCAGCGGGCAAACACCTCCAGAGTCACCCTGTCTGTGTCTACTCTAGAAGGCCTCCCTGTGGTGACTCTAGACTCCCACATCAGCATCATCCAAGAGATTAAAACAGGACAGACTGTGGCTTCTGCTCTAGCTGAGACCCAGAGCCTGCGAGTCAGACTTGCATTCCAGGATACCCCTGCAGCAATGCCGTCCCCGTATGAGCGCGCAGGCTCCAGCCCGATGCACCTCTGGGTGTGAGAGTGAGCTGCTTCCTGCCGGGTTTGTGCCTCTTTCCAGCCTGGGCAGAGGGCTTCCTGGACAGGGGTGAAATGGCTGTCTACCAGGACCCTGGCACAAGGCCTGGCTCAACAAGAGAAGATACCAGTGAGCGAGTGGACAAGTGATGCATTGAAAGACGACATCATGTCAAGGACGAGAGGTCTGTCGTCTGCTTCACTCCACCATCAGATAAACAGATGTGGTTTCACTCTCAGGATCGGTCATCATGTAGTCACTGGAATCTCATGTTCCAGATACAGAAACTGAGGCCGAAGTCGGCAGGTAGCAGGGACCCTGGGAATGGGGCTCGGGCTCCCTGGTCCCCGGGCGCTTCTCTCGCCTGCGATCATCACTGTGTGTGCCTGGCCCTAGATTCCGGTCTCTGGATGCTGAGCTGCGGCTACACAGCTTTGCACAGCTCCTGCTCCTAGGCCCCTCATCTCTGTTGGATTTGGGGTGTCCGCAGGCCTGCATCCATGTGGTCCTTATTTAGACTTTGGCCCAGTCTGCCAGTGTTCCTGGCCTCTGCCCTGGCTGTTGGGGGCCCTAGTGTCTGCTCTCTCCCCCTTCCTCAGGCCTCTGTCCTGGACTTCCCTCCACCACTGACAATTGTCAGGGACCCCAGGCTGGCTACTTCTGAAATACTGAGACCAGCAGGAGTCTCTTCCCACCAGGTTGCCAAGGACCTTCTGACTCTGGATCCCTCTGCCTGGGGCTTTCCTCCCTGCCCCATCCTGTGTGAAGATACAGGGAGAAGCTGACTGTCCACAAGCCAAGGAGAGAGGACTCAGAAGATGTCAACCCTGAGGACACACTCCTCCAGACTTCCGGCCTCCAGAACTGTGAGAAAATTTTCTGTGGTTTAAGCCCCCGGCCTGCGGTACTTTGTTCTGGCAGTCCTAGCAAGTGACCCCAGCCAGAGTGACGTGCCCCAGAACACGAGAGATCTCTCTTTAGCCTTGCCACCTCATGTCACATTTGTTTGCCCAAGCATCTTAGCTCCAAGACCCCAGCAACAAGACCCACCGCCATCCTCCCATTTTTTCCTGTGACCCGGGGAACCAAAATGCAGAGCTCAGGGAATGCTTGTTGAATGAATGAGCCCCAGACAGCCTTTGGGCCAGCAGACCTCTCAGCCTGGGGTAAATAACAGAAACTCTAGACTCCCACATCAGCATCATCCAAGAGATTAAAACAAAACAAAAGCTGTGTTTTGAAACATGACAACAGCCCTTGGTATTTATGACCTTGCTTGTTGGCCTTCCCGGGGCGGGTGCTCTGCACTTCAGTTTATGGTTTTCCGCTGCAGCTCCAGACTGACTAGGGGACTGGAAACGGGCAGTCTACCAATAGCACATGCAGACAGTATGGGCGGAGGCATGGTCCTTGGCCCCGGGGTCAGACACATGCCCTTCTCACCCAGAGAGGGGTGCTCTGGGCCTGAGCTGAGTCTCCTCCTCCATCTTTCCGTTTGCAAAGAACTCGAGGTTGACAGGCAGACTGCTATTTCCTAATCACCCTTCACTCACTCACTATTTTTGACACAGTTCATACCACCATTGCTTGCTTAATATTTATCTTTACATGGACTCGCTGCCCCTTGGAGGCCAGATAACCTGGGCCATGAGACACTGAGTTTTTTTTGTTATCCCCAGGCCTGAGCTAAATTGGGATGGGCCACTCACCAGGACATCTGCAGGGCTTAGAGAAATATGGGAAGGATTGGTATTCTCTAGAAGGGAAATCGCAGGGAGGGAGTTAAAGCTGAGGAGCGTTGCCACCCCAAATCCCTGGGTGCTCACCTTAGCTGGATTTCACTGAAGAGGCAGGTGAATTCCCTTTCAAGGCTTCTGGAAGGCTGGAGGTGGGGAGACGCAAGAATGAGGGAGCTGCCTTCATGGTCTGATGCCTGAATCTTAAGGTGCTGGAACTTCTCAGAGGGGCTCACTACTTGCCCCCTGCCATGTATTTCCAGATGGAGAAAAAAGTCACATGGCAGTCCAGATTCTCCCAGGATAAACTGCAGCATAAAACCAGTATGTGAACTGGGGCCCTTGACCTTGTAAAGACAGGTCCCCAGAAAAACCTGCTAAGCCCGAGCCCAGCCAGGACCCACTGCCTGCTGTGGTGTGCAGAGTAGGGCCAGGCACCTCAGGCAGGGTGCGTCCTCCCAGCTGACTTGCTTACACCTGCAGTGGGCAGCCATCGTGTCTGTGTTTTGAGCCCAGTCATGGAAGCCGGGCCTCCTGAATGTGCTCTCTTGCTCCCCAAGGTCCCCTGCACACAGAGCAAGACCACAGGAGGAGCCAGATCCCACTGAGGGAAATGGAGCACTGAGAAGCATTCCAGAAGTGGGCTGTGTGTCCCTGAGGCCTTCCTGCCTTCCTAAGTGTGGAGCCACAAACACCTCGGTGGGAAAGACTGGCAGTTTTAAATTCAAGAGCCCTCTTGAATCTGGAAAATAGTTGTTTTAATAAAATAACAATACCATATTCCCCATTAGTTCCCAGTAAGCAACCCCATGTTCTTTCAGTGCAATAAGCCCTTTGAGAGGTGAGTCATGTGTAATAGCGAGTGCTGGCTGGCACCCCTGAGCCACAGTTTCCAGCATGCTGCTTACGGGTCCCGACGCACATGTGTGTCTGTTTTATTGAGGCATATCCTGTGTAATCCAAGGCCAAAGTCCAGGCTATGGAGCTCCAGCGGCCTGTGGCCTCCTCTTTGGGGACCTCTTGGAAGGGAGGCCTTGGGGGTTTCTTATGAGTCCCAGGCACTGCGTCTGAGCCCTCCACTTGGTACTGCTGCCTGTTGGGGCACGTGGCTACCGTGCCAGCGCCTCCACCGGCTCCTGCCTCCTACCCCTCTGCGGACCAGCAGAATATTCTTCCCTTCTCATCGCCGACCAGGAGTTTGGCCTGGTTTCTTGGGAAAAGAAAAAATAAAGAGGCGTATTAAAGCAAACCTGTGCACCCTGCTTATCCCAGACTGCATACAGGACATCACAACATGGGGGAGGGGGTTCAGGCCAGGACCCCAGGACAGCCTGCACCTGGCCTCCCCCTGAGGCAGGGGAGAGTCTTGTGACTCAGGGAGAGCTCTGATCCAGGAGGGTTATGGCTTTGGAAGCACTGAGGGGACGCTCCCAGGTGCTGGGGCTCTGGGGAGCAGGGCAAGACCCTGACATTTTCCCTCCAGCATCTTTGGGGGTATCTCCTACCCTTTGAGCTATGTAGTCAGGCTGGTAGGCAGAAGGAAGGGCAAGTTCTTCAGCAAAGAATGAGGGCTCAGGGCCTTCTGTCCCTTCCCATATACCCCACCCTAAGCCACCCACCTCAGTCTGGCCTTCCCACCACAGCAGGACTCAGGTGCCCCACTTCAGGGCAGGAGGGGAGAAGGACAGGGCTCCTGAAGATCTGGTCCCCTGAGACTAACACGCCTAGTGTGTAGAACAGGCTAATGATTCTAAGTTCTACCATCAAGTAATTGTAAAGAATAAAACAATGCTGCCAAGGGTAGTGTCTGACACCCGTCCATTCCACGTTGGCTTCGAGCCCTTGAAAGGCATTTCTGTAACGTAGGATGAGCATCATACCAAACGTTACAATCGTCAAGGGACCTCAGGAAAAAGTCCCTCTTTCGGATAAACTTACAAGTCAATATACTTTTACCTTCTGGATTTCTTTATGAATTCATAGATATTCAAGAGAGTGAGAGGGAGAAAGAGACAGCAAGAATATGTGCGTTAAGAACCATTTCTTGGGCCCTGCATGGCCATCTTGCTACTGTACTTGCTGGGGGCCCCTGGGCTCCTGGGTCCCTGTAGTGAGGCCTCCTCCCAGGGCCCAGAGTCCTGAGGGGAACAGCCAGGGCTTCCTAGGGGCAGCACAGCGCCCTCTGCTGGAGGCTGGGCGCAGCCAGCTGTTATTACCTGGACACGGCCAGAGCCGTCACTGCAGAGCTGGCCTTGCTGGGTTTCCCTGTCAAAGCCACGCTGACGTCCAGCTCTCTGCAAAGGGCAAGATTCTTCTCCCACCGGTGAACTATGAGGAACGTGCAAGAGGATAGTTAGAAAAGCCGAGCAGTTTCACATATACGCATGTATACATCCACACGCAAGGCCGCAAACACATACACATATATTTATATTTGTGGTCAGCAACTTGTTAAATTGAGGGGGAAAATATATTTAATCTTGGCCTGTGCTGTTGCAAAAAGGGCCGTCCCAATTTAATTTGCAGGCTGTGATAGTTACATGTGCTGACGTGCTGCGGTATCCATTGTGTACCAAATTGGATTTGTGTATTATTGCTTTCTAAATTGCATGCCTAGTTCAGCAAAATTGTTCATCAGTGTTTACTGGCTTTATGCTTAATAAGATACTCCACAATACCTTGCTGCCAGGATGTAACGCAGCCTGTAATTGCCTAGTAAAAATAAATTACATAAAGTCGGCATTATCAACTTACCTAAATCCGCTCACGCCATGACCAATAATTAAATGCTGAGAATGTCTCTTTTCAAAAAATAGAACTCAGTGATTGCTACTTCACTCATTTTAATGACTTATTTGGGGACAGAGGGTAGTTCCTTCATGGAGGGTGAGGTAGAGAGACCTCAGTTGGGCCCGCCACTGTGAGGTCACTTGGGTGCCATCAGGGCAGTAGCGACGCAGCTGTCCCAGCTGGCCCAGGGTGGCAGACAGCTCTGTGCTCCAGGAAATGCACGTGTGTTTTGTGTTTGTGCATAAGTTCCCAAACCAAGCTTTTCCCACGGACTTTTTGTGTACCAGATTGAGCCCAAGTCTATGGAGTGATTCCTAAAATAAACTGGACTCAGTTGGGTTGGTCTTGGCTGCAAATGACAAATAAATGAATTCCAGGGAGAAACTGGACGACATCTGCACACAACGCGGCAGCCCCCGCATCCTCAGTGCCCTCAAAGAACCCCTTTCTTGCCTCTCAAGCTATTCCAGGAATGCAGGAACATACACCCCAAGAGACATGCGCAAATATCTGGGTGTCAGGCCGAGGGCTAGTCCCCTTCCAACAGAACAGTTCTAAGCAACATTCTGAGCACGGCGAGCCCTGCAGTGGCTTAGGTCTGTAAAGCTGCACATGGGTTTGCTGACTCTAAGCAGTGACCTAGCCTGATTTCCATGAATATGTCTGTGCCCTTGTGTCATTTCACCCAAAGCCTCCTTTGAACTGTAACCACAAGCAGAGCAATTAATTCTACTTGGCAGTGGTGACCTCAGGCTGGTCAGGACAAACAGCAGAGGACGGACATGGGCCGGAGGCTCCTGTCCGCCTGACACCATCAGGTAAGTGCCTCGTGACATCGGCCGGTGTGTTAGGGGAGAAGTCTCCCAGTAATCCGAGAAAATGATAATCATGACCCGCATTTTGTTGAGGAGATCTTTGTCTATGGTATTATTTTTCTGTCATCTGCTTCCTACACGTTAGGATGTACAGGAAGTACCTCTATTGGCAGAGAGGGGAACTGAGGACCGAAAAAGTTGCAGGAGACAGAGCTGGGGCTAGAACTTGGTTTCTTGATGTTCATTTTGCTTCTCATCTCACTAGAGCCCCTTCCCAATGAGCACAGCCTCGTCGACCCTGAGTAGAACCCACAAAGCCATTGGCACTTCCAGAACCAACGGAACGGCTCTGAGACGCCCTTTGCTCATCTGTCCCTTCATCCATCTACCTACCCACGCAGCTGACATTCTGGCTCAGACGCCCACTTATCAACCATGGACTGAGCTAAAGCCTTTAGCTTATCAGAGCTCAGTAGCTTCAGAAGTGGTCAGCTGAGCCCAAGACTGAGAACACGTCATGAGCCCACAGAACACGTCATGAGCAGGGGGAGAATAAGAACTCTGTTCCAGCTCTCCTCCAAATGGGTGGGGGCAGGAGAGAGAGTTTGGCCTCTGTCCTCCAAAGAAGAATTGTGAGCTCCTAAGAGTGCACAGGACTCTTTACACTGTGATGGGCTGATTCATGTGGTCCCAAAGGACCCTAGAGATCTTAGGACCAGTGAACTGAATCCCCAGTGGCTATGGATTCTTGTAAGGTCACCATTCTGGGCCAGTCTATGCTGCTGACGAGGGCATCATCTGATGGCATTATGATGAAGGAAGGGATTCCCGTGTAGATTCTAGGACCTAGCAGGGGCTCAGCCAACGCCCGTGTCTGCTGGTGTGGATGAAGAATCCACGCATCAGTGGCTAAATGAATCAAGGAGGTATGGAGCACATTCTAGAAATGAGCTGAAAATGGGTATTCCCTGTAGAAGACAAGCCTCCATGATCTGGAAATTTCTCTCTAGTGGATGCTCATGGGTCCCGGGACGCAGAACAAAGCAGAAGAACCCATGATTCCAACAGTGAGGCCACGCAGGACTCCCAGGAGTGAGGCTTGTGTCTGCGCTCATCCTGGAGGGATGGTCTGGCCCTGGCCGAGGAGCTTGCTCTGGGAGTGGGCGTGTCTACTCTGGGGGCAGAAATGAGAACTCTAATCACTTCGGGCCACTTCAGGCAAGTTGCTGAACCGCTCCGTGCCTCAGTCCCCTTCTCACCCAGGCCTCATCGAAGTATCTTCTTCATGGGGTTGCCGTGAGAAGTACGAGAACACACGGGAGGGGTGAGTGGTGGAGACTGCTCCCAGTCAGCTGTGTCCCTCCCAGCTCTGTGGCCGTGGTCCTGGTGGCGCTGATGCCAGAGGCCACGGTGACAGACGTGAGGTCAGATCATCCTACTCCAGGCCCAAATGCTACACCCCGAAGAGGGCTCTGCTGCAGAGTGGCGGCTTTCACTCTGCTGATACTGGCAGTCACCCAGGGACTTGTTAGACATGGGAACTCCATCCTTCTCCAACCTTTTCCTTGAGGTTAGGACCCACATCTAAATGCTTCATGAGCCTCCTGGGCCATGCTGATGCAGACCACCCTCAGACCTACTTCGAGGAACTTTCCGTGCAGATTAGGGGGTCCTGAGTCAGGGACAACAGGGCAGACTGGGGCCGATGGAGCCACTTCCTCTCCCCGGGAATGCAGCAAAGCCATCCCTGCTCCTGTCTGCAGCCTGGCAGTCCAGGCCAGTGGCCAGCTGGATGGACCCAGGTCCTGGGCTGGGGAGTTTGGCATTTAGGAGTCACCCAGGAAGATCGATAGCATCAAACCAAGCTTGGCTGGGTGTGGCCCCTTCTGGAGCTCGGGAGCCCCTGTAACAACCACCACCAGCACTGTTCACAGCCCCGAGGAGCATCTCAGAGCCAGCTGGGCCCTGAAGGGTGAGGCTGGGCCTCAGTGGGGCTTATCAACATGGATTCATGCTCCACCACCAGCTCACAGAAGACTGTGCTCCTGACCTGAGATCTGCCAACATCCCAAGAAACTCACTGTCTTCCCTGGTCTCTGCAGGCCTGGCTGGAGCTGCAGCCCTTGCCAGAGGAGAGGAGAGGGGAGGGAGGGCTGAGCGAGGCAAGGGTGCCCCCAGGAACCAGGAGCATAGCAGTTACCTCTGGGGCTTGGAGACGATGGAGCCCAGGGCTCCTCTGGCGCTGCCTGCCCGGGAACAGACATCTTCACGTCTTCAGTCTTCCAGATCTGTCCAGAACAGAGAACGTGCCATGGGCTGGGGCAATGAACCTCTCTGCAGGCTTGGGGCCGTCCTTTCCTCCACACCTGGGGGACCCTGACGGAAGGGGGCATGGCCCCATTTCACTTCTGATGTTGACATATTCTCAGCAGAAAAGCCTGCTTAGGCTTCAGTTTGCCTGCGGGATGAGTTCCCTCCCCACCCCTGGGTCGCAGGGCAACTTCCCCGACCCCTTGCCTGCAGGGACGAGACTCAGCAGTCAGCTCGTTGTCATTTTCCTCAGCTAGTGCCCGCTTGGTCTGCCACCATTCCCAGAGGCCTCCCTCACCACCCAGCAGCACGGCTTCCCGTCCTCTACGTATGGTGCCAGATCTGTGGCGAGCGCCCTCAGGCTGACCACACATGGCATCTCACTTGCTGAGCCTGGACTTTCTTTCCCCGCAGAACAATGAGCAGCCTCCACTTGCAGGCTTCTGTGAGCGCCGCACCGGGTCTAGCCCAGCGCTGGGCCGGCCCGGGAGCTCAGTTAGTGCGCTGAGTGGACAAGGACAGAGCGCCTGAGGACTCGTGCCCCTGCTCTGCAGGCCCATGAAGGAAGTGCAGCTGCCCCCAGCCAGCCGGGCTCCTCTGACCGACCCACAGGACAGACTGCCACCCACCCAGCCCTTACTCTCATGATCTCCTCGTGTTTTAGCCAGCCCAGGACGCCCTTCCCTCGGCAGAGACCCTGTGCTCCTCTAGCCCACAGACGAGGCCCTGCAAGGGGCCTTCCCAGCGGGCTCTCCTCGGTGTCGTCTCTCCCGTCCACACACCCGGACCCCTTAGCCTGCACGGCCCTCTCTGTCCACCCTGACTTCTCACCCTCAGGGCTCGGCTGAAATGCCAGCTCCTCTGCTGGAAATACATCCACTCTCCACTTGGCCCCCCACCCTGTTATTCATTCTGCTTCCTGAGGCATCACCTCTGTGATGATTCTCAGACTTTGGGAATGGAGGCTCCTGGAGGATAGGGCTGCGTTTCAGCCATGCTGGCTGGCCCACAGTAAGCTTTCACAAATGCGTGTAGAATTCAAAGAGCATTTTCTTGAATACCTCGAGGCATGCAACTGACACTTCCTTTCAAAAACTGCAGGATTCAAATGACAGTTCCTTAAGTAAAGCTCTTAATCGCTCCTCATCTTGTTTATTCCCCTCCTTGCTGTCAGTCTCAGAAACGCCACCTGTGCCTTGCTCTCCCCACACTGTTCTCCCACCTCAATGTCTCTCCTTTATTTTCTTCCTGGTTTCTTGACGGTTTCTCTCCCCAAGGCCTTCCTCAGAGCACGCACGGCTCTCTTTAATTATCCCACTCATAGCATGAGACACATACGGACATTTTCTGTTTGTCTTTTTTCCCCTAGAATATGACATCTTGAGGACAAGGGCTTGTTTATCATTAATCTTTGGATCCCTTATTATGAGGTGCTTGGTACAGAGACAGAGTTCAGTGAATGTTAGGTGGGTGGATAGCTGGAGGGACAAATAAGGGGACAGATGAGTAGATGGAAGGGTGAATGCAACAAGGAAAGAATGGATGGATGAATGGAACAGTGAATGGATAGCAGCCGAGAGAGATGAGTAGCTGGAGATGGGCGGATGGATGAATGGATGGATGGATGAATGGGTGGATGGATTAACGGATGGATGGATTAACAGATGGATGGATGAATGGGCGGATGGATGAATGGGTGGATGGATTAACGGATGGATGGATGAATGGGCGGATGGATGAATGGGTGGATGGATTAATGGATGGATGGATGAATGGGTGGATGGATTAACGGATGGATGGATGAATGGGCGGATGGATGAATGGGTGGATGGATTAACGGATGGATGGATGAATGGATGGATGGATGGATGGGTGGATGGATGAATGGGTGGATGGATGAATGGGTGGATGGATTAATGGATGGATGGATGAATGGGTGGATGGATGAATGGGTGGATGGATGAATGGATGGATGGATGAATGGGTGGATGGATGAATGGGTGGATGGATGAATGGATGGATGGATGGATGGGTGGATGGATGAACGGATGGATGGATGAATGGGTGGATGGATGAATGGATGGATGGATGGATGGGTGGATGGATGAATGGATGGATGGATGAATGTGTGGATGGATTAACGGATGGATGGATGAATGGGTGGATGGATGAATGGTGGATGGATGAATGGGTGGATGGATGAACGGATGGATGGATGGATGGGTGGATGGATGAATGGGTGGATGGATGGATGGGTGGATGGATGAATGTGTGGATGGATGAACGGATGGATGGATGAATGGGTGGATGGATTAACGGATGGATGGATGAATGGGTGGATGGATGAATGGGTGGATGGATGGATGGATGGATGGATGAATGGATGGATGGATGAATGGGTGGATGGATGAATGGGTGGATGGATGAATGGGTGGATGGATGGATGGGTGGATGGATGAATGTGTGGATGGATGAACGGATGGATGGATGAATGGGTGGATGGATTAACGGATGGATGGATGAATGGGTGGATGGATGAATGGGTGGATGGATGGATGGGTGGATGGATTAACGGATGGATGGATGGATGGGTGGATGGATGGATGGGTGGACGGATGGATGGGTGGATGGATTAACGGATGGATGGATGGATGGGTGGATGGATGAATGGGTGGATGGATGGATGGGTGGATGGATGAATGGGTGGATGGATGGATGGGTGGATGGATGAATGGGCGGATGGATGAATGGGTGGATGGATGAATGGGTGGATGGATGGATGGGTGGATGGATGAATGGATGGATGGATGAATGGGTGGATGGATGGATGGGTGGATGGATGAATGGGCGGATGGATAGACAGTGGGTGAATGAATGAAAGGATGGCCCATATGTCTCTCGTCAGTACTGAATCATGTTCTGATGCATTTGACCATTCAGCTTTCATAACGTGACAATGAGCATTTTTTAATTGTTGAAGTATATGTTATATAAAATTTTATGTATTACATTAATATAAAAAACCCCTTGCCTTTGCCCTCACATGCTGCAGGGACCTGGTCTGGAATGTTTATATTCTGCAGTCTGCATTTGGGTACTGGCAGGCTGCAGATTTGACCCTTAGAAGAAGTGGACAGATAGAGATGAACGCATTTCTTGCAGCACGCCCTCATCCCACCCGAGGCACACCTACCCGGACCATGCCATCCCGACTCCCAGTGATGATGACGTGGCTTGTGTCCCACGCTGGCCCCTCCACCACGTAGCAGCAGGTTATGGCTCCTTCTGGGCCCCAGGCCGTGGTAATGCTGGCCAATGGTTGTCCATTGACATCCCACAGGGACAAGTGGGCTCCCGCACAGGAGACGATGGTGCCCTGTGGCAGTGAGACGGGGCTTCACTTCAGGCTGGGATCACTGCCTGTCTATCCGTCCAGCCACTCAATTTGCACACCCTCCACCTGCCATCTTCTGAAGACCAAGCAAGGCACTCCCAGGCCTCCTAAGACATCCACTTCTTCCCAGGGACTCACAGGCCTGCTGTGCTTCCACAGAATGGCACGTTCCTGGTTCTTTTCATACTGAAATCTGGCATTTGGGTACTGTTTTCCCCAGCACAAACTGACAGGCTCACCCTTTGGACTCCTTCCCCCAGCACTCTCCCTGGCAGCCTACTGACTGGCATAAAAGACCTAGCCAGGGTATCATCCCACGCCCAGACATGGGGTCTACACCTGGCTGGCCAGCTCTGCTCCTGTGAAGCAGCTCTGGATGACCCCTGGTGGAGGGCAAGGAACAGAGGCTTGAATGACTGCATGTAGTTCATAAAATAGGGCAGGGTCTCCTCGGAGGGAGTTTCTGAGGAGAACTTTGCTCGCTGCATCTCCTGAAACGTCTACATCTGCAGTGCTCGTTCCTTAGCTCCTTGCCTATTTTGTGTCCAGGTGTTGTGATCACTGTCACCAAGGACCCACCAAGGACCCCAAGAGCCATCTGGGGCTAAGCCTTTGAACCTTGCCCTGACCACAGAAGGGATGTTGGGAGCTCCATGCCCCTCTGCGGTGCCCTGGGCTGAGCGCCATCATGTCCCTTCCTGAGTGGTTTGGTGGAGTCTGCCTGAGGCCAGGGACCATGTCTGACACATCTCTGCTCAGCACCCAGCCGGCACTTCATGAACTCAGTCAGCTCCAGGACAAGGTGAGTCAAACAAGTGGTCGTCCTGATATCAGTCTTCTCTAAGGGCTGGGGACATAATCCCTTATGAATTTATTTTCTTCCATATCAGAACTTGGTGCTTTCCCTGTTACATCCACCCATTCATCCATTCAGCCAACATCCATCCACCTACCTACCCACCCTCCATCTAGCCACACATTTATCCCTCCCTCTGCCCAACCACCCACCCATCCATCCTCTTTTTGCCCATCTAATATTATTCCTGGATTGAAGCCCCCTTGGAGCACCACTTTCAGCTGATTTAGCAGCAGAAGCCTCCTCCATGACCTCTTTCTCCTCCTGTGATACCACTCCTCCGTCTATCCACGCTCCAGGCCCCCCAGGTTTCCTATCAGCGGATGCAGAGTCAGAGAACCCCACACCCGACGATGAGGCTTCCAGCGTAGAAGCTCCACACTGATATACATACAGGCATATGCGTCTATACACAGCATATGTTTAATACTATCCATATATATACAGTATATATACACTAATATATATATATACACACACTATCTATATATATTCTCTCATACACACACACACACACACGTGGCATGCTTCCTGACAGGCTTATCTTTGGTAGCCAGCATGGAGGGACAAGCAGAGGTGTTTCTTGACTTGGAGACCAGAGGTGCTTGCTAAACTCACACTGATTTGCAGTCAACTGGCTGGATCAGTCAATCAAACCCAGAAGATCCCTCACCAAAGTCAACTTCCTTCCCCAGCTCCCCGATGCTCATGTCAGAACAGACACCTCCCACCAGCCCACCTCCTTGAGGGAAAAAAATAAAGAAGCAAAAAACAAAATCGAGACCAAAATTGAGATTGTTGATGGCACCACTCTGCCTGTGTAGAGAATATCCCACATATCTGGGGCCTCTATACACTCTGGGGTGGTCTTTGCCCCTGGGTCTTCTCTCAGGGGACTGCCCACCATGTCACCATGAAGAATCATAGACGTGTTGAGGATACAGACATTGAGAAAGAGGAGCCTCACCGAGACGTCACTGATGGCAACCGCAGATACGCCGTCCCTGTGGGCAGGCAGGCGGGCTACATGGGTGAGGCGGTCCAGGTCCCACAGGATGCATGTGTGGTCTTGCGAGCCACTCACCAGGAGGTTGAAGGTGACTGATGCTGCCAGGCATGTGACGGCCTGTGTGTGTCCGTACAAGGCCTAGGGGCACGGGATGAAAGCGCAGGTTATGAGAGGGGCCCTAATCCAGTTACTCGGGGAGATAGTCCACTCTCCCTTTTACTGTTGGGCCCCAGATGAGAGAACAGAGATTCAGACTGATCCAGTGACTCCAGCGTTTGTCGGGTGTGTGTGTGTGTGTGTGTGTGTGTGTGTGTGTGCGCGTGCGCGCGTGCCTGCGCATGTGTATTCACGGGTGTGTGGCTGGCTTCTCAGAACCATCCCTTTCCAGGGTTGAAATCAGAAGGGGAGAGTCAGTAGTCCTTTTTATCACACTCAAACGGAGACCCCAGCAACCCCCTCATGCCCTCTGCCCTCCCACACCGTCTTGCAGTCTGAAGCGGCGCACACCACTATTAGCATGCAAGGTTGCTGGTCTGTCACGTGTGGTATCCCAACCAGTGGCTCAAGTATCACCTGGGAACTTGTCAGAAATGCACATTCTTGGGCCCCTCCCAGGTCTACTGAATCAGAAACTCTGGGAATGGGGCCCCCAAACCTGGGTTTTCACAAGCTGTCCGGAGAATTTCATGCATGCTCAAATTTGAGCATCACACTAAGGGAACTCAGAAACACATGTGCCCCTGGAAACTAAACTGGGAAGAAGGCAGGGAGGTCAGGTCATAGTTTAAAAGGGTTGCCTTTTCAAGTCCAAAGGATCCACGTTCATGTCCAGTCTGGCTGCCCGGCAGCCGGTGACTTGGGGCCTCATCTTGGCTCTCAGGTTGGCCCAGGAGGGTCTGGCTTGGCTGATGGATAGTCACATGTCCCGACCTGGCCAGAGGCCTTGCTTCCCACGGCTGATGGATAGTCACGTGTCCCGACCTGGCCAGAGGCCTTGCTTCGCACGGACGTGTCCCTGGGGGACTAGGGTCGCCTCCCAGGCACACTGGGATCCCTGGGCTGCTGCTGCTGGCTGCAGTGTGGTTTCCATTACAGCTGCCAGGCCAGCCTGGCATGAGAGCTGGCATGCACACATGTGCCTGCTGTCCTCTGCAATCAGCCTGAGAAGTGCAGAGGCGGCTCTCTGAAGCCTGACTCTCCCCTCATCTGGCGGTAAAGCTCCACCCTCAGGACTGTCTGCCACTCACTCATTTGAGTCAATGAGGTTGCGCATCTTGTTTCAAGGTGGCCACTTGGCCTGGTCACAAGAATTAAAAGTTCAGCTGCGGGTCCCCATCTGCGCCCCATGGACCCTAACATGGCACCAACTGATGGGTGTGACCCATGGAAGAGGTGGGGCCACCTTAGGGGCTACTTAGGGAAGTGAAAACTGTCTGAAAGAAGAGAGGAAAGCAGAGGGCTTGACAGGAGCTTTCTGGTGGTCTTCCCAGAATGAACTCTGTCTAATGGCTAAGTTCTGACTTCCAGGGACAGGACAACTCCAGAGCGTGCAGCCTGGGGACCCAGGTATGAGGACAGGGGGTGCAGAGACATCAGCTGGGAGCCCAGTGCCTGTGTGAGCTGCCTGTTACTGGAGCGGGGCCTCTGCTTTCTTGGGGGAAGAATTGGAGAAGGAGGGACCACTGTGTGCGTGGGCACTGCCCACCTCTAAGCCTCTCACCAGCCTGGAAACTAAAGCACCTGGAGGCAGTCAGCACCACTCCCTATTTGGAAAGGCCTGGGAAAAAATGAAGGACAGCAATTTTAAACGTTCTCCATTGGCTCTTCTGTTCTCAGAATAATACCTCTCATAATGGCCAACTAAAATAGCTCCACTATATCACCTTATACCTATTAAAGGAGCAAAAAATGAAATAAAATAGAAACCTCTGAGAATAATCCCCTGTTCTGGATATGCTGTGGTGAAATAGGCATTCCTGATTGTGGTAGCCCTGTAAAACTACAGAGCCATTTCAGAAAGCATTATGTCACTGTTCTGTAATTCTGCTTCTTGAAATTTGCTATAAGGAAATGATTAATCAGAAGCAAACAGCAATCTAAGATGTTTTGTGCAGCACTATTTAAAATAGTTAAAATTGGAAGCAATGTAATTGTCTAGTTTTAGAAGAAACGGTTTATTAAGCTGTGGTACACTGACATAAAACAATTGAAATGTAATTTTATGGAGATGGAATAATATGGAACAATTGAAATGTAAATTATAGAAACTGTAGAAAAGCGGAAACAATTTGATAGGCTGGGTGAAAATGGCATCAACATATCTACACAATGATCAGAAGGATATAAATATGTGTATCTGGGGATCAGAGCATGTAAGGATGAAAGTTTTTATATGGATTATAATCATTTGACTTTGAAATATGTCTTTCATGTTGTAATATTTAGAAATAAAACATTTAAGAAAACTGTTAATGAAGCTATTTAATGATGACTCTCTGTCTACAAGCCTATAAGTAAGGGAGGGACCTCTTTCTCTGAGCAGCTTCCAGTCTGGGGGATCCCCAAGGCTGTGTTAGCCTCTTTAGGTAAATGATAAAGTACTTTATTTCACTTAGGAAATAAGAGCATGTGGGATTCCCCCACCTTTTTGTCTTGATTTAGAGCTAGGAGAGGATGATGAACTACATTTTATACTATTGATACTGGGGCTTTTACACTGTCTTCACCACTAACCAGGACCTTGGAAGGGCGATGGAGGGGGGTCACTTCCCTGGCTCCCCAAGGTGTCTTTGGGATTCGGCTGGATCCCCTTATCCCTGGAGTGATGCCTGGGAGAGGCGGATTCTCCATCCCCATAATGGTGCAGTCTCTCCACGCAGGTCAGGAAAGTGAAGATGTGAAAAGACAGAAGGCTCTAAGCCTGGCTTGGGAGGACTTCCCTGGAGAGTCTGGGTGAAGGCAGCTCATACGTGACCTGCACAGCTGCCTCTCGGGAGGTGCCGTGGCCTCTGCAGGGTTAACCAGCCCCTCAGCACTGACCCATGGGTTCCCTCACCTCACGCCTGTTGCACGTCCACTGCTGTGCACCACGCCTGTGCTGGGGGTGGTGCCAGGGAATAAGGGCAGGCTCTGGGGAGACTCCACTGACTAGTAAAGCATCCAGAGAAACCCAGCATCAGTTCAAGTGTAACATGTCCAGTTCGGGAAATCTGGTCAGTGGCAAGCCTCGTATGGTTAACTTCTTTTTTTTTTTCTTTTTTTTTTGTCACTTTGGGGCTGTATGGATCACTAAAACACAGATGGAAACACGAATTGCATTTGGAGATGTAAGTGTCTCCTAGAGATATTCTCCAGCAACTTCAAGTGTATGCACGGGAAAGCACAAGGCTTAGAGTTAGAGTTAAATGCACATCTGACCTTTCTGAGCCTCACGTTTCTCATCTGAAAGTGGGACTAAGGGTACCTGCTTTCCAAAAATACAGTTAACACGCAGAACCTTAAGTAAGCAGTCAGTTTCACTCTGTTTAATTATTCCAAGCAGCTGTGGTTTGCGAGGTAAGACCAGACGAGTTTTTTGCCTCCTGGTCTCTTCCTCCTGTGTCTGCCACAGTCACCCCTATTCTGAGACAGTCTTTTATTTTCTGACTCTATGCTCTTGGACAAGGCACTTAACTTCTTCGATTTGATTTTTCATCAGTGAAGTGGGGATGATAATGATTCCTATGACAGGGTAAAATGAGGAGGTAAAATGAGGCTGTTCATGTAAAAGTGCCTGTGGAAAATGCTAAAAAATGTCTCCTAGTGCAAAAATCTCCCGATCTCACTGGCCCTGATGTGTAAGCAGCGTCTCTCACTGAGGCGCAGGTGTCCGTGGAAGCACCAGCCCTGTGTGCTTGTCAAATCCACCCAAAGACATGAAGCCGCCCAGGAATGACATGGACCCACGTGCCCTCTGCGCTCTCAGCTCCCGAGAGAGGCAGCACTCTCAGCGCTTGGGAGCTGGAGCCTGCAGACACTGAACCTGCCAGAGGGGCTACACCTGCCCTGAGCCAACACCCCCGGGGAGGCTCCACACCTGCTTGAGGTGCAGGCCTGTGGCGCGGCTTTTGGTCATGCTGAGCTCCCAAACACACACCACGGCGCTGGTCCCGGAGGTGATGATGGTCGTGGGGGACGGGCACGCGGCACACAGACAGCGGCCCCAGGCGGCCAAGTTCTCGAACGTCACCAAGATCTGTGGGAGATGAGGCAAGTGAGATGAACACTGGCGCCAGGGCCTGCACCGGGCAAGGAGCTGGAACAGGGCGACAGGGGGATGTGGGCAGATCTGGCTGCTTCCACCGGCCTGCTTGTGTGCCGTGGGAACCGAGGGACAGGTCATTTGTTCAAGAAAAGCCCTGGTGACAGGCTGCCTAGGTATGTCTCCAGAGAGCGCCTGCACCCAAGGAACAGGTGGGAAGAGGCAAGTAAGCAGGAGGGTTTGGGGACACAGCAGAAATGCCTTGTAAGCTTGGGAAAGGCAGAGCCCACTTTCAGGAAGTGGGGACATCTGGGGCCAGTTTCGCTGGTTGCCTCCTGCAGGAGGTGGGGGAAGGCTAGGGAGGGGAGGGAAAGCTTGGTGAGCAGGGAATTCATGCCACGTGCTAGGGTGGGAGAGGAACAAGGGCAGAAAACAGGGCCAGAGGCCACGTCAAGAAGGTAGAGAGGAGCGGATGGCCTCGCACAGGCGTGGAGGACCAGTAGCCCAGTGGCTTGCTTCTGGTGGCCTATAAAATGTTCAGTTTGTCCCTCTGAGTCTAAGCCAGAGGAGGGGCCAGAGGGGCTGCTAAGACTTTCCACCCAAACTGAGTAACAGTCTGGGCCTTCTCAGTGCAGCCAGGTGAGCGGCCGGTAGCAGAGAACCCTGCCCCCGTGACGGCATGTCTATTACAAGAGCGACTGCCAGCAACACGGGGGAAGGCTCAGCCCACTGGGCTTACCCTCTCCTCCCCAGGCTGGGGCACAGGCATGTGGAGGAAGTGGGGGTGTGGGCAGCTGTGGCTGCTTTGGGCTCGCCAGTCTCCTGACCACCTCTGCCCCAACCAGCAGCAGGCTGAGGCCCTGGGGCCACTCTGCACCGCAGCACCACTCGCCTTGTCAGAGCCGTAGTTGCCCAGGCAGCAGCTGAAGTCGTCAAAGCCCCAGCTGAAGGTCCTGCTCCAGTGTGGAGGCAGCAACATCTTGTTTGTCTCCACGGCCAGGATGGTCTTCTCTGTAGGAACGATGTGGCCGATGGCTCCTTTGGGGGATTCCGAGCCTAGAGAGAAGAGGTACATATCTGCTCCCCAGTCAGTAGGGAGGAGCTTATTTGTCAAAGGACAATACCTGCTTTAACTGGGCCCAGAGAGGAGCCATGCAGAGCCCACCCAGACTTGGCAAACACCCAGCCAGGCAGGAGCCACTCCTTGTCCTGGTCCCTTCCTCCTGGGCCTCCCTCTAGGGGCCATGTTACACTCTGGCCCCAAGCTGGGCCCCCGGGCGCTGGGTCTCTCCCCAGACTTAACACGTACATGAAGTGCGTGGCCATGCAGGTCTTTAGTGCCTCTTATGGGCTGATGCCAAGGAAGAGGAACCGAGGCTGTCAGCGCAGACAGCACAAAGCCAGAGGAGCCGGGGCGGGGCTCTGTCCTTCCTGCACCTTCCAGGCATCAGGTCTAGCAGGGCTGGAGGTGCCAAGGACACTGTTCTTGGATTCAAGAGAAAAAACCCTGACAAGCCAGGCCTTATACTCCTTGGGACCAGAAAGCTGTTCCAGGTAGACTTCCCCAAAGCAGTGAGGCCCCAGGGTGGACTTCATACACACCCAGCTCCTCTAGGGAGCAGGGCTGGGACCTGCACGGGGGCTGTCTGCTTCAGGCGTGTGCCCCTAGCCAGTGGCTGCAGGCCCACCTGGGTGGTCAGGAGCAGCAGCGACTGCGGGACCCAGAGTAGGGGCTGCAATCTTGAGCTATTTCTTCTAATAGTTTCCCTTTTTCTTTATAAATTCTCTGCAGGCCCATCCATCTGGGCATCAACACAGAGTTCTTTAATAGCAGCCATTTGAGTATTCCAAAGAGCAACCTCCTTTAGCAGCCCTTCTTACTTTCATTTTTCTGGAGGTGAGGAGGGGTCTGTGCATGTGTGTGTGTGTGTGTGTGTGTGTGTGTGTGTGTGTGTGTGTGTCTGTGTGTGTGTGTGTGTGTGTGTGTCTGTGTGTGTGTGTCTGTGTGTGTGTGTGTGTGTGTGTGTCTGTGTGTGTGTGTGTGTCTGTGTGTGTGTGTGTGTGTGTGTCTGTGTGTGTGTGTGTGTGTCTGTGTGTGTGTGTGTGTGTGTGTCTGTGTGTGTGTCTGTGTGTCTGTGTGTGTGTGTGTGTGTGTGTCTGTGTGTGTGTGTGTGTCTGTGTGTGTGTGTGTGTGTGTGTGTCTGTGTGTGTGTCTGTGTGTGTGTCTCTGTGTGTGTGTGTGTGTCTGTGTGTGTGTCTGTGTCTGTGTGTGTGTGTCTGTGTGTGTGTCTGTGTGTGTGTGTGTCTGTGTGTGTCTGTGTGTGTGTGTGTGTGTGTGTGTGTCTGTGTCTGTGTGTGTGTGTGTGTGTGTCTGTGTGTGTGTGTGTGTCTGTGTCTGTGTGTGTCTGTGTGTGTGTGTGTGTCTGTGTGTGTGTGTGTGTGTCTGTGTGTGTGTGTGTGTGTGTGTGTCTGTGTCTGTGTGTGTGTGTGTGTGTCTGTGTGTGTGTGTGTGTCTCTGTGTGTGTGTGTGTCTGTGTGTGTGTGTGTGTGTGTGTGTGTGTCTGTGTGTGTGTGTGTGTGTGTGTGTCTGTGTCTGTGTGTGTGTCTGTGTGTGTGTGTGTCTGTGTGTGTGTGTGTCTGTGTGTGTGTGTGTCTGTGTGTGTGTCTGTGTGTGTGTGTGTGTGTGTGTGTGTGTGTGTGTGTACATGAAAGAGAGAGGAGTGTTTGTCTCAACAGACAGACAGGTGGGTCTTCAGAAGTCAGGGTGTGACGAAGGTGGCCGCAGACACTTCCAGAGCAGAGGCCTCCCCAGACTCCTGATATGACTGGAGACACAGTTGGGCAGTCAGACCCCAAGCCTTTGCCCCAGCCTGCACCCCGGAACCTCCAGAGGAACACCAGTCATCGGAGGGACAGCTCCGGGACAGGACACCACCCAAAGCAGGACCAGGTGCTCACCTTTGACTGTGACCTGGGAGGGCCTCAGGGACTGCAGGCTATAGAAGAAGGGCTGCGGGTGCCCAGGCAGGCTGGCAGGGGTGGAGACGTCCTTCCCAGGGGAAGGCTTCCCTGCGGCAGTCCTGGCCGGATGGGGTTTAGTAAAAAGCTGCAGAGGCAAGCAGACAGACACAAACCGTGCCGGTTGTTAGGACAGATGGACAGAAGGGGAGCCATCCTTGGGCAAGTCCCAGCTGTACTTCTGCCCTGGGTGCTGCTGGGGCTGAGCTTGCTCCTGACTGAGGTGCGCTGAAACAGCATCATCTGGTTCAACCTTTGGATGTTGCAGGAGAGGGGCCTGGGGCTCTGTCAGGGGCAGCTACTTTCTCAAGGCCATGGTGCAGGGCTGGCAGAGAATGCTCTTGGAAGCCAAATCTGTCCTCTTCTCCCAGCTGCTTGAGCAAATGACGAGCCCCCTGAGGAGCCTCTGGTCCCTGGGAGAGCTACCTTTCATGCCAAAGGGTCAGAATGACCCCCTTTCCTCCCTAGAGCACGTCTCTCTTCATTTGCTTGAGCTATGTCTCATATTTTCTTTTTTTCTTTATAAATTCTCTGCAGGCCCATCCATCTGGGCATCAACACAGAATTCTTTAACCCTAACCATTCAAGTATTCTAAAGAGCACAGGCTAACCCCATTAGTGGCCTTTCTTATTTTCATTTTTCTTAGATCTCTCAAATTGTTCTTCATGCCAAACTTTTGCATAACTGGACACAGTCTGAAGTGCAAGGCCAGGCTGCCTGGCAGAATCCTTGGTGCTGGGCTCGAGAATGCAGCTGAGGCCTGCTCCAGCTCTCCACCCTCCCTCCCCGGCTGGGCTCGTGCTAGGCTGGTTTCTTCAGCCAGCAGCACAGAGCTCTGCTTCCAGATGGAAACATCCACTGTGTGCCGTGATAGGGGTGGAACTGGCCGTGGCTGGGCTCAAGGACAGCGGTGGGGCTCAGCAGGCAGCCCCACGATCTCAGAGGAGCCTTGGTCACACCCCTGGACCAGATGCTACACTATCTAGAAAAGCCGGGTGGGTGATCAATACAAACAGAAGTCAGATGATTTTTAAATGCGCATTAAAGGACGTTCTCCATGCACATTAGACTAACCAAAGCACCAGGGCTGGACTCTCGTAATGGCTTTCACAGGCGCAGCCCCTTGTTGGAACAGTGCGTGGTCCCAAAGCATTTGATCTTGTCTTCAAGCTGGGACCACCTGGGGAATTCTAATTCTGATGATTGTTTTAGAAATATTTTTTAGAAGCTCATATTGGGTTGGTCAAAAAATTCCTTCAAGTTTTTCCATAAGACATTATGGAATATAATATCTCATTACTTAAAATCAGAATTTAAAGAGTGTACATTCCATGATCCTACTGATATTAACATATTTTTGCTTGTGGGCTACTACTTCGGATTATTTATTTCTAGTATAATATTTTTAAAATTAAAGAAATGAAACCGTTTAGCTACTCTAGCTTTTTTCCTGAAATTCTCCCCTGCCTACAAAGCCTTCCTTGGCCAAACCCACATTTGCATATACAGTCCATTCTCCAAGTCACCCTTCAGCCTTTCCACATTCCCCTTACCTAGGAGCTGCGTGAGCCTGAGCATGTCACAATAAGGCCAGACAGAAGTGATGTTATTAGGTGAGCCCACCCAAGCCTCGTGGTTACAGATGGGGAAGGCTGTTACCCAAGATGGTCTCGAGTTGGCTGGGCCTATGTATTCATTTTCTGGTGTGGTTCCTGACTGCTTAGGTTGGGACCCCACAGTCTGTGGGGCCATGCTTTTGCCTCCAAATGGTTGTGTTCAGGGAAAAAACATCTCTACACCAAATGGGAGCTTGAAGATGAACGGGGCTGGGATCAGCTAAACAGGCCTCAAGATGTCATTGTGAACACAGTCTCACATCTCTACGGGACTGTCCTGATGCAGATAGAGCTGGTGGGGCAAAAGGCCCGGGGACCCTGGGGCAGAGCTTGGGTGCTTTCACAACAGGGCCAATATGGTGTAGTTTTTGGAGCCGGCCAGATGCGGCAAGGTCTCACCTGACTCCTGCTAATGGTGCAAGTGTAGGCAAGTTATTTATTTAGCCTCTCTGTGCCTCAGTTTCCTGATCTGTATAATCCCCGTACTCAGAACTTCAGAGAGGATTCAATGAGGGAATCACACAAATAACCTTGTCTGAATGTTAATCATAGTTCAGACACTTTCATGCACTCGGTTAATCTTCACAACAAGACTATATAAAGGATTAAATAGTGCGGATTTATCATAGTGTCTATCACGTGGGTCACAGATGGAGGTAGCCTTCAACATTGGTAATGATATCATCACCTCCCTTGACATCAGTGGGTTACGGAGAGTTAAACCTTGATATTAAAGTCCCAGGAGAAGAGGGTGGCAGGGGATGAGATGGTTAGATGGCATCATGGACTCAGTGGACATGAACTTAAGCAAATTCCTGGAGCGAGTGGAGGACAGGGAGGCCTGGCTGCTGTAGTCCGTGGGCTTGCAGAGTCGGACACAACTGAGTGAGGGAACGACAACAATCCAAGGCACAGGGAGGCGACTGCAGGCCATTCACCCTCCAGTTCTCCCCCTCTCCTCACTCTCTCTTCCATCCAAGCTCACCCCGCACACACTCTTGAGAAAGTAAGACAAAAATCACGGGGTGTTGTACCTGTTTGGGCACCTGTCCAAAGTTGCTGACGAACCCCAGGATGGTGCTTCTGATCAGGGGGTCGCTGATGCTGTTGAGGTCCATTTTGTCACCATAGAAGTAGGGATGGAAGGTATTAACAGCCTCCACTGCGGCTGACCCCTGCTGCTTGTACCCAAAAATGAGGTCTATCCAGTGGTGCAGGTTGGCACTGACAAAATCACTTTCCAAAGCCTGGAACCAAAACCCAAAGAGCATGAAAAACACAGGGGTGTCATGGACTCACGGGCCCTCTGCCCAGATCAGGAGGGGGCGTGTGGTTCAGGATGCTCTCGGCACAGGAGATATAAATGATACCTCCCTGGGCTGGATGAGCACTAAGCAAGATGTGCAGTCCTTCTAAGGACCGCGCAATCCTGCCTTAAGCTGGTGGCCCATCCAGTCCACAAAATAACCTTAAGCAAGAGGAAATGTGGACCAGTGTTTGGATTTCTGGTTCACCATTCGTTTCTGCTGAGTAGAGCCCAAATCCAAAGCTTGGTCTCCAGAACCCAGGGACAGTCATTTGGAATTGGCTGGGCTCCCTGATGATGCTGGCTTGGGAAAGTCAGGTCATCTGGGCTGGGTTAGTTTTCTGATGCGTATGACCGTAATGCTTGAGAAGGCCACACGTGGGCAATGCCGTAGGAGGTGTGATGACTGCTGTGCTGAATTTCCAGAGGCAAGGATGAACCAGGGAAGAACTTTCTCCTTGCCAAGGGAGAAGGACAGAGGAGAAGACACAGCTTTGTTACTAGTTAGGCCTGCCCCCAGGACTTTTTTCTTTTTTAGGTATAATTTACATACAATATAATTTTCCATAAATGTGCAACTTAATGTGTCCTGGAAATTGCATGCAGTGACGTAATCAACACTATACTCAAGATATAGAATATTCATATCAACTGAAAAAGTTTTCTTCTCCTTGTTTATCTCTTCAGAACTTAGTGATTCCTGATCTGATCTGCTTTCTGTCCCTGTACTTTACCTTTTCCAACATCTCACAAAAATAGAATCCCGTAGTATACATCTTTGGGCTTGGCTCCTTTTGCTTAGGACACTGCTTTTGAGATTCATTCATGTTGCTTCACGTATCCATTATCTGTCCCTTTTTATTGCTAAGTAATATTTCATCATGTGGGTGTATCATTTGTTCAGCCATTTATGGTTATAGGCATTTGGGTTGTTTTTGACTAGTATAAATAAAACTGATGAATATTTATGTACGAACTCTTCTGTGGACGTGTTTCCATCTCTCCTGGGCAAATACATACAAGTGGAATGTCTGAGCGATACGGTGAATGCATCTTCACCTTTATAAGAAGTTCTTGTTCAGAGCGGTTGGGCCATTTTTCCCCACCAGCAATGCATGATGGATTCTTGCTGCTCCACATCTTTGCTTGACTCTTGGATTTTGCAGTATTTTAAAATTTAGCCATTCCTGTGCCTACGCAGCAGCATCTCATGGTTTTAGTGTATGTACCCCTGGTGACTAATGATGTTGAACATATTGTCATGTGTTTCTGCTAACCCAGATATTTGACCCAGAATATGTGTCCCCAGATGACCTGTGACCTGTACCCACATCAGTCTTTCTGAGTCATAAACCAAGTCCTCTCTGGTCCTGGCAAATATTTTGGCCAGTGGGAACCCCTTGAGGCCTCCAGCCCCTCTCTGATCTAAACTGGGCAATACGGTCCAGGGCTTGGCCTTGACTGTGGGGTTGGCTAAGGGCACTGACTTGCCCTCCATCGAATACGAATCTGAATTTGCTCCCCTCATAAGTCCCACAATAGACTGGCACAAGGGCAAAGCCTAATGGAGCCCTTAAGAGAGCCCAGAGCCAAGCTCTTTCCTGCCAAACCAGGGCAATGGGCCCAGTGCCTTCTCTGAGGGACATACGAGACTCAGAAGTATTCATCACAGCCCTCCACTCAGACAGATGGCCTCTATGGACGTGGAGGGCACGCCAAGGTCCTCGTTCAGGATACCAGGGACTCTGCCGTGACCCCACCCAACTCACTTGTCTGTGCAGGCTGATGAATTTCCGGGGGTCTCCATCAGCCCAGGGAGGGAGCTGAACGCCCCCCAGTGCTGTCCCGTCCTGCATGCAGCCTGAATAGGGTGAGAGACAGCAGGCCTTTGGGTGAATGGGAAGCCACACGGGTTAGGAGTCGGGGGTGTAAACGCTGTGCTGGCCGGTACTGGGATTCCTGCATAGACCACCGCACTGCTTCCTGTCTCCTCTGTTGGAAATGACCCCGTCCTATCTGCCTGCAATGCTCCTCGGATTCTAAGCCTTCGGGCCTCCATGAGAGCCGCCGTGCTTCCAAGCAGTGCCCGTGCATCAAATGGTCGGGTCATCACTGTTGGTAAATTTCCCTCCCCTCACTCTGTGCCTTTTCATGGAGGCGCTTTTTTACACAGCACTAAAACAATAAGGTAAGAACAGTGGCAGGAAAAGCTATTGCCTTTTGAGCGTCTCGCTCTAGGCCAGGGCACTGTGCTAGGTGCTTGGCACACATCATCTTATTGACTCTTCAGTCAACTCGATAATTTACGTATTTTCTCTCCACTTTTAAAGTGAAGACAGAAGGTTTGCAGAGGGAGCTTCCCCAGACACCAAGAAGAAGAGGCTGGATTCAAGCCCGCATCTCTGTCCTCCCCATTAGCCACACAACCTTGAGCAAGTTGCTTAACCTCTTGGGGAGTCACTTTCCTACCTATTACCTCCTTCGCTGGCATAAGGATCAGAAGAGAAAATACACGTAACATGCTTAGAATAGTTCCAGGCATATGATAGCTGCTCAGGAAATACTCAGAGAAGGCAATGGCACCCCACTCCAGTACTCTAGCCTGGAAAATCCCATGGGCGGAGGAGCCTGGTAGGCTGCAGTCCCTGGGGTCGCACAGAGTCGGACACGACTGAGCGACTTCACTTTCACTTTTCACTTTCATGCACTGGAGAAGGAAATGGCAACCCACTCCAGTGTTCTTGCCTGGAGAGTCCCAGGGAGGGGGGAGCCTGGTGGGCTGTCGTCGATGGGGTTGCACAGAGTCGGACCCGACTGAAGCGACTTAGCAGCAGCAGGAAATACTAGCTGTCGCCTTTCTGAAACCCTCCAGAGCCCACAGGTGCAACTGGGGGAAAGCATCCTTTCTCCCTCTCTCTGGCCGCAGGGCTGGCTTGGCCTTTCCCATCATTCAGTCTCGGCTCACACCTGTCACCTCCTCAGGCAGGTCCTTCTCCACACATGGCCACTGAGTCACCTCAAGCCATCTTCCTGCCTTCTTTCCTTATGGGACTTCCTCAGCATTGACACACATTTCACTTATTTCTCTATTCTTTTCTGTCCTTCCTCCCCCACCCCCACACACAGAATATTAACACCTTCCAGGCGATCCGCCCCAGGACACACAACTGAATCCTCAGTGCCTAAAAAGGGCCTGCATACAGTAGGTGCATAATGGCCACATTTGTTTTCCTGACCTCCCTGAGGATCCCTGGCCCCGGGCGTGAAGGCTCTATCTGCCGCTGAGCACCTCCCGTCCGGCAGAGAACCAGCCTCCACTGCCAAGGAGAACCGGCGCCTTCCCCGCTGTGCCCCCTTCACCCCAGGCGGGTTGGGACCCTCCTCTTGGCTTCCTTGGTTCCGACTCGCTCCTCTCATGGTCTCATCACACCTTGTGGGAACTGCCCTTTATGTTTGCCAGGTTCTCATCTGAAACAAGTGAAGCATCTGAGAACATGAGCATTGCCAAGGCCACCAAGTCCCACGAGCTCAGAGTCGATGGGGTGGGCCTGGGGATGCTTTAACTGCCCCGCTGGTGATCTGTCTGCAGACCACCGCACAGGAGCCGAGTGCCTGAGGCAGCTGTCCTGGGCCTGCCCCTGGTCTGGCTTGAGGTGCGGGCCCATCTGCGTGGTTTAGAGGAAGGAGGGCCCTGAGGAAGAGGGGCTCTGGAGCACGGGTGGGCACCGTGCTGGCTCACAAAGGCCTCCTCAGAGTGGGTGATTCACCCCGCACCTCTGGGTGAGGAGGGCCATGCCCTTCAGGGGTTCCGACCACATCCCCTCCCCAAGTCACCCTGAGGTTCCCAGTGGAGGCTCCCAAAGTACATCAGTTGCCAGGGGGCCTGCCCTCTGGGGTTTCCTGAAATTTGTGTCCCTCCTCTATAGCAGTGGATGAGAAAGCATGGCTCACCCTGCTGTGGGGTCTGGAGGGTAGGAAAGAGAAGGAGCCACCAAGGTGCCTGTGGGCACCCCGGCAGCCTGTGCCGGGAGAGGCAGCACGTCTGGGTCCTGCTCACAGGTTAACCCACTTGTGGGACTTGGAGGAAAGTGGAGCAGAGAAAGGGCCGGGCTTGCCTGCGGCGTTCAGCAGGGCAGTGCCAGGCCTGGCTGTCAGCAAGGGCTCCTGCTCCCGAGCTGCTGTCTTGCTGCAGACTGGGGCCTTGGGGACCCTTGGCAGGAGGCCCTGCATAGAACTGTGGGTGGTCTGCACCCTGGGGCTATGTACTTCCTTGGCCCCCACCTCCTCGTCAAGTGACACCACCCAGTGGAGGCCTCACTCTAATCTGCCCACCGTACTGGTCTGGTGTCGGCCTGTGGGGGGTGGGTCGCTTAGCAAAGATACTGATGTCATGAACCACAAGCTGTCCAGCCCCGGAGCCTTGCTCCACTCACCAAACTCCAGGGCGTTGCAATTGGTCAGGAACTCAGGCAGGTAGAAGAACTCCGGGGTCAGCTCTCTGACATCACTCATGTTCTCTCTGGAGGCCGATTCCCACGCGCTCTTCACACTGTGGAACATTCTATCTGCCACATCGAAGCTTCCACCCTAAGCAGAAAAGGGGTGAGATGATCAACTGTGTGGTGATAACTGGGGGTGCACAGGCTTCACTAGAGTGGGCCTTCTTCATCCACTCTGTCCCCCAGACACAGGTTCTGCCATTAGACCCTTTCATTCACTCCCCAACACACGTGCACACATCAGGCCACACACGTGGGCAATTGTTTCTTCAGGCATCTAATCGCTTTGACGGTTCGCTGGAACCCTGCACCAGAGCTTCCACGCAGGATGCATGGTCCACTGTGATTAAGGGAGCAATGTTTCCCCAGTTTAGAAACTGGAGTTCAGATCAGAGACAGGAAAGCCACGGTCACTCATCTGACCACTTGACACACTCACTGAGGGTCAGCTCTGAGTCAAAGTACAAGGGGTGGGTCAGACAGTCTACGTGCGGGAAAGTTTCCTGGAGAAGTCAGCCCCTGCTGAGACGGCAAGCCTGGTGCTGGAGAAAACGGTGATGTTCTGAGCTGAGGGCAGGCCTGGAAAGCAGGTTAGGTAGGGCCCTGGTGACATGTAACACAGCGGCCTTGACGAGAGGGGACCGATCTGAGGATGGAGTGCTCATGAGGGTCACATATGGTGCTTCATGAGGATCAACCTTGTTCCAAGGCCCACTGCCACAGATGGGTCCATGCAGTCCTGAGGTCGGCAGCTGAGCCAAGCTCGAATTCCTTCCTTGGATTCTCTGTGCCTCTCATTTGAATTGTGATATCTCTTCAGTCGACACTACCCTTATTCATCATGTGATCTTGGGCATTGGGAGGAGGCAGAGAGGTCCCAGTTGGAGGACTGAAGATGCTGTGGGCAGAGGGGCTTCAAAAGAGAGTTTTTGAAGCTGGGATTTGGGTCTGTTGGCTTAAGTTTAGGGATGCCCAAGGGACACCTCCTCTCTGGGATTCAGTAATTCAGTTGTTCCCATTGTAACGGGGCCTTTTTTGTTCAGCCAGAACTAGCCTTTCTTTTGCCAGCCTCTGCAGAGGGCACATGTGGCCGGAAGAACAAAGGGATAGAACTCAAATTGCCAGTGCCCTCCTTTGGTCCATCAGCTCCCTTCTCTCTTCAGGGACCGAGGTTTCCCACCATCAGTGGCAGACGAAGTGTAAAGAATATGCTAGCATTCTCTGCACACGGTCAGGGACACCAAGAAACCCAGTTACCCCCAGGGTTTCAGCCAAACACAGTATCTGGGCAGCTGAAAGATATGGCTTTTCTCCAAGATCGTTTTGTTCTTGGTTTTAACCAATTAGGCAAGGGCTTCCCGGGTGGCTCATTGGTAAAGAACCTGCCTGCCAGTGCAGGAGGTGCGGGTTCGATCCCGGGGTCAGGAAGATTCCCTGGAGAAGAAAATGGCAAGCCACTTCAGTATTCTTGCCTAGGAAATTCCATGATCAGAGGAGCCTGGCAGGCTGCAGTCCACAGGGTCACAAAAGAGTCGGACAGGCTGTTTAGTGACTAAACAATGGCAAAATTAGGGGATGAAGCCCACACTCTCATATTCAAACTGAAATGGACACAAAATGGTGGAGGGGGTGTTTCTAAATAAATCTGCTCCTAACAAGTGGCTCATTGAAATGCATTAAGAGCTTTGTGTATTTAATCTGCAGCCCGAGCCTCACGTCGGAGGGAGATTGATGCCGCCTTGTCGTCCCACTTTCCTTCTGCAGCTTTTATGAGTGCTGATGGTAATCTCCTGAGAAACAATATGATTTGGTAATAAAAAGATTACCTGTATTAAATAAAAATAATATATACATGGGGAATATTGTTAGTGCTACAAATCTGGTTAAAGATATTACCGCAAAGAAAAATGTTATTTTTTTCACAGCTGTCTAATGCATTTTAGCAAAAGTAATATCTTTAAAACTTAAGCCTGTATTATTTATAAAGGAAGCAATAACTGATTTCCCTATTTCCTATATTAATAAATGTATTTGCATACATTTGTTTCAAAATTAATGGGTTTGCTCACTTTTGCAATACAAAAGAAACGCCGAATCCCCTGGAAGGAAAAGTGGAGCTGCTTTGCAACTCATATTAGTTACAAAGTCTGTGGGTTGACACAGACTCTGGTGGCTGCCAGCAGGAGTCCCATCAGAGCTTGAGTCTCAGGAAGGGAAGGGAGGAGACAACGAAGAGAGGGCAGGAGGAGGACAGGCGAGAAGAAGCAAGGCAGAGAAGCAGAGTCAGGGTTTACAGAGTGCCCCCATAAGGAGAGTTCAAAACAAAACCAAGCAACAACCAAATTGGGTCTAGAGAGTGGATGGAAACAGGGTGGTCAGAGAGAATTTCTGGGCCCAGATCTGCTCCTAAATCTAGCCTGCAGATATTTTTGAATATCAAGATTAGTGAATCCTCCAAGTATCCAAACAGACCAAAAAAAAAATTAATAGCAAGGTTACTCTTATCAACAGAGGAGCTACTTATTGGCAGAAGATTTCCCAGGTGACATTAAAGCCAAAAGACAAGGCAGCTAAGTCCGTAGGTTTCTGAGGCAGAAGCTTACAGTCTATGCCCAGCCAACATCACTCATATGTAAAGACCCTAGAAGAATATTCCCAAAATTGAAGGGGTCAGGAATAATACAATCCTAAGTATCTGTCTCAATTAAAATACTTTAAGAGGTGCTCAATTTTACTAAGAGGTGAATCAAAATTGAAAGCAAGTGATGCAGGAAGAAGTGACTGGCAAGGCCACTTTGACCTGTTGCTGAATGTTTGACAGGCGTTAAAATCAGAGTAAAGCTCATGATTACAGTGCATTGGTTAAAACTGCAAACACCTTGAAGGGAGTTTTTGTACTGAAGGAGCTATTCCTTTTGTATGAGGACACAGAATCTATGTGCACCTGCGTCCCTGGATGGGCATTGCAATGGTAATAATAATGACACCTTTATTATGGACACAACTCCACGAGGGGCTGGCATTCACGGAGCCCCCAGGTGAGAGGTCTGTGTCCAGTGCTGCCCAGAGGCCCTGGCTCTCTCTGCAGTTGGCATATGTCTTACACAAAACCAGTCGCCTCACCTCAGGTGGTTCAGAAAACTCTTCCCCACTGCTGGTAACAGCTGACTTCACATGGGCTGTGACTTAATTAACACAGCACTTGATTTCGGTTTCTTATTAAATGCAGCAGGGGCAGCGGAGGCGGCACTGTGCCCTTGCTGGGGTGCTGGCTGCCTTGCTCTGCCCTGCCCAGGCTGGATCCCAGCTCAGGCCTGAGAGCAATTGGTACTCTTGCCAGGGTGGAAATGGGGGCCTGTGCTGTGGCCCCAGACTGGCATGGCCTCCTGGTTGCTCAATTGTCTGAAGGCTCACAGACACTGGGTCCCTGTAGGCAAGATTCCCAAGACCACAGCATCCAGGGAGGCAAGCTTGGCAGACAGCAGTCTCACACCCCAAGGAGAGGGGATAAGCACAGCACCAGCGGAAGCCGGAGTCACATGGCTTGAGTGTGCACCCACCCAGGCCACACTGCTCATGTGTGGCATTTTCTGGATTATAAGAGGCTATCGTTGGGGAAACAGTGGAAACAGTGGCTGACTTTATTTTGGAGGGCTCGAAAATCACTGCAGATGGTGACTGCAGCCATGAAGTTAAAAGACGCTTACTCCTTGGAAGGAAAGTTATGACCAACCTAGACAGCATATTGAAAAGCAGAGATATTACTTTGTCAACAAAGGTCTGTCTAGTCAAGGCTATGACTTTTCCAGTAGTCATGTACGGATGTGAGAGTTGGACTATAAAGAAAGCTGACTGCCGAAGAATTGGTGCTTTTGAACTGTGGTGTTGGAGAAGACTCTTGAGAGTCCCCTGGACTGCAAGGAGATCCAACCAGTCCATCCTAATGGAGATCAGTCCTGAGTGTTCATTGGAAGGACTGATGTTGAAGCTGAAACTCCGATACTTTGTCCACCTGATGTGAAGAGCTGACTCATTTGAAAAGACCCTGATGCTGGGAAAGATTGAGGACAAGAGGAGAAGGGGACGACAGAGGATGAGCTTGTTGGATGGCATCACTGACTCAATGGAGATGAGTTTGAGTAGACTCCAGGAGTTGGTGATGGACAGGGAGGCCTGGCGTGCTGTGGTCCATGGGGTCATGAAGAGTCGGACATGACTGAGTGACGGAACTGAACTGAACTGATAATTGTAGTAACAGGTTTGAGGCAGAAAAACAAACACAGCAACAGAAGAGGCAGACATCAATTCTAAGACCAGCCTGATAAAGTTTAATAGGCTGATAGATAGAGGGCCTGATGAACTATGGGCTGAGGTTCGTGACATTGTACAGGAGACAGGGATCAAGACCATCCCCGTGAAAAAGAAATGCAAAAAAGCAAAATGGCTGTCTGGGGAGGCCTTACAAATAGCTGTGAAAAGAAGAGAAGTGAAAAGCAAAGAAGGAAAGATATAAGCATCTGAATGCAGAGTTCCAGAGAATATCAGGAAGAGATAAGAAAGCCTTCCTTAGCGATCAATGCAAAGAAATAGAGGAAAACAACAGAATGGGAAAGACTAGAGATCTCTTCAAGAAAATTAGAGATACCAAGGGAACATTTCATGCAAAGATGGGCTCGATAAAGGAAAGAAATGGTATGGACCTAACAGAAGCAGAAGATATTAAGAAGAGATGGCAAGAATACACAGAAGAACTATACAAAAAAGATCTTCACGACTAAGATAATCACGATGGTGTGATCACTCACCTAGAGCCAGGCATCCTGGAATGTGAAGTCAAGTGGGCCTTAGAAAGCATCACTATGAACAAAGCTGCTGGAGGTGATGGAATTCCAGTTGAACTATTTCAAATCCTGAAAGATGATGCTGTGAAAGTGCTGCACTCAATATGCCAGCACATTTGGAAAACTCAGCACATTTGGAAAACTCAGACTTTGCCAACAAAGGTCTGTCTAGTCAAGGCTATGATTTTTCTAGTAGTCATGTACGGATGTGAGAGTTGGACTATAAAGAAAGCTGAGTGCCGAAGAATTGATGCTTTTGAACTGTGGTGTTGGAGAAGACTCTTGAGAATCCCTTGGACTGCAAGGAGATCCAACCAGTCCATTCTGAAGGAGATCTGGGATTTCTTTGAAAGGAATGATGCTAACGCTAAAACTCCAGTACTTTGGCCACCTCATGCGAAGAGTTGACTCATTGGAAAAGACTCTGATGCTGGGAGGGATTGGGGGCAGGAGGTAAAGGGGCCGACAGAGGATGAGATGGCTGGATGGCATCACGGACTTGATGGACGTGAGTCTGAGTGAACTCTGGGAATTGGTGATGGACAGGGAGCCCTGGCATGCTACGATTCACGGAGTCGCAAAGAGTCGGACACGACAGAGTGACTGAACTGAACTGAATAAGATTTAACTGTGAAAAGCATAAAGCAAACCTTATTCCTAGGAATCAGAATATGCCACACTGCCATTCTTAAGCTGTCCACACCTCTCTGCACGGTGCCCAGTGGGCAGGCTACAGCCCAAAGAACGCTGCGCCTGTGTTCCATCAGACCACAGGGGGAGTGCACAGGCACCCACTCTCCACACCAAAGCCCTCCTGGTCCAGTCGCGGACCCAGCGCGTCACTGTGGCTCAGTCACGTGATAGCTCAGAGGCAGACTTTGCTTCATCCAGAGCAAGAGCATGCACTTTCTTCTGCTGACTCTTGCACGTGCTCCTGCTCTGGAGATGCTGGACGTACTCACGTCCCTGCTCTCCAGATGAGTGAGAACAGCTTCGCTGCCCGGATTCTGCACCTTTCCACCTTTCTTCTGCTTTTTCACTCTGGGATCCATGCTGGGGATGGGGGCTGGAAGTCTTGGGCTGCTGAGAATGTAGGGAGGCTCCTTTCCTTGTCGCCATACAGAGGGGAAGCAGAAGTCTTTTGAGAAGAAACGAGTCTACCCCCAGGAGGCAGAGTGGAATGGAGGAAGAAGCCTGACCCCAGGAAGATGCCAGATCATTCTTATGGAGGTCTGCACAGGCCCCAGGACTCGCAGATGGGAGCCACGCACATTCCCCCCAGAGGTAGCCGTTGAATTCATTCCCTAGAGACTACAGCTTCTTTTTTATGATAAGGGAAAAGCAGAGTCAGTCGGTTCTTTGGCTGGTTCCAAGGCTTGGACTAGTAGTGACCCACTAGAAGTGGCAGTTCAAGGTCGGAAAGAGAAACCAATTCAGAAGCATCATGGAGATGTCAACTTGGATGAGCCAATGTGTCCCAGAAAGAGTTGAACCCAGAAAAACCAGGAGTCACATCAGATGTCAGCACTGGAGTCAAAAGAACTCAAGCTGATATGACTGCGTTGGTGCCACGTAAAAGCAAATGAAATTGCCTTTGACCATCTCACACTGGTTTAGACCATCTCACACAGGTTTAGACCATCTCAAGCCAGTTTGGGCTGGTCACCACTGGACCAAACTAGCTAGAATAAGCTCAGACCCGTGTGATTAGCTTCAAAGTGACTTTAACCCAGTAGGTTGGCAGCACAGCCGTTTCATCTGGCTCACGCCATGTGGAATGCTTTGACACAGTCCAGACTGTCTTGAATTAGCTTAAACCAGAGAGGGGCAGCTTGCACCAGTTCAGGCTGGCTCAGATGAGATCTGGTGGATGGCAGGGGGAAGACAGGAACAAGGGCGATTGACCCCCTTCATGGCATCAGCCCTGAGCTCGGGGCTTTGCCCGCATTTCCTCCTTTAGTCTCATGGCTCAGTGAGATGAGCATAATTAACCCTCATTTCCAGAGTAAAATAATACGCAGAAATAAAATAGAATAACTGGGATGTAAACCTCACAGTTCGATGTTTCTAGTTCAGTCTGCCTCGTCTCTCTGTGAGAAGACCCTTTACAGCAGGTAGAGATGGGGCTGTACTGGTGAGACAGAAGGGGCGAGGGGAAACTTCTGAAGCACCCAGAGCTCCCAGGGTGGAAAGCCATCATGGGAGGCAGCGCCGTCACGGTAGGCGGGCTCATCACTCCACGTGGGTTGATGCTGAACAGCTGGATGGGATTCCTGGCATGGGGAACAGCTCAGGGCCATTTGTCCTCCAAACCAAACTTACTTAAAGTGCTTGTTGCCTGAGAAAGACTCAGGGGAAGCACGCTTGTTATTTTTGAGTTAATTTCCAGGGAGGGGGGTTATATAATGTCTAGACAATCCATGCCTTCAAGGAGAGAGAGGACTGCACCAAGAAACAAGACAGGAGGGGTCTGCTGCTGGTTGGAGAGAGAGCCTTGACATTGCCTATTTGTACCTACCCAGGGCCCGGATGATTGCTTTAGGTCTGACTCAGAGTGGCCTTTTGTCTTGGGGTCAAGGTCATCTGAGTAACTGTAAGGAGTGAACTTGCTGGTGAAGTCAGACTGAAACACACACTTCCTGGGATGCTCGTGCTTTTCCTTTTGTGAAGCTTGGCTGTCAGAGTGAGTCCCTGAAAGTTCAGCAGCCTCTTACCCTCCGTGGCCACGTCTTCCTATTCTGTAGGACCCTTAAAAGGCCTCGATCAAGAGTCCCTAAGCTTGGATGCTGTGCTGTGTTCTCTTTGGAGTTGGCTATCTGCAACTGGGATACCCATGGCTCTCCCCAGTCAAACCTTGTGCCCCTGGATAACCTTAATTCAGGATCCTGGTGGTAGCATTAGAGGGAGAGGGAGAAAAGCATCCCAGCCTCCCATGAGGCACTTTGTCCCAGCTGTTCCATGCGTCTTGACACTAGCATCCACTCAGGGTCATACTGGCCTGCTTCTAGCCTGTATTGGACTGCCAGGTAAAATATAGGATGTCCAGCTAAATTTAAATCTCAGATAACCAGCAAATAATTTTTTAGTATAAACCACTGTTTATACTAAATTCAAATTTACCTGGGCATCGTGCATTTTTATTTGTGAAATCTGGCAACCTTAAGCTGGCATGATGTTCTGTTAATTTTTGGGTAGGCAAATTGGTGAGTTTCCTTCTCCAGTTTAGCTGTTCATTTCAGTATTAAAAGTAATTTGTTTGTCCTTTTTAAGCCTTCAGGCTTGTACTTAGCATAGTTTTCTGCATTCTGACATCACAAGTGATATTCTTTTCATTTTTCCTTCTTTGTGTTTATTTTTCTAGCCTGTGACCACCTACCTTACCTGCAAGGAGGGCTTCAAGCTTCCTGTGTCTCCTTTCCCACCAAGACCTATTTATGTTGAGTATGTTCCCCCATATCTCATTCCTGATTTTTCAGTTTTTTTGGTGAGACTGTTGGATAGACATGGCGGTGTGTCCGTGAAGAGTAGCTTGCCTCAGCTGGATGGTCCAGGGTCCTGGAAGCAGTGGCAAGTGCAGATCATGGGCTCAAGGCTGGATTTCTAGCAGGGGAGTCCAAGCTGGGACCCTATTTCTAGCTGCCTCGTCCAAGCCTAGCTCTTAGCCTGCAAGAGCTAGCTCTGTGTGTGTGCACGCGTGTGTGCATGTGCGTGTGTGTGCGCATGTATGCATGTGTGCACGTGTGCATGTGTGTGCGTATGCATGTGTGCCTACACGCATGTGTGTGCATGTGCGTGCGTATGCGTGTGTGTGCATGGGCGTGTGCATGTGTGAGCATGTGTGTGTGTGTAGGGGGTCAGGGACGCTCACCTGCAGAGAGCAGAAGGCCTGGGTGAAGGGTGGCATCCGGACCAGGAAGGAGGCGACAATGATGGCCGAGGAATAGTGAGTGCAGTAATGGCACTGGGCGGTCATGTCTCCTGCGATGAAAGCACAGGCCTGGGTCGCATCCCTGCCCGTGGCCTGCCCGCCCCTCCCATCTCCCCCCAGAGCTTGAGTAGCTGTGGCACTGGGCGGCCGTGTCTCCTGCGATGAAAGCACAGGCCTGGGTTGCATCCCTGCCCGTGGCCTGCCTGCCCCTCCCGTCTCCCCCCAGAGCTTGAGTATCAGTCCTGCACATTGCGCGGGTCCTAGCAAGTGGGCAGGGGCCTTCAGGGCAGTGTGGGATGCAGAAGAGCTCCTCAGCCTGCAGAGAACCTGCTCACCAAAGGCAGGGCTTCGGGGCTGAGTGAGCCTTTTGAAACGTGCTGCCTCCGGTTCACATATTCACTTACGGCTCACGGGTAGATGCTCCTTATTTTGGTAGTTTCATGTTTTAGTTCAAAGTGTTTGAGGAAGCCAGTATAGCTGGCATCAAATATATGACAGAAAATGTTCTCTTTAAAATACATCCATTGATGTTTAAAAGGTGAACAGATCCAAAGACAAACAGAAAGGCTCTGAGAGTGCAGCTGGCGTGTGAAAGCGGCAGAGACTGTAAAAGGAGCGTGGGGACGATGCATCTGGGTACCGGGTCCTAGGCCAGATGGATGCAGGCTCTGCAGTTCAGAGGCTGTGACCTTCAGTGAGTTGCCTGATGTCTGAGTTCCAATTTCCTTCTCTTTACAATGGGCCATTGTGTGTGCTAATGCAGGCTGGTCGGCCCTGGCACACAGAAAGCACTGAGTGGATGTCATTTTCCTGCACCCAGGAATGGAGGTGTTTTAGCACTTAGCACCGCAGTGCTCACTCCTGATTTCCTGTTGGAATCACCTGGAGTGCACCCCATCACAGACTTATTTAAATCATGATTTCCAGGGGTGGGACCTGGACATTAACATTTTTAACGAGCTTCTCAGGTGATTCTCACAGGCAACCAGGGTGCAGACTGCTGGGTTTGGGGGTTCTTTGCTGCTGCTGCTGCTGTTAAGTCGCTTCAGTCGTGTCCGACTCTGTGCGACCCCAGAGACGGCAGCCCACCAGGCTCCGCCGTCCCCGGGATTCCCCAGGCAAGAACACTGGAGTGGGTTGCCATTTCCTTCTCCAATGCATGAAAGTGAAAAGTGAAAGTGAAGTTGCTTAGTCGTGTCCGACCCTCAGTGACCCCATGGACTTGCAGCCTTCTAGGCTCCTCCGTCCATGGGATTTTCCAGGCAAGAGTACTGGAGTGGAGTGCCACTGCCTTCTCCAGGGGGTTCTCTATCCAAATGCAATTGTCTGTAGGCTGGATGACACCTAAATCATTATCAACTCTCACTTCAAAGCATTCAGATAAAGAGCATTGCAGAAAAAAATCAAGCTGGGATCTACTCACCTTCAGTCTTCTCAACCTCTTTAAACCTCTGGATGAATTTCAGCTTCCTTTCCTTGGTCTGAGCTCCCATGGGCTTAGAAAGATCACGGAAAGTCTTGGGATTCATCAGGTTCAATGTCTAGAAAGTAAATGTGCAACTGGAGTTAACTCCCCTGGACCCTCTTGTGCCCCCGCGAGCCTGCAGGAGCCACGGTCTTCAGTTTTATGGCTCTCTTTATTGGTTTATTGTCGTTCGGTCTGACCCCCCTCCTCTGGTGATTAGCAGGCCTGGTAGGGTTTTATGGCCCCACAGGCAGTGATCCACTAAGGCTTAATAGGGGAGAGATGGAAAATGAGAGGAGGGGAAGATTGATTTCACACTGAACTCTTCCAAGTTGACCCAGATCAGAACATTGCCACCAGTTACCCAAGAGACTTTCAAAAGAATTCCTGTTGTCAATGGATACCTGGCTTCTGCCCTCGCTGAGCAGTTTGTGGTTCAGGGTTCTTGCTTAGAACTCAAACTGATTTTGTAGGCAGTCAGAAGGTGTCCGTTTGGGGAGGAAATGAGAGCAATGGCCTCGTGTTTTGGGAGGCACCTCCCTTTTGGGGTGGTGAAAGCAGGCTTGGCGCCCCTTCCCCTGCCCTTGGAATGCACAACAGCAGCACCGTGAAGAGCTTTCAGGGCTGGGAGTCCTCTGGGTTTGCGTGTCTTTATAGAAGGAGGCGTTTCTCTACATGCCTCTTCCTTTCCACTAGTAGTGAATCATCAGTTGTCCTGGGGAGGCAGGGCCTGCCACCATGGCTGGTGAGAAAAGGGGGCGGGAGTGAAGCTCCTGAGACCCCTTGAGTGACAGCACCATGGAAACCCCCTCGGCTACAGCTGGTGCTGCCAGGGCAGAGCGGGGCTTCCCCATGGCCACATCTCCAAACTCTCCGAAAGGTATTGGAATTCCAGCTTTTGAGAAGAAATCTCCCACTTTTTAAACACTGATAAGAAATTAAATTTTCATGCAGGATATGGGCTAAACAAAATGGGCTGGGGACCCACCCATCTGTGAGCTGAAGCTAGGATTGGCAAGTTTCCTTTCTGAAACACCTCAGTCCCAGATGGTCGCGCAATGAGAAGCAATGTATGGCTTGTGAGAAAAGGCTTGCTGTGTCGTGTCTCACGGGATGGGAGCTCACAAAAGACTGAGGCCCTTTCCCAAATTCTGGGGGTGAGCTGTCTAAACAGCTCGAGGCAGCACTGGGCAGGGCTTATCTGTACTGGTCATTTACACACACAGCCCCACACGTCTCCTTGTGGCCGGAGCCCAGGCAGTCAGGACGCCGCTCCGTAGCCTGGCTGTCCCCCAGCGGCCTCACCTTGGCCGAGCTTGTGACTTTTCTGCTCCTCCCTCCTCTGCTTGCTGAGGTCCAGGGACAAAGGGCAAAAGAGCAACGAGCCAGTCTTCCCATCAGCCTCCATTAGGGCTACATGTCTCGGTCCAGATCCAGGGTGATGTCATCACCTCCACATACCGTCATCTCAGTTACTGAAGCCAGGTTACAGGGGAGGAGTCTGTTCTCACCGGATCTCTGTGTCTCTTGCTCTCTCCCCCTCCCTCCCTCTCCCTCTCTACATGTTGGTTCCAGGAACACATCGTATGGCCCTCTTCACTTGACGGACCAGTGTTGGCCCTTGGCCGTATCTCAACAGATGGCCATCTCTTGCCTTCACGGTAGCCGTGAGCCAGGAAACCCTCTGGGGCACATGTCGGATACTGTCCTAGTCATGCGGGGCTGGGACAGGAACCCAGGCACCCAGACTCCAAAGGCCAGGTGAGGGCCAAGCCTGGAGCAGCCCTCAGGCCCAGGTGGACTGAGCCCATTGCAGAGGCTCTGCATGACCTCAGGTGCTCTGGACATCAGGGTCAAAGACTCACAGGACACCTGCATACCACCCACGTGAACACGTACCTGTGAGGTGTAGTCGGCCAGGACCCAGGGGAACACTGGATACTGCATGTAGTCATTGTAGGTCCTCCCAGCCAGGGTGTTGAGGTGCATGAGGTACTCGAAGTTGCTGATGTCTCTTTTCTGCCAGAAGAGAAAAGGTTGGGATAAGCCCAACACAGCTGGTTTCCTCCTGAGAGCCACAAGGGTCTAACTCCTAGACCTAAGCATGGGGCCCGAGCTGCGCAGGTGGGAAGGCATGTAGCCGTGCTGCTCCCAGTGAGCCTTCCACCTGGAGCCGGGCGACTCCGCTCCCAGTGAGCCTTGCACCTGCAGCCGGGCGACTCCGCTCCCAGTGAGCCTTGCGGCTGGGCTGGGGCGACTCGGGGTGGCGACGCTAATTCCAAGATGTGCTGAAGCAAATATAGTCAGGAAGCGAAGTTGACTCGGAAAAAAAACACAGCTCCGAGGTCCAAGCCAAGGCTAAAGCATTCTATTGTGTTAACTGTTGGGCGATACTCAGAAATTGATTTAAATAATAGCACAAATACCAGACCTTCTTACTGCCGACTGCTTTCTGATTGAAAATATAAGCTGGGGTTTCTTTGCAGTTACCAGGAAAGAGGCCCTCACCAACAGGCTCCATGATCTGCTTTCTTAGGAACCTGAACTTTCTTCTGACTCTGCCAGTTAGGATACTCTGTATTCTTAGGGCCCTCTGTTTCAAGATGTACGGTCATGAATGGAGTCAGGGGCTATATTTGGGAAAAATTCACCAAGGCCACTTGGCCAATGAGCAGCCAGTAGAGACCACGTCTCTGATGGGACCTGCTTGCTGTGGTCGGTCTTTCCTTTCCTTGGCCTGCTCCTTGGGAAAGGATTTTGGACATGAGTGACCGAGATTTACTTTCCTGTTGCCTGGGCTCTGTATGGCCGTCTTTCTTGGGGTCCTTTCCTTCCACTGAGAACCCGAGGCAGAGCGTCAGTTCATCCAGGCTGTGAGCCACACATGACCTTCCAGGAAGTGAAGCGGATGCTGTGCCTTTCTGAGTTGTGTGTCCATTTATACCTAAGTGTACACCTCCATGGATGGAGCGTGTGTGTGCACACAGGGCTTAGGTACGTGTGCACACACGCTCACACTAACTCCCCAGCCCTGACTCAAGAATCGCCTTTCATCACTGAGATCTTTTCAGGGAAATACTTGAGACATTTTAACAAATTAATAAAACGAGATCCCCCCGATTCACCAGTATGCTTTCTCTCTTCATCCCTGGGGCCTAAGCTATTTGCTGATTTGCTTTCCTGAGGGTTTCCTTGAACCCACAGTGTTCTGAGGGGTCACTGTACCTGCCACTTCTGCAGCATGGTCCTGTCGGAGCTGGGGTACCTCCTGTGGGAAAGAAAATGAGGGTGGTGACCAAATGTCTCAGGCACAAATGGAGGGAGGGGTGGAACTTCCTGGGGCTTTGTGGGGTTGGGGCATCCAGAATGGCCATCAGCTTCCCAGAGCAGCAAGGTTATTTCCCAAGCTCTTCTTGCTCCCACACTGCCTTATTGAAGGCTGGGTTCTTGCCATCCCCCTTGCTATTATATGATTTCAGAATATACTGCTGCCGGAAGCATGGCCCTGGGAAGTCCCAGGGCCATACAGGAGAAGGTCTGGAGTCTCACACTCTACACTGGATTTCCCATAACCACAGCTTGGCCTTTGCCCATGTGAACAAAATACATGTGACTACAGTACACTATTTGTGAATATAATATACCGACACGTGGATGTATGGCTAAAAAGCGCAGACGATACAGAAAGTCATGAGGCATAAAACAATAGTCTGCAAGCTACCGTTCCCACACAAGAAATATCTAGTTAATTTCCAAAGGAGTTTTAGCCATATGGCAGTCTATTTGCTCACACAATTTAAAAGGAATTGTTCTTGGTATGTGGGATCATCTTATCCACATGGGTCTCCACCCTGCTCCTAGAGGTGCCCACATTGTCCTGTGGCCACAGTAGCTGGGAAGCCTGGCACAGAGGGAGGGGACCTGGTGGGAGCTTCCCCTGTGCTGGGCTTGGTCCTCATGAATGATGTTTGTGTGATCACCTTTGGACATCAATGTCTGTGATTTATGAGACTTGAATCTTGTAATGATTTCATGACTTGAATCTCTGAATGTATCCATGAGATACATTTTTGGCAACAGTACTGCTAGGCTAAAAACTATGAGAATTATCAAGTGCGCTACATGTTGCCAAACTGTCCTCTTAGGAAGTTGTACCGATTTACATGACCACGTATATAATTAAGGAACACAAATCAAACCAAAGAAACACCATCTTAAGCCATGTGGTAGGGAAGAGTTGTCAAAGCGTGTCAGATGCAGGGATGGGGAGGGTGTAGGGAAGGAACCTCTCCATGTGACATGCTGCTTCTGCTCAGCAAGAATGTATAAACCCCAGTTCCTTGGCCTCTAAGGGTTCTGTGGTTCCTTTTCCAGCTCTATTTCTTTTCTCCTCTGTTTCCTTGAAATGACCCTTCTGCTCCCCAAACCAGGTTTTCGTTCCGGATGTTCCTCCAAGCCAAATCAAGATCTGCCACTCTCCAGCCATGACCTCTGCCTCAGTGCTGTTGAGGTACCCAGGGCCTCTGCTTCCGTGTGCACATCCCACAGGGACGCTCAGCCCACAGGGCTGGACCTGCATGTGGACAAGGCCTGGTGCCCGAGTGCCCCAGCAGGCCAGCACCTCTTCATCTTCCATCACAGCACTGCTGTGGTGTCTGTCCAGGCTCCCCACCCTTCCTCGTTCAGTATCTTCCTTGGCAGAT